>NC_042618.1:156346086-157773586 GCF_901001135.1 Rhinatrema bivittatum
ATCGCATATTATTGGTGCATCATACTTTACATTATCATGTGCCTATATTGTGCATTAAGAGCTGAATTTTCACATCACATCTTTATGTATGTAAATGGCTGTGTAAAAGTGCCTGAGGCTCAATAAGTGAACAGTAAGAGATGAATTTAAAGATCCGAGTGCATGTACATATGTGTTCACATATGCCGGTTTGCGCCAATGGACGCAGCCATTTTATAACATACGCACACATATGTGTGTATGTTATAAAATTGGCTGTTATGCACATACACGTGTGCTCAATTTTATATAGATGTGTGCATATAAGCACAAATGCCGTGTCTACTGCGTAAGTGGGGAGAATTTTATAAGGTGTGCACACCAAGGCTACTTACCCTTTTCCCAGTTCGTTCCCAGTTTGCCCAGTGTAGGGATAGGACTTCCTAACTCCCCCTAGTTTTAAAGGCTCCCTTCTCCCCTGTTTGACCATACACTTAAAATCCTGCTGACTAGCCCTGATTTTCTATTTTTTGAAAAACATGCCAGCAATAGCAGAAGTAAAGTTACATGGTGGGGACACCCCGGCGCGCCCTTGTGCGCGTATTTACATGCACATCTCTTGGTCTTCCCTGACACGCACAGGCCCCACTCAGATCCCACCCACACTCCACCCCTATTTTGAACTTTTTTATTTGTGCATGTACCGGGAGATATGCGCGTACATGGGCCCTTCTTAAAATCCGCGCAGCATGCGCCAGCCTGAGACACACACGTATCTCCCGGCTTTGGCACACCATTATCATGTGCCTATATTGTGATAAGGGCTTTTAAAATCTGCCAGTATCCACGGAACTCTATTTCACAGGTACTTTTGTGTGCACTAGGGAGAGGCATTTTGAAAGGGGTAGACTTGTGGCAGAGTTGGGATTCATGCTCATACTTTTGTATTTTAAAAAAGTGTGTTCGTAAGTTCATCCACACAAGTATGTCCTCAATAGTGTAGGTGTAACTTCATGCAGGTGATTTTATATGTTTGTCCCAGTCAACTTAGGTGGGAAATTTTATAGAAAAATCATGTACATAAGTTTGCTTTGAAAATTCAGGGTAAAGAATGGATGTTAAAGATAAACACAGAATTTACTTCTACCCACACAGTTATTAAATTACCCTCAAATTGGACACAACCAATAGTTTTTAAATCAGCATCCAATAGTACTGGTCTATTTTATAGTTAAAAAAAAAAGCTGAATAACAAAAGTAACAAATTATACAAAGACAGGAAGAAAAGTAAAATCTTTTTGTAAACACAAGGGATAAAAAAAGCAAACACATGGAACAGTACGATTGATCACTAAAGTTCCGAATATCTCCACTAGTTTCCATATCATAAATCACCTGCTAGCTCTATTAGACATTTAATATTTAAAGATCTCACATGCTGTGTTCTACCAATAATGATCACCTACAGAACTGCCTTCCTTCCAATTACTGAGCATAGTCCTTAATGCAAGAAATAGCAATATATCAAGCAGTCTTTGATTAGCTTTGGACATTTGGTCGTTAAATACACATAATTTCAATAATGATGATGTATGTTAATGAACATTTAATACCCAAGATATCTGGAATTATAACTGCATGAAAATACTGTTTGATCATACTCCAAACAGTTTAAAGTGTCCTATAATGCCTCTTCTAATGTTCCTGCACCTGGATTTCCAGATGCAAAATTTGCAAAGATCAATCACAATCAGAAATCCAGTAGGGCACAGTTTGTGGTGGATTCCTCTAAGTAATTAATGCATGTATTATATGTGACACCTTTAAAACTTGTGCACTGTTCTATTCCATTCTCTTGGCAATAAAAAGTGATACATGGATATTTCATGAATGACTGACTGATTTAGTCAGAATTTCAGTGACTGAACAACTAATCCATAGAAAGTTAAGTCGATATCTGATTAAGAAGTTGATGATTGGGAAGATTTAATCTGTACAGAGCTAAGAAACATTTCATGTGTGGATAAATGATTCCAAGTATACATTCATTTGCTCTGTGCTTGGTATCCTTTACTGTGCAGGAATATTACTGCATGGTCATTTTAGCACTAGGACAGAAAGGTGTGCAGGCCAGTGCAGAAATCTGACTGGTTGAATGCCCTCTGATGCTTCAGAATAGTCTTTATTAGTGGTTAGCTGATCTAGTGTGGGATAGGGTGGATACTTTTCAAAGGGATTTCTATGGGTAAACTAGTGCTTTACCTGCAGGTATGGCCCTTTTGAAAATTTCTTGCCCAATATGCATGCAAACTTATGCGCATAAATACTGTACATGTGTCATTTTATGTGCATAGCGGAGACGTGTTCTGGGGCTAGAGTCTAGGCAGAGTTTGGCTTTGTATGCAAACTTTTCAATTTTGAAAAATAGGTGCAGAAATGTTCTCTGAAAGACTCCTCACAAATTAGCAGGCATAACTTGTGTGGGAGGTTTTGCTGAGATAGTTTTCAAAGCGAACTTAGCCCTGTGGGGCTAGGGAAATACCTATAGTATCTGAATGTAATCCACTTTGATGTACACTATGAAAAAGTGGAACGAAAAAAAAAGACTTTACATATGTAACTTCACTTTGAAAATTAGTGTAATTTGTAAGTTTAACAGCTTGCAAACTTATGCGGGCTATTACAAGATTACCCTTTTAATGAGGGAACACCTACACTGTGTTTTAAAGATGGGACTACTAATCTAGGGTTGAGTTAATATATGAAAAGCTGATCAGAGATGAGATTTAAGAATGTCTAATGAGTGGCTACAGTGTTTTGTGTGTCTGCTGCAATCAGGACATACCAAAGAAGCTTTGCTGCTGCTAAAAACGCTACTCACACATGCATAGAATACCAAAATTATCTCAAGTTTTAGGAATATGCAAGGAAAGCCTTCTGGAGGCCTTCTAATGAGCTGCATGTGTCTGTCAATCCCTTGCCAATTTCAGGAAACTTATTACACATAAAAGCTAAAATTTGACAAACAGCAAATATTAGCCCAGACATCTATAAGAATAACACTAATCCATTGTTGTTCTTCCCCTCCCTTGCATTCCCTTCTTCATCCAACCCCTTTGTAGGCCAAGGATCCTCTTAACCTCCTAGGCTACTTCCACCCCCTGCCAGCAACTGCTATGCAACACTCCCTCCATTAATATCCTATTTTACTAACCACCAAATCCAATATCCTAGGAGAGGATTGCCTCAAGGTCAGGAAGAAAGTTTTTGTTTAGTTATTTACTTATTAGACTGCCTTTCATAAATCATAAAGAAGTTTACTTAAAAATAACATAAAGGTTTATAGCAGATGATGAATCTGCTTTTTCAAGCCCCTGGTAAGAGGTAATTTAGGCAGTGGTCAGAGCTCTTCCTCTGCCTCCTTCCTTGTTCTAGGTTCTCGTCTGCTGAGGTCACATGATTCTGCCCAACCAATTCCAAAAGCTAGGGGTTCCAACAGAGTTTCAGGAAGTGTGACTGGTTAGGTGACCAGGTTCTCTCATCCACAGAGCAATGACTTCTCTTTAGCCATAGGCCAGTCACTTTCTTTGCAAACCTGCTTTCTCACCTCACATCTTGGATCTCCAGTCTTCTTTCTCCCTTTTTAACTTTTTCATTGAAGGCTCTCATCGTTTATTACTGTGTGCTCTCTTGAAACTATTTCATTGAGTATCTTTGCAAGTATTTGAGCCCAGAGTATTGTAAAGATCTGTACAGATTTTGGTGCTTAAGTGCTTTTATTGTTGTATCAAGCCAGGGGGAGTCTAACTTTGTTTGTATACCTTTTTCTGAAATTTATGATGTCTTGCATGGTACATGGTGTCTTGAGACCTTTCTTCAAATGTGGATGATAGGTATGGTATGGTATTTGTAGTTCAGACTTGAAAGCAAGGCTAGTAGATTTGTCACATTTAAAACCCTGTGTGGGAGTTTCTGGATATGAATGTAAGGGTTCTGTTTCTTTCCCAAGGTTTATGTTCCATGCAATGAGCAGAATGGTTAAGTTTCTACAGCTGTATAATGCACTGCTTTGACCAGAGATGGAGGAGAATTGATCATTTGATTCTATCTAACAGGATGAAGTGATCAAACAGAGCAATTAAGACATACAAAAGGATGTAGGACATATAAAAAATTCAAGAGACTTCTGGTTGCATAGCATAAGAAAATAGTAAAATGGAACATAGCTTTTGTGAATGATAGCAATGGAGATCTCACAAGTGTGGAAAAATTCTATGGCATATAATTGGAGCTCAAAGGTGCAGGCACATTTCTGTCAGTTATGTCAGCTTTGAGCAGAAGTAAAATATCCGAGTGTGTGGGCTGCTGAAGTGCTCATGGAACAGGATCTCTCTGACAGGATACACAGAGGATCTAGGAGGCTAGATGCTTGGGCAACAGCATCCTAGTATTAGGAGCTATTTAGATTATTGCAAAAGCCTTGTGCTGAACATCAGAAGGGTGCGGTGCTATGTGAACTAAACAGAAGATCTTGTATGCCTATCTACCCAAGGGAGTAAAAACAAGTGGAGGATAACAAGGAAGATGACATACTTGTCATCTTCCTTGTTTATCCTTGTTTTATGTCGTCTATTTTATATTTTTATATTTAATTTTTAATATTTATTGATTTACCTTCTTTTGTTCAATACTCGGTTATTGTTTAATGTAACGCTGTACGCTCTTTTGTTCAATACTCTGTTTATTGTTTAATTGTAACACCTTACCGGTGACAGTTTTGTTCTATGGAAACCGACTTGATTTGATATGTATATCGAGAATGTCGGTATATTAAAAACCCTAATAAATAAATAAATAATAAATAATAAATACTCTATGACTGGCAGCTGGGATATAGTCTTATAGAGTGAATAGGAATAAATGGACAGAGTGGCTAAGCCAATTGATCTTTTTCATCTGTCATCTACTATGTTACTATCTTATAGTGGGCTGAAGTATCAGAAGGATTTAGCATGTACAGCTGAGTTTTATGTGCGTAAGTAGGCTTTTGAACTTGCCCAGGAAGGTTTGTGCGAATAAAAGTACGTACATAACTTAATTGCAATGCATATTTTTACAAGCACAAAAAGGCGTTCTGAGGGGTGGATTTGGGCAGGGAAATCATTTACACATGTGTTTCTAAAAATCAATATTACGTGTGTAAATTTACACCTGCTCTATAGCAGGGGTAAATGTGTATGCAAAATATACACACATGCTTCTAAAAATGAACATTACATGAGTATGTCTGCCCTAATTTTCAGAACCCTAAATTGTAGGGATGTGCAGAGGGCACAGATTCATCCGATTCGGCATTCATATTTGTTGGTGGGCAAATTCGTTGCATTCATCCAATGGCGCCCCCGATACGTTGATACATGCATTCGTTTTCTGGTTCCCATTAAAGTCAATGGGGGAAGTATTTGCAGCCTATTTTGGCTGCAGAATTAGGGTTTTCTTATCAATTTTGATGAAACTTCTGGGGAGCAATCATCAGAACAACAAAACAGCTCCAAGGTACTTAGACTGTGGCAAAGTGGCACCAAAGTGGCATGAATAGCCTAAGGTACTGTAAAGGGGGAAAGGGGTACCAGAAGTGGCAAGAGTGCTTTAACAGAGGCACAAAGCACAGTAGCGAGAGTGTCAAAAACACACCACAGCTTCAAAAGAGAGCACTGATAACAGATGCATGAACCCTCGAAGGCAGCACAACAGGCAAAGCAGCAAGACAAGTGGCATCAACATCCTACAGCACAATGAAGGGGAACATAGCAAGCAGAAAGACTAGCACCAACACACTGAGCAACTATGATAGTGGCCAGAACACCGCAAGGAGTTGAGTGAGTCATCTGGTGTATGGCAGCAAGGCACAGAGGCAGAGGGTAGATACAAGCTGGCTACACCCGGGGAGAGTTCCCTTTCCTTTCTACAGGAAGGGCTCCCTAGAATTTGTTCGCCCCTAGAGTGGGGTGTTTCTGTTGGTGTCTAATGAGCTCTTGCTGGTCTTTTAAAATCTGTGGAGTTAGCAGATATACAAATGAGAATTTGCCAAGACCGAGGCGGAGTAGGTTTCCATGTAAACAGCGGATCAACATGGGTCAGAGGTAGATACAGGCTGGCTACACCCGGGGAGAGTTCCCTTTCCTTTGCACAGGAAAGGGCTCCCTAGAATGGGTTCACCCCTAGAGTGGAGTGTTTCCATTGGCATCTAGTGAGCTCTCGCTGGTCTTTTAAAATCTTGTGGACGTAGCTGATATACAAACGAGAGGTTTCAAGGTCCGAGACAGAGGAGGGTGCATGTGAACAGCGGTTCAACATGGGTCAGAGGGTAGATACAGGCTGGCTACACCTGGGGAGAGTTCCCTTTCCTTTGAGTTGGGAAGGGCTCCCCAGAATGGATTGGCCCCTAGAGTGGAACACGAGCCTTCAAAGCGTGGCGACGTGGAGTGGGGTGCCATGTGAACAGCAGTTCAACATGGGTCAACCGGTGCTAAGAGATAGGCTGTAACACCAGGGAGAGTTCCCTTTCTTTGAGCAGAAAAGGGCTTCCTTGAAATGGGTTGGCATCTAGAGTGGAGCACAAGCCTTCAAAGCATGGCAACTGGAGCAGGGTGCCATGTGAACTGGGTTCAACATGGGTCAACCGGTGCTAAGAGATAGGCTGCAACACCGGGGAGAGTTCCCTTTCTTTGAGCAGGAAAGGGCTTCCTTGGAATGGGTTGGCCCCTAGAGTGGAGCACAAGCTTTCAAATCATGGCGACCTGGAGCAGGGTGCCATGTGAACAGCAGTTCAACATGGGTTAACAGGTACTAAGAGCTAGGCTGCAACACCGGGGAGAGTTCCCTTTCTTTGAGCAGGAAAGGGCTCCGCGAAATGGGTTGGCCCCTAGAGTGGAGCACGAGCCTTCAAAGCGTGGCGACGTGGAGGAGGTCTCACTGTGAGCATGGTCTCACTGTGTTTGCCACAGTCTAAGTACCTTGTAGATCTTTTCTCGTTTTGAACATGGGTCAACAGGTGCTAAGAGATAGGTTGCAACACCGGGGAGAGTTCCCTTTCCTTTGAGCAGGAAAGGGCTCCCTGGAATGGATTGGCCCCTAGAGTGTATAATGGTACAAATTGCTAGGATTTAAGCATTTGAAAACAGACCATGACTTCATAAGCAAGATGGAGGAAGTTCTCTTCTCTGCCCTGAAACTAAAGAAAACTGTTTGTTTTATTTAAGGATCCATGCTGTGAAGGATTACTTATTTGAATTGCCAGACTGAGGTTTCCCTATGCAACGAGGGTTCAGCCATTAGGCTGGACATAAGGCCTGGACGAACAGGCACAGCAATCGAGGACAGAGGTCAAACCCTTGTAGGGACATAAGGCCTGGACAAACAGGCACAGCAATACAGGACAGAGTCAATCCCACCTAGGGACATAAGGCCTTGACGAACAGGCACAGCAATCGAGGACAGAAGTCAAGCCCACGTAGAGACATAAAGCCTGGACGAACAGGCACAGCAATAGAGGACAGAGTCAATCCCACCTAGGGACATAAGGCCTGGATGAACAGGCACAGCAATCGAGGTCAAACCCTTGTAAGGACATAATGCATGGATAAACAGGCACAGCAATCGAGGACAGAGGTCAAACCCTTGTAGGAACATAAGGCCTGGATGAACAGGCACAGCAGTCGAGGACAGAGGTCAAGCCCACGTATGGACATAAGGCCTGGATGAACAGGCACAGCAGATGAGGTCAAACCCTTGTAGGGACATAAGGCCTGGATGGACAGGCAAAGCAGTCGAGGACAGAGGTCAAGCCCATGTATGGACATAAGGCCTGGACGAACAGGCACAGACTGTCCCAATAATAAAGTTCAGTCTGTTAAACTTCCCACTGCCCACTGTCACCGTGCCTTGCTATGCACTAATGTACTGTGTGTGGTGTGCACACCCATACAGCCTGCTTGTAAGCACAAAAGAGGCAGACTGGGGATTTCACTGTACAGACCATCCCAATAATAAAGTTCAGTCTGCGAAACTGCCAGCCCACTGAAGCCCAGTGCACAGAGAGACTGAGTTGAATTATACAAACTCAGTTTAAAAAAGCTGGAATTGTTGGCACAGCAGGAAAATCGATGAAAATATATTTTCCAATGGAAATCTAGCAAACTAGCTAAAATGGAATATATCTCTCCCAGCCACAACACCCAAATGGGGCTTGCTTGCAGCCTAGCCCAGAGGGTGAATTAAACAAAATGGCACTGCTAGCAGCTTCTCTCCCTGGCACAGAGAGACCATCTCAGATCACCTAAATAAACTGCTTAAAAAACAAGCAGGGCTACTTGGCACAAGCACTGCAGCCAAATAAATAATAAATATCTTTTTTTCTCTTTACTAACTAGCCTAGCTAGCTCTGAGTGCAGCTTCCTTCCACAGAGACCATCTCCCCACACGACCCCTGCAAATAAAGTGCATGGCACGACGCATGCTTAAGTACATATAGTGCTGGGTCATCAGGAAAATCGTCACCGAGCACTGAATGACAGCACGATTGGCTGCATTCAGTGCATTTCACAAAATGTTATTGCTGATATGCTGCATTCCGGTATCCGTGCCAACCTGTCCGACCCACTCTGACAGGGCTGTGAGGTCACTGATGATTCACAGGAAAGGGCTAGTTTTTGGCTCTGGATACACCCAAATGGCATCCTCCGATTGCAAATGGCGGCAAAGAAAATCACGCACACGTGCCGTATGCCATGCAACAGATGAAATGGATGATATGTTATATTCGCAATATGTTTCGCTTCCCCATGAATATAACAAATAGGGACATATACGTTGCAGATTGCCAATACGTCGAAAATGAATGCACACCCCTACTAAATTGTCAAAGCAGATTAACGCATGCAAGTCTGCTTTGAAAATGTGGGTTAAAGCAAGCAAATACTTTTTACTCAATTACTTTAGCCCTATGCGCACAGCTATAAAATTATTCTCCCTTCCAACATTCTCCAGCGATGGCAATGAAAAATATTTAGCTTCATCTGGAAGCGCAGACCGCCCTGGGTCTTCCTAAGCTAGCGGGAGGCCTAGAAGTACCAAAGCTTACTTGGTACTATGTAGCTTCTCAATTGAGACCCCTTGTAGTATGGCACAATTCACAAGAACCTAAACACTGGGCCCTAATGGAACAATACTACATGGCGGAAATGCCATTGGCTGCAATACCTTAGCAGCCTCTGAAAATGTGGAGAGATTGACCCAATATGCTGCAAACCTCTAGAAGTACCATGCGGATTTGGGAAAGATGGAAGGAGCGAATTGTGGGTAAACGAAACTATTTTCACCTTACTAATCTCTTCCACAATAAGACATTCTTATCAGGGATCCCTAACCATTCTTTTTCTGCATGGAAAGCTAGCGGGTTGACTCGCTTAGAGCACATTTGGAGTGTGGATACACTGACTCCCTTTCCAAATCTATGTAGTGATAATGGCCTCTTGTATCTAGCTATGTTGTCTTACCAACAAGTGATCCACTTTTACAAAAGCCTGAATGTGGTCAATGTGTTGCCATCTGGGAAAACACAGTTCGAGGGGCTTTGCTCCTCACCTAATGATACACAAAAACTAATATCCAAGATTTATCAGTTGCTCAACGTGCCGCTCACTACCCAGACCTCCTTTCTTAAACAATGGGAGACTGATTTACCTTATGTATTCGAGGCTGAAGCTTGGTCAACGATTTATCTACAGATTAGCAAGGCTTCAGTCTCCTCAACTATATATATATTCTTATATATATATATATTCTTATATATTCTTATATATTGTTGAGAATGGTTATAAGATGCTTTATCGGTGGTATTATACACCAGAAAGACAATGTAAGATGTTAATCCTTAAATCTGATAAATGCTGGAGGGGCTGTAAGGAGGTTGGAACCTTTATACATATGTGGTGGTCTGGGGTTTGTATTTCTCCACTGTGGGTATGCTTGTAGACATGTATTTCAACCATTCTAGAGGAACGCTTTGAACTTTCCATGGACTTTGCATTACTTCATTATACAGATAGTAAAGACCTGCGGGTGACTCAGCTGTTTGGCATGTAGGCCTGTATCGCCATGCGCATGGAGATTGCCAGTTCCTGGAGGTCGTCACGAGGGCCTCAATTCACGGCCTTCTTGCGCAGGTTGGACAATGTCTCACATGGGATGCCTATCTCCAATGGCGCACATCTGGCTCTGGCTGAAGATTACCTGACGATCAAATGCGATAGCATCAGACTATTATACCCACGGACTTATAATCGATAAAACTAGTTGGTTGATCAGAGGGGGGGGGGGAAGAGGGGAGGGGTTTAAACTTGGGTCAATAATGAAACATGGTGATGTATTGTTCGCAGTTTGTTGACTTTGAGTTGTTATTTTATTCACCAATAAACATATAATTACAAAAAAAAAAAAAAAAATATTCTCCCTGTGAATAAAAGTCTGTGAGTGTTAATGAAGTATCTGTGGTGGTGCCTCCTTTTCTCTTGCACAGTCTGAATATCTTTTGACAGACTTTGATGACTAGTTTCTTTTTTGTTGTCTACTATTTCCCAAATGTTTACTTTTATGAAAGTTGATATTTGGGGTTTTCCATTATTTGACTCTGGAGTCCAAAATGAATTTGGATGACTGAAGTCCATAGAGTATATCCACGATTTTTTTATTTAAGGTTTCTTATATACCGTTTGATAGTCGCAAGGCCACAGCCGCATTATCAGTGCTGCTGCACTAGGAAGATGAAACTCTCCACATGGTTCTAATTAGTTAAGGTAGGTGAATAGAGCCAATGAGTAAAGGGAATGAGGGGAGTAAGAAACAGGAGACATCTTATCTGTTAAAAGGGTTCTGTGGAGTTAACAGTGAAATAACCCTGATATTTGGATGGTGTTCTTCTCTTAGCTGAGGTCAGACATTAGTTTACAATTGAAAGTAGGTTTTCAAACCTTCATGTGGGTGTCCATGTGCGTGCAGTAGCTGACGCGTGCACATGGATACGCCGATTTTATAACATGCATGCGTTGAAGCACGCATGTTATAAAATCGGCAACCTGCGCACACATGCGCGCACAATTTTATATCAGCAAACGCATGTACGTGCATTTCGCACATGTAAGTGGGGGGGGGGGGGAATTTAGTGGATGCATGTGGCGACAGAATAGGCCTATTCCCACGTTCCCTCTCAGTCTGCTCCAATAAAGAAACAGACTGGGAGGGAACTTCCTAAACCCCCTACCTAACCTGTCTCCCTTTACCCTTACCAACCCCGAATCCTAAAACCCCGCTAACTATCCTAGATTTTTTGGTTTTTGTACTTACTCGCAGTCCGGAGCAGCAGCAACTTGCACGGTCCAGTTGGCTCCTGGCGCGCAATTCAGCGGGACAGTTCCGAATGGCACTGTGCTGGCCCACCCATGCCCTACCCACACTCTGCCCAGACACCGCCCAGACCCCTCCTTCAACCTGCCCCTTTTTGATAAACCCTTTCTTCTGTGCATACTGGGAGATACGCCCAAGGATGTGGGCATTTGAAAATCCTCGCAGCGTGTGCGTGTCCTGGCCACAAGCATATCTCCCAGCATAGGTGTGCATAGACCTTTTAAAATTTGGCCTTTAGTACTCTGTTTTCTGATCACAAGAAAAAAGTCCATAATTATAAGAAAGATAAGATAATAATAGCAACATTCCTCTTTCTCTATCACATCCTTTTGGAATCTTTTAGATGGACTCGGCACCAAAAGGTTGCTGCTAGCTCTTTTCTGATGTTCTATGGTATAATGAGCATTGGGATCTATAAGGAAGGTGGACCCTTGTGCTGTGGTGTAGTTGATGTAGCTTAGGGAGCGGAATCCCTAGTCCCACATAAACAGCTGGTGAATGTAACTTGAAATGGGACTGGTCAGGAGCTTCACCTTTACCAACCCTGTAGCCCGAAAGTTGAGCCCTTGGATTCCAGGGGCCAGCAGGACTTAGGCGGTAGTCCCACAGGGCAAAGGGAGAGAGAGAGTCCGGGGCCAAGTTAGGTCTGGGCAGGCAGCGGTCAGAGAGATACACCTGAGGAAGATCATGGTCAGGGCAGGCAGCGAGTAATATAGTCTGGCTCCAAGCAGTAGTCAGAGACAGGTGGCAGATGTAGAGTAGTCAAAGTCCAGATGGTGGTCAGATGCGGGCAGCAGATGATTAGTCAAAGTCCAGGCACTATTCAGATGCAGGAAGTCAGTCCGAGGCAAGGGCAGGAACAAGGCAGGATGGACTGAACAAAGCAGGGCAGGCATAGAAGACAAGGCAAAGCAGGCTAGAGAGACAGGACAAGGCAGGCTGGATGAGATGAGGCAAGGCAGGTTTGAGAGGCAGGACAAGACAGGCTGAATGAGATGAGGCACTGAAGCAGGAAATGCTGAGGCAACACATACTGTACGCAAGGCAGAAGACCTGTTGCTGAGACAAAGAGACGTTGCAGGGCCCTTGCTTAAAAAGTGCTGGCATCATTGGAGGGTACCTCAAGAGAGTTCCCACTGTGGGGGCCTACAAAGGGCAGGTATGCGCATGCGCCCCTAAGGGGGATGACTGCGGTGCTGACGCAATGGCGGTGTCTGCCACAAAGAGCCTGTCTGCATGCGGCAGCATTCCTGCTATGCCAGGAGGCCACCGGAGTTGCTGATGGTGAGTGCTGCCGGTCACGGGATGACCCTGCGACCAGAAAAAGTTACAGGGTCTTTTTTTAATGAAAGATGCTATATAAACCTACATTATTACTATACACCATGCTTGGTAATCCATGTTCCTTTAGCAGTAACTTGTTAAGTGAAAAACATTATCACTAATAAATTAAAATAAATGACCTGAAAATTATTTATTCCTTCCAAAAGCTATCACATTTTCCTAACTCAAGGGCAACAAGGTCAGATCCATTAGCACTCCATTATACATGAAAATGGAGGGTTTCTTATACAGCTGATGGCTGATGGACATCGCAGCAGAGAACCTCATTAGGAATGATTTAAGGAAATATTGTGAGGATAACGTTCGATCAAATGCACGTGGCGGCATATATGTACATATATGGCTTTGAACAGATCTATTCTAATATTTTATAACCCATGTGTATGATATACACTCCTTTTATAAAATATGCATATTGCTACCCCACAACATATGCAAGTATGTAGATTTATGCACAAATACAGGCAATGAATTGAAAGAGCGTGTTCTTTTTCTATTTGAAAAATATGTGTGCATATATTTTACATGGGACTTGCATAAATTGGGACCTATGTGCCTAAGTCAGTAAATTTTAAAAACATGCAAGCATCAAGGAAATTACAGGTTTTATCAATTAGTCCAGCAGGTCATTGGTCATTGGATCCCTCTTGATTCTCTACTTTGTACTCCGCCCAGTTCACCCAGACCTCCCACTCAGTCAGTAATATACAATGAACAAGTCCGATTATAAATTATGCCAGATAATTAGCAAGTGTAAAATTATGCAAGTTGGCAAAGCTACATGCAGAAGAGTTTTTAAAAGCAACTTCCATGTATAAATGTTGGCTCCACTCCGGAATGCCCAGATCACCCCTTTTTACATATTGGTATGTGTAAAGTTAAATGTGGGCGTGAAAGTTAAAACATGCAGGTACTTTTTACTTTTAAGAAATATGGAAAATGCTAGTAAAGGCTGCATAGGCGCATAGATACTAACTTTTACAGCTGGGACATTTTGAAATTCACCCCTATATGTTTGTACATTGGCATGTAGATATAGCACTATGTGATGCAGTACATGAAGGAACTCTTATCACTAGTATCAAAGTTTGGATCAGCAATTGCACCTTATCCATAAGCAGAGATGGATTCATCAAAAGGCACGGTAGGCAAGTGCCTAGGGGCAGCCACCCCACTGTGGGAATCACTTGCTTTACATCATCAGCTGTGGTACTGTGCCATCCTGCAGAGGTGAGAGGGGTGGGAGGCAGCCACGCTCCCAAAGACCGCTGGGGGAGGGGGGTATAAATCCAGTTCTGTCAGTATACAATATAATCTTGAAGATGCTGAGTAGCTATGTATCTGCTCAAAAACTCTAGTCCTTAAGGGCAACTTTTATAACTGAAGGGGCCCTTTAAGAAGTGGCAGTGTTATAGCAAGGCAGGCATGAATGAGACCCCAGCTAGAAGCCGTAGCACATTTCGCAAAGTTGGCAGAAGTTTTCACTTTCCTATTTCACTTTTTAATGCTGAAGGCATTACTTCAGTGTGCATACATTTATGCTAATCATATACTGCAGCCACGGGTTCTTCTATCAATATGAAATGTTTTGTACTCGCTGTTTTTGTGCATCTCGTATTGTTATGTGTGATATACAAAATAATGTGTCTAACTATGCCATTTATGCTTTTGAAAGAAAAAGCAAATTACTCAGTGAAGAGAATGGCATTTGCATGCATGTGTGTCAGCTTTCAAGCCATTTCCTTCTACAAAATATTGCTTTCTGCACTTAGAAAATGCATCCATCCATCAGTTACAAACCATTTCAAAGCACTTTATGAATCTACAGAGCAAAATGTACTTATCTTACACTGGCAGTGTCCCAGCTGTTACAAAATTGCTATTGTCCTAATACTTACAAGGCAATTTTAGCATCAGTTAATAATTTTACAGGATAGATAACTTCGAAGGCATTATAAAATGACAGACATTAAACAATAGCAACTTAGCAGCTTCTGAAGCCGTGCATGACAGCTTAAAAACTAAAGTGATTTTAATGTATAGTCCTTGCAGTTTTACTTCTCGCTGACAATTCCTTTAGAAGATAAAACTGTGAAAATCCTTTTAAACAGTGCGTGGAAGAATAAAACAAATTTACCTCTAAAAGATATTCCATATAAACCTCAATTAGAAATAAATGCCTCAAATCTTTCTGTGCAGATAGTAGGTGACAAGAATGTGAATTTATTTAGGCAGAAAAAATATGATGCTATCATGTAATGGTAGGGTACCACAAAATAAAAAAGGCATATCTATTCATTAAATCTAATATGGCAAAGAAAAAAGGAAGGTGCACATCTCTTCTTTATAAATCAGTATGCAATGCATTATTTTACTTTGAATACTGTTTTCTATCAATCTTAGTTTAAAAGGTTCCGTTAAAGGCAAATTGAAGTTGTACTGTTACCTTTTTGGAGTTGGTTCAACACCTCTTAGTCATATTTAAGCTCCTATGTAACAAAATATCAATTTTAGCACAAGGAAGTGCAGCATGTATTCTGCCAAGTAACTCCTGTTTTGCACCCCATACACACAAATACTCTTTGGGGATGGAGCTTTTTTCTGCTTTGTGTGTCGGTCTGCCTTGTTTGAGCTAGCCATTGCATCCTTTATTGTTTTGGAGATTGTTTACTTTTTTGAGTTAAGTCCTAAGTACACTGTTAGTATGATGTAAAGGTACTATCTATAAATTATTTCTATTGTAAGTAATGTTAATAATACTATTATGCACATTTACTGAAAGCATCAGCTTTACTAATGAAATATAAGAGCTTGTAACAAAATTTAGATCTTTTGGTATCATTAAGGTTTTCCAATGGCAAAGAAACAATTTTTGACTTGGATTCTTGTGCCATGGATTGACCTCTTTGGGTAACACACTGATTAAGTAAAAACCAGTTGTATTGCTGGCTGACACATCGTCTAGGTAATTGACCACATCGCACTCACAATGTAAAAAAAAAAAATCCCCCAGTGCTTAATTACTGCGTTCTTGCCCGCTGATGCACATTAAAATAACATCAATGAGTTAGATTATTATCCATCATTATCGGGGAGCATCAAAAGCTGCATTTGCTGAGGAGTTTTATCCTGTAGTTCCTAAAAAAAAAAATCATTTACACTCAAGAAAAAACTGTCTTTTATATTTTTAAAGCTATTGTTTCTATCTTTAAAAAAATGTATAATCTTGAGCCCATTTCATAATATTTCACAGTACTGTGTTCATTTTAATGACAACAAGTTCAGTAAAGCCAAGTTGAAGCTGACTTGTGCAATCACAACACAGAAGGAAAAAATACACCAATGGAAATGCTGCAGGCATAATTGGGTGGAGGAGTGGTCTGGTGATTAGATCATTAAACAATAAGTCAGGAGAAGTCCTGGGACATCAGTTCAAGATTCTCCCCTGCAGCTGGCTCTCAGTAGTTCATTATGCCCACTTTTTAAACTACTAAGGTGTATTTTGGTGGATTAACTCTTTCAGCTTTCTGGGTAAGTCACTTTATCTCCCTGTGCCTCAATTCATGGAGGACTTAGTTTATTTATTTATTTATTTATTTATTTATTTATTTAAGGTTTTTCTATACCGGCATTCATGAAAGCATTCACATCATGCCGGTTTACATGAAACAGGGGTGTGAAGAAACAACCAAGAACATAAAAAACGTGAAGAAGAGATGCAGTTACAATTAACAGGGGCTGATAACTGGGAGGGGGAAAATAGAAAGAGAAAAAGGAGGTTAATTATATACAATATAATTAATAGTTAAATATATGGGCTTTATTTTACCTTAATCTTGCTTTGCTGGTCAATAAATTAACATTTTAAAAGATGTTTGCATACAAACACAAAATGGTGATTTGGGGGTTTTTTATATATATTTTTTTTAAAGGGCCATAAGACAGTACTATCAGTTTTGCATTTCAGTCCCAAGAAAATCTGGCCATTTCGAAAGTAAGTTTGAAAGGAGGCCAAGAAGAGTTCATATGTAATAATTTTATACAATAATAGTAATAATAATAACTTTTACACAAAAGGATCTCCATTTTGATCTTCAGTTTTTTTTAGAATTTTTTTTAACTAGATGTATTTTATATGTCAACTGGGCATTATCATGACAGACAATAAAATGTTCAATCTGCTGTTCCTTTTGATAGTCAGCCTGTACCTGCCTCTGCAGGTGGTAAAATCATTTTTCAGTCTCCAGTGTGGTTTCCAGAAAGACACAGCTTTGGGGAGGCAACCCTCTTATGTATGTACAAAAACCAAAAATATACTAGAAAACTCTGTGTAGTTGAAATTTGTATCATGTCATAAGATACTTTCACTGACATAATAAACCGTTTATTATTTTTTTTCTCTTTTAATATTTAAAATGAACTGTTTTAAAGTTACAATAAACTTGGATGATAAAGTAAATTATTTGAATGATACCTAATCAATATCTATAAATATGATAGTCCTTGAAAATCAGTGCTGAGCAATTTTTCTCTGTATGTCAGCAGTTTAGAGATTCAGAGAGTTTTAACAGACTAGTTATCTCCCTGGACTGACACAGAAGTTCAAAACCCAGCTCAGAGCAAAAGTGACGGAGCTGTTTTGGTCTTCAGGTAGCTGTTTGATAGCATGTGTCAAATGCCATTCTGATTTCAGGCCAGTCGCCAGTTAGATGATGTCCATAATGCTGTCAGTGGTAATAAATACTATTTTCAGCAAAGATGTAAAATACCGAAGTAGTGCACTAACCTTGTCTTTCCATCCTACTGACTGTCTTACTAGATGTAATCTATATTGAGAAGGGACTGTGCACTTGATGTACACAGTTCTGTTTTTGTATACCTCTCTGTACATTGAGCAGTGCTACAGTACCTGAATTTAATCCACTTTGAAGTGTCAGAAAGGTGGAATATAAATCAAATAAATAAATAGTAGTGATAGGTAGTAACAGTAGGTCATCTAGAGTTTGGGTTTATACATTAAGGGATCAATATTCAAAGCCACATTATTTCTTTCTACTCTAACCAATTCCACTGAAAATGAAAAAGAGTTCCCATTTTTCAGACATTTTACACCACATTTAAAAAGACAGTACCAGTATGGCCACAGCACATTATATTACTTCTCAGTTGGAAAGCAACACTGACTGTCCCTTGCTACTGTACAAGTATTTCAACAGCTATCCACACACATCCCTCCTGTCTCCCTCTGTTCACACCTCTTTCTCACAATCTCTCTCACAAGTATACAATATTGGGATCAATTTTCTACACATGCACTTATACTCATCCATCATGCACACGCCACTAAGCCTAGGAAAAGCCACAATGACATTAAATGTCAGCTAAAAGAAAAATATATTTAAAATGTTATAGATAGATAGATATAAATATAACTATATAATCCTAAAATGCAATTCTCTGTCAGGGGCCAACAGTACTGTGCATGCATGTTTCAGGTGACATGCTCGTGCATGCAATAGGCCAGAATTCAATGGAGGGAGAGTCAGCATTTCAGGTAAGCAGTGGTACTGGCTGGAAAGAGGCCCAAACATTGGTTTTCCTACCTATGTGGCCAGAAGTCAACAATACAGGTCAGCAGCCTTGCAGGCTGGAAGAAGGACCAGGCATTGGGCTCCCAACTCTGTGGCCAGAAGACCATGCTGGAGAACTTGGTGGCACATGTTGGTGCACCCAGAAGACAGTGGCCTGTACAGGCTAGCAAATGAACCAAATTATTGGGATGAATGCATTCGCCCATGTGGGCAGGAGGACAGATACAGCAGTCAGAGTGGGGAGGTCAGGCTGGGGAAAGTAAGAGGGTACTGACATTGGGCTGGGGAAGGAGAATCAGTGAGGACTGGGATTGGACAACCAGAGAAGGCTGGGGTTGGGTGAGGAAGGGAGGATGAAAGCTTGCTGGGGTTTTGCTGGAGGGTAGGAAGAGATTTTTGGTGTTGATTGTGGTGCAGGCATGAGAAGAGAGTACTTGGATTTAGCAAGGGAGTAGGAAAGAGTGCTGATACTGGACTGGAGTTGGGATAGGAGAGGTCTAGGGTAGGGGGAAGAGAAGGAGAAGGGGCTGCAGTCAAGCTGCATGGTAAGAAGAGAGTGCTGTATTTGGACTGGGGAGGAAAAAATTCTGGATCAGTCTAAGGGGGAGGAAAAGTGCTGTGGTTGGGGGTAGGAGAGAGTGCTATGGTTAGGCTAGGCAAATAGGGGAGAGAGATGTGGCATTGGACTGGGGAGATGGGAGAACTGCTGGGATCAGACTGCATGGGGGGTGTGGTGGTGGAAAAGAGATGAGGTCATGCTGAGCATTGGAAGGAGTAATTACTGGGGCCGGGCTGAGGAGACGGATGCAAGCGGATTTTCAGTGAATGACAGGTAGCTAGTTAAATGTATTCCTCTTCCTGGGGATGAGGTTCAGATCTTCTTGATGGATCTCCTTTTGCCTTCAGAAAGCCTCTATCTTCTCCTCCTGTGTCTTCTAGAAGAAAGAATGGGCATGTCTGGGTGAAACTGAGAAAATAAGAACTTCCACTCAGAAATAAGGAGCCTATTTTCTGTGACATGTCCTTAGTCCACACATATGCTTTGATCCGAAAAGAATCCAACATATCTCCCTTGACATATCTTGAAAATATAGTATGGTCAGAACACCAGAGAAAACAGTTACTAAGGACTCACACAGAGTGATCTCATAAGCCTCCTAGTCCTCCAGAAGGTAGAATTAAAAAGCCTATTTACTCTGGAAACCTCACAACCTAAACCTAATCATAAATCAGCAAATGCAATATAGGAAAGAAGGCATCACATACAAGTATATTATAAGTTAGGGTATCCCAATAAAGAAATTGCTAAATGCTAAGGTAGACCAGGAGACTTTAAGCAAAGAACAGACAGAGCAGAAATATTCTAAATTACCCCTGTCAACTGAAAAGCAGGTTGTTTGTACAAACAAAAACATATTTTGAAATGTCTGAATACAAATGCTAGAAGTCTAAAAAATAAAATGGGAGAGTTAGAATGTATAGCACTGAATTAAGAAGTAGATATAATTAGCATTTCAGAGACCTGGTGGAAGGAGAATATCCAATGGGATACTGTGATACCAGGGTATAAATTAGAGATGTGAATCGTTTTCCATATCGTCTTAACGATAGAAATCGTGTGGCAGGGCAAGAAAATCGTGTTAGGCACGATTCTTTAGTTAAAAAATCATTAAAAATCGTTTTTTTTTATTAGTGCGCACTAACTCGAGTTAGTGCGCACTAACTGAAAATGATACAATTTGACACTTTTCAGGTCAGTTAAGGTCAGTTTAGGAATGAATATGTATTCCTATTGGCTGCCCTCTTATTTATTCATGTTACCAAGCTTCCCACTGACAGTATATGGGGGATGGGAAATGGAAACAGTTGGTAGCTTGACAAAACAAGTAATGTGATCAGTCAATGTGACTAGAACTTGTGCCCTAACCCTGATACCAGGGGTATTGTGATCTTCCTGCACACAGTGCCCTATCCCTATTAATACCAGGAGTGTTGTGATCTTCCTGCACACAGTGCCCTATTCCTGATACCAGGGGTGTTCGGATCTTCTTGCACACATCCCGGTATCAGGGATAGGGCACTGCATGCAGGAAGATCACAACACTCCTGGTATCAGGAATAGGGCACTGTGTGCAGGAAGATCACAACACCCCTGGTATTAGGGATAGGGCACTGTGTGCAGGAAGATCACAATACCCCGGAGGAGTGAGGGTCAGGCAGCTCCCCCCTGTCTGTGAAGCCAGCCTCTCACTAGTAATGCAGGGAGGGAGCTGTCTCAGACTTCACCATCCTCCCCCCCCCCCCCCTCACCCACACACCATTCACTAGCTGGGGCATGGGGGAAGTCAGGAGTGAGGGTCAGGCAGCTCCCCCCTGTCTGTGAAGCCAGCCTCTCACTAGTAATGCAGGGAGGGAGCTGTCTCAGACTTCACCATCCTCCCCCCCCCCCCTCACCCACACACCATTCACTAGCTGGGACATGGGGGAAGTCAGGAGTGAGGGTCAGGCAGCTCCCCCCTGTCTGTGAAGCCAGCCTCTCACTAGTAATGCAGGGAGGGAGCTGTCTCAGACTTCACCATCCTCTCCCCCCCCCCTCACCCACACACCATTCACTAGCTGGGACATGGGGGAAGTCAGGAGTGAGGGTCAGGCAGCTCCCCCCTGTCTGTGAAGCCAGCCTCTCACTAGTAATGCAGGGAGGGAGCTGTCTCAGACTTCACCATCCTCCCCCCCCCCCCCTCACCCACACACCATTCACTAGCTGGGACATGGGGGAAGTCAGGAGTGAGGGTCAGGCAGCTCCCCCCTGTCTGTGAAGCCAGCCTCTCACTAGTAATGCAGGGAGGGAGCTGTCTCAGACTTCACCATCCTCCCCCCCCCCTCACCCACACACCATTCACTAGCTGGGACATGGGGGAAGTCAGGAGTGAGGGTCAGGCAGCTCCCCCCTGTCTGTGAAGCCAGCCTCTCACTAGTAATGCAGGGAGGGAGCTGTCTCAGACTTTAACAACCCCCCCCCCTCACCCACACACCATTCACTAGCTGGGACATGGGGGAAGTCAGGAGTGAGGGTCAGGCAGCTCCCCCCTGTCTGTGAAGCCAGCCTCTCACTAGTAATGCAGGGAGGGAGCTGTCTCAGACTTCACCTTCCTCCCCCCCCTCACCCACACACCATTCACTAGCTGGGACATGGGGGAAGTCAGGAGTGAGGGTCAGGCAGCTCCCCCCTGTCTGTGAAGCCAGCCTCTCACTAGTAATGCAGGGAGGGAGCTGTCTCAGACTTCACCATCCTCCCCCCCCTCACCCACACACCATTCACTAGCTGGGACATGGGGGAAGTCAGGAGTGAGGGTCAGGCAGCTCCCCCCTGTCTGTGAAGCCAGCCTCTCACTAGTAATGCAGGGAGGGAGCTGTCTCAGACTTCACCATCCTCCCCCCCCCCCTCACCCACACACCATTCACTAGCTGGGACATGGGGGAAGTCAGGAGTGAGGGTCAGGCAGCTCCCCCCTGTCTGTGAAGCCAGCCTCTCACTAGTAATGCAGGGAGGGAGCTGTCTCAGACTGGTATCAGGGATAGGGCACTGAGTGCAGGAAGATCACAACACCCCTGGTATCAGGAATAGGGCACAGGTTCTAGTCATATTGACTGATCACATTACTTTTTTTGTCAACTACCAACAGTTTTCATTTCCCATCCCCCCAACCATCACCTCAGTTGGAACCTTGGTAACATCAATAGATAAGAGGGCAGCCAGCCAATAGGAATACATATTCATTCCTTACTGACCTTTACTGACCTGGATAGTGTCAATAATTTGTATCATTTTCTGTTAGTGTTCCTGAGTTTCCATTTCCATTTCCCATCCCCCCAACCATCACCTCAGTGGGAACCTGGTTAACATCAATAGATAAGAGGGCAGCCAGCCAATAGGAACACATATTCATTCCTAACTGACCTTTACTGACCTGGAAAGTGTCAATTTGTATCATTTTCAGTTAGTGCGCACTAACTCGGAGTTAGTGCGCATTTAACGATTTAACGATTTTTAACGATAAATCGTTAGAATTTCTATTGTATCGTGTTCTATAACGATTTAAGACGATATTAAAATTATCGGACGATAATTTTAATCGTTAAAAAACGATTCACATCCCTAGTATAAATCATATCGCAATGATAGGATGGATCACATTGGTAGAGGGGTGGCACTATATGTTAAAAAGAGCATATGGTCAAATAAAAGTTCTACAATAATCAAAATGTACTGTAGAATCTTTATGGATAAGAATTCCATATGAGAAGGACAATTGAATAGCAGTCAAAATGTATTACCATCCACTTGGCCAGAATGAATGGACAGATGATGAAATGCTAACAGAAATTAGAGAAGCTAACAAAATTAGCAATACAGTAATAATGGGTAATTTCAATGACCCCATTATTGACTAGGTAAATGTTATATCAGGACATGCTAAGGAGGTAAAGTTTCAAGATGAAATAAATGACTGCTCCATGGAGCATTTGGTACAAGAACCAACAAGAGGGGGAGCTATTTTATACCTAATCCTTAGAGGAATACATGATTTATTGTGAGAGCTAACAGTGTTGGGGCCACTTTACAATTGTAATGATGACATTATCAAATTTGATTTGATAGCTGAAGGAAGGACTAAAGAAATCTACTGTTAAAGCATTTAACTTTCAAAAGGGTGACTATGTTAAAATGAGGAAAATGGTTAGGAAAAAACTAAAAGGAACAATTGCAAAGGTAAAGGCAGTAATGTTAAATGTAAATGCAACATACTTTCATAGCAATTGTAAAAAGCCATTTATGTGGATAAAATACACTTACAAATAAATATTCTATGGACAATTCAATGGCATATATTGCAGCAATTTTAAAAAGCCTACTTGCATGGGTAAAGTGCATTTGCACATGTAAAACCCAATTTAATGTGTGCAAATGCTTTTTAAAATTACCCTCTTAAAATTGGGTTTTACACATGGAAATGTACTTTGCCCCGAATGTGAGCTTTTGAAAATTGCAACAATATATGCCATTGAATTGTTTATAGGATATGCAAGTGTAAGTACAATTTACGCTTGTAAATTGCTTTTGAAAATTGCTATGATAATATGTTACATTTACATATGTAACTCCTTTTAAAATTCACTTGTAGAAGTTTACATTTGGAGTGGACGTTCTTTAAAATTCCATTTTGGAAGCCCAGAGCAGATGTATCCCATTTACTTTAAAAAGTGGAATGAAAGCCAAATGACTGCTGACATGGTTAAAAAGTGATGTGAGAGAAGCTATTCTAGCCAAAAGAACATCTTTCAAAAAATGGCAAAGGGATCCAAAGGAAGAAACCATGAAACAGCATAAGTACTTGTAAGTTAGATGCAAAGCATTGATAAGGAAGGTAATGACTGAATTTGAAAAAAAGCTTACCATGGAAACAAAAACTCATAATAAAATCTTTTTAGGCACATTCTAAGCAAAAAGCCTGCGAGGGATTCAGCTGGACCGTTAGCTGATTGTTGGATAAAAGGGACACAGGGATGGTAACTTTAAAATGAGCGTGTTCACCCATATACATATGTATATAAGTGCAAACACTCAAGCGCAGAAGTTTATATCATCCATGCAAGTGTGCATTATATAAAAGTATAAGCGTGCATTATATAAGCGTGCATTATATAAGCGTGCATTATATAAAATATATGTGGTGTATGTATGTGTGCTCCTAATTTTAAGCAGGTACATGCGAAAATGTTATTCACATATTTTCCTTAAAGACTTGTTGGCTTTTTCATGTGCAAGAGAACACATTTTATAACATGCGCATATGTTTTATAACATGCGCGTATGTTACCAAGTAATCCACCAGTTTGCCCAATCTGTCTCTAGATCATCCAGACCCCTATGGTTCTCCAACTTGCACTCCATCCAGTTTTTTCAGACCCTTCACCCAGTCAGTTTTTGCCTATGAAGAGTTTTATTCTGACTTACACTTGATAAAGAGCAGAATATGTGCAGGTAAAAGCCCTATGCATGCTATTTATAAAATTGGGATTTATGCATGTAAATGTTGGCTCCACCTCCGAACAACCCTGACATGCCCCTATTCTGTCCTTTTTTATGCAATGAAAGACATTCATGCATTGGTACTTGCGCCTGTATGTGCGAGGTTTATAAAATAGCACTAGTGTGTGGGAGTGCTGTTTGAGCACACATCTACAAATTTTGCACGCACTTATAAGGCAATTTTAAAATGAATGCAATGCGCCAATACACTCGCGTAAGGGCGCACAAGCAAAGATGTGCTAGAATTTTAAATCATGCATGCGTATATGTTTTAAAATAGAACAACTGCGTATAAGTATGCTCTTAATTTTAAGGGATTACTTGAGCACAGCTAGCACATGTGTCCTCCATAGGAACTTTGTCGGCTTTTATGCGTGCATGTAGGCAGATTTTAAAACATGCTTGCGAAAGAAACAACACAGTTTTTCCAATTAGTCTACCAGTTTGCCCAGTTAATATTGAGGTCTTCCAGACCCCTCTGGTTCTTTATTCTGAATGTTCCCCAGTTGACCCAGATCCCTCACCCTGTCCTATAAGCCCTAAAACTTAAGATCTACAGACTTGATCCTTATCTGGAACAGCAGTAAAGTTACACAGATAGCAAGCCGACGCCTGCTGCAGACTCTGGTTTTAAAATATGGAGCTATGCACATAACTGTGGCCCTATCCCTGACTGCCCGTGCCTCACCCCTTTACTACTTTCTTATTTTTGATGCATGCACCACTATATATACATGTACTTCACTGCATTTTTAAATCTGCATTGCTCATGCACTGCCCACGTACGCGCGTATATGGCCATTTTTGAGCTTGCAAAATTTTTAAAATCTACCTTATTTTTTTTTAAATTCACCTTTAAGGTAGGACTATACCATAACAGAAAAATTAAATGAATTAGAAATATAGAAACATAGAAATGATGGCAGAAGAAGACCAAATGGCCCATCCAATTTGCTTTAGCCTTTACTGAGGAATATGTATGGCAGACACCCATGCCAGAAGTGATATATAAAGGTGATGATTTTGAAGAAATAAAACAAATCTCAGTGAATCTGGAAAATGTAATAAGGCAAATTGACAAACTAAAGAGTAGCAAATCACATGGATCAGACGGTATATATCCCAGTGTGCTGAAAGAACTGAAAAATGAAATTGCAGACCTACTATTAATAATAATCTGTAAACTATCTTTAAAATCAGTTACAATACCTGAAGAATTTCAAATGGCCAACCTGATGCCTGTTTTTAAAAAGGGTTCCAGGAATGATCCAGGAGACTACAGACTGGTGCGTCTGATGTCAGTGCTGGGAAAAATGGTTGAAACTAAACTATTATAAAGAACAAAATGAATGAACATATACATAGTCATAGTTTAATGGGACAAAGCCAACATGGATTAAGACAGGAGATTGTTTTGCCAAGACGCCTCACAGCCATCCCCATAAACCCAAATGCTCACATGGTAATGCTATCCCTCCTATCTCTCATCCTGATCAATGCCCAGTCTGTCTCCAAGAAAATCCCCATACTACATGATCTCCTAATGGACAGCCGCCCCGACATCCTCTGCATCACAGAATCATGGCTCAAAAAATCAGACACAGCAATAATCAACCAACTACCCCATTCAGCATATAATATCTTCTCATTACCAAGACCAAAAAGAAAAAGAGGGGGACTACTCTTTTTAGCCTCAAAGAAATTCAAATTCACACAACACCCCATCAATCAACCACCACCTCTGGAGATAGGCCTCTTCAAAACAAAAAACCTTCAAATCATGCTGGTATATGCCTCACCTAAATGCCTGGACCTCCATATATCCTCCCTCATTGAAATCATCCCATCCCACATTAACATGGACATACCAGCAATCATCCTAGGAGACTTCAACCTCCACATAGATACTACCCCCCAGTCACCCACATGCAAACTCCTGCTCGACATCATGTCAGCCATTGGATTCAAACAAATAGTCAACACACCGACTCAGAAATCTGGTCACACCCTTGATCTCATATTTATCAACAACAAAGCATCATGCACCAACAACCCCCTCACAACAATCAACATCCCATGGTCTGATCACTAGAGATGTGCAGACAAAAAGTTTACGTTGAGTCGTTGATACGTTGTAGGTGAGGGTCGATTCCGTTCAATATGGACGTATGGAGAAATCCATAAGTTGTGGATCTGTCCATACGTTGCCCAGTTCCCTAAATAAAAATTTTAACCCCCCACCATCCTTAATCCCCCCCTCAAAACTTACCAAAACTCCCTGGTGGTCCACCGGGGAGTTAGGAAGCCATCCCTGCACTCGTCTGCGATTTCCTCATGGCGCCGATAGCCTGTGTCACAGGGGCTGCCGTGCCATTGGTCAGCCCCAGTCACATGGTCACCATCGCCATCTTGTGCTCCTACCACGTGACAGGTAGGTCATGTGGCAGGAGGTCGCTCCGGGACCCCCGTTGGACCCAACCGGAACTTTTGGCCAGCTTGGGGGGGCCTCCTGACCCCCCCAAGCTGGCCAAAAGTTCTGGTTGGGTCCAACGGGGGTCCCGGAGCAGAGGAGCATGTGACGCCGGAGTGGAGGAGCACGTGACGCCGGAGCGGAGTGACGCCGGCGTCACGTGCTCCTCCGCGCCTCCGCTCCCGGACCCCCGCTGGACTTTTGGCAAGTCTTGTGGGGGTCAGGAGGCCCCCCCAAGCTGGCCAAAAGTTCTGGTTTGGTCCAATGGGGGTCCCGGAGCGGAGGCGCGGAGGAGCACGTGACGCCGGCGTCATGTGCTCCTACGCTCCGGCGTCACGTGCTCCTCCGCTCCGGGACCCCCGTTGGACCCAACCGGAACTTTTGGCCAGCTTGGGGGGGGCAGGAGGCCCCCCCAAGCTGGCCAAAAGTTCCGGTTGGGTCCAATGGGGGTCCTGGAGCGACCTCCTGCCACATGACCTACCTGTCACGTGGTAGGAGCACAAGATAGCGCCGGTGACCATGTGACAGGGGCTGACCAATGGCACGGCAGCCTCTGTGACACAGGCTATCGGCGCCATGAGGAAATCACAAAGGAGTGCAGGGATGGCTTCCTGACTCCCCGCTGGACCACCAGGGAGTTTTGGTAAGTCTTGGGGGGGTCAGGAGGGTGGGGGGGTTTAAGTGTTTATTTAGGTTCAACATATTCAACAGAAATATGTTGAATACGTTGGAACTCGCGATGCGTTTCTGCTCAAACCTTTTTTTTCTCTTTTAAAAATATAAGTTGTGTTTTACATATGCGTTCAAAACGAATGCACACCCCTACTGATCACAAACTCATCCAAACCACACTTCAACTCAAAATCAACCATACAGAAACCATCAGCAACAAAAAGTACATCAAATCCCCAAATCATGCCCCAGTTAAGACATCACAGAAGCCCTCCCCACCGCCTTAAAAGATCATAACCTCAACACAGCAAACTCAGCCACAAACTCATGGCTCACCATCAACGCTGAAGTCGCAAAATCAAAATGTCCAATCATCACCAAAGAAATCAGAACTGAGAGCATCCACAAAGTGCCATGGTACAAACACAAGCTGAAAAACATCAAGCGATTACTCCGCCAAGCTGAAAAAAAATGGAGAAAAGATCCTACCCCACCTCACCTGGACAAATACAGAACAATACTCCACATCTATAAAACTGACATAGACAAGGCCATATGTGAATACTATGCAAAGAAAATCCATGATCACCAATACAACCCAAGAGCCCTCTTTAACTTTGTCTCCAAACTGACACAACCCATCCAAACCCCACCCACCAATGGGAATGCCACAATAACATGTGATAAACTAGCCCAGTTCTTCCTGTACAAAATCACCAAACTAATAACTTCTACCCCCCAAGCAACCAAGGAAATACTGAACCCCCAGCCCACGACTGTCCCCACATGGACCACCTTCGAACCCACAGCCTCCACTGACATCAAAACCATCATTCAAAAAATAAACACAGCCACCCACCCCCTTGACCCCATACCAATCAAAACCCTGAAGCTAATACCAGATACCATAGCCAAACCTATAGCAGATATCATCAACATATCCCTAGAGCAAGGAAACTTTCCTGAAGCCCTGAAATGTGCCATCATCAAACCTATACTCAAAAAGCCACACCTTGATACCGCTGACCCCACCAACTTTAGACCCATATCAAACCTCCCTTTCATATTGAAAATTCTTGAAAAAACAGTAAATCTTCAACTCTCCAAACACCTGGAATCCCAAAAAATATACCCATCGCAACATGGATTCAGGAAAACACTCAGCACGGAGACACTCCTACTTACCCTTGCCAACTCAGCACTCAGGGGTCTAGACGCTGGCCAATCCTACCTTCTTATACTACTAGATATATCCGCCGCATTCGACACCCTTAAACCACAACACCCTTCTAATCAGACTAAGTGAGATTGGCCTAGACAGCACCACAATAAAATGGTTCGGCTTCTACCTATCGAACAGAACGTACAAGGTAACTCTCAACAACAATGAATCAAAGCAATTCCCCCTTTCACACGGCATTCCTCAAGGATCTTCACTCTCCTCCACTCTTTTTAACATTTACATGCTCCCACTATGCAAACTCCTCACTGACCTGGGCCTCCAATTCTTTGTCTATGCCGATGACATCCAGATCCTCCTCACCACAAAAGAAAACATACAGAACACCCTACTACAATGGAACTCCATCTTAACTCAAATACAAAAACTCCTAACCCAAATATCGCTCACCCTTAACCACACAAAAACAGAAATCTTATACATTTCTAACAAACCCCCAGCATGGAATACTCAAGACTGCTCTTTCACACAAATCAAGAACCAACTCGTTACAACTGTAAGAAACCTAGGCATCACCTTAGACTCCGAGCTCAATCTGAAAAAATACATCAATACAATAATAAAAGAGGGATACTTCAAACTACAAGTCCTCAAAAAGATCAAACCCCTGCTACTCAATCAAGATTATCGGTCAGTACTCCAGGTCCTCATTTTCTCTAAACTCAATTATTGTAACTCCATTCTCCTTGGGCTCCCAACCTCCACCATCAAGCCCCTCCAACTACTGCAAAATGTGGCAGCCAGAACCCTCACAAACAGCAAACGCTCCACACACATCACCCCCATACTAAAAGACCTCCACTGGCTCATCATAACCCACAGAATTCAATACAAAGCCCTTACCCTCATACACAATGAAAAGACAGACTGGCTAAAGGACACCCTTCACCCATACACCTCTCAAAGAAACCTGTGATCCAAAAACACCGGACTACTCACCATCTCCTCCAACAAACAGGCCCACCTCACCTCAACATGAGAACACGCAATCTCAATAGCAGGACCTGCACTGTGGAACAAACTACCATCAAAACTCAGAATGGAACCCTCAACACGGAATTTTAAGAAATCACTAAAAACCTGGCTATTCCAAAAAGCCTATCCAGCCAAAAGTCAACGTGACTATGTGAAACAACCCCAAACAACCAGAACTCCAACACTACACATATCCTACCAAGAAAATGCATAATATTCCAATCTAATATCCATACTGTTTCAATAACGTTAGCTGTTAAGACAACTAGAACTCCAACACTACACATATCCTACCAAGAAAATGCATAATATTCCAATCTAATATCCATACTGTTTCAATAACGTTAGCTGTTAAGATAATATGTCGCTGTTGTTTTACAATGTTACAATGTAAAGGTAATATGACCTGTTGTCACACTGTCCCACAAGTTATCATGTAAACTGATATGATACTCGTTTTTGAATGTCGGTATATAAAAGCAAATAAATAAATAAATCTGCTACTTTTTTTTGAGGGCATGAATAACCATAGAAAAAGGTGAGTCAGTTGGTAAAGCAACTTATTTTAAAACGTATTTACTCAAGTAAAACTGGGTTTTACTAGACTAAGGGGTAGATTTTAAAAGGGTTATGTGCATAAGGTATGCGCGTAACCCTTTTAAAACGCCCCTGCGTGCGTCGAGCCTATTTTGCATAGGCTTGGCAGCACGTGCAAGCCCCGGGGCTTCGCTAGGGGGGCATGTTGGGGGCGTGTTGGGTGGGCGGTGCGACATTCGTGGCGTTCCGGGGGGCATGTCGGGGGGTGTGGTGCCGGCCCAGGAGCATTCCAGGGGTGCGGCCGAGGCCTTCAGAACAGTCCCCGGGTCGGGAGATGGCGCGCCAGCAGCCCGCTGGTGCATGTAACTTTTACAACAACAGTAAGGGGAGGTTAGATAGGGCAGGGGGGGTGGGTTAGGGAGGGGAAGGTGCAGGGGGGTGGAAGGAAAGTTCCCTCCGAGGCCGCTCCGATTTCAGAGCGGCCTCGGAGGGAATGAGCAGCACGCGCAAGTTGCACAAATGTGCACCCCCTTGTGCACCCCCCTTGTGCACCCCCTTGCGTGCGCCAACCCCGGATTTTATAAGATACGTGCGGCTACACGCGTATCTTATAAAATTCAGCGTACTTTTGTTTGCGCCTGGTGCGCGAACAAAAGTATGCGTGCTCGCTGTTTTTTAAAATGTACCCCAAATGCACTTTACTTGAGTAAGAAGGCTTTTAAAAATTGTTACAATATATGCCATTGAATTGTCTATAAGATTTGCTTCCGTAAGTGCACTTTATTCAAGTAAATGGCTTTTGAAATTTGCTAGGGGTGTGCATTCGTTTTCGCCGTATTGGCGATCCGCAACATATATTACACTATTCGTAGTATTCGTGGGGAAGTGAAATGTATCACGATCCCATCCCCGGAGTGACCTCCTGCACTCCGGCCGTCCGATGCCAGTACTCAAAATGGCGCCGATAGCCTTTGCCCATACTATGTCACAGGGGCTACTGGTTCCATTGGTCAGCCCCTGTCACATGGTAGGAGCACAAGATGGCGCCGATGACCATGTGACAGGGGCTGACCAATGGCACCGGTAGCCCCTGTGACAAAGGCTATCGGCGCCATGATGAAACCGGTACCGAGGGTGTGAGAGTGCAGGGGATGGCTCCCGGAGTCCCCGCTGGACAATCAGGGAGTTTTGGTAAGTCTTGGGGGGGTCAGGAGAGTGGGGGGTTGTAGTTAATTTTAATTTTAGCTGGGACACGAATAGAAATCGCCGTATTAACGTATCAGGGCGCCATACGGCCGAATGCAACGTATCTGCTCCCCGACGAATCCGAATCACGAATGCAACATATGGCGTCCCTCTGCACATCCCTAAAATTTGCTACGATAGTATGTTACATTTACGCAAGTAACTCCTTTGAAAATACACCTGATATTGTTTATTTGACAAAGAAACATTTCATAAAGCATCTCATGAGAGACTCTTTAGACTCTTAAAAAGTCATGGGATAGGAGGCAATGTTCTATTGTGTACTGAGAACTAGTTAAAAGATAGAAAACAGAAAGTAGGGCTAAATGGTCAATTTTCTCAGTGGAGAAAGATAAATAGTGGCGTGCCCCTTTGATCTGTACTAGGACCACTGCTTTTTAACATATTTATAAATGATCTAGAGATGGGAACAACAATTAAGGTAATCAAACTTGCTGATGAATCAAAATTATTCATAATTGTTTAATCACAAGAGGAATTTAATAAATTGCAAGAGGAGGCTGGGAAACTGGGCATCCAAATGGCATATGACATTTAATGTGTACAAGTGCAAAATAATGCACATAAAGAAAAGCAACTCAAATTATAGCTACACAATGCAAGATTCCACATTGGGAGTCATCCACCATCCAGGAAAAGGCTCTAGACGTCATTGTGGATGATACATTGAAATCCTCTGCTCAGTGTGCAGTGGGGGCCAAGAAAGCAAATACAATGCTAGGAAATATTAGGAAAGGAATGGAGATTAAAAAAGAGAATATCTTAATGCAGAGGTGTGCTAAGGTTGGGCAAGGGAGCATCCGCCCTGGGTGGCAACAGGGGAAGGGATGCCATTGCTGCCAGCAGGAAGGTCCTGCAACGGCACAGAACAGTGACGTGGTGGGGGAAAAAACAGTGAACAAAAGCAAGAAGCTGCAGTGGCAGAGGCCAACAGCTCCACCGGCACTTCCTGGAGCCGGCGCAGGGACAAAGAACAGGCCCAGCATTGCTGCCGATGCTCTGGGGGCTGATGGCAGAAAAGACCCAGTATTGCTGCCGGTGTTCCAGAAACCAGCAGTAGAAGATGCTCTGCAGTGCCACCACCTGCTGAAAAAGGGAGACTGGTCCTGTGAGAGTAAGTGCCAGTATATGAGGCTGTGTGTGTATGTGTGTGTGTGTGTGTGTGTGTGAGGGTGTTGTGTGTGTGTGTATATGAGGGTGTTTGGGGTGTGGGTGTGTGTGTGTGTGTGTATGAGGGTGTATATGAGACTGTGTGTGTGTGTGTGTGTGTGTGTATGTGTGTATGAGAGGGTGAGGGTGTGTGGGTGTGTCATGAGAGAATGCCTCTGTGTGTGTGTGTGTGTGTGTGTGTGTGTGAGAGAGAGGATGCCTGTGTGTATGAGACAATGAGTGTATAGAAGAATGGGTGTATGTGCCTGTGGGTGCGTATGTGTGAGAGGGTGCCTGTGTGTGGGGGTGAGAGAGAGGAAGCATTTGTGAGTGTGTATGGGGGATAAGACAGGAATCCTGTGTGAGAGATAAAGAGGAAGCATGTATGTGAGAGAGAGAGAGAGAGACGGAGGAAACATTTGTATCTGTCACTTTCACACACACACACACACATACACACACTCAAGCTCCCTCTGTCTCTCACCAAGCGTGTATGTGTGTGAGAGACAGAGGGAGCATATTTTGTTTGGGTCTCTGTGTATATGTGTACCCCCAGTTTACAACAATCTCAGGGTGACAGGTATGGAGAGTGGGGGATTTTTAAAATCCTTATTAGTTTTAATTACTGGGTGTTAATTGATGTCTTCTGTTTTGAAATATTTTATCGAAGTTTAGGAAATTTTTAAAAATGTGTACAGGAGCTTCTAATTATTGAATATTATTCTATTCATCAGCTGTTTTGAAATGTATATTCTGATTGATATATACTTCTTGATTGTTTTGTTTTGAGGAACAGTGATTTTCTGCTTTTCCATTGTTACACTGCAGACAGAATCTGGCTTGTGGTTTCCAGTTCAGTTTTTGTCTGCATGTGTGTGTGTGAGAGAGAGTGTGTGTGTTAGTGTGTGAGAGAGTCAAAGAGGAAGCATGTGTGTGTATGACAGAGACATAGAGAAAGCATGTCTGTGAGAGAGACACAGAGGAAGTGTGTGAGAGAGGTACTGAGAAAATGTGTGTGTGTGTATGTGTCTCTCACACACAAACATGCACCCTCTGTCACTCACCAAGCATGTATGTGTGTGTTTGTATGTGTATGAGAGAGAGGGAGCATATTGTGTGTGTGTGTTGTTTTTTTTTCTTGTGTGTGTGTGTATATATGCATGCGTGCCCCCAGTCTTCCACAAGCTTAGGATGACAGATATGGAGAGCGGGAGATTTTTTAAATCTTTATTAGTTTTAATTATTGGGTGTCTACTGTTTTGAAATATTTTATTGATGTTTAGGAAATTTTAAAATTATATAATGGGGGGCGGGTGCCAAAGAAGTATTCGCCCCAGGTGCAAATACTCTTGGTACACTAGAGTCTATTGAGGCTTTAAAAAACTAAAAGATGCCTTTTCACATAGACCTTGTCTGCGCCATCCAGACCCAATACAGCCCTTCATTCTAGAGATAGATGCCTCTACCCTTGGGGTATGGGCTGTCCTCAGCCAACACAGCTCTGAAGGTGCTCTTTATCTGTATTCCTTCTTCTCCAGGAAGCCAAGTGCAACTATAGTACTGAAGACTGGGAGCAATTGGCAGTCAAGTTAGCCTTAGAAGACTAGCATCATCTTCTTGAAGGGACTCAACATCACATCACCATATACATGGATCACAAGAACCTGAATATCTACATCAAGCTCAGCAGCTCAAACCTAGACAGCATTGCTGGTCCCTGTTCTTTGCCCACTTTGATTTTAGGTTACAGTACCACCCCACACTCGAAAATCAATGAGCACACTCTTCCACTCTTTTCATTTCAAGGATACCCCGGAGGCTCCAAGTCATATCATTGATTCAACAAAGATACTCCTGGCTACAGGTGTACCTGTCCCTCCAGGGAAGATGGTAGTGCCTTCCAGATTGCATGAAAAAGTGTTAAAATAGACCCATGATTCCTATGTAGCAGGATACCCTGGATGGGCACGAACTCTCATATTGCTTCACCAGCACTACTGGTATCCCCAAGTGAAGCAGGATATTAAGGCCTATGTCGACTCGAGTTCTATCTGCATACAACAAAAAACCTTGTATGGCTTACCCTGGGGGCTGTTACAGCCATTGCTAGCCCCCAGAGAACCTTGGACCCACTGTTCACGGGCTTTATCATGGACCACCTCTCCCTAATGTCACCACTGTGATATGAGTTGTGATCAATCATTTCTCCAAGATGGCGCATTTCTTCCTATTGCCTGGCCTTCCTTCTGAACCCAAATTGGCATTTCTCTTCACCCTTCACATCTTCTGCCTACATGGCTTGCCAAAAAATATCCCATCAGATCAGTTTACTGCCTGGTACTGGCACTCTCTTTGCTAGAAATGTTGCATCATACTTGGCTACTATCCACAGGGCAATGGGCAAGCAGACCATACTAATTGAACCCTTAAACTTTCCTTTACTCCTATGTCAGTGAGTGCCAGGACAACTGGGAGGCTCTTTTTCCCTGGGATGAATTTTCCCAGAACCACATTAACGCAGCTACTGGTTCTTCTCCCTTTCAGATTATTTATGGGAAACAACCCCTGCTTCCAGTGCCATTACCAGTGACAGTGTCTTCGTCTGCAGCTCAAATTGTGGCACAAGAATTACATAGCCTCTGGGAGCAAACCAACTGACTTAAAAAGTCTCTGTGCAAGCCATGAAAATTGCTGACGCCCAAAGGAGACCAACTTCCCAATTCAAGACGAGTGAGAAAGTTTGGCTAAGCACCAGATACTTATGCCTTCGGCTCCCTTCATTATAGTTGGCACCGTGCTTGTTTAGACAATTCCCAGTGTTAAGAGAAGTAGGCCCTATCGCTACTTCCCACTTTAAAGATTCACAATATGTTCCATGTTTCCATACTCAAGCCACTAATAATTTCCTGGCCCTCTAGAGTACCGTATGAACCCCAGGAGATTGCATCAGAGGAAGATATGGTATATGAAGTCCAATAAGTCTTGGACTCCCACTAGAGAGGCAAAAAGCATGAGTAACTTATCTCCTGAAACTACTACGTTCCAGAAGAAAATTCATATGGAGGTGAGCTGAATACATTTCTCAGAGTCTGTGTAAATGAAGCATAGGACACCTTTTGACTTTTTGGAGTAATCTAAGGAAATATTTCTTTACAGAGAGGGCAGTAGATGCATGAAATAGCCTCCACATGGAGGTGGTGGAGACAAGAACAGTATCTGAATTCAAAAAAAGCATGGGCTAAACCCATATGGAATTGTAGGGATTGTAACATCGGTCAGGATTCATAGGATAGAGAAAGCAATGTTGCAAGTCAATGAAGAGGCGAATAAAGATGGTGTCCAATTTCAAGGAAGTCATGTAGCCTTTGGAGAAGACAGTATTAACATATCCAAGTAGGAGATCAAGACTTTTGAGTTGTCATAGGAGCGGGTGGCGTAATTATGCGTTACATGCATCCAGGCTGATTAAAGTAAGCCATATTTAAATCTGACTTCTCATAGACATGGGCAAAGGCCCAAAAAAGCTTTCCTGTGGGTTGTGATAGTCTTCACAAGATCTGGAACGAAGGTAAGGCACATGGAATCATGAGTGATGGGTGATTTAGCCCTGCCAGCTGCCAAAATCATCAACACCTGTCAATAATGCAAAATCTTCAAAATGATGGGTCACGAGAGCATAGCTTGAGGTGTCAGCTTAGAAGGGCATGTTCTATCTCCCCCCCCCCCCCCCCCCCCCCCCCCCCCCCATCCTTCTATTAATCTGCTTTGGGTATTATTAGAAAGGTAGGTGCTAAACCGAAAATAGAAAAATACCCGGGTGATTCACTGATTACAGGGCTGTAAGCAAAGGGCAAATACCAGCAGCTCCCCATGGTTGACCCAGCCCGGCTAGCACTGAAATCTTCACCAAACTTAAAATAACAAATGTTCCAGGCTTTGTTCTATAGTTTGATTTCGGTTCTGTCTCTGCTTGTTTTCCCTTAATTTCCCTTTCCTCTGCTTCCTCATGCCTTTTTTAAAAATGTCTTTTCTAGTCTTCTTTTATTTCTTTAGCATTTCTGTTCCCTTTCCTCCATGAGTGCATCATTCTAGCCACAACTTGTTTCTGTGCTGCTTATTTCTTTCTCTTACCAATTTATAATCGTACCCCTTCTGTCACTTCTTTCCATCTTCTTTCCCTCCTTCTCCTCTCCTCTTCATGCTTCTTCCCTCCACTATGAACCCTTCTTCTCTCACAAATTTCTCTCACCCCCCCTCCTCTCTCAGTATTAGACAGCTCCTCTCCCACACCTCTTCACCTCTCTCACAGCTTCTTTCCCTCTTTAGTTCACTTCTTCCAGCCCATGTCCCTTCTGCCAACTCTTCCTCATCACCCATATCTCCTCTTTCAGCCCCTCTTCCTTTCACAGACTCTGCCACCTCTTCCAGGTCCTCTGCTTGCTACTTGTCCTTTTTCACAGCTTGTGTCCTCTTCTGTCAGCCCTTCACCCTCCCTTCACCCTCCCTTCATAGTCTGTGACTCCTCTCCCATCCCCTCACAGCAGTATTCTCTCTCTCTCTCTCTCTCCCTGTCAGAATCCACTTCCCCTGCCCCTCTTCCCCTTTCCCATCTCCTTGCCCCCTCTTTTGGCACCTCACACAGCCTTGCTCTCACCTCTCGCCCCTTGACAGCTGCTCTCCTAGCCTCTCTTTCCCTTTCTCATTCCTTTCCCCAGTCCCTCTCTCAAGTCCTCACCTTCTCAGAGCTGGCACTGCAGAGCAGTTGGGAGGCAAGTCTCCACAGCACCACTGCAGCTCCCTCCTCTCCCTGCAGCCCCGCTGGTCAGCCATTCCCTAACTAGTAAGTAGGCCGCAGGGTGAGGAGAGAGAAGGAGGAGGGGAGCTAGACGCATTTCCTGCCTGCCATACGCCACATAGCAGGAGAACAAGAGATAAAATTGGGGATGCTCGAGTACCCACAAGACCCACAGAGATTGGGCCTGTGTCACCATAGAGATGAACTTCATAAAACTGACCCCTATAAAATGAATAAACAAAATGATGCCCTTTATTCTTCTGAAAGAAAAAAAACCCCTAAAGCATAAACAAAAAATAGCAAGAGGATGTCATTTTAAAGTGTTTGACCTCTTACAGAGATGTAGTGTAGATACTCTCTGATGGCATTTTAGTACATTTGGAGGGAAAGAGGCTTTTCAGACTAAAAAAAAAAAATCCTCTCTCTGATATTCCAGAGTCTTTGCTGTAGTCAATAGAGGAGGGCTATGTAGAGTGTGGGACTCACAGATGAGAGCACAGCAGTTTGAGTGGTGCTGATTCCAGAGAGAAGGTGGGTGGAAGAGGACTAACTGCCCCCATCCAGCCCTGCTCGATTTAAAGCTCTATTCCCGTATCCAAGTGAACATGAAAGGATCAACTATGCAGAGGAAAAAAAAAATAAAGATCTGCTCCAAGCCTTCTTTCTCTCGCCTCTCTCAAAAGGATGACATATTTTGCATGGATTTTAAACAGGGATGCCAAACTTAAGAGAAAATATAATTTCCCCCTCTTCGATCCCCTGCCATCATATAACTCTTTAGCAGAAAGGGAAGAGTGGTGGAGCACCTTGTTTTTCAAGTGCGAGCTATTTAAAGATGTGAGAGAAGAAATATTTGAGAGCAATAAGCATAATGTTCCGCTGCTGCCGCTGCTTTCCTCAATTATTTCAGAATGTTCAGCCCATTATGGAGAAGAAAGTGTCCTCAGCCTATTTTTAGTAGGATAAGGCCATTATATAGCCAGGCAGCGCCATTAGTTCAGCTTCTTTATTTTCCCTTACCATTTAGATTGTACGCATGATTTGTGGCACCAGTACATCCTCTTTCTGCAGGTCTTGCAGATTCTTCAAACGCGTTCTCTTTTAAAGCACTACAATAATGCTTAATTGCAAGCAGGGAACTTATTCACTTACCTAGGGCACATCACTGTAAACTAAAATACTGCAAGTCTGTTCATAATCACCCTGCCGTGTGCACTGTCTCGTGCTTTCTGTCTATGTGGGTAGGTGTAGCAGAGATGTGTGCCTGCGTTGGGTTCTCTGCTTAATTAAGTCAGACACCGATACACTTCAAAATGAGAAATAAAAAAACCAAATAAGAAAACACCACAAAAAAAAACAAAAAAAAACCCCTCTTATGATATACAACAGACAATTAGAATTCATCTGTCCAAATTAAAATCAGTTTGACAAAGGTGCACGAGTGTCTTCATTCTATTTTGTATTTGCACTAAGACAAGGCAATCATACAACCAGACAATTCCATCAGGGAAGCTTGTTAGCTGCTTAGTCTGTTAAACCCCGGTTGCCATAGCATCTAGAGTTGAAAAAGCTGCAGATTGGCATGAAAAAGCATGTCGACAATTGCCCTGTCACAGCATGCAGGCTCAGTCTACTGAAAGGCAGCACACTGCAAGTTTTCTTTCCCAGTTTGCACTACCCCATGCTGTTTAATAATATCCATTTACTGGTATTGGGATTGATCTAGTGTAGTGTAAAACCCACATCTAGGGAGACTCTGCTTTTCACATGGAGAGCGGTTCTTTCACAAATGAGAGTAAGGCAATTAATGTAAAAAAAAAGTAATACTATAGACACTACATAAGCAATCTAGTTTGATGTAACAGCACAACATTCCAATATTTGCATACATATTGCTATAAGATGCTACAGTATTTTAAAGAGATATATATATATATATATATATATATATATATATAATTATGCAGCAAGCGAGAGGGAGTGATCATGTATTTTTATCTGTTTATGCATTTTTTCAATAGTTTTCTTAGCTACTACATCCTTGTCTGGGTATTTCTTGTGCATCTCAACCTGCTTTGTTTTTATCTGTCCAGTCTACCCTTAAAGTCTTGGTTTCTCACCTGGCTAAATGAATGTTAAATTTAATTTATTGCTAGAACCTCACTCCTCTAAGAAATAAGCAGGACACAGCGCCAGTGCTCGGAAGTTTGCCTTTCTCATTTCTCACCACACACAATTTAATATTGTGCAATCTTGCATAATTTGATTCAAGACACATTTTGACAATTACTGGTATGGGAGCAAATGTTACCACTTATGGTGCAGAATGAATTATTTTCAACTTTTTGCATCTTCCTTTTATGCCAAGTTCTTTCTAGGCACGCTGGATTAGTCAGGTTCTGTTTTAAGGGAGGTCTAGTAAGCGTAACACAATTTAACTTTACTGAAACAAAAATATTATTAGGATTGTGGTGTGTTCTCATGTAAGCTAATTGTCTCTAATCAGTCCCCCCTCCTTTGTAATCTAAATATATAGTTTTACTGTGAGAGGCAACCATCATCTTCTAGGACTGCAGAAGTAATATTTGCATAAACCATATTTCACACCTGTCCTTCATTATTTAAATGAACTGAATGTAAGGCCTCAACAGTACAAAGTACTGTCTATACAAAATTAGTAGTGAAAAGAAAATACTTATGTTTGATATCCAGATAAGCAGTAAATATATTTTTGCAGCTAACACTCCTTTTTTATCAGTTTGAGTGGGTACCATCCATTCACATTTAGAGAGCAATTTTGAGTCTCCCTGTGGAGCTTGCAGGCAAACTCATTTTCAAAGGGAACCCCTTGTAGAGGTTCCCTTTCAAAATATGACCAGCAAGCACAACACAGTTCCGTTTGTACCCATGTTCTGTGCACCTGCATGGAAGCAAGTGTGGGCCCACAGGGAGATCTCATTTTGAAATCTCTGAGCATACTTTGACTTCCGTGATCTAATTCTCCCATTTTTTTTCGGCTATACAAGTATGTGTGCTGTGAAACTGCATATGGACTTTTACCCGCATGTATTGGGAGGGGCAATTTTCAGAATGAACATTTGTGCGGATAAGCTCTCTTTTGCCCATGTAAAAACCTTTGATTATTGCCCCCTTAAGTGACAGGCCAAGGAGAATACAAAGGTGAACAAGCTCAAGGCACTCCAGGGTGCTGTGTAATGAGATTGTGTCCTATTGGCAAGTTTACATAGAGTTTGCTCAATCTTTTCCTTCCCATTGTCATCTTTTAAATGGAGCTGTCACTTCTCTGCACTATTTCTTCAATGCTACAAAGGAACTGGAAAAAAAAAAAAAAGCTTGTAAAACCATGCACACCCAGGAGCCTTATGAAAACCAGCAAGAAAATAAGAACAGAAAAATGCCCACCAAATGATTGGGAGACTTAGGTCTTTATGTTCCCACATTTTCTTCCACTGTGTCCTAAAAGCTGCTTAAGGTATGGATGCTGAGCCTGCTGCATGACACCCCTGAATTTCAAGGACTGCTCCCATGCTGCAGATTTCAAGCAGGATGCTACAAGAGAATAGATGCTTTTATCATACTTTTGAAAGCTGCCCTATACAGAGGAAAAATGTAAATGTCTGCTGCAATTCTTTATATATGGAGCACACTTAAAACCTAGCCCATCACAATCCCAAACAAACTGAAATATTCTTCTGTGACTTGTAAAGAAGAGAAATATCCTTCCCCAAATCCTAATGCTGGGAGAAACATTTTTAAAGTTCTTTACCCGGGTAAATTGTGAATTACCCAGGTAAACTGACCTGTCTGAAATTTTCGCCACATAGTCCGGCTAAAAGTAAATGTGAATTTCCATGTGTGTGCACAAGACGTATTCACAAGTGTGGATACTTACTTTACATCCTCTGTTGCCCACACAAAGGAACAGATGTTAATTATGTGGCTGTATCCCATTAGAGATGTGCATTTGTTTTTGGGTTTTTTTCATTTTCATTTTAGTGTACACTAAATCGAGTAAGTGAGCACCAATGTGATTTAGTGTACACTAACTCAATTCAGTGCACACTAAAACAAAAATAAACAAAATAATAAAAAAACTAAACCGAATAATAAAAATAAAATAAAATGAAATGAAAATAAATACAAATATTTTCTGGCTGCACATTCCTACTTCTCATGATAATTTTCAAATAAATACTACCATATTGTTTCTCTTTGTAAATTTAATGTACTAATGGTGCTCATGCACTTTACAAGTATTTGGACTACTTGATAATTGCTCCTTAAGTGTCCTTTGATGCTTTTGCTTTGTATAGTTCCTAGTTACCTAGAAACATTTGGTCTCTGCTTCATTAATTCCATTCCCTTTGCATGTACCCATAGTCATCGAAGTGGGTCATGTTGATGCCTGGCAAATGTGTTCACAGTGGTTTCCCTCTGTCCCTAATTTTTTGGATTACAGAACTTAAACAATATGGAGTAAAAGTGTTGCAATATCTGATCAAGAAGACAGCACCAAATGCCTGGGCATTTGGTTAATATTCCCTTAATTTAGAGGGAAATCAAATTACATTAAATAGAAAACTATATGATAATATTAAAATGTCATACCAGGTATATACTTATCTCTGGCGATCAAGTATGTCAACACCTACTACCATGAAGGAATGACTTGCTGTATGCCTACACTATATCAGCTTCCACCTATAAGAACACTCTGGAAGAAATGAAATGAAAATGCGCTGATAGAAGCAGTTCTATGAAATAAGCCAGGAAATATATATGAATGTATTATTGCAACAATAATATAAAGAAAATATTTCCATTCTGTTGCATTTTTTCTGTATCCCTTTGATAATTTCACCCCCCCCCCCCCCCTCCGGTCTGGAATTTATAGCCTAACCTTGCTTCAGTTTCCCATAAAGGTTAAATGGCGTCTCCCCATTTGCAGTGAAGCAAGCTCTCTCTGCATATCATTTTTCTGCCGAATAAGTCCCAGTATTACGCTATGTCTAAGGTACATGCAAATAGCTGACAAAAGTCATTGCTCTGGCCTCATCCCATCCCGCTTGTGCTTCAAGTCCCAACAAAAGTAGCTGGGAGAGCGATTTAAAATGAAGTTAGTAAATGAAAATGCGGGCATAAAGCAGCCCTCTTTTAAGGAAGTGCCTACTGTCTTTTTATTCCATTTTGCCTGATTTGGAGCTGTTGTTGTGCTGGCTGAAAGCACATTAAGGGCCTGATTCACCCAGTGCTTTCCCCCCGCCCTCCATAGACACAGAATGGCTGAAAAGCCTTAGTAAATCAGGCCCTAAGTGTTAGATAGGCGGCACACTGCTATCTCCATGCTGAAGCTTACAGCCGTGAATTTGCTACGATCTGTTTAATCAGCAGCGTATTGATTTTCCTCAGCTTTCCTTCATTTTAGCCCCATGGCAGGCTTCTGTAATTTCCTTTGGACAGAGTGTAACCAAACTGTGCTAAGTGTTGTTGATTTGCAGGCAAAAGTAAAGGGGTAAATATAAATTAACAAGCCATAAACATTTTGCAAGTGGGGAGTCAATAAAAACACTGTCTGCGGTTCTTTAAAAAAAATGATTGCAGGCAGATTGTTAACAAAGGTGTTCCAGGAAAGTGACTCGATTCTGAGAATAATTTTTGCGCTTTGTGATTAAGAATTGATCAGTCTAAAAGGCCTCTGATGCAACTGAATCACCCATAAGCTGCCAAACTGAAAGGACTCAGCGGGAGCTGGTATTTGTTTGTTAAACTCCCATGATTCCAAGTAGATAATTGGTCTGTGAAGTTCATGGCAGACTCTGAATTTGCTTTTCTTGCTTCCCAGCTGGCTCAGCCCTGGTTTATAGGCTTCTGTGTACAAATTTAGCCAGCAGCCAACCTCACATCTTTAATGTAAAAGGTGTTTTGTTGTGTTTTTCAGGTGCTGAGTGGAAAGCCCACACTACAGAAGCTCATTAAAAGGGCCGAGTTACACAGTACAGGTTTATTTCTGTCACAGCGTTTCTGCAAACAGTGACAAGGATTAATATGTTTCTTTGGTACTGGAAAAAGCCTGACACAGTCCCTTGTGAATTCGATCATCTGTTTCGCTGCCTGAATAAAATTCAGCCTCCTATTAGATCTTGAAAATACAGCTGTAAACGCAGGCTGGTAACAATGCAGAAGCCACTGCAAAAGCCTTCGGCAAGCTAATTGTTTTATTAAAGAGCAGATCAGTTATTTGTAATTTATTTCAAACACCTCACTTATAACCAACTGTTCTGCTTTTAAATTGTGAAGTCTGTTGGATCATCTGCAGTGTACCTGCATCACATACGCATGGAGTTATGTGCTTATGTATATACAATATTAGTTTTCAATAACTCAGGGATTTGCAGTGTGCCTGCTCTGGCAGGTTTGCAGAAACTCCTTCTAAGATTCCGTTGACATTAATATAACTTCTGCAAAGAGGTGAATATTTATAACCTATTTCTGAATTCAATTATGTTTCACATAAAAGAGACATAGTGATGGAATAAAGTCATAAGGATGCATCCCCGAATGCATATAAGAAAATAAGGACACAAGGATATAAGACATGCCATATTGGGTCAGGCCAAGGGCCCATCAAGTCCAGTATCCTGTCTCCAACAGTGGCCAATACAAATCACAAGTACCTGGCAAGTACCCGAACATTAAATAGATCCCATGCTACTAATGCTGGCAACAAGCAGTGCCTATTCCCTATTAATTAATAGCAGTTTATAGATTTCTCCTTGAGGAACTTATCCAAACCTTTTTTAAACCCAGCCACACTAGCTTCCTTAACCACATACTCTGGCAATGAATTCCAGAGCTTAATTGTGCATTGAGTGAAAAATAATTTTCTCCAATATGTTTTAAATGTGCTACTTGCTAACTTCGTGGAGTGCTCCCTAGTCCTTGTGTTATCCAAAAGAGTAAATAACCATTTCACACTTACCTGTTAAAGATCCTTCATGATTTTGTAGACCTCTATCATATCCCCCCTCAGCCATCTCTTCTCTAAGCTGAACAGCCCTAACCTCTTTAGTCTTTCCTCATAGGGGAGCCATTCCATGCCCTTTATCATTTTGGTCACCCTTCTCTGTATTTTCACTGGTACAATTATATCTTTTTGAGATGCGGCAACCAGAATTGCACACAGTATGTAGCGATACAGAGGCATTAATGACATCCTCCGTTTTATTAGCCATTCTCTTCCTAATAATTCCTGCTTGCCTTTTTGACCGCCACAGCACACTGATCCAGTGATTTTAATGTAATATCAACTATGACTCCCAGATCTTTTTCCTGGGTGGTAACTCTTAAAATGGAACCTAGCATCGTGTAGCTATGTATGGGTTATTTTCCCTATATGCATCACCTTGCTCTTGTCTCATTATGAATAATTGACTAACAATTTAAAGGTCTCTATGTTATTGAGTCATATATGCATATATCTATATAGTCAAGTAGTACCATTTATTAAAAAAAAAAGGACTGCACACAATTCACATCTTTATTGAGTATCTATATAAATAAAAATGTTAAATAGTTTGGACAAAATCGCTAATCTCAGAAATCACTGAACCGATTGCTTTCAAATTTGGACACAACCTTCATTTCGCATACAGGAAGGTTCTTCTGTACTTACATTACAGATATGTCACACCTGTGACAGGTAAAATAGGTTTAAATATTTTTTCCATAAAACAGCGACATCTGCTGGACCTAAGCGCCATCTGTTACACCTTACACTAACACACGCTACACTAATCATTTCGCCAGTCCAGGTCCACGTTTCACTTCCTTTTTAACACATTCGTGCACTTTTTTCGCCGGAAGATAACTATTACCTTTACAGATAAAATACACCCACCACCCTCCTCACACCCCCCACACACATGCCAAATTGATTTACTTCCCACAGCCTCCCAACACACACAAAACCACCCTCCTCACACCCCCCACACACACATGCCAAATTTATTTACTTCCCGGGCCCTCACAACACACACAAAACCTGACAGAAGTCCGGGAGGCTCCAGCGGGGGGCCAGGACCGGTCCGGGACACATCTCCTGCACTACGGCCGTCGGCTGCCAGCAATCAACATGGCGCCGACGGCCCTTTCCCTTACTATGCCACTCGGGGACACCAATGGCGGCAGTTGCCCATGTGACATAGTAAGGGCGAGGGCCCCTCGGCGCCAATTTCAGGACTGGCTGCCGGCGGCCCTTTGCCCTTACTATGTCAGAGGACCTACCGCTGCCATTGCTCCACCCCACTGACATAGTAAGGGCAAAGGGCCTTCGGAACCCGTTTCAGTGCTCGCAGCCCACGGACCAACGCCAATACATCGCTCCCGGACCGCTCCTGAACGCCCGCTCCACCGACTGACATTTTTATCAGGTCTCGGGGGTCTGGAGGGTGGGGGGTGGCAATGAATTTATTGCGAACATCTTGTGGAGGGGTCACGAGGGGGGAGCAGGTTTCATTCATTCGGCAACTCTGGGGGGGCAGGGGGTGGGCTACTGTTTTTCGCAGGGCTGGGGGGGGGCAGGAGAGTGTGGGGTGGTTAGTTTAAGAAAACGTTTCTCATAGGGTTGTTTTTTGAGGGAAGGGGGTGGTTCACACACAAATACATACACTAAACTTGCACGATCTCAGGAACACACCAAAATAGCCCTCCCCAGACCACAAAACAAATTTGGGAGTGCAAATTTGGTTAGGCACTCCCCTATTTGGCTACATAACGCGCAGAGATGCCCAGGGACAGACCACATGTAGCACCAACAATTTTAATTTCCCAGGTCTTGGGAGGGGGGGGGGGGGGGCAGGAGGATGGGGGGTTATTATTTGATTTAAAGGGTTGGGATTGGGGGGGGTTTGGGGGGTGGGGGGATTCCCACAGAAATAGAAAGACAAAAGTTTTCTGATCTGAAGGGTAGGCAGTAGGCGGGGGGAGGTGACAGTGCGGGGAGGGAGAATGAGGGGAGAGGTGAGTGTGAGGGGAGAGAGTTGGAGTGGGGACAGGGGAGGGAAGGGGGGGTGAGTGACCAAGGGGGAGCAGGATGAGTGACTGAGGTAAATGAGCAAGTGGAAGGGGGAGGGAGGGAAAAGAACCTGACTCTGCCACTGCAACGCGTGGTGGGGTACTGCTAGTTTAAAAATAAAAATGTTCACTGCAGATGATCCAACTGTGCTTTGCTGAAAATAACCCAGAGAGTAGTGATTAGTAGAAGACAAACTGTAGGTCTGACATCTTGGAACTCTAACCCTAAGACCTTACTGCTAGGTCTAAAACTTCTCAGGACTAACTTAACTGGGATATTCAGCGGCATTGCAGCACCGCTGAATATACCCGGCTATCTTAAAATTAGTTGGATAGGTATATTGGGCTAACTTTAGACTTGTTCTATGGCATGGTCAGAGTTAACTGGTTAGGTTAACCACCTAACACTGAATATTGAAATTAGCTGGTTAACCTGACTAATTATGCTCCTCCCCGGAATGCCTACTACCTACCCAGAAATGCCCCTGACTTATCTGGCTAAATTCTAGCCGAATAAAGAGTTATCCGGATGGAATTTGGTCAGATAAGTCATCTAAAATTGCACTTAAGCCATTTAGATGGATAACTGAACAGTTATCAGTCTAAATGGTTTTTGAATATTATCCTTCAGATTTCTATAATTCACGGCGTGTAAAACTAGCCTTGCTTGCAATGAGAACGTGTGTACATCATTTCTGTGTCATGAAGACATGTACCATCCTTCCTCTACTATCAAGGAGGAATGCCTACTATCTATCATAGGAGTGGTAGTGCTATGCAATATGCCTCCAGGTAAGCTGTCATGGCTACATCATGTTTTCCTTTGTCATCAGAACATATGTGCATGGTTTCTTTTTCAGGAGGATATTGAAATTGATCCATAATTTATCATAAGGGCATGTATTTGGAGCATCAGTATCTTTTCAGTATGATTAGGAATGTATATCTATTCTTTCAATATTATAGGGATGTGCAATTCCTCTGTCATAGAGACAATGACATGTATACCTATTCTATGTAATTAGGAAATGTGTGCATCATTCTTCTATTATAAAGACATATATACCCATCATTCCTGTATCAACAAAGTATGTATATATCATTGTTTTATTAGGAGGTATCTACATTCTCTGTGTTACTAGGAAATGTACACATATACTTTCAGTACCATTTAGGCATGTATTCTCATTCTTACAGTGTTATTTGTGGCAAATATATTTGCCCTTTTATGCATTCAAACATGTATACTTATCCTGGCTGTATAATTGAGACAAGTATGCTACCCATTGTGAGAGCGAGAGTGATGTGGAATATGCTTTCAGAACAATTGTTCTGATTTCCACATGTTTAAAAATGTTAGAAAAGTTCCTGGAGGAAAATGCTCAACATAGATTTTTGATAGTAGCACAGTAGATGTCTGCAGATAAGGGCCATTTGGCCCACTTAGCTTGCCTGATTGTACTGTCTACATTATTGTAGCTGAGGACGTGGATTTAGTAATAGTCAAAATAGGCAACTGCCTCTGATACCAAATTTTCATAGGTGCTGGAGTGTCACTGCTGTCTTGCCTTTAACCAGGGCCTGAAACCTCTCAGCTTCTGACAAGAACAGTGATGTCCCACCCCTCACAGTGTTTCTATGGAAACAGAAAACCTGTGCAGGAAGAATGGCACCTGTTGTGGCTCCACTGAAGTTTATTTATTTATTTATAAGTTTACATATACTGCCAATATCAGAAATACCATGCTAAGCAATGTTCAGAAAGACATCCATAATTAAAAAATAAAACAATCATAGCATAATAAAACAGAAGACAAAATATTTCAGTCAAAAAGGGAAAATGATCAAGAGAAAACCTCTTTTAAAAAAAAGATGACTTTTCAGGCTTTTTCTGAATAACTCCATGATGTTCCGAATACTTAACAGCAACCCGTTCCAAAGGTCTTGGCCCATGACTGAGAAATTAGAGATGAAAAGAGCCATTAGGTAATGTCTCACAATAAGTAATACAAAAATAAAGGGAACCAAAACCAAAATTAAAAAACAATGGGTCAAACAAAACATCATAGTTATCGAAATAAGGTGTCAGGAAGCCTGACAGTGTGTTCAGATTAAATGAACCACCTGGACATTTCAATCATCCACTTTAGTGAAAGTCTCTATGTGTAAAATTGTGAAATATTTTTAAGTTATAAATTTTTGAACATATATATCCCGATGATGAAGATCTGAGAGAAAAAGCCCAAACCGGCCGGTATTTCGCTTAGACAAGCTTCGTCGGGGGTAACCAATAATCCAATGTGTAAAGTCATCCATTCGGACCACCAGATCTCTGCATTTCAAAGCCAGTTCCATGACTGAGAAAGCCCAAATACAAGTAGCATGCAGATGTGCCAGCTTGACCGAAGATACTACCAAAAGATGTTTGTCAACAGACGGCAGAGAACGCAATGGAACATAGGGCACTAATCTAACAGTTAAATAGGCAGGGCCATCCCCATAAAGAACTTTAAAAACCATCACCATAAACTGAATTTGCTGGATAAATGGAGGCCAGTGAAGACGTTTTAAAGCTGGCATAATAAAATCTTGTGCTGGGCAAGATACCACCAAATGAGCAGCAGCATTTTTGTAGCCTGCAGGGCCCACAACATGTATTTGGGTAGATCAATATAAAGAGAATCACAATAGTTGACTGTAGTTGACTGTAGTCATAATGTACACCTGGAAAACAGTTCTAAATTCCATGACTGGTAGAAGATATTTCAGTGGATGGACCAGTCTGAGTTACAAAAAACAGGATGCTGAGCCTGTCACTATAAATGGTACTTTGCTATTGTTAATCCTATCTTCGAGGATTTCTAACCATTTTAGATTCTCAATGACAAAATAATTGATAAATGCTAGAATGTTCTGCTGTGTATTCTGAGGTTAAAAGCTGTTTACGCAGTGTGACATCAGAATTGCTAGGCATTTGTCCTGTTTTATTTTGAGTAGTTAAGTAAGTTTTTAAAATTGGAGAACTTTATTTTAGCGCACAGTGGGGGTAAATGATCTTACACAAGTTATTCTATTCAGCATAAGCAAATTACAGATGGTTAGAATTCAGTTTTTTTTTTAAGATTAGGATCTAATAATTCATGAAATACAAATCACTTTTGTGGATATTCAGCAATTAGCTGTAGATCTTTTACATAAGAACTAAGTTGCTTGATGTTTCAACACCCACTTAACCACCCACCAAACTCACTTAGGGCTCCATGTTCAAAAGGTTCCCCCCATACATACTGAAAGCTCAGGAATGAAAATATTATAGTAAAACTATAGTACATTACTGTACAATTATGGCCGAATCTAAAGTCTCACTATATGACATTTCTTACTATGAAAGTAATTTATGATATATGTGTTCTTAAAAACAATTATGCTATAGAATAACTCTCTGCATTGCCTGCAATATTTTCTACAGTAATACTGCTTACTATATTAACTAAGCAGCAGAGCAGTAAGAGTGGAAGCTTTATCCAAATATGATAGTGGCTACTGCACTGTAAAATGAGGATTTTTCCCAAATATATATATTTTAAAAAGTAACAGAAAACATTTTCATAGATACATTGGAGGACTACACAAAGAAAAGTTTGCAATCATAAGGTCAGATATCTGATTTGAAAAAGTAAAGGTCTTTTTTCACCCTATGATTAAAGATGATCCCACGAGTGGCTTAAACAAAGAGCAGAGATGCTCAAAAGACCGCGGGATGGTATGAAGGTCTATGAACCATTTGCACCCAATGTATAAATAATGGGATCTTGTTTAATGGGATCTGATTTTCGAAAAATTTGTAATTTTGAAATATTTGAACAATCGATTGTTGACGTAGTGTTTACATTTATTTTGAAATAATCGTCGACTTTGAAAAAAGAAAGAGTAATCACAGTATATAAAAATGTACACCATATTTTATACAGAAGATAATTGTAAGGTATTTACTGCAGTTTGGACCTGATTTTCAAAGGTATTTACACTGCAAATACACTTTACTCACATAATTAGCTTTGAAAATTGCTACAATAGTAGTTACATTTACGCATATAACTCCTTTGAAAATTCAGCTGTTTATGCATGGAAACATGAACTCCACTTTTCAAAAAATGAACTCGGGCATGTATTTTAAACACCAGTTCATTGACACCTCCACCAGTTTACCCACACATACACAATTTCACCAGACCCTTCATCACTTCCTCTGACCCCCCTCCACCACTTAACCCAGACTCTCATTCAAATACTGCAGACAAAAGACAAGTGCAATTTAATTTGATGACTCAGGGTCTGATTTTCAAAAGCATTGACACGCTTAAAACTGGGTTTTATGGGGATCATTTTCAAAAGGATTTGCACATCTAAATGTAACTACTATTGTACTCATTTCCAAAAGCCCATTTTTAATCAAGTAAATTCTTTTGAAAATCAAGCTCTACATGTGTAAATGCAGAATGAAAATACAAACAAAAAACAAACTTTGAAATGTTTGTATGCTAATGCCAGAAGTCTAAGAAGTAAGATGGGAGAATTAGAATGTATAGCAGTAAATGATGACATAGACTTAATTGGCATCTCAGAGACATGGTGGAAGGAGGACAACCAATGGGACAGTGCTATACCAGGGTACAAATTATATTGCAATGACAGAGAGGAGCACCCGAGAGATGGTGTAGCGCTTTATGTCCGGGATGGCATAGAGTCCAACAGGATAAACATCCTGCATGAGACTAAAGGCACAATCAAATCTTTATGGGTAGAAATCCCTTGTGTGTTGGGGAAGACTATAGTGATAGGAGTATACTACCGTCCACCTGGTGAAGATGGTGAGACATACAGTGAAATGCTAAGAGAAATTAGGGAAGCTAACCAAATTGGTAGTGCAGTAATAATGGGAGATTTCAATTACCCCAATATTGACTGGGTAAATGTATCATTGGGACATGCTAGAGAGATAAAGTTCCTGGATGGAATAAATGACAGTTTTATGGAGCAATTGGTTCAGGAATCGACAAGAGAGGGAGCAATTTTAGATATAATTCTCAGTAGAGCACAGGATTTGGTGAAAGAGGTAACGGTGGTGGGGCCGCTTGACAATAGTGATCATAATATGATCAAATTTGAATTAATGACTGGAAGGGGGACAGTAAGCAAATCCATGGCTCTCGTGCTAAACTTTCAAAAGGGAAACTTTGATAAAATGAGAAAAATAGAAAAAAACTGAAAAGAGCAGCTACAAAGGTAAAAAGTGTGCAAGAGGCATGGTCACTGTTAAAAAGTACTATCCTAGAAGCACAGTCCAGATGTATTCCACACATTAAGAAAGGTGGAAAGAAGGCAAAACAATTACCGGCATGGTTAAAATTTGAGGTGAAAGAAGCTATTTTAGCCAAAAGAAGCTATTTTAGCCAAAATTTTAGCCAAAAGAAGCTATATTTAGCCAAAAGAAGCTATTTTAGCCAAAAACCTTCCTTCCCCTTCCCCCACCATTCGCAAATTTCCCTCCCCATGCGCTAGTTTCACTCTAATAGTGCATACTGCTACTGTTCCTAGTTATGTTATGTTATATTATCCAAGTTGTTCACTCCTTTGTTCATTGTAAGACATATGTTGTCATTGTTTTCTACTTGTTATAATGTAAACCGGAGTGATAAGTAATTCTGTTACCTAAACTTCGGTATAAAAAAAAGTTATAAATAAATAAATAAATAAATAAAAGATCTTCATTCAAAAATTGGAAGAAGGATCTAACAGAAGAAAATAGGATAATGCATTAGCATTGGCAAGTTAAATGTAAGATATTGATAAGACAGGCTAAGAGAGAATTTGAAAAGAAGTTGACCGTAGAGGCAAAAACTCACAGTAAAAACTTTTAAAAATATATCTGAAGCAGAAAGCCTGTGAGGGAGTCAGTTGGACCCGTTAGATGATCGAGGGGTTAAAGGGGCACTTAGAGAAGATAAGGCCATTGCAGAAAGATTAAATGATTTCTTTGCTTCAGTGTTTACCGAAGAAAATGTTGGGGAGGTACCTGTACCGGAGGTTTTCATGGGTAATGATTCAGATGGACTGAACCAAATCACGGTGAACCTAGAAGATATGGTAGGCCTGATTGACAAACTGAAGAGTAGAAAATCACCTGGACTGGATGGTATATACCCCAGGGTTCTGAGGGAACAAAAAATGAAATTTCAGACCTATTAGTAAAAATGTATAGCCTATCATTAAAATCATCCATTGTACCTGAAGACTGGAGGGTGGCTAATGTAACCCCAATATTTAAAAAAGGCTCCAGGGATGATCCAGAAAACTACAGACCAGTTAGCCTGACTTCAGTGCCAGGAAAAATTGTGGAAAGTGTTCTAAATATCAAAATGACAGAACATATAGAAAGACATGGTTTAATGGAACAAATTCTGCATGGCTTTACCCAAGGCAAGTCTTGCCTCACAAATCTGCTTCACGTTTTTGAAGGAGTTAATAAACATGTAGATAAACATGAACCAGTAGATGCAGTGTATTTGGATTTTCAGAAGGTGTTTGACAAAGTTCCTCATGAGAGGCTTCAAGGAAAAGTAAAAAGTCATGGGATAGGTGCCGATGTCCTTTCATGGATTACAAACTGGCTAAAAGACAAGAAACAGAGAGTAGGATTAAATGGACAATTTTCTCAGTGGATAGGAGTGGGCAGTGGTGTGCCTCAGGGATCTGTATTGGGACCCTTACTTTTCAATATATTTATAAATGATCTGGAAAGAAATACAACGAGTGAGGTAATCAAATTTGCAGTTGATTCAAGTTTTTCTGAGTAGTTAAATCACAAGCAGATTGTGATAAATTGCAGGAAGACCTTGTGAGACTGGAAAATTGGGCATCAAAATTGCAGATGAAATTTAATGTGGATAAGTGCAAGGTGATGCATATAGGGAAAAATAACCCATGCTATAGTAACACAATGTTAGGTTCTATATTAGGAGCTAGCACCCAAGAAAGAGATCTAGGCTTCATAATGGGTATTGGTAACACATTGAAATCATCGGTTCAGTGTGCTGCGGAAGTCAAAAAAGCAAACAGAATGTTGGGAATTATTAGAAAGGGAATGGTGAATAAAACGGAAAATGTCATAATGCCTCTGTATCGCTCCATGGTGAGACCATACCTTGAATACTGTGTACAATTCTGGTCGCCGCATCTCAAAAAAGGTATAGTTGCGATGGAGAAGTTACAGAGAAGGTCATCCAAAATGATAAGGGAATGGAGCAGCTCCCCTATGAGGAAAGACTAAAGAGGTTAGGACTTTTCAGCTTGGAGAAGAGACGGCTGAGGGGGGATATGATAGAGGTCTTTAAGATCATGAGAGGTCTTGAACGAGTAGATGTGAATCGGTTATTTACACTTTCGGATAATAGAAGGACTAGGGGGCACTCCATGAAGTTAGCATGTGGCACATTTAAAACTAATTGGAGAAAGTTCTTTTTTACTCAACGCACAATTAAACTCTGGAATTTGTTGCCAGAGGATGTGATTAGTGCAGCTAGTGTGGCTGTGTTTAAAAAAGGATTGGATAAGTTCTTGGAGGAGAAGTCCATTACCTGCTATTAAGTGAGTTGACTTAGAAAATAGCCACTGCTATTACTAGCAACGGTAACATGGAATAGACTTAGTTTTTGGGTACTAGCCATGTTCTTATGGTCTGGATTGGCCACTGTTGTAAACAGGATGCTGGGCTTGATGGACCCTTGGTCTGACCCAGTATGGCATGTTCTTATGTTCTTTACCCATGTACATGGGCTTTTGAAAATTGCTATAATATATAGCATTTAATTGTCCATAGGATTTACCCATGTAAGTGCACTTAATGTAGGTAAATGGCTTTTGAAAATTGCTACAATGTTATGTTACATTTACATGTGCAACTCCTTTGAAAATTCACCTCTCAACAGGTGTGAAAACATCCATATAAACTTGGTAACATTTGTGTGTACACCACATGCAGAATACTAACTTATATGTGAACTTCTGAAGCTGTCCCAGAATGTCCCTCAAGGGCCTCTCTTACATTCATTTACATTTACACATGACACTGCTAGTACACGCATACTTCAGGCTTTTACCAAATATTACATGCAATTTATACACGCAACTTTCAATTTTACATGCTGAAACGTTTTGTAAATTATCCCAATTGTAAAAAGCAGACCATAAGCATACAGTTTGCAAATAATAAGGATAAAATAGTATTGAAATCCATAGAAAAAAAGATAAATACAGGGTAAGCAATCTCAAATGCTATATAGTATTCATTCTGTCATTATAAAGATTTTTCATTTAAATGTGGAAATATCAAAGAAATCCACAGGAAAATCAGCATGAAAAGCGGAAGAGGAAAAAAATTAAGGAAGATGATAGACAGAAGATATGAAAGTAGGATCACTGGGGTCAAAGCATTCCAAGTGTCTGGTGGAAGGGCATCCACTATAACCATTTCTTTCAGCTACAAGCTTTTCTACATTGTGGATCTTCCGAGCTCTGGCAAGCCAGTTAGTTGCAGATGGCATGATGCAACTTTTCATAATGAAACATTTGTACATCTTGCTGCTTTCGAGAGGTGTCTAATAAAAATTCTGTTTGTAACATTGTTCCCTGTGTAATAGTGAGACCAAGCCTGCAAACTTCTGGGTCCCAGGGTAAATCAAGTGAATTTTCTAAGCCATAAACGCACATTAAACACAGTAAGGCCGATGCAATATTGTGCGCTCAGGCTAGTGTACAGGTTAACCCATGGTGGACACACGTTTTGGACTTGCATCAATAATCCCTGATTGAATAAGGGGATCAGCTCGTCCAAAACACTCATCCAAACCAACACGTAGCTAATAGCACTCATCCCATGTAAATGCCATGTTGATGAGGATATTAGCAAGTACCCCCAATGTAAAAAAATAACCGTATGCCTGTCGTGCACATTTTAACCCTCAAAAATTAATGCTGGCCCAGGAGCTGGTGTTAAGTTTTGAGGAGCCCTGAAAGTTGAACAGAAAAGCAGAAAATACTGCTTTTCTGTGGTTCCTCCAACTTAGCATTATCATGATATTAAGTCGGAAGAAGCACAGAAAGCAGCAACATGGGAAAAATATGTTTTAAATGTCTTGATGGTGGTCAGATTCGGAAAATGGACACTCAGGTTACTAGCGACCATTTCCCTAAACAGTGAATGCGCGCTGGTTTGGAAAACGGATGCACTTTTGAGCGTCTGTTTCCCTAGCCTACGCACAGTCATGCCGAGGAGGTGCTAAGGGACACACGATTTCCCCTAGCACCTCCTTTTAAATGCAGCAGCTCATTGTGTACCGCATCGCATGCCCAGGAGAGGGGCCTCTGCGATGTAAGGAAAGTGGGCGAACATGATTGAGTGCCCGTTTTTCACACGCCCATATTGCATCAACCTGAGCATTATGCATTTAAGTCTCTGTTCTAAAACAGCCCTGTGCTCAATGCATTTAAAAGTGCTTGTGTAGCCCATTTTCATGTGCATTGTTCTGTGAAATGGGGAGAGACATTCCGGGGGGGAGGGGGGGGCAGAACTGAGCTGGACCTTGGACTTACACCAACTTCTTTTTGATTTTCAAAAGCCTGCATACAAGTTCACCGGCAGAAGTTATGCCCTGCGAAGAGCAGGTTTAACTTTCTGTACGTATTCAAATCCACTTAAGCACAAATTTGCAAAGCAAACTTATGCGCATGCGTTTTCCTTGAAAATGTGGGGTAAAATCCGTTTATTTAGGAGTGAATTTTCAAAAGCATGCATGCACATAAAATACCATATTGCAATCATAAATGGGCCTTTTGAAAATGATTCTTGGGCCTGTATGCATAAAAGTAGGCCCAGAAGCGGTTTTACTCCTGTTTTTACGTGTTCTTGAAAGAAATGATTCTGGGGATGGAGTTTGGGCAGTGAAAACCTTTATGTGAGTACTTTCTAAAATCGAAAGCATGCACACAAATGTATATGTTAACATTTATACCTGCTCCCCTGCAGGCAAAAATGTGTGCATGTATGCCATGGAAGACCAATCGGGGTCCGAGCCTGAACGTGAGTTTACAGCCTACCTTTTCCAGCCTCAAAGCCCCGAGAAATGCCTGCCTGCCAACCGACCCTTCCCGGACATCACTTCCAGTGCCAGAAGCCCTTAAAGGGAGAAGGCAGTCCTCTGGCGTTTCGTGCCGAGGGTCACGTGCCGAAGGAGCACAACTAAGGGGCCTGCCCCTTAGTGTGCCCCTTTGTGCTGACCCACCCTCTTACCAACTCATCGAAGAAATTACAAAAAACAGGACACATTATCTCTCATGCTGGACTACCTCCACAAGTAACCTCTCCTCCCTCTATCACTATTCACATCCTTCCCCCCCTCTTTAAACGGCACCTGCCTCCCAGCACCATCTGCAGTTCTTCTTCTTCACCCTAAAACTCACTACAACTTTTACATTATTACACACTCCATTCCTTCATCACGTCTCCCCCCCACTCAATATCCACCTGATACATCTATCCACTTCAATAGCTCCTTCTCTCAATAAGCTCGTCAGCCCAGCTTTAAACATGCAGATTCATAATATACCAATACTCAGACACTACAATCACAAGCCCTCTGCTCCCCACCCCTTTCACCATTGTGCATACCTCAGAACACTTCTCCCTATTATGATCACCCCCCTTACTCAATTCCTTGGTCTGACTGTCCTCTCCCTCATCAACGCTCATTCAATAGTCAAAAAAACTCCCATCCTCAATGACATTCTCCTAGATGATAATCCTGATGTCTGTGCCATAACAGAGACATGGCTTAAGGAAACTGACACGGTTCTACTAAATCAACTCCCCACAAACATTTACGACATCTTCTCTATTCCCAGACCCCCCAAAAAAGGCGGAGGTATCCTTCTTGCCGCAAAGAACGAACTTAAATTAGTACACCAATCCATTAGCACGCCACCTAAACTTGAAATCGGGCTCTTGAAATCTCCTATTCTCCAAATCTGTCTAATATACTCCCCTCCAGGGATACTAGACAGTAACTCTTCCCCCCTCATTGAATACATCGCCAAAAACATAACCATAGACACTCCTGCCATCATCCTCGGAGATCTCCATCTCCACGTTGACACCACACCACGTGCACCCTCCTGCGACACCCCTGCTAGCGTCATTCAATGCTATAGGCCTTAAGCAGATAATTAACAACTCAACACATAGAGCTGGCCATACCCTGGATCTAATCTTCACAAACTTCATCATACATACTCTCTGCTATTAGGGCTGCCTCAAGTTATTATTAGACCACTCCAAATATTGCAAAATTCTGCAGCTAGAATTTTGACAGGCAAAAAGAAAAGAGACCACATCACAGGAACACTTGCTGAACTACACTGGCTTCCAATCGAACAAATAATACAATACAAGGCACTGTGTATAATTCACAAACTATTCCATGATGAAAAGGCCAACTGGCTTAACACAGCACTGCGCGTACATGTTCCACACAGAAACCTGAGATCTGCTAATAAGACCCTAACTGTTCCTTCTGTTAAATTAGCATGCCTCACTCAAGTAAGGGAGAGAGCACTATTACTGGCTGGACCTGTTCTATGGAACTCATGCCACTCGAAATAAGGCTGCAGACAAATTTGAAACTATTTAAAACTAAGCTGAAAACATGGCTTTTTAAACAAGCTTTCTTGAAAGACAAAGAGAAGGAGGAAAACAGTTGATAGATAAGGACGCACCAAGCAATCAGCTTTTTTTCTTTTATATCTCCAAATACATATTAACGTAGATTTGAACCGCTTTACAGTTTCCTAACCGACATTAAACTTTATTCAACACATAGTCTCTATTATTAAAATATGTTACCTTTCTATGTTGGCACATGTTTAATTTGTAATCTATACCAATTATAAAATTTTCTTATTGTGCCTTTCTGTAAACCGTTGTGATGGTGAATTATCGACGGTATAGAAGAGTTTTAAAATAAATAAATACATTCAGACCCCCCTACATGTACCCCCATCCCCCTGGTCTGACCACTGCCTCATCAGAACCACCTGTTCCATAAAGAACCACTCTACCCCTACAAGCACAAAAAACACCATATTTAGAAATTTAGAAACTTTTATATACCGGTATTTGTGGGGACATCATACCGGTTCATACACTTTAGAAAAACATGTAAAAGGGATAATCTAATCGCAGCCCTCTCTAATACGCTTGACAAATTAGACTTGACGGATGCAGACTCTGCCCTTTCATCCTGGAACCACCTCACTAATAATGTTGCCAATAAAATCGGCCCACTACAAACTAGAAAATAAAATCCTCACAAAATACTAAAAACCCCTGATACACACATGAATTAAAAACTATGAAATACAATCTAAGAAAACTAGAAAAAAGTTGGCGCAAAGAACCATTACCAGCACAGCTCTCAAAATACAAATCATCCCTCCATAGCTACCGTGACATGTTAAACAAAACCAAACAGGATTTCTATGCCCTCAGAATCCACCAAGTACAATTTAATGCCTGAGCCCTTTTCGATTACGTAGCAGCCCTAACTAAATCACTACCCACTCCTTTGCCTGACGAGGAAGCCAATCCGAAATGTGAAGATCTCACACTATACTTCCATGACTAAATCACCAAACTACTGACATGCTTTCCATCAATCCCCTCACCCATCAGAACCCTCCCCAAATAACCTCTCCACAGAACTAAATTCCTTTGAAACCACTGCTACATCTGAAATCAAATCCATCTTAAAGAAAACATGACCATCCTCTTACCTCTCAGATACAATCCCAACCAAAACTATCTTGTCCATTCCTAATATAATAGCCCAACCCATTGCCAACATCATAAACAGCTCCATCACACTTGGCATAGTCCCAAACGCCCTTAAACAAGCAATAGTTAAACCCATACTAAAGAAACCCAAACTTTAAACCTCTGAGCCCTCCAACTTTCACCCCATCTCTAACCTACCCTTCATAGCCAAAATCCTAGAAAAAACAGTCAATCGATGACTAACCGACTATCTAGACAACCAACATAATCTTTCTCCATCCCAATTCGGTTTCCGTAAATATCACAGTACCAAAACCCTCCTTCTGTCCCTAACAGACTACCTCCTTATGTTGCATCCGTCGGACTCAGACGGCTTCGTCCCACATGCCTCACCTCAATATTTGCTTTCTCCACCAGCCTCGGGAAAATGGCAATCACCGCGTCTGCTTGCCGCTCTCTCCGGCGTCCCTGGAACGGCTATGGCAAGGCTTTCCGCCATGATTCAACTGAGGGCCTCCTAGGGCACGCGTGCACGCACTACCCATGTCTTTATTCCAACATTGGCGTGAACCTCGGGGGCATCCCCCTCAAGTGACGTCACAACATCTGGGTATTTAGGTTGCCCATTTGCTGACTGACTTTGAGTTAGCAAGGATTGGATTCATCCGGTCTAAGCTGCTCTGCTGCTTCTCGCTGCTGCTGGAAGCTCTCTCTACCCTCCGGGGTTCTACTAACTTAGGTACCCACTCCTTGGGGGCCCTATGCTTCTTTCCAGGTGCCTATCCGATATCCAGGTACTTGCTCCTCAAGGGCCTGAGCTGTCTACCTTGGTGCCTGCTACAACTACTTCTACCTCCTAGGAACTTCACCATTACAACTACAAGAGTGTGATTAATCTGTCTCACCTACAGCTCCTCATTGAAGATCTGCATCGGAGCTCCCTATACCACCATTGTGGGACGGCTCTCCTCAGCCGAGGACCCCAGACTGCTGCTGCAGGAATCTACTCACTACTGCCACCTCTGGTGAACTCTACAAGCTGTACAATAAAACTTATCTCTGTGTTTGTGCATCTCAGTCTAGCCTGGTACTGCAGTTCCCTGCAGGGCTCCTCCCTGTGGGAGTGGCCATCACTGCAGCACCTAAAAATCCACCAACACCTCAAAACCATAACACCTTAAAGGCCTGGAAAAAGGCCATTCGTACATCTTGGCTCTTATAGCCATCTCTTCCGCCTTCGACACCATCAGCAATAATATTCTTCTCCAACGTCTCAGTGAAATTGGCATATCTGGAGTCCCCCTCAGCTGGTTCAAATCATATCTTAGCAATAGGCAATACAAAGTCAAAATAGGAAACAGTGAATCTAAAGCAATCCCCCTGACTTAAGGTGTTTCGCAAGGCTCCTCCTTATCATCCACACTATTCAACATATACCTTCTGCCTCTCTGTCACTTCCTCTCTGAACTTGGTCTTCCCCATTTTATATATGCGGATGATGTACAAATACTCATACCTGTGACTGACACCCTACCCAAGGCTATCAATATATGGGAATCTGCCCTCCTATCAATCAACAAACTACTAACTAACATCAACCTTGCCCTCAATACCTCAAAAATGGAGCTTATGCTCATCGCTCTGTAAAACTTCACTAATAACCTCCCCCCACACTACACCCCCCTGAATTTCATTCTCACAACACGTATGAGACCTAGGTGTCACACTAGACAACCAAATTAATCTAAAAAAAATCATTAACTCTACCCTAAAAGAGTGCTTCTTCAAACTGCACACCCTAAAAAAACTAAAACCCCCTTCTACACTTCAACGATTTTTGTACAGTACTCCAAGCCACCATCTTTCCAAAAACTGATTACTGTAATGCCCTCCTCTTAGGCCTACCCAAAAACAGAATCCACCCCTCCAAAGTCTGGAAAATGCTGCTGCCAGTATCCTCACTAACACCCGCAAAAATGAACATATCTTCCCTGTCCTCAAGGAACTACACTGGCTCCCAATTGTATCCCGGATCCTACACAAGACCCTCACCATCATACATAAATCTCTACATAACCTCAACATGCAATGGTTCAATGACTTCCTAATATTTCACACTACCTCAAGACCCACTAGAAATCAATATCTGGCAGCACTGCAAACCCCGTTACCCAAACTCACTAACTTCGCAACCACTAAAGATCGTGCGCTTTCCATAGCAGGACCTGCACTTTGGATACTATGCCTGCCCTGTAGATTTACGCCAGGAACTCTGCCCAATAAAATGTAAACAGAAACTAAAGACCTGGTTATTCAAGCAGGCATATACCTGATCCCTCTCCCTTACCCCCCTTCTCTCACTCCAATCTTTTCTCCTAAAAACCTTTTGGCTCTCTACTTGAAGCTCCCTTTATGAAAATGTCTCCCTCACAACCATCCTTTCTCTTCCCTTCTCACCTCGCTCCCAACTCCCTTTCCATTGCTATTCTTGTTTCCCTCCAAAATTATCAATACTGTTTACATTGTATATAGTTTGTTTATACTCCATTATTCTGTAAATATTCATTCTCACCATATTTCTGGCACTGTTCTAAATTTTGTTCTAATTTGTCGTTAAATATTCAGTTCTCTGTAAAGCCCTTAATGCTACATTCATGTTCAGTGTAAACCAATGTGATGTTCCCAATAAACGTCGGTATATAAAAAAATGTTAAATAAATAAATAAATAGACTTTGTATGTACCTCCTAATTTTCAAAGCAGACTTACATGTGCAAGTCCTCTGAAAATTATAGCCAAAGTCTATATATCCTTAGCATATAAAAACTTTATTCCTGAGCGCTATGTTTTAAAATTGGGCTCAAAAGGTTTAAACGGTGGACATTTTTGAGAAAAACATGAGACATCTTAATTTCAGAAAAATAGTTCCTGTTATAGTGGACCCTTGGTCCGGAGCGAGAAGTCACCCACCTGGGGAATCTGGTGCCTTTCGTCTCCGGAAGGTGGAATCCGGTGCAGGTCCAACAGCGAGTAACCAGGAACAAAGTCCGAATCCGGGTCTAGGCAGGCAGCAGGCAAGGCAAAGTCCAAGTTCGTTCCGGGTCTAGGCAGGCAGCAGACAAAGGCAGGGTCCGAGGGCGTTCCGGGTCTAGGCAGGCAGCAGGCAAAGGCAAAGTCCGAGGTCGATCCGGGTCGAGGCAGGCAGCAGGCAAAGGCAGGGTCCGAGGGCGTTCCGGGTCTAGGCAGGCAGCAGGCAAAGGCAGGGTCCGAGGTCGATCCGGGTCAAGGCAGGCAGCAGGCAAAGGCAGGGTCCGAGGGCGTTCCGGGTCAAGGCAGGCAGCAGGCAAAGGCAGGGTCCGAGGGCGTTCCGGGTCAAGGCAGGCAGCAGGCAAAGGCAGGGTCAATGGCAGAGGTCCAACACAGCACGGGAGACAAGCAAGGCAGGAACCTGTTGAAAGGCAATCAGCTGCTCGCAGCTTTGCCCTTAAATCCCCCGCCTAGGCTGACGTCATCTTCCGGGGCGGGCCTCTCCTCCGTGTCTCAACCCCTATAAGGGGCGGGGCTAACCCTGTGCCGGCCGATGCTGCTCCCCGGGAGGGCGCCATCTTGGAGCCGCGGCCAGAGCGCTGCAGCCCGCGCGTGGAACAAGTCGGAGCGGACCCGCTGGAGAAGGTAGGGGGCCCGAGTCGCACAGGAACGCGATCGGGTAGCATAACAGTACCCCCCATCTTACGCCCCCTCCGGGAAGGACCTGGCGTCTCCGGGTGCGTGAGATGAAAGTGATGAAGCAAAGACTTATCCAAGATGTGAGACATCGGCTCCCAGGAGTTTTCCTCCGGGCCGAAACCCTCCCAGGCGATCAAATACTCCCATCTCCTATGATGTCTATGGCAATCAAGAACCTCACGAACTTGATAGATGGCATCCTCCTCGGACTCAATGGGTGACGCTTGGCGAGGAGTAGCATGGAACGGTGAAGTAACCAAAGGCTTCAAAAGGGAGACATGAAAAGAGTCGTGAATCCGAAGGCAACGGGGAAGACGAAGCCGGTAGGTAACCGGTCCCAGACGTTCACGGATGAGGAAGGGACCAATATACCTGGGAGCGAGCCGCATGGAAGGGACCCGGAGGCGTAAATGACGGGTAGAAAGCCACACCCTGTCTCCCGAAAGGAATTGCGGAGCAGGACGGCGATGCTTATCCGCCATCCGCTTAGCAGACTCAGCCGCTTTGTGAAGGCGTGCAGTCGTGGCCTCCCACAGGTCATGAAGATTCTGGGCCGAAAGCTGAGCCGCAGGAGAAGCAACCGTAATAGGCAACGGAAGAGGAGGTCGGGGCTGCTTCCCAAACACGATCTGGAATGGTGATTGCCCAGTAGCCGAATGCACATGTGAGTTGTGGGAAAACTCGGCCCACGGTAAGAGACCGGCCCAATCATCCTGACGATGGTTCACAAAAAGGCGTAAAAACAATTTTAAACCCCTGTTGACCCGTTCAGCCTGACCATTTCCTTGCGGGTGGAAGGCAGTGGTAAAGTCCAGATGAATACCGAACTTTTTGCAATGCGCGCCCCAGTACCGGGCCGTAAACTGAGGACCCCTGTCCGAGGTGATGTGGAGTGGGAGACCATGAAAACGAAAGACATGTGAAGCAAAGAGGTCCACCAATTCAGGAGCAGAGGGTAATTTGGGTAACGGGACAAAGTGAGCCATCTTGGAAAAACGGTCAACCACAACCCAAATAACCTGGTTCCCGCCAGAGGCAGGTAAATCAACGACAAAGTCTGTAGAGAGGTGAGTCCAGGGCTCGCGAGGAGGAGAAAGGGGTTGAAGGAGCCCCCAAGGTCGACCCGGTAACGGCTTCTGTTGGGCACATTTAGGGCAGGAAGACACATAGGCCCGGACATCCCCTTTCATCTTAGGCCACCAGTAATATCGAGCCAAGAGTTCCCAGGTACGTTTACACCCAGGGTGTCCAGCCGCCAGAGAGTCATGGGCCCAAGACAGTACTTTGGGGCGTAATCGGAGAGGTACAACCATCCTCCCAGAAGGTACGGTGCCGGTGGCCGCTAGTAGCAGTTTGGCGGGATCGATAATGTGATTCAGAGTCTCTGGGCGATCCTCCACCTCGAAAGAGCGAGAGAGAGCATCCGCCCGTCCATTCTTGGTGGCAGGCCGAAAGCGAAGGACGAAATCGAATCGGGAGAAAAACAGTGACCAGCGGGCTTGACGGGGATTGAGTCGTTGAGCCCTGTGAAGATATTCTAGATTTTTATGGTCCGTGTAGACCGTGATGGTGTGTTGCGCTCCTTCCAACCACTGTCTCCATTCGTCAAAAGCCATCTTGATGGCCAGCAACTCTTTATCGCCAATTCCATAATTTTTCTCTGCGGGAGAGAATTTCCGAGAGAAGAAGGAGCAGGGAAACAATACTCCTCGGGCAGAGAGTTGGCTAAGAACAGCGCCAACAGCTACATCAGAAACCAAGGTGCGGAAAGCAATCGCAAAGTCTGCCAAGGTCCCTGACCCTTGACGCAGATTAAGAAGTTCTGATGAGGCAGTAGCAAGTCTTCCAGGTTCGTCGAATACTTGGCGAAAGACAGAAACAAATCTTGTTAGATCATTTAAAATTGAATCTCCTCTCTCCCAAATGGGTGATGCCCAAGCCATTGCTTTCCCGTCCAGTAAGGAGATAATGAAGGAAGTCTTGGTCCGATCATTGGGAAACTGGGTCTCTTGCAAGGAAAAGCGGATGAAGCATTGGTTAAGGAAACCTCGACAATTTTTAGCCTCCCCAGAGAAACGAGGTGGTGCTGGTAAATGCGAAACGGAGGCAAAGTTATTGGGCGGAGGAGGCGGGCGAGCCGCTGCTTCAGCTCCTTGGGGAGCATCCAACCGCCGTATTAATCTGTCCACGGTAGCTGTTAATGCCTCTAAACTCATTTGTTGCTGCTGTTGCTGTTGGCGCTGCTGCATTAATTGTTGAGCAAGACCGGGAATTGCCTGAAGACCGGACAGGTCCATCGGGTCCATGGCCTTTCAATCTGTTATAGTGGACCCTTGGTCCGGAGCGAGAAGTCACCCACCTGGGGAATCTGGTGCCTTTCGTCTCCGGAAGGTGGAATCCGGTGCAGGTCCAACAGCGAGTAACCAGGAACAAAGTCCAAATCCGGGTCTAGGCAGGCAGCAGGCAAGGCAAAGTCCAAGTTCGTTCCGGGTCTAGGCAGGCAGCAGGCAAAGGCAGGGTCCGAGGTCGATCCGGGTCAAGGCAGGCAGCAGGCAAAGGCAGGGTCTGAGGGCATTCCGGGTCAAGGCAGGCAGCAGGCAAAGGCAGGGTCCGAGGGCGTTCCGGGTCAAGGCAGGCAGCAGGCAAAGGCAGGGTCAACGGCAGAGGTCCAACACAGCACGGGAGACAAGCAAGGCAGGAACCTGTTGAAAGGCAATCAGCTGCTCGCAGCGTTGCCCTTAAATCCCCCGCCTAGGCTGACGTCATCTTCCGGGGACGGCCTCTCCTCCGTGTCTCAACCCCTATAAGGGGCGGGGCTAACCCTGTGCCGGCCGATGCTGCTCCCCGGGAGGGCGCCATCTTGGAGCCGCGGCCAGAGCGCTGCAGCCCGCGCGTGGAACAAGTCGGAGCGGACCCGCTGGAGAAGGTAGGGGGCCCGAGTCACGCAGGAACGCGATCGGGTAGCATAACAGTTCCCATAAAGTAGTGGTGGTGGACATGAATGGGCATTTAACAGCGGTGGATTAATATCTGTACAAGATGGAGAAGTCAGCTCAGAGATGAGTTTGCAGTGTTAATTATCCCCTGAGGAAGCTTAAATGCGAAACAAGGGACCTTGTAGGGTGATCTATCTACATATTGAAGATCTGAGGGGAGAATTCACCTGAAGAAGGGTGATTAATCTACACATTGAAGATTTAAGGGGAGTATTCTCCTGAGTGTTTGTATTGGTAAAATCAGCAAGTGAAAAGATACAGTGATAGATAATAACACTGACTCTCCTAAAGAAAAATATTGGGAATAGTTGGGATTATTTTATGTGGGGGGTTGAGTGAATGTGATGGATGAATGGGGTATGTTTTAATAAGTGTATTTGGGTGACACTGGCATGTCCTATTGGTGAATATATGGTGGAAAATTTATAGGATGTGATGTTAATGATATATGTAAAATGTACATTTTTATAATGAGGTAATTTAAATAATAAAGCTACATGATATATAATGGGGCAGATTTTCAAAGGGGTATGTGCGTAAAATACGCGCATAGCCCCCTGAAAACCTGCCTCAAGCTCCCCCTGCGCGCGCCGAGCCTATGTTGAATAGGCTCGGTGGCACGAGCAAGCCCCGGGACGCGCGTAAGTCCCGGTGCTTTCCTGGGGGGGGGGTGTTGCAGCGCATCATCTGGGGGCGGGACTGTGGGTGTGGTTCCGGCCCGGGGGCATGGCCGCAGCCTCCGGACCAGCCCCCGGACCGGAACATGGCCTCGGGCAGGCGTAACTTGAGCAATAAAGGTGGGGGGGGCGGTTTTTTGATAGTCTGGGGGTTGGGTTAGGTAGGGAAGGGAGGGGAAGGTGCGGGGTGTGGAAGGAAAGTTCCCTCCGAGGCCGCTCCGATTTCGGAGGGACCTCGGAGGGAACAGAGGCAGGCTGCACTGCTCGGTGTGCGCAGGCTGCCGATTTTGCACAGCCTTGCACGCGCCGACTCTTGTTTGCGCCTGGTGTGCGAACAAAAGTACGCGCGGGCGTACTTTTTTAAAATCTGCCCCAATGTGTGTATATGTTCTATCTTTGAGGTAATACAAGATGTTTTGAAAATTGTTTTGTACAAGCTTATAATGATTATGTGAGGGTCCCTGTTGTGTGTAAAATTGTTTATTGGGGGACTTAATACCTCTGTGTATTTAATGCTCAAAAGGCACGGCCAGTAAGGTTGACTTCACAAAGCCATTTATGCACATAAAAAAGGTTCAAGCTCGTAAATGCTTATTATAAAGTCAGCAAGGCTTCATTGCACATAAACGTATGTGCATAAACTGGTTACACTCATAGGGCTGGATTTTAAGATTTAGGCATGGGCGTAGATTTTATAACATGCGTGCGCAGCCGAGTGCATGTTATAAAATCCGGGGTCGGAGCACGCAAGGGGGTGCACACTTGTGCACCTAGCGCATGCTGAGGTGTGTAGCCTTCCTCCGTTCCCTCTGAGGCCGCTCCTTACCTTTAATTTAGAAGATGCGCCTGTCTCCGGGTAGGCTGTAGGTTGCGTGCGCCGGCCAACGGCCGGCCTGCGATCCCAGGCACAGCAGCAAATGGCCGCTGTGCCTGGAGGTTCCGGCCCTGCCCCCGCCACCTGCCACGATAAAGCTTTAGTGAATTATCCTATAAATTATCTGGATAAAATCTTAGCCAAATAAGTAGGAGGTATTCCACAGCAGGGTCTACTTAGCTGGATAATGCCTACATTCAGAGTTATGGCTAATTTTGCAGGTATTTCTAGTCATGCCACAGAGCAGTCCTATATTTGTTAAACTTATCGAGATAACTTTGAATTATAAGGTATATTCAGCGGCACAGCCACACTACTGAATATCAGCTTCAAGTTATTTTCCATGACTGGATATAGATTTTACTATGCTTATAAATAAGAGGGTATGGCTTTTTCCTGATGTTAACAAGGTGATGCAGAGCAAATGCAAGGTAGTTTTGCATATGTGTCAAGAAATGATTTCTTTTGGTGTGGAATTTTTTATTTTTTTTTTGTGATGCTCTTCAAAGTGTTTTCTTTCTGATATCTAATATATTTTCTTTGATCCAAAACATTTTTTAAAATTTTCTTGATGTTAAGATTACTGTACAACTTATGACATTTTATTTGTTTTTTTGTTTTCTGTATCCTTTACCCTAATTCCTTTTTCAAATTATGCTTATGATAGTATAGTAAATATCATAAAAATATAATTTAAAAAATGCAAGTGTAGAGTGTCAAGCATTATCAAGTAAGGAAGCTTGGGTTCAGATTGAAATATATGATGAGATCTTTGCTGGGTATTCCAAAACATTTTTGCTGTGTAAGGAAGGCACTCAACCTAGTGTTGATTCCTCCCTGAGGATCTGGGATTCTAATTAAAAGTCATTAGTGAGAAGCCCTTCTGTCTTATTGACTATTTAAAATTATTTAATGTTTCCTCCAGGAGTAAATTAAAAAATATACATTAGAACTTGGGAAGAAAGAGGTTTGAGTGTGTTGGGATACTTACTGGGTCATTCATCAGGCTGCATTAGGGCTCTTATGCACGTTATGTCGTGTATATTGTGCGATATATGCAATATTTTGCATCTAGTCGCCCAGATACCCTCCCCTATTACAATGACCTTCTTTGCATGCGATTTGCATGCATGAATAATGCAGATGCATGCAAAGAAGGTTATTATTTCTTGTATTCTCCCATATATTACCGGTTCCTCTTCCAATTGTTTTTCTTTATGGAGATGCTGAAAATTATATTTTCATTAACCTTTTAAAATGTTTCTTTTCTTAATAATGAAGTAGTTATTCTATATATCTTTTTTCTGTATACAACATATTTGCTTTGTATATAATTAAAATTCAGTAAATATAAAGCTAAAAAAGGTAATTAATAAGCAATTTGATGCAAATATTTTATTGCGACTGACCAAGAATGTAGTCAGCTGCGATAAAATAACAACACCTTAGCATTAGATGTGTGATAGGAGGCCCAGGACCCTAATACAGATTCCGAGGCTCTCACAGTAATTTAAAGTGGCTGTAAAAAAAAAAAAATGAAGCCAAATGGGGAGGTTGAGTAGGGTAACCTTATATGGTAAATACAAAACTGCATGTCCTCTGAAAACTCAGTAAACACTATATACTAATTCAGAGGACCTTAGGCAATTTATTCATGCCACATTATCTTTTTAATGACAACAAATTATTACCACCACTTTTTTCACTCAAACTCTATTACATACATGGACCCTTCCCTATATTTCCTTTACTAGTTATACCTCATTAATAAAATCACCAATCATTTATTTATTTATTTATTTAACGGCTTTTCTATACCGTCATTCAGAGTTACATCATTCATTGTTACAATCATGCTTTATCCTTTCACCACTTCAATCATAACATACATGTATCCCACACATTCAACATTCATCCTTCACATAAAATATGAAAAATCCTAAAATTTGCTTTGCACAGGTACAGTCATAATTACTTAAAACAAATTCAGTGCTTTCTTCAGATGTTTTCCCAAAAAGAAAATTTCCTACTCTTAAACAAGACAATTACAATTCAAGCTAGTATCATTATATTCAATTATCTTCATATACTCCTATAATTGTAATCTACTGTCCATATGTATTCCTGTGATCTTTGTCCAATGAAAGCCTCGTTTTACCCTAATACTTAGGGCTTCTTCAGGGACATCGCTCTTTTATATTTCCATACATATCTTGATTTGTTGCTTCAATTATAAAGTCTAGCCCGTGTGTTCACAATGAATGGTCCACTGTATAATGTTGTATTATTTCAATGTCGACTTGACTGCGTTCCTCTGTTGTTTTATATACTTAATGCTTCCAGCTATTCAAATTGCTTTCTTGTAAATTGTATTTTGACATCTCACTGTATGCTCAGCTTCCTTCACACATTGCACCATTAACTGAGTAGAAGGCCGCTTCAACACTGCTTGTTTCCACGATTTTTTTGACCTGGTGTCCCGGCTGTTCCCAACGCTCTCCCCAACCCACTACAGCTCCGGCGGTATCACAGGCCTCACAGCGGAGCTCCTGCCAGAGCTCCGCATCCAGCATCTCCTCAGCCCCGCCCCTAGGCGCACATGCAACCAGCGTCACAAACTTTAAAGGGCCAAGCACAGGAAACCAGGCCCGGACACTCCCTGATGACGTCTCCGATCCACAGTACGTAAGACAGGGCTCAGACCCATGATCCCTGCCTTGGCAATCGGGCTGATCACGTTATGATAGCAAGTTTGCCTCCTACGTTCCAGTGTCTTGTTCCAGTCTTCTGTTCCAGCATCCTCCTGTTCCAGCGTCCTTAAGAACATAAGAACATAAGAACATGCCATACTGGGTCAGACCAAGGGTCCCTCAAGCCCAGCATCCTGTTTCCAACAGTGGCCAATCCAGGCCATAAGAACCTGGCAAGTACCCAAAAACCTAAGTCTATTCCATGTTACCGTTGCTAGTAATAGCAGTGGCTACTTTCTAAGTCAGCTTAATTAATAGCAGGTAATGGACTTCTCCTCCAAGAACTTATCCAATCCTTTTTTAAACTCAGCTATACTAACTGCACTAACCACATCCTCTGGCAACAAATTCCAGAGTTTAATTGTGCTTTGAGTAAAAAAGAACTTTCTCCGATTAGTTTTAAATGTGCCACATGCTAACTTCATGGAGTGCCCCCTAGTCTTTCTATTATCCGAAAGAGTAAATATTTATTTTTTATTTATTTATTTATTATTTTCTATACCGGCTTTCACGACCAGAGGTTGCATCAAGTCGGTTTACATTTAACAAGTCATGCAATGAACATAGAACTAGAGGTAATTGAACTGGTGCAGAAAATAATAGTTACAATGAACAAGGAAGTTAGCAACTGGGATAGGAGGAAAAAAGAGAAAGGGACAGGAATATTTACATATTAAAAACGCATTTACATTGAATATTTACATAGTATGCAATGAAGGATCTGTGTCTTCACATCTACCCGTTCTAGACCTCTCATGATTTTAAACACCTCTATCATATCTCCCATCAACTGTCTCTTCTCCAAGCTGAAAAGTCCTACCTCTTTAGTATTTCCTCATAGGGGAGCTGTTCCATTCCCCTTATCATTTTGGTAGCCCTTCTCTTCCTTCCTCTTCCTTCCTCTTCCTTCCTCTCCCCAGGTAGTACCATTTGGACTGTCTTCTCGGTACTGACCTCTGCCTGTTACTTGACTATGTTTGACCACTGCCTGGATTTGACCTTTGCCTGTTTTTTGACCATGTCTGCATGCTGCCTGGAACTGACCTCTGCCTGTCCACTGACCATGTCTGCACGCTGCCTGGAACTGGCCTTTGCCTGTCCACTGACCATGTCTGACTGCCGCCTGGAACTTGACCTTTGCTTGACTGACTAACCTCAGACTGACCACTGGTATTGACCCCTGCTTTGACTGACTACACTATCCTTGACTCTGGCCTTGATCCTCGCTCTACATTCAGAGACTCTGTTCTGGCCTTCTCTGGCTCCTGGACTTTCTAGCCGAAACATCGACCGTGCACCCTTGTTCGTGGTGGGCACACCCCTGAACTTCATTTCTCGGAGATCCTGTGAGGCCCACCTAAGACCATACGGCCTGGGTAACCAAGGGCTCAACCTGAGGGAACCCTGGGTTGCTATTGGTGAAGCTCCAGCTAGCCTCTGTCTCCTCCTGTGCTCTGCCTACTGGTGGCAGGCACTCTCTGGGTCTGACCAGGGAGCCTACCAATCCTGCACCAGGCCAAGGGTCCACCTCCCGGTGCAACAGGTTGCCAAGGCCATGGACTCGGCGGAGTCTCCCGCCATACAGACCATCCAGGGTCTGGCCGCAACTGTCCAAGAGCAACGATGAGCTCTGGAAACTCTAGTATCTTCAGTAAAAGAGCTCCACTCTCAGTTGCAGGATGCAGTAATGGCTAATCCCGTGGGCCTAACTTTTACCCTGCTACTGAGGGCATCACTGGCTCTGCCAGCTCCTCCTCATTTCAATGGGGATCCATGTCTCTGTTGAGGTTTCTTCAACCAGTGCTTCATGCAATTTACTCTTCAGGCTTCATTGTTCCTGAAGGAATCCACCAAGATTACATAAGAAAATGAACATAAGAACATAAGAAAATGCCATACTGGGTCAGACCAAGGGTCCATCAAGCCCAGCATCCTGGTTCCAACAGTGGCCAATCCAGGCCATAAGAACCTGGCAAGTACCCAAAAACTAAGTCTATTCCATGTAACCATTGCTAATGGCAGTGGCTATTCTCTAAGTAAACTTAATAGCAGGTAATGGACTTCTCCTCCAAGAACTTATCCAATCCTTTTTTAAACACAGCTATACTAACTGCACGAACCACATTCTCTGGCAACAAATTCCAGAGTTTAATTGTGCGTTGAGTAAAAAAGAACTTTCTCCGATTAGTTTTAAATGTGCCCCATGCTAACTTCATGGAGTGTCCCCTAGTCTTTCTACTATCCGAAAGAGTAAATAACCGATTCACATCTACCCGTTCTAGACCTCTCATGATTTTAAACACCTCTATCATATCCCCCCTCAGTCGTCTCTTCTCCAAGCTGAAAAGTCCTAACCTCTTTAGTCTTTCCTCATGGGGGAGTTGTTCCATTCCCCTTATCATTTTGGTAGCCCTTCTCTGTACCTTCTCCATCGCAATTATATCTTTTTTGAGATGCGGCAACCAGAATTGTACACAGTATTCAAGGTGCGGTCTCACCATGGAGCGATACAGAGGCATTATGACATTTTCCGTTTTATTCATCATTCCTTTTCTAATAATTCCCAACTTTCTGTTTGCTTTTTTGACTGCCGCAGCACACTGAACCGACGATTTCAATGTGTTATCCACTATGACACCTAGATCTCTTTCTTGGGTTGTAGCACCTAATATGGAACCCAACATCGTGTAATTATAGCATGGGTTATTTTTCCCTATATGCATCACCTTGCACTTATCCACATTAAATTTCATCTGCCATTTGGATGCCCAATTTTCCAGTCTCACAAGGTCTTCCTGCAATTTATCACAATCTGCTTGTGATTTAACTACTCTGAACAATTTTGTGTCATCTGCAAATTTGATTATCTCACTCGTCGTATTTCTTTCCAGATCATTTATAAATATATTGAACAGTAAGGGTCCCAATACAGATCCCTGAGGCACTCCACTGTCCACTCCCTTCCACTGAGAAAATTGCCCATTTAATCCTACTCTCTGTTTCCTGTCTTTTAGCCAGTTTGCAATCCACGAAAGGACATCACCACCTATCCCATGACTTTTTACTTTTCCTAGAAGCCTCTCATGAGGAACTTTGTCAAACGCCTTCTGAAAATCCAAGTATACTATATCTACCGGTTCACCTTTATCCACATGTTTATTAACTCCTTCAAAAAAGTGAAGCAGATTTGTGAGGCAAGACTTGCCTTGGGTAAAGCCATGCTGACTTTGTTCCATTAAACCATGTCTTTCTATATGTTCTGTGATTTTGATGTTTAGAACACTTTCCACTATTTTTCCTGGCACTGAAGTCAGGCTAACCGGTCTGTAGTTTCCCGGATTACCTTCATCCTCTCACGCCTTGAGGGGAAAGACCTGGCATGGGCTTCTCCACTTTGGGAACATTCTGATCCTATCCTCACCCAGCTGTCCCAGTTCATCACCACTTTCAAACGGACCTTTGAAGATCCTGGTCGCCAGGCGGTTGCGGGCCATCATCTGTTCCACCTCCGTCAAGGCTCAAGATCCTTCTCCAAGTTTACGGTGGAATTCTGAATGTTGGCCACAGAACAGGGGTGGCAAGAGGAATGTCTATCTAGAAGACCTGTCCCTCACTCTAGAAGGTCTGTCCCCCGCTCTCAAAGATGAGCTCGCTGTCTGTGAGATTCCCATATCTCTAGAGGACATGATCTCCCTCGCTGGGAGAATCGACCGTCGACTCCAGCAATGGCATCAAGAAGTGAAACCATCCCGGCCTCCTGCTCAGTGCCCAGCATGTGCCCCAAGCCCTCAGTTGAAGGCTCTACCTGCACCACCTCCATCTATAGAAGAACCTATGCAAGTCAACCTTGGGCGTTTGTCTCCCGAAGAGCCTGAGGTCAGCTAAAGAATATGAGGAAAGGTTTGTAAATAAAGCAATCCTCACCACTTTCCAGGAAAATCACACCACATTCATTAGAGAAATGAATTAGATGTCCTGCATTTGATAACCATTTATTTCAAAGCCCATTTTACAAGAAAATCAAAATTCTACCCAACAGCTAGATCAGGTTCAAGCAGAAGAAATAAAAGCTTATTTCAATAAAATTATTCTTATTACAGGTCATTTTCTTGTTTTGAATCTAACAATTGACAGTATGCTTCAATGGAATGACTTGCATTGCCCATGCTACTCTGCCATGGGGGTCTTTGTGCCACTCAGCCTTGCATCCATGCCCAGATCTTATACCTTGGCATTTTCTTTGCCATTGTTCCTTGCTGTTGTATCCCAGACCTTACACCTTGAATTGTTCTTGGGTGGGGTGGGGTGGGGAGAGGGGGAGTTGCCATCTTTTCTACTTCATTCCACCTGCATAGTGACTTAGGATGATGATACCACTTTTGGCACCACTTTGCCTATTGTGAAACCATCAAGGGTTCATTTCACTGTTTCTGGTGCCCTCTTTTGGAGACCTGGGGTGCTCTTCCCTTTGCTGCTCTCATGGTGCCTTGGAGAACTCCTGCCAATGCAGGTATCCCTTTGCCCCTTTGCGAAGCCTTTGGCTATTCATGCCACTTTTGGTGCTATTTTGCCACAGTCTAGGTATCTTGGCATTCTTTCCCCCTTCTGATGATTTCTTCCCTCAAGTTTCATGAGAATTGATAGGAAAACTACAATTCTGGAGCTCAAAATAAGCTGCACTATCTCTTTCATTGATTTTAATGGAAAACACATGAACTAATGAAGCGAATAAACAAATATTTTTTTTTTCATTTTGAAACTAATGAAATGTATTTAGGTCTCAACAAAATTATTAAATGAACTGAAACAATTATTTTTCTTCTGTACATCCCTAGCAGATTTAGCCAAAATTTTCAAAGCAAACTTGTGCACATAAAAACAGAGAAATACAGAAATGTGACAACAGAAAAAGACAATACAGCCTATCTAGTCTGCCCATCCACATCAACTAATTCTTTACAATCTCTATCACTCCTTCAGAGATCCCCTGTGGTTATACCCTTTTCCAGATCATTTATGAATGCTTTTGTAAAATTTAGTTATATGCTTTTATATTAATTAACACAAGAATTCTCATTACGAGAAAATAGAATGTACAATAGAATAAAACATATCAAACAATGAATGAAATACATTCAAAAGAAATCCTAGATAAAGTACATTCAAATATAGAACCCAGGTATTGGGGAGAATGAAAGCCTAGAAGCAGGTGCTAATCAAATTAATAAAAGGCAAACTCTTAATAATATAACCTCTTTTAACATATTATCAAGATGTCACTAAATACAATCTCAGAAGTCTTACATTGGTTCAACTACTGAATGTATATAGCACTAACTCTCACTTTCAGGAAAAATTGCAATTGGGATATCTAAGAAAAAACCCATATCTCACAAAATCATCAAAAACCATTTACAAGGAAATCTAATGACTAACACTGCACTAACAATCTATGCTTTTGTATACGTTGCAAGGAATTTTTTCATGTATTTTGTGCCCTTTACCTAAGTTATCCCAAAAATAAAGAAGCTTTAGAAAAATGCAAAAATAGCTTGAAATCATTTCTGTATATTGTTCAAAAAGAAATGCTTCCATAAGAGTTGCCCGATCCCGCTGTTCTGCGAACTGTACCAGAATTGCTGTTAGATCCAAATTATCATCAGAAAGGCTCAAATCCTTCTGTCCCATCCCATGCTAAACCGATGGTAGAAAATATACTTTACCCAAGGGAGGCATTGTTTTGTTTGTCAATTTAAGCTCATTGGCAAATATCTCTTAAAAGTAGTGAGATGAGCTGCTAAGGCCACTTTTAGAAAGTTAGCAGATCTCAAAATTAAACACATAAGATTGTTTTCAAGCATTTCTAGCCTACGATGAACAACCATTTGATCTTGATAAACTATTCCTTGTGCAGAATTGAATTTCCCTGAATTTAATTCCAAATCTCCCACTGTTTTAGTGAGATTTTCCATAGCCTTCCCCTGAGAAGGAGTAGTTTGCTTTGAAAATGCTCAGATAATTATCCCAGCGCATGCATAGATTAGCTCACACAATATTACACCTCCATGTAAATGTCCATGCAGAAATCTACTACATACAGTATTTGATAACTTGTGTGGATTAGGTATGCGCAGATTCTAAAATACATGTATGTCTACCCCCCCCCCCCCCCCCCCCCAACATATGTGCATATGTTTGGTTACATTCAATTACCTGTAATACATACAAAGTTTTTCCCTGCTAATTTTATTAATATATGTGCATATAGTTTATGTGCAAAATAAAATAGAATTTACTTGCGTAAAACCCTAATTTATACATAGAAGTCAGTATATTTTAAAACATGCAGACATAATTGAAATCACTGGTAAGCCGATACCTTCACAATTTTACCTAGTCCTTCTCCACATCATTGATACCCTTCTAGCTCTTCATCCTGAACTCCCCCCAGTTCACCAGATCTTCCATTCAACCAATAACAGACAACAAACATGTCTAATCAGCAGGTGTAAAATTGTACAAATAAGTTGGCTAATGTATAAGCATAAATGTATTTAAAATGTTTTATAAATCATCTTAAGCAAATACATTCTACTAAGTGATTAACAATGTCACATATATCATTTAAAGCCTACATAAGATAAAACAAAATAAAAATTAAAAAATAAATAAAAATTAAAATACAAACATTAAAATATCTAAAAACAAATTCAGGGCCATAAAGTAATAATATGACAATATACATATGGTAGGAGTGGAAAGAAGTAAAAATTGTGTTCCATTTTTTATTTCATTTTGGTGGGTTCCCCACAAATTTCATTTCATTTAATGTTTATTTTGTTTCTTTTGTTTCAAAAAAATGAAATAAATATTAAACCCTCCCAAAAATGGAAAAAAAAAGAAGTGAGACCTTCCGAGGCCTCCTGTGCCTACCAGCCATCCCTTCTACCCAGAAAAATGGCAGAGCCAGGATCCTGCCCAGCCCTTACTTACCCACTCTGGGAGGGAGCCGCACATGAGGCCTAGGTCCAGAGAGAATCCTCATAGGCCTAGACCACGGTAGGTCACTACAACCTCAGCCTAGGTTCTATGCAAGGTCCAGGCTTGGAGGCCTGGCCTTGATGCCTGGGCCTCAGCCCAAGTCCAGGCCCAATGCCAGGTCCCAGCCCAGAGGCCATGTCCCAATGCTGGGGCCCAGCCCAAAGGCTGAATCCCAACACCAAGGCCTCAGCATACTAGGGGACACTCCATGAAGTTAGCAAGTAGCACATTTAAAACTATTTGGAGAAAATTTGTTTTCACTCAATGCACAATTAAGCTCTGGAATTTGTTGTCAGAGGATATGGTTAATGCAGTTAGTTTAGCTGGGTTTAGAAAATGTTTGGATAAGTTCTTTGAGAATTCCATTAACTGCTATGAATCAAGTTGACTTAGAGCATATCCACTGCTGTTACTGGCATCAGTAGCATGGGATCTACTTACTGTTTGGGTACTTGCCATTTACTTATAGCCTGGATTGGCCACTGTTGGAAACAGGATGCTAGGCTTTATGGACCCTTAGTCTGACCCAGTATGGCAATTTCTTATGTTCTTATGTTCATGCCACTGCATATCCTAGTAAAGTTAGCCAGATATGTTTAGCCAGCTTATTTGGTTAGCTAGATAGCAGCTAAATATTGACTCCCTAGACTCTGTAATGAGTCTTTAGATTGTAGGGGTGTTCCTGATAGAAAGAGTAGTTATAGTAAAGAGTGGCCTTGCTGGCTTATCTATATGAGTTCAAATTTAGAAGTGTTTAGTTTTAGTTTGTGTTTGTTCAGTTATTGGGCTACTGCTATAAGACACTGATTGAGGTTAGCAATGGATGAGGTTTGGTCTGAACCTGTTTTGATACAGCATTGGATGTCATCTTAAAAGTAACATTCAATGTTGAATGACTGGATGAGGTGAGAGATTGGAAGAATATATATGTTGAAGAGGATTGGGAACTCTGAGGTCTTTGGTGAGGAAGAAATGTTGGCCCATGGCACAGACTGTGTCTTTGTTATCTAGGAAGGATTCAAACCATTTGAGTGCTGTGCCTTAAGTGGTAATGTCCCTTAATCATTGTATCAGGAGCTAATGATCAACCATGTCAAATATGAAGAGAGATTTAGTAGTTCTAGGAGGGAGTCATCACTTTGGGTGGCATTTATGTGAAAGCTGTTGGTTATCGCTAGTAGGACTGATTTTGTTGTGTTGAGTTTTCTGAATCTAGATTGATAGGAGTGGAGCTATCAAAGTTCTATAAACCAGTATCAATGCTGGAGAAATACAGTGACCCAGTTTAGGCAATATACACATTGTTTTTATCATCTTTGTAAGCTAAAAGTAACTTTGGGGATATATTGTAATGTATTTCTTTTTTTTTTTATTATTATCATCTGCATATATCAGCATTTTTATATTAGCCATGCCTTGTGCCTTGGTCCTGATGTTGTTTGATTATCCACTTTCTTATCCATTACTTGCATCATTGTAATTGGTCCTCGATTAGATCTTTATGGAAAAACCATTGGTTACAGTCCTCACTAAGGCCAGGATTCATCATTCTTTGTAGAATGATGAATCCTGCAAAAATGGGGGGCGGGCCTACGAAATCCTACAGCCTTCACACCATGGTGGTGCGCCGGCTGCCGGCTTTCACATCGAATAGCGCCACCGTGAAAGGTGGTGCTTTTCGGCGCACTACTGCTGACGATAATGTTAGTAACACTATCCCTGGCAGCAAAGACACCGCCAACTCCGCCCCTCCCCATCCCGACTCCTCTCCTTCCCCTAATTTGCATTATATCGCATGCGAAAAGGCCCTTTTCACATGCGATATGGCCTTATCACGTGCATTAGAGCCCTAACACACATGATAACACTTTAGAAAATAATCCCCTAAGTCATTTCTGTCGTCCAAAGCTACCTGCTCATCCTCCTGGACTTATCAGCTGCATTCGATACAGTAAACCACACAATCCTTCTGGACAGACTAACTGAAATAGGAGCCACTGGTAAAACTCTACAATGGTTCACATCATACCTAGCTCACAGAAGCTTCCAAGTAACATTCAACAACACCCTCTCGAAGAAAGGAACCCTCAACACAGGAGTCCCACAAGGATCAGCACTATCAGCAACACTATTCAACATTTACCTCCTTCTAATTTGTTGCCTGCTGGATCGCCCTGGTCTGACACATTTCCTATACGCAGATGACATACAAATACTAATCCCATTATACAACACCTTGGAAGCAACTTACAAAAAAGCAGCCAAATATCTATCAGAAATTAAACAACTGCTAAATGATCTAAAACTCATAATAAACATAGATAAAACTGAAATAATCATCCTAGACAGGAAAAACAGCAATGGTACTACAACACCACTCAAAATGGAGAACCCAAAATCTTCAATTTCGCCAGTCACACATGCAAGAAAACTGGGAATCAACATCGACAGCGAACTATCCTTCAAGATACACATCACTAACAAATTCAAAGAAGGATACCACAAACTACTAACCCTAAGACGACTCAAACCCTTCCTATCTCAAAACAACTTCAGAACTGTTTTACAACTAGTTATTTTCTCCAACCTCGACTACTGCACCATATCACCCCATCCCTCATGGCGCTGCACTGGCTCCCAATTAAATATTGAATAGACTACAAAATACTAACAATACTTCATAAAACAATCATAGGACTGCAAACCAGCTGGTTATCTAAAACAATCGAACTACACGCCCCAAAACGAGCCTTTCTCTCAACAAACAAAGGTCTCCTAAAAATTCCTCCCACTCAAACCACGCGACTCACCACAACTCAAGAAAGAGTCATATCCATTGGAAGCCCCAAGCTATGGAACTCCCTGCCAATCAAAATAAGAACACAACCCAACCTAAAAACCTTCAAGAAGGACCTAAAAACATGGCTATTCAATAAAGCCTACTTAGATAGTCAATGAAAACCATACATCTGGTTTCAAACCATCAAACCAAACGAGACAAGGACACATTAAATACTACAAGCGAATTTTATACTTTCTGACTCATACAACTCTAAGAAGCTTGACAACCAATCCAACCATAACATTACTATAACGTCTCACAGAACATATTGTACTATCTAACTTAAATCTGTAATTGTATATTGTTTCTTTGAATATGAACACATTGATATGTTAACCTGCTAACTCTTTTGTAAACTGTTGTGATGGCAAACCTGAATGACGGTATATAAAAACCCACAAATAAATGAATAAATAAAATATAAAACCCATGAGATGCTAGAAAAGCATAAAAGTCAAAAATCAGTTTGTCATGTTTCACAGAATTAAAAATCAGATTAGAAGAATCAATAGATGTAACTTCCACCACTTTTCATGTATTCAAGGTCAAAGCTGGATATTTCTAAGACTTTTAAATGCACTGTGGTACATTGGTTCAAAATGAGAGATAAACAGTTCTCATGCTTGCAAACCTATTGACACCTCAATACATCCATTAAAACTATAAAAACATACTTCATGCCTGATTCACTAAGGCTTTTTTTCTCTCCACTCTGTGTGTCTGTGAAAAAAAGCTTAATATCAGGCCCTTAATATTTTCAAATATATATTTTCGTTTTACATTTTTCTTGTGAATCGAATGTTCATAAAAGATGTCAGATTGATAGAACTAAAAACCAAAGCCCTCAACTTATCCATAGAGTCAGGAAAGAAGAGAGGAAGTGAGGACTTGCAACTAGTCCATAAGAACATAAGAACATAAGAAAAAGCCATACTGGGTCAGACCAAGGGTCCATCAAGCCCAGCATCCTGTTTCTAACAGTGGCCAATCCAGGCCATAAGAACCTGGCAAGTACCCAAAAACTAAGTCTATTCCATGTAACCATTGCTAATGGCAGTGGCTATTCTCTCAGTGAACTTAATAGCAGGTAATGGACTTCTCCTCCAAGAACTTATCCAATCCTTTTTTAATCACAGCTATACTAACTGCACTAACCACATTCTCTGGCAACAAATTCCAGAGTTTAATTGTGCGTTGAGTAAAAAAGAACTTTCTCCGATTAGTTTTAAATGTGCCCCATGCTAACTTCATGGAGTGCCCCCTAGTCTTTCTACTATCCGAAAGAGTAAATAACCGATTCACATCTACCCGTTCTAGACCTCTCATGATTTTAAACACCTCTATCATATCCCCCCTCAGTCGTCTCTTCTCCAAGCTGTAAAGTCCTAACCTCTTTAGTCTTTCCTCATAGGGGAGTTGTTCCATTCCCCTTATCATTTTGGTAGCCCTTCTCTGTACCTTCTCCATCACAATTATATCTTTTTTGAGATGCGGCGACCAGAATTGTACACAGTATTCAAGGTGCGGTCTCACCATGGAGCGATACAGAGGCATTATGACATTTTCCGTTTTATTCACCGTTCCTTTTCTAATAATTCCCAACATTCTGTTTGCTTTTTTGACTGCCGCAGAACACTGTACCGACAATTTCAATGTGTTATCCACTATGACACCTAGATCTCTTTCTTGGGTTGTAGCACCTAATATGGAACCCAACATTGTATAATTATACCATGGGTTATTTTTCCCTATATGCATCACCTTGCACTTATCCACATTAAATTTCATCTGCCATTTGGATGCCCAATTTTCCAGTCTCACAAGGTCTTCCTGCAATTTATCACAATCTGCTTGTGATTTAACTACTCTGAACAATTTTGTGTCATCTGCAAATTTGATTATCTCACTTGTCGTATTTCTTTCCAGATCATTTATAAATATATTGAACAGTAAGGGTCCCAATACAGATCCCTGAGGCACTCCACTGTCCACTCCCTTCCACTGAGAAAATTGCCCATTTAATCCTACTCTCTGTTTCCTGTCTTTTAGCCAGTTTGAAATCCATGAAAGGACATCGCCACCTATCCCATGACTTTTGACTTTTCCTAGAAGCCTCTCATGAGGAACTTTGTCAAACGCCTTCTGAAAATCCAAGTATACTATATCTACCGGTTCACCTTTATCCACATGTTTATTAACTCCATCAAAAAAGTGAAGCAGATTTGTGAGGCAAGACTTACCCTGGGTAAAGCCATGCTGACTTTGTTCCATTAAACCATGTCTTTCTATATGTTCTGTGATTTTGATGTTTAGTACACTTTCCACTATTTTTCCTGGCACTGAAGTCAGGCTAACCGGTCTGTAGTTTCCCGGATCGCCCCATGGAACCCTTTTTAAATATTGGGGTTACATTTGCTATCCTCCAGTCTTCAGGTACAATGGATGATTTTAATGATAAGTTGCAAATTTTTACTAATAGGTCTGAAATTTCATTTTTTAGTTCCTTCAGAACTCTGGGGTGTATACCATACGGTCCAGGTGATTTACTACTCTTCAGTTTGTCAATCAGGCCCACCACATCCTCTAGGTTCACCGTGATTTGATTCAGTCCATCTGAATCATTACCCATGAAAACTTTCTCCATTACGGGTACCTTCCCAACATCCTCTTCAGTAAACACCGAAGCAAAGAAATCATTTAATCTTTCCGCGATGGCCTTATCTTCTCTAAATGCCCCTTTAACCCCTCGATCATCCAACGGTCCAACGGACTCCCTCACAGGCTTTCTGCTTCGGATATATTTTAAAAAGTTTTTACTGTGAGTTTTTGCCTCTACAGCCAACTTCTTTTCAAATTCTCTCTTAGCCTGTCTTATCAATGTCTTACATTTAACTTGCCAATGTTTATGCTTTATCATATTTTCTTCTGTTGGATCCTTCTTCCAATTTTTGAATGAAGATCTTTTGGCTAAAATAGCTTCATTCACCTCCCCTTTTAACCATGCCGGTAATCGTTTTGCCTTCTTTCCACCTTTCTTAATGTGTGGAATACATCTGGACTGTGCTTCTAGAATGGTATTTTTTAACAGTGACCACGACTCTTGGACATTTTTTACTTTTGTAGCTGCTCCTTTCAGTTTTTTTCTAACAATTTTTCTCATTTTATCAAATTTTCCCTTTTGAAAGTTTAGCACGAGAGCCTTGGATTTGCACACTGTTCCTTTTCCAGTCATTAAATAAAATTTGATCATATTATGATCACTATTGCCAAGCGGCCCCACCACCGTTACCTCTCTCACCAAGTCCTGTGCTCCACTGAGAATTAGATCTAAAATTGCTCCCTCTCTCGTCGGTTCCTGAACCAATTGCTCCATAAAGCTATCATTTATTCCATCCAGGAACGTTATCTCTCTAGCGTGACCCGATGATACATTTACCCAGTCTATATTGGGGTAATTGAAGTCTCCCATTATTACTGCATTACCAATTTGGTTAGCTTCCCTAATTTCTCTTAGCATTTCACTGTCCGTCTCACCATCTTGACCATCTTGACCAGGTGGACGGTAGTATACCCCTATCACTGTAGTCTTCCCTGACACACAAGGGATTTCTACCCATAAAGATTCAATTTTGTATTTAGTCTCATGCAGGATGTTTATCCTGTTGGACTCTATGCCATCCCGGACATAAAGCGCCACACCTCCCTGTGGTATCATATACAAGGAGCTCTATAAAGTCAATGAACTGAAAAATATGACAGTTTTGACTCCAAGAGCACATTTCTATAATCATGTACCAGATATAATCAAGGTTCATAGCTCCATTTTTATCATTTTTAGTTGCTGATAAAAATAAAAAATAAATTTGAATTTGAATGAATCATAAATGCACGTACCCTCCCTGGCCTGAATGAAGCAATGTAAATGACAGCATTCAGCAGTCCATATTTCCTCAGGATTCTCTCTCCTATGAACAGATTGTTTGTTTTTTTTTGGTTTTTTTTTATTTATGAAATTTATGCATTTTTGACAAATTAAACATCTTGTCATTGAAAAGGTACATATAAGGGTTATACAGCCATAAACAATTTTTGCAAAACAAAACTATTAAAGGAAAAAACAGTGCATTTCCCATATACATATACCTAGTTATAAGGAAAAAGAAGACCCAAATTTCTTGTATTCGGAGCAAATTACAGGTAATATTTATCTATAAAAAATAGGTGTATCTTAAGTGTTTCATTCCTAAATCCCTTGACCAGTTTAGTTGGGAGGAGTGTTAATTTTAACCCTTGATTCCAAAAATCTTTTTAGTTCTAGTGGTTCTAAGAAAACATAACGGTCATTTAGATGTTTTACAATACATTTGCATGGATAATAAACTGTCATTTGAGCTCCTAGCTGTCTAACTTCTGAGCTCATCTGAAGAAAATTTTTTCTTCTAACTTGCGTGTTTCTAATAATATCTGGGTACATCCAAACTTTTTCAGTGAGATATAATTTTTCTCGGTTCCTTAAGAACAGTTTTAAGATGTTATCTCTATCTTCGTTCTTTGAAAACCTCACACACAGTGTTCCCCTTGACTCTATTTGATTTTCCATTGAACTTTCTAAAAACTCTGTAAGATTATCCAATGGTTGAAGTTGTCTTATAGCCTCACCTTGTTCCTGATTTTTTGTTACAATATAGAAGATTTTCTCTATTGAGGGAATATTTTCAGGGGTAATCGATAAATTTTGATACAAAAATCTTTTAAATTGTTCTAAAGGTGATATAAGTTTGACTGAGGGGAAATTTAAAACTCTTATATTTTTATATCGAAGATTATTTTCTAAAATCTCTAACCTTCTTGTGTTAGCTGTTTCTCCCTTTATCAAACCTATCTGTATCTCTTGGACCTTAACCAGCTGTTTTTCTAAAGTCTCACACTTCTGTGAGTTTATTTTCACTTTTTCTTCTATCACTTTTCCTTGTACTTGTACCTCAGACAATTTTATTTCCAAATTTTTCATTGAAGTTTTTAGATCTATTAATACTTCCCATATGTTTTCTAATGTAATCCCACCATTATCTTTAACTTGAGGGTTTTTCTTCTTAACACTGTTCCCAGATTGCTGCAGGTAGTTTGTGACCCTCACTTCTGAGGATCCCACCTCTCCTGTACCGCTCTTCGGGGTTGATGTTGAGGGATCCCTAGAAGATGGTGAATCTCCATTTCCTTTCTCCATCTCCAACAAAGGGTCATTTCTAGGGGTCCCTCCAGAAGCCTCACCCAACATGTTTCCTCCCCCGAAATTAGGCAATGGATTAACATCTTCGGTAAAATTCATTGCCTCAAGAATCATATTTGGAGGCTTGGGCGGTTCAGGAGTCAAGAGAGCTCCGGGACTTAGAGAGATCTGAAAATGTTCCTGAGGTACCAGAGACTGCTCCTTCTCTGTACCTAGTTCGGAACTGCCCGGAGTTATTTCACTTAAAGCCTTGAGGAAGTTATCAATTAACGGCTGTGAAGGGATTGGAGTGAGAGCAGTCGGGGTCTCTGGACGCAGTCTTCCCTTCCGCTTTGTATGCGGCATACTTCAGAGGAAAAATATTATATACTTTCTCAGTCACCTATTATAAACTATAGAGAACTAGGGTCTTCGTGAGGGAAGGAGGAGAAATGGTTAAGCAAAAGATAGAACTTACGTTGTGATCTTATTGGCTCCGGTCCTTTATTCCTTTATAAAGATTTATCCAAATTTCTGAACAAAGCCGCGCGCCCCTTTGGCGCGCGCGGCTTCGGCAGCGCGCCGGCGACGACTGCGCGCCGCAGGGGGGGCCGGTTTTGATCCTACCGGTCCCGCCCCTAAGATGACGTCAGACGCAGCTGGGGTGAAGCAGGAAATGTCCCGGAGCCTCCGTTGAAAGAAAAATATTTCAGGTAATAATGTCCAAGGCAATATTTACTGGTTCAGAAGGGGAGTCTCCACACCTTCAAACCAGGACCCGTTCTCTCTCCGTCCCCCCAGATTGTTTTTATTCTATTGATATAAATTGCCCATGTTTTCATTTGGTTCCATCCTTTAATGTTGTGGCCTTTATGTGAAGCAGATGATGGATATTTTTTATTTTTATTGTTTCATTTCTTTATCTGTGCCTCTTTTGCTTTGTCAAGGTTCCACTTGAAATAAATTTAAAATACAAATAAATATTAAATAAATGCCAGCTTTGAAAATCCAAACTTGATATTTGCTTTAGGTGGAATGCTCTAGGTGCCAGCAATACATATCATAACTTGATGTCACCTCTTTTCTGGAATGAATGATGCAATCAAAGCTTGATGCTAGCTGTATAAGTCCAAAGAAATGACGACAAAAGGGAACTTGACACTGTAGGTGTTATAGCAAAAGCAATGCCTACTTCAGGGGCTATGTTGAAATTCAAAAGCAAAAATATTATATTGTATAATATATTAGAACCTGTAAACAACATCTTCAATAACATGTGAATCATTGGTATCAGGGATATCAAATAAAAGCTTCTTACTATATATTTAGCCAAATAGTATCTCAAACAGCCTAGAGAAAAATGGCAGACCAAGAGTCACTTTATAGAGAACACCAGATAGGAGTGTGGGCACTGACCTGACATTGTACTTCAAGGGTGAATTATCTTCTCACCTTTGAGAGGGATCATCTGAAGATTATTATCTGAAGATAATTCAGTCTCCATGCCTATGCAATCTTTTACCTCTCTGTTGAGATTGCCAACAATGGTGCCAATTAATGCCAAATTGGAGATGATGGTTTTGTGATATGAACGCTTATGCACTGGAAATTGAACTGAGGCCACCAACTCATTTCACATAGGTTACTGAATGGTATTTATATTTAGATGCTAATGACTTTAGGTCACTACCAAACTGTGCTGAATTGGAACAGGTGACATATATATAAAAAAAGCTCTGTAACCCATGAAGTTTCCAGTTCCATGTAAAGAGATGATTCACTAAGATGTATTAAGTTTGAAAGATTAGCCTAGGTAAATGTCCAAACTTAACACATGGCATAAATACTAGGGATGTGAATCGTTTTTGAACGATTAAAATTATCGTCAGATAATTTTAAAATCGTCCAAAATCGTTAGAGTGCATGATACAATACAAATGCCCCCGATTTATCGTCAGGGGCATTTGTATTGTATCGTTAAATAGGGCGCGGGAAAACCGGCACACCAAAACAACCCTAAAACCCACCCCGACCCACCCCGCCCGTATGACATAGTGAGGGCAAAGGTAGCGCCGGCGCCATTTTGAATATTGGCAATACGGCCCGTGTGCAGGAGGTTGCTCCTGGACCCCCGCTGGACTTTTGGCAAGTCTTGTGGGGATCAGGAGGCCCCCCAAGCTGGCCAAAAGTCTCTGGGGGTCCAGCGGGGGTCCAGGAGCGATCTCCTGCACGCGTGACGTCGGGAGCCAGGAACCAAAATGTCGCCGGCGCTACCTTTGCCCTGTCACATGATAAGGGCAAAGGGCCACCGGCACCATTTCTCTTAACGCAGCCGTGGCCAGAGAGCGGGAGATTGCGCCGGGACCCCCCCCCCCCCACTGGACCCCAGGTAATTTAAAACATTTTGGGGGGGTTCGGGAGGGTGAGGGATTTGTTTTAAAGGTTCGGGTGGGTTTTAGGGTTGTTTAGGGTTTTCCCGCCCTCCCCCGATTTATGATTTTTAACGATTTAAAAAAAAAACAAAACACGACGATCAGATTTCCCTCCCCCCCCAGCCAAAATCGATCGTTAAGACGATCGATCAGACGATTCACACCCCTAATAAATACACATGAATGTACATTGAAGCAGACTTTTTTTCCCCAATTCAAAAAGCTATTGATTTGAAGAATGTGTGGCCGCACTCTGCATAACACTAGTTTCACCATGCTAACCAACCCCAGGTAACTGCTACACTCAGTTCAAGGAAAATACTCCATGGTGACCCATGCACCTGGGACTTCTGTCCCCATCTCACATCCCTGGCGCCCCCCACAAGCTCCAATCACAGCCCCAACCACTCCAACACATGATCGTAGCCCAGACACCCCACCCTAACCTGAACACAACTCCAAACCTCTCACCCAAACTCAGTGAGACCTCTAAACCCCTACCTTAATCAGATCTTGGGACCAATTTCCCCACCTTAGACTGTTCAGAACTTCAACATCCTCTTCCTCCATTTAGCAGCACTACTAGTGAAGCAACAGTGAGCTAGCAAGAAATAGGGATCTTTCTTATTGCTAATGGAGTAGGGGTGGACCAAGGAAGGGGGTGGTTGAGCCTAGGGAGACTAGGGAGGGGAAGGTGGTACTGACAGGGAGGTGTCAGGACTGTGATTGTGTTGGATTGGGGTGTTTGGGCCATTACTATGTTAAATTGAGGGTGACAGGGCTGTAACCAAGTTTAGGGGGTTATTTCTAAACATTTATCGCATACATTAGAAGAAAGGAGGCGGCTTACTATTAGCCATAAAGAAAAAATTTAACATGATTCTCCACTCTTTCCCCTCCCCCCAAAAAATTGAAATAGGCCTTTTCAAATCTCCCAATCTGCAAATATGTCTTGTCTATGCCCCCCCAGGAACCCTCCACAGTAATCCTTCAACCCTCATAGAATACATTGCAAAGAACTTATCCATTGACACCCCAGCAATCATTCTAGGAGATTTTAACCTCCATGTCGACATCTCTCCACGCTCCCCCACTTGTGACGCACTCCTAGACTCACTGAACGCATTAGGATACAGGCAGTCAATCTACTTCCCCACTCACAAGGCGGGTCACACCCTTGACCTCCTCTTTACCAATGCTCTCTTCCAGGTTGACCCCCCCTCCCACACACCCATTCCCTGGTCAGACCACTACCTTATTGAAGCCTCTCTCTCCTACAAGACACCTCCCCACCATATTAACACTAACAAAACTATTCATTACAGAAAAAACTGTACTAGAGATGACCTCATCTCAGCGATCTCTAACAATCTCGATCAACTAGATCTCACTAATGCAGACACAGCACTCGCTTCCTGGCAAGATATTACCAATAATATAGCCAACACTATCTGCCCCTTGCAATCAAAACTCATCTCTCCTCTACACAATGAAAAAAGGAAACCTTGGTATTCCCAAGAACTAAAGAACCTAAAACAATGCCTTCGCAAATCTGAAAAGATCTGGCGCAACGATCCCTCTCCTACACACCTTGCCCAATTCAAATCCTCCTTACACTTATACAGTGAAAAACTCAATAAGACAAAACGCGACTTTTTCGCTACCAAAATACATCAATTCCAATTTAACCCTAGAGTACTTTTTGATTACGTAGCCTCACTCACTAAGTCAGCAGCTCCCGACATTCCAGATGAAATAGCTAAACCCAAATGTGAAGAACTTGCTACGTTCTTCCAAACCAAAATAAACAAATTGCTGGCCAACTTCAATACTACTTCTACCTCCCCCCTCAGCCTCCCCAAACATAACTTCAACCACACTATCACTAATGACAACACCAAACTTCTCTCCTCTCTAGACTGCACCTCAGTACTTGAAATAGAATCATTCATCAAGAAAGCCAAGCCCTCCTCCCACCCCTCGGACACAATCCCCACCAAACATCTACTTTCCATTCCTAACCTCATCGCTAAACCTCTAACAAACATCATTAATCTGTCTATCAACTCTGGCCAAGTACCTGTTCCCCTCAAACAGGCAATCGTCAAACCTATCTTAAAAAAACCTAAACTTGACCCCTCTGACCTCGCTAATTACCGCCCCATCTCTAATCTCCCCTTTATCTCTAAACTCCTCGAAAAAACTGTTAACAAACAACTCTCAGAATACCTCGAAGATAACCGTATCCTAGCGCCTGCTCAATACGGTTTCCGGAAATCCCACAGCACTGAGACACTTCTACTTTCCCTGTCAGACCATATTCTTAAAGGATTTGACAAAGGGCAATCATTTATTCTCGCCTTTCTCGACATCTCCTCCGCTTTTGATACCATCAGCCATTCCATTCTCCTACAACGCTTATCTGAAATTGGCGTCACAGGTATTGCCCATAACTGGTTCAATTCCTACCTCAGTAACAGAAACTTCAAAATTCAATTAGGAAACCACGAATCCAAAATCATCCCCCTCAATCAGGGTGTCCCACAAGGCTCATCTCTGTCCTCAACCCTCTTCAACATTTACATGCTACCCCTCTGTGACCTCCTTTCTAGTCTCAAGCTGCCTCACTTTGTCTACGCTGATGATGTCCAGTTGCTCATACCCATCACCGAATCCCTACCAAAAGCTATGGACATTTGGAAGGATGCACTCCAAGCCATAAACAATCTCTTAGCTTCCATCCATTTAGCTCTTAACACTACTAAAACCGAAATCATGTTCATCTCACCCCAAAATCATCCTAACCCCCCCACTATCCACACACCACTTGCCCAACAAGTCCGTGATCTGGGAGTCATCCTTGACGACCATCTCTCGCTTAAGAAATTCATCAGTAATATACTAAAAGATGGATTTTTTAAACTACACTCCCTAAAAAAACTAAAATCCCTACTACATCCTCCCGACTTCCGCACAGTTATACAAACCACCATCTTTGCCAAAACAGACTATTGTAATGCCCTCCTCCTTGGTCTACCGAACAACGCCATCCAACCCATTCAAATATTACAAAACACAACAGCCCGGATTTTGACCAACTCACGCAGAAACGACCATATCACACCGGTATTAAAAGACTTACACTGGCTCCCAATTGCATCACGCATCCAATACAAGGCTCTCTCCCTTGTCCACAAGGCTTTATACAACCCTGAAATGAACTGGTTCAACGAATCCTTCCGCCTCCACCAATCCAACAGGCCCATCAGACACCAACATCTCGCCTCCATGCCTACACCTTCTCCCAAACATTACAAACTTACCTCCACGAGAGCCCGAGCGCTCTCTATCGCCAGGCCTACCCTTTGGAACACTATGCCTGTCGAATTACGACAAGAAGAATGCACAAAAACATTCAAACGGAAGCTGAAGACCTGGCTCTTCACCAAGGCATACACCTAATTTCCTCTCTTTCCTCTCTCATCCCCACCTACCCTCCTCCCCTTTCCTCACCCCCACCTTTAGGTACTTCCTTGCCCCCCTTCTGTTCAGCCGTCTAACATGCCCCTATCTCTTAGCTCGCTTACTCCTTTAACCCCCCTCCACCCCTCCTTCCCTCTTATCCACCTCCACCCCCTCCCCATCCCATCCCCTCCCCTCCCTCTTCCAACTCTACACACTTGTCCTTCTAGGACATTGCTATTTTTATGAATATTCTGTATATATTGATACTCTATATATATTTGTAAATTTCTGTAAATTTTGTTCATAACGTTTTTTCTGATTATCTCTCGCCCTTATTTCCCCCCCTCTTTTGTTCTCATGTTAACTCGTTATATCTGTTTGATGTAAATCGCATCCTCATTTGTTTTCATGTTACTTCGTTATATCTGTTCGATGTAAAACGCCTTCCCAGGCGCCAATTTCAGTTACACTGTAAACCGATGTGATATCCCTGATGAACGTCGGTATATAAAAATCTTAAATAAATAAAATAAATAAATAAATACATTAGGGCCTTATCACAAGCGATAAACCCCTATCCCACGTGAAAAGGGGCTTTTTGCGTGTGATAGGATGTTAATTAGCTGGAGGGAAGGAGTTGGGATGGGGAGGGGGGAGGAGTCGGCCGCAGCACCTCTACCGGCGATAATGTGAGGAACATCATCGCCGGCAGTAGTGTGGCGAATAGCACCACCTTTCACAGTGGCGCTATTTGCATGAAAGTCTGCAGCCAGCCGCAGTGCGACCGGCAAAATCGCACCGCCGTGGTGCAAACGGCTGTGGCCTTTCACAGGCCCGCCCCCCCTTTGTCCCACCCCCTTTTTCACTGGATTCATCATTCTGCCAACTCCTCCCTCTCCCCATGCTATAAGCCTTTGATAAATGACCCCATTAGGTAGATATGGCTGAATATAATTTAATTTAATGTAATAATTTCTTATCCATCTTTCTGATCCTTATAGACCCTTCAAGGTCTATAAGTACATTAAAATATAATGTAAACTAAGAGAACTTGTTGATATGTTTGAGATTGCTGTCTGACAGAAAACACTGATTACTTGTGTGGCCCCTGAAGCAGTCATATTGAATGCTGAAACACTGGCAATGTTTGGCTGTGTTCTTCTGCACTAGGCTGGCTTCCTTCAGCATTCATCTGCATTTTCTTTACATCTACGCCTCCTCAGAAGCTAAATGCAGTATCTTTTATGCTTGAAGTTGATAGGCTTTATATTTGATTTTGGCTATGATCTGTTTCTAATAGCTTGGATTTATTTTTTTTTATGTGCAAGAAGTATACAAAAATATGATTAATTTTAAAGTCTTTTAAATTTAAATTTTAAGTTAATTAATTTTGAGTCTTAACTGCTGTTCAACGCACTGCGAGATTTCCAGTTCATTGACTATCAGCACATTTCTATGGCGGCATACAAACACTTTTAAATAAATAATTAGTAGTCATTTTTGGCTTTGCAGATATAGAGATATACTTATTTATATACTTATGCTTCCATGCTTTATATTAGTCTTTTGTACAATAAAAGATGCTAATGCATCATGAACATAAATCACATCAGAAACAAAAATAGGATAATAATATGGCATGGGGGGTTGCATTTATTTTTTAACAATATTAAAAAAGCACTGAAACACTATTTAATTATGCATCATTTCAAAATGAATTGAAAAGAAAAAAAGATCTAAATCTATTAGGTTTTTCATTTCATTTTGTGCAGCAGCCTATGCCCACTGCTGCTCCCCCTCCCCAATCAGGTACCACCAAAATAAAATAATTACCCCTCTGGCCCTTCCCCTATTCATCACTGGTGCAATCAACCCCATCTGCGGAGTTCCAGTAGTCCCGGAGTAATGCCCAGTCAATCTTGCCCTACTGCATCTAATAACAGGGTCATTCATCAAAATGTGTTAGGGCATTATTGTGGGCATTAGGGCTCTAATGCTGCAATAATGCCATAATGCATGCATTATTTATCATATCATGAGATGTGTATGCACATTTTTTTATTTTAGTATAAGAGGAGGAGTTTATGAAAATGAGGGACATTGTGTGCAATAGTATAACACTGATTATAGCTACACCATTTTTCCTGATATTAAGCTGTGTGATGTGTCTGAAAGGGGATTTGCAATATTTATCATATATCCCCTTTTGAGAGAGAGAGAGAGAACCTCTAGGTACCACTGCTATTAGTAGGGATGTGCAGAGCAAAAGTTTATGTCCATATGTCCATATGTCCAAAGGGGGTCCCATTTGCGGTCAATATGGACATAAAAAAAATTAAATGAGTTGGGTATATGTCCATATGTGCAAAAAAAAAAAATTAAACCCCCTCACCCTCCTTAATCCCCCCCCCCCCCCAGACTTACCACAACTCCCTGGTGATCGAGCGAGGAGTGAGGACGTCATTTCTGCAATCCTTGGCGAGAAGCATGTGACGTCGGCGGCACGTCGAGTGACGCCGGCGTCACGTGATTCCCGGCGAGTTCACGCCGGAAGGCTCGTTCGGCCCAAAAAGAACTTTTGGCCAGCTTGGGGGGAGTCAGGAGGCCCCCCCAAGCTGGCCAAAAGTTCTTTTTGGGCCGAACGAGCCTTCCGGCGCGAACTCGCCGGGAATCACGTGGCGCCGACGTCACGTGATTCCCGGCGAGTTCGCGCCGGAAGGCTCGTTCGGCCCAAAAGGAACTTTTGGCCAGCTTGGGGGGGTCAGGAGGTCCCCCCAAGCTGGCCAAAGTTCTTTTTGGGCCGAACGAGCATTCTGGCGCTAATTCGCCGGGAATCACGTGACGTCGCGTCGGAGTGACGCGACGCCACGTGATTCCCGGCGAGTTCACGCCGGAAGGCTCGTTCGGCCCAAAAGGAACTTTTGGCCAGCTTGGGGGGGTCAGGAGGTCCCCCCAAGCTGGCCAAAAGTTCTTTTGGGCCGAACGAGCCTTCCGGCGCGAACTCGCCGGGAATCACGTGGCGCCGCGTCACTCGACGTGGCGCGATGTCACATGCTTCTCGCCAAGGATTGCAGAAATGGCGTCCTCACTCCTCGCTCGATCACCAGGGAGTTGTGGTAAGTCTGGGGGGGGGGATTAAGGAGGGTGAGGGGGTTTAAATTTTTATTTTGGCTCAACAATCGCGATTTCCAACATATCCAACATAGCTATGTTGGATATGTGGGAAATCCGATCGTATATGTCGAATCCTTTTTTTAAGTTAAAAAAAAATATGAGTAGCGTTTTACATATGCAGTCAATACGAATGCACATCCCTAGCTATTAGTCAACAACTATTTATACCACTGATAGAGGGTCAACTAGTAACTCGAGGTGACGTTTTAGTGGTAGTCTAGGGTTTTGGGACCAGTTTTACATTCACAGTAAGACGTACGAACAGCACAGTATACATTAGTGAACATTTGATGTGATATGGAATGAAGAAAGGTTAATAAAGATGAGATTTCTACAATGTATTCTCACCCTAGCTTGATGAACTCTCTGCCTAGGTGCTATCAAGCTAGGGCGAGAGTACATTGTAAAAATATAGCATTTTGCTTGAAGCTTTGATCTGAGTACCAGACCATATTTTATATAGGTAACATAGATCTTTATCATACCAGTTGGTCATATCTAGAGACATAGAGAGACCTGGATTACTTCTTAAGGAGGAAAGAGGAGACCATCCCCCAGTCTGGTTACCCAGTAGTTTGGTTTCCATCTCTGGAGAGTATGGAATGAGGAAAGGTACACAAAGAGGAGATTTCAGCACATACTCATTATATTTTTATGCAATTAAGAAGGGATATTTTGAGGAGTGATAGAAAGGAAAGACCCTGTACAAGTTTAGAGACACTACTATCCCGTGAAAAATATCAGAATAAGATGATCTTTCATTTTTAACTTTTCTACAAGATGAAATTCATGAACTAGAGACAAGTTCTGTATTGGTAGAGAAATGGAACACTGACCTATCCTTAACTCTTAATGAGGAAGATTGGATTGCTATATGGGTCGATACCCTCAAATTGTCCTGTTGTAATAACTCTAGAGAAATACTCTTTCATTTATTATATAGAAAATATAGATGCCCCTTATTTTTTTACTAAATTCAATTCCTCAAGTCCATTATGTTGGCAAGGTTATGGAATACATCGGTCTCATACATACATATGTGGTGGGTCTATGTGATAGTTTCAGAATTCTGAGGTAAAATAAACACTATTATAAGGTCAATTCTGGATCATCAAATGGATTTAACAGCCTCCCTTTGCTTGCATGGAAGGGATGATACACAACTTCAGAAATCCTTTAAAATACTTACTACCTTGTACATGCTGCATGTATCACTATAGCCTATTGCTGGAAATCTTCACCACTGCTTGCTCATTGGAAACCATTAGGAGCTGATATTGCTATATAATGGAAAAGATGTCCTTGTTCTTTGTAATAAGTAGGGAGTATATAATGTTATATTGAGACCATATTGGCAATGGGCATGTTCAGAGGAATAATGCTTGGAATGTACATGATGTATAGTAATGGATAGTTTGGCTTTTTTAAGATTTACATAATTTAAATCTATTTGTTGAAATATCTTATCTTGTTGCATATATAAGACACCTTTGAATGTTTCTGTCACTTTGTTTTGGTGTTTTCCAAAAATAAAGAGTTATAAAAAAATCTATCAAATTATAGATGTGTAATTGGAATTCTCATTGAAACATTATATGGGATTTTGTGGGATATAAGTGTAATAAAAAAATAATTCCAAAAACCATTCAGCAACAATATAAAATACAGATGTGTTATGAACAGCCTTAGTAGTAGGGGCGTACATGACAAAAAAAAATGCATTTTGGTTCATTTTTTCATATCAGAGGTTTGTTGTTTTTTTTTTCATTTTTCCGTTCATTTAATTTTTTTTCATTTCCAAAACCAAGAAAAATTATTATGGAAAGAAGTCTCTAAACTTCTACAAGCTTCTTCTGTTGGTCTGCAGTATTGATAACAGCCCTGATTGCTGACTTAGGGGGTGTTTAAGGGGCTAACTCGAGGTAAATTGATAGAAATTAATGCAATCGTTAGCTTCTGTGTTAATGATAATGCAAAATTGTAAGCTGGTCCATAAATGTGTTTATTTTTAATATGCTATTTAAAACAATTAAAATCATATTCCACGCACAAAGAAACAGATATAATATATATATAATGCCATATGAACCACAAGGTCCATGTTCATCCACTATGTGGCTCAGCTAGTTATTTATTTAGATTTTTAGATTTTTCTATTCCACTTTTCACACTTTTTTCAGCATTTCAAAGCGGATTACATTCAGGTACTGTAGGTATTTCCCTATCCCCAGAGGGCTTATAATAGTTAGGTGGATAAACTTAATTTAATTTTAATTATGAATTTTTTAGTTTAGTTTTAATCTTCCAATTAAAGCTGTTAATTATCGTCATGCTAGACACAAATGCACAGTTTAATTTTCACACATTACAAATGTGCCATGATGCGCACAGAAATGTGCACTCATGGCCCTATGTAGTGAATCGAGCAGACATCCACCCAGAAAACTGTGCGGACACCTAACAGTATGTGAACACCCTGACTGATTCTCAGGGTAAATGCCTTTCCTTTCCAATATGAATAAAATAGTGGTCCAGAAGTTGATGTGAAGGTGGGCACAGCAATATCTAACCCCTTCATGATCGGACCCCAACAGCCAGCGAGAGTGTGAAATGCAGATTGTCAATTCTGCCTCATTGATAAGCTGACTTCTCTCTACCAGTTCTGTCCATCTCTTGACTGACCTGCAAAAGCATAAAAAAAATATTCTCCACACCAGCACTTTCAGTTAACACCTGCCCTGACCCAGACACTAAAAAACCCACACCAACTAGATCTTCCTGCTAGTGTGGCTTCCTGCATTGCCCATAATTAGATAATCACCTTCTTTGCATGCCATTAGCATGCACTCATGCAGAAAAACTGTGGGTCTGCAACTGCGTCTGTACGTGCTTTTTTCCCATGCATAAAACCCTTATTATATACCTGTATAGGTCTTTGTGCAGGAAAACGTATATACAAATGCAAGTATAGGGGCGCACAAACCCGTGGCAACCTCAGCGCACTTTCGGGCCAATTCAGTAAAGTCCGCGGGCAACAGGGTTTGGTTAACACGTTAGGCGCTTCTGGAGGAGGTGGTGAAAACCAAAACAGTGAAAGAATTCAAAAGGGCATGGGATGAATACTGTGTAACCCTAAAGGCTAAAGGATGGAAATGAAGAAAAGAGAAGAAAAGAGTGCATGGAGTAACCTGATGGTGTGGTGGTTATTACCCTAAACCAATAAGCCTTGATACTATTAATGCAGCTCCATCATTGCTCTCTGCTTCAATGACAGAGGGAAAAGGGGAATTGGATTCGTTCAGTAACCCTGACTTTTATGGTCTGGGGAAACAAGTATGGGGGTAACTTGCTAATGTGGCAGCTACTACCCTTAACCAATAAGCCTGATACTTTGATGCAACTCAAACATTGCTCTCTGCTTCATCAGCAAGGCATAACGGAATTGGATTCAACAGCAATCAATGAAGGCTAGTGTGGGAAACAGATAAGCACTGGGAGGTAACGGGGAATTGGATTCAAACAGTAACCAATAAGAGTGGGTCTGGGAAACATATAAGCATGGGGTAACCTACAAGGCACAGTACAAACAACCATAAGCTTACTGAGCAGACTGGATGGACCATATGGTCCTTTTCCACCATCATTTCTATGTTTCTATGACATAGCATGTGACAGCATAAGACATTCTGGTTTGGTTAAAAGCTCAGTTTGTTTGATGATTTATCTAATTGTTTAGTTGCTGTAATTTCAATTTGCCTCTTCATGCCATTCTGTGAGGCTAACATGTTAACCAAACCCTGTTGCCTAGATTCAACAGCACAAATGGGTGCACCATCTCTATGTATGCACAGGAAAGCTATTGACCTACATATGGCCGAAAGAAGGTAGCCCTACTCTGCCAACGTATAGAGGACAGAGTGAGTATCATATGATGCGGGCTGGAGTGGCAGCCTCTATGTCAACTGTGCATGATATGATCAACTGAGAGGAGGCTAAGCAGACTAATGACAGCAAAAAGGGACTCTCAAATAGAACTTCCGCCAGATCTCAGGCACCTGCCAAGATAACCAACCCCTCACACACACACACACACACACACACCCCTGTACTGGCTACCTCACTACATGCTGCCACTAAATTATTATCATGGCAACCATTCATCTCATTCAGCCCAACATTGATGCCATTATGTGGTCCTTGCCACGCCACGTTCCATCCATCATAGCATCCCCACATTCAGTTGACAGCTTCTTAACACCCACTACTTCCCTCCCTAAAGTTGCAAGCCTCTGTGATAGCTTAAGCTCTGGATAGCCTGCATACCCCTAATAACTGGACTATTAGGCCACTCCAAGTACTAGGTGGAAAATCCTCCGAGACGGGGAAAGGAGACAGTGTCAACTAATACGCACACTTGCAAGACTGCACATCTGATGTGTCATGCTGGCAACTTTCACACCTCTGCCCCTCTCTCAATGCTAGGTATAAACAGTGAGCAGACTAGGGAAAATGTTAGTATTCAAGGCGTGAGGTCATTCATACTGCAGACCATATGCTCAGCTGACAGAGGCACCCCTTCTCAAGAGTGCAAGCACTCCATGACTGATGTCCAAAAGGTGTGTGTGCAAAACTAATGCACACACACACACTGCCTGCTCTGTTGTAGCAAGGTAGTGACCTCCGAGTCCAACAGCACCCCCATGCACAGAGATTGACAGAGATTAACACAGTATGTCACTCACCGAGTCGCACACTCACACACTTAGCTTTTGAGTATGGACTACCTGCAGCACTTCCTGCATCTACACATAGGCAAAGCGTATATTCCTGGGATTTTTACATCAAACAGCATTGATGTCTGTGGCAGCTTGCCCCTAACTGCTAATGAGATAGTCTGAGTCCTTTCTCAGCCCAGATTATCTATTCCTGGTCACATAAAACACATCTATTAGAGGCATATTTGACACCTACTTTGTCTCAGGTACTGACATAGGCCCCTCAAGGGCTTAGGTGGCACTAAATGCGTGTCTGGCAAGAGACCAATACAGAAAAGCCATCAGCCATTAGGGCTGTGCAGAAGGAAAAAATTTGTTTCGATTCGTTTTTTGTTTTGCTGTGACCCAAATTCATTACATTAGTTTCATAGAGGGAAAAAACATTTCATTGATTAGTTTTATTCGTTTTTCATTTTCCCATTAAAGTCGATGGGGAAAGTATTTGCAGCCTAATTTTGGCTGCAGAATTGGGGTTTTCTTTTCAATTCTGATGAAATTTCTGGGGAACAATCATCAGAACAAGAAAAGAACTTCAAGGTACTTAGACTGTGGCAAAGTGGCACCAAAGTGGCATGAATAGCCTAAGGCACTGTAAAGGGGCAAAGGGGTACCAGGAGTGGCAAAAGTGCTTTAACAGAGGTGCAAAGCAGCAGCGAGAGTGTCAAAAACACACCACAGCTTCAAAAAGAGAGCACCAATAACAGTTGCAGGAACCCTTGAAGGCAGCATGACAGTCAAAGTGGCAATACAAGTGCCATCAATATCCTACAGCACAATGAAGGGGGAACATAGCAAGCAGAAAGAGTGTCAGAAAAAACCACAAGGCACCGATAATGGGACAAAGCAGCAGAAAGACTAGCACCAACATACTGAGGAACCATGATAGTGGCAAGAACACCACAAGGAGTAGAATCGTCTGGTGTATGGCAGCAAGGCAGAGTGGCAGAAAGTTGATAGGGGCAAGATAGGCTGGCAGAACTGAGGTAGTCAGGTCCCTGTGGTTTTGATAGGGGCAAGACAACTGGCACCGGGGAGAGTTCCCCTTCCTTTGTGCAGGAAAGGGCTCCCTAAAATGGGTTGGCCCCAGAGTAGAGCACGAGGCTTCAAAGTATGGCGAGTCGACATAGAGGAGGTTTCCATGTGAACACCGGTTCTGGTTCAACATGGGTCAACAGGTACTAAGAGATAGGCTGGCTACACCCGGGGTGAGTTCCCTTTCCTTTGCACAGGAAAGGGCTCCCTAGAATGGGTTGGCCCCAGAGTGGAGCATGAGCCTTCAAAGTGTGGCGAGTCGACATGGAGGAGATTTCCATGTGAACAGCGGTTCAACATGGGTCGGTGGGTGTTAAGAGATAGGCTGGCTATACCCAGGGAGAGTTCCCATTCCTTCACGCAGGAAAGGGCTCCCTGGAATGGATTTGCCCCGAAAGTGTGGTGGTTCTGTTGGCATCTAGTGAATACCCAGAAGCTATTAACTGCTTTTGCACTTCAGCTGATGACAAAGGAACTTGAAGAGCTCTCAGAAATAAGAAAACTGCTACTTAAGTCCAAATCTACAATATCAACCTATGTTGACTTTGTACCCTACACAGTGCCTCTGTAAACTATGGGAACACAGAGGATGAACTAGAGTGCAACTACCACCAGTTTTCTATAGTACTAGAAACATTAATGTTGGCACCTAAGAAAGATTTAGGGGAAATGGCCCATGCTATGAAGGTCATGAATATTGAGCATATGAAATATGCAAGCTCCAAACAAACATATTAAGTCAGTTTTTTATGTTCGTACATTCCAAATGTTGCAAAACAGGAAAAAGAATATTCTGTAAAGAAGTGATACACAAATACATGAAACTGAAATTAGAAATACTAGAACTAAACTCAGACAGGCACAGCGTTTGAGGTCAGGCCCTTGTAGTGACGTAAGGGCTGGACGGGCAGGCACAGCGTTTGAGGTCAGGCTCTTGTAGTGATGTAAGGGCTGGACAGTGGACAGACAGGCACGGCGTTTGAGGTCAGGCCCTTGTAGTGACATAAGGGTTGGACGGGCAAGCACAGTGTTTGAGGTCAGGCCCTTGTAGTGTAATAAGGGCTGGACAGTGGACACTGCAGACAGGCACAGCATTTGAGGTCAGGCCCTTGTAGTGACGTAAGGGCTGGAGAGGCAGGCACAGCGTTTGAGGTAGGGCCCTTGTTATGATGTAAGGGCTAGACAGTGGACACTGCAGACAGACACAGTGATTGAGGTCAGGCCCTTGTAGTGTCATAAGGGCTAGACAGTGGACACTGCAGACAGGCACAGCATTTGAGGTCACACCCTTGTAGTGATGTAAGAGCTGGATGGGCATGCACAGCATTTGAGGTCAGGCCCTTGTAGTGTCGTAAGGGCTGAACTGGAAAGACAGGCACAGCATTTGAGGTCAGGCACTTGTAGTGACGTAAGGGCTGGACGGGCATGCACAGCATTTGAGGTCAGGCTCTTGTAGTGACGTAAGGGCTGGATGGACAGGCACATTGTTTGAGGTCAGGCCCTTGTAGTGTCATAAGGGCTAGACAATGGACACTGCAGACAGGCACAGCATTTGAGGTCAGGCCCTTGTAGTGATGTAAGAACTGGAGAGGCAGGCACAGCATTTGAGGTCAGGCCCTTGTAGTGTCGTAAGGGCTGGACAGTGGAAATACAGGCATAGCGTTTGAGGTCAGGCCCTTATAGTGATGTAAGGGCTGGATGGGCAGGCACAGCATTTGAGGTCAGGCCCTTGTAGTGACATAAGGGCTGGACAGTGGACAGACAGGCACAGCATTTGAAGTCAGGTACATGTGCTGATATTATCTGGAGCATAGGAGGCAGTTGGAGCTGCTGCAAGGCTTTCAATTGCTTTTATTCATCTTGCCATTCACAGGGAAAATTTGGAAACCCATGCAAAAGCATGATTATTTTCAAAAACACTAGCATTTCCATCAATTCTGGTGCCATCCTTGAGCGGTGAGGGCTCATGATATCCCCTGTCATTGAAAATACACGTTCACTGGGCACACTGGTTGGTGGACATGACAGATATCACTGAGCCACTTTGGCTAGGTATGGCCAGACAGTGGACTTGTGTGCCCAATATGCCAGAGGATCTGTCTGCATGTCCTCTATGGGCTCTGTGAGATACCATGTCACTGACATTTGTGCTGGTGTCTCCTTTGCTTGGCTGAGCTGAGAGTCCTTCTTTCCAGCTGCTTTTGCTCTAGCCCATTCCAAAACAGATGCTTATTTATGGGCAACATGGCTTTGGCTTCCTGAGGTGGAGGAGGAAGTACTAGCTGTCGCTGACAGAGTGCTGCTCCAGCTTGGGCTTCCACTACCCTCTGAAATGCCCACTGTTTCCTCCTCTGCTTCATGCCTAATCTGTCTCTGCCTATGGCACTCCTGTTCACTGACTTTTACTTACAGCAGGTCCTTCACAAATGTGAGACAATCGGACTGTAGGGCAAGTTTCACTTTCACACGGGGATCACAGACTGTGGCGAGCATGTATGTGTGGTCTTTTGTTAAAGGTCTTAAACTCTCTTGAACCTGCTTCTGCAAAATGTCCAGACAATGCAGCATCTCTGCTGTCATTCCCTCTTCCTATTTAAATCCCTACACATTTTCCTCCAGAAAATTAACTATAGGGATGATGTCAGCCAAGGTGGCACTTCTGGAACTCAGCTCCTCCGTGGCATCCTTGAAGGGCTGCAGGATATTACCAGCTGACTCATGACTAACCAATCATGATGCATTGGGGACTCTGCACACCTATGTCCATTGGCACAGAAAGTTCATGAAGGAGTGTCTGCTGCTCCACTAACCTCTCGAGCATCATATGGGTGGAATTCCACCGGGTGGCAATGTCTTGAATAAGACGCTTGTGAGGCATCTCCAAATCAGTCTGCTTTTGTTGGAGAACCTGCCCCGCCTTCACACTTCTGTGGAAGAGCGCTGCTATGTTCCTGCACTTGTGTATCAACGTATGCAGGTATTCATTCTCTTGGTGATTGGACTCCAACCACAGAGCTGACATCACTACCAGGTGCAGAGTGTGTGCAAAACATTGGATGTTCTGAAAGCGCCCGTCGCATATTGCCTTTACCATGTTTGCACCATTGTCTGTGACAAAGAACCCTGCCTGAAGATTCCTGTCTCACTGGTGTAGCTGCCAGCCTGCCAGCATCTGTCTGATGCATGCTAGAATATTGGCTGAGGTATGGGCATCGTCCGTCAGGTGGGTGTGCAGTAAAGCCCACCTCCACCCTGATACTTGTTCACTAATAGAGCTGCTGCCTGCCCCTGCCTCAGCCAGGTCCCACCAGTGTGCTGTCAGGGAAAGGTAAGAGTGTGCAGCATTCATGACAGTCCAGATATCACAGGTGAAATGCACACTCCCCTGTGCCTTAGCTAGCAGCGTTTGGATGCGACTGTGACACTGGTTGTACAGGCTAGGGATGACCTTTCTGCTAAATGTGGTTCTGGAGGGGACTTTGTAATTTGTAACTAAGACCTTCAGCAAATGCTTGAATCCCACATTCTCCACTACCTGCAAGGGCTGGTCATCAAGGGCAATTATTTCCCCGATGCTCCTGATTACAACTTTTGAGGCTGCCTGCCTCCTTCCCCGGGATAGCGTTAATGAACACCACCCCATTTCCTCCATGGTGGGTTGTTGTTTCTGACACATGGTAGGGGGCTGTTGGCCTGCCACCTGACTGCTAGAAGCGGCTGAGGGTGTGGAGTGACTCTGCTCCTTTTCAACCACTTTGCGCTGCCTTGAAAAAGGGGTCCCCTGATTGGTACTGCCACCATCCCCAGATGGCAGTACCGTTGGGTGTTGCTTCTGCATATGATGCATCATGCCAAAATTAGTTAGATGTCCCATTTGCTTGCCTCTGCTAATAGCCCTGGCACAGTAATTACACTGAGCAAAACGTGGGTCCTCCATCATTTTAATGTGGCTCCAGATCACAGATTTCTTTTGTGGTCCCTTCTCTATAGCCTTCACGGTTGATGCTGGCACTGGAGTTGAAGTAGTGGGTGCACCCTGAGAAGCAATGCCAGGGACATCACTCACACTTTGTGCCTGCGCTGACTGCTCTTCCTCCTCCTCATCATCAGTTTCATCTCTCCCCTGCAGCACTGAAGTGGAGGCTAAGACAGAACTAACTAATCCTCCTAAACCTTCTTCAGCTATTACTTCTTCCATTTCTGATGATGAGAATCCCATCAGAATCAGAAGCAAACAGTGCCTGCGCTACATTTTCAATGCTAAGTTGAGTTTGCTGTCGCACCTCTGCTTTTGGGTCTTGCCCTTTTGACTTACATGACTCAGCCTCCCCTTCCCTCACCTGCAAAACTACAGGGTCAGAAACAGGTGGTAGTGGTGCATCATCTTTAAATTTCAGTTTTTTCCAGATGGAACTGCCTGCTCCTCCAGAGATTTTAGATTGGAACAGCTCCCTTTTTAACTTTAATGAGGGACTGGCACTGCCTTTTGAAGTGCCTCTTCTACCAGTCCCAATCACTCTACCACATCTACCTTTCCCTGACATCATGGATTTAATGTCACTGCCTGCTAGGGATTTCAATTAAAAGAATTATTTCTTCATTGGTGAATGAACACCTCTGTCCCAATATATGTGAGTCTTGAAAACTGCCCACAGATGCACGGTGTAGTGCCTTGATGTACACTACAACTGAGACCATTGTATGTGCACGCACCAAACTTGTAGTTACAAAAGAGGCCTACTGGGGATTTTGCTTAAAAGAGTACTGCTGTCCCAATATATGTGAGTCTGCAAAACTGCCACAGATACATGATGCAGTGCATTGATGTACACTACAACTGAGACTGCTCTGTGTGCACAAAAAAATGAAACAGCAGAGAAAAGACTTGACTGGAAGCCTGAGCAAGCACAATTCCTAGTGATGCTGCTTCTTGTTTGAAAATACCAACTCACACTATCTCCCACCCACACCCTGCCTGTGCCTGCAACTACTTACCCCAGGGGTAAGATAAGCAGTAAAATGCTACTGCTAGCAGCTTGTCTCAGTGTGAGAGACAGAGAGACCATCTGAGTTCAATAAAAAAAAATGCAGCAAAAAAAAAACCTGGCTAGCACAGCAGCAAAAAACAAACAAATATCTTTTTCAATGGAAAATTCTAACAAAGTAGCTAGCATTTGAATACAGATTTGAGACACTCAGACTAGCTCTGAGTAAAGCCACCTCCTCGGACAACCCCTGCAAAGAAAGAGCGTGGCATGCTGCGTGCTTAAGGTATAAATAGTACAGCATCATCAGGAATAGCGTCACAGAGCTGAGTGAGAGCGGCGATTGGCCGCATTAGAAAAATGCTTAGCTCTGATAGGTTGCATTCTTGTCTCCTTGCCAATCTGTCTGACCTACTCTATGCCAGGATTGTGGGGTCACTTATGACTCACAGGAAAGGGCTGGTTTTTCTTATGAATACTCCCACATGGCCTTCTCCTATTTCAAAAGGCCGCTAAGAAATCACTGCGTACCAAAAGAATGAAACTAATATGATATGATTTATTCGTGGGGGATCGTCATGCATTTCGCACTCCCCATGAATCAAATGAACAGGGACTTATGCGTTGCGGATTGCACATTCATTGTAAAAGCAAAACATGGTATATTTTCTTGATTTATACATACGTGCATACAGCTGCAGCACATTACTATCAGTGAGCCATAACAGCCAAAGTTCTTGCAGCACCCTGACATATCTGAGTAAGGCTAACTTTGATGGCTGAGTTGAAGGCAGGAGGTTCAAACAAACCTTACCATTGTCTTCTATGATGTCAACCTTTGCTCAGGACAGATGTGGGTGGTCTAACAGTGCTTAGAAGCTATACTGTGATGGTGACATCTCAGAGGTCATTGGAAAATGCAAGTGAGGGCAAGACACCATCTGATTCCCAGTCCTGCCTTCACAGACCCGGACGTGCATTCTGGTGTAGGATCCCCGAGAAGATAACAGAACCTACATGACAACACGACGGCCAAGGCCCTCACCTTCTGCACATTAGCATTTATAAATTGCATAGCTAGGTGTAGTATGGTGCATCTGTGATGAGGTGCATGCAACTACCAAGAGGAATGCTAGCTTGGAAGGACCTTGTGGGAATGGTACCAGGTAGTACAGGTGCTTTACCCAAGGCTGCAAGGAAAGCCATTCTACTAGAGCATTCTGTTGTCTGCAGTAGGGTTGTCACCTGGCTCCAATTTTCAGGACAGGTAAATCCTGTCCTGGTTTGAAACCCATTACATGCTAGGATTTCATCTGATTTCCCTATATCATTTCCAAGCAAAACCAAAACTATCTATTCCTGCATGCATGGAAGTAAGACCAGGACTAGATCAACAAGCACACTGTGAATATGGACATAGTTGGAAAACCTAGTCAGCAGTAGTTGTAAAACTGATGAGGCAGTGATGTCTGCTGTGTCCTTGGTACACCCATGTGACAGTAAGCCTACCCAGTACAGGTGTATTACTTCATATGCGCAAGTTTCTCAGCTACAGAATGAGGCAGTAAAATGGAAATTCTGTCACTGAAACCTTTAACTGTATATCTGTACCTTTAGGCTGTTCCTTTAACCTTCAGAGCTATTTGACATTTACAGCATTTCTAGAACTGTAGCTCTCCATGCTAGAGGAGCAGCTGGGGTGGCATGACACTTATGGCACTATCTCATCCACATGTGAGCACTAGGGTAGGGTCTGCTGGGGAGGGCTGGAAAAGCACATGGCACTAGCTAGGACACAAACTGTCATGTCACACATGCCTCTTTTAGTGTCACTATCAGGCAGAACACATTATGGCAGCCATATGTATTTGATGTAATCTTTACTTTCACAACTGTTTTTCAAATACAGTTTACTGCTCCATTGTCAAGGCGAATCATGAGTAGGCATAGGTATTTTCCTTTACACACTGACCTATACAGAGAAGCAGTTAGAGAAAGAAAGCTGATAGTGAGAAGAGCAGCAGCTAACAGTCTAATTGCCTTCCTTCCCTGGAAGGGGATGTGGTAGGTGAGCCCTATCAGGCAAAGTAGCATTGTATAAGGTTTTGGCAAAGCAGGATGCCACTCAGCATGTTGACCCAGCTTGGAGGCTTGATCCTGCCACCTGGATTTATTTTTATTTATTTAACATTTTTCTATACCGAACTTCATGACAAGCTTCATATCAGGCCGGTTTACATCAAACTTAGGGGTTAACTGAACATAACCATATAACAGGAAGGCCGAAGCGCAGATACAAATAACAGGGAGAATGAACTTGGGGGCTAGTGTAGCCAGGAAATAAAGGACAGAAACAACTGGAGAATGAGGACGTATGAATATACCGTGGCTGGGTCGGTCATTTAGTCTATTGGGCTAAATGAAAGAACTGTTGCAATGTTAGGCTTAAAGGAAGGCTTGGATGAAAAGCCAAGTCTTGAGTTTTTTTTCGGAAGGTAATTTCCCTATATGGATCTCAGCCCAGGCCCAATGTTAGGGTCCAACTTAGAGACTGGGTCCTGATGCCTGGGTCTCAGCATTAGCCAGGTCCCAGGCTGGACACCCAGGCCCAGCACAGAGGCCGGTCTTGACTCCAGGGCCCAAACCAAGCATGTCACCGGAGGCCCAGTCCAGAAACATGGGCCTTGGCTCAAGCCCAGGCCCAATGCCAGAGCCTCAGCCCGAGCCCAGGCCTTAGATTCCTCTTCCAACTTCTTTCTTTTAATTCACTCTTGAAATGATGGCATCCACTGAGGAAGTGCTAGAGTAAATTAACTCTGGCCCATATTTCACAGTGGAGGGTGCCATTTTGATATATGGCATCAAATTGAACTGTTATACATCATAAGAACATAAGAACATGCCATACTGAGCCAGACCAAGGGTCCATCAAACCCAGCATCCTCTTTCCAACAGTGGCCAATCCATGGGGATCCAGGGGGATATCCTAATGTATCTCCATTCGTAGTCCATGACATAGAGAGAGATTCTGGAAAACACACACAGCAAAGCAGCACTTTGGGTGGGGCATACATTAAAATTCCACTCATCTTGTCCAAACAGTAAAAGCGACTTTTGAGAACTCCAAAGGTGCATTCAATGACACAGAAGGTAGCACATAAGGCCTCGTTGTACCTCATCTCTGCCAGCTTGTTGGGAATGGCAATTGGGGTGAAAAGCCATGTCCTGCAACCATATCCAGAATCTCCTGAGGCAATGACAGATTTAAACCAACAGTCATGTAACTGTCACTTGCAGATCTGGCTGGCAAACCACAGCATCCTATAAGACTAAATAAGGCAGCCTGTACCTTTCCCTAGGCCTTAAAGTGCAAGTTGCCTACCCTAAGTGATATCACATTGTTCTGGGCCAGTATATGTGCAGGATAGCAGTAGGCAAAAGTAGCTCAGCTCTTCAGGACTACTAAATTTTATCTGTGTATTCCAAGAATTGCATGCCAGGTCCTCGCAACTGAACTAAGGCTACTGGTGTGTAGCAGGCTGCCAACCTTGAAGCAATATATAAGAGCTACCACACCTGTGTTAGATGAAAATATGGCACCTCGTGTGATTGTGAATGTCCCTGCTGGCTCTGCAGTATGTCCTCCATATTTATTCTATTTATTTATTTATTTAGGTGTTTTATATACCGTTGATCCAAAGGAAGATCACAACAGTTTACAAAATCAGTATTCATATTCTTTGTCAACATTCACATTCTGGTTCAACATTCATTCATCATTGCAGCAAATACATATTCTAGTGCATATTCATACATCTTCTAGAAAGACTAGGGGGCACTCCATGAACTTAGCATATGGCACATTTAAAACTAATCGGAGAAAGTTCTTTTTCACTCAATGCACAATTAAACTCTGGAATTTGTTGCCAGGGGATGTGGTTAGTGCAGTTAGTGTAGCTGTGTTTTACAAAGGATTGGATAAGTTCTTGGAGGAGAAGTCAGTTTATTTATTTATTTATTTATTAACTTTTATTTACCGACATTCGTGAAGCACATCATGCCGGTTTACAATGAACTCAGGTGGAAAATACAGTATAACAATAAAAAATATTAATAACAATAATAATAAATAACAATAACAATTAACAATATGAGGGGATGAGGAGGAGAAGGGGACAAGGCAGAAAGGAAGATGAAGTAAAAAACAAATTAAATAAGAATAGAGGGAAAACTATGTACAGATGAGAAATATGTACATGGGTCATTAACTTAATTAATATGTACATGGGTCATTAACTTAATTAATAGCAGTTACCTGCTATTAATTAAGTTGACTTAGAAAATAGCCACTGCTATTACTAGCAACAGTAGCATGGAATAGACTTAGTTTTTGGGTACTTGCCAGGTTCTTATTGCCTGAATTGGCCACTGTTGGAAACAGGATGCTGGGCTTGATGGACTCTTGGTCTGACCCAGTATGGCATGTTCTTATGTTCTTAACATGACTGTAAATACAATGTGTGAGCCCCAACACAGGGAATATGCCAAGCCACCAACATGCACAGGACACTTCTTCTGGTTGATGTGTGTGAGGGTCAAGATAAACTGTGGCCGACAATTTTGATTATGCCTCACTCACTGGCCACATGTGATCAGGTAGTACCAGCAGTGTGGACACTTCAAGCTTGTCATTAAACAGTGAAATTTTAATAGCTTCCAATGGGAGGATAGAAACAGGGCCAATCTGAAAATGCTGAAACGGGCGGATTTTAAATGCCCTGCGCGCGTAAATCCGGCCGGATTTACACGCGCAGGGCCCTCGCGCACCGGCACGCCTATTTTGCATAGACCGCTGGCACGCACAGAGCCCCGGGATGCGCGTAAGTCCCGGGGCTTTCTAAAAGGGGCGTGTCGGGGCGTGTCGGGGTCACGTCTAAAATGACGCGGCATTTCGGGGGCGTGACGCGGCGTTGCAGGGGCAGGGCTGGGGGCGTGGCGCCGGCCCGGGGGGTGATCGCGCACCAGCAGCCCGCTGGCGTGTGTAGATTTACGTCTGCTTTTAGCAGGCGTAAATCGTGGAACAAAGGTAAGGGGGGGTTAGATAGGGCTGGGGGGGGTAGGGTTAGGTAGGGGAAGGGAGGGGAAGGTGGAGGGAGGGCGAAGGAAAGTTCCCTCCGAGGTCGCTCCGAAATCGGAGCGGCCTCGGAGGGAACAGGCAGCGCGCGCTGGGCTCGGCGCGCACAGGTTGCACAATGTGCACCCCCTTCCGCACGCCGACCCCGGATTTTATAAGATACGCGTGGCTACGCACGTATCTTATAAAATCCAGCGTACTTTTGTTCCCGCCTGGTGCGCGAACAAAAGTACACGATCGCGCAAATTTAGAAAATCTACCCCAAAGTGTATTGTGCCTACTCATACACCAAGCACCATGGCCGGTGCATTGCTTGCTGTCACAAGATTTGCAGGCCTCTGCAGCATGGGGTGAAAAAGCCGAGCCTGCAGATGTAACTGTACAAGCCACTTCTCATGGCAGTGATGCTTTTTCTCCCCTCTCCCATCTACCCCCCATTTCTGTGCCATTTTCTACAAACACATAGCCAGAAATGGAACAAAGAAAGAAGTGTCTCTCTTACCTACGAGCCAACTGTCACCGTATAGGTCATACTCAAAATTTTCAGAGTCCCAATTGGATAAGTATAAAGGAATCAGCGCAGTTCCCGGGAATCTGGTCACCACATCGAGGGAGCGCATTCGAGTGGATGGAGTGGAAGAGCTTTCTGTTGCAGTACATCTCTTCCCTGTCACAGGGTGGATTGATGGCCATGTGCCTGCAGTTGATAGCTCCTAGAACATTGGGAATGTTTGCAAAGGTATAAAAACCTGTCTTCAAGTCCATCAAGTCCTTCCTGTCCTGAGGAAATACTATGAGGCGAATAATGTGGTCAGTGACTGCTGTGTTGACCTGGTCCAGATATTCACCCTACGACCCCTACTGTTGTTTGGAAGGAGCCGATTGCCATGAAATGCAGGGTGGCCAACAGTTTGGTGAGGCCAGGCACAGCATGGGACCTTTGTGTGACCAGATCCAAATCCACTTGGATTTTCCAAGATAGCCCTGCAAACTACATAGTCGTCTGGCATGCCCAGTAAGGATGTTTGGGGAGGACAGATGCGCTCCCTGTATCTCCTCCACCATGGCCGCCTGCATGCCAGGTGCTGCCCTGGGCTCCAACCCTGTGGGGCCCGTGCCTCTGCATCCGGTGCAGGTACTTTTCTAGGAGGGTTTGGAACTGGCCTTGCTTGTTCTTGAGATTTGTCATCTGTGGTGAGCCTTCTGAAACATCCAGTATCCCCAATCAATTAAACTTGCTACAAACATTATGCTTTTAGGAAGCTAGACCAGGTAAGAACAGGTGTTTTTATCGGGGCAGGAAGGCCTGGTAGGTGTGTCCGTTATCATTCCTTTTTTTATCAGGCACGATAATCGTTGTGATAATACTCATCATCCATGATGGCGGCTGCAATAAATATTTTTTCACCGTACTGCAAAAAAAATAGGTGTAGTTATTTCCAGGGTTAAATCCCGCGATGGTGTGTGTTACTCTATCACATGCCATGCTACCAGATCCTCATTTCCATTTTCTCCCTTCAAACTGTAACCGGACACTGAATAATTAGCTTAAAAACCGGACTGTTCGGTCCAAAACTGGGCAGTTGGTTACCCTAGTAGAGAAACAGAAAAAAAATGGGCTAGGAGGAGAAACTCGTATTATTTTTTTAAATTTTTTTTCTGGGGACAAAACATCCCAGTATAATGAACAAAGAAACAGAGTAGGAGAATTAGACTAGGACTGTAGAAGGGTGCAACAAAACAAAGAACCAGAAATGAGGTGAGATGGGAAGAGAAACTGTATTTTTTCTTTTTTTCTGGGAACAAAACACCCAGGCATAGTGGCATCAAGACCCCCAAGAGGTTATGACAGGGCCATGGCAGCTAGATAGAAAGGAAGCAATATCACTAAGGTGATATATCAAAGGCATGACAGGTAGGCATGTGGCAGCTAGACCACTAAGTTGGTATAACTGGGGAGTGAGAGTGGTAAGGTGACCGCTGTCTTTCTCTAAGCTTTACAGACTAGATGTTCAAGCTAAGGTGTATGTGGGCTTTGCATCAAGCATCCTAAAGGCAGCCTTGTCTTCCTCCTACCTGAGTTAATTAGGGTTGGATACTTCCCAAACCTTTGGAAATGATGTAGCAGAATGATAAGGAAGAAGAAATTTAGTCTTCCCTGTTAATTTTTCTTTTTTTGATTGCTGCTACATTTATTTATTTATCTTATATTCCACAATATTCTTCACAGATTACAATTCATTTACACAATAAAATGATATGCATAAAACAATGTATTTATACTCAACAGGCTACCACTGAATGGGCTTAAGGGCCAGTAGCTTTCAAACTGGCATGTGGATGCACATGTGCGCGCATTTCTTGGCTCGCACACAGGGACGCAGATATTTTATAACTTGTTCGTGTATATGCGCACATGTTATAAAATAGCCTAGCCGCATGCACGTGTGTGCCATATTTTAAGTGGCCATCCTTAAATCTCGTTTCTACTATGTAAACCAGGGGATTTTAAAAGGGGTGTGCAACCACGCCATTCCCTGTTTTCCAGTTCGTCCACCAGTTCACCCTGTTAACAGACAGGTCCTCCAACCCCCTCTGGTTTGATAGCCTACACTCCCTCTGGTTACCCCAGACCCTTTAAACCCCTCAGAAATGGCTTGATCCTTTTATTTTTTTAACTTACACGTCATTCATAGCAGAAGTAAAGTTATGAGGCAGGGGACCTCGTCATGCACTGAGGCGCGTAAATATTTACATGCACATCTCTTGGCCAGGCCCCAAAATGCCAACTCCATGCTCAGATCATACCCATGGTCCGCCCCTTTTTGGAAACTTTGGAGATGTGCGCGCCATGGCATTTCCGTGCATATATGGGCGCTTTTTAAAATACGGTTGGCACACATAAACCTGACTTCTTCATGCAGCCCCTAATTGATGCACGCTTGGCTTTTAAAATGCAACTTTATATGCATTAAAACACTGAGACCATCATATCTACATTCACAGTGGTGCTTCACTGATTTACAGCTGGTATAATCTCTGCTACCAGAGATTAAAATAAGCAGGACAAGCATGCATTGTTGTTCTTGCAAATATTAAAAAAGCTGCAACTGTGAAGATGAATATAAGTTATGTGAAGAAGCATACCTAATAATTTTTTCAAACAATTACTAATTCTCTACATAAAGTGCCTTATAAATCAATACCAGTAATTTAGACTCTATTCTCTTTTTTATAGGAAGCCAATGAAGTTGGTTGCTATAGTTACCATTTGTTTGTTTGCTCAGTACAGTTCTAGACTTGAATGGGCCATAGACTTGAATGGAAAACAAATTAATGAGATGAAAATTTTTCTTTGTGGGCACCCTCCATTTGTTTCAGGGGATCCACCAATTAAATGATAATGATTCCTTTGTTGCATTTTACTGATTTGTTTCAAACACATGCACATCCCTATTGTGGGTATCCTGTCACAAGCCAGAAATTAAATCTGACCTGGGACAATATGGATCAGTCCGAAAACTTGAGTTTTCTCCCTATTATTGTACTTCCTGTAATCTGTGATTTTACTTCACTGCTATTATTTTGTAATTTTTTTCCTTTCTTCCTCTTTTATTTTAATCATATTTTATAAATTCCATGAGCTGCTTTTAAACCACTCCTTCAATCAATTTGGCTAGAAATGGAAGCAACAAGATAGGTCAATAATTAGCAAAGCATGTAATTTGTGTGTGTCATTAAAATAATGTTTCTTAGCATTCTCTGTGGTTAGTCTGTAATGGCTTAGCTGCTGCCTATATCACTCTAATTCTACTGAAGATTGTAATTTCTGCAATAACTCTCAGTTTTGCATAAAAGATGTATCATCTCATGAAGGGGAGTAGCTCACCAAGGTGTACTAAAGTTATACTACTGAATGACAAACACGGTGGGGCTTATTTGTCATCAGCACCATGCAGTAAAGTATTTCAGTCATTAACTGCAGATATGACATCTAAAAGATCAAGATTACACTTTGTGGAAGTTAGTTTGGACCACAATAAGTATGTCAAGGTGACCTCTTTTTTAATAAATTGGGGAGTCACTTCATGATGACGTCTAGTATCAACATAACAACAAGACTTAGTAAAGAGATAATGGTCTGACCACGGTATATTCAATATATCAACAACCATTCTTATTCTCAATAAAATTACTTGATGAAAAAACTTTAGGATCCCAAAACATCAAATCAAGCCTGGACCAGCCTTATGTGTTGGATTACAAATTATCTGGTCCCAGCTTAGTGCCAACATAACATTTAAACATTGATCACATTGTCAGGATAATGGATCTGCATTAACATGCAGATCAAAGTCCCTAAGGATAAGTAATAATGGAAAATTAATCTTACCCTTAACCATGTATTCAATCAATGGAGAAAAATTCAACGACAACGATCCCAGTGGTGAATAAAGTAGCATAAAGTAAGCACAGCAGAAGTTAATAATAGCATTTCAAAGGGAGCTACTGTGTTGACTTCAAAAGGTTATATAGTAGGGATGTGAATCGTTTTAGGACGATTAAAATTATCGTCCGATAATTTTAATATCGTCTTAAACCGTTATGGAACACAATACAATACAGATTCTAACGATTTATCGTTATAAATCGTTAGAATCGTGAGCCGGCACACTAAAACCCCCTAAAACCCACCCCCGACCCTTTAAATTAAATCCCCCACCCTCCCGATCCCCCCCCCCCCCAATAACTTAAATAACCTGCGGGTCCAGCGGCGGTCCGGAACGGCAGCGGTCCGGAACGGGCTCCTGCTCCTGAATCTTGTCGTCTTCAGCCGGCGCCATTTTCCAAAATGGCGCCGAAAAATGGCGGCGGCCATAGACGAAAAAGATTGGACGGCAGGAGGTCCTTCCGGACCCCCGCTGGACTTTTGGCAAGTCTCGTGGGGGTCAGGAGGCCCCCCACAAGCTGGCCAAAAGTTCCTGGAGGTCCAGCGGGGGTCAGGGAGCGATTTCCCGCCGCAAATCGTTTTCGTACGGAAAATGGCGCCGGCAGGAGATCGACTGCAGGAGGTCGTTCAGCGAGGGTTCCGGCGCCTCGCTGAATGACCTCCTGCAGTCGATCTCCTGCCGGCGCCATTTTCCGTACGAAAACGATTCGCGGCGGGAAATCGCTCCCTGACCCCCGCTGGACCTCCAGGAACTTTGGCCAGCTTGTGGGGGGCCTCCTGACCCCCACGAGACTTGCCAAAAGTCCAGCGGGGGTCCGGAAGGACCTCCTGCCGTCCAATCTTTTTCGTCTATGGCCGCCGCCATTTTTCGGCGCCATTTTGGAAAATGGCGCCGGCTGAAGACGACAAGATTCAGGAGCAGGAGCCCGTTCCGGACCGCTGCCGTTCCGGACCGCCGCTGGACGCGCAGGTTATTTAAGTTATTTGGGGTGGGGGATTTAATTTAAAGGGTCGGGGGTGGGTTTTAGGGGGTTTTAATGTGCCGGTTTTTCGATTTTTCGATTTTTTCGATTTTTAACGATTTTTAACGATTTTTTCACGATATTTTACCCCCCCAAACGGCAACAATACGATTCCCTCCCCCTCCCAGCCGAAATCGATCGTTAAGACGATCGAGGACACGATTCACATCCCTATTATATAGCCAGCCCCCCCTTAAAAGCAATCAATTCACTTCTCCCCAGTTTACTTATACAGATGTTTAACAACATTTTGAAATCCAGGGAGACAAATCTGATTAACACATTGTCTTCCTCTAATAATCAAGTCTTAGTGATGCATAAAAAGTCTGTGTCTTGAGATTTCAATATCAGGTATAAGAAAATATATTTTTCCTTATTGCTTGTGCATTGATTAATATAATCTTTCTCATCTTCAAGTTATTAACAGAATTATTCCCATCTAAAAACACAGACCTTAAAAAGAACTAATCATGGGGTCGAGGATGTTGCTTTAAATGTCTTAAATCTCCATATTTACCTTGCCCAGTGATCTCTGATATTGACTGCACTGTAGAGCAATATTTAAAGATCTGAACATGTATGCACTAGAAGAAAGGAGGGACTGAGGAGATATAATAATGACTTTTACTTACTGATTTATTTTTATTAGCATTTAAAACATTTATAAGAAAGAAATTTAATACAAGGAAATCATGAAATAAGTAACATAAAAAAGAAGTAATAAACTTATGGCCATACAACATTATGAAGCTGGTGCTGTCAACATTATTAAAAATGCAGTCACCAGAACCAGAGCTAATGGGCTTTGCTCCGGCCATTAAGATTCTTTTATTGGCAGCCAAGGGAAGAGGATACGTGAAGGCCGGAGAGCGTGGTCCCCAGCCCTGGTATACCTTTCCAGGAGGAGGCCATGACAGGGCCTGGGGAAGTCCAGCCAGACAGACCTAGGTCCCAGGTTAAATTTTACAAAGGGTAGCCTGGTTGGAGGACTAAGGGCTTTTTTCTCTTTTTTTTTTTTTAGGGGGGATTAATGTTTTATTTTGTTCTGGTATTGAACTGAACTGGAAAAAAAATTAAATAACCAAAAAATGAAAAACAAAACTCAGAAACAAAAAAATGAATGGAACCAAAACTTTTTATGGTGCAGATCCCCATGTATTATCTACCTTAAATGACAAATGTCACAGCAAATGTCAATCTTGAAAAATTGTATTTTTTCGGTATTGAAATGCTACTAGAAATAATGTTTTATAGTATGCTTTAACTGAAATGGCTCAGAAGATACCAGAAATGGTAATCTACACTTGCACTAAAAAAGAATGGTAACTTCAACTTATAGTTTATCATGAATTCTCTACACAACCACTACCCATCTGCCCAGCACTCTTCAACAAAAATACATGAGGTAGCTGTAAATATCCATCAGGACTCTGCTAACAGGCTCCACTGGCTCAACCAGTCACAACATGCTCTGTTCCTTTATGCCTATCAGTTACCTTAATATGGCCAAGAGAAAGGTGATCCATCTTCTGATCGCTTATTTTCACCTGAACCACACAATTAGAGTACAGGCAGACAGAGCTAAAAATTTCCTTCAAACTTTCCGTTTTTTTAATTCTTCCTTCCTCATGATATGGTGTCATTCATCGGTCTGGGTTGCTGTACAGTTTGCTGTCTTCTCAAACAGGGCAGGTCGTTTCCAGGAGAAGTGCACAATTTGTACTGTCAGCGTCATCACTGTGGATTAAATATAGTGACAACAACTTTTAGTGCCCATTTTCTATGTATATAAATCAGAACCTTTTCCTCATCATTTTCCACAGACATTATAAGGATAAGTTTTAAAGCCAGTTACCCAGATTAATAATGATTTCCCCAGTGTAAATTGTTTATCAGAAAAGTGCCCTCCATCAGTCTGCCTAAAAATGTGCATAGTATTTCACAATGTGCATATTTTTAGCTGTATTTAGTAAAGGGTAATTTCTGGGGATGGGCTTTGGATAAGAATGGAAAAATAAAACAAGCAGATTGTAATTTAAATAGTGCAAATGTTATTTTCCATGAAAAACCTACCCCCACAAAAAAGCAGGCACAAAAGTATCTAGGTACTTCGTACCCATGACAGATTACAAAGGGAATCCCTGCCCCAATCTTGGCACAGGCACAGAGGCTCACTGGGAGAGTCATGGGGCATCGCAGCACCCATGCCTCCCCTGGTCCTTCCTGCAAAGGGGGAGGGGGGAGGATCACTTTTTAAAGGCCTTTTATTTTTTTCTGGGGCTCTTCTACACACCAGTCTGTTCATAGGTAGCTAAAACACCACACTGCACACAGAATCTGCTGTTCAAAAATATAATCTTTACTGGTCTCTAATGACAGACAAACAAAATTCACAGTATATACCAAGGGTTAGTGCACCAGAAAAATGAGTCCAATAGCAAGAAAAATAAACTTGGTTTTCCACAGTAACAAAATTCTGCAGGTAAGCTGGAAGATGTAGTAGGCCAGATTGATAAAATGAAGAGTAGCAAATCACCCGGACTAGATGAGACAGACTCAAGGATTTCTGAAAGAAATAAAAAATGAAATTTCTGATCTATTTTTAATTTGTAACCCATCATTAAAATTGTCCTTTGTAGCTGATGACTGGAAGGTGACCAATGTAACCCTGATATTTAAAAAGGACTCCTGGGGTGATCTGGAAAACTATAGACTGGTGAGCCTGACTTCAGTGCCAGGAAAAATCATGGAAACTGTTCTAAAGAACAAAATCACAGAACATATAGATAGATATGGTTTAGTGAGATACAGCCAGCATGGATTTACCAAAGGGAAGTCTTGCCTCACAAATCTGCTACATTTTTTTGAAAAGGTTAACAAAGATGTGGATAAAAGTGAGCGGGTAGATATATTGTACTTGGATTTTCAGAAGGCATTTACAAAGTCCCCCATGATAAGCTTCTAAGAAAATTAAAAAGTCATGGGATAGGAGGCAATGTACTTTTGTGCATTGCAAACTGGTTAAAAGACAGGAAACAGAGTAGAATTAAAAAGTCACTTTTCTCAGTGGAGAAAGATAAAAAGTGGAATGCCTTACAGATCTGTACTTGGATAAATAAATATATTTATAAATTATCTGGAAAGAGGAATGAAGAATGAGGTGATCAAATTTGCAGACGACACAAAATTATTCAGAGTAATTAAATCACAAATGGATAGTGATAAATTGCAGGAGGTGTTTGCAAGACTGGAATATTGGTCATCCAAATGACAGATGAAATTTAATGTGGACAAGTGCAAGGTGATGCATATAGGGAAAAATAACCCATGCTGTAGTTACAGGTTGTTAGGTTTCATGTTAGGAGTTACCACCCAGGAAAAATATCTAGGCGTCATAGTAGACAGACAATACATAGAAATTGTTGGCTCAGTGCTGTGGCGGTCAAAAAAGCAAACAGAATGTTAGGAATTATCAGGAAGGGAGAATGTCATAATACCTCATTATGCTCCATGCTTAGACCACATTGTGTTCAATTCTGCTTTCTGCATCTTAAAAAAGATACAGATGAACTGGAAAAGGTACAAAGAAAGCCGATTAAAATGATAAAGGGGATGGAACGGCTCTCCTATGAGGAAAGGCTACAGAGGTTAGGGCTGTTCAGTTTGGAGAAGAGACAGCTGAGGGGGGATATGATGGTGGTCTACAAAATCATGAGAGGGAAAATAGAATGGGAAAATATGAATTGGTTGTTTATTCTTTCAGATAATAAAAACACTATGAGATACTCCATGAAGTTAGCAAGTAGCACATTTAAAACAAATCAGATAATTTTTTTTTCACTCAACACATAGTTAAGCTTTGGAATTTGTTGCCAGAGGATATGGTTAAGGCAGTTAGCATGGCTGGGTTTAAAAAAAGGTTTCGACAAGTTCGTGGAGATGACCATAAACCACTTTTAGTCTAGTTGACTTAGAGGTGAATTTTAAAAGCCAGACAGATGCCAAAATCAGGAGATGTATGCACATGTAGGACTTGCGCATGTCCACCCAATTTAACAAGCCACCTACATGCGCACACATCACTTGATACATGAATATATCACTTTGAAACAAAGGGGCATGGGCATGACAGGGCTGGGCCAACAGATGTGCCTGAGCATTCACCCAGGTCCAGTGCCGTGTAACTTCTGCTATGGAGGAGGCATAATTTTAACAAAAAATAAATGCAGGCATCTTTGAAGGGTTTGAGAGGTCTGAGGTAACTGGGGGTAGTGCAAACTAAAAAAAAACAAAAAACAGTGGATTTTTAAAGACCTAGTTCCAGACTAGGCAAACTGATGGATGAACTGGTGAAACTAGTCATTAGGGATGTGAATCGTTTTCCATATCGTCTTAACGATAGAAATCGTGTGGCAGGGCAAGAAAATCGTCTTAGGCACGATTTTTTAGTTAAAAAATCGTTAAAAATCGTTTTTTTTTTTTCCGATTAGTGCGCACTAACTCGAGTTAGTGCGCACTAACGGGAGTTAGTGCGCACTAACTGGGAGTTAGTGCGCACTAACTGAAAATGATACAATTTGACACTTTTCAGGTCAGTTAAGGTCAGTTTAGGAATGAATATGTATTCCTATTGGCTGCCCTCTTATTTATTCATGTTACCAAGTTTCCTACTGACAGTATATGGGGGATGGGAAATGGAAACAGTTGGTAGCTTGACAAAACAAGTAATGTGATCAGTCAATGTGACTAGAACTTGTGCCCTAACCCTGATACCAGGGGTATTGTGATCTTCCTGCACACAGTGCCCTATCCCTATTAATACCAGGAGTGTTGTGATCTTCCTGCACACAGTGCCCTATCCCTAATACCAGGGGTGTTGTGATCTTCCTGCACACAGTGCCCTATTCCTGATACTGGGGGTGTTGTGATCTTCCTGCACACAGTGCCCTATTCCTGATACCGGGGGTGTTGTGATCTTCTTGCACACATCCCGATATCAGGGATAGGGCACTGCATGCAGGAAGATCACAACACTCCTGGTATTAATAGGGATAGGGCACTGCATGCAGGAAGATCACAACACCCCTGGTATCAGGGATAGGGCACTGTGTGCAGGAAGATCACAATACCCCGGAGGAGTGAGGGTCAGGCAGCTCCCCCCTGTCTGTGAAGCCAGCCTCTCACTAGTAATGCAGGGAGGGAGCTGTCTCAGACTTCACCATCCTCCCCCCCCCCCTTACCCACACACCATTCACTAGCTGGGACATGGGGGAAGTCAGGAGTGAGGGTCAGGCAGCTCCCCCCTGTCTGTGAAGCCAGCCTCTCACTAGTAATGCAGGGAGGGAGCTGTCTCAGACTTCACCATCCACCCCCCCCCCTCACCCACACACCATTCACTAGCTGGGACATGGGGGAAGTCAGGAGTGAGGGACAGGCAGCTCCCCCCTGTCTGTGAAGCCAGCCTCTCACTAGTAATGCAGGGAGGGAGCTGTCTCAGACTTCACCATCCTCCCCCCCCCCTCACCCACACACCATTCACTAGCTGGGACATGGGGGAAGTCAGGAGTGAGGGTCAGGCAGCTCCCCCCTGTCTGTGAAGCCAGCCTCTCACTAGTAATGCAGGGAGGGAGCTGTCTCAGACTTCACCATCCTCCCCCCCCCCCTTACCCACACACCATTCACCAGCTGGGACATGGGGGAAGTCAGGAGTGAGGGTCAGGCAGCCCCCCCCTGTCTGTGAAGCCAGCCTCTCACTAGTAATGCAGGGAGGGGGCTGTCTCAGACTTCACCATCCACCCCCCCCCCCCCTCACCCACACACCATTCACTAGCTGGGACATGGGGGAAGTCAGGAGTGAGGGACAGGCAGCTCCCCCCTGTCTGTGAAGCCAGCCTCTCACTAGTAATGCAGGGAGGGAGCTGTCTCAGACTTCACCATCCTCCCCCCCCCTCACCCACACACCATTCACTAGCTGGAACATGGGGGAAGTCAGGAGTGAGGGTCAGGCAGCCCCCCCCTGTCTGTGAAGCCAGCCTCTCACTAGTAATGCAGGGAGGGAGCTGTCTCAGACTTCACCATCCTCCCCCCCCCCCCTTACCCACACACCATTCACTAGCTGGGACATGGGGGAAGTCAGGAGTGAGGGTCAGGCAGCTCCCCCCTGTCTGTGAAGCCAGCCTCTCACTAGTAATGCAGGGAGGGAGCTGTCTCAGACTTCACCATCCTCCCCCCCCCCCCCCTCACCCACACACCATTCACTAGCTGGGACATGGGGGAAGTCAGGAGTGAGGGTCAGGCAGCTCCCCCCTGTCTGTGAAGCCAGCCTCTCACTAGTAATGCAGGGAGGGAGCTGTCTCAGACTTCACCACCCCCCCCCCCCCCCTTACCCACACACCATTCACTAGCTGGGACATGGGGGAAGTCAGGAGTGAGGGTCAGGCAGCTCCCCCCTGTCTGTGAAGCCAGCCTCTCACTAGTAATGCAGGGAGGGAGCTGTCTCAGACTGGTATCAGGGTTAGGGCACTGTGTGCAGGAAGATCACAACACTCCTGGTATTAATAGGGATAGGGCACTGTAAGAGATGACTGTAGTAGATTGAATAAAGATCTGATGTTTCTGCTCTCCTCACACCAAACAAAACAACACACAAGCAGAGAAGCCCTTCTTACAAAGCTGAGCTAGTGAGTTAAGTAGGAGGAAAAGTAAACATACTGGTGCCAGTGTGGCTACTTAAAAAATACACTTACCAACAATCAATTACATATATTTGAACTGTGTACAGTTCCAGCCAGGACCACCTTTCTAAAATGCACAGTGATTGGCAAATTCAACATGCACTAGCATTTCAGGTGCCTGCTAACAAAAATAATAAACAAACAAGTTCTAGTCACGTGAGTGCTGATCATTACCTTACTTTTTTTGTCAAGCTTCCAACTGTTTCCATTTCACATCCCCCCAACCATATTGGTAACATCAATAGATAAGAGCACAGCCAGCCAATAGGAATACATACATACATATTCATTCCTAAGTGACCTTTACTGACCTGGGAAGTGTGAACACTTTGTTTCATTTTCTGTTGGTGTTCGTTAGTTTCCAGTTCCATTTCCCATCCCCCCAACCATCACCTCAGTGGTAACCTTGATAACATCAATAGATAAGAGGGCAGCCAGCCAATAGGAACACATATTCATTCCTAACTGACCTTCAGTGACCTGGAAAGTGTTTATTTGTATCATTTTCAGTTAGTGCGCACTAAATCGAGTTAGTGCGCACTAACGGGGAGTTAGTGCGCACTAACTGGAGTTAGTGCGCACTAACACGATTTAACGATTTTTAACGATAAATCGTTAGAATTTCTATTGTATCGTGTTCTATAACGATTTAAGATGATATAAACATTATCGGACGATAATTTTAATCGTTGAAAAACGATTCACATCCCTACTAGTCATGGCATGGACGAATGCTTGTTATAAAATTCCCCCACTTACACAGCTCAAACCTGACTTTCTGAGCTGTGCATGCACACTTGCAAAACTGGGTGCATACATACGTGCACCGAGGCTATTTTATAACATATGCTTGTCTCTGCGAGTATATTATAAAATTGCCATGTCTCTGGGTGTGTGCCAACACAGGTGTGCTCACACTACCGTTTGAAAGGTACCATCCTTGGAAGTAGCTAGCGCCACTGTTTATTACGAGCATTAGTATTATAGGATCAATTTAATGTATGGGTACTTGCCAGGTACTCGAATCCTAGATTAGCCACTGTTGGAAACAGGATGCGGGACTTGATGGACCCTCGACTTGACCCAGTATAGCAACTTCTTATGTTCTTATGTTAAAAGAACATGGAGAGAGAAATGAGGGGAGATGAGATGGAGAGATGGAAAAGTGAAGGAAAAGAGAAATGTAGAAGCAGAGATTGGCAAGAGTCGTATGGAGGGAGATAGAAGGCTAAATGAGAAGAAAGAAAACTGGAAGGGAAGAAGGGAAAAATAATGGAGGATTAAGTCTAAATGAAGAAGAGGGATAAAATTGAACAAATGATTGAGGGAAAGAACGAAAGATCAATGGAATGGTTGGGATTTGATAGAAGAGTAATAGGAGTGAGTGAGAGAGATTGGAGAACCTGATAAAATGGAGAGTGCCTCTATATTTTTCCACATCAACCACTGTGGAATTCTCAAGTCTGATGCTATCCTGCAGGAAGTTAAAGATTAAAATAGCAAACAGGAATACCACATTTATGAAGAAATCTTTTGTTTGGGCTAATTAGTAGTTTTTCATACAAAGTTCGTTGAGTGTCAGTCTACATTTAGCCCTTCCTGTTGACTGTGCCCGATATTGGTCTTGAATATTAAACATAATTCATAAAGTTTGTGCACTGATTCAGTTTAATGTTTTTGGTTGAAGATCAAAAACTTTGATTTATCCAAATTTGGAAATATTTGTGTGTTTTGGGGAATCAGGAATTGGGTTCTGCTTGGGACTGGCAAGGGATGAGAGATCTATGGAGGTAGAGTACGTAGCCCCTAAAAGTGAGAAGAGTTTCAGAGAGGCACTAGTACTCTTTAATGGTGACACCTGCTAGTCTGCCATAGATCACCGTCAGAACAATTCTGACCAGAGTCACTGCCACCCCTGGCCAAATTAAGGGTATGAAACATGGAGAGAGGAGGGACAAAGAAGGAGAGAAAATCCTTAGACTGCGAATGATAATTCAATTATGTCGCTGTCCCGTGCAAACTGCCATCAGATAACCAACTCCTGCTGGACAAACAGGTAACATAATCCAGGCCAAGTAAGACTGGTTGAAGGTGCAGCAAGCCGGTCTGGGGCCAGTTCTGATTAGGGGGTCCATATTCAGTAGCCGGATAAATTAAAAACATAAACAGCTATGTTGGAATAAAAAATAAGCAGTCATGTGTGACCGAATAACTTGCTACTTAACCTGATAGCTCTAAATGAGATCCAGCCAAGTAGCACTGTCATAAGAACGAAAAAGCTATAAAATATAGAAGCCGCTGGGCTTCTATATTCCTTCTCCCCTGACACACACACAATATCTTATGAAGACCCTGTGGGGACATTCTCATCTCACCCCCAAAACCTTTTTTTTTTTTTTTTTTTTTTAAGTCGAGGCTCCCTGTCCCGTTTTTGTTTTTTTTTTTTACCATTTTTCCATTTTCACCAGCAGCCTGACCCCCTCCCTTCCCTCCCACCCTCCTGCAAAGAAGAGAAATGGCACGGATCCCCCCTTCCCCCGAACCTTCCCATTCACACCCCCCCCCCCCCCTGTACCTTCTTTTTTCATTGCCACTTCCTGCGCAGCCTCTTTCTCCGCTTCTCTTATGGCTTCCAGCACTGCCTGTCTTAGAACAGCGCTGGAGGTGCCGGGAGCAGGGCAGCAATAAAAACAGAAGATACTGGAGAGATGGGGAGGCTTGGGGGGGGGAGGGGGATCCATGCCATTTCTTTTTTTTTGCAGGAGGGTGGGAGGAAAGGGAGGAGGGGGCAGGCTGTGGGTGAAAATGGTAAAAATGATAAAAAATAAAATGGGGCAGGCAGCCTCTGTTCCAAAAAATCTTTTTGGGGAGGGTGAGACGTGAACGGTGGGACAGAGCCTTCATAAGGTAATGTGATGGGGGAAGGGATGGGATCACCCAGAATTTTATAGCTTTTTTTGTTCTAATGGTAGTGCTACTTAGCCGGTTATCACATTTAAAGATATCCGGTTAATTAGCAAGTGATCCGCCTGCGCATGACCAAATAACTTTAGATCTGCTTTTGAGCAGGCCTAAAGTTATCCAGCTACCTTAGGCCTATATTTTCTAAACCACCGCAGCGTCGTGAATCGCGCGGTGCAGGGGGGCGTGCCTGCGATAGCACCCAATAGCGCCATCGTAAAAGGTGGCGCTATTGGGCGCGAAATTGGAAGCGAAAAGGCACCTTACCTTTTCGCTGTCCTCCCTGTCTTCGCGGCGTCCGCCCCGACTCCTCCTCTTCCGGGGCAGAAGCCGCCCTGACTCTGCCCCTTTTTAGCTATCGCACACGAAAAGGGACTTTTCACGTGTGAAACTCCCTTTTCGCGTGCGCTAGCTTTAGAAAATGACCCCCTTAGCTGGATATATTGCAGTAGTTAGCCAGTTAACCGGACCCTTCCCAGGAACACCCCTGAAATGCCCCCTTTTTATCTGGCTAAATTATAGTAAATCTAGTTATAATTCAGATGGATAAGAGGCCAAATATGCCACATTTACTATTTAGATGGATAACTTTTGAGTTATCCATCTAAATGGCTTTTGAATAAGGACCTCATAAATAACAAAATCAGAGGCCAAGGTTGAAATGTAAATGGGGAAAAATACTTAGGCAAATGGAGAAAAACATTACTTGAGTACACAAAGTGGGGTAGATTTTCAGAGGGTTATGCGCGTACATTATGCGCGTAACCCCCCCGAAAATCTACCCCAAACCCCCCCTGCGCGTGCCGAGCCTATCTTGCATAGGCTTCCGGCACGCACAAAATCCCGGGACACGCGTAAGTCCCAGGGCTGTCCTGGGGGGGACGTGTCGGGGGGGCATGTCGCAACCGGCGCGTCATCGGGAGGCGTGCGGGGGGCGTGACGCGGCCTGCGCGTCATCCGGTGGCATTCCGGGGGCATGGCAGCGGCCTCCGGACCAGCCCCCAGACCGGAACATGGCGCGCGGCAGCCGGCCCGGCGTGTGCAAAGTTATACCTGCCTCGAGCAGGCGTAACTTATTCAACAAAGTTGGGGGTGGGGGTAGATAGGGCCGGGGGGGGGGGGGGGGATTAGGTAGGGGAAGGGAGGGGAAGGTCGGGGGAGGCCGAAAGAAAGTTCCCTCCGAGGCCGCTCCAATTTCGGAACGGCCTCGGAGGGAACGGAGGCAGGCTGCGTGGCTCGGCGCGCGCAGGCTGCCGATTTTGGGCAGCCTTGCGCGTGCTGACCCCGGATTTTAATGGATACGCGCGGCTACGTGCGTATCTATTGAAATCCCGCGTACTCTTGTTAGCGCCTGGTGCACGAACAAAAGTACGCGTGTGCGCAAATTTATAAAATCTGCCCCAGTATTTCTATTCCCCTGTTTCTGGAAGTCAACAAAAATACTACAAATTGAGATTAACTGAAGCCCTATTTCTTCCGGAGTTCTCTGTAGTTGAAATGAAAGATATAACATATGAAGAAGGTGATTTATTCAGGAGGCTTTCACTCTGAGCTATGGCTTCTCTGGCATGGCTCCTATTATAGACTGCCAGTCAGATTTTCAGGGTATCCACAATGAATGTATATGATAGGGATGTGAATCGTTTTTCAACGATTAAAATTATCGTCCGATAATGTTTATATCGTCTTAAATCGTTATAGAACACGATACAATAGAAATTCTAACGATTTATCGTTAAAAATCGTTAAATCGTGTTAGTGTGCACTAACTCGAGTTAGTGCGCACTAACTCCCCGTTAGTGCGCACTAACTCGATTTAGTGCGCACTAACTGAAAATGATACAAATAAACACTTTCCAGGTCACTGAAGGTCAGTTAGGAATGAATATGTGTTCCTATTGGCTGGCTGCCCTCTTATCTATTGATGTTACCAAGGTTACCACTGAGGTGATGGTTGGGGGGGATGGGAAATGGAACTGGAAACTAACGAACACCAACAGAAAATGAAACAAAGTGTTCACACTTCCCAGGTCAGTAAAGGTCACTTAGGAATGAATATGTATGTATGTATTCCTATTGGCTGGCTGTGCTCTTATCTATTGATGTTACCAATATGGTTGGGGGGATGTGAAATGGAAACAGTTGGAAGCTTGACAAAAAAAGTAATGTAATGATCAGCACTCACGTGACTAGAACTTGTTTGTTTATTATTTTTGTTAGCAGGCACCTGAAATGCTAGTGCATGTTGAATTTGCCAATCACTGTGCATTTTAGAAAGGTGGTCCTGGCTGGAACTGTACACAGTTCAAATATATGTAATTGATTGTTGGTAAGTGTATTTTTTAAGTAGCCACACTGGCACCAGTATGTTTACTTTTCCTCCTACTTAACTCACTAGCTCAGCTTTGTAAGAAGGGCTTCTCTGCTTGTGTGTTGTTTTTGTTTGGTGTGAGGAGAGCAGAAACATCAGATCTTTATTCAATCTACTACAGTCATCTCTTACAGTGCCCTATCCCTATTAATACCAGGAGTGTTGTGATCTTCCTGCACACAGTGCCCTAACCCTGATACCAGTCTGAGACAGCTCCCTCCCTGCATTACTAGTGAGAGGCTGGCTTCACAGACAGGGGGGAGCTGCCTGACCCTCACTCCTGACTTCCCCCATGTCCCAGCTAGTGAATGGTGTGTGGGTGAGGGGGGGGGGAGGATGGTGAAGTCTGAGACAGCTCCCTCCCTGCATTACTAGTGAGAGGCTGGCTTCGCAGACAGGGGGGAGCTGCCTGACCCTCACTCCTGACTTCCCCCATGTCCCAGCTAGTGAATGGTGTGTGGGTGGGGGGGGGGGAGGATGGTGAAGTCTGAGACAGCTCCCTCCCTGCATTACTAGTGAGAGGCTGGCTTCACAGACAGGGGGGAGCTGCCTGACCCTCACTCCTGACTTCCCCCATGTCCCAGCTAGTGAATGGTGTGTGGGTGAGGGGGGGGGGTGGATGGTGAAGTCTGAGACAGCTCCCTCCCTGCATTACTAGTGAGAGGCTGGCTTCACAGACAGGGGGGAGCTGCCTGACCCTCACTCCTGACTTCCCCCATGTCCCAGCTAGTGAATGGTGGGTGGGTAAGGGGGGGGGGGGAGGATGGTGAAGTCTGAGACAGCTCCCTCCCTGCATTACTAGTGAGAGGCTGGCTTCACAGACAGGGGGGAGCTGCCTGACCCTCACTCCTCCGGGGTATTGTGATCTTCCTGCACACAGTGCCCTATCCCTGATACCAGGGGTGTTGTGATCTTCCTGCATGCAGTGCCCTATCCCTATTAATACCAGGAGTGTTGTGATCTTCCTGCATGCAGTGCCCTATCCCTATTAATACCAGGAGTGTTGTGATCTTCCTGCATGCAGTGCCCTATCCCTGATACCGGGATGTGTGCAAGAAGATCACAACACCCCCGGTATCAGGAATAGGGCACTGTGTGCAGGAAGATCACAACACCCCCAGTATCAGGAATAGGGCACTGTGTGCAGGAAGATCACAACACCCCTGGTATTAGGGATAGGGCACTGTGTGCAGGAAGATCACAACACTCCTGGTATTAATAGGGATAGGGCACTGTGTGCAGGAAGATCACAATACCCCTGGTATCAGGGTTAGGGCACAAGTTCTAGTCACATTGACTGATCACATTACTTGTTTTGTCAAGCTACCAACTGTTTCCATTTCCCATCCCCCATATACTGTCAGTAGGAAACTTGGTAACATGAATAAATAAGAGGGCAGCCAATAGGAATACATATTCATTCCTAAACTGACCTTAACTGACCTGAAAAGTGTCAAATTGTATCATTTTCAGTTAGTGCGCACTAACTCCCGTTAGTGCGCACTAACTCGAGTTAGTGCGCACTAATCGGAAAAAACGATTTTTAACGATTTTTTAACTAAAAAATCGTGCCTAAGACGATTTTCTTGCCCTGCCACACGATTTCTATCGTTAAGACGATATGGAAAACGATTCACATCCCTAGTATATGAGAAAAAGTTGTAGATAGATGGTCTTGAATGTACGCAAATGTATTTTGTTCATATTCATTATGTATATTCTGCAAACCTGATTGGCTGTGGCGTTATCAGGACAGGTTTGGGAAGCCCTGGGTTAATATTTCCAGTGTTAACCACTAATGTGTTAGGATAGAGCATATTGTCCATGAAAGTGAAATTGAATCTCAGCTAACAGATTTCAGACCCTGCTTAATTGATACTTTAATCTGAACTGTGTTTTCAGTTATGCAAGCACAGAATAATTTTCTGGAAGTTTAAAAATAAAACATTCAGATTCATTCCTGAAAAAAGATTTTCCTAGGCAATTAAAAAAATTCAAGTTATTTTTCCTTTTTATAAGCTTCTTTTTGTGTTACAGTGATTTGAAACCAATCATTGTCAAAGGTATTTATTTATTTTTTTTACCAACTACTTTCAGACCCTTCTGGAACCATACGATAAGATTTCAGTAGGTTGAAATTGTGCTTTCATGACAGAGCTTGAGCTTCAGAGTACAAACAAAATTGTTTTCTTTATCCACATTAAAATGAAATTGAATGGTATGTTTTCTTTATTAACTGCTTATCAACCACAGTGAAAATTGTCAAGTAGTGCCATTTTTGGGCTGTGCATTTCTCATTTCCCATACAAATGGATGGTCGTTTTACATAATAACATATCGAAGCATAGTAAATGACAGCAGAAAAGGACCCCCCTAGCCCATCCAGTCTGCTCAGTTAATTCGGTTCACACTATCAAGGATGTATCCCAGCCACCAGCCACAGAGCGTGACTTCTTATAAGATATTTCCCCTTATTCAGGACACTTTTTCTTATCTTCCTCTTTTGCATGTCACCATCCTGATTTGGTTCAATTTGATTTACTTCTTACTCATCTCTTCAAATTATGATCAAGGTGAGGCACAATTAAAAACATTCAGAATATAAAAAGCAAACCAAGCAAATGTTATAAATGGATATCCGACAGAGATATAACAGACATTTATACATGCACATTGAACAAAAGATCCGATTAGGATGAGACTTGAATCTAGACAACATATTGCCCCTGAGCATTATACTGACATAAGTAATGTAAAAAAAGGGAATATATTACTCTTGAACAAATATATTGACATAAGCAATGAAAAGGGTCCAACGGTTTTCTTAAGTATAAGCTAATTTTCACCAAAAGCCTCAGAAAATGAATGTGTTTTCAACATCTTTTTGAACTGTGTGTTAGTAAGAATAACAATTCAGGGAGCATGTTCCAAGCTGTAGGACCCTCCACCAAAAAGGCACAGTCTCATCTTTCTATAAGACGGGTACGTTTTGGTGACATGACCTCCAATAAAACCTTGTTGGCTGACTTCAAGGCAGTGAAGGGCTTAAACATTGTAAGAACTGAATTTAACCAAACAGGTGTCATATTATAAATTGATTTATGAATCAAGAGCAGCACTTTAAATTTTACCTGCCAATATATTGGAAGGCCAACGAAGGCCAGCCAACATGAAGCAAATATGATCATGTGATTAGGTACCAATCAACAAGCGCACTGTGCTATTCTGTAGAACATAAGAACATATGATTTGCCTTACTTGGCCAGACCAAAAGTCCATCAAGCCCACTATCCAGTTTCCAGGTCAAAAGTACCTGGCAGGATCCCAAAATGTCAATAGATTCCATGCTGCTTAACCCAAGGACAACCAGTGGATTTCCCCAAGTCCACCTTAATAATGGTTTATGGACTTTTCTTCCTGGAACTTATCTAAACCTTTTTTTAAACCCAGCTACACTAGTAGTTTTCACCACATCCTCCAGCAACAAATATGTTCTCCTATTTGTCTTAAATATATTACTTAGTAACTTCATTAATTGTCCCCTAGACTTTGTACTTTATGTAAAAGTAAACAACTGATTCACATTTACTTGTTCCTCTCCATTCATTTATACACTTCTATCATATTTCTCCAAAGCTGTCTCTTCTCCATAACTTCTTTAGCCTTCCCAGTAATGTTGGAAGTGACCAGGATCGCTTAGCACAGCGATCGCAGCAGGACAAGGGGAACGATTTTGAAGGTAATGATAGGGTGCCTGCCTAGGGCAGGGGAGGAGGCTGTTTGAGGGCTGGGGGGGGGGGGGGTAGAAAAGGTAATTCAAAGATTTTTTTAGCAGGGAGTCCTGGGCTGGCGATGATCCTTTTTTTTATAACTTGAAATGCTCTTTTAAGTTTTATGCAGTTTTTTTGGTCAGTGGGGGAAGAAAGGGTAGACACATGTGGCAGGGGGTGGGCAGCTTTTTTTTTTTTTTAAGGGTACACTACTTACCTGGATATCTCTGAAGATATCCAGGTAAGTAGCTAGTTATCTGGCCACCCCAGATAGGATAACTTTAGGCCTAACCTGTCATATTCAACCAATGGCCGGTTAGGGTTAAAGTTATCCAGATATATGTTGCTGGATAACTTTAAACAAGTATATTCAGCAAAACATTTATCCCACTGAATATAGAGGACAAGTTATCTGACTAACTTTAGCCGGACAACTTGTCCACTAAACAGCCTACTGAATATTGGCTTCCTAGTAATCAAATTTAAAAACCTTAGATTTAAAAGACACCTAATCTATTAATTTAAAACCCTAAATAAATTTTAAAACTGTTAAATTGAGAGACATACTCACTCCTTAATAACCATATAAAACTTTATCAACTCAACAAAATTAAGATACAGACAGAAGTATAGCAGCAAGATGAAGACCATCCAGTCTTTTGTTTCGAGTGCCACATGTATGTCTATTTACCTGTTGGTGAGTGTGTACCCAGGCATTAAGAGAATGAGTCCAGTCTCTGGAGGCCATAGAGGCAGACCTGGAAGAGCTGTGGCAGGCAGAGAGGTACAAAGAGAAGATCTTCAGGAACATAGTAGAGAGGACCCAATTCCAATCATGCAGCCCTTGTGCTGCTTTGGAGGAGCAAGGTCTCCTAGCAGGAGACCATCACTGTGGTATGGCAGAACGCAATCCTGTAGCTAGGACCTGCCCTCCAGGTGATGCTTTATCCTCTCGCAACCAAGGATGTGTCTCCAGGGATGTGCACAGAAGGGAAGGGTTAGGAGAACTTTTCTAGTTAATGATTTGATCATAAGGGATCTAGATAGCTGGATGGCTGGTGAGTGTGAGGATTGCTTGGTAACTTGTCTGCCTGGTGCAAGTGTAGCGGACCTCATACACCACTTAGATAAGATATTGGAATGCTGGGATGGAGTCAGCTGTTATGGTACATGGGGTACCAATGACATATGAAGGTGCAGAAGTCAGGTTCTGGAGGCTAAATGTAAGCTATGAGATAAGAAATTGAAATCAAGAACATCCAGGTTGCATTATAAGAAATGCTCCCAGTTCTACGTGCAGGACCCCAGTGGCAGGCTGAGTTCCAGACTGAATCTCAATGTGTGAATGAAATGATGGCACAGAAAACAGGGCTTTAGATTTCTGAAATTCTGGGGAAAGGGGAACCTATACTGACAGCTTTTAAACTAGACCACGGGATAAATCCAACTGTCACTTAGAAGCACATGGTTTGGTATCTTCCATGAAAACTTGCATAACTAGGAAGTTAGAATATTCCAGAAGAGAGGTGTGCTTAAGGCAGAGGAATGTACACAAAGAGCACACAAATGTGAATGACTCCACATTACCTGTATCTTCAGTCAAAGAATATACTTATCTAAAAGGAAAAGGCATGACAATCATATTCAACAGGCTGCAATATTTTTTGCAACATGCTCCACTGTTTTATTCAACTAGAGGGAAATAACAGAAACAGACTGTTCTCTGAGGCAGGAAGCACAGGACTTCTGAAACATTGACCATGTTGATTTTGGTCTTCTCCCTTTTGGTAAATTAATGGTGATATCCAGAAGAGCACTCACTACTTCTGTTTAAGATAAGTTCTTTTTTTCACTTATTTCACTAAAATTTCACTAAGGAAATGTAAAAAGGTAGGAAAGAGGCATAGACTGATGATTACATTAGTATTCAGGCAAAGAAAAAAAGTTGCAGTAAATATTGCAGCACTAAGCCTGTTGAATATGATGGTCATGCCTTTTCCTTTTAGATAAGTATATGTATATATATATCTTTGATTGAAGATACAGATTCTTTTGGGTTTTTTAGGGAGGGTTTTGATTGTTTTGATTTATAAGTTTTCATACCCAGGACTTCTTTATTCCACCATTTGCTAATAAGCAGGTTATGAATACAAAGAAAAATGAAAGTACAAATGAAAAGCATACTTTAAAATGTTTGTATGTGAATACCAGAAGCCGTAAGAATAAGACTGGTAAATTAGAATGTATGGCATTATAAGAGGATGTAGACATTATAGGCATTTCAGAGATTTAGAAGGAGGCTGACTAATGGGATTCTGTGATACCAGAACATCAATTATATCAACATGATAGGGCAGATCAAATTGGTAAAAGGGTGGCACTATATATAAAATATGGCATAGGGTCAAGCATGATAGAAGTCTTGCAGGAAATAAAATGTACCATGGAATCCTTATAAATAGAAATTCTATGCATAAGAGTGACAAGAGGCAGGTGGCACCTTATAGACTGTCCTGTTGGGAATTCTACAATTTTAATGTTTTTAGGCCTGAATGATACCAAGCAAAATCACCAGACGTTCTATGAAAAGCGAAAGTGAGTGAGGCTGCTTGATTGTGGACTTCATCTACAGTGTTCCAAGTAAGATTCATATTATCCACAGATAAATCAGTACATTTTATAGAAAGATAATCTTTTGATTCAGCTCTTCTAAGTTTAGATGCTTGTGTTACATATGAGGAAACAAGCAAGACAAAGTACAGCATAGGAAGAAGGTGATCATGTTGTGAAATGTCCACAAAAAGGGATCAAATGAGGAATCAGGAATAATTACTTTTCTGTATGGAAAATTAGATCAAGAGTGTATCCTCCCCTATGCGTGGACTGATGAATCTTCTACATCAGAGTGAAGTCTTCCATGTCAGAGAAACACGTAGAATTCTGAGGCTTATTCTGCTTATCTCCACGATGGTTGACATCCCCAAGATAAAGGAGGTGAGGGCTTGTAATAGCACCTTAATTTATAATACTTATCAGTATTATTCAAAGTTGTTAAAATAATGATTGGAGGGAACTGCAGAAGGGCCTTGTGAGACTAAGAGGCTGGGCATCTGAATGGCAGAAGAAATGTAATGTGGAAAAATGAAAAGTGATGGTTATAGGGAAAAATAATCCCAACTACAGATTCAAAATGCTAGGTTCTGTATTGGGGGTCATCATTCAGGAATAGGACCTTGGAGTCTTTGTGGACAATACATTGAAATCCTCAACTTGGAGTGAGAAAGCATACAAATAAATAGAATGTTAGAAATTATCTGAAAAGGAATGGTGAATAAAACAGAAAATATCATATTATACATAGTAACACTATCATATCACCCCTAGGGATGTGCAGAGCAAAAGTTTATGTTCATAAGTCCATAGTCGAAAGGGGGTCCCATTTGCGGTCAATATGGACATATGGAGAATTCCATAAGTTGAGTCTATGTCCATACGTGCAAATAAAAATTTAAACCCCTCACCCTCCTTAATTCCCCCCCCCCCCCAAGACTTACCAAAACTCCCTGGTGGTACAGCAGGGAGTCAGGACGCCATTTCTGAACTCCTTTGCGAGGAGCACGTGACGTCGGCGTCACGTCGGAGTGACGCGGCGTCACGTGATTCCCCGCGTGATCGCTCCGGGACCCTCGTTGCACCCAAAAGGAACTTTTGGCCAGCTTGGGGGGTCAGGAGGCCACCAGGGAGTTTTGGTAAGTCTTGGGGGGGGGGATTAAGGAGGGTGAGGGGTTTTAAATTTTTATTTAGGATCAACAATCGCGATTTCCAACTTATTCAACATAGCTATGTTGAATAAGTTGGAAATCCGATCGTTTTCGCCTCATCACTTTTTTAAGTTAAAAAAAAAAATAAGTTGCGTTTTACATTTAAGTTCAAAACGAATGCACACCCCTAATCACCCCTATCCCACCTTTCCTCTAAGATATACATGCTTAGATCATTAAGTCTTTTCCCATATGCTTTAGAATGAAGATCACTGACCATTTTAGTAGTCACTCTCCGAATCAACTCCAACCTCTTGAAGATGAGATCTCCAGAAGTGTACACAGTATTCCAAAAGAGGTCTCACCAGGGACTTTTACTGGGCCAATATCACCTCTTTTTTTTCTGCTGATCATTTCTCTCCCTATGCAGCCAAGCATCTTTCAGGCTTTTGCCATTGCCTTTTCCACCTGTTTAGCAACGTTAAGATCATCAGATAATATCACCCCCGGATCCCGCTTTTCTTTCATGCTTAGAAATATTTCAACCCCTATACTGTACCTCTCCCTTTGTGTTTTTGCATCCTAAATGCATAACTCTGAATTTTTTAGCATTACATCTTAGCTGCCAGATCTTAGACCATTCCTTGAGCTTTGCTAGGTCCCTTCTTATTTCTTACACACCTTCCTGGCTGTCTACCCTGTTGCAGATTTTGGTATGATCGGCAAAAAGACAAACCTTTCCAAATAATCCTTCCTCAATGTCGCTTTAAAAAATGTTGAAGAGAACTGGTCCGAGGAGCAATCCCTGTGGTACAATGCCTGCTAACTGGATGCAATAAAGGTAAACCATGCTGTCTCAGAGAGATGACCTAGTTATAGAGGCATTTGCCTATACTGCCTCCTAGTCCCCTTTTTCTAACACCAAAAAGAACCATGGATTCCATTGCCGCAGTAATTCCAATTATTATAAGGAAATACTTCCTCAGACCATTTTTTTATGAACACTTTAGATCAGAAAACGTCTAAATATTTCCTTTCCTTATTAGTTGTGGGTCATGGAATCTTCAATTGGTGAACATCTGTTAATTTGAAGTTGCAGGCAATCTTTTACACCTCTGTACATTAGTGTTAGGAAATAATTTAAATAGTTATTAAAATATAGGCAAGAGTCATGTACACCTGTCTAGTGTTTCTTTTTCTATAAAGAGAACTTCGAATGTGTCATTCCTAACTCCAAACCAAGAAATAACAAGAAATTAACTACCCTGAAACACATTGTATATGGTTCTTTAATTTCCATACTCTCAAATGTGGAATATCATTGGTGGCCTATGTAATAAGGTACAATAGGGAGTACCTTTTTGTAAATAATGGCAAGACTTTCACCATGACAATAGTGTGAGCTAGGGATGCTTTTTAGGAGATGCTAGTGTGTATACCCATTTAGATAACTTTCTTTATCAAATGAAATGCTCACAGCTGGAGAAACTACTAACAATGCAAACTGTATGCAAATTTAGTTGATGGAGGACATTTAAAACAAGAAATAATACAGCAATAAAGAAGTAAACGTTCAAATATTAGTTCTACATGACTGCAGCTAAATCTGATTTGTGATCTCAGTTATAAAAGATGTGCAAATTGGCTCCTTAATCAGTTCTTTAACAAGCCAGGTTTGAACTGGAAATCCTTTAATGTGTCTCAACTATTATGCCTACATAATTCAATTCTCATATGCATAAATCACAAATTATAAATGATGGTGGTAGAGACCTTCATATATTGTACCTGCACTGACCACTCTTTCAGGTCTACTTTTGCTTGACTGGCATATATTTTTTATTCATTGATCTCATGTTTTTATAAAGTCCAGGGTCTTCCATGCTATGAATACAAAAAGCAGTGAATTACTTACTTTATTTAAAGGACGTGGTCACCATTCTGCTCTCTCCAGTAGCTTATACAGCTTGCCTGTCTTCCAAAGTATAATGCTTAAACAACATCCCAACATGGTATCTGTGTTTCAAGTCAGCATCTATCTCTACTTCAAGGTTTCCTCTCAAAGCACAAACCAGATGTTGCACCTGGAGGTGGACCCTTGTCCTGAGACAGTGAGGAGAGGCTTCCTGGTTGGACCCAAGAAGCAACTGCCACCAGGAGGTGGAGCACAGGAGGAGACAGAGGCTAGCTGGAGTTTCACCACTGGAAGCCCGAGGTACCCCCGGGTGGAGCCCTTGGGGACCCGGGCCGCTTGGATTTAGGTGGGCCTCATAGGGTCTCCCAGATAGGAAGTATAGAGGTGTGCCCACCAGGATCAAGGGTGCAAGGTCGATGTCAGGACTGGAGACGTAGGGAAGCAAGGAAGGCCAGAGCAGTGTCTGCGATGACAAGGCTAGGAGTAGGGCTTGGCTCAAGGAGACATGGTCAGTAATAGCAGAGGTCACGTTCCAGAAGTCAGTCTGAGAGTAGTCAGCCAAAACAGGGGTCAAGTTCCATAGGTCAAGCCGAGAGTAGTCATTCAAAGCAAGGGTCAAGTTCCAAAGGTCAGTCCGAGAGTGGTCAGCCAAAGCAGAGGTTAGGTTCCAGAGATCAAATGTGGTCAAGGAGGCAGGCGAGGGTCAGAATCCGGGCAGCGATCAGCGTAGTCAAGAACAGGCAGAGGTCAGTATCCGGGCAGTGATCAGCATAGTCAAGAACAGGCAAAGGTCAGTAACAGAGAGTCAGTCCAAGAGGTACTACCTGAGGGAACGTAGTAACAGACAGATGCTGGAACAGAAGGATGCTGAAACAGGAGGACGCTGGATCAGAAGGATGCTGGAACAAGGCTGGAACAAGACTGGAACAAGTGATGAGACACTGAGACAAACTAGTACACACACGGTGTCGACCCGATTGCCAAGGCAAGGAAGTGAAGGCAGGAACTTCCTGATATACTGTGCTCAATCAGGGCGTGCCGCGGAGCTAGGACCCACCCCATACCCTATAAGGGACTGGGTGGTCCATGCATGCCTAGCGGCGAGGCTGACACACGGAGGATGCCGAGCCCCGCCATGAGGCCTGGTGTGCTGAGGAAAGCCCAGCGACCGCCGCCTCGGGATGCCGAGGCCTCGAGGAGCTAGCTGCAGCCGCGGGAGAGGCTGCCCCGGGATCTGCAGAGGAGTTGGGAAGGTAAACAGGCCCGTGCGCGGGCCGTGCGCGGGCCGAGCGCGGACGGGCATGCAACACCAGAAGTGACGCTAGACTGCAGAAGCTCCTTTTGCATCACCTTCAATTCTTAGTGATTAAAATGAGTTAATAGTCTTCTCCTACTCAAAAAAAATACTTTTATAGGTACTGAGTTATTTAGTTACTTTGAGCTACAATTATTTCTAAACTGATAATAGTCTCCAGATGTCATATAAATCATCACTGGACCAAAAAAGATAACCATATAATACAGACAAAGCACTTAAAATTCATGCCATCTAATCTCATCATTCAGTCCATTTGGTGTGAAACCATTTAACAATTAGATCCAATATTGCTTCTAAAAGAGTGGTCAGTGCAGGCATGATATATGAAGATCTCTATCACCATCATGTTGCATCGGAGGTGGACCCTTGGGCTGAGGTGAGGTTGGCACAACCTGTAGGTAAGGACCTACAGGTCCCCACTGTCAGGTGGGGACCTGTCAGGTGGGGACCTGTAGGTCCCCACCTGACAGGTGGGGACCTACAGCAGGTGGAGTGGGCTGATAGACAGGGGCTGCTGGAGCTTCAACTATACCAGCCCTCATTCCCCGCAGGTTGAGTCTTTGGGAGCCGGGGCCGGCAAGACTTAGGTGGGCCTCTGTGTGTAGTCAAAGTAAGAGTTGGTTCAGCCCAGAGGCAGCAGGTGAGAGATGGTACAGTCTTACTCTGGACTGGGTAATGTCCTGGAAACTTGGGCGCCAATGGAACAGAGGCAGACAGGGGGCACTCGAGCAAGAGCAGGCTGAAGCCTGAATAAACCATGTCCAGGGAGTAAGCTGGAGAGGCATCAAAGAGCAGGCTTGAGTCAGGGCTGGTGGCAATCCGAAGGCAGTGGCAAGCAAGGCTGAGGTCTGATCACGGAGATAGTCAATGGCGTAGTCAGGTGAAGCAGAGGTCTGGGTCTGGAGATAAGCAATAGCATAGTCAGGCAAAGCAGAGGTCTGGGTCTGGACATAGGCAATAGCATAGTCAGGCAAAGCAGAGGTCTGGGTCTGGAGATAGGCAATAGGGTAGTCAAACGAAGCAGAAGTCCGGGCTTGGAGAGAGTCAATGGCGTGGTCAGGCGAAGCAGAGGTCAGGTCTGGAGAGAGTCAGTGGCGAGTTCAGACAAAGCAGAGGTCTGGGATTGGAGAGAGTCAATGGCGAGGTCAAGCAAAGCAAAGTCAAAGTCCATGTAGTCAATCTGAGGTATGAAGCAAGGAAGGAACAAGGAGAGAAGAACCAGGAAAAATGAGGAACAGGAACGCAGAGATGAGATGAATCTCTAGGAGTCGAGTACTCAACCAGCGAGGAGACCTGTTGTAAAGGCAACGCTAGGGAGCGGAGCCTGAGCTTAAATACTGTAGCTGAGTTGACATCATCATCCAGGGCCATGGCTAGGTTCCCGCCGCGGTCCCTACATAAGCATCAATGGTGCGCGCACGCCTAGGGAGGGGCACAGCGTGAGTAGAAGCGTCTCTCCATGGGCCACATGGAGAAACCTGACAAGAAGTGTTAGCAGGACTGAAAACTCCAGGGACTGCGGCAGGGCCAGAGGCACCGGGGGAGGCCCAAGGATGGAGCTGATGGCCCACCGCCACCAGCTAGGAGGAACCAGGAGCTGGAGTCACTGTAGAAAGCTGAGGGAGCCATGCCATGGGTCTGCAATGGACGGCCGGCACCATATTGTGCTCCTACCATGTGACAGGGGCCGACCAATGGCACCGGTAGCCCCTATGGCATAGTAAGGGCAAAGGCTATCGGTGCCATTTTGAATACTGGCAGCCAATGGCCCGAGTACAGGAGATTGCTCCAGGACCCTCGCTGGACCACCAGGGACTTTTGGCATGTCTTGGGTGTGCCAGCCATCCATTGCTCCTACCATGTTACAGGGGCCGACCAATGGCACCGGTAGCCCCTATGGCATAGTAAGGGCAAAGGCTATTGGTGCCATTTTGAATACTGGCAGCCGATGGCCCACGTGCAGGAGATCGCTCCAGGACCCCGCTGGACTATCAGGGACTTTTGGAAAGTCTTGGGGGGTCAGGAGGGTGGGGGGTTGTAGTTAATTAAATTTAAAGGGTTGGGATGGGGGGTTTTTCAACTTTAATGGGAAACAAATACCATATATAACTAATGGATGAATCGGGGTCCCCCGAAAATGGTTGCAACAAATTTGGGGTCCCAACGAATACTAATACGTAATCGGACAAATCGCAACCGTCCCTGCTGCACATCCCTAATTGGTACAAGAACCAACAAGAGAGGAAAATATTTCAGACTTAGTCCTTAGTAGAACACAGGATTTGGTGTGAGAGGTAACAGTGTTTGAACCACTTGGCAATAGTAATCACATCATGATCAAATTGGACTTAATAACTGGAGGGAGGACACTAAAGAAATCTACTGCGACAGCATTTAACTTTAACTTTCGAAAAGATGGCATGATAAAATGAGGAAAATGGTTAGGAAAAAACTGAAAGGAGCAGCTGCAAAGGTTAAGAGTTTAGCTCAGGCATGGACATTGTTTAAAAATACCATCTTGGAAACCCAGACCAGATGAATTCTTTGCTTCGATATTCACTGAGGAAGTTGTAAGAGATATACCCATGCCTGGAATGATATTCAAAGGTGATGATTCAGAAGAACTGAAACAAATCTCAGTGAATCTTGAAGATGTTCTAGGGCAAATTGATAAACTAAAGAGTAGCAAATCACCTGGTACTGATGGTATACATCCAAGTGTGCTGAAAGAACTGAGAAATGAAATTTCAGACCTGCTATTTGAAATTTGTAAGCTATCAGTAACATCTAGGGATGTGAATTGGGCTTCGGACAATTGAAAATATCGTACGATATTTTCAAAATCGTCAGAAATCAGGGGCTCTCCCAAAATGATAGGAAAACCCCACGATATTGATCATGGGGGTTCTCTTATCATTTTGGGGGAGGGTGGGAAAAACGGCACACAAAAATAACCCCTAAACCCATGCCGACCCTTTAAAACTAATACCTTAGCTTCCCTCACCCTCCTGACCCCCACCCCACCAAAAACGTTTTACAGGTACCTGGTGGTCCAGTGGGGGTCCCTGGAGCGATCTCCCACTCCCGGGCCATCGGCTGCCACTAATCAAAATGGCGCCGATGGCCCTTTGCCCTTACCATGTGACAGGGTATCCATGCCATTGGCCGGACCCTGTCACATGGTAGGAGCACTGGATGGCCGGCTTGTTTTTTTATTTGAAAGGGTAAATAGCCATCCTTTATTCACCCATTCCACCTTACTAATGATTTTGTAAACTGCAATCATGCCCCCTCTCAGTCATTTCTTTTCCAATCTGTGTACGCATCCCGTCCGTGCCTGGCCTGTGCACAGGCCTGCTCACCTCCATGGTTCCACAGCAGGTCCCGGGTCGGCCTCCCTAGTGGCGGCTGCCAGTGCTTCCAGGCATCGGCGTCCCGCGGTGGCGGTCGCCGGGCCTTCCACTGCGCACCAGGCCTCACGCTGGAGCTCAGCGTCCTCGGCTGTGTTGGCCATGCCCCTATGCGCGTGCTCACAGACCGCCTGGCCTCTTGTAGGGCCAAGGGCGGGTCCTAGCTCTGTGGCGCGCCCTGATTGATTCCCTGTTGTAAGGAAGTCCCTGCTTGTACTTCCTTGCCTTGGCAATCGGGTCGGCGTGTATGCTAGATTGTCACTGCGTTTGTATCTTGCTCCAGTCTTGTTCCAAGTCTCGTTCCAGGATCCTTCTGTTCCAGTTCTGTTCCTGCCTTTTTCCTGCTTCCTAGTACTCCAGCATCCTTCTCTTCCTGTTCGTCTGTCCGTCTCCCCAGGTAGTACCTCCGGACTGTCTTACTGGTATTGACCTCGGCTTGGTCCTTTACCTGCTTGTCTACTGCCTGCCTTCTGACTCCAGTCTGTTCTTCGACCTGCCTGCCTGCTGCCTGCCTCCTGACCTCAGCTTGTTCCTAGACTCGTCTGCTTGCTACCTGCTTTCTGACCTCGGCCTGCCTTCTGACCTCGGCTGACCTCTGGAACCTGACCTCTGCTTTGCTGACTACTTCTCGGACTGACCCCCGGACTCTGACCTCTACCTGCTTGACCATGTCTCTAGATTCTGGCTCTGTTCCAAGCCTTGTCATCACCTTCGCTATTCTGGTCCTCCTTGTTCCATCTGAACTCCAGTCTCGAAACTGACTGTGTTCCCCTTCTGTCTGTGGGCACGCCAGACTTCCATCCTTCCAGGAGACCCTGCGAGGCCCACCTAAGTCCAAGCAGCCCGGGTCCCTACGGGCTCCTCCTGGGGGGACCTCGGGCTTCCAGGGGTGAAGCTCTTCCTAGCCTCTGTCTCCTCCAGTGCTCCGCCCCCTGGGGGTAGGTGCTTCCTGGTCCCTACCAGGAGGTAGTTCTTCACTGCCTCAGGACAGGGGTCCACCCCCAAGCGCAACAAGCTGAAGAACCCTAATCTGAACAGCCTCTTATCATAGGAGACCTGTTCCATCCCTTTTATCAATTTTGGCCCCTTCCTTTGCACCTTTTCTTGTTTGCTATGTCTTTTGGGATGGGGAGCAACCAAAATTGAACACAATACTAAAGCATTTTAATAGCCTCGGTTTTTTTCTCCATTCCTTTTCAGATGATTCCTAATATTCTATTTCCTTTTTTGGAAAGCTGGCACATCTTGAGCTGAGTATTTCAATGTATTGTCAACGGCCACAAGGATTCCAAGGTCCTTTTCCTGGTTGGTGATTCCCAATGCAGAACCCAGCACTGCGTACCTGTAGTTGGAATTATTTTTCCCTATTACACCACTTTACATTTTGTCACATTAAATTCCATCTGCCAGTCAGATGCCTGCTCTCCTAATCTCACAAGGTCCCTCTTTAGTACCTCACATTCTGCTGCTGTTTAAGCAACTTTGAATAATTTTGTGTCATCTGCAAATCTGATCACCCTTCACTTGTCATTTCCTTTTGCAGATCATTTCTGAATATGTTAAACAGCACAAGTCCCAGTGCAGATCCCTGTGGTATTCTACTAATAACCTTTCTCCATTTGAAAAATTGACCATTTAGTCCTACCCTTTGTTTCCTTTCAACCAGATGAAAAGTTACATTAGGACATTGTCTCCTGTCCCACGACTTTTTCATTTCCCAAGGAGTCTCTCTTGAGGGACTTTATGAAATGCCTTCTGAAATTCCAAATACACTTTATCAACTGGCTTACCATTATTTATATGTTTATTTACACCTTCAAACCATCTAAAGGATAGGTAAGGCAAATCTCCCCTTCACTAAACCCACGGTGATTCTTCTCCATTATGGCATGTCTATCTATATGGCTAGTGATTTTGTTTTTAAGAATAACTTCTACCATTTTGCCTGGCACCAATGTCAGACTTACCTATCTATAGTTTCCCAGATCATCTGTGAAACCCTTTTTAAAAACTGGCATCACCCTGCCACTCTCCAGTCTTCAGTTATTGTGGCTATACGTACAGAAACATAATAAATGATGGCAGATAAAGGCTAAAATGGTCCATCCAGCCTGCCTATTTTAGGATTGTAAGCGCCGCTCCATGTGGGTTATTCTAGTGTATTCCTGAAAGCACAAAACAGTCATGCCACGGCTGTTATGGACTGAACTTCCATTCTGTGCAGGTTAAAGTTATCCAATGCTTTATTATCATCCTCTTTGTCCAGAGATTCTCTGTGTCCAGAGATTCTCTGTTTTTTCCCACTATTTTTTGAATTCCTTTACTGTTTTTGTCTCTATCACTTCCACCAGAAGGGCATTCCCTTTCAGGCCATAATGAATATATATTTTTTTGGCAAATATTTTCTGAACACCTGCTTTTACAATAGTTGCTATTTCGTTTTTTTCCTCTATTCACTCTCCAGAGGGCATAAATGTTTTCTCTTTGATAAATCAAGCTCCCCATAGGCTTACAAAAGACTAATGGAAAAACCCTCAAAAAATGATAAGCAAAAGAAGCATATATACACAGACTCAATGCTCCAACCTCCCTCACCCTTAGGACTGTACCATCTCTCATGCTCAAACTGAATATACGTACACTTCTTGTAGTAGAAAACAGTACACACACTGTTATTTATCACACAAACGTTTACCCACAGAGAGAGTGGACTGGGTAATTTTCAAAGAAAAGTATAAATGTAGCATACTATTATAGCAATTTTCAAAAGTCCATTTACCCGCTTTTTATGCAAATTTTAAGGCCAAATTTTAAAAGAGCTGTGCACACAAAATCATGGTGATCCATGTGCGTGTCTTGCCAACGCACGCATATGTTATTTTGCATAGCCAGTATTTGTCCACGTATGTATGCTTGCACATACAAACATGCGCGGGTCAAAAATGGGAGTGTTGGGGGGAGGCAGGCCACTGACATATTTGCATTTGACATATATTATAAGGGCCGCGCGCTTATGAGATGGTTTGTTCAGGCACACACATGTGTATATTTGCTACTGCATGTTTAGGCGAGGCAGTGCAAACTTTCATTTTTTCTCAGGTGTTTTCTTTTGCTGGTCTAGTCGCTCTGGGTCAGTGGATGTTGGAGCAGGGCAGGAGGTGGGAGGGAGTGTTTCAGTGACTGACTGGGACTTACTGGACAAGTTATTAGGGTTCTAACACCTGCTTGGCAGGTATTGAAAGCGGGTTTAAAAGGGGTAAGGCAGAGATTCAGATATTCACGTATGCACTGGTACTTTAAGTATTAGATAGGGACGAGACAGGGACAGGAGGCTAGGAGACTGTGTTGACCCTACAGCTATTGAGGGGGATAGTCATTCTTGGTGTATCTTTTCAACATTATGATTACAATAGCTGCATGGGTACTCAGATCAAATACAGCTCAGAAGAGAGAGAGGAGGAGAAGAATGCAAAGGAAGAGGAGGTACCCCTTACACAGAGTTTACAGGACTCAGACACAGTTTCTTGATTTGTCCGAGAAGGAAGTAATGCACAAGTTCAGATTCAACAAGTAAACTATACAGTACCTATGCCAACTGTTAGAGTCAGAACTACAACCCACCACCCAAAGGGACCATGCCTTGCCAGTACGAAATCAAGGTCACTACTGCCCCGGCACCTTCCAAACGCCTCTAGGGGGTAACACCTGGAATCACTCAGTCTGCCATCTCTAGGAGTCTAGTGCAGGCTGCTGGCTGCCTTACTCAGGAAAACACAACACTTTCTCCTTCCCTTTCAGAAGGCATAAGCAACACCAAATGACTTATTTCTATCAAATCTCATACTTCCTCTCAGTCTTGGGAGCAATCAATTGCACTAATGCCCCCATATGGGCACCAGGAGGAGATGAGGAAATGTACTGCAACTGCAAGGGTTTCCAATCCCAAAATGTGCAAGTGGTCTGCAACGCCAAGGGCATCATCATGAATATCATGCCCCGGTTTCCAGGATCCACTCATGATGCCTACATTCTCTCACAATCAAGAATTTATGACCACTTCCAGGAAGGCACCGATCACTTCTACCACAAATCCATTTCATTGCTTTCTTTTGTCTCCCATATATTTAGTAGGGATGTGCAGAGCAAAATTTTATGTTCATATTTTTTATGTCCGAAAGGGGGTCCCACTTGCGGCCAATATGGACATAAAAAAAATCCAATGAGTTGGGTATATGTACATATGTGCAAAAAAAAAAATTAAACCCCCTCACCCTCCTTAATCCCCCCCCAGACTTACCACAACTCCCTGGTGATCGAGCGAGGAGTGAGGACGTCATTTCTGCAATCCTTGGCGAGAAGCATGTGACGTTGGTGGCACGTCGAGTGACGCGGCGTCACGTGATTCCCGGCTCGTTCGCGCCGGACGGCTCGTTCGGCCCAAAAAGAACTTTTGGCCAGCTTGGGGGGGCCTCCTGACCCCCTCAAGCTGGCCAAAAGTTCTTTTTGGGCCGAACGAGCCATCCGGCGCGAACTTGCCGGGAATCACGTGACGTCGGCGTCACGTGATTCCCGGCTTGTTCGCGCCGAACGAGCCGTCCGGCGCGAACTTGCCGGGAATCACGTGACGTCGCGTCTGAGTGACGCGGCGCCACGTGATTCCCGGCTCGTTCGCGCCGTACGGCTCGTTCGGCCCAAAAAGAACTTTTGGCCAGCTTGGGGGGGTCAGGAGGCCCCCCCAAGCTGGCCAAAAGTTCTTTTTGGGCCGAACGAGCCGTCCGGCGCAAACGAGCCGGGAATCACGTGACGCCGGCGTCACTCGACGTGCCGCCGACGTCACATGCTTCTCGCCAAGGATTGCAGAAATGGCGTCCTCACTCCTCGTTCCATCACCAGGGAGTTGTGGTAAGTCGGGGGGGGGTGGCTTAAGGAGGGTGAGGGGGTTTATATTTTTATTTTGGCTCAACAATCGCGATTTCCCACATATCGAACATATCTATGTTCGATATGTGGGAAATCCGATCGTTTATGTCGAATCAATTTTTTAAGTAAAAAAAAAATATGAGTTGCGTTTTACTAATGCGGTCAATCCGAATGCACACCCCTAATATTTAGGTTGTCTGAGTATTGGCACTGCAAGGCTGCTCTAAACTAGCCCTGTGAGCTGTCCCACTTTGAAACCCAAAAGGTATATCTAACCCAGATTTTCTGTGGCTTCTCCTCCTACAGGTGACAGAGGCTATCCATTCATGATCCCCATTCCTACCCCAGGGACTGCAGCTGAATGTCACTACAACAGGGCAGGCTGTCATAGAGAGAACCTTTGGCTTACTTGAAACATGTTTCTGCTGTCTGGACAGATCAGGAGGATGCCTTCTTTACTGCCCCCCCTAAAGTGTGTGAGATCTGCTGTATGCTACATAATCTTGCACTAAACAGTCACATGCCTTCTCCGGAGGAGGGCCATCAAGAGAATGAAGATGATGAGGAAGAGGAGGAGGAAGAGGATCTGACTCAGGCACAATTGCAGGAGATAATCGCATGAGTCATAGGCAGGCTAATAAAAAAAAGGGACATTCTGATTGAAAGACATTTCAGAAGGTAGCAGTGAATTTATTTACAAAAATGTGCAGCAAAATAAATGATAAAATCTACTATTGTTTCCTTGGCTGGCCTCTTTTTCTGGCTTCAGGAAACTTAGGCTGGCCTAACCTAGAGCTCCTCCTCACTGGCATTTTGTCACTGCTCACACTGCCATTAGAGAGTGAAGGAGCTTGTGGCAGTTCAAGTTCATGGCCTGGCCTCCTGACACATCGCCAAAAATATTTTTCTTCTCTGCTGAGTCATTTTCGTTAAGTCTGGGAACATCCATAGCTTATACCCCAAATGCTTCTTTTCTCTATTTCTTAAGAAAAGTTTCAGAATCATGTCCCTCTTGGAGACTAGTGAAAAACTTACTAACAACGTCCCACAATAATCAATCTGTTCTTCTGATGGTTGCTCAAGAAATTCTGTTAAGTTTCCAGCTTCTAAATTTGGAGGTTGGTTACATTGACCTTCCTTTCTTTCTGTTTTACTAAAGTAGATTTTTATTATTGTTGGTATTAATTCTTTTGACAGCAACAGAGTTTCCAACAGATATTTCTTAAATTGCTCTAATGGCGAAATTAGAGCAATATGTGGGAAATTTAAAATTCTTAAGTTTCTTGCTCTCATTTTGTTTTCCAGGTTTTCAATTTTCCTGGAATTGATCAATTCTCATTGATTTAGGGTATTCTGGTTAGTTTGTATCTGTGCTACTTCTTTTTCCAAGACTTGTATCTTACTTGACTGAGATGTTAATAAAGGTTCAATTTGACAAACTCGTTGTTGTGTGTCCCTCATAATCTTAGATAGATTCCCTATAGCAAATTCCAGGGAGGTGAGAGTCTTCCATACCAGTTCTAAAGTCACATTTTGAGGATTTATCCCAGTTGTAGTAAAAGAAGAGGAAATAGTTCTTACTGCACCTTCTTGTCGGCGTTTCTTCCCCATTTCTGGGTCCGCCGAAAGGCCTTCCACCGCCAGATGTAAAGAAGCTGTCGGATTCAGTTCCAGATTTCTTTTTGCACTCAATTCCAGCTTGAGCTGTTCCATGTGCTGCAATGAACTTTTACATCCAACAGCAATGGCGAGTCGTTCCACCTCTGAGGGGTCCCTCCTGAGGGACAGAAAATCACTCGGCAGCTCTGGTCGAGCGTTCAGTCCTGGATCCTGCATCGGGACTGCTCGCGGCAGAGAAGGTGTTTTGGGAGCCCCGGGGTTCATCATATCCAAAGGCGTTAGGCCCAGCTCCCCGCCAGACGCCATAGTGGATCTCCCCTCCAGGGTTGAATTTGCTGTTGGTGCGAAAAAGTTCTCAATATTCGTTTGAGAAAGGGCTTTAGTCGGGGTGGTCGGGATATCCACCCGGAGCTTACCCTTTCGCTTCGTGTGAGGCATATCTAAATCAGGTAATCAAAGAAACAGGAGAGCTCCTCAGCACACAACCTCTCTGACGTGGCCATTTTGATTCTCCAGCCCCGGATTTTATAAGATACGCACAGCTACGTGCTTATCTTATAAAATCCGGCGTACTTTTGTTCGCGCCTGGTGAGCGAAAAAAAGTACGCGCGTGCGTAGATTTATAAAATCTACCCCTTAGTATATTGTTGTATATAGTGCTTTTTGGAGTGTATAATTTATATTGTGGGGTAGATTTCATAAACTTGCGCAAACACGTACTTTTGTTCGCGCACCAGACGCGAACAAGAGTACGCGGGATTTCAATAGATACGCGTGTAGCCGCGACTATTCATTAAAATTTGGGGTCGGCGCATGCAAGGCCGCGCAGCCTGCCTCTGTTCCCTCCGAGGCCGCTCCGAAATTGGAGCGGCCTCGGAGGGAACTTTCCTTCCGCTTCCCCCCACCCCCTTGGCCCTATCTAAACCCCCCCACCTCTGTCGTGAACGTTACGCCTGCTTGAGGCAGGCGTAACTTTGTGCACGCCGGGCCGGCTACCGCGTGCCATGTTCCAGTCCGGGGGCTGGTCTGGAGGTTGCGGCCACACCCCTGGAATGCCCCGGGCCGAAACCATGTCCGAGGCGCCGCACCTGGATGACGCGCCGGCCGTGTCACGCCCCCCGACACGCCCCCCAATGACGCGCGGATCGTGATACGCCCCCCAACACGCCCCCCCCCCCCCAGGAAAGCCCCGGGACTTACGTGCATCCCGGGGCTTTGCGCGCGCCGGAAGCCTATGCAACATAGGCTCGGCGCGCGCAGGGGTGTTTCGGCCAGGTTTTCGGGGGGTACGCGCATATCTTAAGGGTGTATCTCTTTGAAAATCTGGCCCACAGTGTATAAGGTTATCCACAGTGTATAAGGTTATACACAGTCCCTTTTTGAGTGTATAATTTGCATTGTTACATATTCGGGCAGATTTTAAAAGCCTTGCTCGTGTAAATCCGCCCGGATTTACGCGAGCAGGGCCTTGCACGCCGGCGCGCCTATTTTTCATAGGCCGCTGGCGCGCGCAGAGCCCCGGGACGCGCGTAGGTCCCGGGGTTTTTGGAAGGGGTGTGTCGGGGGCGGGACCCGATGACGCTGCATTTCGGGGGCGGGGCGCAGCGTTTCGGGGGTGGGACCAGGGGCGTGGCGCCAGCCCGGGGGCATGGTCCAGGCCTCCGGACCAGCCCCCGGGTCAGAGGACGGCGCACCAGCATTCCGCTGGCACGCGTAGATTTACGTAAATCTACGGACAAAGGTAAGGAGAGGGTTTAGATAGAGCCGGGGGGGTGGGTTAGGTAGAGGAAGGGAGGGGAAGGTGAGGGGTTGGGGAAAGAGAGTTCCCTCCGAGGCCGCTCCAAATCGGAGTGGCTTCGGAGGGAACGGAGGCAGGCTGCGCGGCTCGGCGCGCGCTGGCTGCCCAAAATCGGCAGCCTTGTGCACGCCGATCCAGGATTTTAGAGGATACGTGCGGCTATGCGCGTATCTTATTAAAACCAGCGTACTTTTGTTTGCGCCTGCTGTGCAAACTAAAGTACGCAATTGCGCTGTTTTTAAAAATCTACCGCATTGTGGGGCGGATTTTAAGAGCACTGCTCGCCTAAATCCGCCCAAATCCGGGCGGATTTAGGCGAGCAGGGCCCTGCGTGCCAGTAAGCCTATTTTACATAGGCCTACCGGCGCGCGCAGAGCCCCGGGACTCACGTAAGTCCCGGGGTTTTCGGAGGGGGCGTGTCGGGGGGCGGGCCCGAAACGTGCAGCGTTTTCGGGGCGTGTCAGGAGCGTTCCGGGGGCGTGGCTATGGCCTGGGGCGGCACGGGGGCGTGGCTCCGCCCTCCGGACCCGCCCCCAGATCGCGTCCCGGCGCGCTAGCGGCCCGCTGGCGCGCGGGGATTTACTTCTCCCTCCGGGAGGCGTAAATCCCCCAACAAATGTAAGGGGGGGTTTAGACAGGGCCGGGCGGGTGGGTTAGGTAGGGGAAGGGAGGGGAAGGTGAGGGGAGGGCAAAAGAAAGTTCTCTCCGAGGCCGCTCCGATTTCGGAGCAGCCTCGGAGGGAACGGGGGTAGGCTGCGCGGCTCGGCGCGCGCCGGCTATACGAAATCAATAGCCTTGCGCGCACCGATCCCGGATTTCAGCGGATACGTGCGGCTACGCGCGTATCTACTGAAATCCAGCGTAGTTTTGTTTGCGCCTGGAGCGCCAACAAAAGTACGCCTATTCGCGGTTTTTGAAAATCTACCCCTATGTTCTTTGGTTGTTTTTCCATCTGGTACTGTTCCTATTCTCCTCTTCCTCTTTTTCCCCCTCTTCTCTCGCCCCTTCTCTCTTCCTAGCGGCTCCCCTCCCACAACCCTGGTTTTTTGTATTTTCCTCCTTCAGTTATATTTTAAACCGGCATGATATACCCACAAATATCGGTATATAAAAGCTAATAAATAAATCTATTATTTTACCTCAGAATGTCACTTTTCATGTAAAATATGTTAAATGCATAATTTAAAGTTGTGTATGGGGAGGTAGGGTAGGGTGCCAGGCTGTAAGGTTTGCCTAGGGTGCCTAATACTCTTGCACCGGCCCTGTGCACAGCAGCAACACTCCACCCCACCCAGGCATAGTTCATCATGTTTCAGGTCCTAGCATGCGTGATAGACTCCTTGGTCCGTGTTTCAAGATGGGTCAGGTGGACAGTACATCCCAGTTGACAGTCGTACCGCATGCTGAGCCTCGTCTTGTCTTGCCTCCTTGTCTTTCCCCTATCAACACCACAGCGACCTGACTACCTCCACTCTGCCAGCCTGTGTTGCCCTTATCAAAACTACAGCGACCTGACTACCTCAGCTCTGTCAGCCTGTCTAGTCCCTATCAAAACCACAGGGACCAGACTACCTCCGCTCTGCCAGCCTGTCTTGCCCCTATCAACTTTCTGTCACTCTGCGTTGCTGCCATACACCAAATGACTCACTCAACTCCTTGTGGTGTTATTGCCACTATCATGGTTGCTCAGTGTGTTGGTGCTAGTCTTTCTGCTTGCTATGTTCCCCCTTCATTGTGCTGAAGGATGTTGATGCCACTTGTCTTGCCACTTTGCCTGTCTTGCTGCCTTCAAGGGTTCATGCATCTGTTATCAGTGCTCTCTTTTGAAGCTGTGGTGTGTTTTTGACACTCTTGCTGCTGCTTTGCACCTCTGTTAAAGCATTCTTGCCACTCCCGATACCCCTTTGCCCCTTTAAAGTGCCTTAGGCTATTCATGCCACTTTAGTGCCACTTTGCCACAGTCTAAGTACCTTGGAGCTCTTTTCTGATGATTGCTCCCAGAAGATTCATCAGAATTTATAAGAAAACCTCAATTCTACAGCCAAAAATAGGCTGCAAATAGTTCCCCCATTGACTTTAATGGAAAATGAATCAAATGAATTGGGGGTTTTCCCAGGAAAACAAATGCAACAAATTTGGATCCTGGTGAAATGAATAAGAATCAAAATTATTTTTTTTCCTTCTGCACATCCCTAGTAGCCAGCCAGTGACACTAGGCTATTAGCCTAGCTAGCTAGGAGTAGCAGCAGCTAGCTAAGCTAGCTACCTATGCTAGTAGCACTATAGCTAGGAGCTTCCCCTTAATAAGAAAGACTGATATTATTTAATATTTAGTATCAATCACCACCTAGTAATTAATTATTAATTGACTGATATAATAAATCAATAATAAATCGAGGAGGTTGATATAACAGATCTAGTAGATTGAATAAAGAGCTGATGTTTCTCCTCAAACGCTACCAAACAAAAGCAACACACAAGCAGAGAACTCCTTATTATATAGTTTAGCTAGTGAGTAAAAGTAGGAGGGAAAATAAAATGTATTGGCCAATTCAAAAATACACTTACCAATTACCATATACATCTCATAAAAAAGGAAGCAGGATTGGAAATTTAGAAGTGTGTGCATAATGCATATATAATTCCAGGACCCCCTTTCTAAAATGCACAGTGATAGGCATATTAAAAACATGCACTAGCATTTCATGTGCCAGTGCCTGGTAATAAAGATAATAAACAAACAAGTTCTAGTCACATGACTGATGACATTACTTTTTGTCAAGCTACCACCCATTCCCATTTCCCATCTCCCATATATAAAAACAAAAACACCACCTCAGTGGGAACCTTGGTAACATGAATAAAAAAACAAGAAGACATCCAATAGGAATACATATTCATTCCTAAATTGCCCAAAATGTGTCAAATTAATATCATTTTCTCTTAGGGGCAGATTTTAAAAGCCCCACGCACATAAACCCAGGTGGATTTATGTGCGTAGAGGGGTTACGCGTGCCTAGCCTATTTTGCATAGGCCTGGCGACGCGCGCAAGCCCCGGGACGCGCGTATGTCTTGGGGCTTGAAAAAAGGGGCAGGGAGTGGGTGATCCTGGGTGGGGCAGGGGTGTGGCCAGAGGCCTCTGTGGAACCACTAGGCTGGGAGATCACTTGCTCGCACTTGGCAGGTGCGCGCAACCTATGCCTGCCCGGAGGTAGGCGCAACTTCCAAAATAAAGGTTAGGGGGGGTTTTAGGTAGGGCTGGGGATCAGGATGGGGAGGGGAAGGTGGGGGGGGAGCAGAAGGAAAGTTCCCGAGCAGACTGTGCACTAATTACTGTTAGTGCGCAGTACGGTCTGCATCAGTGCGCACTATCGGACATTACTGCGTATTGTGATGAACTGCAACAGCGCGTAGTAATCGGTGTTACTGCGCACTATGAGCTATATAGCGTGCAGTAACTCCCGTTAGTGCGCGCTAATACGATAAACTATTTTTCACAAAAATTTGGGGGAAATGCGATCGTTTATCGGTTTTACCGATATATGACGAATTAAGAAATATTGTACAATATTTTAATTCGTCATAAAACCGATGCACATCCCTACCGTTTATGTTATTCTTCTATGGTCTTGTGGCAAAAGGGTATTTTTTGTGAATAATGTGTATGAGTAAAAGAATTCTCTCCAGGGAAGGATAATTGCTATTGTAATCTGTTTGTTTTTGGGATTTTTATTTTTTTTTTTAAATGAAAAGCAGTTGACTCAAACATTTTCAGCAGTAAAGTCTGTGAACCGGAGCTTTTCTAAATGATGAAAGCCTTATGTTTCACTGAACCAGGCCGCTGAAAATTGAATCAAACTTTCTAAATAAAGCTACTTAAATGCATGGCACTGGAATACAAGTTGCTTTCTTCAATTGATAATGGTTCCTTCCCCCTCTTTTCCATTGCTACCCCCTTTTTTATAGGGAAAATGAACATTGTAGCATCGTGCTTTATAAAAATTAAGATGTCCAATTTGTAAAAAAAAAATAAAAAATAAAAGAAGTCTCGATAATGTACTCTGGAAGTTTGCTACTAAAAGAGCTGTATGCTCAATAATGGGCTCTCTTTTTTTCTCTTCGTCAAGTATTTGACAGCAGGTTTTTCAATTTTGACAGCTTTTTGCAAGTAATTTTAACAGACAAACGATTTATCTTCCAAGCAAAGTCAGATTATGTAAAGTGTCAATGTAAAACTTCACACAGTGACACGCTTTCATTGAAGATGCACTTATCTAGGCTCTGTGGTATCATAGCTGGCAGGCCACAGATGCATGAAGAAACCACTGCTGAATATTAGAAACCTAGTCTGGGAAAGAGGGGAACAATGAAGGTCTTTCCATTCCACTATCAAGCTTTCTTCAGCCTTTCTTTTTATTTACTTGGTCATTTTGCACACCTTACACTCCATGCATTGATAGTAAGGATTTGCAAGCCTTAAACCTAAAAAGGCAGATCTGAGTGAGAACTAAGCTTGATTATTCCAAAATAGTCATTGCTATTTGCAATTATTGTCAGTTGGGAAGCTGATCTTCAAGAGATATTTATAGCATGAGAGGAAAGCCCATTCACATTTGTCAATCTTTGCCCAAAAGACACCAGAAGAGCAAACCTGAGGGAAAAATATCTCCTTTTGGCCAAAGTAGTGGCATTACAGTAGTCTTGAGGAAAAGGTGCAAGATCTGCATCTGGAGCTAGGAAATTAGAAAGCAAAAAGATGATGGTGACTGGTCTGCATAGAAATGATAATTGACATGAACTCTTCTGTCTTAGACTGGTGCACTCCTCCCTTTTATTCTTAGAAAATTGAAAGACACCTTCCAAAGTTAAGGGAATGATATTAAGCATAGTTTCATACTTTCAAAAAGAGCCATAGCGTGCCTATAGCCAATATGGCCTTGGCTACTGGAAGGGTGCCCTAGTTATGCCTCCTATCGCTGTCGTTGGAAACACTGTGGCCCCGCTGGAAACACTTGCAGAGCCTTAGAAGCGCTACAGCCTCTCTGAAAAAGAGGAAGAAAACGGCGTCCATGCTGGAATCGCTGGTGGGGGTCTTAGGAGAAAGAGCAATGCAATTGCCAGCATAGCAGCTCTGAAACAAAGGAAGAGCAACGCGATCAGCCAGAATTGCTGGTGGGGCCTTAGGAAGAGGAGGAGTGCCACGGCCATGCCGAAACTGACAGCGCAGCCTAAGTAAGAAGAGCAGTGTTGCGGACCCACACAAATCGCCGCTGGAGCCTTAGGAAAAGAAATGCTGCAATCCCGCCAGAAACGTCAGAGAGGCCTTAGAAGGTGAGGCGCTGTAAAAACACCGGCAACTCCAGTGGGGCATTGGAGAAGCGAAGTGTCCTGCTCTGCAGTAAGAGCACAAGGCCAGAACAAGAACCCGAGTCAGCAACAAGACTTCTTCCTGTTGGCTGCAGGGGCTGAAGAAGGAGATTACAGCTACTGTTTCAAGAGGGGGGGGGGAAAAGTGAAAGAGAGCATGAGCATGTGTTTGGGTGTACGTGAGAGAGCATATATGTGTATATGAAAAAGAGAGCATGAGCATGTGAAAGTGAGTGGGAACATGTGTGTGTGTGTGCGTGCATGTCTAATTGAAAGAGCACATATGTGTATGTGTGAGAGAGAGCATGAGCATGTGAGAGGGTGCATGTGTGTGTTTAAGTGAGATAGAATATCTGTGTGTGAATGAGAGAGCATGTGTGAATGAAGGAGCATGAGTGTTTGTGTGTGTGTGTGTCTGTGTGAACATGGACATGTGTGAAAGAGAGAATATGTGTGTATGTGTGTGTGAGACAAAGAAAGCATGCTTGTGTTTGAGAGACTGAGAGAAAGTATGTGTGTGTATGAGTGAGAGAGAACATGCATGTGTGTGAGGAGAAAGTTTGTGCACAACAACCACCCTTCCTCTCTGCCTGCTAATCCATGATAACCTCAGGGCATCTGGAAATCAAACGTTCCCAGATATAGAAAGCTGAGATTTTTATAAAATACTTATTGGTTTTAATTATTGGCTGTTATTTGATGTGTCTGTTTTGAAATATTTCATTGCTGTTCAGAAAATGTTTATATGAGTTTTTAATTATTGGATATTATTCTGTTCGTTAGCTGTTTTGAAATATAATTTTTTACTGGTGTGATTTTAATAGTATTAATAAAATTTATGTTTCTTGATTGTATTGATTTATGAGGAATAGTAATGCTTCTTTTTTTCCATTGTTGCACTGCATACAGAATTTGGCTTATGGCAATTTTCAGATCAGTTTTTGCCTGCACATTTCTATTGATATTTTATGGTCTCTTTATTCTGTTTTTCAATGTCTGTCTATGTTCTGTATCTGTCACTGAAGTGAGGTATTGAACTAGAGTGCAATTTCTGTGTAGGCTTATTCTGTTTTCCTAATAGGAGGTATATTTGTGTTTTAGGGCCTGGTGTGATATTTGCAGTGTTGCTTTTTCATAGGTAGAGTTGTTGTTGTTTGAATGATGGCAGTTAGTGCTATTCTGATATAGAAAGTTTATTGTATTGTAATTCTGTTTTCTCCTAGTTTTCTGAAGGCCAAGCGCATGCCCATGATGTTTTACAGTAGGCCTAATGCAATATGGTTTCCATGTGTCTGTTTTGCTTTTGTGTGGGGTTTTCTGGTTGGCACCACAGCATTGCATGTTATATTTTACCTTTTTCAAATAAAATTTGTTATTATAAATAAATACATAACTTTCAATATTGTATGAGGAAGGTGTGACAGGGTGCAAGACTGTAAGATTTGCCTGGGGCACCTAATACCCATATACCAGCCTTTGGCATTGCTGTGCAAACATTTAATAGAGTCTCCCTACTCTGGTGTCAGGTGTTCTGTAATGGGTGAGGGCACAACCTTTCACTTGATCATAGGTGCCAAATTGCCTAATTATGGCTCTGCCTTCAGGTTGGAGAACTTTAAAAAGGTTACCAGCTGGCTCTGATTTTCAGGAGAGGTTGATCCAGTCCTGGCTTTACCCCATTGCATAGACGGCCTTGTGGTTTTACCTATAGCATGCAAAGGATTATGATCCTGGTTTTTTTTATTGGGGGAATCAAAACAACAAGACCAGAAGTGAGATGGAGTAAACCAAGGACTGGCTCAACCTATAGGAAAGGAACAAATCTAGCTGGTAACCCTATGCCTAGACATGAGTAAGCGGCCACATGCCTCTGTTGAAGATACAGCAACCACACCAGAAGAGAGCTTTCCCTTGATAATCTGTAAGTCATTAAACTTATTTTAGCCATTGTATTTATTAGTATGCAGCAGCACATCAGTAATGTGTTTTAACACTGCATTTTTCCGATATTGCATTTTCTCTGAGGAAGACAGTTTGTTTTCTAACAAGTCAGTTACAGCAGAATGATTTCAGACAATTTTTTTGCAAGTATTGTCAGATCAGAAAAAAAAATATTGAGGGATTTTTAGCCTATCTACAATTTTCTTGAATCATTAGAGGTGCTATATTTATTTGAGTCATTTCTGCTTCTCACTTTCTTGCGTTCATATTTTTTGATTGTTTTCTAAACACTGAAGCAACAGAAATGGCAACATTTTAATTAATATCCTTCAAATTATTGTGTCTGCTCACTTGGAAATTAAAAATAAGCACAAGTATTCTTAGTTGCTATTATATGCCTATCCATCAGGGTATAACAGCCGTGAGTGCTAGCAAATGCTAAAGTTCTTCTTGATGCTGCTTTATATAAATGCCAAGGCATTCTTTGAAGTGTTGCATATTTAATTAGGTAATTTACATATTTCCCAAAATACAAATATGTTTTGTGTATTCATATTCTATTATTTCAAGAAAATGTGCTGACATTCAACAGCAGCAACTCATGAAGTTTCAGTGATCTACATAATGCCTAGTTTAAATATGTCAATATCTGAAGAAGCAACCCATGTGGTATGGAAATAAAACTCATATAATAATTAGTGCAACCTAATATTCACTACTGAATCCTGTTATCAGTAGTAGTTGATATTTTTTGGGGGGGGTGCAATCTGATTTTCAAAGGGAAACTCCCTACAGAGTTTCCCTTTGAAAATTTGAGTGCTAGCGGACACTATGGGGTAGATTTTAAAAGCCCTGCGTGCATAAATCCTGCCGGATATACGTGCACAGGATACTCGCGCGCCGGCATGCCTATTTTGCATAGGCCCCCGGTGCGTGCAAAGCCCCGGGACGCGCGTAAGTCCCGGGGCTTTGTAAAAGGGGTGGGAGGGGGCGTGTCCGGGGCGTGTTGGAAGTCTGGGGGTGTGTCCGGGGCATGTCCGGGGTCAGGGGGTGGTCCGAGGTGGGTCCAAGGGCGTGGCAATGGTTCAGGGGCGGGCCGGGAGGGCGGTCCTGAGTCCCCCGGCACTGCGGCCTGTGCCGGGGGATGGCGAGGCAGCGCGTGCAAGTTAGGCCTGCTTCGAGCAGGCCTAACTTGCACAACAAAGGTAGGGGGGATTTAGTTAGGGCTGGGGGTGGGTTAGATAGGGGAATGGAGGGGAAGGTGGGGGGACGCAGAAGGAAAGTTCTCTCCGAGGCCGCTCCAATTTCGGAGCGGCCTCAGAGGGAACGGAGGCAGGCTGCGCGTCTCGGAGCGTGCAGGCTGCCAATTTTGCACAGCCTTGTATGCGCCAACCCCGGATTTTATAAGATACGCACGGCTACGCGCGTATCTTATAAAATCTGGCGTATTTTTGTTTGCGCCGGTTGCGCGAACAAAAGTACGCGCGCGCGTACTTTTTTAAGATCTACCCCTATGTGTATTAAGTTTGTACTTATGTACTTTACAATGATTTACAGCAGGTGCATAATAATTATGGGGATTTCAAAATTAAATCAATATATGCATTTTACCATTGTTCTGGGTGGAAAGGGTAGAAGAGCTCAAGGAGGCCTTGGGAGATGCTGGGAGACCATGGGACCTGAGGCAGTGAAGGGGAGGGGTCTCAGGGAGACTCTCATTTCTTGTTTTTGTTGTTGTTATAATTTATTAAGATTTTAAACAAAATTAGAATTGCAAACAATCAATAAGTAAGAATTTTGCATGTCAAGAAAACAAAACATATAGCAATTTTTTTCTTAATACATCAAAATTCCTAGTCCCCATAATGGGAGGATTTTATCAAGAAAAATTATAAGAAATGTAAATATATAATTTACTCATAAAGGAGATACTAATTTTATTTAGCAGCATTTATATCTGAACCTTCTTTATCAACCAGAAAGGATTCCAGGTGGGTTGGATCTTGAAAGATAAATTTATTTTTCTGCAATACTACTGAATATTTGCAAGGAAATTTTAGAAAAAATGTCGCTCCTATTGAAAGAACCCTAGGCTTCAGTACCAGGAACTAAAAAAATTCCTTCTAAAAAAAAGTTAAAAACTTGGCTTTTCAAACAAGCATTCACATAATCCTTCCATACTCCTGACCTTATAGCAAATGTAATATAATTATTGTTCCCACCTTCTACATATTATTAATCTCTCTCTAGGTCACCCTCACCACTTTCTCCCTCTCCCCCGTTCCTTCAATATCCCTGTTATATGTGTTTTATTTTCCATTCTCTCTGTTAAAGTTATTCCCCCCCAGTTATTTGTAAACCGATGTGATATCCATTTGAATGTGGGTATATACAAGTTTTAAATAAATAAATAGATTGTGTAATTCACGATACATTAGGAAATACTTGTATTTTTTGTCCACAGAACAAAAATTCTTTATTTTTAAAATATTTTTGCAAAATTATATTTTTATCATTTCTCTACAAAGAGTTACCAACAATGTAGCTCTTTGTGCAATATCATCAATTGAAGATTCTAAGAAAGCAGTCAAATTTGGTGATTCCTGTTGGACCTGATCCATTATTTCCTCACCCTCTGGGATCCTTAATCTGGAATAGGGAATAAATATAGTATATTTTAGATATACTTTTCTCATCAATACTAGATATAAACAGAATTTCCACCAAATATTTCCTAAATAATTCATATGCTGACATTAATCTAGTTACAGGAAAATTTAAAAACCTTAAATTTCTAACCTTAAATATATTTTCTAGATTTTCTAATTGTCTTTGAGTTGTTAAACTATCTTTAATAAATGAATTATTTGCCATTTGTAATGCATTTATCTGTAATGGAACATTTTTAGTAATTTCCTCTATATGAGTTATACGCTTATTATGCATTTCTATTTCAACTTTAATCTCATTGCATATTTTGTTACTCTGAGTAATTGAAGCTGACATAATTTTCTGCAAATCATTAATTGCTTCCAAACATCTCCTAGCATGATATTTTGAGGGTCAATGGGGTCTGAGACTACTTCTGGTAGTCTCACATCCCCCTGTGCCCCCACAACTTCTGTATCTCCACAAATAGTGGTTAACACAGAACCCATATTAGATGTTTCCTCTGTCCTTGTCACGCCCGGGGGAAGAGAGGATAAGGTACCATTCATTTGTTGAGATTGCTGCATTAGGCAGGAGCTTTCAGGGGATCCTGATGAAAAATATATTTCAGAAATATAATTATGGGCTGTTCGACTTGCCCTCCTTAACACATGGGAGTCCATTGGTCCACTAGCCGTAGAAACAGCAGGTGAAGATCTGTAGACCTTAGTTTTTCTTTTCCTCCCCATATAATTGATAGGAAACAAAATTCTAGATAAGGGGCGCGCGGCTTTGCCTGCACGCCGGCGGCTGTGTGCCACACTTGCCTCAGTTTTATCAGCGTTCCAGTCCCCGATTGATGATGTCACTCAGGGGGCATGGTATTGGCCATTTTCGGGTGGAGCAGGACTCACAGGTGTAGATTGGAGCCTCGAAAACGCTCCCTCTCACCTCTCCTCTCCAAAGAGAGCTTTCTCCACCAATTCCTCTGAGTTGGCAGCCGCACTTGCCTTGGTTTCATTAGCATTCCGGGCCCCAATTGATGACATCACTCAGGGGGCATGGTCTGGGCCGTTTTTGGGTGGAGCAGGATTCACAGTGTAGACTGGAGCCTCAAAAACACTCCTTCTCGCCTCTCCTCTCCAAAGAGAGGTTTCTCTGCCAATTCCTCCCTCATTTTTTGTTTTTGTTTGAGCTTTGTGGGTTGGGGGTTGGGGAAATCATGTTTATTTAGGTTTGACAAATGAATTGATCAAAATAAATATTAAGGGGCAGATTTTCAAAGCCTACACATGTAAATCCAGGTGGATTTACATGTGTAGGGGGGTTACGTGCACCGGGCCAATTTTCAAAAGGCCCAGCGATGCGCGTAAAGCCCCGGGACACATGTATGTCCCGGGGCTCGAAAAAAGGGGCGGGGTGGGGGCATGGCTGGAGCCTCAGGCACATCGGCCATTTGCCACTGTGCCCGAGATTGCGGGCCAGCCGGCAACCGGCATGCGCAACCTACGCCTGCCTGGAGGCAGGAGCAACTTATAAAATAAAGGTAGGGGGATTTAGGTAGGGCTGGGGGGCAGGTTAGAAAGGGGAAGGGAGGGGAAGGTGGGGGGAAGGTGGGGGGGTGAAGGAAAGATCCCTCTGAGGCCGCTCCGAAATCAGAGCTGCCTCGGACGGAACAGGGAAAGCCATCGGGGCGCCCCTAGGTCTCAGCGCGTGCAAGGTGCATTAGTGTGCACTAGGGATGTGAATCATTTTTCTGACGATTGAAAATATCGTACGATATTTTCAAAGTCATCAGATATCTTGGGCTCCCCGAAACCAATAGGAAAACCCCACAAAATTATTCATGGGGTTCTCTTATCATTTTGGGGGAGGGTGGGAAAAACGGCATACAAAAACAACCCCTAAACCCACCCTGACCCTTTAAAACAGATCCCTTAGCTTCCCCCACCCTCCCGACCCCCCCCCCCCCAAATTTTTTTAAATTACCTGGTGGTCCAGTGGGGGTCCCGGGAGCTATCTCCTGCTCTCAGGCCATCGGCTGCCACTAATCAAAATGGCGCCGATGGCCCTTTGCCCTTACCATGTGACAGGGTATCCGTGCCATTGGCCGGCCCCTGTCACATGATAGGAGCACTGGATGGCCTGTGCCATTTTTAAAGTACCCAAACATTACATAGATCACAAGCTACTATTGCTTATTAATTATCATCATAGTAGTTTATGGATTTATCCTCTAGCAACTTATCTAAACCTTTTTTAAACCCAGTAACACTAACTGCTGTAACCACATCCTCTGGCAATGCATTCTAGAGCTTAATTATGTGCTGAGTGAAAAATAATTTTCTTTGATTTGTTTTAAATGAGCTACTTGCTAACTTCATGGAGTGCCCCCTGGTCCTTCTATTATTTGAGAGAGTAAATAACTTATTTACATTAACTTGTTCAAGTCCTTTCATGATTTTGTACACTTCTATTATATCCCTCCTCAGTCGTCTCTTCTCCAAATTGAACAGCCCTAACTTCTTTAGCCTTTCCTCATAGGGCAGCCGTTCCATGCCCCTTATCATTTTAGTCGCCTTTCTCTGTACTTTCTCCAGTGCATCTATATCCTTTTTTAGATACGGTGGCCAGAACTGCACACAGCATTCAAGGTGTGGTCTCACCGTGGAGCAATACAAAGGCATTATGGCCTCCTCCGTTTTATTTTCCATTCCCTTCTTAATAATTCCTAAAATTCTATTTGCTTTTTTGATTGCTATAACATACTGGGCCGATGATTTCAATGTATTATGCACAATGATGTGTAGATCTCTTTCCTGGGAGGTAACTTCTAAGATAGAACCTAACATTGGGCCTCATTTTCCACGCCACTCGAGTCGCACGCGATAAGGGACCTTTCGCACGTGAAAAGTCCCTTATCGCGTGCGATACCAGGATGGGGGCGGAGTCGGCCCCGGAAGAGGAGGAGTCGGGGCATCACCGGGGCCGACTGTGCTGACGCCGCGGACAGCGAAAAGGTAAGTGCCTTTTCGCGTCAGCTTTCGCTCCCAATAGCTCCACCTCCTATGATGGTGCTATTGGGTGCGAAACCGGCAGCGATCGCACCACGACGGTGCGATCACTGCCGGCTAGCGCAGGCCCTCCCCCCGTTTCGGCCCCCACCCCTCATCTTCTAAAGTATCGCAGGCCTGCGATACTTTAGAAAATGAGGCCCATTGTGTAACTAAAGCAAGGGCTATTATTCCCTATATGCATCACTTTGCAATTGTCCATGTTAAATTTCATGTGCCATTTGGATGCCCAATCTTCCAGTCTTGCAAGATCCTCCTGTAATTCATCACAATCCACTTGAGATTGAACTACTCTGCATAATTTTGTATCAACTGCAAATTTGATCACTTCACTTGTTGTACCCCTTTCCAGATCATTTATAAATATATTAAAAAGTAGGGATGTGAATCGGGTGATCGATCATCTTAACGATCGATTTTGGCTGGGGGGGAGGGAAATCTGATCGTCATGGTTTTTGTTTTTTTTAAATCGTAAAAAATCATAAATCGGGGGAGGGCGGGAAAACCGGCACCCTAAAACCCACCCCGACCCTTGGTAGGAGCACTGGCTGGCCGGCGCCATATTTAAAGATGGCCGCCGCCATCGTAAAGATGGCGCCGGCCATCCAGTGCTCCTACCATGTGACAGGGGCCGGCCAATGGCACGGATACCCTGTCACATGGTAAGGGCAAAGGGCCATCGGCGCCATCTTTATGAGTGGCAGCCGACGGCCCGAGAATGGGAGATCGCTCCCGGGACCACCACTAGACCACCAGGTAATTTTAAAATGTTTTGGGGGGCTCAGGAGGGTGGGGGAAGGTAAGGGGCAATTTTAAAGGGTCGGGCCTCACAAAAAAAAATTAACGATGTGAATCCGAACCGATTCCGATTCACATCACCACCGATCAGATTTTTTTCTCCCTCTAGCCGAACCCGATCATTAAGACGATCGGGCACACGATTCACATCCCTAGTAAACACAGAAGCAAAGAATTAATTTAGTCTTTCTGCAATGGCCTTTTCTTCCCTAAGAGCCCCTTTAACCCCTCGGTCATCTAATGGTCCAACCTACTCCCTCAGAGGTTTCTTGCTTCGTATATATTTTAAAAAGTTTTTATTATGACTTTTTGCCTCTATGGCCAACTTCATTTCAAATTCTCTCTTCACCTGTCTTATCAATGTTTTACACTTAACTTGACAATGCTTGTATTATATCCTATTTTCTTCAGATGGATCCTTCTTCCAATTTTTGAAGGATTTTTTTTGGCTAAAATTGCCTCTTTCACCTCACCTTTTAACCATGATGGTAATCGTTTTGCCTTCCTTCCACCTTTCTTAATGCATGGAATACATATGGACCGCACCTCTAGGATTGTAATTTTGAACAGTGTCCATGCTTGTTGAACACTTTTAACCTTTTCAGCTGCACCTTTCAGTTTTTTTCTAACTATTTTCCTCATTTTATAAGTTTCCCTTTTGAAAGTTTAGTGTTAGAGCTGTAGATTTACTTATTGTCCCCCCTTCCAGTTATTAGTTTAAATTTGATCATGTTATGATCACTATTGCCAAGTGGCCCCCACCACTTTACCTCTCTCATGAAATCTTGCATTCCACTAAGAATTAAATCTAAAATAGCTCCCTCACTTGTTGGTTCCTGAACCAATTGCTCCATGAAGCAGTCATTTATTACATTCAGGAACCTTATGTCTCTAGCAAGTCCTGATGTTACATTTACCCAGTGTTGTGTCCGTTGCTGCTCGACGCCCTCACTCCGCCCTCCTTACCTCTGTGGCGACTCCCTCTGGGTCTGATGGATGGCTGGCTGCCATGGCGTCTCCATGCCGTCTACCTCCGGCGTCCCCGGACCAGCTCGACGTTGCAGATCCGCCATGTTGCCTGATGACCTAGGGCGCGCACGTGCGCTCTGATTGAAGTTCCAGCAAGGGCACGAATCTCAGGGGCGTCCCCCTGAGATGACGTCATCCGCTTCCAATATTTAAAGGTCTCTAATTCACTATCTAACTGAGTTAACAAGGAGAGGATTCGGATACGGATTTGGCTACGTTTCCTCCAAGCTACTCTGCCTCCTTGGACTTTCCGGAGGTACCCGCTCCTCGGGGGCCTCGCTCTTTTCTTTACTTTCAGATTACAGATAGGAACCGGTATTCGCTCCTCCAGGGCCCATGTTCCTGGACACTCTGAAGATTCTCTACTGCCTGGAAGGTATCACTGCTACAAACAATTGTGAATTACCAACGCTCTCTCAGAGCTTTCCCTGGAACCAGGTACTCGCTCCTCAAGAGCCTAAACCTTTCCAGCTCCTGAGCTTCCTTGAGACCTTATGTGAGTTTTATCATCTAGTTCTGTTCATGAACCTTGTCTACACTGCCTACTCACTTTCTACAGTTTCTCAACAGCTCAGCCATCCTGGATCACGGTTCCAGTGCCTGAGGAACTACAGCCCTACTGGGCATATCAGCTCACTACTGCCACCTCTGGTGGTTTCCAAAAACCTGTCTAATAAAAGAACTAATGTGTGTCTGTCTCCATACTGAAGCCTAGCCGGTGGTCTTTCTCGGGATATCCTCCCGGGGGCGTGGTCATCTGCCACCAGCCCAGGGATTCACCACTACTATCTCAGATTCATAACAAATTGCTAACTCCTCATGGAGAACCCTAACAGATTGCTAACTCCCAGCATAGCGGAATATACAAAATCTGAGACACTACAAGATAGCTGACTCCTCCTTCTTAGGAGCCATTCATTTATATTGTTCCTCCTATATATGCCTAGCTTTCTTACAGATTTACATCAGATTGCTAACTCCCTAGCAGATTCTCAACCGATTCACAACACCCAGTCAATATTGGGGTAATTGAAATCTCCCATTATTATTGCACTGCCAAATTGGTTAGCTTCCCTGATTTCTCTTAGCATTTCATCATCTGTCTGACCATTTTGTCCAGGTGGACGGTAGTACACTCCTATCACTATGCTCTTACTGAACACACATGGGGTTTCTATCCATATAGATTCTACTGAGCATTTAGTCTCTTGTATGAGGAAGAGAAGGGGGGATAAAATCTAGATCAGTGAATAGAGAGGAAGAGATGAAGAGAATGACAAGATAAAGAGAATGAAGAAAAAGGAGAAGAAAATGGAAAGATCACTACTAGAGATGTAGGAAAGGAACTATAGAAGACAGGAGGAGAGAGATGAAATGGAAAATGAACATGAGACCCTATAAAGGAGTTAGAAGACCAAGAAGGGGAAAACAGTATAAAGCGATGAGGACCAAAGTGATAAGAAAAATAAAATGTCCAGAAAGGAAGGTTAGGAAAAAGCATTTTATATTCAGTTAAGTGAATGGACTGTGTCAACTTCGGGACTGTGCAGCTCATGATATATTTTATTTGTCATAATACAGATGGAAATGTATTTGTTTCTATTCCCATAGTGTTGCATGGCATGCAGAGTCTGGCTTCTTGGTGTTTCCAGTTCATTTTTTTATTGAAGTATCATGGCATGAGGTGTTAGGTCCCCCAGCCCTTGGGGAGTCGTACCGGATCCCCTCACCTATGCAGGCAGGAAGCCTGCTCCAGCGTCCCCCTCCGTTGCCATGTCCCAGCATGGTTTGCCGCCATTGTAGCCTGCTTGCGGTGCTCCTGGTGCCGCTGACACTGGAGTGATCCCTGGGCTTCCTAGGCACGCATGCGCATGCCTGGGCCAGATTTAAAGGGCCAACAGTGGGAACGTTCCCCTCAGCCCGGGATGATGATGTCAGGCAAGGTAGATATAAATACCCTACCTTGCCACTTCCTCCTTGCCTCGGCAACAAGTCCAGATCCTGGTAGGTGCGTGTTGTCTGAATCCTGGTCCTGCATTCTTGTGGTTCTCTTGCCTCCTGCACCAGATCTTGCTCCTGCTCCATCTCCAGTCCTAGTTCCAGTTCCTGCTTCCAACCAGCTCTTCCTTGCCCCTGCTTCCTTGGATTATTCTTCTGGCTCTAACCCTGCTTGTTAGGGATGTGACTCGGGCTTCGGACGATTGAAAATATTGTCGATATTTTCAAAATCATCAGAAATCAGGGGCTCCCCTGAAACGATAGGAAAACCCCACGATATTGATCATGGGGGTTCTCTTATCGTTTTGGGGGAGGGTGGGAAAAACGGCACACAAAAATAACTCCTAAACCCACCCCGACCCTTTAAAACTAATCCCTTTGCTTCCCCCACCCTCCCGACCCCCCCAAAAAACATTTTACAGGTACCTGGTGGTCCAGTGGGGGTCCCGGGTGCGATCTCCTGCTCCCGGGCCGTCGGCTGCCACTAATCAAAATGGCACCGCCCATCCAGTGCTCCCTCCATGTGACAGGGACCGGCCATCCAGTGCTCCCTCCATGTGACAGGGGCCGGCCAATGGCACGGATACCCTGTCACATGGTAAGGGCAATGGCCATCAGCGCCATTTTTATTAGTGGCAGCCAACGGCCTGAGAGCGGGAGATCGCTCCCGGGACCCCCACTGGACCACCAGGTACCTGTAAAATGTTTCGGGGGGGGTCGGGAGGGTGGGGGAAGCAAAGGGATTAGTTTCAAAGGTTTGGGGTGGGTTTTTTGTTTATCAGTTCGGGCGCAGCCGATAAACAAAACCGCGATCGGGCCGATTGGAAAAAAAACCCACATGTGAATCGGAACCGGAATCCAAACCGATTCCGGTTCCGATTCACATCTCTACTGCTTGTCTCCTGGTTTCTGCTTGGCCGCTGCCTGCCCTGATCTTCAGCCTGGTACTTCGTCTCTGCTTGTCCACTGCCTGCCCTGATCTTCAGCCTGGTTCCTAATCTCTGCTTGTATGCTGCCTGACCTGACCTCAGCATGTCCTCCACCTCATTTAGCCTGCTGCCTGCTTCGACCCTTGGTATGTCCAACCTGTCTTATGCCTGAGAGACCCGCGCCTAAGTCCTGCCGGCCCCAGCACCCAAAGGCTCAACCCACGGGGAATGTGGGCTGGTATAAGTGAAGGTCCTGTTAGGTTCTCTCTCCCAGAACCACCTCCTGATGATGAGGACCACCAGGGACCACCCCTTGGTGGTGGCACGCTTTGGGCCTCTAGTTGTATTGTGAATCAGAGGTGTAAGTATAATCTTCTTAATGAATATTTTAAAGACTTTTTGCCCACTTCCTAGAACTGTCCAAGCTCTTCGGAAATGAGACAGGTCATAAGTTGTTTCAATATCTTCCTGAGTGTCCTTCTGATTATAGTTGTCTCTCTTCCTGAAAGTACCTATAATTTACTTGATAGAAACTGAGCAAAAAGTCTATGATATACATCCCTTACAACACCTTCTAATTTTTCTGTATACTGTATTCGTTTCGGTTAGCTGTTAGATCTAAAAAGTTCTGTATCGTGTAAGGGTATTCCCTAAAGCACACTTTTATTTACCTCCATCTTCAATTGTCTCCAATTGTAGGAAGAACTGTCCCACCATCAATAGGAAAATGATGTAGTTTAAATATAGGTATTGTTTTCCCAAACTGACTAATCATAGGGAGGTCCATATTGAGCTGCTGAGCTGCTGTTGCGACCATCGCTGCTCAATGTTCTCACTCCGCCCTCTTCACCTTTGTGGCGACTCCCTCCAGGTCTGATGGACGGCTGGCTGCCGCGGCGTCTCCATGCCGTCTCCCTCTGGTGTCCCTGGACTGGCTCGATGTTGCAGTTCCGCCATGTTGCCTGATGACCTAAGGGGTGCGAGCGCGCACGCTCTGATTGAAGTACCAGCAAGAGCGCGAACCTCAGGGGTGTCCCACTGAAATGACGTCATCCGCTTCCAAACTTAAAGGTCTCTATTTCACTATCATATCAGCACACTATTGCCACCTCTGGTGGTTTCAAAAACCTGTTTAATAAAAGAACTAATGTGTATCTGTCTCCATACTCAAGCCTAGCCGGTGGTCCCTCTTGGGATATCCTCCCAAGGGTGTAGTCATCTGCCACCAGCCCAGGGATCCACCCACTACTATATCAGATTCATTACAGATTGCTACTCCTTAGCAAGACGATATCTGAGGCACTACAAGATTGCTGACTCCTCCTCCTTTAGGAGCCATTAATAACAGATTGCTACTCCGCAGCCTAACTAACAGCAGATTTACATCAGCTGCTTGGCAAGTTAGCTGGATGCACTTATCTGGCTAACTTAGCCAGGATATTCAGTGGTTTGGCAGTGCCGCTGAATATACCCGGCTATCTTAAAGTTAGCTGGATACGTTTATCAGAATAACTTTAGAACATTCCTGTGGCCCAAGCAGAGATAGCCAGATAAGTTATCCAGATAACTTTGAATATCAGAGTTAGCCAGATAACTTATTTGGCTAACTCGACTCCTCCCTGATCCACACAATCCCTGCCCCTGAGTTATTCAGCTAATAACTTAGCCAGATAATCTCTTATCCAGCTAAGTAGTACCCACTGACCTTAGCCAGATATTCAGTGGTGCCACTTAGTAGGGATGTGCATTAATTTTGAATGAATTCGCAATCCGCAACGTATAGGTCCCTATTCGTTGCATTTGTGGGGTTCTGAAACATATGGCGAACCCCCACGAATGCAACATATCACTAATGAATAAAACCCCCACCCTCCTGACCCCCCAAGACTTGCCAAAAGTCCCTGATGGTCCAGCGGGAGTCCTGGAGTGATCTCCTGCACTTGGGCCGTCGTCTGCATACATTCAAAATGGCGACGACAGCCAAGCCCTTACTATGTCACAGGGGCTACCGGTGCCATTGGTTGGCCCCTGTCACATGGTAGGAGCACAAGATGGTGCCGGCCGTCCATCAGTTTGCTTCACCAGTTTGCTACTTTTTTTGAAGGTGTGAATAAACATATGGATAAAGGTGAGACAGTTAATATAGTGTATCTGGATTTTAAAAAAATCATTTGGCAAAGTACCTCATGAGAGACTCTTGAGAAAATTAAAAAGTTATGGAAAAGGAGGCAATGTTCCATTATGGATTGAGAACTGGCTAAAAGGTAGAAAACAGAGAATAGAGATAGATGGTCAATTTTCTCAGGACCACTGCTTTTTAATTAACCTTTAATGCATAGGCCCCTTGGTCTTATGTGTAGGTTTGTACTGAGGCCAACACTTGCTCTGCATCATCTTTTCATAGTAATGTAGAACAGATACATGGACTTGAAGTGAATTGAAGACATTGAGCCCAATGTCTACCAGGAATTACTTTGCTCACTACCAGGGATACCAGTAATGATAGGTCCCTGGTGGTGAGATTTGACTGTCTTTCTGGGAGCACCATCTTGGAAAGAAACCGTTCTGAAAGAACAGGAAATTCATGCGTTTATGCATATGCTCACTATTTGAAAAAATATACGCAAATAAGAGTTCACTTAAATGCAAGCATTATCACAAATACCGAATGTACATGCATATGTTTTCTATAAAAGAAATGCATATTTTATAATTTGTGCAGATGTATGCACTGTTGTGCTCAGATTATAAAATATGAGCATAAATTTGTGCATCCCCATATATATGTGTATATGGGGCCACATGCAATTCTTTGAAAATTATCCCATACGTTCTTAGTTATATACTGAACCAGAACCAGTGGATGTTAACAGGCATACACTAGCATTAGCACAAACCCACTTGTAAATGAAAGATTAAAGAACATTAAATTCAAATTAGGCTTTAGCAGGTGCATAGAAAATAGCATGGTATGCTTTCCTTCATGCGCTATTTTCTGTGCATTTGATAAGAGCTAAAATTTAACATCTGTCTTGGACCAGGTGTTAACTTGTCAGCACATCCTTTTGAAAGGGATCAGGAAACAGCAAGCATTGGAGTTTACACATGCAGCGAAGTACAAGAGACGACACTGGAAAAGTTTACTAGCAGGCCTCTGAGCTATAACACTTCTCCTACCACTTTTCTTTGAAAAACCAAAAGACACCAGCACAGTAGCACACACTGTTTTTTAAAACTTCTTGCACACATATCCACATTTATTTGCGTCATGAATATGACTTTTAAAACCAAAGGCGACAAATGCCAAGTGATGTTAAGACATTGTTGTACACATCACAATGTAGAAAGCACAATCATTTTACTTTTTTAATGAAGGGTCATTGTATAAATTCATAGCAGAGCTTTTAGAGCTTTCAGACATTCCTGATCTGAGAATTATTGTACTTGTAGCCTGAGCCTGAACTATAAATATATCCACATTTTCCCTTCCCACTGCCCCAATGTCCCACGTCCCAACCCTCACCCCTCGAACACATATACATGCACACATTTTTCTTATCCAACTTTTCAAACAAGACACTGTCCAATAGGGATGTGAATCATTTATTAACGATTTAAATTATCGTCCGATAATTTTAAAATCGTCATTAATCGGTAAGGGACTCGATACAATAGGAATTCCCTCGATTTATCATGAAAAATCGTTAAATCGAGTACGGGAATTATTTGGGGGGAGGGCGGGAAAACCGGCACACCAAAACAACCCCTAAACCCACCCCGACCCTTTAAAACCAATCCTTTAACCTCCCCCACCCTCCTGACCCCCCCAAGCTGGCCAAAAGTTCCGGTTGTGTCCAACGAGAGTCCCGGAGCGAACGTGTGGCGAATCACGTGACGTCCGCGTCACTCCGATGTGACGCGGACGTCACGTGCTCCTCGCAAAGGAATACAGAAATGGCGTCCTGACTCCCCGCTGGACCACCAAGGAGTTTTGGTAAGTCTTGGGGGGGGATTAAGGAGGGTGAGGGGTTTAAATTTTTATTTAGGATCAGCAATCGCGATTTCCAACGCATTCAACATAGCTATGTTGAATAAGTTGGAAATCCGATCGTTTTCGCCTCATCACTTTTTTAAGTTAAAAAAAAAAAAAAGTTGCGTTTTACATATGCGGTCAAAATGAATGCACACCCCTAGTACCTTCTCCATCGCAATTATATCTTTTTTGAGATTTGGCGACCAGAATTGTACATGGTATTCAAGGTGCGGTCTCACCATGGAGCGAAACAGAGGCATTATGACATTTTCCATTTTATTCACCATTCCCTTTCTAATAATTCCCAACATTCTGTTTGCTTTTTCGACTGCCGCAGCACACTGAACCGACAATTTCAATGCATTTTTCCAAAATGATGACTAGATCTCTTTCTTGGGTTGTAGTATCTAATATGGAACCTAATATTGTGTAACTATGGCATGGGTTATTTTTCCCTATATGCATCACTTTGCACTTATCCACATTAAATTTCATCTGCCATTTTGATGCACAATTTTCTAGTCTCACAAGGTCTTCCTGCAATTTATCACAATCTGCTTGTGATTTAACTATGTTGAACAATTTTGTATCATCTGCAAATTTGATTATCTCACTCGTTGTATTTCTTTCCAGATCATTTATAAATATATTGAAAAGTAAGGGTCCCAATACAGATCCCTGAGGCACTCCACTGCCCACTCCCTTCCACTGAGAAAATTGTATATTTAATCCTACTCTCTGAGTGTTTCCTGTCTTTTAGCCAGTTTGTAATCCACGAAAGGTCATCGCCACATATCCCATGACTTTTTACTTTTCCTAGAAGCCTCTCATGAGGAACTTTGTCAAACGCCTTCTGAAAATCCAAGTACACTACATCTACCCGTTCACCTTTATCCACATGTTTATTAACTCCTTCAAAAAAGTGAAGCAGAATTGTGAGGCAAGACTTGCCTTGGGTTAAGCCATGCTGAATTTGTTCCATTAAACCATGTCTTTCTATATGTTCTGTGATTTTGATGTTTAGAACACTTTCCACTATTTTTCCTGGCACTGAAGACAAGCTAACTGGTCTTTAGTTTCCTGGATCGCCCCTGGAGCCCTTTTTAAATATTGGGGTTACATTAGCTATCCTCCAGTCTTCAGGTACTATGGATGATTTTAATGATAGGTTACAAATTTTTACTAATAGGTCTGAAATTTCATTTTTTAGTTCCTTCAGAACTCTGGGGTGTATACCATCTGGTCCAGGTGATTTACTACTCTTCAGTTTGTCAATCAGGTCTACCACATCTTCTAAGTTCACCGTGATTTGGTTCAGTCCATTTGAATCATTACCCATGAAAACCTTCTCCAGTCCGGGTACCACCCCAACATCCTCTTCAGTAAACACCGAAGCAAAGAAATTATTTAATCTTTCCGCAATGGCCTTATCTTCTCTATGTGCCCCTTTAACTCCTCAATCATCTAACGTTCCAACTGACTCCCTCACAGGCTTTCTGCTTCGGATATATTTTAAAAAGTTTTTACTGTGAGTTTTTGCCTCTACAGCCAACTTCTTTTCAAATTTCTCTTAGCCTGTCTTATCAATGTCTTACATTTAACTTGCCAACATTTATGCATTATTCTGTTTTCTTCTGTTGGATCCTTCTTCCAATTTTTGAATAAAGATCTTTTGGCTAAAATAGCTTCTTTCTCCTCCCCTTTTAACCATGCCGGTAATCGTTTTGCCTTCTTTCCACCTTTCTTAATGTGTGTAATACATCTAGACTGTGCTTCTAGGATGGTATTTTTTAACAATGACCACACCTCTTGCACACTTTTTACCTTTGTAGCTGCTCCTTTCAGTTTTTTTCTAACAATTTTTCTCATTTTATCAAAGTTTCCCTTTTGAAAGTTTCCCTTTTGAAACTTTATCCAGATATTCAGCAGAGCTTATCCAGATAAGTCTATCAATGAATATGTCTGGGTAACATTGTCCAGATGACTTGAGGCAGCCTTTCTCCCTGATCAGACTTACCCACATACCTTTATCTGGATACTGCTGAATATCAGTGCTGACCAGTTAAAGTTACTGTGCCCCAGGAATGTCTGACTTTTTTTATGTGAGCAAACTTTGTTCAGGCAACCTTTTTCCTAGACAGACATTTATAATTTATTCACTCAATGGGATGCATTTTACATCCCAAAGATTTGTCTGGCTAACCCCAAAATTATATATTAATCAAAAGAACAGGCACCGCTGTTCTATCACTACTATTTCTATTTTTTCAATAAGATTTATAATATCAAGTAATTTTATAAATAGTTTTAAAGCCTACATGAATTATTAGAATATGTTATCTGCTATTTTTTTTTAAAACAATTACATTTTGGAGTAATTTGAAGGTTTCATACACTCGTGTAGGCGTCCCTGCACCGTTCATGCATTGTAATTATTAACCTCCAACCACCTCCGTGCTGTGTTTTCTTACTAAAAAATTTTTATATGTTATTATTTTTGTTTTGTTTTTTGTATTACAGTCCTAAAATCCCCATGACATCCATTTGGTGTAACTTAATGCTTATTGTCTTCTGTGAACAATTCAATTATTAGCAAAATGTTACCTTCATTATTTCTTGATGTCATACTATTCCACCGTAGTGCTTGATAATGTTCAGAATGGATAACCCCAAAATTAGCCAGACAAATCTTTTGAATATCAATTTCAATAATAATGATTTACTCAGACAAAATTTACAGCAGGGGGATAATTATAAACCCCAAAATGTATCCAGCTAATTTCCAAAGTTAGCCGGATACATCTTTTGAATATCGACTTCAATAATAATACATTTATTTATTTATTTATTCATACATTTTATATACCCTCATTCCATGTATAGAACAAACACATAACAAACATACCATTACATTTAAAAGTTGCAAGCAAGAAACTGTAAACACATAGCCACAATATCATAAAAGCCAGGAATATTATTGAAACTATCTGCTTGTGAAGGATTGGCTAAGATCTTGGTTAGACCCTGCAGAGAAGGAAGACATATAGGGGTAGATTTTAAAAGGGTTACGTGCATAAGTTATGCCCGTAACCCTTTAAACCCCCCCCCCCCCCCCCGTGCGCGCCAAGCCTATTTTGCATAGGCTCAGCGGTGCGCGCAAGCCCCGGGACGTGCGTAAGTCCCGGGGTTTTACGGGGGGCGTGTCAGGGGCGTGTCAGGGCCAACGCGACATTCGGTGCATTCCGGGGGGGCGTGTCGGGGGGCATGGTGCCAGCCCGGGGTTGTTTGGGGGCATGGCCGAGGCCTCTGAAACGGGTCCCAGGCTGGGGAATCGCACACCAGCAGTCCGCTGGTGCGCGCAAGTTATGCCTGCTTCTGGCAGGTGTAACTTTTTAAACACAGGTAGGGGGGGTTTAGATAGGCCCCAATTTCGGAGCAGCCTCGGAGGGAACGGGCAGCGCGCACAGGGCTCAGCACGCAAGTTGCACAAATGTGCACCCCCTTGCGCGCGCCGACCCCGGATTTTATAAGATACGCGTGGCTACGCGCATATCTTATAAAATCCGGGGTACTTTTGTTTGCGCCTGGTGCGCGAACAAAAGTATGCGCGGGCACACTTTTAGAAAATCTACCCCATAGTATGATTAGACAGGAGCTATTGGGGAAAAAAGCAGGCTGGAAAAAATGCTAAGATGGCTACCAGTGGGACTACATTGCCCAGAATTCCAGAGACCTAGCATCTGGCAGATCAATAACAAACAGTTAAAGCATGATGAATGAATCAGCAGCTGCTATAGGCTGTGAGGCACTAAAAGTCAAGACAGGCAGTCTTGCTGCCAGAAAGCAGGCATGGCCTGAAATGAGGAAGGAAGAGGAAGAACATCTCCAGCCCTGAAAGGACCTTTTGCTGCTGCTGCTGCTGCTGCTGCTGATGATGATGATGATGATGATGATGATGTTGATGAGTCAGAGTCTGACTTATGGAAATTGCCAGCACTTAAACTAAGTTCCTTTTTGATTGTCATTATAAAAGACTTTATTATATTACTGAATCAGGGCTCTTTGACACTGAGTGTGAGACAGAAAAATGGATTTAAAATAGACCCTTTGTGAGAGTAGAGCAAGGAACAAAGTAAAAGTTCAGTTAATCTGGGCTGGGCAAGATTATTTCTAAATACTATAAAAGTTAGGTTGTATGTAGAAGCTATCTTATTGTGTCATAAAGATCTGAGAGTTAATTAGGTTAAACAGGATGGACAGCTCAGTGGAAGGAACGTTTCTTTTATTAGGAGGTAGGGGAGAGAAAACCTAAACACCTATTACAAAGATAGAGACTGTAGTTTGTTGTCTCTGTGAAAATACTAAAATTCAAGAGTAAATGTAGCTACTTTTACAAAGAGAATGATACCTCCAGGTAGTGAATGTTAGTGTGGCTATTTTTAAGCTTAAAAAGGATCCGGTATGATAGCCTGAGAAAAAGAATTTATTCCACCCATAGAAGCACGACTGGGGAAGCTGCAGTATAAAGGTTTGTGCATTTGAACCTCTGTAGAGCACTAAAGACTTGCCTCAAGATTTGTCAATTATACCTCTTTTCTCCAATGTACTTTGAAGGGGAAATAACTTATGCCTGGATTCATCATTTTGGTATAAATAGAGAAAAAAATAGCGCCCGTGGAAAAAAAAAGGTGCATGGTTAGTCTCATTTTCCTGGTACTGCATCGCAATTTAAATGTATCACACCACATTATTTTCACATCGCATGCTGCATTACAGAAAGAGAGTGAGAGAGAGACACTAGAAGCTCACAAAAAAACTATTTATACCACAGTTTTACATGCACAGTCATACATACGAATAGCACATTTACCACCATCAGTGAAGATTTAATGTGATTTGGAGCGATGAAAGGTGAAAGAAGAGTAGATTTATTCCATGTACTCTCTATTAGCTTGATTAATTAAGCTAGGTAGAGAGAACTCTTATTTCACCTCACCCCGAGTTCATAATGTCCCCCCCCCCCCCCCCTTTGCAATGGTATAGAAAGTTCAGATATGTGAGCCTCCACAGAGGCTATCTCTCTGTCTTTCTCTCCCCTCCCTCAAACCGCAATAAAAACATTTTCGGTCGCTAACGCAGGCACAATGCACAGGAAAAAGGTGTAGTTATTTCTGGCGTTGCTGTGAGTTACCCTATTGCACGCCACGCTAACTGACACTCTTTTCCATTTACTCCACCCAAACTCCTCCCACTTGAATACAAATGAAAAATGTGCACACCCAATTTGTGATGCTCTAGTTATCGCGGGCGTTACGTCCCTAACACATTTTGATAAATGACCAATTAGAAGCCTTTCTTTTGTTTAATTTTTTGGAAGTGGAGAATGTTACAGGGGAGCCACAGAGAACTAGAATCATGGGTGGTAATTTTAAAACATGCGAGCGTGTGCCCATACATGCACGTATCAGCTTGCGAGTGAAGAAACGCTAGAATGTTAAATCATGCACACATTTGCACATGTATGTTTTAAAATACACTAACTGCGTGAAATTATGGTCTTAATTTTAAGAGGTTACTCGTGCAAAGCTAGTATACGTCTTCCATAGGACTTTGTCAGCTTTTACACGCGTATGTAAGTGAATTTTAAAACATGCTCACACGAGGCACATTCCCAGTTTTCCAATTAGTCCACCAGTTAATATCAAGGTCTTTCAGACATCTCTGGTTCTTCATCCTGTATTCCAACCAGTTGAATAGGACCCCTCACCCTGTCCTATAAGCCCTAAAACTCTAGATCTACAGACTTGCTCCTTATCAGGCGCAGTAGTAAAATTTCACAGATATCTATGCACATAAGGGTTGGCCTTGTCCCAGAACGCCCATGCCCCACCCCTTTTCCACCCTATACATGCATAATTTCCTGCTTTATAAAATTTGTGTTGCTTGCGCGCATTTTTTGTGTGAGCAGCGCTTTTAAAATCAACCTCATTGCTAGCAAATAAGTGCTTTCTGTTTGCAATGTTTAAAGGATAAAATGTGTATATTGTTTGGTGAAACCCAGGGACTGTGTGAAAAGTTAAAACTGTTCTAATTTTAATAAATCCTATTGTAGTGAGACCCCCTTGCGATAGTGGTACCCCTCCCATGAAAAAACATTGTAACTTAGTAGCTCTAGGCCTATGTTAGACCTGCTCTATGGCAAGAATTTAGCCAACTAAGTTAGGGGGTTCCAGGGGCATAACTGGGAGGAGTTGAGTTAGCTGACTAAATTATCCAGCTACCTCCAATATTCAAAGTTAGCCAGCTAACTTAGGGGTTCATTTTTCTAATTGTGATAGGGCCTTATTGTGGGCATTAGGGCTCTAACACTCACGATAACACCATAACGCATGCGATAAATAATTAATCGTGAGATGCGCATGCAAATTTTAAAAATGTAGTCAAGTGGGAGGAATTTGGTCAGAATAAAGGAAAATGAGGGGTACTTCTCTCCCTCTCTCTTACCAGCATATCAAAATGTGATAAAAGCCTGTCCATGCACTTCTCATATTGTAATTTTATAGCAAAATGATAAATCTAGGCCTTTCTTGGCTAACTTTAGGATAGCTCTTTGGCCATTATCAGACAGCCAGCTAAGGCCTAGATTTATTATTTTGTTATAAAAATAGTGCCGGTGATAAAAAAAAAAAAAAGGGGCATGGTTAGGGTAATTTTCCTGATACTACATCATGTGTTAAATTTATCAGACCCCACAATATTGACATCACAAGCTGAGAAGTACCCAGACAGGCTTTTTTCAAATTTTGGGCAGCTGGTGAGAAAAGAGAGAAAGAGAGATGAAAGGTACACAAAGATGAGATTTCTACATTGTTGTCTCGACCTAGTTTGATAGCAGCTAGGTAGAGGTGCATCAAGCTAGGTCAAGAGTACTTTGTACAAATCTCATCTTTTTATACCTTTCATTACTCCAAATCACAAAATCTTCACTGATGTTTACTGTGCTGTTTGTACCTCTGACTGTGTATGTAAAATTGCCCCCCAAAATCTAGCCCAAAACCAAAACCTCATCTCGCGTTCAGAATGCCCCCTCTTACAGTGGTATAAAAAATTGACTAAAATGTGTGCCTCCCTAGAGGCTCTCTCCCTCTCCCTCTCTCTCTCCTTCTCCTTCTCCCCTCTCCTCTCTCCCCTCTCCCTGTCTGAAACAGCATTGGCAATGTTTATTGCAAATCCCATTTCGGCCGTAACAAACACCTATCACAGGCATAACACCAGGAAAAAAGGTGTAGTTATTTCAGGTGTTAAATCCTGCACTAGTGTGAGTTACCTTATTGCACGCAACATTAAGCACCCCTCATTTTCATTTTCTCTGCCCAAACTCCTCCCAAATTCTTCCCACTTGATTACATTGTCAAAATTTGCATATGCATTTCATGATGCATTATTTATCGCATGAGTTATGGCATTATTGCGGGCGTTAGGGCCCTAACGCCCGCGATAAGGACCTAACGCAATTTGAAAAATGACCCCCAAAGTTAGCTGTCTAACCTTAAGAGAGCCAGCTATATTCAGTAATGCAGCTGTACTACTGAATATACCTCCAAAGTAACTTTGCAATCCAAACAGTTGATAAATATGGACCTCCTGATGTCCAAATTCACTTCTTTGCTTCCATGAATTTGTAGTTCTCTCAAAGAGTATGCTGTAGTTCTCAAGGAAGAGCTCCAGCATTTCATCATTTTCCTCATGAGTGAAGCACAACATCTGTTTCTATGGTTGTTCCCATGCTCCTATAGTGGATAGTTATCCTCCTTCTCCTTTAACTTTTCCTCCTTGTTTAAAGGCAAGGAAGCTGAGCAAGGAGGAAAGGATGACTCAATGTGCTCTGTTTAGCATGTGTGCCTTATTTTTTATATCAAAATATATCATATAGTGACATATAATTTATTATAATAACCTTTATTTTAATTACAAAAAGTATTTTAATACAAATCTTTACACATAATCATTTCCATTCTAAATATACAAAGGAATACATGTTCAAAAACTAACATTTAATATCTAAAAGAAACATCCATACATCCATCCACACACATATAAAAGCGTAATAGGGAGTGGGGTTTTGTTACCTGTTTCAAAACGCCTGGGAGGTATGGTGGCAAGAAGCTGAAAAGAAGTGAACATCTGTGTGATTTTCGATGTGGTGAGTTCATTCATTTCTTTCAACTTCTTGCGCGTAGCTTCTTCGATTTTCTTCTGTATTGTGGTTAATGTAGAGTATGGATTGTGTTTGATTATTGCAGAAGAAATTAGAAGAAGGAAAAATTATGTGAGAATTGAAAATTTACTTGGTGGAGATATTTTGATAGTTGTCGGGAATTGATGTGTGTAATTGTATATGTGCGCCTATAGGGTATTTGGTAGGGGTGTGCATTCGGATTGACCGCATTAGTAAAACGCAACTCATATTTTTTTTTTACTTAAAAAATTGATTCGACATAAACGATCGGATTTCCCACATATCGAACATAGATATGTTCGATATGTGGGAAATCGCAATTGTTGAGCCAAAATAAAAATATAAACCCCCTCACCCTCCTTAATCCCCCCCCCCGACTTACCACAACTCCCTGGTGATGGAGCGAGGAGTGAGGACGCCATTTCTGCAATCCTTGGCGAGAAGCATGTGACGTCGGCGGCACGTCGAGTGACGCCGGCGTCACGTGATTCCCGGCTCGTTCGCGCCGGACGGCTCGTTCGGCCCAAAAAGAACTTTTGGCCAGCTTGGGGGGGCCTCCTGACCCCCCCAAGCTGGCCAAAAGTTCTTTTTGGGCCGAACGAGCCGTCCGGCGCGAACTCGCCGGGAATCACGTGGCGCCGCGTCACTCAGACGCGACGTCACATGCTTCTCGCCAAGGATTGCAGAAATGGCGTCCTCACTCCTCGCTCCATCACCAGGGAGTTGTGGTAAGTCTGGGGGGGGGATTAAGGAGGGTGAGGGGGTTTAAATTTTTTTTTTGCACATATGTACATATACCCAACTCATTGGATTTTTTTTATGTCCATATTGGCCGCAAGTGGGACCCCCTTTCGGACATAAAAAATATGAACATAAAATTTTGCTCTGCACATCCCTAGTATTTGGCGCACATATAATTATTAAGAGTTACATTTCTAAAAGCTTTGCAAGATTGTAATTGTATTTAAATTTTTCATTATTGTAGAATATATATGCATGGGGATACTTGGGAAGATCGTTTGTAAGATATGGGATTAGTAGTGACTTGAAACATACTCTCCTGAAGAAGCCTGTGGGAAGGCGAAACATGTTGGGAGCATTATAAGTACTGTGAAGAAAAGGGAGCATTACAAGTACTATGAAGAAAAGAAAAGAAAGAAGTTCTCTTAGTAATAACGGAGAAAAGAAATTCCACTACGAAAGAGATAAAAAATAAGTGCTTATATTATGTGTGTGGATGGAAATATGGATGTTTTTTTTAGATATTAAATGTTAGTTTTTGAACATGTATTCCTTTGTATATTTAGAATAGAAATGATTATGTGTAAAGATTTTTATTAAAATACTTTTTTAATTAAAATAAAGGTTATTATAATAAATTATATGTCACTATATTATATATTTTGATTGATGGTGTGATATATTATTAAAGTTGCCAGGATTTTTTATCTAATTTTTTATGTAAGCTAAACACTATTAATCAAGAGGCTGATGAAAATGTACACTTTGGGGCAGATTTTCAAAGGGTTACGTGCGTAACTTACAAGCGTAAACCCGAAAACCTGCTTCTGCACGTGCCGAGCCTATTTTGCATAGGGTCGGCGGTGCACGCAAGCCCCGGGACACGCGTATGTCCCGGGGCTTTGAAAAAGGGGCGGGAAGGGGGCAGGGGCAGGGGCATGGGCGTGGCGCCGGTCTGGGGCCGGTCCAGGGGCGGGACCGAGGCCTCCAGCACAGCAGCTGTGCCGGGGGATGGTGCACCGGCATCCAGCCAGCACGCGCAAGATACACCTGCTACAGGCAGGCGTAAAAAGTGAAACAAGGTGGGGGGTGATTTAGGTAGGTCTGGGGGGTGGGTTAGATAGGGGAAGGGAGGGGAAGACGGGGGAAGGTGGGGGGAGCAGAAGAAAAGTTCCCTCCAAGGCCGCTCCAATTTCGGAGTGGCCTTGGAGGGAACGGGGAAAGCCATGGGGGCTCCCCTAGGGCTTGGCACATGCAAAGTGCACAAGTGTGCACCCCCTTGCGCGTGCTGACCCTGGATTTTATAACATGCGCGTGGCAGCGTGCACATGTTATAAAATCGGGTGTACATTTGTGCGCGCCAGGTAGCGCTTCTTTAAAAATCTACCCCTATGATTTTTGTGTTAGCATGTTTATTTGCTATTCTTGTAATTTTTTTATTGCATGTGTGAAAACAAATGTAGTGCATCACTGGATAAATGGAGTCTGAAAGCTCAATATTCAAAGCTATTTAGCCAAATAAGTAACAACTTATCTGGCTAAGTGGCAGCCACTGAATATTTATTTATTTATTTGTATTCCTTTGTATTCTGTTTTTTAGTACTTCAAAGCAGATTACATTCAGGTACTGTAGTTTATTTCTCTGTCCCCAGAGAGCTCACAGTCTAAGTTTATGTTCAGTGGTTGCCACTTACCTAGATCATTAGATAGCCAGAAAAGTCAGGGGCAGGCAATAGGTGTAACACAGCGGCACTACTTATCCGACTATCTTTGCCGGATATAATTTATCCAGCTAAGTGGTGCTGAATACAGGGATATTCAGCAGTATAACCATGCCCAATAAGTCTTATCCAGTTAACTTACAGAAACAATCAATTTTGAATACTGATTTAGAGTGCAGGCTAAAATAGTTATATCATGCATGTGATAAAAATATGTTCTGTGAGATTTTGTGGATAGGCCCTATGGCAAGCAACATAACCATCTTGGAAAAAAAGCTATTGACAAGCCAACTACCTTTTACACCTGGAAGCAAAAGAAAAAAATGATTGGTGTTCCCTCATCAGTCAATCTTTACCACTGATCATCTTTGTCATATAAAAATATCAGTGTGTTTGGTCTTCCAGAAAATTGATCCAGGGTTCCAAAGGCTCCCACTGTAAGAGACCTTGCACTACAGGTGTGAGCATTTGCACAAGATGAGACCATGAGTGCCGGATCCTGTTTTCTAACCATGACTCCTTCTAGCAGCCTCTTGAAAGAGAACTGCATTTTCATAAGACTGCAATCAGAACAATTCAACTACATTCCAATTATTATTTCATTTTTTCATGTGTTTAAAGAATATTTTATCATACTATTTAACTGATGCAGAGAAAGGTATTTTAATGACATACATTATACCTTATTTTAGTATAAATCCATTAAAGCAGATATTCTAGAAAGACCCTTTTTAAACATATAATACTGTTGCCAGTTAAAACAAAATCATTAACATCCCTCTTTTTCATTCTGATTTGATGGTACTTGTCTTGATCACTTCTACCTTTATGCAGAGTAATTGGACATTGCTGTACTGATCTTCTACCTATTTTCTTTTTGAGATCTGTCACTTATTTATCATCACTTTTCTATCATCATTCTCTAGGGCCTAAGCAGTAAAGCTTAGTGTGCATAATAAAACATTTTAGCACGCATATTAAATTCTGTGCTTATGCACAGTGCATGCTAACCCAATCTAAAAAGATGTTAGCATGTATGCAGTTGTAAATGAACTTCTTCAGATGCAAATTAGGCTTTAGTGAACGTGCCATTTAGGGGTGGTATACTCTCTTCCAGGAACATGCAAGCTAATGCCTACATTTAAATACCTACTTTGGACCAGATGAAAACTTTTTAGATCACATACTGTTTCAAGTGTTCAGTTAATAACATGTATTAGGGGTTACAGATAGAAGAAATATGGCTACTGCAATAGGAAGAGTAATGAGAGATGGAGAATTGAGGACAGGGAAGAAAAAGAGTAGAGGAAGAAATCAAGAGAAAGAAAAGAATAGGCCAGAAAGGACAGACACCATCATGCATCTTAAATTTCAAAAACAATTCCATATTTATTTAGACATCACAAATATACTTTCAAATAATATTTTATAACAAATAGCAATTTTTTGCAAACATTGGTGTACATTTGACAGTGTATAAGGTGCAATGTTGTAACTATTTCAAATAAGGGCTCAGCCCGCTAGCTCCTATTGTATGCCATGATTATACAAAATGCATTGCATGTGTCCTACATGGATCTCAGATGGTAAAATTAGTTTGCAGAAGAAGTGCTGCAGTAGACACAAGGCTGCATCAGTTGAACAGCAAAGTCCCTCACAGAATAGAAGGCACTGAGTGGAAACTACAAGCGCGCACTAACAAAAATAGCAAAAAGTAACAAGAAATAAAAATAAACGTTTTTTTGTTAGTGCACGCTAACATGAGTTAGCGTGCACTAACTCCCATTAGCGCGCACTAACTCCCATTAGCGCGACTAACCCGAAAAATGTTTTTTATGAAAATTTGGGGGGAATAGTGATCGTTTCTGTTTTTACCCGATATATTAACGAATTTAGAAATATCGTATGATATTTCAATTCATTAGAAAAATGATTCACATCCCTAGGTCTTTCATCCTTCCACTCACAGGGGTCATTCTTTGCCATTACACATCAAGATCACTATTGCCTGGAATGTTTGGTCACTGGAACCTTCTAGACACCTCTAAGAGTCATAGCTGAAAAAAACCAGTCCACCACTTCACATGTATTGAGCAGTTCCTGGCTGCTTTTCTCAAGAAAACTTACCAATATATATAGTTTCCTCAGAGCAGGAAGCAACAACAATAAATTTGCTCACTTCTCTTCTGTCATGGGGGCTATCGATTGCACCAGGGGAAGACAAGACCACCTACCATAACTGCAAGGGCTTCCACCTCCCTCAATATACAGGTGGTCTGCGATGCGAAGGGTATCACCTTGCATGTCATGCCTAGGTTTCTGGAATTCAGTCACAATGCTTATATGCTTTCACTTCAGGAATTCATGACTTCTTCCAAGAAGGGTACATAATAGGGATGTGAATTGTTTATCTGACGATTGAAAATATCAGACGATACTTTCAATCTCGTCAGATATCGGGGGGTCCCCGATAGCGATAGGAAACCCCATGATTAATTTCATGGGTTCTCTTATCATTATGGGGGGGGGCGGGGCGGGAAGAAAGGGCACTTATAAAAACACAGCCTGACCCTTTAAAATTAGTTCTTTAGTATCCCCCCACACTCCGGACCCCTCCAACCCTCCCAAACATTTTTAAGTACCTGGTGGTCCAGTGGGGGTCCCGGGAGCATTCTCCCGCTCTCAAGCCGTCAGCTGCCAGTAAACAAAATGGCGCCAATGGCCCTTTGCCCTTAGCATGTCACAGGGTATCCATGCCATTGGCTGGCCCCTGTCACATGGTAGGAGCAATGGACGGCTGGCGCCATCTTTATCCCTGCACACCCCTATTATTTACAAAACATGCAAAGATTATTTAGAAGGTGATTGTGATGTTTTAGACTGCATTACAGCAGGAGGTGATAGCAGATGAAGAGGTTAAACCATTATGGGTGGCAGTGGAGGAATAAGTGGAACAGCCCAAGGGGCAGGTGGGACTGTGGCCTGGGACGACACCATCCAGGGAGGTGGATCTACCAAGGATCATGGGGGATGCATCCATAGAGGCATCATGTAATTTGGAGCTGATGGGGAATGAACCTCCCTCCACACTGCTGTCTGGGCCTCCATCTGTTCACAAATGTCTCTTAACTTCTGTTACACACCCTTCATCTCCTGCTGCATACCCTGCATCTCTTCTTTTGCAACATCCCTCATGCCCCGCAGGCCACCAATCTCCAACACCACTTGAGCATTCAGCTCCATTACATACCTATCCACTAGAGTAGCCTGCATCTCCTCTTCCTTCTGAGAGCCAAGGTCCTCCTCAGCTGAGCTGCCTCCTCCAGCCCAGCTGCATGCCGCCAGAACTCTGGTGTGCATGACTGAGTCAGGGCACACTGGTTTTCCATCTCCTCCTGCTCCTCCTCCAGGGGTCCATGCTGTGTTACTGGGTGCTCCACTGCTGCTCCATTCTCTTTCTCAGTTTCCTCTTCCAGGCTAGGAGGCAGCACCCGAGAATGCCACCTTGCCTTTTGGAAGCCACTGGGTCCCAGGGCATTGAGGTCATTATTTGGCTAATCCCCTGCGAAAAGGAAGAGTGTACATTCTGTAAGAAAGAAGGTCCAGTGAGTGGACCAGTCACTGGACCAATCTTTCTGCCAAACCAAACAGCTGCATGGGCTCTATGCTAGCACCTCCAGCTACACCACAAACTTGATAGAAAGAATTCCCATGGTACCTAAACCCACCCTTGATATACTTATAGTAAAGCACCAGCAAACAGAGATACTAGTGACTCACTAATTAATAGGGAGGTGAATCGTATTTCAGATGATTGAAAATATCGTACGATATTTTCAAAATCGTCAGAAATCAGGGGCTCCCCAAAACCGTTAGGAAAACCCCACGATGTTGTTCGTGGGGTTCTCTTATCGTTTTGGGGGAAGGCGGGAAAAACGGCACACAAAAATAATCCCTAAACCCACCCCGACCCTTTGAAACTAATCCCTTAGCTTCCCCCACCCTCCTGACCCCCAATGGCACGGATACCCTGTCACATGGTAAGGGCAAAGGGCCATCGGCGCCATTTTTATTAGTGGCAGCCGACGGCCCGAGAGCGGGAGATCGCTCCCGGGACCCCCACTGGACCACCAGGTACCTGTAAAAGGTTTTTTTTTTTTGGGGGGGGGGGAAGCTAAGGGATTAGTTTTAAAAGGTCGGGGTGGGTTTTTTGTTTATCGGCTCGGGCGCAGCCGATAAAAAAAACCCGATCGGGCCGGACGAAAAAAAAATCACGATGTGAATCAGAACCGGAATCAGTGGCTCTTAAATAGAGTTGCCAACTGGATTCACATGTTCAGTACAGGTAGATATACTCCTTCATGTATTCTATAGCATTCTGAGAGTTGTAGTTCAGTCTTCCCTATTGCAATCCATTCAAAAAGCAATATTAATAGTTCCAGCATGCTATGCACCAGGACAGCATTCACCTGTCCTGAAATTATAAAGTTACCTGGCTACCCTACACTTTAGTGCTTACCCTATATGATTTGTGCATCATTTCCTATTTCTAACCAATTTCTATGAAGTAGGAGGGAAATTGAATACCCCTATAAATATGTCTCATCCTCTTACTTACTACCTGTTTGTGGGTTTTGCTGGTCAGAGTGCTATCAGTATGACAGACATATCAGTAGATCATGCCAGTCAGATGTCAGCTTTATGTTTGAAATAGTGCTGACCACCAACCATTCTGCTGCAGAGAAGGTAATACGGCTGGCAGGCCCTTCAGCTCCCATACTGGTGTGCTTCTACTTTACGAGACGTCGGAGGTCCCACCACATTTGGCTTAGTTCTTTCACACTGCAATTGTTATGAAAGACCACATTGAGCCTGTGGTGGATCTTCTCCCATGTATTCTCCTTCTTGTATGAGCCATTCTCCTGGATTTGACCTCACAGGACATGCTGGACCTTCATGACCTCACAGAAAAGAAAGTCCACTTACCTATTTATTTATTTATTTGTGGTTCTTTATATACCGCCATTCGTTTAGTAACATAATGTTGGTTCACATTCAACAATGTTTAGCAGCAGCGCTAGAACAGACAGAAATTAGCAGCAGTGCTTTACAAAATGTTCAACTTAAGAGAAAAGACCATTAAGAGGTTATAACAGCGATAAGTCAGAGCAGATGACAGATTGATATATATTGATATATGACAGATTGATATATGATAAAACTTCCTACCTAGGTAGGAAGTTTTACTTCCTCAATAGTACTCCACTCCTTCCGGATATGTTGCAAGTAGAAAAGCTTACACTGAAAGCAACGATCTTATTCCTGTATAAACATGTAAATTTCACATATTTGCATGTATAAATGGGTGGAATTTATACAAGTAAATATTATGGGGCAGATTTTAAAACGTACGCATGCGGCCTACATTTATGCACGCTACCCGACGCGCACAAATGTATGTCCGATTTTATAACATGTGCGTGCAGCCGCGCGCATGTTATAAAATCCGGGGTTGGCGCGCGCAAGAGGGTGCACACTAGTACACCTTGCGTGCGCCAAGCCCTAGGGGAGCCCCGATGGCTTTCCCCGTTCCCTCCGAGGCTGCTCCGAAATCGAAGGGAACTTTCCTTTGGTCCCCCCACCTTCCCCTCCCTTCCCCTATCTAACCCATCCCCCAGCCCTACCTAAATCCCCTCCCCCACCTTTAATTTGTAAGTTATGCCTGCCTCTGGCTGTGCCGGGCGCGATCCCCCGGCACAGCAGCAAATGGCCGCTGTGCCAAAGGCCTCGGTACTACCCACACTCCGGCCCTGGACCGGTGCCCCACCAATGCCCCGCCCCCGTCCCCATCCCACCCCTTTCACAAAGCCCCGGGACATACGCACGTCCCAGGGCTTTCCACGCGTCGCCGGGCCTATACAAAATAGGCTCAGCGTGCGCAGGAGCAGTTACATGCTTAAATCCTGAAGATTTATGCACGTAACCCTTTTAAAATTCGCCCCTGCATGCGTATATTATTAAAATAAATAGGAAGTCTCTCTCTCTCTCCGTGTGCATCTACTGGCCAAAAAAGTAAAATAAAGATCCTTAGATCATCAGGAACAACCAAATAGAACATTGACCAGATTGCTCTACTAACCTCTGCCCAGTAGTTCAAAATCACTGGGCAGATGTATAAAATGTGCCATATAGTATCATCCATTCCACACTTCCTCCATCACAGATCAGAATGTGTTGCGGAAATCTTAAGCATTCTAGCTGTAACTACATGAGATCGCATAATTATCTGATACTGCTGATCAGTAATATCTAACGACTTTCAAATATCTTCCCAAATTGATTCCCATTTTTCCTCCTGTATCTCCAGGTCCAATTCTTTTTCCCAAGCTACCACTATTGTGAGGGGTTCTTGCAATTTAGCTCTTTGCAGGGCCTTATAAATTCTACTCAACTGACCCTTCTGTTTATTCACAAAAATTGCAATCTCCACCACATTTGGAGGTCTCAACACAGTTTCCTTGACTCTAGCCCTACAGACTGTATCCCGCAATTGCAGGAAAGTAAAAATGGAAATGAGACCAGCTGGAACCTACGAGTATGTTGAAAAGCCTCTCAAAAACAAAAAACACCTTGCACAAATAATTGAGGAAAGGAATTCAAGGTTGATAGATTAAGACTTACCCAAGCCAACCACAATTGGGACAGCTGATCATAGCCTAAAATTGGAGTTATCCCCAATATCCTTGGCTGCCCCCTCTTACCTACATACTCCCACCACGTTTGGAAGGCAACATCTGGACTAAAAAGCCTGCATGAAAGGCACATGATCCATGGGTAGCATCTATCCCTCAGACCCAAACACCTCTAGTTTGTTTCAGCCCAATGCTGATCCTTATTCTGGTTATGCCACTGTGCTAAGATACTAAGTAAAGCCACCCGATAGTAATCATTAAAGTTAGGGAAGTTAAAACCCTCATCCCTTTTATCCCTCTGCAAAGTGGCCAATTTCACTCTTCTACGGTATATATAGCCTGGGTTAGTGGTGTCTGTGATTGGTTGCAACTGAAGTTGCTATTTGCCAAAGCTAGAGGATAGCAGAAGGCTATCCGAGAGACATGGGGACCTGTGCTTAGATTCTTTTCGACAAAGGGGTGAGGTCTTCCAGAATTTACTGGTCTTCTTTTTTCTTTTTCTTTCTTTTTATGCTTTTCTTTCTCTTTTCTTGGTCAGATCTTTGTGTCATGTTCTTAGTTGGGGAAGGGGGAAGGTGGTAGGGAAAAGGAGAAAGGTGGGAGAAAACATAAAAAGTGTACTGCATATTTTATTACTATATCTGCATGTTATTGGTTATGTGAATAGTACTGTGGTTCTTGTTTAATTGTACTATTGTTTGTGTATGTTGGGACTTGTTCAATAAAATAAAAAATTAAAAAAATAAAAATAAATACATAAATAAGTCAAATATGTGTGTATTACAAGCATATATAGGTGTAACATTTACGCATATAGGAGTAGATTTTAAAAGAAGCGCGCGCGGCATACATGTGCGCACGCTACCCGGCGCATGCTCATGTATACCCGGTTTTATAAAATGTTTCAAATGTTATAAAATCGGGGGTGCACATTTGTGCACCTTGCGTGCGCCGAGCCATGCTGCCTTCCCCCGTTCCCTACCCCCCTACCCCATCTTCGCTTCCCTTCCCTTCCCTTCCCTTCCCTACCCTTTCCCCCCTACCTTTTCCTTTGCTTTTTTTTATTATCTCCAAACTTACTTCAACCCTGGGGCTGAAGTAAATTGCACGCGCCGGCCAACTGCTGGCACACGATCCCCAGCACAGCGGCAAATATGGCCACTGTGCCAGGAGCCTGACCCCGTCCATGCCCCGCCCCTGGACCACCCCGCCCCCTCCCCTCCCTTTTGCAAGCCCTGGGACTTACACGCATCCCGGGGCTTTACGTGCGTCGCCGGGCCTTCTTAAAATAGGCCCGGCGTGCGTAACCCTTTTAAAATCCGGCCCATATTCTCCTTAATGCTGTGGTATATTATGCATATTTTCTCCATGTGTGAGTGTAGAGTTGGTCTATACAAGGGATAACAGCTGGCTGCAACTCCTCAGGGACTTTTGAATCTGCTCCAGTGTTTCTCCCAATAGCTTGTGGGTAAGACCTGGACCAGCACTGTTATCCCTGATGATATGGAGCCTGCTGATGAAATCTATGGGATAGGAAAACAAAGTATTTGTGGATGTTTATCTGATCTTTTGAAGTCTGCCTTAAATATAATTTTCCCTTGCTTCTTTTATCTTAAAATCTATTTTTTCTTCTTGCCTCATTACATTGTTCACTCATTCTGCTGGTCTGTGCATGTGCAAGAAATGGCAGATACCTCTGGGGGTATTACAGCTACCCTGCTCTCTGCATTACTCTGCTCCTACCATTCCAGTTCTTAAGATATGCCAGTACCACTGCTGCTGCTGCTGCTGCTGCCATTCCAAACCAGTCTTGGTACCTTAGGGTACTTCCTCCTACTCCAGCGGTGTTCAAAGTTCTTGCCAATTAACCCTCCCCTACAGAACCTGTCCACTTTTTTGTCAGGCCCTAGCCAAACATTGCTTTGCAAACTTAGTGAAACACTCCTCAGGATTTTAATACCATTCTTCACCTATGGTACTCACCTTCTTGCCACCTCTTGCTCTTGCCAAGGCGATCCATTCTTTTGCACACTTGCTGCCCCACTCCATGAACCCTAGCTGATTTCATGCCCATTTGCAGTTCCACTCTACTGCATACTACGGTACCTATCTGCCTTTGACATGTGTGGCTTATTCCGTGACACAAACGTATCCTACTGGACTGGTGGATCGGCCTGGTACAGCCATACTTCAACAGGGAGAGGCAGCCCCTTTCCAGTTGTCTCTATGCTTGAATGGAATGAATGGCTTCTTCCAGGCCACTTTGACTTAATGTTTTGTCACTCATCCTACACCTTTGGATCCTTGTGCTGTGTGCAGCCTTGCTGCCATGAACAGATTTTACACCTTGGGCTTCTTAACTTCTTTCTGCCACTGTACCTTCCTGGCATACTCCAGCTTTTACACCTGGACGTCTTCTTGCCAATCTGGGTTGCTGCTGTGCACCTCTCCTATGCTTTTGAAATCTTGATACCACTCTTTCTTATTCTTGGTCCCTTTACCTGTACCTTGGGATTTTTTTTTCTGCCACATTTTCTGCTTTCTTCCCACTTCATGGTGCCTTAGGGTGCTGATGCCACTTTTGTTGCCATTTTGCCTCTCGTAATGCCATCGAGTCTTCGTGTCGCTATTGCTGACATCCTCCTTTTGCACCTTGGGGTTTCTTCCTCCTCCTCTTGCTTCTTCTTTTCTCCGCTTGCAGTGCTTTGGAGAACACCTGACAACGCTGGAAGCCTGGTTCCCCTTTGACACTTTGCAGAGCCTTAAACTAGTATTATGCCATTTTTTTATGCTACTTTGATACAGTCTGTCAAACTTGCAGCTCTTTCCCCCTTTTGATGATTTCTTCTTACAAGTTTCATTAGAATTGATAAGAAAAACACTATTCTGGAGCCCAGTATAGAGTGCAATGCTTCCTTTATAGCTTTTAATGGCAAACAAATCAACTAATGGAATGAATGAACAATTTTGTTTTTTTCATTTGGAAACTAATGAAATAAATTCGGTTACCAACGAAGCGAATTAATGACCCAAAACAATTTTTTTTTTCTTTTGCACATCCCTACTAGAGGGGAGAGGGACAGAGGCACTGAAACACAGAAGAGAATACAATCGCATGTATAGCCACCGCATACCAGTGACTGCCGTTATTAATCCTATCTGGGCTGCACCTGTGCATGTCAACCTAGCACTGAACATCTTAAAAGATTTTCAAAAACGGGGTCACTACATAATTAAAAGTGCACAACACAGATTTCAGGGAAAAGTGTTGCAATAGAAGAAATGTGACCTAGAAATAATATCAACAGAGGAAACAAAAGAAAACAAAAAAAAACAGGCAAGTGGATATTTTGAGGCCCTCAACTAGTACTTCTCTAAAACAAGCCATTTCATGCTTGCTCATGCTGCTTTCTGGGAACAGTATCTGCAGTAGATATTCTCCAGCATAAGTGAAACCCTGCTATTTAATTAGACTTATATTGAAGGAAGCCATAATGCAGGTCACCGGTGGCATCCATGTAAACAAATATTGGCACTTTCATTGCTGTCACTTTTTTTATTTTTATTTTTTTAACTTTGAATACTTGTTGGATTCACATTGATAGTACCCAATTAACACCAGTACTTTTTGATTGCCTACCATATTTTTAATTATTCATATCTATGTGCGCATAATATTGGCTCATTTCACTAGTAGTGTTCTTGGACTGTATTTGCATGCTAATTGGATTAACACAGTGTATATAGCACCAGCACATTATTAGCTATGCCAATTTAAATTTAGCCTGTTTAAAAGACAACTGTTTTCTCTGTGTAATGTTCATTGCTTCAATTGATAGTGAGTAGTGATGCTTATCATGTACTGATTTATTTTTTAAAAACCCTGTTAATAATTGCTATTAAACAATAAAGGAACAGCAAAGATTAAAAAAAAACCCCTGTCTTGTCTGATTTCAATTATGGTCTTATATTATGTGCTTAATCTGCCATAAATGCATGGACCTATATCACCTGTACAACATACTGTACAGTTAGCCTTACAGCTGTACAGGTCTGTATCAAACTTTCATGGCAGTAAAGCAAAGCATTTTTTGTTAGAAATGCAAGTAAAAACATTTATCTTACAGGTAATACAAATGTGCCGCCCGACACCTGAGCCTCTTACGTAGTTTTCACAAAATGGCAGTAAAATCATTGAAGAGCAGATGCCCGATATTTACAGTGTTTCAGCAATGGTATTGCCTGTATCATGGCCTATATTGAAGTAACTGAATCATGCAGAAAGTAAACATGCATGCAAAATGTAGTAGAAAGAATTAAAAAAAAAAAAACAGCAATCAAAGCACATATTCTTACTTCTGACTTCCTGATTATCATCTCATTCAAAAATTGTGGCCACACGTGTCCTTCCACTCCCAGATTTTTAACCACATAGGGACCAATGAAAATGCTGCAACAAGGACATAAATTAAACCCTCTATTATATTATTTGATGGTAACTTTTAAACAGTCTTGCGGGCGTACATGTACACGTGTATGTTGACTCGCGCCAATGGATGCGGCCATTTTATACCATACACGAGTTTATGCACGTATATTATAAAATCAGCAGTACATGAGTATATGTGCACACAATGGTATATGGATGCATGCATGTTCGCACAAATGCCGCCTTTACCGCATAAGTGGGGGGATTTTGCTAGACACACACACACCGACATAAAATAACCATTTTCCCAGTTTGCCCCAGTAAAGGATAGGACTTCCTAGTCTCCCTTTTACCTTATTAGCCCTGATCCTTCAAATGCCACTAAAATAGCCCTATTTTTTTATTTTAAAACTTATACACCATCCATAGCAGAAGTAAAGTTACATGGTAGGATACCTCGGTGCGCACTTGTGAGCGTAAATACTTATGCGCAGACCTGGACTGCCCATGTCCATTTTGGTTTGTGCATGTATTGGGAGATATGCAACTCCACTTAATGACCTCATACTAACAATGTTTTTATCTAGCCACTACCATTGTCATTCTTTATTAACTGTTTTTTCTATTGTTATCCCGAAGTTGCTAATGTTAATCAATGTTATAGTTGCTCCTCAGATTTAATTGTATTTCGTTGTTATAAGTGTAAACCGGAGTGAAGGCCAACACCAATACTTCGGTATATAAAAAACCTTACAAATAAATAAATAAAAATAAAATATGCGTGTACTTGGACACTTTTTAAAATACGTGCCGTGTTTGCCATCTGGAGACAAATGCATATCTCCTGGCTTTGTCGCACATAGGGCTTTTAAAAATCGACCTTTATGTGCACATCTTCAAGAGCTGATTAGGATGATCACATGCATCCATATCTGAATATATGTGAATGTATAGTTAACCACCCCTCAATGTAAATGTAAAGTTAATGTTAAAGAAATCCTAAATTGCTCAAATTAATCAAACAATAAAATGCTGCCCATTCTATACCTTTGTTTAAACCCCTCAAAAAGACTATATTCCATGTGAAAATATACTTCTGTTCTCTCTGTAATAACCACTGAGAGAAGTCACCACCTTGGGATTGAGCTCGTGGTTATTCCAAAGCAGAAAACAACAAGTTTCAACAGAATGATGTGCCACAACCCATTGCACCATAGGGGATTTTCCATTGACTGGCACCTTGCTGTGTTGTGTTGGGCCATACATGCTACCTGGCCTGCTCCTGCTATTCTACCTCTCTCTTGGTTCAGCACATTCTGCTGCTGCCTCACTCTGCTCTCTCTGTCTTGAAATAATTTCATGCCTCATTCACTGTATGAAGGAAGGGGAAGTTTGATGCCACTTCTCTTGCTACCTCCCTCTTCACTCTGTGCATGGGGGTATTGATGCCACTTCTCTTGATGCCTTACCCTCACTCAGTGGCTTGATGCCACTGTGCTGGCTGCCATATCCTTCACTTTGTGCTTTGGAGTGTTCATGACTCTATTTATATCATTTTCCCATTTTTGGGTGCCATAGAGTTTTCATGCACCAGTTGTTAGTGTTCTTTACTCCTATTTTGATGTCTTAAAGAGTGTCTTCATCACGTTTTGTGATGTTATGCCACGCTCATAGTGCATTGGTCTGTTCATGTCACATTTGTTGCCACCTATCCACCTCTCTTGGTGGCTTGAAGTGCTATTCCCTCTGCTGTTGATGCTAGGGATGTGCATTTATCTATATAAATAAAAATGTTAAATAATTTGTACGTCGTCGCTAATCTCGCCAACCGCTTAACTGAATGCATTCAAATTTGCACACAACATTCACTTCCCATACGGGAAGGATCTTATACACTTACATTACATATAGGTCACACCTGTGACAGGTAATACAAGTTTAAAAATTGCTTACACAAAACAGCAACATCTGGTGGCCGTCGGCGCAAGCGCAACCTCTTACACCTTTCACACACACTCACACACCACACCCCACCCTCACACAGGGCTATTGTCTTTCATTCACACTCCCTCATAACACACAGAAATCCACACTCATCACACCACACACCCCCAGCCACACGCCTGCCAATGTCACTTATTTCACCCACCCTCCCAAAACACACCAAAACACAAATTCCTGGCTGCTACATTGGGAAGCCACGCATTTCACACACCCTCCGATTTTAAATTAAAGTACCCTCTTCCACCCACCCACGCACTGCACTCCGATCACACACTACACCTGATACAAGTCCGTGCTTCTCCGCCGGCACCACAGGAACGGTCCGGGACACATCGCATTCAGTAGGACCGTCGGATGCCAGCAACTAAAATGGTGCCGGTGAACCTTGCCCTTACTATGCTATACGGAGACAACAATGACGTCGGTACACCATGTGACATAGTAAGGGCAAGAGCCCGTCGGCGCCATATCCTCAGCGGACATTTGCCCTTACTAGGTCAGGAATCCTGATGCACCACTTTCACCAGTGAAGTTTTGCGACATGGCAGCCGGCAGAACAAACCCTAGCACACACCCTCCCCACCGGCTGGCAGTTTACACAGGTAGCCAGGGAGGAGCACGGTGGGGGACCGTTCTCATTTTCCGCTGCGCGTTTTTCACAGGGGGGGGCACTCATTCTCCACATCTCCCGAGAGGGGGGCTGTAGCGTGGGTTGCTCTATTTCGCCGGGTTGGGGGGGGGGCCAGGAAGGTGTGCTTGCATATTTAAACTATTCTTTGCTGGTGCTGTTCATTTGGGGTAAAAAAAAAACACACACACACACACAAACTATAACCTTTACTGATCTCTGAAAGCTAGCGGATTAGCCCTCCAAAATAAACTTCTCTACAGGCACATTACTAGGTGGATTAGGCACTCCCCTATTTTTATCCCTAAGGATCACAACCTCCCACTGACTGACCACGTTTATACACACCAATTCATTTCTTATCTATCAGCGTCGTAACTGCTTTTTAAGGTCTGGATCCTCTTACCTAAGAAGGCATTAATTTTTGCCCTGTGCATTTCTCTTGCTCTTCGGACATTACAGTCCCATTTCCCTTGATCCTTTTACACACCATTCATACACCTCTTGCAATTCACCAAATTGATGCCTCGCAGAAAATCTAACTTACGTCGGCGTACTCGCGCTGCGCTAGCGGCACAACGCCTTAGAACTAGGCGCACGGAGGAGGCATGGGCAGCAAAAAAACAGCACAACAAGGAAAGAATAGCTGTAGGAAGACAGCAGGAAGCGGCCGAGCAACATGCATCCAGACTGCTAGAGGCACGCTTGCGATCACGGCAAGCACGTTCCGCTGCTCACAATCTCCTTCGTTCACAACACCATGCCCATGAAACACTGACAGTGGCTGACATCCCTCTAACACCGACAGCACCTCAACATCAGCCATGGATCCCATATTAACTGGCCAAACATTATAATCGACTTGCTTTCCGATATAACCCACATCAGGATTATACTTTCATACGGCATGTTCTCATTGGCTCTATGACACACGTGTGTCCATACTGCAAGGCTATGAAATTTCTGGGAGAAACAAAGAGGATGTGTTGCTATCAAAAATTTAAGGACCAATATCATAGAAGCTACAATCTTGACAGGACCTTTCAAAGGTGAAGATGTACTCATTCCTCGCATCCCTATCATTCCAACAGATATGCCATTTCAATTTAAAAGATTGCAATTCCCAATTAGATTGGCATTTGCAATAACCATCAACAAAGCTCAAGGACAATCTTTACACCTCTGCGGTTTACATCTACAAACTGATTGCTTCTCACATGGACAATTGTATGTTGCATGTTCACGAGTAGGCAAACCTGACAATTTGTATTTCTGCACTAACGATGGAACAATAAAAAATGTCGTATACCCACAAGCATTGCAAAATTAAACATATTACAGATATCCCCTGGCTCTGTTCTGTTTTTTCAACTTAACCAGGCTCAGCCACAGCAACGCGTGGCAGGGTACAGCTAGTTTGGAATAAATGAGAAATCTTAACTGAAAATAAGACTATTTTTGGTTCATTGTGTTCCTAATGTAACAAATAAAGAATACCTCTGAAAATAACAAAAAATTTCATTTGCATTCATTTTCAGATTCCAGTGAAGTCTATGGGGCAAGGAAAACTGACTTTTTTATACTACAAGGCAAGCCAGGCAGATCAGAGCTGGGGTGGGATAGAAGTAAGGAGGAGGAGGACCAATCAATGTGAAGTGCATTTTCAACCAGCCAATGCCAGCTGGCAGCTTTCTGGATTTAAAATGGATTCCTTCATTTTTATACCTGAAACTGAAAGCAACTTTGAGTCAGTCATCATTTTGAACCACTTCTTTTGAAATTTTAGAGAGAGAGGTTGTGATTGTGATTCTTTTAAACAGAGCCAAAAGAAAGTTTCAAGAAAATAAAATGATTTAAAAAGGAAATTATGTAGAAACTTAAAGCAAGGTGGGCTGACTTGTTGCTGGATGTTACAGTGTCACTATGTGAGAGGAAACACTGCAAGTTAATGTGTTTGCTCACACTTACAGGGTCACTCATAAAAATTAATTAGGGCATTATCGCCCTAACATCTTCGATGTTTATTGTAATGCGCGGTACAAATGCAAATTGTTTGAATTTATTCAAAGGAGCAGGATTGGGGAAGGATCAATGAAAATGAGGGGCATTATTGCACCATGCATTAGCATAATGCATGCCAGAAATAATTATGCCTTTTTACTGGTGTTAAGCTGTGTGGTATGCCCAAAATGGGATTTGCAATATTTATTAGGGATGTGAATCGGGCTTCGGATGATTGAAAATATCGTATGATACTTTCAAAATTGTCAGAAATCGGGGGCTCCCCCAAAACGATAGGAAAACCCCATGAAATTGTTTGTGGGGGTTCTCTTCTCGTTTTGGGGGAGGGCGGGAAAAACGGCACACAAAAATAACCCCTAAACCCACCCCGACCCTTTAAAAATAATCCCTTAGCTTCCCCCACCCTCCTGACCCTCCAAAAAACTTTTTACAGATACCTGGTGGTCCAGTGGGGGTCCCGGGAGCAATCTCCCGCTCCCGGGCCGTCGGCTGCCACTAATCAAAATGGCGTCGATGGCCCTTTGCCCTTACCATGTGACAGGGTATCCGTGCCATTGGCCGGCCTCTGTCACATGGAGGGAGCACTGGATGGCCCAGGAGATCACAAAAGCAGCTGGGAAGAAAGACACATGCCTGACACAAGGAAAGGAAACAGCAGCTCAAATCTCTGTAATGCACGATCTTGTCAAGACCATCAAGGACATGGACACAGATGTGCTGGCATATTGATCCAACAAGTCCAGCATTTAGCCAGACCTAGAGAGAGTGGCTTTCTGCTATCTCTCTTGCCCATCAAAGTGTATGCCCAGTGGAAGAGTATTTTCAATGACAGAGGACATCTTAAGCTCTCATTGCTCCAGGCCTGTTGCGACTGTCAGTCTACGATGACTTGGCCCCGCCTACCTCACTCTTCTTGCGGCTCCTCCCGCTCACCTCAGTGAGTACCCCTGTTTTATTGTAACTTTCGCTTCTTCTTAGTTATGTTAATGTTATTTCCCTATGTTCCATGTAAACCGATATGATATGATCTGTATCATGAATGTCGGTATAAAAAAGCACTAAATAAATAAATAAATGTTCATGATCATGATGACTGGAGAAGTGATATCAGTAGGAAGAGAACTAGGAACTTCCTCTCCTCAAAACAGTGCCAGTGCAATATACTGAAGACATGCTTTGGCACTTACTGCTTCAGAAAAAATAAATTAATGCTTTAAAATGTGCCATTGCTTTTTACAGTACTATATATTACTAAATGCCAGGTTATTTGGATGAAAATAGGGTATTGGGCCATGGTGCTGGAACCATCCCCTCATTTATAACATTATTTCTTATGGAATAATTGGTTTCAATTTACGTTTTGACTTAAGACAGTTTTCCGGAACCAAATTGTGTCCTTTAAGTCTGACGACTTTCTATATTGACCTGATTTTCAGTATCACTGCCGTCCTTGCTAAGGCAAGTCTGATCAATGAACCCTGCAAGCATTCAGAGATTTCAATCTGGAAAGGATGTATTGTGGGGGACCCAGACCCACATTCTGGCTAGTCACAAAAGCAAAGGGACTCTCCCCAGGGGCAAGTGACTAGCCAAGGCCACCCTTCCCTGTCCTTTTCCCTCTCTCCAGTATGAAAGGAAGGTTTTCATATGGCATCAGCAGTATGAAGGTGAGATGGAGGAAGACAAAAGAATAACAGAGAGAAAGAAGGGGGTGCCAGAGGAGATACACATACAGACAACTGAGCACTTTAAAAAATATACGCCTTTATTTACATAAGGAAAATGTATTACCAAACAATATACTACCAGAGGGTAAAGTCTTTGTTGTCATTAACATTATTAGTGTGGCCAAAAAGTACCACTGTTCAATACTTGAAGCTGAGCAGCAGTCTGAGGCTCAAAAACTTCCATCAGCTGATCCATTGCTTTATGCAATCATTTAAACATTGTAAACATTAACACTTGCTGTTTTGCTTCATGTCATTCTAATCCAAGCAAATTTTCATTTTGTTTTGGATTTCATATTTTAGCACATTCTAAAATGATTTAGCATGCACTAAAATGCAGAAATGACACCAAAAAAAGTCTAAAAAAATCAGCAATGAAATGAAATTGTTTCTCATGCACACCCCTATTATATTGAATTGCATGCAGAACTCATTTCTGTGAGCTTTGATACACTAGCAGATTGTCAAAGAGGGGGGCATGGTCAGATGCCAGTGCCCTTTTGGGTAGGGTGGCCAGATTCTTCCCTTGGTTGCTCCATTCCATGCTTTCTTCTGTCCCCAACTACGCCGTCTCATATCACTCTTTGAAGAGCATTACTGATACAGAAGACAAATGGTTCTAAACATGTACTTACTTATATCAGTTTTCTGCTTTCCTGGAACTCTGCTCACCTTTCTTGTCTTCTTTGAGAGTCTAGTAACTACCACACTTTTTCTCTCAGAACAGACACACAACCCATCATCTGCCAGGCTTATTTATTAACCTTTAGAATCAGGCAGGACAAGCCAAGAGGACAAGAGAGCTCAGCTTGTTAGTTTAGCATGAACATAATATTTGGTATACACCTTGGCAAAAAACAAAACCCAAACATGTCTGCTTTGAAAATTTGGGCTAAAGTTTACAGGTTCAAAGTACCCACAGACTTTAGAAATGCATGGGCTACAGAAAATTACTCTTCCTACAAAAAAGATTTGTTTATGTGGCTGGAGATCATTCTGTAGCTTTGAGGACCTTTGCAGTTCACCCTTGTGTCACTCAGCTTCAGGGACTCAGTGCCAATATGGCAGACATTTGGAAGAGTGAGCACCCATTTGTTGCCTCGTGAGAGTTGAGGAAGAGAGAGCTACTCATCTGGTACTTCCCCAGAAGAGATAGCAGAGGTGGTGTCAATATAATACTTTGAGCAGGAGAAGAGATAAAAACAATAGGGAACAAATAGCAGATCCCAGGTAGAGAGGAGAATTTTTATCAGATAGGAGGAGCCTGAGCAACTACATAGGTGAAGCCATAAAATCCAGGAGGGAATAGAGGGGACCTCAGGAAGTGATCCGGGAAACACAGATTCATTTGTTGAATGTTTCATAAGTGCAATATGGATGCTATCCCTAGAAATGTACCAGAGGTGAAGTCATTTTCATTGAAGAAGTATCTCAGTAAAGGTTATATTGGAATACCACATCTCTACCCAGCTTAATTATCGGTGACAACAGAATCAGAGAATTTGTCAACATCTTGGGTCCTGAAGGAACATTCTAACCCCCATTGGAGAATGCACACTGGGGTTATAAGGATGGAGTGAGGACTCAGCCCCAGGATCGAGTATGAGCCTCTTGCCATATGATGGACCAAGGAAAGGGTTACACATATACTAGAACCAACAAGTTACTCACCCTGATGCCATCAGTTTAAATGCCTGTGAGAAGATATCTGAGTGAGGTTCTAGAATTAATGTACAAAAGATAAAAGGTGAAAACCAAATGCTACTAATGTTGTATTCACCTTGATAATACCTATGATTTAGGTTTTAATATCTCTGTTACAACTTTGGTGAAATGTGTTACAGCATACACAAGTTAAATTATAGTAAACATCAGCATTTAATATACATATTTCTTTACCTTTAGGGGAGTTCTTGTAACAACTTTGATTTATTTCGTTGAAAAAAATTGGCTGATCTTATCAGAGTAAAACATAATACAATTGTGCGGCTCGTTGCATGCCGGCCAAGTTGAAATAGCTGTCAGCAGGAAATGGCAGACCAATACTAAGAGGTGGCAATGCAGTTAGATGATAATTTACTGGCAAAATGAATTGAATACGGTTTTCTTTCAGTGCTACTGGAGGCAGCATACAGTAACATATTTATGCTTGGAAATGAGTGGATAGAATTTTAAGCACTAGATTTCCTTATCTTCAATTATGGAAAAAGATATAATAATAAGGGGAGGGGGGGGGGGGATAAATCCCCTTTGACCAGTTCCAGTTTTGAAATTTTAACTGAGGCACGCATTGCCATAATTAGCAGCATCTCACATTCAGTGTTATTGGACACTGGTCTGATGGATCAAACACTTTTGTATGTGGCCTACTTATTTAACTGCTTGCTCATAATTTTCAATAACAGTGCTGTTCTTGTCAGAGAAGGCGTGGTCATAAGCCACCAAAGCACTCTGAAGCATGGCAATGTTCAAGTCCAACGCTGTGTTTATGTACTCCCCAAAGTGTATCAAAGCTCAGATCCACAGAAAGAAAAGAAAAGTCAAACAAAACAAGCATTAGACTGCGTAAAATACGGTATGGACAAGGCAAACAGGTGAGGCATTGTTTAGGTGGCTAAGGTAGATCAATATCTCTGCTTGCAAGCCAGGAATCCTGCCTACTTTCCTCTGGCACTCTGCAGATCATCTTACGGCCCGCAGACAGACTGTCGCCAAAACCCAACTGACAGACAACCTATTTCAACCCTGCAAAAAAATCATACCCATCTTCATTCTTTGTGGTTCACCAAGGAAAAGAAAGTATGTTCCAGCCGAAAACTGCACTCCAGAGTAACATAATATTTGGAAATGTGCTTTTTTTTTTTTTTTTAGCAAAAAAAAAAAAAAAAGTCTAATGCATTCTGCAAAAAAAAAGTCACTCTTTGTACAGAAAATGAATGCAGGAATGGTTCTATATATCTATATAATACCCTAGAAGTAATTTGTTCCACATTGAGTTATCAAAAGACAATGAAAGTAGTCCTTTTGGGGTTTGCTAGGAGTTATGTGACAAGCTGTTTAATTTTCTTCCCAATCGTGCAGACATATAATGGATTACACAAAACCTGACAGCATGTGACATGAGCATACTAACACTGACATTTTATAGGTCACTTAATACACAGTTTTCTGAAATGTGTTGTTTTAATCCAAAGGGAAAACAAGAACAATATTTCAGTCTAAAACAACTATTGTACTCAAGGAGCATTAACTTGCTGAAGGAGTTATGGCTGTGGCATATCTGCTAAACAAATGGCTTCAATAGATTGAAAAATAGTTGGGTAGAGTTGATACCTCTAAAAGTTTAATGAATATCTATGGTAAATTAACATGGTAGGTTAACTCTTTCTCAAAAGGTACATGTCTATGTATATGTAATCCTACTGAGGTTTATCAGACAGTCACAGTAGACACATATTACACATATATATCATATATATATATATATTATTATCATTTGTACAGCTCATACCAGATGTATGCAGCACTATATAATGGACAGTCCCTATTCCTTGGAGCTTATAATCTAGTCAAAACAGACAGACAAGACATGCAGCAAAAACAGACAAGAGGTTTAGAGCTAAGAGGAAGACTGAGGCAGAAACAAATTAAGGTGAGGAAAGGGTAAGTTGAACTGAGTAAAGTTGGAAAGAATAAGGCCTCTTAAAAATCTGCATAAAAAGCAACCAGTGGATAAGTTGAGAAGGTTAGCAGGAGAAGGATAATTAAAGACAAAGATCAATTAACTTAATTGATGAGCCAGTAAGAAATTAAATCTTTGTCCTGAAGCAAGCTATATCAAAAGAGCAGAGAAAGGGGTGGATGGGAGAGGGGCAAAATAGTAATGGCAGGGACCACTGGGATTAAATATAAAGGCTGCTTAGAAAAGAATTAAATAAAATGAAATAAAAAATAAAGGAAGCACTTCTGGATATATATGTGTGTATGTGTGTCTGTCTGTCTGTCAATCCATATTATCAATATAGCTATCTGTCTCTCTCTGTCTCTCTCTTTCTCTCTCTCTCTGTTATGCTCTCCTCCTCCAGAGGGGAGGAGTTAGCAATCTGTTATCGCTCACCCCGTCAGGAGGGTGGAGTTAGCAATCTGTTCTGCTTTTCTCCTGAAAGGGGGAGGAGTAGCAATCTGTCATGATCTGCTCCTCCAGAGGAGAGGAGTTAGCTATCTCTAGTGCTTACCCTGCCAGGAGGGCGGAGTTAGTAATCTGTTAGTGAACTGCTGTTAGATGCTCCTGTAAGGGAAGGAGGTAGCAATCTGTTATGGATCAACTCCCCAGGGAAGAGGAGTTGGTAGTCTGTTCAATGATACTCTTCTGAGGAGAGGAGCTAACAATAGGTATATTGTACTTCGCTACTGAGATAGCAATCTATCATGCCTCCGCTACGGAGTAGCAATCTGTTATATATATAGGCTGCTGACAAGTCCCATAGAAAGAGAAGTTAGCTATCTATATAATACTTCCGTAAGCGGTGTTAGTGGTTGGCTCCCACAGAGTGACAGTAGTGTGAGGAATGACCACTCAGATGAAATGGTGAATCCCTGGGCCGATGGCAGATGACAGCACCCCCAGGAGGAGATCCTGAAAGGAACCACCGGCTAGGCTAGAATATGAAATAAACACAAATAGTTCTTTATTAGGCTGGAAGCTGGACCACCAGTGGTGGCAGTAGTGAGTCGATGTGTCCGGCAGGGCTGAAGTCCTTCTGATACTGAAATATAATCTCTGGGTTGCTGAGCTGTAGAGAGAGACTAGAAGTAGTAAGTAGATAGGGTATACTGGATACAAGATGGCACACTCACACTGCAATGGTCTCTATGCCACAGAGAGTCTTCAGTACATTCAGGAACAGGAGCTGTAGGCGAGCACTATTTCCTTTAAACAGTCTGTAATAAGAACTCACAATAGCTGTATATGAAATGGCTTCTAGAGTAGAAGAGAGTCTGTAAAGGATTCTAGGAACATGGGCCCTCGTGGAGCGAGTACCGGTTCCTATCTGCAATCTTGCCAATATACTCTTGATCTCTGTATCTGCGATAACATCTTGGACGGAAGGGAGTCTTCAGAGCTATAGGAATGTAGGTCCTCGTGGAGCGAGTACTGATTCCTATCTACAATAGCACACACTGTGTTCATGTTCGCGATCGCTTCCAGGCAATGAAGAGTCTTCTGAGTATTCTGGCAATCTGAAATTAAGAAAAAAGAGCAGAGTCCCTGTGGAGCGGGTACTCCTGGTAAGTTTGAAAAGGCCGAGCAGTGGAGAAGGATTCCCCTTGCTGACTCGGATCATTGTTGCAAGTATCGTGGACTGCCGAAGCAAGTCCTGTTGGAGTTCCTTGCTAATTCATTAGAGGTTAGAAAACAAAGACCTTTTAAAGTGAAAATGGATGACGTCACTACGTGGGAAACCCCCCCCCCCCAAGGTTCGTGCCCTTGCTGGTAAAAAGTCTGGAGCACGCGCGCCCTTACGTTATCAGGAACATGGCGAATCCAGAGCGTCGAGCCAGCCCGGGGACACCGGGACCAAGAGGCAGGAAGAAGCCGTGGCTGCAACTGTCCGTCAGAGCCGAAGGGAGTCGCTCCCAAGGTAGAGAGGGTGGAGCAAGGGTTGAGAAGAGGCACAAAACACTCTCTCTCTCTCTCTCTCTCTCTCTATATATATATATATACACACACACACTCTCTCTCTCTAGATATATACACACACACATATATATATATCCTAGGATCTTGATTTTCCATACTACTTTTTATCCAGGCAGGATATCAATATATTTTGCACAAGAAGCGTAAGAAATGCCATGTTGATTCACACCAAGGCTCCATCAAGCCCAACATCCTATCTCCAGGAGTGGCCAATCCAGGAAACAAGTACCCAGCATTTTCTCAAAGTATCCTTCTTGCTCATAACCAGAATAAGCTGTGGCTTTCCCAAGTCTACAGGGCTAGTAATGATATTTGGACTTTTCTTCTAGGAACTTGTACAAACCCTTTTTGAACCCAGTTACTCTAAGTATGTTCACCAAATCCTCTGGCAACAAATTCCACTGTGCTGAATGAAAAAAAATACTGCCTCTGATTTACTTAGAATGTGCTATCTATTAGCTGTCATGGAGTGATTTCTAATCCTAGTTCTGTTTGAAAGGGGCAATTAATAGTTCTCTGTTTATAGTGATTTACTTAGTTGTGGGTCTCTGCTTTTTAAGAAATAAAAGTGAAGCTTTGGGATTTTTCATTTGTGAAAGCTCTTTGAGGTGAGGCAAAGAAACATAAGTGGTAGAAAAGGCTGACTAATGAAACTACATCCCCCAGGAGCCTTAGTGGTCAGCCCCTGGAAATGCTGGCAGCTGGGAAAGAAAGAGGGTGGAGCCTCCCCTGCTTGGAAGTAATAGGCTAACCTCTGTATATAGAGAGAGGAAAGCAGAGAGGGACGATCAGGTTGGAGACCAGAAAGCAGCTGGGGTCTCTTCAGCATGGAGAAGGCTGCTGTTGATGAGGGAAAGCCAAAATGAAACTGAGGACACCTCCAGCCCAAAGATACGCTTAAGTGTTTTGGGTTTTTTTGTTTTGTTTTTTTGCTTTAAACTGTATTACAAGGAAGTCATGATATGTTGTTAAAGGGTATTTCAAGAAAAGGAGTGCCTGCTTTAATCTGAAGTACTAAGATGGGAAGAGTACAAGCTGAAACTTTGTTGAAACCTGGCTTAAGGAAAAAACACTGTGTCATGAACTCTGTGCTGCACTACTCACCTGAAAGCAAACTAAGAAAGTCAGAAAGGAAACTGCAGGAAAGCCAGAGTATTTTCAAAAGCTGTTTATTTGGTTTTGTTTAAAACACTGGCTTAAGAGGCTGTCCTGACTTGTGCTTGTGCCATGCTACATACTCTCCTGCCAGCAGATTAAGTAAATGAGAGAGAGAGAAGCAAGCTGCAGGAAAAAGCCAGAGCCTTATCTTCTGCAATTTAAAAAACTAGCTTTAAAGGACTGTCTTGAGCTGTGCATGTACTCAGTTATACACTCCTCTGCAAACCAAGTTAATTAAAGGGGGGACACAGGGAAGCCAGAAAGCTACTAAGAGATGTTCTGTATTTTGGGTTGATTTAGAACTGGCTGCAAAGGGCTGGCCTGAGTTATGCATGAAACTGAAGTGTACATTCATTCCATGTGAGCTAAGGGAGAGACCAATTACAGGCAAGCCCAAGTTTCACCACAGACGTGCTAAACTTTCTGGTTCTCTACTTGGTCAGCAGTGGAATATGGGAATCTAATCAGTAATCATTGCCCAATTGAATGCTTCTGAGTACCTAGATTTACTGCTTATGATTACTGGAATTTGGGGAAGTTATGCCAGCAGCAGCCTGTGCTGATTAGAAAACCTAAAGGGTCCATTTTAAAAAGGGGCGTGCCGCATTTATAACATGCGTGCATCGCTGCACGCATGTTATAAAATCCAATACTCGTGCGGACATGCGTGCCCAAATTTATATTGGTGTGCGGGCAGGTGGTGATTAGCCCACACAAGGGGGGAATTGTTTTAACAAACTTGCACCAATGCGAGTAGACCTTTCCCCAGTTCCCTAACCCCCTAGCTAATCTTCCTCCCTTTCCCCCTCTCCACCCCAACCCCTAACTCCCCCCATCTAACCTATTTTTTTTTTTATTTTAGAACTTACTGCTGCTCTCACGAGCAGCAGTAAGTTCTGTGCGCCAGCCGTCTGCCAGCACGCGCTTCACCGGGACAGCACCTAATGGTGCTGGCCCATCCAGCCCCCACCCCAACCAGCCCCTGCCCCTGGCCCTCCCCTGGCCTTCCTTCCTCTTTTCCGAAGCCTGGCTCTTCAGCGCATACTGGGAGATATGCGCGTGGCTGGGCTACTTTTAAAATGCACTTGGCACGTGGACGGACCAGCCACGCGCATATCTCCTGGCATTTGCACGCGCCAGGGTTTTAAAATTGACCCTTAAGCCATGAGTGTCTCTGAGAATCCTGGTTAAAGATTAGTATTAAATGCTGAAGTTCTCAGTGAGCTGGGTTAATGTCACAGTCAGCAATTGAATGAGTAATTACTGCATTAACCCTGAAGAGCTGGAAACATGGCATGTTTGGTTTATTTTATTTTTTTTTATTGTAAAGGCTAACCAAGTGAATTGCAATTCCTGTCTTTGGTGACAATGTAAGAACCTCTGAAAGAAGGAAAAAATGGAGGAATTTACATATGGACTGTCTCTGTGCTTGAAGAAGAATAAACGCCTTATGATTTATAAATGTTCCTGCTGGACACTAACGGCTGAATTTTAAATTGGCCATGTGCGTAAAAATCGCCACTTATGTGCGTGGCCAGGCCCGGCGCGCACCGCATGCATTTTCAAAATGGCCTGACCATGCGCGTAATTGGCGATACACGCACAAGTGCCGAGCCCTGAGAAAGGGGTGGGCCGGGGGGGCGTGTTCTGGATGGGGCAGGGTGGGATGCCCCATGGAAGTACGCGCCAGCAGTCGGCTGGTGCGTGTAAATTACTTCTGCTCCTGAGGAGCAGTAAGTAATAAAATAAAGGCAAGGTAGGTTAGGTTTAGGGGGTGGGGAGGAGAGGGGAAGGGGAAGGAAGGTTAGGCAGATATGTCTTAAAATCTACCCCTAAGAGTACTCCTTTCCTTAAGCAAAAAGACTTTGGTGGAGACTGGCACTCCTAAGAGCCTACACTCAAGTACACTTTCGAGAAGGCACATGAGGGGAAGATAGGGAGGATCAAACCGTAACCCTAAGCACGCTCTATAAAGAGCTGGAAGAAAGCAGTGATGAAAGAATAGGAGGTGCTGGTACCTCCTGCACTACCTTTTTCTCAAGGTCTGGTGCATTGGATGTGCCAACCCTAATCCTAAAGCCCTCAGCCTAATGAAGTGTGACTGCCAGGTTTCATTGTGCCCACATGTATAAGCCTTAAGTGACACAGTACTCTGGTAAGCAGCCCTAAGTGCTCACCATGAGAAGATCACCACACTGTTACACCTCACTCATGGTTTTGTAGACCTCTATCAGATCTCTTCTCAGCCATCTCTTCTTCAGCCTGAAGAGACCGAACCTGCTTAGCATCACCTCATAGGGGAGTTGTTCCATCTGTTTTATCATTTTTGTCACCTTTCTTTGTATCTTTTCTAACTCTGCTACATCGTTTTTGAGATGAGGTATATTTTATTAGAGTTGAACACTTCAGAGATATATAAGCTACCACCTGTGGAATAAAAGATCTGTAACACACTTGCTGAGTCCATCCTGCTTGAAAACTTCTAAATGGAAGAGATGGGAAAGAAAAAGTTAATAATGTACTTGTATTGCCCAGTAAAAGTTGGATAAACTGTTACACAGAACAATGAAGTGACTTAGTGGCAAACAGAAAATCAGTAGTTCCCTTGATTCATAGTTGAATTCTGTAATCAGCCCTCTAGACAAACCACCAATAATATACAAATATATATTTATATGTAGCAAGCTTTTATAAACCAGGTTTCTGCACCCATGAGCTTATCATGTGTTGGACCCTTACAATGTGAACCAAGCTGCATCTGGATCTGAGTGATGTGTTTTGGACCTTTCAAAAAAGGGTTTTCAACCCTGCGGAGACTGCAAGCCGCTGCAGTCAAGGTGAAGGACTATAAAAATACATCAAAACCACTGTGTGCTCTCCTGTGAAAGACAAATGTTCTGCAAGAACCAGCATCCAGCGCTCACAGTGTTAACAAGTTGGGCAAATGGCTGTACTGTTTAGCCTGCCAAGAGAACAGCACTACATATCCAGTAGAGGAAGCAGCCAAAGGAATGCTGGGAGACCATTTAAGGTAGAAAAGGTGCAATTTGGTTGGCTCTGTCTGTGTCTACGGGTGGGGTTGCCCAGGAGTTGGAGCTAGGAAGAAAGGAGTCCATCTGGCAGCCCTGCAATCTGTTCTTCTCCTGAAAATCTAATTCTCAAGAGGGAAAAACAGTCTGATGAAATAGAGAGACAGACAGCTGTTCTTGCTTCAAAACTGAGCTACATGTAAAATCCCAGTAAGGGACAGAGGAGCCAGGAGGAGAGAGAGAGAGAAACTTCCTTTCCAGAGATATCCAAGCCCAGGTGCACATGGCTGGATCATCCTCCTAAGAGACTGAGTTAAGTAATCTAAACTGTGCATGGAGTATATTTTATCAGAGGAGGGATAAGGTTTATTTCCATGCCTTTTGGTGGACCATGGTCTTTCTGTAAGAGGCTGAAACCAAGCCAGCTTTCTATTTGGTACCCAGTAAGCCATTTAGGGAAACTCCCCAGGAGAAGGAGACCTTTCACAATTGCAGTGCTCATCTATTTGATTTGTCATCTAGCCAGCTCCACCATCAAGAGGGGTTTTTTCATTTTCTTGATTGGGGTTTTTTCCCCACAAAATTTTGTGTTTAGGACAGGAAGTACATTGGGGTAGATCTGTTCCCCACTCCCCCCTTTTTGAGTACTCGGGGGTAAAGACAATTTTTGAAAGTTGTGCTCTTCACTGTTTTCCCCCCTCAACCTTTTGAATAAACATACTTTTTTTTTTTAACTATCCATATGAGTATGTTTGTGGCCCTAGTGTTATTTTTGTATTGCTTGATTTTAAAATAAGAAAACTCCAAATCTATATTACACTTCACTACTGTACTTTTCCCATTTAATGTTTTCATTGGATTTAGTGTCTACTTACACAATACTAGTAAAATGCTTAATTACTGTTTTATTCTGGTGTGATTATTTTATCTAGTCAGTGGTACCACAAGTGAGAGGTTGTTTGGGAAGGGCACAGAATTGTGGTATCAAGGTGACTGGGAATCCTGTCTCGTGCCCCACTCAGGCTATGAACACGAAGATAAATCACTCATCACAATATTATGCTCCCCATACATCCATCCCATATATCCTCCCCGCCACTCAAGATGTAAAGTAGAATATACTATCAATATTATCAATGTCACCAATGCTATCAATGTTACCTAATACAAAATGTTACTGTTCTATTATACTTATATTTATTTGTTACCAATGCCCCACATCCTATTTATATTTATTTGTTCAAATGTTCTAATTCACCTGTTATAGTTTACCGCATCATGCTGTCCCCAATGCCCAAGATGCCTGTTATAATTACTGTTTCACGTTGTTTCCAATGTTCAATATGCCTGTTATAGTTTCTGTATTACGTTGTTATATCTGTAAACTGGAGTGAAGGACTGCTCCAAACTTTGGTATATAAAAACACACAAATAAATCATAATACTAAATAGAATTTTTCATGTGGCACTCCCCTCCCCAAGTATAGGGATAATTTTCATAGTTTGGACCAACACGGGGGCCAAATATACATGCTTAAGTTTATAATAAACATTTAGAGAAAATCACATGATTGAAAATGGAAAGAACTATAACTCCTTAACTGATAATAATTCATATAGTATATATATATAATATATATATATAATATAGTATATATATATATATATATATATATATATAATAATCCATCTCCCTCAGCCAACTGTGAAGCCCTCCTCTCATCCTTCATGGCCATGGGCTTCAAACAAATTATAAACAAACCCACGCATAAAGCAGGACACACACTAGATCTAATATTTACGAATGATCCGATCTCGACCACTGCTCTTCCTACCTGCACCCCCATCCCATGGTCAGATCACTCAATTATAGAAACGGAAATGTTCATAAAGAATAAACCCACCAACAACATCCCCAAATCCACGATCCAATTTAGAAAAACCTGCTCCATGGAAACTCTCAGCAAAACGCTCTCCAAGGAACTAACTAACTTGGACCTCACAAATCCGGACACCGCCATGAAACCCTGGATAACCATCACCCACGCAGCAGCTGATAAAATATGCCCTTTGACATCCAAAAATATTAATCATGCCTGTAATAACAAAAAACCCTGGTTCTCACCAGAATTAAGAACACTTAAACAAAACCTTCAACATAAAGAACAACAATGGAGGAAGAACCCCACTAACACGGCACGGGACTCCTACAAAACCACTATGAGCTACTATAGGACCACCATTCTTCGTACCAAAAGAGACTTCTACGCCAAAAAAATACACAGCTTCATATACGACCCCAAAACACTCTTCTCATACGTTGCCACACTCACCACCCCTATTCCTCCTATCATCCCGGAAGAAGAAGCACAAAACAAATCCACCGAGCTGGCAGTCTTCTTCGACAACAAAATAAAAAATCTACTTATCCCACTTACATCCTCCAACCCCACCCCTAACCCCAGTCACAACTCCCAGCCTCCTCCGGACCAAAACCACCCCCCATCGACACACAAACGGTCCCTAGAATCTTTTGATTCCACTTCTTCCTTGGAAATAGAATCCATCATTAAGAAAATGAAGCCTTCATCGCATCCAATAGACCAATTTCCGACCAAACTCCTTCTTACAATTCCTAACATCATCGCCAAACCGTTGGCCGACATTATAAACTGTTCACTCACAAACGGAACAATCCCAGACGCCTTGAAAACAGCCTCGCTGAAACCTTTACTAAAAAAAACCCAACCTGGACCCATCTAATCCCACAAATTTTCACCCTATCGCTAACTTACCTTTCATAGCCAAGCTAATGGAAAAACTGGTCAATATTAGACTCACAGACTACCTCGAATCCCACGACATCCTATACCCATCACAATTCGGTTTCAGGAAACGCAGAAATACAGAAACTCTCCTACTCTCATTAACTGACAACATCCTGTTGGGCCTCGACAAAGGTCAATCATACCTTCTAGCTCTGCTAGACATCTCTGCAGCGTTCGACACAGTGAACCACACAATCCTCATCGACCGTCTCATGGAAATAGGTATCTCAGGTGCGGCTCTTCTCTGGCTAAAATCCTTTCTAAGCGATAGATACTACAAAGTAAAAATAACCAACAAGGAGTCGCACCCGGTAGCTGCCAAACAAGGAGTTCCCCAGGGTTTCTCGCTCTCGCCGACCCTATTCAACATATATCTTCTTCCCCTTTGCCAACTCCTCAATAACCTCAACCTCACATACTTCATCTATGCGGACGACGTACAGATCCTAATCCCCATCAAGGAACCCGTCTCCGACACGCTAAACTACTGGAATAGCTGCCTTCACGCCATCAACCTACTTCTCACAAGTCTCTGCCTCGTTCTCAATACGTCCAAGACCGAACTGCTAATCATTTCCCCTAATGATGATAACATTCTAGCCAACAATACTAACATACCGCTTGTAAATCAAGTGAGAGACCTTGGAGCCTTCCTAGACTCCAGAATGAATTTTAAAAAATTCATCAACAACACCACCAAAGAAGGCTTTTACAAACTACAGATATTAAAACAACTTAGACCTCTCCTTCACTTTCATGACTACCGTTCGGTCCTTCAAGCCATACTATTCTCAAAGATAGACTATTGTAATGCGCTGTTACTTGGTCTCCCGGCCTCTTCTACCAAACCTCTTCAAATGCTGCAAAACGCAGCAGCCAGGATCCTCACAAACTCCCGCCGCATGGATCACATCACCCCGATTCTAAAAATACTTCACTGGCTACCCATTCGCCACAGAATTCTCTTCAAGACACTTACCATTATCCACAAAACCTTATTTCAAGAATCCTCGCTCCAACTTACCATACCCCTCAAACATCACTCCTCTGCAAGACCCACCAGATCTGCATATAGAGATTCCCTCCAAGTTCCCCCCAAAAAATCCATTTGTCACAACTCTATAGAAAAACGGGCACTATCAACTGCTGGACCTCTTCACTGGAACTCCCTCCCGCCAGATCTCCGCCAGGAACATTGCCATATCACGTTCAGAAAAAAATTAAAAACTTGGCTGTTCGCCCAAGCCTACCCCTAAAAAAAAATAAAAATAAAAAAGCCTCTGGGTCACCCACACAGTCTCTTACCTCACAGATGCGTCCATTACCGCAACTCAAAGGAACTGTTGCCCAACCAATTGCACTATCTTATAATTTGCTTAATTTCATATTCTATATGTAAATTTGTAAATATGCTTAATTTTGCACATATACTAGATAAAATCGTACATAATTCTTATCCTGTAAGCACCCCCTCCTCCTGTTGCCCTTCCCTCCAGTTAGAATTTGTTTAACTTAACTTTTAAAATTTGTTAGAATTTGTTTAACCTATTTTCTCTCTATCAGCCTAGTTCTACATTCCCTGTTATAATGTAACTTTTGTTGTTGTTTGCTCTGTTAACTGGTTACCCCTTGTTTACTGTAAACCGGTACGATAAGACCTGGTCTTGAGCATCGGTATATTAAAAGAATATAAATAAATAAATAAATAAATATAGCAGGCAATAGTGAACAGGATGATGCTATGAAAATTTGTTCCTGTGTTTATGTTTCAGGACTGTTTTTCATAAAGTAACATAGACAAAACATATTTCTATTCTCCACCACTTATGCCCCCCTTTCTAAATAGTTAACTCTGAAAAAAAAATCTCTGAGACTGAAGCATCTTAGATCTCCCAAAGTTAACAACTAATAACAAGGATTGTTGGCTTTCAAAAATGGCTGCCAAGTGAACATTCTGTGAGGGAACTGTTGGTCACTTTGATATTGCTGCATTGATCAATAGGACTTTTCCTTCATATATGTTATCAATTATGACTGCCATATATGAATATGATTCTAAGTGACAAAGAACTATTTCCAAGCTGCAGATATAAATGTATGCCAAAATCTTAACATAAGAATTGCCATATTGGGTCAGACCATGGTCCATCAAGCCAAGCATCCTGTCTTCAAGAGTGGCCAATCCAGATCACAAGTACCTGGCAGATACCATAAAGTATATCTATTACCTCTTACTCACTCCCAAGGATAGCAATATTTATTGTTAGTCTATCTGGCTAATAATGGGTTATGGACTTTTCCTCCAAGCCTTTTTTAAACCCCATTATGCTAATCAACTTGATCAAGTCCTCTGGCAGCAGATTCCACAACTTGATAGTTTTGAAAATACTGGTTGAAAGTTTGAGGGACAGTCCATTTGTTTTAGTATTATTTGAAATTTTAAGTAACCATCTTTTATTATCCTCGATCCAGCCCTGTCCATGCAAGCTCAAGTTAAAACAGTGGTACAGGCTTCATTTGTTAAATTTAGACTTTTTTGCCACCTTGGACTATTCCTTGATCCCACTGATTTCAGAACAGTTTTTATATTCATTTGTATTCATATCACTTGATGATTATTGCAATGCCTTATATACAAGTCTTTCGCAGAACATAAGAACATAAGAAAATGCCATACTGGGTCAGACCAAGGGTCCATCAAGCCCAGCATCCTGTTTCCAACAGTGGCCAATCCAGGCCATAAGAACCTGGCAAGTACCCAAAAACTAAGTCAGGATCAGGCCCTTGCAAATTATTTTAGAATGCTGCTGCACATCTGCTTACCAGTACTAACATCCATGAACACATTTTGCAGTCGCTTTACTGCCTCCCAATCCAGTGGCATATACAATGTAAACTGGCAGTCACAATTGATAACCTTCTCAATAGGGGAGTGCATTCGTTTTCCACGTATTGGCGATCCGCAACGTATTTTGTCCTATCCGTTAAATACGTGGGGAGGCGAAACGCATCGCGACTCCCCACGTATTTAACTTATTATCCGTGAAATTCGGTGCACCCCGCGGCGCGTGCTTTTCTTCGCCCCCATTAGCTACTAGCTACCTATGATTTCCACAAAATGGCAGTGCCCCTGCCCTACATTCCGGTATCCATGCCAACCTGTCTGACTCTTTCCTGTGAGTCACAGTGACTCACAGGAAAGGGTTGGACAGGTCGGCATGGATACCGGAATGCAGCGTATCCGCGCTGACATTTTGTGACATGCACTGAATGCAGCCAATTGCGCTGTCATTCAGTGCTCTCTGTCGATTTTACTGATGAGCCAGCACTATATAAACATCAGCACAAGGAGCCATGCACTTATTTCCAGCGATGCTGTGGGGAGGTGGGCTGGGTATAAGAGAAGGCTGCACTGAGAGATAGGCTAGTTAAGCTGGTTAAGGAAAGAAAAAGCTAATTATTCTTTGTTTTGCTGCAGTGCCAGGGCCAGCTAGTCCTTTTTCTTTCAAGCTGTTTATTTTGGTGATCTCTGACTGAGAAGAGAAGCTGTGCTAGGTCAGCTAGCACTGACCACCATTTAGGGTGTTGGGCTGGCTTGGAGAGATATATTATTTTCAATTTCATCCATTTTTCTGGAGAGACAAAAATTCCAGCTTTTTTAAACTGATTTTTTTTAATTCAAATTACTTAGTCTCTCTGTGCACTGGGCTTCACTGGGCAGTTTAACAGACTGAACCTAACTATTGGATAGGTCTGTGCAATCAAGTTCCCAGGGAGTGGGCCTCTTTTGTGCTTACAAGCAAGCAGCGTCTGTGTACACACCACACACATTAGTGCACAGCCAGGCACCGTGATAGATGACAGTGGGCATTTTTAACAGACTGAACCTTATTATTGAGTGGGTCTGTGCAGTCAAGTGCCCAGGGAGTGTGCCTCTTTTTTGCTTACAAGCAAGCAGTGTCTCTCTGTACACACCACACACATTAGTGCACAGCCAGGCACTGTGATAGTGGACAGTGGGCATCTTTAACAGACTGAACCTTATTATTGAGTGGGTCGGTGCAGTCAAGTGCCCAGGGAGTGTGCCTCTTTTGTGCTTACAAGCAAGCAGTGTCTGTGTGCACACCACACACATTAGTGCACAGCCAGGCACCGTGACAGTGGGCAGTGTTACTACTCAGTGACATTAAATCCGTAATGTCAGGGAAAGAGAGATGTCAAGTGATTGGGACTGGCAGAGGAGGCACCTCAAAAGACAGTAGTGCAACACCACCAGTACAGCTAAAAAGGCAACTGTCGCAATCTAAACTCTTTGTAGGGGATGGCAGTTCCATGCCGAAAAAAATGAAATCTGACCATGATGCATCGCCATCGCCACCACTTGTTTCTGGCCCTGTAGTTTTGGAGGTGAGGGAAGGGGAGGCAGAGTCATGCCAGACAAAATGTAGATACCCAAAAGCAGCAGGGGGACAGAAGTCTCGACTAACACTTAGCGTTGACAAGGTAGCGCAGTCACTGTTTGCTTCTGATTCAGATGAATAATCTTCTTGTGTGGGATTCTCATCAGAAACGGAAGAAGTAATAGCTGACGAATCTTCGGTATGATCAGTTAGTCCTGTCTTAGCCTCCACAAATGTGCAGCAGGGGAGAGATGAAAGTGATAAGGAGGAGGAGGAAGAGCAGTCAGCACAGGCACAGAGGGTGACTGAGGCCCCCCCCCCCCCCCCCCCCCCCCCCGGCATTGCTTCTCAGGGTGCACCCACTACCTCAGCTCCAGTGCCAGCATCCACCCCCAAGCTGTTAGATAGGGGAGGATCACGAAAGACATCTGCGATCTGGAGACACTTTAAAGTGACGGAAGACCCGCGTTATGATCGGTGTAATTACTGTGCCAGGGATATTAGCAGAGGCAAGCAAAAGGGACATCTATCTAATTTTGGCATGAACCATCATATGAAGAGGCAACACTCAATAAGATTACTGCCATCTGGGGATGGTGGCAGTACCAATCAGGGGACCCCTTCCAACCATTGTGCGGTGGTAGGAAAGCAGCAGAGTCAGCCCACACCCTCATGCCCTTCTAGCAGTCAGGTGGCAGGCCAGCAACCCCTTGATTGCCCTTGATGACCAGCCCTTGCAGTTAGTGGAGAATGTGGGTTTCAAGCGTTTTTTGAAGGTCATACTTCCAAAAATACATAATCCTCTCCAGAATCACATTTAGTAGAAAGGTCATCCCCAGCCTGTACAAGCAGTGTCGCAGTCGCATGCAAGCACTGCTAGCTAAGGCAGAGGGAAGAGTGCATTTCACCTGTGATATCTGGACCACCATAAATGCTGCACACTCTTACCTCACTCTGACAGCACACTGGTAGGACATGGCTGAGGCAGGGACAGCCATCAGCTCTATTACTGAAGAAGTATGAGGGTGGAGGTGGGCTTTACTGCACACCCACCCGACGGACCAGGCCCATACCACAGCCAATATTCTAGCATGCATTAGACAGATGCTGGAGGGCTGGCAACTACACCAGCGAGACAGGAAAATGCAGACAGGGTTCTTTGTCACAGACAATGGTGCAAACATGGTTAAGGCAATAACTGATGGGCGCTTTAAGAACATCCAATGTTTTGCACACACTCTGCACCTGGTAGTGAAGTCAGCTCTGGGCTTGGAGTCCAATGACAAAGAGAATGAATACCTGCATAGGTTAATACAGAAATGCAGGAACATAGCAGCACACTTCCACAGAAGTGTCAAGGTGGGGCAGGTTCTCCGACAAAAGCAGACTGATTTGGATATGCCTCACAAGCGTCTCATTCAAGACATTGCCACCCGGTGGAATTCCACCTTTATGATGCTGGAGAGGTTACTGGAGCTGCAGACACCCCTTCATGAACTTTCTGGTACAATGGACATAGGTGTGCAGAATCCCCTAGGGCATCATGATTGGTTAGTCATGAGTCAGCTGGTAAAAATCCTGCAGCCCTTCAAGGATGTCACAGAGGAGCTGAGTCCCAGAAGTGCCACCTTGGCTGACATCAACCCTATAGTTAATTTCCTGGATGAACATTTGGAGGCCTTTAAATGGGAAGAGGGAATGACAGTTGAGGTGCTGCAGTGTCTGGACATTTTGCAGCAGCAGGAGAAAGACAGATTAAGGCCTTTAACAGATGACCGCACATACATGCTCGCCTCAGCCTGTGATCCCCGTGTGAAAGGGAAACTCACCCTACAGACCAATTGTCTGTCATTTGTGAAGGAGCTGCTGTTAGCAAAAGTCTGTGAACAGGAGCGCCATAGGCAGAGACAGATTAGGCTTGAAGCAGAGGTGGAAACAGCAGGCACTTCAGAGAGTTGTGCTGCTAGCCCAAGCAGCAGCAGCACTGTGTCAGCGACAGATAGTACCTCCTCCTCCACGTCAGAACGCCCAAGGCATGTTGCCCATAAAGATTCATCAATTGTGCAACGGGCGAGAGAGAAAGCAGCTGGCATGAGTGACTCTGAGCCCGCCCAAGCAAAGGAGACACCAGCACAGCTGTCAGTGACACGGTATCTCTCAGAGTCAATAGAGAACATGCAGACAGATCCACTGGCATATTGGGCACACAAGTCCACTGTCTGGCCACACCTAGCCAAAGTGGCTCAGCGATATCTGTCATGTCCACCAACCAGTGTGCCCAGTGAACGTGTCTTTTCAATCACAGGGGATATCATGAGCCCTCACCGCTCAAGGCTGGCACCAGAGTTGATGGAAATGCTAGTGTTTTTGAAAGTAAACCTGCCTTTGCTTGGGTTTCCAAATTTTCCCTGTGAGTGGCAAGATGAATAAAAGCAATTCAAAGCCTTGCAGCAGCTCCAACTGCCTCCTATGCTCCAGATAATATAAGCACTGCAGCACATGTACCTGACCTCAAACGCTGTGCCTGACCGTCCACTGCCCAGTCTGTATGCCCTACAAGGGCCTGACCTCAAACGCTGTGCCTGACCGTCAACTGTCTAGGCCTTATGTTCCTACAAGTGTTTAACCTTGATTGCTGTGCCTATCAGTCCAGGCCTTATGTCCCTAGGTGGATTTGACTTCAGTCCTCGACTGCTTTGCCTGTCAGTCCAGGCCTTATGTTCCTACAAGAGTTTGACCTCGATTGCTCTGCCTGTCCATCCAGGCCTTATGTTCCTAAAAGTGTTTGACCTCGATTGCTCTGCCTGTCCGTCCAGGCCTTATGTTCCTACAAGTGTTTGACCTCGATTGCTCTGCCTGTCCGTCCAGGCCTTATGTCCAGTCCTAATGGCTGAACCCTCGTTGCAAAGGGAAACCTCAGTTTCTGGCAATTAAAACTAGTACTCCTTCACAGCATTGATCCTTAAATAAAACAAAGAGTTTTCTTTAGTTTCAGGGCAGAGAAGAGAACTTCCTTCGTCTTGCTTATGAAGTCTTGATCTGTTTGCAAATGATTAAATCCGAACAATTTGTACCATTATACACTCTAGTGGCCAATCCATTCCAAGGAAGCCCTTTCCTGCTCTTAGGAAAGGTAACTCTCCTCGGTGTTGCAGCCTATCTCTTAGGACCTGTTGACCCATGTTTAACCGCTGTTCACATGGCACCCTGCTCCCTGTCGCCATGCTTTGAAAGCTCGTGCTCCACTCAAGGGGCCAACCCATTCCAAGGAAGTCCTTTCCTGCTCTTAGGAAAGGGAACTCTCCACGGTGTTGCAGCCTATCTCTTAGGACCTGTTGACCCATGTTGAACTGCTGTTTAGGGGCGAACCCATTCTAGGGAGACCTTTCCTGCTCATAGGAAAGGGAACTCTCCCCGGGTGTAGCCTGCCTGCATCTATCTACCCTCTGACCCATGTTGAACCGTTGTTTGTTTACATGGTAACCTCCTCCGCCTTGGCATTGACAATTGTCGTATGTATATTCAAGTTTCATATCACCAAAATGCCAGGAAGAGTGCAGATGATAGCACATATCAAATCTTGATTCTTCTAAAGTATACTTCATCTGTATGTACTCTCTTCTATCTGTGTTGCTAGGTGCCAAGCACACTTTATTAGTACTTCTTCTTAGCTTCAGATTAGTAAAGTTCTTCAAAGCCTCTGTTTCTACTAAACAGCTGGCATTTGGGATTTTACTTCACTTGATGAAGTCCTTTTTATTAGTGTTTTACCTCTAGTCGTTTCTTCCATTTTGAAATCAACCTCTTTCTATGCCAAGCTGTACTCTGACTGCTTTTCGGCCTACCTGTCTTTTGTCAAGGATATTCTCACACTACAGTCCCTCGGGGTCCCGTGTGTAGCCTGCCTGTATCTGCCTTCTGTCCCATGTTGAACTGCTGTTTAGGGGTGAACCCATTCTAGGGAGCCCTTTCCTGCTCGTAGGAAAGGGAACTCTCCCCGGGTGTAGCCTGCCTGTTTCTCCCCTCCGACCCATGTTGAACCGCTGTTTAGGGGCGAACCCATTCTAGGGAGCCCTTTCCTGCTCGTAGGAAAGGGAACTCTCCCCGGGTGTAGCCTGCCTGTTTCTACCCTCTGACCCATGTTGCACCACTGTTCACATTCACCCTCCTCTGTCTCAGCCTTGAAAACTCTCATTTGTATATCAGCTACATCCACTGGATTTTAAAAGACCAGCAAAAGCTCACTGGACGCCAGTGGAAACACCCCACTCTAGGGGCGAACCAATTCTAGGGAGCCCTTTCCTGCTCATAGGAAAGGGAACTCTCCCCAGGGCTCTTGTTTGAATATTTGCTACTACCACCAAAATCGGCACCCGCAGATGCTCCACTCCACCCAGGCATAGTTCATCATGTTTCAGGTCCTAGCACTCGTGTTAGACTCCCTAGTGCCTGTTTCAAGACGGGTTGGGTGCACAGTATGCACAGTTGACAGTCCCACCACATGCTGAGCCTCGTCTTGTCTTGCCTCCTTGTCTTTCCCTTATCAAACCACAGGGAACTGACTACCTCATCTCTGCCAACCTGTCTTGCCCCTATCAACTTTCTGCCACTCTGCCTTGCTGCCAATCACCAGATGACTCACTCAACTCCTTGTGTTGTTATTGCCACTATCATGGTTCCTCAGTGTGTTGGTGCTAGTCTTTCTGCTTGCTATGTTCCCCCTTCATTGTGCTGTAGGATGTCAATGCCACTTGTTTTACTGCTTTGCCTGTCATGCTGCCTTCGAGGGTTCATGCATCTGTTATCGGTGCTCTCTGTTGAAGCTGTGGTGTGTTTTTGACATTCTTGCTGCATTCTTGCCACTTCTGGTACCCCTTTGCACCTTTACAGTGCCTTAGGCTATTCATGCCACTTTGGTGCCACTTTGCCACAGTCTAAGTACCTTGGAGCTCTTTTGTTGTTGTGATGATTGCTCCCCAGAAGTTTCATCAAAATTGATAATAAAACCCCAATTCTGCAGCCAAAAATAGGCTGGAAATCCTTCCCCCATTGACTTTAATGGGAACCGGAAAACAAATTCACATACGGCGTATGGCCGGCGCCATTTTCCGTACGGAAAAACGATTCGCGTGCAGGAAGTCGTTCCCGGACCCCCGCTGGACTTTTGGCAAGTCTTGTGGGGGTCAGGAGGCCCCCCCAAGCTGGCCAAAAGTCCCTGGGGGTCCAGCGGGGGTCCGGGAGTGATCTCCTATGCTCCTGCCGTCGGGGGACAAAAAAACAAAATGGCGCCATTTCTACAATGCACAGGAGGTCCGAAAGTAAAAGATCTCACCGGGACCCTTCCTCTGGACCCCAGGTAATTTAAGGCATTTTGGGGGGGTTCGGGAGAGTGGGGGATTTATTTTAAAGGGTCGGGGTGGGTTTTAGGGTTGTTTTAGTGTGCCGGTTTTCCCGCCCTCCCCCTTCCCCTCCCCCCCCCACTGGACCCCAGGTAATTTAAGGCATTTTGTGGGGGTTCGGGAGGGTGGGGGATTTATTTTAAAGGGTCAGGGTGGGTTTTAGGGATGTTTTAGTGTGCCAGTTTTTGATTTACACGATTTACACGATATTTAAAAAACCCAAACTGCAACGATCCGATTCCCTCCCCCTCCCAGCCGAAATCGATCGTTAAGACGATCGATCACACGATTCACATCTCTAATAGCCAGTACTACTAATTGCATCAGTAGCATGGGTTCTTCTTAGTGTTTGGGTAATTGCCAGGTTCTTGTGGCCTGGTTTTGGCCTCTGTTGGAAACAGGATGCTGGGCTTGATGGACCCTTGGTCTGACCCAGCATGGCAATTTCTTATGTTCTTATGTTCTTATTCGGGGTCGGGCCAGCTATATGACCAGTAAAAATTAAACCTAAAATTTGAGAAAAAGATCCAGTAGAACTTCTTTTGATGAAGGGTTTAAAGGTATTGTTTTACATTTCCTGGATAGAAATCTGAAAACAGAAGAGTTTGTAAAATGGAAAAGTGAAAAATAAAATGAACTCGATTAAGCGTGAGAATAGAATAGGGAAAAGAAAAAAATAACTGACAGCTGAATGTGTGAAATAAAGGGAAAAGTGCCTCAGTAATAAAAGGTAGAGTAGGGGGGAGAAAGAGAAGAAGAACAGGGAAATAAGACAAATGATACCACAAAATGTTAATTAGGTTAAAAGAATATGAGGTAACAGTGTCAAAATCCAGTCTTAGCCTTGGTTAGGTCCTCGGGGAAAGAAAGTGGAAGGCTTTGGAAGCTGATGATGATGACAGCGTCTGGGCAGGAAAATATTATTGATTCTCTTTTGGCAGTATATTAAAAAAGGCGTAATACTTGAGCATGGTAAGACATGCACAAGGGGCAGAAGGGCTACCAAGGCACTTATCAGGATAGTAATTGTTAATAACGCTGCAAAAGACCAGGACAAAAACTGGAGCGGCCGGCTCAAGCAGGAAGAATATAAGTTGCTAATTCTGCATTATTCTGACTTAATGGGTTTTGGGGGTTTTGTTCTTTCTTTTTTTTTCTTTAGTTTTCCTTTATTCTTTTATCTTAGCAATTTATTATTTACATTTTTAGTGCATTTTTAATATGTGCCAGATCTCTCAACTAACTCCAATTTATTAAGGACACTTTGATGAAGTTCTGTTTTTTTTTTTAACTCCTTATTCCAAGAATTCTGGGATTTGTAGTCCTGAATTTTATATTGGTAAATCACAACAACAATCCCAGCATCCTCTTAAATGCTCAGTTTTCAAAGGATTTTGTGTCTTTTGAAAACTTCCCTCCCTCATGTTGGGTAAAAGTATATGTGCTTTTCACAAAATGTGCAGGGAAACAGGGTTGAAATCAGACAGGTTGAGGAGAAGTACGCAAGATGATTTAATTTGCAATGCAGGTGCAAAGTCCATAGGTCCATTTTGTACCCACTGTGCATACACTGGCAGAGTTTCAAAGAGAAAACCTCAAGAGAATTTCCCTTTGCAAATGATCTTGCAAGCTGGTGGATACTGGATACACATGTGAATATGAAAGCTGCATGGAGAGACTGAATAATTGCCCCCTAAAAAACCATAGTGATTCAAAAGGATCCATAATGAATTATAGTTAGTTTAGAATTATGGAATGTGAATTAAAACTGTATATATGCCAGTTGGATAATCAGGAATACTGATCACCCCAGCTATAAAGAAGCAATTGAGTAGTCCCAACCCATAGAAAAAGGACATCCCTGAGAAAATATTACAAGAAATTGGTCAAAATGAATGCACTGGGATCATTTCAATGACCCTGTTCCCTTGCTGTGAGTTGCCTTGTAGGAAACATGGATTTGATTCCCAGACCCAATTTCTGATCTTTAGGGCCACAGGAGCTGGGGATCCTATGGAGGCAGTATTCATAGCCCTAAGGTAGGGGTGGTCGGCCCTCGAGGGCCACTAACCAGTTGGATTTTCAGGATAAGCCGAATGAATACAATTGAGGCAGTGTGCATGCAAATCTAGCTCCTACATTTTCCTGAAAACCAGTCCCCTGCCCTAAAGGAAGGTGTCACAGTCATTCAACAACAGAGATCTCTAGAGAGGGAATTCAGCATACACATGCATCAGGCTGCAAACAGCTGCAGTCCTGGCCAAGGATTTTTGCTGCAGTGGTTGCATTCTAGAGGAAGAGGGAGGAGCGAAAAGAGAGAAAGGTGGGACTTAATTAAAGACAAATATCTCTAGTAGTGATGAATGAAGGCCAATGATCCCTCACTTCTAGCGTCCCAAGTAACAATGAGAAGGCTTGGGAAAGTTTCTCCCTCGACTGGAGGATCAGATGTGAAGGAAGAAGAGGCAACCCTACAACTAGTAAAGCCCTACAGAACTGCCCCACTTTGTTAAAGCTTTTCCACATTTTCCTTCTGACTCTGCATACCTGAATATAAACTGATGTATAGCACAGCCAATTTATTTCAAGCAGCAATCCCCACGGCATGATGTCATTTGCTAACAGATGCCACTTTGGAGCATATTAAAACTCACCAAGTTTTAAACAGAAAATAAAAATAGCTTCACAGATAAACAAAAAGCATCCACCCACCTGAAAGGACTTGGATATGTGAAAGCAACATGAGATCTCATATATTGCAAAAGAACTTACAAACCAGAAAAAAAAAGAATAAGAAATCGAACCATGGCCAAGAAAAATTAAAATAAAAAAAAAAAATAGAAAAGAAACTGACAACTATAAAACTACATCAAACTGTAACCTGCCTCCCCCTCAGCTGCAAATAAAGAAAACAATAACATTCAAAACAACAATGATGTCTTTATGGATTGGATTCTTGGCAGGTTGTGACTTTCTTTTTAGATAACCAGAAGAATGATTCTGAGAATTTTCTATACATGACCATGTAGGTCCTTTCTTCAGATACAACCGACACATACATTTGCTATTACACCACAGGCCAAATCAAATGTCCTGTTCAAGATTGCTTCAATAAAACATATCACAGCCTGCAAGGAAACTATTTTCCCCCAAGTTTAGGATGTCTCCTAGAGGTCTGTGGTTTTGATACTAGTATTTTCATAAATTAAGAGAGCAATTTTTAAAAAGACATTCACCCAAGTAAATTACTTTATTCCCGAGGAAAAAAGGGCTTTTTGAAAATTGCTCACCCTCCCTGCGAGTAAAGGTAGCACATGTATTGTTCCACAAAGTACCATATTATTCTCACATTGAATGGAGGCATCCCCAGGGTTGGGGAATGCAATAATGCCCATAGTTAATTTTGAAAATGCATATGTATGCTTTTTTAAAGAGGAAAAATACCCGCAGATCTCTGAAGGTAATTTTTGCCCTATGAGATTTTCAAAGGGAAAGTTCTCATGCACAGGCAAAAGTATCAACAGCCCTTGTACCTACCTACAGACATTTGAAAATTGCCCCCTATTTGTACATCATCTCTTCTACCCCATAATAGAAGATGTTTGTCCTACAGGGAGAGTAGTGACCTCTTCATGAATTCTTCTCAGCTTTCGGTTGGGGGGGCCATATACTCTTCACGTTGGTCCTAATTTCCTCCTTTGGAGGTCGATAATTTATATTGCTATCTACATTGATAGTTTCTATTTTTCATATGCAGTTCTTATCGGGTTTGACTGGACTCTGTCCTACAGCAGTTCCAACCTACACTTGGGTGGAAGGCCCAGCTACAAGTGATCACTAAAATCCTAGAAAATTTGAAAGTAAACCTCATCAAGGTCTTAGGAAAAAGCTGCAAAGACAAGTCCAGTAAAAGAAAAAAGGAAGAGGCTGTCGGATTATATTCAGACCAGAACAATTAGACCTAACAAAACTAGTTCTCATTTCCCAGGGAAACTGAGAGGTTTCCTGCGGGGTTGAAATGAATTCTACAAGAAACAGAGGATATGAATTCCAGGCCCTACAGAACTTACAAAACATGAACATATTTCAGGGTTGTGCAGGGTCTAAAAATGTGTTTAATTCATCAATTCATTTCATACCTCCCAGTCATTATCAGTTTTATTTGAAATGAAAAAAAATGTTTTTTTCATTTCATTTGGGGTTTTTTTCATTTTACAGTGACATCCATGTTGGAATATAAAAGAAAAAACACAGTCACAAAGCTAGGACTTGGCTTGAAACTGGGTCTAATTGCCAAGACCTAGGCCAAATGCTGGACCGTGGCCCAAGGCTGAGTATCAACGCCGAGGCCTGGGCCTAGATCCAATGCTGGCTCACAACCCAAGGCCATGCCCCATTGACAAAGCCCAGGCCTGATCCTGGGCCTAAGCCCAATGCTAGTGTCCAGCCTGAGGATGGTCCTGCCACTGAGGTCCAGGACTTGTGTTACTCCCAACTAGATGGTGTCATATTAGTGTATGGTCATACATTTTAACAGCTGTGATGTCACTGAAGTGCATCCTACTACTAAATGGCTTCCGTTTTTATCAACAGAAAAAGATGAAGACCTATGAAAGGCCTGGTCTGGGCCTCCAGGTATAGGCCTTGGGCTGGGCCTGGCCCTGGTTCTGGTCCTAAACCCAGGCCTCAGTGATGGGTCAGGATTCATCTAAGCTCTGACATAGGGCATGGGCCTAGGCCTCTGGCCCCTCTAGCCTCAGGAAAAGCTTAGCTTTGGTCTAGGCACAGACCTCAGGCCTGGCATAGAGCCTAGGCCTGGGCCTCAGTGGCAGGACACAGTCTCAGGAAAGGTCCTTACAGGCCTAGGCCTAGGTCCAGGCCCAGGCCTCAGTGATAGGACCTTGCCTCAGCTGGGTCCAGCATCATGCCTGGGTATGAGCCTCAGGCTTAGACTTTGACCTTGGTGATGGGACTAGGCCTAAGGCTTAAGCCTAGTCTCAGCCAAAAATATAGCATGAAAAACACCTGCCAATGTGTTGTCTCAACTGACATCAGTAGCATGTGGTCATAACCCTCAAGAGATTTAGTGAATCCCCAGCCCTGACCAATTTCATTTATATTTTTTCCTTAAATATTTTTTTCAAAATGGGCAGGGATAAACCAAACCCCTGCCAGAGTTGATGATGCACTTAACCACCACTTTTTACCCCCACAGCCTGCAGCAGGAATTGCATATAAGTGAATGCCAACTCCTGCTGCCGCAGAGTCAATCTCGCAGCTTATTGAGAGATAGGGGTTTGCATTCGTTTGCAACGTATTGGCAATCCGCAACATATATGCCATATTCGTTGTGTTCATGGGGGTCACGAAACGTATGGTGATCCTCCACGAATACAACGTATCACTAACAAATAAACCCCCACTCTCCTGACCCCCCCCCCCCCCCAAGATTTGCCAAAAGTCCCTGGTTGTGCAGCGGGGGTCCTCGAGCAATCTCCTGCACTCGGGCTGTCGGCTGCTGGTATTCAAAATGGCGCCGATAGCCCCTGTGACATAGTAAGAGCAAAGGCTATCGGTGCCATTTTGAATACTGGCAGCTGACGGCCCGAGAGAAGGAGATCGCTCCAGGACCCCCGCTGGACCACCAGGGACTTTTGGCAAGTCTTGGGGGGGTCAGGAGGGTGGAGGGTTGTAGTAAATTAAATTTAAAGGGTTGGGATGGGATTTTTTTTGGGAAACAAATACATATGTAACTAATGAACGAATCAGGGTCCCCCGAGAATGGATGCAACGGATTTGGGTCCCGACGAATATGAATACCGAATGGGATGAATCCGTCCCTGCTGCACATCCCTATTGAGAGATCAGCCCCATGGAAACAGGCGTTCATGTTGCCTCAATGTCACTGCCATGGTCCATGCCTCCAATGAAAAACACTGTGACCTGGCAGGCTGCTGCCACGGAGCCTATCCTGCAGAGGATGAAGACAGGAAACCTGGTGGCCACCAGTGGAGCCCATCCAATTGGCAGTTGAAAACGAGTTCTGGCAGGCCACTGAGGACCTGTGACCCGGCGGTATGGTGAAGACAGAGGGGAGGCCTTGAACCTGCGTTAGTTGAGTGAGAGAAAATGTGTGGTAGTGCAGAAAGTCACTGAATGTGAGAGAATGCAAGTGCCTATGTGTGTGCATGCAGACAGCCACTAAATTTGAGTGCCAGTGCCTGTGTATATCTGTGTGTGCAGAGAGACAATGAATGTGAGAGATTGTCCATGTGGGTGGGTGTGTGTGTGTGTGTGTGTGTGTGTGTGTGTGTGTGTGTGTAGAGAGCCACTAAATGTGAGAGAATACCTGAGTATCGGGCCGATACAGTAAAAACGCGGGAGAGCGGGCGAGCGCCACTCTCCTAGCACGCGCACAGGCCACTCTCTTGTGCGCGCGATTCAGTATTTTAATTTATTAAAATTAGGCCCAGCGGTAAAAAGAGGCTCTAGGGACACTACCGCATCCCTAGCGCCTCTTTTTTGATGGAAGCGGCGGCTGTCAGCGGGTTTGACAGCCGACGCTCAATTTTGCCGGCGTTGGTTCTCGAGCCCGCTGACAGCCACGGGTTCGGAAACTGGACGCCAGCAAAATTGAGCGTCCGGTTTTCGACCCGCCAGCTGCGGGCCCATTTTAATTTTTTTTTTTTTAATTATTTTTTACTTTTATAAACTTTTGGGACTTCCGACTTAATATCGCAATGATATTAAGTCGAAGGGTGCACAGAAAAGCAGTTTTTACTGCTTTTCTGTGCACTTTCCCGGTGCCTGGAGAAATTGGCGCCTACCTTTGGGTAGGGTAGGCGCTAATTTCTGAAAGCAAAATGTGCAGCTTGGCTGCACATTTTGCTTTCTGAATCGTGCGGGAATACCTAATAGGGCCAACAACATGCATTTGCATGTTGCTGGCCCTATTAGGTTCGGGAGGGTTGGACGCGCGTTTTGGACACGCTATTACCCCTTAGGCACTTGCATTCTCTCACATTCATTGGTTATTTCTCCCTCCTACACACACTCATACATACAGGCCGATACAGTACAGTGCGCTCCGATGGAGCGCACTGTTAGCCGGCATTTGGACGTGCGTTTTAGCATTTGGACATGCGTTTTGGACGGGGAAAGAGGACAGAGAGCACAAAACTCCTGAAGGGTTAGGGAGGAGGTGTGGGAGGGTGGAGGGAACAGAGGGTGCAAGATTGTTGGTGACTCGGGAGTTAGGGGAGAGTTGGAAGAGGAAAGGGGGCTGAGAGAGTGAGACTGAATGTTCAACTGTAAATGTCAATGCATGCCACTACAATGCATGTGCATATGATATATCCTCCTCTATATATAATAGGCAATTTTTGAATGATGTTTGTCTGTCTCTATGCTGCTGTGTGAACTGCCATGGCCTTCTCTTCATTCACTTCACCACAATCATTCTGCACAAAGCCATAGCTAACACTGGCCAATATAGCCTGGACCATCATCAGGGCTTAAAGGCACAAACTCCTTTTTCAACCCTACTGTTTAACAAGATAGAGATTACTAGTCTCTTAACCTGTAAAGGTTAAGAGTTAGTTCTGATAGAGGTTAAGGATCACATCCATGCAGAAGTACAGGTCACATTTTGGGGCCATGGTCACACTTGTACCTTCTTATAGGTTATAAACAATAGCATTATTTTTTCAATAACACCCCCCCCCCCCCCAACCCCTCCCTCACTTCCACTATATAAAAGCATTTAACAGAGTCTCCCAGCTTATGGTAATGTATACAGGATGAGGGCACATGTCACTTATTTATTTTAAAATGTGTATTGCACTTGTATTCAACATTCACTGTAGATTACATAAGAAACATGCATAATAAAACAGTTAATACAAAAAATGTGAAATAAAAAATACACTGAAAAAATAGAATTACAATTTTAAAAATTAAAAATCAAGAAAAATCATTAACAACAAAAAAGCAATAAAAACCAGCACCTTGAATAAATTAATACATAAAAAGTGAATTATAAACAAGAAATGGAGCCAAAAAAAAACATACAAACAAGACTGTGCTAAAAAATTATAAAATCATAAGGGACCGTGTACTAGAAACTAAAGTTGCAATCTGCAAAATATATTTCCCATAGATAAGATCAAACCTTCTATGCCAATTGCTAAAAGGGCATTATTATAGAGAGGAAAAAATTAACAAAAGATCTCCCATATAATCTATTACATATGCTTCACCTGTGAATAACGAGAGTGACTAACCTTAACCTAACACATCATCACCAAAGGCTGTTTTAAAAAATGAGGGCCTAATTTACTAAAGCTTTTCTCCCATTCTGTGTCTATGGGGAAAATGCTTAAAATGAGGCCCTGAGTTTTAACAGGTTTTCTAAAAGTAGAAATACAAGCTATACCTCTAATAAGATCTGGGATGTCAGTCCATAAAAGTGGTACAATAACAGAAAAAGCATGACCACAAAGGCAAAAAGATAGAACTTCAAATAAAAATCAATTGATAGAGCAAAGAACATGGGTAGGAATATAGAATCTGAGAATTGCATTTGCCCAAAGTGAAACATTATGATGTAACAATTTATGAACCAGCATAATCATTTTGTACTTAAGGACCAAGAGTGTCCGCAGGTATAGAATGAGGGCCTTGCTGGGATTCTTAGGTTCAGATTAAGAGCCACAGCCATCCTACTCAAATGCCTGAAAGAGGTTGGTATTTCTGGCATGGTCTTTAATTGATTTGCATCTTATTTATCAAGCTGTACTCGGCAAGTTTCTATAGCTGCACCTTCATCAAGCTGGCATAATATAATATCTAGAGTGCCACAGGGCTCTGCACTTTCCATTGTCCTTTACAATCTTTACATGCAAACTGTTAGTCTGCTTGGGTATTAATTATAAACCGTATGCTGATGACATTCCCGTTTTTAAACATTTGTTTTTCATTCATTCATTACAGCTTGGTTTACCCATAGCCACTTAGCACTTAATTTTGATAAGACTGAGATTATGATCCTAAGAAGACTTCCCTTGAATGATGCCCCTTTTGCCTTTAAATTTGAGAACCTTAAAATTAAGTCCAGAGAAAGCGCAGACAGTGGTAAGTTTGGATTTGCAGGGAAGATACACTTTAAATCTTAAGACAGAATTTAAAAATAATAATTCTTGGAAGGTTAACTATTACTGGCTGTTTATATTGTCTGCTAGTTTTAAGGTTTGTATTTTTTTGCCAGTGTTAGAATAGTTTGCTAGTTTTAAGGTTAGTATTTGCCAGTGTTAAAATTGTTAGTGTAGTAGGAAAATAGATTTTGATTCTCTGTGCTCGTTAAAGATAGTATTTCCTTGCCAGCATTTGAAGGGGAGAGTTCTGGTTCCTAGACAATTGGTTACTAGTTTGATTCCCACCCCTCTCTCATTTTTTATATACTGTATAGATTATACTGGTCTACAGGCAAAATGATCCCAAAATAAATGTAGTCAACCTACTAAATCCATGTCTTTGAGAATGAAAACAATGTTTAAAATTGTTGATTGGCTTTAGTTTTCAAGATATGCCACTGGGACAGTAAATATGACCTTTCACTTGGGAATTGCAGGGGATAAGTGAGTTAAAAAGGAAAAGGATCTCAAATTAAAACTGAAATGACTAATATACATATTTGACTGAATCTATGAATAAATCTATGACTGGGATTGGACAGTGCATTGCGTGGCAAGGAAAAGACGGAATGGAAAGACTTCCAGTTAGTGAGAACACATTTTCTTGGAAACAACAAGGCAGACAACTACTAGGAGTTGGTGGAAAACCTCCTCAAAGCATACAAAAGCTTTGGCTGCAACATATCACTAAAGATACATTTTTTACACTCTCATCTAGATTTTTTTCCACCAAACTGTGGAGCAGTGAGTGATGAGCATGGCAAGTGAGTTTACCAGGACATTGCAGCAATGGAAAAATGGTATCAGGTCAAATGGAGCCCATCAGTGCTTGCAGACTATTGCTGGACTATGACAAGAGATGATCCATTTAATGAATACAAGAGACAAGCCAAGAAGAGACAAGTAGCCACTGAATAAGGACTAAACTATGTACCTATACATACATAATAAATGTTGCCCCTTTGCTTCATATTAACTTTAATTTCTATAATCCTTTTGCTGATTTAATTTTTAAAGTGTTTCATAAACAGTATGGGGAAAATATTATGCAACCATAAATACATGAAAAGAGCTAAGTTTACAATTTATGATGAAAACTTTACTATCTATGTACTTTCTATGCAATAGACATAAAATTTAAAAACTTAAATATCATGCAAACAGAAGCCAATAAAGAAGGCCATTAAATATCATGCAAACAGAAGCCAATAAGTATGAGACAACATTTCCTATTTAATTTCAGATCATTTTCAAAACAGAATGAGTTAAATACCAATGAAATTTCTTTGGAATCTCATTTTGTTTTTAAAATCTATTTAATAAAAAAAAGGCACCGTTCAGCCCTAGGCTAGGCCCAAAGCCTGGGCCTTGCCTAGGCATAGGCTGTGACTTGACAAAGGGCAGTGGCCTATGCACAAGCACAACACCGGGGTCGTGCTTGGCCCAGGAAATTTCACCACAACCTTGCCCCCCTCATACTTTCCAAATCTGACACCTGGGATTAGCCCGGAGACTGGATCCCGAGGCCCGGGCCCGAGCCTGATGTTGAGGCCCAGCCCAAAGGCCAGGTCCTGACCCTGAAGCCTCAGCTTGGATCCAGGCCTGATGCCGGGGCCTGGCCTGGAGGCCAGGTCCTGACCCTGAAGCCTCAGCTTGGATCCAGGCCTGATGCCGGGGCCTGGCCTGGAGGCCAGGTCCTGATGCCAAGGCCCATAACCAGTCCCAATGCTGAATCCTGACCCAGAAGTCGGGGACTGATGCCGGGACCTTGGCCAGACCCAGGCCTGACAACAGGGCTCAGCCTGGAGGTTGGGTCCCGATGCTTCTCTTCTTCACCAACTGATGCTGCCAGCTGGGATTGTATTATTGGAGTTAATTTCTCCAGCGCAACCTCCTCAGCGGAGGGTGCCATTTTGATGTATGGCAGTTGAAACAAGCCTTCTCATGCCTGGTAGCCATTCAGCTGGTTTAATTGTCATATCTGAATTCTGCACATCAACATCAGTAATAAATGGCTCATTTTATCGCTGAAGTAGACAATATTTAATAATTTATATACCAGTGCTATCACCCTCACTTGGAGGAAAGTCTTCAAAATTAATTAGTCATTTAAGATAACATTCAGTTAACCCCATTGTTTTAGTGATTGGCTAGTTTTGTGCTACTGCTAGTTATTCAGTAACATCAATCGCCCAGTTATCAAATTTAGAAAACCATAGATTTCAAATAACTCCCCAATAAATAAATGTAAAATCCCTAATCATATTTAATAGCTCTTAAATTGAGTCATACCTACTCCTTAATCACCCATTAAAACTTTGTCCGCTCAACAAATTAAGATGTAGATGAAGCCCAGCAGCAAGATGGGGGCTATCCAGTCTTTTGTACCATACTTATCTTTTGGTGAGAGGTTGTGTGTCCCTAGTACAAAGAGCTCCTGGCACTCAGAGAACAAATCTCTAAAGGCCAGAATGGAAGACCTGGAGATGCTGAGGCAAACAGAGAGGTATATAGAGGAGATCTTTAGGAACATAGAAGAGTGGTCCCAACTCCAGTCTGGCAGCCCTTGTGCTGTTTTGGAAAAACAAAGTCACCTGGTTGGAGACTATCACCTTGGTATGGCTAAGACTTGACCTTCACACTGAGAATGTCTCCAGAGGTCTGTGCCCAGGAGGGAAGGGATAGGATGGCTGCTATAGTAAGTGATTGAATCATTAGAAATGCAGATAGCTGGATGGCTGGTGGGTAAAGAGATTGCTTGGTAACTTGCCTACCTGGTGCAAAGGTAGTGGACCTCATGTGCAACCTAGATAAGATTTTAGAGAGTGCTGGTGAGGAGCCAGCTGTCATGGTACATATAGGTGCTAATGACCTATTAAGATGCAGGAGGGAGGTTCTGGAAGCTAGATTGAGGCTGTTAGGTAGGAAATTAACTAACTGATAAAAAGAAATTCAAAAGCGACTTAAAAACTTGGGTATTCAAAAATGTCTTCTACGTGACTGACACACCCATATCCCCATGACTCAGATAATATTAATAATTCTCCCCCTGCCTTCCAATAATTAGAAAAGTAGTCCAAGTGCCTGTAACTAAAAACTCACCTGAGCTAAAAAATTCTAACTTATCCCTATCAATTAAAAAGCAGAATGAAAATACAAACAAAAAACAAACTTTGAAATGTTTGTATGCTAATGCCAGATGTCTAAGAAGTAAGATGGGAGAATTAGAATGTATGGCAGTAAATGATGACATAGACTTAATTGGCATCTCAGAGACATGGTGGAAAGAGGATAACCAATGGGACAGTGCTATACCGGGGTACAAATTATATCGCAATGACAGAGAGGAGCACTCGGGAGGAGGTGTGGCACTTTATGTCCGGGATGGCATAGAGTCCAACAGGATAAACATCCTGCATGAGACTAAATACAAAATTGAATCTTTATGGGTAGAAATCCCTTGTGTGTTGGGGAAGACTATAGTGATAGGGGTATACTACCATCCACCTGGTCAAGATGGTGAGATGGACATTGAAATGATAAGAGAAATTAGGGAAGCTAACCAAATTGGTAGTGCAGTAATCATGGGAGACTTCAATTACCAAAAGCACAAAAAGAGCAGTGCTGCACTTGAATTAATGTCACCAAACACACAAAGTGCAGAGAGAATGTTCAATATTGAATCAATAAAACTTTAACATTTGACTGTATTGGAGTTTACTTCAGGATTGAACATTCTCTCTGCACTTTGTATGTTTGGAGACTTCAATTACCCCAATATAGACTGGGTAAATGTATCATCGGGTCGCGCTAGAGAGATAACGTTCCTGGATGGAATAAATGATAGCTTTATGGAGCAATTGGTTCAGGAACCGACGAGAGAGGGAGCAATTTTAGATCTAATTCTCAGTGAGGCACAGGACTTGGTGAGAGAGGTAATGGTGGTGGGGCCGCTTGGCAATAGTGATCATAATATGATCAAATTTGATTTAATGACTGGAAAAGGAACAGTGTGCAAATCCAAGGCTCTCGTGCTAAACTTTCAAAAGGGAAACTTTGATAAAATGAGAAAAATTGTTAGAAAAAACTGAAAGGAGCAGCTACAAAAGTAAAAAATGTCCAAGAGGCGTGGTCATTGTTAAAAAAATACCATTCTAGAAGCACAGTCCAGATGTATTCCACACATTAAGAAAAGTGGAAAGAAGGCAAAACAATTACCGGTATGGTTAAAAGGGGAGGTGAAAGAAGCTATTTTAGCCAAAAGATCTTCATTCAAAAATTGGAAGAAGGATCCAACAGAAGAAAATAGGATAAAGCATAAACATTGGCAAGTTAAATGTAAGACATTGATAAGACAGGCTAAGAGAGAATTTGAAAAGAAGTTGGCTATAGAGGCAAAAACTCACAGTAAAAACTTTTTTAAATATATCCGAAGCAGAAAGCCTGTGAGGGAGTCAGTTGGACCGTTAGATGATCGAGGGGTTAAAGGGGCACTTAGAGAAGATAAGGCCATCGCGGAAAGATTAAATGATTTCTTTGCTTCGGTGTTTACTGAAGAGGATGTTGGGGAGGTACCCGTAATGGAGAAGATTTTCATGGGTAATGATTCAGATGGACTGAATCAAATCACGGTGAACCTAGAAGATGTGGTAGGCCTGATTGACAAACTGAAGAGTAGTAAATCACCTGGACCGGATGGTATACACCCCAGAGTTCTGAAGGAACTAAAAAATGAAATTTCAGACCTACTAGTAAAAATTTGTAACTTATCATTAAAATCATCCATTGTACCTGAAGACTGGAGGATAGCAAATGTAACCCCAATATTTAAAAAGGGCTACAGGGGCGATCCGGGAAACTACAGACCAGTTAGCCTGACTTCAGTGCCAGGAAAAATAGTGGAAAGTGTTCTAAACATCAAAATCACAGAACATATAGAAAGACATGGTTTAATGGAACAAAGTCAGCATGGCTTTACCCAGGGCAAGTCTTGCCTCACAAACCTGCTTCACTTTTTTTAAGGAGTTAATAAACGTGGATAAAGGTGAACCGGTAGATATAGTATACTTGGATTTTCAGAAGGCGTTTGACAAAGTTCCTCAGGAGAGGCTTCTAGGAAAAGTAAAAAGTCATGGGATAGGTGGCGATGTCCTTTTGTGGATTGCAAACTGGCTAAAAGACAGGAAACAGAGAGTAGGATTAAATGGGCAATTTACTCAGTGGAAGAGAGTGGACAGTGGAGTGCCTCAGGGATCTGTATTGGGACCCTTACTTTTCAATGTATTTATAAATGATCTGGAAAGAAATACGACGAGTGAGATAATCAAATTTGCAGATGACACAAAATTATTCAGAGTTGTTAAATCACAAGCAGATTGTGATAAATTGCAGGAAGACCTTGTGAGACTGGAAAATTGGGCATCCAAATGGCAGATGAAATTTAATGTGGATAAGTGCAAGGTGATGCATATAGGGAAAAATAACCCATGCTATAATTACACAATGTTGGGTTCCATATTAGGTGCTACAACCCAAGTAAGAGATCTAGGTTTCATGGTGGATAACACATTGAAATCGTCGGTACAGTGTGCTGTGGCAGTCAAAAAAGCAAACAGAATGTTGGGAATTATTAGAAAGGGAATGGTGAATAAAACGGAAAATGTCCTAATGCCTCTGTATCGCTCCATGGTGAGACCGCACCTTGAATACTGTGTACAATTCTGGTCGCCGCATCTCAAAAAAGATATAATTGCGATGGAGAAGGTACAGAGAAGGGCTACCAAAATGATAAGGGGAATGGAACAACTCCCCTATGAGGAAATACTAAAGAGGTTAGGACTTTTCAGCTTGGAGAAGAGACGACTGAGAGGGGATATGATAGAGGTGTTTAAAATCATGAGAGGTCTAGAACGGGTAGATGTGAATCGGTTATTTACTCTTTCGGATAGTAGAAAGACTAGGGTGCACTCCATGAATTTAGCATGGGGCACATTTAAAACTAATCGGAGAAAGTTCTTTTTTACTCAACGCACAATTAGACTCTGGAATTTGTTGCCGGAGGATGTGGTTAGTGCAGTTAATATAGCTGTGTTTAAAAAAGGATTGGATAAGTTCTTGGAGAAGTCCATTACTAGAGATGTGAATCGTGTGATTGATCGTCTTAACGATCGATTTCGGCTGGGAGGGGGAGAGAATTGGATCGTCGCAGTTTGGGTTTTTAAAATATCGTGTAAATCGTGTAAATCGTGTAAATCGAAAACCGGCACACTAAAACATCCCTAAAACTCACCCCGACCCTTTAAAATAAATCCCCCCACCCTCCCGAACCCCCCAAAATGCCTTAAATTACCTGGGGTCCAGTGGGGGGGGAGGGCGGGAAAACCGGCACACTAAAACAACCCTAAAACCCACCCCGACCCTTTAAAATAAATCCCCCACCCTCCCGAACCCCCCCAAAATGCCTTAAATTACCTGGGGTCCAGAGGAAGGGTCCCGGTGTGATCTTTTACTCTCGGACCTCGGACCTCCGTGCGTTGTAGAAACTACCGCGAATCGTTTTTCCGTATGGAAAAACGATTCGACTGCAGGAGGTCGTTCCGGACCCCCGCTGGACTTTTGGCAAGTCTTGTGGGGGTCAGGAGGCCACCCCAAGCTGGCCAAAAGTCCCTGAGGGTCCAGCGGGGGTCCGGGAGCGATCTCCTACGCTCCTGACGTCGGGGGACAAAAAAACAAAATGGCACCGGCCTGTCATATGACAGGTCAAAGGTAGCGCCGGCGCCATTTTGTTTCTACAACGCACGGAGGTCCGAGGTCCGAGAGTAAAAGATTACACCGGGACCCTTCCCCTGGACCCCAGGTAATTTAAGGCATTTTGGGGGGGTTCGGAAGGGTGGGGGATTTATTTTAAAGGGTCGGGGTGGGTTTTAGGGTTGTTTTAGTGTGCCGGTTTTCCCGCCCTCCCCCTTCCCCTCCCCCTTCCCCTGATTTACGATTTTTTGACGATAAATCGGGGGAATTGTTATTGTATCGCGGCTCTAACGATTTTTGACGATTTAAAATATATCGGACGATATTTTAAATCGTCAAAAAACGATTCACATCCCTATCCATTACCTGCTATTAAGTTCACTTAGAGAATAGCCACTGCCATTAGCAATGGTTACATGGAATAGACTTAGTTTTTGGGTACTTGCCAGGTTCTTATGGCCTGGATTGGCCACTGTTGGAAACAGGATGCTGGGCTTGATGGACCCTTGGTCTGACCCAGTATGGCATTTTCTTATGTTCTTATGTTCTTATGTTCTTAAGCGACTGTGGAGGCAGACGAGGAGTCGAGATATTTGAAGAGAAGAAGTGTGTCTTCGCCACTGGAAGCCCGCGGTCCGCCCAGGAGGAGCCCATAGGGACCCGGACCACTGGGACTTAGGTGGACCTTTGAGAGGTCGAGAGCTCGGTGCAAGGGCTGACTGGAGCTTCACCCCTGGAAGCCTGCGGTCCCCCCGGGAGGAGCCCGTAGGGCCCCGGGCTGCTGGGACTTAGGCGGGCCCTTGGAGGCAACGGTCAAGAAGAGTCAGAGGTCAAGTGCCAGAGGGTCATCACTCACCAGTCCGAGATCACACACCGAGGGATCACCGCTTGCCAGTCCGAAGTCACACACCAGAGAATCACCGCTTGCCAATCCGAAGTCAATACCAGGAATCACCGCTAGCCGATCCGAAGTCAGGAACCAGGAACACCAGATGAAACAGGAATAAGGATCCAAAGCACAAGAACTCACTGAAGCAAGCAGACCTGACTAACCAAGGAAGTTGCCAAGTCAAGGAATGAGCAGAGGAAGCCGCCCTTTATACTTCCCCTGCTCTGGCTGATAGAGAACAGCTGAAGCTAGTTAAAGGGATCAGGTCCCTTTAAATCTGTCAAGGAGGCATCGCCTCGCGCCTAAAGATGGCGGCGGCCATCTTGGATTTCCTCCGCGGAGGAAATTGATGCTAGATGCCGCAAGGGGGGAGCAGGGACGGCTCCCCCTGCAGCCAGCAGCACAGGACAGGGACCTGTGGCAGAGCGACGGGCCTCGAGTCAGGGCCTTCCCCCGGGACTCCCGCAGCAGTTCGCCGTCGCGGGCAAGGTAGGGGACCGCGGTCATGGCCTACCACGGCCGCTGAACACAACAGAGTCTCAATGTATGGATGAGATGATGGTGCAGGGAAGAGGGTTTTAGATTTATGAGGAACTGGAGAACATTTTGGGGAAGGGGGAACCTATTCCAATGGCATGGGTTCCATCTTAACCAGAATGGAACCAGGCTGCTGGCTCTAACTTTTAAAAAGGAGATAGAGCTGCTTTTAAACTAGAACATGGAGCAGGGAGCTATCTTCGAAAGATACTTGCAAACCAAATAATTTATAATGTTTCAAAAAAGAGGTGGTTGTAAAAGCTGAAGAAAAACAGAATTATTTTAATAAAGAGCATACAAATAAAAATGACTCCAATAAAAATGACTCCATCTGATAATAAGCAGGTTGTGGGTACATATAAATATAAAAACACAAATAAAACTACTTTAAAATGTATATGCGAATACCAGAAGTCTGAAAAATAAGACTGGAGAGTTAGAATGTATGGTGCTAAGGAAGATATAGACATAATAGGCATTTCAGAGACCTGATGGAAGGAGGATACCCAATGGGACACTATGATACTAAGATACAAATTATAACGACATGACAGGGCAGATAAAATTTGTGGAGGGGTGGCACTATATGTTAAATATGGCATAGAGTCAAGGAGGATAAAGGTTTTGCAGGAAAGAAACTGCAATCTGGAATCCTTATGGGTAAGAGTATGGTAGTGAGATATAATACTGCCTGCCTGGTCTGGATGAGAAAGAAGACTGCAATATCCTAATAGAGGGCCGGATTTTAAAAGCCCTGCGTGCATAAATCTGGCCGGATTTATGCGCGCAGGGCACTCACGCGCCAGCGCGCCTATTTTGCATAGGCCGCTGCTGCACGCATTGCCCCAGGACGCGCGTAAGTCCCAGGGCTTCGTAAAAGGGGCAGGAGGGGGCATGTCTGGGGGGCGTGTCCGGGGTCAGGGGGCATTCGGGGCGGGTCCAGGGGCATGGTGCCGGCCCGGGGGGGTGGGCGAGGCCTCCGGACCAGCCCCTGGGTCGGGTGATGGCCTGCCAGCAGCCCGCTGGCGCGCGCAAATTTACACCTGCTTTCAGCAGGCGTAAATCTGCCAACAAAGGTAGGGGGGGGTTAGATAGGGCCAGGGGGGTGGGTTAGGTAGGGGAAGGGAGGGGAAGGTGAAGGGAGGCGGAAGGAAAGTTCCCTCTGAGGCCGCTTCGATTTCAGAGCGGCCTCGGAGGGAACAGGCAGTGCGCGCCGGGCTCGGCGTACGCAGGTTGCACAAATGTGCACCCCTTGCGCGCGCCGACCCCGTATTTTATAATATGCGCGCGGCTACATGCGTATCTTATAAAATCCAGCGAACTTTTGTTCGCGCCTGGTGTGCGAACAATAGTACGCGCTCGCGTAAATTTATTTAGATAAATTTAGAGATTAGACTGGTTAGTAAAATGGGCAAAATAATAATGATGGGAGACTTCAATTTCCTGAGTACTAATTGGGTATCACAGCAGAACATGCAAAGGAGGTGAAGCTCCTAGATGCCATCAATGATTTTTTCATGCAGCATTTGGTCGTAGAACCAACGAGACTGGGAACTATATTAGATCTGCTCTCAGTGGAACACAGGTCCTGTGCAAGAGATAGAGGTGGTGGATCCATTTGGCAACATTGCACATAATGTAATAAAATTGGACTTAATCATTGGAGAGCAAATACTAAGGATATCTACTGTAATGGCTTTTAACTATAAAAAGGAAGATTATGACTAAATGAGAAAATTTGTTAGAAAAAAACTGAAAGACTCAATCTACAAAGTAAAAAATTGAAGGAGGCATGGATGTTTTTTAAAATTACCATCCTTGAGGCTCAGACAAAATGTATTCCATGCATTAAAAAAGGTCTAAAGAAAAGCAGACAACTGCCAGCATGATTTAATAATGAGGTGAAAGATGCGATTAAATCTAGAAAGGCATCATTCAAAAAATGGAATGCAAACTCAAATAAGGAAAATAGGGAAGAGCATAAGCACTAGCAAGTTAGATGTAAAAAAAAAGTAATTCAGCAGTCTAAGAGAGAATTTGAAAAGAAGTTTGCCATAGAGATAAAAGCAAGTAAAAACTTTCTCAAGTACATTCAAAGCAAAGAGCCTGCAAGGAGGTCAAAGTGGGCTGCTAGATGACTGAGGGGTTAAAGAGGTAGTCAGGAAAGACAAAGAAAGCAGAAAAATTAAATTAATTCTCTGCCTCTGTCTTTACTAAGGCGCATGTTGGGGCTCCTACCTGCACTGGAAACACTTTTTGATGATGATAACACTGAGCAACTAGATGGAATTACTCTGAAACTGGAGGACATAATAACTCAGATTAAGAGAAGATTAAAAATAATAAATTACCGAGATGGGATGGTATTCTCCCCAGAGTTCTGAAGGAAAAATGAAATTGCAGATCTGGTTTTGGTGATTTGCAATCTATCATTTAAAATAGCCAATGGTACCAAAAGACTGGAGGGTGGCCAATATGATGCCAATTGTTAAAAAGGAATCCAGGGATGATCCGGAAAACTATGGACCAACACTTCTGACATCTGTGCGGGTAAAATAGTTAAGCTATTCTTAAAAACAAAATTACTGACCACATAAATAGACATGGATTAATAGAGGAGAGTCAACATGGATTTTGCAAAGGGAAGTCTTGCCTTACCAATTTACTAGATTTTTTTTTGAGGGTATAAATAAACATGTGGACAAAGGTTAGCTGGGAGGTGATGGGATCAGAAGCCATGTCCTATTGTGGATTGGTAACTGGATAAAAGGCAGGAAGAGGGTAGGACTAAATGGTCAGTTTTCTGAATGGAGAAAGGTTGTTAGTGGAGTGCCCCAAGGGTCTGTAGTGTTTAGCATATTTATAAATGGTCTGGAGAGAGGAAGGATGAGGAAGGTGACCAAATATGCAGATGACACAAAATTGTTTTGAGTCGTTAAAATGGCAGTGGATTGTGAGGAATTGCAAAAAGCCCTTGGGAAACTAGGTCCCCTAAAACCCCGCTGATCTATTTATCTTTATTTTATTACTTATACATCCTCCATAGGTGCTGTCCCGAGGAAGCGTCTGCCGGCAGCTGGCTGGTGCATGGAAGATGCTTCTGCTCTGGAGGAGTAGAAAGTATTAAAATAAAAAATTAGGTGATAGATAGGGTTAGGTTAGGGGTCGGGGAGGAGAGGGGAAGAGGCAGAAAGGATAGGGTTAGGTTCGGGAAGTTCTCTTCCAGTGCGCTCCTTAATTGGAGTGGACTGGGATGAACTGGGAAAGGCCTACCTGCGCCGCCGTGTGTATTTTCTAAAAATTCCCCCCATTGCAAACATGACAGACACTCGCCTGCACATGCACATGCCAATTATAAAATCGGCACGCGCATGTGCACGCAGATACATTTTATAATATGCGCGTGGTGACGCACACTAACTCAAATAGCAGGTACTAAATCAAATTAGTGTAACTTACCAGTGCCACTAACTAAAACAAGAAACACCCAGCAACTTCAGAGTTAGATTTTAAGGCCAATTGAATAGCAAACTTTTTAAAAACTAATATCCATCCAAGTCAGACTCCTCTAGGAGCTGCTAGTTCCTAGTGAACTCAGTTTCCCCTTTATTGTTTCTTATACCTTTCAAGTTTTCCATTATCTCTTCTCAACCAATTAGGTTACATTGTCAGTAATCTGAGCACTCTGACATAGAACAGTACTTTCTTAAAGTTAAATTCTCCTTTTTGTAGATTTATAGTTATGTCTTCTTGCTGCTTCTATATTAGCCAGTATAAACATTTTGTTAGACTATATCACATACTGACATGACAAGTATCTGTAAACAGTAATCATGTTATCTCTATGCCCTCTCCTCTCCAACCTAAACATTCCTTATTCTCCTTATTTCTCTTCCCCCAAGAAGTCAAAGGCTACAGAGTGATGACCTCATATTTTTATTTATTTGTTTACTGAAATTCGTATGGACATCACATCGGTTTACATAAGACAGGGAAGAAGAGGAAGAGAAATCGGAAGAAAAAGCTACATTATAACAAATAACTGATTAAATGAAAGAGGCTAAGAGAAGAGAAAAGGATAGAGAAGAGCAGATAGGTAAGGGGGAGATGTTAGAGGAACAGGTAACTGGTTTAAGAAAACATAGTATTAACTCATTAATATAACACATAAGAAAGGTAAAATACAAAATATGTTTTAGTTCATGCTCTGTTTTAAGAACAGAAATGATTTTGAGTAAGTCAGCCTGCAATATCCACTAACAAATTAGTGGTACAGTAGTGCTACAATGCCTTATTTCAGTAAAACGTTTCTAAATCAGTGTTGCAATACATAAGAAAATAAAAACTGCCATATTGGATTAAACCAAGGGTCCATCAAGCACAGTATCTTGTTTTCAACCGTGGCCAATCCAGATCAAAAGTACCTTGAAGGATCCCAAATAGTAGATAAAATCCAAGTTATTTACATCCAGAAACCAGCAGTGACTTTTCTCAAGGCTATCTGGTTAATAACCATTTTTATGGACTTTTCATCCAGGACCTTGCCCAAACTTCTTTTGAATCCAGCAATGCTAACTGCTTTTATTACATCAACTTTCTTCATAATAAAGCATATGGTGACAAAGATTTTAACATGTATACTCTGGAGGAAAGAAGGGAAAGGAGCGATATGATAGAGACATTTAAATCCTCAAAATAAATTCACAGGAAGGATATAAGGGAATTACTTTCAATGGAAAGAAATCTCTGGAATGAGGGGTCATGGGATGAGTGTGAAAAAAGGCAGACTCTGGAGTAATCTGAGAAAAGTTTTCTTTAAAGAAAAGGTGGTGCATGCATGGAATAGTCTCCCGGTGGAGGCAAGGATACCCAGTGTTATGAAAAGAAGGACAGAGTTATGAAAAGAAGTTGCAGGGAGGAAGGTTCAAAAGAAATAGAAGAGAAATATTTCTTTATTGAGAGGATCATAGATGCCTGGAATAGCCTACCAGCAGAGGTATTGGAAATGAAAACTGTGAAAGTTTTACAACTGTGTTCGGTCTAGCTCAAATATTTTATAAGTGGAGATGAGGGGGGTGGGGAAAGAGTAATAGAAGATCTGAGAAATGGGGCTTAAGTGTTTGCTTAAGCATATGGAACCTTAGAGGGCTAAGAAGACCTGAATACAAGCCAATTAGCTTCTAAAAAGGCAGAGATAACCTTCATAGAGAATGTAACAACCCTAACATCAGAAGTACAATTGTATCATATTTCCAAGAAGGCTGTGAAAACCAGCATAGGGTAGCCATGAGTACAACCCTGGAATCAAAGGTAAGGATACATCATGTTTACAAGGTGGCTAGAGTAACCTGCATAGGGAAGCTGGGGTTATAACCCTAACATCAACATGCAGAGTGGCCAGATGTTTCAGACAACAGCCTCACTAGTTTTGGAGGCTTATGGGATAATTACAAATCTTGACTGTAAGATATAGAAAGGTCATGCATGTTAGATTAAGGGGATATGCACTAAAGCTTTGCATGTACCCTAAGGTCATTTAACATCTAAATAAAATAGCATGCAATGCACTAACAGCATATAAGATAACTTTCAAACTCTCTATAAGGACTCTTATACACACATATAGGGATTTGTGGAAAATTGATACAGTGTTTTAGAAGCTGCATGGACCCATCTGTGAAGGTTTTAAAATACATGTACCTACACCCCATAAAATATATGTATACTTTATACATTACAGTCTGCATAAAATTTAACATGTACTCAGAAACTCTAGTAGGCAGGGCCTTTTATAAGCGCACGCATGCACCTCTGGTTTTACTGGGGTGGATTCATTCCAAAAATGGCCCCCTCCAGCAAGACAACCAAATTTCACTACGAGGAGCATGGCTACGCTGGCCTCCCTGGTGGTGGCCAATGAGGAGATGCTGTTCCCCATCCGGGGAGTGCAGAAGAACAACTACTCCATGAGGGAACCCTGGAAGTGCCTCCACAGAGAGTTCAACCATGGAGCTTCTTACCCCCAGGGCAAAAGTAATTCATGGGAACTAGTGGGTCCAAAAACATTCATGGAAACCAAGGTGGATGTGCAAAACCAAATGAACTAGGTGCAGGCTTTTGTTCTCTGCAGTTTTGCACAGGGAAAGCCTCAGTTGTGCACAGAAACATGGGAAAGGGTTGCTCATGTAAAGGTGCATCCTCACATGGGTGCACTGGGGCTATATGCAGCCCATTGCCATGGCTAATAGAGCAACACTGCCCTGCAAGGAGATTCAGAGGGCAGTATCAGTGTCCTTATGGCACTACGATAAGTCCAGGGGTGGTAGTGCAGGGCAAAAGACTACCAAGGCTACACCTCTTAGAATTAAATTATCAGTAGTTGTGAAAAGATTTGTGTGGGATGGGTGGGCCCAAAAGCAGAACAGCAAATATAGATGACAGGAGGGAGAGTGAAGAGCCTTTGAACAGTGGATCGGAGTTAGCTGACATGAATGGAAACATTACTATACAATAATGGGAATTCCATAAGATGCTATGCAGATACTGGAAGCGATGCAACACAGTGCGCACAGCTGAGCGCACCGTTTAACCTGTGGTTGGACGCAGGTTTTGGACATGCGTCCATAACCCCTTATTCTATAAGGGGATTGGCGCATCCAAAACACACGTCTAACTCCCCTGCAAAGCTAATAGCAGTCATCATATGAAAATGCATGCACATGAGGCTATTAGCTATTCTCCCCTGATTTCAAGAAAAAAAAGTACACCTGATGCGCACATTTTTACCCTCAGAAATTAACGCTTGCCCAGAGCAGGCATTAATTTCTGAGCAGCCCAAAAAGTGTTTAGAAAAGCAGAAAATACTGCTTTTCTGTACTTCCTCTGACTTAATATCATGGTAATTTTAAGTCGGAGGAACAAACAGGATGAGAATAAAGAAAACAACAAATTAAAAAAAAAGTGTGATGGCGGTCAGGTTAGGAAAAGGGAGGCTCAATTAACGAGTGTCCATTTTTCTAACCCATGGCTGTGCAAGGGCTAGGAAAATGGATGCTTGGAAAATTGAGCGTCCATTTTCCTAACCCACTGACAGCCATCTCTCCTGGGCACCCGCTGCTAAGGAGACGCTAGGGAGACCAATTTGTCCCTAGTGTCTCCTTTTTAGCGTGACCCCTCATTTAAATATTTGATCGTGAACCCAGGAGAGGTGGCTGGGCATGCATTAGGAAAGTGGGTGCTCAGCACTGAGAGTCCGTTTTTCCATGCAGATTTATTGGATTGGCCCCACTGAGTTTAAGTGAGAATATGGTACAACGAACCTGATGTATCTATGGGAATGCAGTTGCTTTTGAAACATGGGCTCAGTGTTGGGTGGGTATTTTTGTGAAGAACATAAAGTACTGAAGACATAAAGAATAATTAGGTGATATCACATTTCTATTTGCACAAGAAAAGAGTTGACTTGGTGTTCTTTTGGGAGCTATTGACACATGTGCTGCACAGAAAGGGCCGGATTTTAAAAGGGTTACGCGCATAAGATACGCGCGTAACCCTTTTAAAACCCCCCTGCGCGCGCCGAGCCTATTTTGCATAGGCTCAGCGGCGCGCGTAAGTCCCGGGACGTGCGTAAGTCCCGGGGCTTGCCTGGGGGGCGTGTCCGGGGGGTGTTTCCGGCTCGGGGGCGTTTCAGGGCGTGACCGAGTGCCCCGACACAGTGGCCTGTGTCGGGGCCTGCCGCGCCGGTGCACGTAAGTTGCTACTGCCCAGAGGCAGTAGCAACTTTTAAGATAAAGGTAGGGAGGGGGTTTAGATAGGGCCGGGGGGGTGGGTTAGGTAGGGGAAGGGAAGGGAAGGTGCAGGGGGGTGAATGGAAAGTTCCCTCGTACTTTTGTTCATGCGCGCGTAGATTTGTAAAATCTACCCCAGCGTGCATGAGGGCATCATATACCCCATGGGCTGGTTTTAAAAAAAATCTCCCAGGCCGATATTTTCCTGCAATCCGCCCCTAGGGAAGGACCCACAAAAAGTGTTTGAGTGAAATCACTTGAAGCAAAGTCAGAACTGATAGTTCCCTCAAATGCTTTTCAGCCAGGTATAAATTATACTAAATGAAGTTTTAGGGTAGATATAGCTAAGGAGATCCTCTAGAAATAAACACCCAGATGTCTTCTACCACACAGGGCCCATACGGTAACATAGAAGAGTGTTTAATTTCCAGCTATAGAAGTGAAGAACTAAAGTCAATAAAAGATAGGAAAAGACTTCAGATCTCCTGGTACTGACCTCTTGCCTTGGACCTGACCACATTTGCCTGCTGTCTGGTACTGACCTCTTTCCTTAGACCTGACCACGCTTGCCTGCTGCCTGGACCTGAACTCTTGTATTGGATTTGACCATGCTTGCCTGCTGCCTGGACCTGAACTCTTACATTGGACTTGACCATGCTTGCCTGCTGCCTGGACCTGAACTCTTGCATTGGACTTGACCATGCTTGCCTGCTGCCTGGACCTGAACTCTTGCATTGGACTTGACCATGCTTGTCTGCCACCTGCCCCAACCTTTGGTCTGTTCCTGATATCTCCAGTCTGCTGCCTGTCCTAAGCCCATCGTGCCCTTGGACTCTTTCTCTCTCTACTGCCCTAGGGACCCACCTAAGTCCTGCCTGCTGCCAGAAACCAAGGCTCAACCTACTAGGATGTGAATCATTTTTTGACGATTTAAAATATCATCCAATATTTTTTAAATTGTCAAAAATCGTTAAAGAGTGCAATACAATAGAAATTCCCCCGATTTATCGTGAAAAATTGTTAATCGGGTTTGTATCCACTAACGGGAGTTATTTGGGGGGAGGGCGGGAAAACCGGCACACCAAAACAACCCCTAAACCCACCCCGACCCTTTAAAACTAATCCCTTACTCCCCCCCCCCCAAGACCTTTTAAAATGACCTGGTGGTCCAGTGGAAGCCCCGGGACCAATCGCCCGCTCTCGGGCTGTCGGCTGTCACTAATAAAAATGGCGCCGATGGCCCGATAAAAAAAAACCCACCCGACCCTTTAAAACTGACCCCTTAGCCTCCCCCACCCTCCTGACCCCCCCAAAATGTTTTAAAATTACCTGGTGGTCCAGTGGGAGCTCCGGGAGTGATCTCCCGCTCTCGGGCCGTCGGCTGCCACTAATAAAAATGACGCCGATGGCCCTTTGCCCTTACCATGTGACAGGGTATCCTTGCCATTGGCCGGCCCCTGTCACATGGTAGGAGCACTGGATGGCCGGCGCCATCTTTAAAAATTGCCATCTTTAAAGATTCCGGGGCTGGGATCCTCTCCAGCCCCCACTTACCCAGTCCAGGGGTTGATGTGATGATGAGGCCTAGGCCCAGACTTGCATAGTCCTAGGCCACAGTAGGTTGACACGACCTCAGCATATGCAAGGCCTATTCTTTGAAGCTGGGTCCTGATGCCAAGGCCTTGGCCTAGGTGAAGGCCTGAGCCCAGACCCAACACCGGGGTTCGATCCAGAGGCTATGTCCTGATGCGTGGGCCTTGGCTCAGGGTGAAGCCTAGGCTCAGCCATAGGAGCCCAAGCCTTGTAGGTTTACTCTCTTCTTTCTTCTTTGTCTTCTTTCTTGAAATGATGCCATCCAGAGGGGATGTACCAGAGTAAATTTACTTCAGCGCATTTTCCTCAGTGGTGGGTGCCATTTTGTTGTACGGTAGTTAATTGAACAAAATGATGCCCTCCACTGAGGAGGATGCACCAGAGTGTGCGATCCCCAGTGGACAATGCCATTTTGCTGTACAACATTTAATTGAACTGCCGTACAACAAAATGATGACTTCCACTGAGAAGGATGTGCCAGAGTTAATTTATTCCAGTGCTTCTCCAACAGATGGCATCATTTCAAGAAATAAGATGAAGAAGAAATAAATTGGAGGACCTACGATGCTGGACCCCCATGGCCCTGCCTGGACCTGACCCTGGACCAAGGCCCTAGTGTATTTCCTGGGCCAAGACCATGGACTAGGCAGAGGCCCAGGTATCAAAACTAGCCTCCAGACTAGGCCCCAGCATCGGGTCTAGATCCCAGCCCTGGCCTAGGCCAAGGTTCAGGCCTGGACTTAGCATCAGATTCCCAACACATAAGGTAAGTGGGAGTCAGGAAATGTCCCAGGCCTGGGACATTGGATCTCTTCCAAGACCTTGGTATCACATTTGGACATAAGCCATGGCCCCTGCATTGAGCCTTATCCTTGGCCTAGGCGAAGTCAACTGTGTCATGATTGGATGTAGGCTGGAACCCATGGATTGGGTCTCGGCCTATTCCCTATGAGAGGCCCTGGCTTTGGGCCTAATCCTAGACCTATAGGTGACTTTTTATGTTTTACTGATTTTAAAAACAGGACAAATTCTAACAAAATTTCATCAGAATGTAAATGTTACCATTTTGTAAACAACCTGAAATGAAATATGAAATTTCATCTCATTTCCAATTTTGTTTCTCCTGAATGCCCATTAGGGATATGCAGGAGAAAAAAAATGTTTTGGTTCATTTTTGGGAGGGTTTTTTCCCACAAATTTTGGTTCATGAATTGTTTGATTTGTTTTCATTCGTGACAAAAAACGAATCAAACAATTAAAAACAAAAAACGTCCAAAAAATGAAAACAAGGCCTCCCCCCTCCGAAAAACTGCCGGGGCCGGGATGTCCCACTGTCCCCTCTTACGCAGTCTGGTAGGGACCTGCTGGCTTTGACCTAGGCCCAGGCCGAAGACTCGGCCTTGCATTGGTCACTGCAACCTTGGTCTACTCAAGGCCGAGGCTTCAGCCTGAACTGGAAGCTGGGTCTCAATGCTGGGTCTCTGCCTAGCTGGGGCCCAGACCCAGGTTGATGCCATGAACTGACCTGGATGCTGGGTCTTGACACTGAGGACTCAGATCAGACCCAGGCCCAATGCCATGACCTGACCCAGAGGCCAGGACCCAATGGTAGGGCCTCAGCCTAGGCCAGGCCCTGGACCAGGCCAATGCTGTGACCTGACCCAGAGGCTGGGTCCTGTTGCCAGGGCCTCAGCCTGGACCCAGGCCCAACACCGTGACCTGACCTGGAGTCTGGGTCCCGGCGAAAGGGCCTAGACCTGGAGCCAGGCCCGATGACCTACCTTCCTGGAAGCTGTCATGAATTCCTGACTATGACAGGATGTAGGCATCATGACAGGATACTGGAAACCTGAGCACTACTTCCATGATGATTCCTTTTGAATTGCAGAACACCTGCATATTGAGGGAGTGGAAGCCTTTGCAGTTGCATAAGGTGGCATCATTGTCTATAGGTGCACTTATAGAAATGTGAATGCAATTAATAACCCCCAGAGTAAAGGAGGAAATATGCAATTTGGAAGAAATCAGTCATAATTTGTTATTGTTGCTGTCTGCTCTGAGTGAAAGATATATATATATGTATATATGTTTTTCCGAGAAATGTAGCAAGAAAATGATCAATACATATGGAAGTGTCAGACTGACTTATTCCAATTGTGACCACTAGATGGAAGGTACCAGTGGCAAACAAGGTCAGGGCTGTCCAAGTAGAAGGTCATAGGTAACTGCTCTAACAGGTGATAAAGCTCATTTGCTAACATTGGTCCACCTAGGGTGCAAGGGTCTATAGACCCTTGTAACACTGACCCCCCCCCCCTCCACCAAACCCACCCTGGGTTGAAAGTGCCTCTCTTATAGTGGGAGTTATATAGAGTGTCATATTGTCTCTCTCTCTCTTTCTCTCTCTCTCATGCAGCAAGGATATTTTAAATGATATGTGTGTACTTGCACGCACAATATAAAATTAAGTGTATCTTTGCTCGTGTGTCCAATGTTGAATAAGATCCTGCACAAGACTTTCTCCTCAGAGAGATCCATATACTTTGCCCTGGTACTGTATATACTATCTTAGGGTTACTTCTTCCTTCTCTTCCCCATTTTTTTCTCTTCGCAACCTGAGAATTCATACATTTAAAATACTTATGCTGAACATCACTTCAGTTCCACTCACCCCCCCCCCAGTGACATAAGCACACACACACACACACATACACACACATACAGTCAGGTCTAGGGATGTGCAGAGGGATGGCATACGTTGCATTCGGTATTTGTATTCGTCGAGGGGCAGATATATTTCATTCGGCAAGGGGGGCCCCCGATATGTTCATGCGTTCATTCTTATTCGTTTCCCGGCTAAAATTGAATTAACTACAACCCCCCACCCTCCTGACCCCCCCCCCCCAAGACTTACCAAAACTCCCTGGTGGTCCAGCGGGGGTTCCGGGAGCCATCTCCTGCACTCACGCCGTTTGCTGCTAGTATTCAAAATGGCGCCAATAGCCTTTGACCTTACTATGTCACAGGGGCTACCGGTGCCATTGGTCGGCCCCTGTCACATGGAAGAAGCAATGGATGGCTGGCGCCATCCATTGGGGCTGACCAATGACCACCGGTCGGCCCCTGTGACATAGTGAGGGCAAAGGCTATCAGCACCATTTTGAATACTGGCAGCCGACGGCCTGAGTGCAGGAGGTCGCTCCCGGACCTCCGTTGGACCACCAGGGACTTTTGGCAAGTCTTGTGGGGGTCAGGAGAGTCCCCCACAAGATGGCGCCGGCCATCCATTGCTCCTACCATGTGACAGGGGCTGACTAATGGCACCGGTAGCCCCTGTAACATAGTAAGGTCAAAGGCTATTGGCGCCATTTTGAATACTGGCAGCTGACGGCGTGAGTGCAGGAGATGGCTCCCGGACCCCCACTGGACCACCAGAGAGTTTTGGTAAGTCTTGTGGGGGTCAGAAGGGTGGGGGGTTTGTTTAAATTTGCTCCTTTAGATGGCCGAATAATTCGGTGAAGATTCGTTGTATTCGTGGGGAATCGCGATACATTTCACTTCCCCACGAATACAACGAATATGGCCCTATACATTGTGGATTACCAATACGTTGGAAATGAAATCACACCCCTAGTCAGCTCCAATCAGTCCCAGTACACACTCACCCCTCATCCAACCCTAGTCAACACACACATGTTTAGACAGCCCCACTCACCAGACATAATTAAACATATACTCTCAGAAATGCAGTGCCAAAGAATAGAAGTAAACCCAGAATCAGACAGAAGAGCAAACCCAACATAAAAACTATTACAGCCAAACACACTTCTGGGCAAGTACAATCATTTCCCAGTTAGCCTCCCACTTCTCTGCCTCTACCTCTAGCAAACTACCCTTTCCACTCACCGGGAGAAGTCAGCACACCAAACACCAGGTTGAAAAAGGAAATGCAAGTTTGAATTTGGCTTATTAAATGACAGGTATAAAAATGTTCCCTCTTTATTAATGACGTGCATGAGTATGCTCATTATAAAACAGCAAAGTACACGCAAACATTTAAACCACGCCCTGACATGCTCCAAACATACCCACTTTGTTTACGTGCAGTTTCCTGCATGAACACGCAAGAATACATGGACTGTTTTGAAAGTTGCTTATACTCGAGTGCCTCTAATCATATCCACATACAATGCATTTTTATATGCAAAACCTCTTTGAAAATGTATTCCTTGGTTTGTATGTTAGACCTGTCCTTCAAGTCATTAGTGGGAAGGTGTTAACATTAGCTCAAACCTGCATTTAAATGAAGGATTATATGTAAATGAAAGATCATCTCTTGCAAATGAGATTTTAGTGGGTGTAGGCAAAATAGCAAGGTATGCTTTCCACATGCCATACACCATTTACTTATTAATGGCAAAAATGTAACACCTTCTAGGAGCATACACTGAATCTTTACTGCACATACTAAATCCTAAAACTGTCTCACTGCCTCTGGAAATACCCTGTGCTAATCAGACTGAAGTGAAAGAACCAGCAAGAGGAATTTCTCTTCCTCCTGAACCCTTTCCCTAGAAGACAATCTGCCCAAACCCTCTGACCACTTTACAATCCCCCTATCAATACCATCTAATCTATCCCCATCAGCATCATCACTTCCTCCAGCTATCCAAAGGACATCCACCCTCCAAAGCACAAAGAAGATTAGTGCCTGTCTAGCCACCTCTGAATCCCTAAACATGAAACACCTTGCCTTTTCCACAAAGTCTGGACCTCCAGAAGGATGTACTGAAAGCTACCAAGGAGCATCCCTAAAGAGCATCTGCACTAGGGTTGTCAACTGGCTCCAGATTTTCAGGACAGGTTGATCCAGTCCTAGTCTTACTCCCCTGTCTGCAAGTATTTATAGTCTTGATTTTCTTAGGGAATGCAATAGGGAAATCAGAATAAGTCACAGCATGCACTGAGGTAAAATCAGGACTGGATCAACCTGCCCTGAAAATCTGGAGCCTCCAAATACTCTGGAATGAGAATTTACCATTCCAGAGGTTCCATCTTATTCATGAGCAGAAGAGATGTAAGACCACTCCTGCTTGCACTTAATAGGTGAAGCATCACCTAGCAGCCTCATTAGATGGTTGAGGCAGTATGGGCCGGAGAAATCTTACATCTCTCCTGCCCATGAAGAAAAGGGACCTCTGAATTGTAAACCTTTATTCTGGAGGGGTGAGAAGGGCGTTTGAGGGGGTCTTCATTTCTGAGGAGCTTCTTCATATTGCGGAGGATCAGGGGAGAATTGAAGGAGCCATTCATCCGCAGGGTTTGAGGGGATGCCTGATGAATATCAGAGGGAGTAATAATGCTGATGGAGGATTAAATTATGCTTCTGGGAGACTAGATGGTGCTTGGAGGGAATTTGGAGGGAATTTGGAGAACAGGTTTTCATCGGGGTCTTTGGGTATGATAAAATCTCTTGTGATAACCTGCCCTTTCATTCCAAGCATGCTATACTGTTTAAGTTAAGATGCATTCTACTAGCATGGGCACTCTTCAGGGGCAATGTTTTAGCATCTGTATGCTAAAATTTTGTGTATAGATTTTTAAATGCCATTTTAGCATGAACATTAAATTTTTACCAATGTGCATGCCAAATTATTTTTGCATGAGTTTTATTGTGTAGGCCCATAAGAACCAAAAAAGAAAATGGCAAGCCTAGTAACAACAGCCAACCAGTAGAATTGGTGAAGGCCAGCACTGTAATGAAGTTTTACATGTTTAGGACAAATATAGAAGGAAGTGGTAGGAACAGGGTTAACAGTTTGAATAAAAGACATAAGAGAAGGAGCTGGTGTTGGTTTAAGTATGGGGAAAATATGTGCTTTGCTTACGTATTCGAAGTGTTAGAGAACCAGAGAAGCAGTCAACTGTGCAGACTACTGTCACGTTACTACATTACTTGTAACATTTATAAATGACATTTTAGAACTGTGAAACTTTTTAAACAGAAAAAAGTAGCAATATGCTTCAGTCATCATAGTACTGACTTTAAAACTAGTGAGAAACTGCTCCAAATAGGACTTTTCCCAACTTTTAACTAAGACTTTTCCCCAATTCCAGTCCACAGGAATACAGTTAAAGGAAAGAATGATAGAATCAAGTTCCCATGGTTTCCATTGCAGGCAAGGAAAATAATGCATTTCCCCCCATAGAAAAATAATGGAAGTTAAACGTAGACCACCTGGCCTTACTTGTCCTCTGAGCTGGAATAAATATATTCAGAGTAGAGGCCTTGGAAAGATGCATAAAAAGGTGGGTGAATAACTCTTTGTTGTCAGGGGTTGAGATGGAGAGTAGCCATATAATGGTTAGTATAGGGGGACTTTGCAGTTTGCAGGTTTCAAATATCTCTATTCAAACTCTTTGGTATAAGTTTAGGCATGTTTCAAAATATATTGAATAGAGATCGAACATTCCCTTTTATAATATTGGATAATCAGGAGAAACCAGTAATTGACATCTATTCACGTTCTAACAGCTAACAGCCAGGAGTGAATCGACTCCAATATTTTGGGGTTTGGGGTTTTTTTTAGGGATTTCTTTGCTTGATTCTCTTTCTAGTAGAGTAAATGTCATTTTACTGTCAGTCTACAAACCTGGATATAAATCTCTATCCATTTTCTCAAACAAGTATTCCTGAAACATTATATTATAAACAACTGGCATGTTTAATTAAACAACTGCATTATTTCCCAACAGAGCAAGAAGGTATGATTATATTAATTTAGCAGCAAGGCATGTGATCAGATTTGTAAAGAAAATATTGTAAGTTTCTATGGCTGCAGCTCTCTAAAACCGGCTGCATTCACATAACATTAAATTAGTCAGATTTACAATAGAGAATTTTGCATTCAAATCCCCTGTTTATATTCACTGAGTTATAAAATATGAAATTCAGAACCCTTTTGGGAGTTTCCTCTGCTGATAGAAAACCGAATTTATATAAACAATTGTGAGCTTAATTAAGCAGTCTTGTTCACATTCCTTTTTTGTAGCCAGCTGCACTGCACTTGTAATTTTCACAGCTATATGTTAACACCTTTAGAATAATGTCTTTTTTTTTTTATCAGAGTAAAGACTAATTGTGTGCCCTAAATACCACAGTTAGAATGCTGACAGCCTTCCACAGAGCTGAAAGATTGTTTACTTAAGATCCAACCTTCTAAATGTGCAGGACTACCATATCCAAAATATATTACAATCGCAGCACCAGATCAGAAAGAATCTTTTAGCTTGATTTTTTTTTTTAGGGTTCATGTTTATTGTCCCACATTATTAATTTTTCCATGTCCCACACCTGCTCGGTTATTCACCACTCCTAGTGCCATTTTCTTTGCCTCACACTTTGTTTTTGTCATTAGGCATATTATTGCCCCCCCAACCCTAGCTCTCCATGCCCCCACTCCCTACTCCTTTCCCTTAGAAGTGGGTGCAAATTAGGGTTGCCAACTGGCTCTAGATTTTCAGGGCAGGTTGGTCCAGTCCTGATTTTACCTCATTGCATGCTGGGACTTATTCTGATTTCCCTATTGCATTCCCTAAGAAAATCAAGACTATAAATACTTGCAGAACAGGGGAGTAAGACTAGGACTGGATCAACCTGTCCTGAAAATCTGGAGCCAGTTGGCAACCCTAATGCAAATGCTCTTTAAGGATGCTCCTTAGTAGCTTTCAGTACATCCTTCTACATTAGAACCTTAAAATTAATGGCAAAAAAAGAAATTCTACTCTTCTTACTTGGGAATTAATGATATGAAATCCTCAGTTACACTCTATCTATAAAAATGAGATGTTTACAGAGAAGCCAAATGCATTTCTCCTAATTAATATCATAGTTTTTATGGTAACACAAAAGGCAAAACATGAAAGTACTAGTGTGTTTCACAACCAAATCAAATCATTAATGAGAGGCAAGAAGCTGTTACAAGATGCATGCATTGTGTAATGATCATAATTATCTTTGTTTATCTCTGTTTATTCAGGTATACAGATGAAACATTTTTTGATCCAGATGTGACATTTCAATGCTGTCATTTATCTTGCAAGTATCATAAGATTTTTTTTATTGCTTTTATCACATTCCCCTCCTCCCCCAGAGTACCTTCTTGTTTTCCTTGTAAACCAGTAGTTGAGAAAACATGTCAGATGCTAAGAACAAACCCCGCTGTGCAGTGACGGAAAAAAAAATGTAACAACTGTTTTTGTAGTCGATCTCTTTAAGTCAACCTACATAAAATCGTAAATGACTTCCTAAGGAATATTAATTAGCATTCTGGTTATACACAAGGATGACTGTAAATGTGAGCAAAATAGAATTCTATCTACCATAACAAAGAGGTGTGGAAACATTGTAAAGCAAGATAAGTAACTGGTAGATAATGCCTTTGATTTTATGTTGAGCTTTGCATTGCTTCTGTTGGTTATTGCTTATAATCTCCTTGGCAGGAGGTCTGTTAAAGGATGGATCACAGAATCGGGACTCCACTGATTCTAATCACTGGTCTGCAGCTGAAACTCTGACCTTGTGCAAGTCACCTTGAGCCCTTGCATCCCAGGTTACTCAACTGTAATGAGCAGGAGCTTTGACAATGCTCTTTATTCCTCTTCTCTCTTTGAAGCTGTGATGTTGTGAACAGCATAACTTGCATAGCCATGAACCCAGTTGCTTCTAAAGAGCAAGAAGGAATGAAAGGCCATGGCAATAGAAAGCATGTGTAAGCTTAGCGACTGTGTGACATTCTTAGGAAAATTAGTGACCAAATTTATTTTAGGTCACTGTTGGCCATCTTCTAAATGTGCTTGTAGCATAAACTTTTGTGATATAGTTTAACATATGGTAATGGCAAGTATTTGTGAGAATATTAATTCGTATGATGGTCCATAAAATCCGAGCCATAAATATGATTTCTCTGATTATTTTTAATGTTAAAGAGAGGTGCAGACTGAGTGGCAATTACATGGAAGTCATGGCTATCCCATTCATTTTGAAGGTAATTTTCAAATTGGCTGCATGTCTGCAGACTTGTCACTGATTTTCAAAGTGAAAGCATCTACTAAGGAAGTGTATCTGTTTCAAATGAATGCATTTTTCCTAATGAGTCTATTTTTGCTTTATTACAAATGAAATGAATCAAAGCTAGACTTACAGGAAAAATATCTGGAAAGTTTTCAATATTTTTGGTTTGTTACCAAACCCCCCAAAAGATAAAGGTGGAGGGAAACCAAAACTCTCAAATGATGAATAACAAATCCAAGAAGGGAGAGATAGCAAACAATGGAGAATACATCTGAAGAAATGCAACAAAGTGAATTCAGTAAATTGAAAAATATTTATTTCATCAAGCTTATCATTCTGAACATGAGAGTAGAAAGATTCATATAGCTATGTCCCCTAACATGTACATGTTTCGCATATAGTGCTGCATCAGAAGGGACAAGACACTGCAATAAAAAACAAAAAAGGCAAAGTTACATATAGTGTAACCAGTAAGGCTACCAAAGGACCTGAAACAGGATAGGTCAAGGAAGAACATACATTTCAACCATACCTGCTGAGAGCTTGAAGATCACTTCGGCAAACAGAATGATACTGCATTCCAGAACCTAATTGTGCATTGAGTGAAAAATAATTTTCTCCCATTTGGTTTAAATGTGCTACTTCCTAACTTCATGGATTGCCCCCTAGTCCTTCTATTATTCAACAGAGTAAATAACTGATTCACATTTACCCATTCTAGACCTCTCATGATTTTATAGACCTCTATCATATCCCCCCTCAGCTGTCTCTTCTCCAAGCTGAACAACCCTAACCTCTTTAGCCTTTCCTCATAGAGGAGCCATTCTATCCCCTTTATTATTTTGGTCACTTTTCTCTATATCTTCTCCAGTGCAACTATATCTTTTTTGAGATGCGGTGACCAAAACTTTACACAGTACTCAAGGTGCGGTCTCACCATGGAGTGATACAGAGGCATTATTACATGTTCCATTATACTTGTCCTGTCTGTCCCAGTATTTGGTCTTGTCCTACCTATATCAGAGTCTTGTCTTTGTCTCTTCTAGTATCCTATCCAGTCTTGCCTGTGTTAGAGTTTTGTCCTTGCCTTGTCTGATCTGTGTTTATCTAGTTCCAGGTCTAAGCCTTGTATCCAGCCTTGCCTTATCCGCTTGCCAAGCCAGCCCAGCATTGCCTCCAGCCACAGCCTCCAGCCTTGCCTTGCCCTGCTTGCCAAGCCTGCCTGCCTTGTCCACACCTTGTCTCCAGTCTGCCTTGTCCAAACCTTGCCTGTGTGGACTCACCACTATGATGTACTGCTGCCCCAGAGACCTACCCGCCTCCAGAACCCAAGGGCTTAACCTGTGGAGGAGAGTGCTGGCTAAGCAGAAGACCAGCCCTTTTCTTGCTCCAAGTTCTGCTTTACCATCCCATGCTGCTCCCCAGGTGGTGTCTCTGACTCAAGGAGCCATAACAGGCAGGTTAGGCTGGAGGGAGGAAGGCTCCATTTTGGTTCCATTTTTTTGTTTGGTGGGATTTAAATTTAATGTTTATTCCAGTTCAGCAATCTTAAATACACATATGGGGGTAAATTTAAACTGGATTTACATATAGAAACATATAGAAACATAGAAATGACGGCAGAAGAAGACCAAATGGCCCATCCAGTCTGCCCAGCAAGCTTCCCTCATTTCTTCTCTCATACTTATCTGTTTCTCTTAGCTCTTGGTTCTAATTCCCTTCCACCCCCACCATTAATGTAGAGAGCGGTGATGGAGCTGCATCCAAGTGAAATATCTAGCTTGAGTAGTTAGAGGTAGTAGGGGTAGTAACCGCCGCAATAAGCAAGCTACACCCATGCTTATTTGTTTTTACCCAGATTATGTTATACAGCCCTTATTGGTTGTTTATCTTCTCCCCTGCCGTTGAAGCAGGGAGCTATGCTGGATATGCGTGAGGTATCAGTTTTTTTCTTCTCCCCTGCCGTTGAAGCAGAGAGCTATGCTGGATATGCATTGAAAGTGAAGTATCAGGCACATTTGGTTTGGGGTAGTAACCGCCGTAACAAGCCAGCTACTCCCCACTTTGTGAGTGTGAATCCTTTTTTCTTCTCCCCTGCCGTTTAAGCAGAGAGCTCTGCTGGATGTGTGAAGTAACAGTTTTTCTTTTCCCCTGCTGTTGAAGCAGAGAACTATGCTGGATATGCATTGAAGTGAAGTATAAGAATGGAGTGATCAAGCTAGTTGAAAGGCATCAGGAATAGAGGAAGGTGGAGGTAGTAATTTGGATATTTGGTTTGGGGTAGTAACCGCCGTAACAAGCCAGCTACTCCTGTCTTTGTGAGTGCAAATCCTTTTTTCCACATTTCCTCTTGCTGTTGAAGCTTAGAGTGATGTTGGAGTCACAGTAACCATGTGTATGTTTATTGAATAAGGGTATTGTCTCCAGGCAGTAGCCATCATTCTGGCGAGTCACCCACTCTTCATTGGCGGCCTCTTGACTTTATGGATCCACAGTGTTTATCCCACGCCCCTTTGAAGTCCTTCACAGTTCTGGTCTTCACCACTTCCTCCGAAAGGGCATTCCAGGCATCCACCACCCTCTCCGTGAAGAAATACTTCCTGACATTGGTTCTGAATCTTCCTCCCTGGAGCTTCAAATCGTGACCCCTGGTTCTGCTGATTTTTTTCTTATGGTAAAGGTTTGTCGTTGCCTTTGGATCATTAAAACCTTTCAAGTATCTGAAAGTCTGTATCATATCACCTCTGCTCCTCCTTTCCTCCAGGGTGTACATATTTAGATTCTTCAATCTCTCCTCGTACGTCATGCGATGAAGATCCTCCACCTTCCTGGTCGCCCTTCTCTGTACCGCTTCCATCTTGTCTTTGTCTTTTTGTAGATACGGTCTCCAGAACTGAACACAGTACTCCAGGTGAGGCCTCACCAAGGACCTGTACAAGGGAATAATCACTTCCCTTTTCTTACTCGATATTCCTCTCTCTATGCAGCCCAGCATTCTTCTGGCTTTTGCTATCGCCTTGTCGCATTGTTTCGCAGACTTCATATCATTAGACACTATCACCCCAAGGTCCCTCTCCTGCTCCGTGCACGTCAGCCTTTCCCCCCCCATCGAATACAGTTCATTTGGATTTCCGCTCCCCATATGCATGACTTTGCACTTCTTGGCATTGAATCTCAGCTGCCATATCTTCGACCACTCTTCCAGTTTCCTTAGATCCCGTCTCATTCTCTCCACTCCTTCCGGCGTGTCCACTCTGTTGCAGATCTTAGTGTCATCCGCAAAAAGACAAACCTTACCTTCTATCCCGTCCGCAATGTCGCTCACAAAGATATTGAACAGGACCGGTCCCAACACCGATCCTTGCGGTACACCACTTAAAACCGCTCTCTCTTCAGAGAAGGTTCCGTTTACCGTCACACATTGTCTTCTGTCCGTCAACCAATTTGCAATCCAGGTCACCACCTTGTCACTCACTCCCAAGCTTCTCGTTTTATTCACCAGTCTCCTGTGCGGAACCGTATCAAAAGCTTTGCTGAAATCCAAGTATATGACATCGAGTGCTCTTCCTTGGTCCAATTCCTTGGTTACCCAGTCAAAAAAGTCAATCAGATTTGTCTGACAGGATCTTCCCCTGGTGAATCCATGTTGCCTCTGGTCCATCAATTCTCCGGACTGTAGATAGTTCACTATTCTCTCTTTCAGCAGAGACTCCATTACTTTTCCCACCACCGAAGTGAGGCTAACCGGCCTGTAGTTGCCAGCCTCCTCCCTGTTCCCACTCTTGTGAAGCGGGACCACCACAGCTCTTCTCCAGTCTCTCGGCACCACTCCTGTTTCTAGGGATCTATTGAACAGGTCACACAGCGGACCCGCCAGAACATCTCTGAGCTCCCTCAATATCCTTGGATGAATCCCATCAGGCCCCATGGCTTTGTCCACTTTCAGGTTCTTTAGCTCTTCCCACACATTTTCTACTGTAAAAGGATTTTCATCTATTCCACTTCCCTCCAGTTTCTTGTTGTGTAGAGATGGTCCTTCTCCAGGGTCTTCTTTAGTGAACACAGAGCTGAAGTATTCGTTTAATATTTCTGCCATTTCTTCGTCTGTCTCCACACATTGATCATTACCACCTTTCAATTTCACTATACCACTTTGGACCTTTCTCTTTTCGCTGATGTATCTGAAAAATGTTTTGTCACCATTTTTTATCTCCTTGGCAATCCTCACTTCTGCTTGATTTTTTGCCAACTTGATTGTTTTACATTGCCAATAGGATTTACACATGTAAGTGCACTTTAAGAGGATAACGTTACAAGAATCATGCATGAGGCCATATTCAAGTACACATAGGCTCACATACTCATGCCCCAAAGTGTCCTACAGATAGGGCAAGAGTCAATAGGTATTTCGGGAAACAATAACAGATGTACATTTTATTTATAGTATTATCAATGTATATGTGTTGCCAAGGTAGTCCAATGCAAGAATGAAATCATAGGCTAGAATAACAAGGAATGACTTAAACCAATAGTCACAAGTATTGTAAAAGTGCAATTATGAGCTAAAACTTCCTCTGGGACTTGTAATAAATTTAAGGATGGCTCCAATAGCAAAGTAAACCAATGTCATTCTTTCAGAAGGAAAATATTTCACCCTGTCCTACACTTCCTATTACTCCTTAAAGATATGTGCTCTTTAGAAAGGGATATTCCTACTGGCCAACTTGCTCCATCATGAAACCTGGTGCCATAGCAGTTCATGGAGTATGTTCCTGTTCTGGAGGACTCTGGGGCCTCGTGGCAGCACACTATGCAATTCTTTCCAGATGGCAGTAGAATACATAGATACATACCAGTATGGAGGACACAGTAGCAGCTACTATGCACAATAAACTTTGATCCTGTTTCTCTGTTTAGATTGAGAACCTAAAGAAGAATGCCTAGGTGCTGCACCACAAAAGGCAGAGTGGTTGGATCAGTTGTGTACCAAGCAGAATGGGGCTAGAGATAAATTTTCTTATGTTCTTATGTTCTTATAAATTCATGATAGAGCCATTGTTGAGATTTTTACATAGTTGTCTATGTCCTATTTCCATCACTAGCCACACTATTGCCCTGTGACTCAGTCTGTGCCTTGAGCTTAAACAAATCCTCATGTGCATATAATGTGACTTTGGAATTTCTTGGGGTCAAGGGAAGCATTGTCATGAACTGTTACTTTGAAGGAACCCTCAGGCCTAGCTGGAAACCCTTCAGAGTGTTTGAAACCACTTCTAAATTTATGACAACTGAAAGCATATGCCCCCTAATCAGATACAGTCATATACTATGTGCTGCATCATGGCCCTTGAGGTCTTGGTATGTAGACAACAACAACCCAGTACTAACTATTCTGACACTGAGTCTGTCTCCAAGCCTATATATCACAACTGAGGCATCATCTAGAGCAAAACTGCTGAAAAGAAGCTTTCATGCTGTACAATTTTATTATAGGACCTTGCCGCCATCCATATGACAAGAGTGTCCCACAGCTGCAAGCACTTCCCTTTTCCTACACCTCTCCAGGAAAATTATTGCCTTCTGTCTGTATGATAGTGCACATCACACCCTGAGCAAATGAAATGACATACATTTTCTATTCTCTTCACTAATGACACCTCCTCGCTGTTATCTGAGGAGGAGGAGGACAAAGATGCAGAAGACAGCAATGAGGACCCAGTGTCTCCCGAAGTCACCACAGCTGCCACCGCTGGGAAGGATCAGGCTGCACCACTGCCACTCTCTCCACCATAACCACCATTAGGGGACCCAGAAGTGGCAGTCCAGCCTCTCCCCATAGAAGGCCTCAGGCCTGCAGTTGAAGATACCTGTCTCCCCATTCTGGAAAGGCCTTCTTTCCTTTCTTCCCTAGGATCCATGGGTGCAGGAATTCAGGTTGGCCAGTCTTTGCTGCCCAAGGGAGGCCCACACACCCCTTTACGCCTCCCACCATTATATGCTGCCCTGCCAATGACTCTTGGACCTGGCTCAGTTTCTGGAACACCCACTCCATGCAATGAGCCAGTCTCAGAATATGTTTGCAAGGGCATGCAGATGACAATAGAGGAAAGGTCTGAGATGAACTCACCAAGACTTAAGAGCACCTCATAGCAGCTCTTGAGCTCATTGGTATGAGGCCACTACCACAGCGACCTAACTCCTAAGTCTTCAGGACCTGGCCTCCCTAGGTCCCTGGGCCTTTTTTATGTACAAAGTCTAATCCATAGCTTTTCCCTACCCTGTCCCATTTTATTTTATTTCATTGTTAATAGTTTTTTTTTTTAAGTTTATAATATTTACATAATTTTAGAAAAGCTTTTAAGGTTTATATTTATGTTGGGTATATGTGTCATTATTTATTACTATGTATTTAACCTGTACATATCAAATGTCTTCGCCAAACCTTGTGCATAACCCTTCCCCTTTGTGTCATTGGTTACCCCTGCCCCCCCCCTATGTCACCCAGAGTTTAATCCCCCATTTTCTAATTTATCTAATTGTTGCTCTGTTATTTCGTTCTACTGTTTACTGTTCTTTGTAAAGGCAATGCCTATATATACATTGCTTGTAAGTTACTTGTAAACCGACACGATGTGCAAACGGTTGTCAGTATATAAAACCATTTAAATAAATAAATAAATAAATAAATAAATAAATGGTTTATGTTCTAGAATAGTAAAGTCCCTTTCAGGGCATCCTATACCCAAAACACTGAAGCACACATAGTTCTGCATGTCTCTTTCCATGCAGGTTAGTCCACTCATTGTTAACCTCCTCTTATCTATGAACATTTAGATACCAATAAGGGATACCTCAAATCTAATGTTAAAACCTACATGTAACACTTCCCCCCAACACACACACACACACACACACACACAAAGGGCTCTAGATGTGAATGCTGCCAAGCCACAAGCAGGCATTTAGCGTATAAAGTTACAATTAGAGTTAGAGTTTTGTCCTTGCCCCTTAATGAAAATCACAGCATATGGAGATAAGGACTACACATGAGATGGCCCTTTCTGAATCAGTACAATTTACAACAGAGAAGAGGTATCATATAGATCTTCTCGTAGGAGCTGCATACACTGGAAGTAGGCTGCTGCTGAAAGGTCAGCTAAGTAACCTCCATGTCCCAAAGATTTAAGATGTCATTGAAAAGAAATGCTATCTTTCCTTTACTAAAGAATTTAAAGGTGTACCAGCCTTAATACAGGTATCTGAGAAATGAACAGCAACAAGCCTACTCCTTTCCAAGCTCACACTGGCTAGCCTGGCTTGCAAGGCCCTGCATTTTTCTAGAAAGCTGTCTGGATCATCTCCCAAACCATGCATGAAGTTTACCACATGCATATCTTTCCAAGACCTATCTTGAAATGCAGATCTGCCAGCATAATTATTGCATTGCCCTGTGTTCTAATACATATCAAGGATCCTTTACTATCTGAGTGTTTCCGGCTCTGAGCTTTCGGGGACTCCTTGGTGTTTCTCAGACTTTACCCTCTCACCATCTTCCACCACCAGTAATTTGTAAACACACTCACACCAAACATATTCTGGTCACTCATCAGAGATTGTCTACTACCTGAAACTGGTTCAGACCTTTTAATTAAATTGGCTGTTTCACAGGACAAAGTGTTGGTTAGGGTAGAATAAGCTGCAAAGAACAATTTAAAATGATGGGCCAAATATATTGTAAGACACAATACACATTGAAATAACCAAGAGACAGAAAGTAGGAAAACAAGGGTGATGTTCCTTAATGGAGATAAATCTTTATTACATGACCAAAGGACTAGACTAATTATTAATTCTTCCAGATCATTAGGTATTCATCCATATATGTCATGCTTTCCTAACATCCAATATATATCTTGTGTAGGTGACATAGAAATATAAAAACATAGAAATGATGGCAGAAGAAGACCAAACGGCCCATCCAGTCTGCCCAGCAAGTTTTGCACTTTTTTTTTCTCATACTTATCTGTTACTCTTGGCTCTTAGTAACCTTTTGGTTCTATTCCCTTCCACCCCCACCATTAATGTAGAGAGCAGTGTTGGAACTGCATCTAAGTGAAATATCTAGCTTAATTAGTTAGGGGTAGTAACCACTGTAATAAGCAAGCTACACCCATGCTTATTTGTTTACCCAGACTATGTAATTCAGTCCTTGTTGGTTGTTGTCTGTATATAGATCCACTTTTCTTCATTCCCCCTGCCATTGAAGCAGAGAGTTATGCTGGATATGCATTGAAAGTGAAGTATTAGACTTTCTCCCCTGCCGTTGAAGCAGAGAGCTATGATGAATATGCATTGAAAGTGAAGTATCAGACTTTCTCCCCTGCCGTTGAAGCAGAGAGCTATGCTGGATATGCGTGAAATATCAGTCTTTCTCCCCTGCCATTGAAGCAGAGAGCTATGCTGGATATGCGTGAAGAATCAGTCTTTCTCCCCTGCCTTTGAAACAGAGAGCTATGCTGGATATGCATTGAAAGTGAAGTATCAGGCTTATTTGGTTTGGGGTAGTAACCGCCGTAACAAGCAAGCTACTCCCCGCTTTTTTGTGAATGCAAATCCTTTTTTCCACATTTCCTCGTGCCGTTGAAGCTTAGAGCAATGTTGGAGTCTTAGAGCAATGTTGGAATCGCATTAACTGCAGCAGGCTCCATGGCATCAGAGATAGGCAAGTAGAGTTCAGGATTTTCTCACATTGCAAACTCTAGGGAGAAACACTGAACTGGATCTTAAAGTCCCAGAGCTGATGGATCCAACTGTTTTCCAAAATGCAGGTTTCCCACTTGTTTAAATAGAATATACATGCATAAGGTATACATATTTATGCTGGTAATAACAAATGTGTATATGTTAGCAATCTATTTTTATTATTTACACATGTAATATTTACCTGTATATACCTGTCCCTTTATACATGCAAATACATGCAATTTATATGTGTTTGAGGTAAAAAGGGCTGACAACCAGTGCATATTTTCCTACTTGCACCATATCCAGGGACGGATTTAGGATTTTGCCACCTCTAGGCACTTTTGGTGCTTTTATCCCCCAACTTCCTCTAAGGTTCTGTTACAGGGTAGCAGAAGGCTGTTCTCTGCTGAATGAGATTCAGCAGAGTTGGAAAGAAGGAGCCTGCTGTCCCTAAATGTTTGCCACCCTAGGCACAGGTATAATAGGTGACAAATCTATGGCTGACCATGTTCCAACAGAGTGAAGTACTACTGAGGGAGTTTGATCTTCTTTTCCATCAGGTCATGAATGTTCATTATCTCCTATATGGCCCCCAGTCCAGGACAGTGGGCCCATACAGAAAGGAGCAGATATGGGAAAAAATCTGCTATAGCCTGAAAGTGGTCTATTACAACAACCACATTGTGAAAGGCCTGAGCTCTATACGTGATGGGACCTCCAACATCTCGTCAAGAGGAAACAGGCCAAGATCTGATCTGAGGGGCCTGCCAACCAGGTCACCTTCACTGCAGCAGAACAGATAGTACTGAGCACCATTTTACATGCAGCTGTAAGAAAGGTTGGTCACTTAGATACTACTCATTGTGAAGGCCAGCAAGGTGAGCATTTCTATAGGAACTTCAGCTAAAGTGTTATAAAGATTTTGTATGTTTTGTACCATGCATTTTTATACATATGCCTCAATCAATGAAGGTCTTGCGCAGTTGGACACACAGGGAGGGCCATGCAGCACCCTAGGCCTCCATGACCTCCCTGGAGTCCTGGACATGGGGAACAAGCAGAGTAATGTATTTGGTCTAATGAATTGGTAAACACAGATACTTTCCCCACTCTTTTGACATTCTCTCCTATTAAACACTTGGCACACTAAGCCTATCATTGAAAAAATTAAGATTTATTTAATGCAACTTTATAACTGATTGTATAACCTGGAAATTGTTCTGTCTAGTGTAGCCACAGACTCTGTATTTACAGAGAAACAAAAGTATCCCTTTGTCTTGTTACCTCCATATCCACTACACTGGTCAGGTCTTTGGTACAGGTACCACTTTCATCTAGGGCCCCCACAGTATATTAGCTTTAATCAAAAGCTGCTATGTTATATTCACTCTCCTTACAGGTTAGCTATCTGCTTGGAGCAGAATTAGATTCCAAATCTGGTGACCATTCCCAGGCTTGGAATGTCCTATCAGTAACACCTCCCTGTACACTAGTCCTCGGCTATTTAGACCCTCACTCTGGGTGCACTCTTCTACACTTTACATAAAAATTTACATAAAATTTACACTTACCTATAAAATGTATTCTCAACTCTGCTTAGAGCCTCTTCTCAGAAGATTTTGTCTCTATGCTGACATTCAGTGAAGACACCCCATCCCAATGGGTGAGTGCTGCACATCCATGGCATACTGCCACAATGCTGACAGGCTCTGAAAAAAACTCTATCTACTGAGGGTACTCAGCCCAACAATAGGCACCTGGGAATGTGTTCTATACAGCTTGTGGTGTAGCTAGAGGTGCTAGAAATAGGCCCAAAGACTCTTCTGGTAGGCAGAAAGACAGCTCCAGTAACTGAAGAGCCACAGCACATGTATATTGATCCTTTTTGCAGGGGATCAGCAACCTGAGGATTCAGATGGACCAGGCTACCTTCAGGCAAGGCATTGCTCTCAGGTACTGCCTCTTAGCCCTGAAAAGGATGAGGGACCTTCAGAGGAGCACTGTTGCGTCCGTCACTGCTCGACGCCCTCACTCCGCCCTCCTTACCACTGTGGCGACTCCCTCTGGGCCTGATGGACGGTTTGCTGCCACGGCGTCTTCTTGCCGTCATCCTCTGGCGTCCCCGGAGCGGCACAACGCTGTGGATCCGCCATGTTCCTGATGACGTAGGGTGTGCGCGCGCGCGCGCTCCGAATGATGTACCAGCAAGGGCGCGAACCTCGGGGGTGTTCCCTGAACTGATGTCATCCGCTTCCAATATAAAAAGTCTCAGAAATTGCTAACAGATTGAGTTAGCAAAGGGTTTCATTACCTATGCTGCTCTGCCTCCTCGGACTTACCAGAGGTACCTGCTCCTCGGGGGCCTCGCTCTTTTCTTTACTTTCAGATTACAGATAGGAACCGGTACTCGCTCCTCGAGGGCCCATGTTCCTGAACACTCTGAAGACTCTCTACTGCCTGGAAGCTATCACAGATACAGGCAATTGTGAGTTACCATCGCTCTCTCAGAGCTTTCCCTGAAACCAGGTACTCGCTCCTCGAGGGCCTAACCCGTTCCACCTACTGAGCTTTCTAAAAACCTTATGTGAGATCTGTCATCCAGTTCTGGCTATGAACACAGTATACCTATCTACTCACTATCTATAGTTTCTCTACAGCTCCGCTACCCTGGGATTGGGGTTCCAGTACCTGAGGGACTTCAGCCCTGCTGGGCGTAGCGACTCACTACTGCTACCTCTGGTGGTTCTACTACCTGTCTAATAAAATAATTCTCTGTCTGTCCCCATACTCAAGCCTAGCTCGTGCTCCCTCTCGGGATATCATCCTGGGGGCGCTGTCATCTGCCATTGGCCCAAGGATTCACCTATCTACATTCCTCTACAGCTGAGTGTCCTCTCCAAGCACTCCGCTGGTAACAGATGGCTACTCCTTTCCTACCAGGAGTCTTCAGCAACATATTCATAACAGCTTGCTAACTCCACCTCCTTCTGGAGCTAGTATACTACAGATTGCTAACTCCTTCTCTCTCAAGGAGTGAAGCATAACAGATTGCTAACTCCTCCTTCCACAGGAGCAGATTTACAACAGATTGCTAGCTCCTCCCTCCAGAGGAGCTCGCTTATAACAAGCACCTAGCATCTGAATAGTGATAGCACATGATAGAGGAAGAGGAGGAGGAGGAAGAGAAGAAGGATTCAGCTGAGACCCAGGGAACAGCAGCACTTTCATGCACGTCAAATCTCCAGCAGCTTGCAGGTGGCCTGGAGAAGCCCAGCTCTGCAGAGGAGGACCTTGTCTATCCTCAAGAAGAGGAGGTGCAGGCCATGCCACCAGAAAAACATTTAATAGATCTGAATGCCAGATTCATTGAGGAGATAGCAGGTCTCAAGACTGAGATGCAGCACATGCAGCAGGAAATTTAGGGTGTTTGGCAGGAACTAGGGGACATTTGTTATACAATTGAGGCTCAGACTGCAGTGTGGAGAAAGACATTGCAGAGGATTCCTCCCTGCCAACTATAGTTTTCATCAGCTCCATACTATATTAATGCTCCCTGGATGCAGCCACCACCAGCATTTGCAGCATCAGCAGGCTGGATGGTGCCCCCCTCAGACCAGAGTTCTACCTGCCCCCTTGGCTGCTCCACTTATGCCTCCACCACAGCCCATTCTGTATTGCCGCCACCACCACCACCTTTGCCCATGCAGCCTGCAGCATCACCACTGCTACTACCACAGAGGGATGCTCCCACCTCTCCAGGAGAACAGGTGGCTGAAGTGGAAAAACCCACCAGAGCTGCTGGCCCATCTTTTTGGATGGCTCTAAAATCTGCAGACCTCTCCAGCAACTCCATTATTGTGCCACTGTCCCAAGATCAAATGCCCTCTGAGGGCAACATCCGCTGCAACAGGACACCACTATGAAGAAATGCCAAGATTGGAAAATCAAATGCAACAGAGATTCCCCCACCCCAAAAAAGAAGGCACCAAGGAAGTACTAATTTTATTTAATATATTATTCAACACATTGAGCATACCATGTAAACAAATGCACATTCACCTTCTAAAATGTCTTTCTATCAGCGTGTTCCTTTCCTCTATAACCTGCTATTGATTCTGGCAATGTATTTCCTGCAATTCCTCCTAACTCATTCTTCTTCATCTAGATGATCTTCTAGTTCATTTGGCATAGGCAGGCATCTGGTTCTGGCCAGTTATGAAGCATGCAGCAGGCTAAAACAATCTCACAGACCCTAGGGGAGGCATCCTCCAGATCTGTCTAGGCAGCGGAAACACATTTTGAGTAGTCCAAAAGTTCTCTTAGTGACTGACCTGATCTGCTGGTGGAGCCCTGTTGTAGCAAGCATCTGCAGTGGTACATGGGCTAGCCTCTTTCAATAGAAAGGAGACTCTAGAACAAGGGGTCATGTGATGAATGTGAAAGGGGGTAAACTCAGTGGTAATCTTAGGAAGTATTTCTTTACAGAGAGGGTAGTGGATGCATGGATTGGCCTGGCCTCCCAGTGGAGTTGATGGAGGCAAAAACAGCATCTGAATTCAAGAGAGCATGTGATAATTGCAGGGGATCTCTGAGGGAATGATGAGAATTGTAAGGGCTACATAAATTGAATGGATGGGCAGACTAAATGGGCCATATAGTCTTTTTCTGCTGTCATGTTTCTATGTTTCTAGCATGAGCCAGGATTTGAGTGAATATGCTCTATCACCTGTAGGGGAGAAGACAGAGAAGAGTAGTTTGATATGCCCTTGGGTCAGGCAATGGGGTAGTTCACAGGGCAAAGTTAGAGCAGTCCTCCTGGGCTGAAGCTGTCAGTCCATCTAGATATGAGGGAGATAATAAGAAGAGGTTAGTTAATGTGTGGTGGAAATGATAACTGCATTCCTATTTAGAAGTCAGCTCCCCAGTGATGCTGCTTTCCTGAAAGCAATTATGAATTCCTGACTGCAAGAAGATGTAGGAAACATGAGTGGATCCCAGAAACCTGAGCATGACATCCAGAATGATGTCCTTGGCATCACAGACCACCTACAAATTGAGGGAGTGGAAACCCTTGAATTTGCAGTAGGTGGTCTCATCAACCCCTGGTGCCCTTATAGGGATATAAGGGCAATAGATAGACCCCCAAGACAGAGGGGAAGTATGCTATTTCATAAAAATCAGTCATAATTTTTTCTTGTTGCTGTCTGCTCTGAGGGAAACATATATTCTGGTTTTTCTGGAGAAATGCAGCCAGGAATTGATTAATTCATATGGAAGTGGCATACTGGCTTATTTCAACTGTGATCTCCTAGAAATGCATGGAAAGTGATGGTGGCTAAAAATGCCAGGGCGGTAGTGACCTTGACATGTACTGACAAGGAATGGCCCCTTTGGGAAGTAGCTTGCAGGTCCCACTCTAACTGCTGACATAGATACAGAATGTTTCCTTGTTGAATCTGAACCTATGCATGACTTGTTCCGCTGAGATATCCAAAAACTGTGCCCTAGCCCTGTTTAATCTCTGTAAGGGGTACCCCTTTCTCATACTCCTCCCCCTCTTCGGTTCTCTCTCCCTCCTCAGCTGTTGTGTCTTAAGTATCCATAAGGCATTTAAAGTCATTTTGAGAAGGTAGTCAACCACTGACTCCCACCCTCAAGTAGATCCCAGTAGGTGCCAGTAACACATGCTCCCATCCTCTCTCCCCCCCCCCCCCCCCGTATAGCCCTGTATGTCCAAGTTACCCTACAATGTGTTGCAGTAACCCACAGTATAAAGCAGTGTGTCCCAGTTATCACTCAATATGGTCCAGTCTATCCCAGATACATTCACTCCTACCTCCCTTCAGACCCTGTCTTTCCCAAATACCCCCACTCCCACTCTTCACCCCATTTGATCCAGTGTGTCCTGATGTGCCCCCCCCCCCCCCCCATATGACCAAGGTGGGTTCCAGTCTGTCCCAGGTACACTCTTTACCACACCCTAGCCTGCTCCTATGTCCACTCACCCAGAGAGGCCAACTCTCCAAACGCCAAGTCAAAAATCAAAAAGAAAATTTGCACTGTGTGCAAAAATGAGCAGTAGTAAATGAAATGAACACATAAGTTGGATGACGTTCGCATGCACATCACTTTTAAAATACCTCCACATGCTAACCCCACCCAGACATATCCCAAAATGCCCCTTTTTTGCACGTGTAAATTTGCTCGCATATGCACATATACACGCTTATGAGGCCCCTTTTTAAATTTATGCATTATACATGATTGGGCCACATATACATATATATGGCCATTTTTACATGAATAAGTCTTTGAAAATTCATCTTTCAGCATATAAATGGGCTTTTGAAAATTGCTATGATAGTACATAATATTTACTCATAATATATTTACTTCCAAAAGAAAATTACCACATTTAGAGGCCTGGATTTATCAAAAAGCACTAAGTATTGCCTGTGATAGAAAAAGGGGTGTGTTTTATGGTAATAGGCAGTTTATGCCTATGGGGGGGGGGGGGGGGGAGAGAGAGAGAGAAAGAATCTAGCCAAAATGTCCTCACCCTAGATATTTATATCTGTATGGGAGGCCCACCTAGTAACTCGAGGTGAGGTTTAGGTATTAGTGTAGGTGATAGGGGCTACTTCGACATTCAAAATGAGACGTACGAACAGAACAGTGCTCTCTTGTGAAGATTTGATGACCCTCGGAGTGAGGAAACTCACTCAAAGATGATATTTGTGTAATGTTCTCTCAACCTAGCTTGATGGATGCACTATCTGGGTAACATCAAGCTAGGTTGAGAGAATATTGCACAAATCTCATCTTTGGGTGAGTTTCCTCACTCTGGGGGTCATCAAATCTTTACAAGAGAACACTGTTCTGTTGGTACGTCACACTTTGAATGTCAAAGTGTCCCCTAACCCCTACACTAATACCTAAACCTCACCTCGAGTTACTAGGTGGGCCTCCCATACAGATATAAATACCTATCTAGGGTGTGGGTGTTACAGCTAGGTTTTCTCTCTCACTCTCCACCCCTCCCCACCCCACCCCTGGTGCTCCAGGAGGCAAAAACAGGCACTTGAAAAGCCATCACACAGCTTAACACCACTGAAAAAGGCATAGCTAAAGCCATGCAATAGGGCTTCAGTAAACACTCATCCTCTTTTTCAGATTTGCATCACACCATATGATATGGTGCTATCGCATGCATCAACGGCACTTTTCACATGCAAAAACACCTTATAGCATTTTGATAAATGACCCTAAGAGAGAGTAAAATCCCATTTTTGCAAGTAAAGCACTATTTTACATATGCAAATGGTTTGAAAATTGCTCTCATTATTATTTTAAAAAAGGGATTTTTTGAAAATCATGATACACTTTATTGGACCATTGTACATTAATTAAAAAATGTTGCATTACATGAACTTATGAAACCAACCTGAGCAAGACTGAAAGAAGACTGATGAGCAAGACTGAAAGAAGGAAGCAGATATATTGTGAGAAGGTATAAATTGACATGCATTGGCAGGCATCTGTGTGTTGGTTTGGCAGCTAAGATTCTATGTGAAGAAGTGTAGTCATATATTTGGGGTGCAGAAATCCAAATGAGCTGTACACATGATGAGGAATGAGAGACTGATGTGCATAGACTGGGAGAGAGACCTCAAGGTGATAGTGTCTAATGATCTGAAGTTAGTAAAGCAATGACAAGGCAGTGACTAGGGCCAGAGGGATGCTGGGCTGCATAGAGAGGCATAACCAGCAGGTAAAAGGAAGTGATAATACTATACAGGTCACTGGTGAAGTCTCACCTGGAGTACTATGTTTAGTTCTGGAAGCCATGTCTCAAAAAAGACAGAAGCAGTCCAAAGAAAGGCAACCAAAATTGTGCAGGGTCTGTACTGGAAGACATCTGATATTTATTTATTTGTTTATTTGTTTTTATTTATTTGTTTTTATATACCGACAACATTCAAACATGGGTATCACATCAGTTTACATGATAACTTGTGTGATAGTGTGACAACAGGTCATATTATCTTTACATTGTAACATTGTAACTTGTAAGAAAAACTGCCTCAACGTACTGAGACTTCAGGACCTAAATATGTATATCCTAAAGGAAAGGAGAATCGGGGAGGGGGGGGCATGATACAGATATTTAAATACCTAAAAGGTATTAATGCAGAAAAATCAAACCTGTTACAATGGAAAAGAAACTATGGAACTAGATCCAAGGAAGTAAACTCGGGAACAACCTCAGGAAAAACAATTTTCACAGAAAGGGAGATGGAAGCCTGGAATGCCCTCCCGGAAGAGGTGGTGAAAGCAAGAATGATAACAGAATTCAAATGGGCATGGGATAGACACAGAGGATCCCTAGTGGCTAGGGGATGGAAATGAAGAACCAAGATAACCTGTGGTAACGTTTGGTGTAACAATTCTCAATGGGCGCATCAGTTGCAACCCTAAACACAATCTACACAGACAAGATTGACCATTTTGGTCTTTATCTGCTGTCATTTTCTCTGTTATTATTTATAAAATGAGTTTTAAATAAAGTGTTGAAGTCAGAAAGAAGAGGCTATAAGCAAAAAATTGACATACCACAATGTTAAGAATGTACTGACTTTTCTCTTGTCAGTTTTAGAAATTCAGGACAGGTTTTCATCATCCAGCAAGAAGCAGAAAGATGTTACAGAGATGATTGGAGGGAGAGTTTGACATCACTGGTGTGTATGGAATGATATATTTGCAATAGTAATTTTTCTTCAGGGGTTGCATATTCACACATGTTTGCTCTGAACAGAATATTTGAATATTCCTGCTATTTTGCGGATTCAGAAGTTTAAATCATCATTGCATCAAAAAGCACATGAACAGTAATTCTTAAGAATATTAACTTGTGCCTGAAGTCATATCTCCCTGGGCTCCGATCCAGGAGATTTCAGAAATTAATAAGCAGCATGGAATCACTGGGTGTAGAGCTCACGTCATCCTAAGTATTAAATCACTCCCCAGCATGATGTTAAGGGGTAATCCTTCCTCTGAGCCAATACTGAATAATACTTCAGTATGGTATTGAGTCACTCTTCCCCTAAATATGCACTGAACCAGTACCACTGTATTGTCTTAGAAGGCATTCTCCTGTCAGAAACACCTGCTCTGAATCAATGCCCCAGCATGGTATTAAGGGCCACTCTACCTTTCCAGCAAGTACTGAACCAATGACCCCACACAGGATTAAGACAACTTTCTCCTGAGCAGAAAGTGAAGCAATGCCCCACCCTTTTGTTAGGAGGCATTCTTCTCTCTAAGTCAGTGCTGAATGGTTGCATGGTGTTAGGAAACACTCTTTCTTCCAAACCAATAAAAAACAATGCCCTAGTCTGGTTGTTGAGGGGTGTACGCTGCTGACAATGCTATTTGTTGGATGACAAGTTATACTGAGGCGCTGTCTACTTTCTGTTTGTTCTAGGGGACTGTCCAACCTGAACTGTCTTAGGGCTCTTTACATCAGTAGTGAATCAAGTGTTATGCACTGTAGGTAAAAGCACTCTGAGTCAAGGATGACCAATCTTCTTTGTAGCAGCACACTTTCACTGTGTTCAAGGGTCAAGACTCTGAATAATTGCAAACAGCTCCAATGATGTGGTCCAGTATTGGTGTAACTATATTTACACAGAAACGTTTTTTTTTATATACTGCATCCGCAAGCACAAATGTATGCACACATTTCTTACTTATCTGTGCTGAGCATTTTGACTTAAAATTCACAATTCAAATGAGAGATCCCTTGAATTTCTTCCTGTGCCTCTAGTTATCCTCATATAGAAAACCATAAGAAAATTAAAGTGTCTGGCTTATTTCTTTCTAGCCTTCTTGAGAATTTTGTATCCCTCTCCTCATTACCACAGCAGCCCTTTATCTTATTGAGAATTCAGTAAGGAGTTCATTTACTCATTTTATTCTGTAGAAGAATCTCCTTTACTTTTCTTTATCTCAAGTCTCCTCCTGGCTGAAAATCCTGCTTGAATGGGGTGTCATAGCTCACCTAGGAGCTAATAGCTTCTTCAGGAGCATAGTATTATTTCTTCCTGCCATCCTTCCAGAAGATTCTGTGTCCCTGAGCTCCTTCTGGCTGTGGCGTCTCTTAGTATATATTCACTTGACTACTGATACACTGAGCAGCATACACTGATCATTAGGGATGTGCAGAGCAAAATTTTATGTTCATATTTTTTATGTCCGAAAGGGGGTCCCACTTGCGGCCAATATGGACATAAAAAAAATCCAATGAGTTGGGTATATGTACATATGTGCAAAAAAAAAATTTAAACCCCCTCACCCTCCTTAATCCCCCCCCCCAGACTTACCACAACTCCCTGGTGATCGAGCGAGGAGTGAGGACGTCATTTCTGCAATCCTTGGCGAGAAGCATGTGACGTCGGTGGCACGTCGAGTGACGCGGCGTCATGTGATTCCCGGCTCGTTCGCGCCGGACGGCTCGTTCGGCCCAAAAAGAACTTTTGGCCAGCTTGGGGGGGTCAGGAGGCCCCCCCAAGCTGGCCAAAAGTTCTTTTTGGGCCGAACGAGCCGTCCGGCGCGAACGAGCTGGGAATCAAGTGACGCCGGCGTCACTCGACGTGCCGCCAACGTCACATGCTTCTCGCCAAGGATTGCAGAAATGGCGTCCTCACTCCTCGCTCCATCACCAGGGAGTTGTGGTAAGTCGGGGGGGGGGATTAAGGAGGGTGAGGGGGTTTATATTTTTATTTTGGCTCAACAATCGCGATTTCCCACATATCGAACATATCTATGTTCGATATGTGGGAAATCCGATCGTTTATGTCGAATCAATTTTTTAAGTAAAAAAAAAATATGAGTTGCGTTTTACTAATGCGGTCAATCCGAATGCACACCCCTACTGATCATCTCCCCTAGGTCATGCTTAGAAAATGACTTTTGGTACTACAACTATGAGCTTAAAATACAAGAGTTCATTATTCCCTGGGATATAGGATATGGCCCTCGCAGCTACACTAAGATAGTATTGTTGATCATGGGTTTGTTGCTAAAATGCAACACAAATTGTACAATCTGACCTGCCTACATGGAGGATGCCTTGGATAATTTTTTTATATATCAATAGGAAAAATAGATTAAAGGAAGAGTTGGCAGTTTTAAGGGAGAGGGTTAATGGGGGAAAAGCAGCAGGAATAATTTGTAGAAAATTGTTAAGCTACATGATGATGTTGTTAATATGAGCTCATAAATTTATTTAAGAAGAAATTATTTAATTTGTTTATTGAAAATGATATAGAAAGCTGAACAAAGTTAAAGCCACTAATGTGCCTTGGAAGTTCATTCATTCCTTGTAGAAGAACTATATTCAAGGTATATTTAGGTAACTCATTAAATACTTTTGATAACTTCCCAAAGGTTGGCTATGGTAATGTGAATATGGACCAGAACACAATGTTTCACTCTACTCAACTCAAGCATGTGGAAATGGATTATATGTATTTAAGGGAATCTTAGAACTTTCTCTTACTAATGATGTATGTGATGTGTCTCCACAGACACATAGCAATGATGTCAAGAGAGAAGGTGTAGTGGTTTTCCAGACACTGCTCTTTGGGAAGTGTCCAAGGTTGAGGAGACTCAGAGTATGAATGAGCTAGATTTACATGCACTGCCTCCATTGTGTACAAATATATCTCATGCATATTCATTTTGGATATCCTGAAAACCTGGCTTGTTTGTGGCTCTCAGGGACTGAAGCTGGCCACCCCTGGTCTAGAAGCAAGTCTTCTCTCATGTTGGAAGAACCTGGGAGCCCCATTGGATGCACGATTGCCCCACATCTAGCAACAGTTCCATTATGCCCAAATGGAAGGTGGAACAAGGATTATATGTATATATTTGAAGAAAGTGTGAAACACCAGCTGCTTTTATTCCTAAAAGTGCTGCATATTTTTATACACCATTTCGCTCCTTTTGGTCACACATTTTCTTCAAGGTGTATGTAACTATTAAATTAATATTTTGTAGGTAAACAACAGCAAACAGTCTGAGATATGTTTTTTTATTACAGTACACCTGCTAGAGGTTTCTAAATGTTTATTAAGCTTGTTATAAAAGTGAGTAAATTGTTTGAAAATGTATGGATTAGTAATAAATTGAAGCACATTTGTAATGCTTTTCATGAAGAACTGCATACATTATTAATCAACACTTTCAAGAGGTAACTTACAACAAAAGCACACCAGTAATTCTCATTTATTTCACTTGATGTAAGAACTTCTAAATTTAAATATCTTTTCATTTGTTTACAAAAAGTACTTTACTGGGTAATTATATTTCAAACATAAACTATCAAATGTCAGGAAATTCAGAGTTATGCTTACCATGGCCACTATGACTCAATCTTTTATACCATCATTATAACATCAGTGACATCATTTATGGTCCTCTGTGACATAATTCAACATTAAGTGAATGCAGAAAGTTCGAAATATTTTCCATTTAGAAACAGAATATATTAAATAATTCCAGCCATCACCACCTGCACACCTAAGTGCTTCTGCATCTCTCCATTTGACCATTCCCCTCTGGAATTCTTTCCCTTTAAATTCCCTTTAAATTCCCATAATTCTTTCTTTGAATTCTTTACCTTCCATGCTTTCTGCCCTTATCTGCTTCATAACTCTCATTATGGGGTAGGTTTTTAAAGAAGCGCACGCGGGCTACATTGTGCATGCTACCCGGCACGCACAAATATACACCCGATTTTATAACACGCGCGCGGCGGGGTCAGCGCACGCAAGGGGGTGCACACACTTGTGCACCTTGCGCGCGCTGAGCCCTAGGAGAGCCCTGATGGCTTTACCCGTTCCCTCCCAGGCCGCACCAATTTTGGAGCGGCCTCGGAGGGAACTTTTCTTCTGCTCCCCCCACTTTCCCTCCCTTCCCCTATCTAACCAACCCCCAGCCCTACCTAAATCCCCCCTACCTTATTTCAAGTATTTACGCCTGCCTCTGGCAGGCGTATCTTGCGCGCGCTGGCTGGCTGCCGGCGCGCCATCGCCCGGCACAGCTGCTGTGCCAGAGGCCTCATTCCCGCCCCCGGACCGCCCCCAGTCCTGTGTCATGCCCACACCCCCGCCCCTTCCTGCCCCTTTTTCAAAGCCCAGGACATAAGCACGTCCTGGGGCTTGTGTGCGCCACCGAGCCTATGCAAAATAGGCTCAGCGCTCGCAGGAGGGTTTTTAAAGGGTTACACATGTATATTATTCACATAACCCTTTGAAAATCTACCCCTTTGTGTTTATCTCCTTATATACTTCTCCACTCAGAAAGTTCTGGAATCTTCTAATGTATTGTATTTCTAAATGGAATATAAATCTAACCTATTGGGAGGATGTCACAGGAAACTATCTTTGAGGTAAAATACAAGGACCTAAACATGTATTCCCCCAGAGAAGAGAGGTAAGAGAGTAGGAATATGCTAGGGATGTTCCAGTACATTGGAGGTTTTAATAATGTACAAGAGGCAAACAAGTTTTGAGGGAAAGGAAGTTCAAAAATACAGGTGATATGAAACTGGAGGGGAAGGACATAAGAAAATGTTTTTTTGCAGAAAGAGTGATAAATAAATGGACAAGATTTCTTCAGAGATTGTGGAAGCAAAGAAAACCTGAGCCAAGCACAGTTAGTTGCAGTGAAGTGAGGGTAAAGCCAGAAGTCAAAGAGTGCCTGCAGTATTGTAGTAGGTATGGAAAATGGGCAAAGTAGATGAGTCTTATGGTCTTTACCTCTAATCGTATTCTTGGGTAATGTGTCCAGGTATACTTGCTATTCAGTTTTAGTGTTTTTGTGATGAAGGAGTTACTACAGATTTTTTTTTTCTGTCAGCTTAATTTTCTTCCTGTGCTTTCTGCTAACAACTTCTGTCTATCTTTGGTAACCCTATGGATATGTCAAAGGTTATCTTCACAATATGCAGCAGCTCCATTGACTTGTATAATTTTTGTCACAGAAGCAATGGGATTTTTTTGTTGGGTTTTTTCCTGTCAGGTAAAGAAGAAAGTCTCATTTTATCTTTTAACAGCAGTACTATGCTGTTTACTTAAATTACAGCTCATCTTGAAAATCAAAATTCAGAACATATATAGTTAAAGGTTACCTGTTTAGCTTAACTTGCCTTTATACTGGAGCACCTGATGGATGTATCTGTTCCAACTTGAAAGAGTCATCTTCTTTACAATTCTGTTTTCTTATACAGCTTATTCTGCTGATTTTTTTGCATGCTGAAACTTGGCCGATAATACCTGATTTTAACAGCACTGCTCTTTTTCAGGCCAGAGTACGTAATAATTTTTCAAAATCTTTTCCTAGGGATAAAATATCACTACTGTATCTGATGGTGAAAGTTCACAAATGGCTTTTAAAACTGTTGATGAGTCCTGGCAATGTGAAAAAGAGCTGGATTAGGTAGATGTAATGAGATATGATTAAAGGGTGTAGACACTGAAGGGTGCTAGAGAAGTTCTTTTCAGAAAGAGTATAATTAGTGTCTGATAAAAAGTGTGTGGTAGATACGATTTTTCAAGATAGAAGGTTAAGATAAATACAAACCATGCAATAAACAATTTTTTTTTCATTGTTGTCCTTGCTGGCTACATAACATTCATTCAGGAAGTACAATTTTGATACACCACAAATTTCCATTAATAACAAAAACCATATACAGGGACAACATTTTGACACATTCTTGTAGTCTATTGTCCGGTGTGTATATTCTTTTGATTCCTATAATGTAGATTAATGTGAAACTTATTATCAAGATTTAAACAAATGCGTGAACTCTTAAGCTAGGTTTTGAATTGAAGCTTATTAAGTTGCCTAGCAACTTAAACTCACATTTTATTAAATTAGCCAACAGCACTGAGGTTGCAAAGGAAAAATTCAGCTGAATTCAACATGTATCTTCATAAGGAAAACAATATAGCAAAGCAAATATAAACAAAATATATTTCTAGGTTTATTTAGCTTGACTACAATGGGCCAAATCATCTCAAAGTCAGGAAGTTTAAGACTAATCAGCAACATTTTCTCTTTTAATCTGTCCCAATAATACTATATACTTTAAACACTTTCCCCTGCCAAACTTGCACCTGCTCGGTGTTTGGCCCAGACAGTTCTCTTACTAAACTACAAGGCCATTTGCCTTAGGTGCTCTCTCATGTTTCAGTCTTAGCTTTCTTGATCGTTTGATGGCCTTCTTTTGTATGCAAAAGGACAAACTTTGTTATTGTAGAAGAATGTGCACTGTTTGCCTCATAAAAGAGTATTGACATTCTCTTAAAGCTTACTCAGAGTGCTTTCATGCTTGCGCTGTCACTTCATACAGAAACATGCATACTGGCACACAGCTTGCATCGAATCCCTAGGCTTGATGGAGATGCCAGTACCACTCCCATTAAATTAGAGGAACAATGATGTCATCAGTATGGGACAGTATTTCCTTTCCAAATGTGTAGAATGGATGGTTGGGGGAGGCAGGTTTCTATTTCCTACATTACCTAATGGAGATTGTAGCATAAAATATATTCAATAGTGGGAGTGTTCATTCTAAGGCAGTTTCTGCTAACAACCTGTAGCTTATTTGCAGCCAGTAGTAAAGGTGAGATTATTGCCAGTGCATGCATGTTACCCAGGTAGAGAGTCCATCAAGCTAGGTTGAGAGAACATTGCACAAATCTCATCTTTGTGTGAGTTTCCTCACTCCGAAGGTCATCAAATGTTCACAAGAGAGCACTGTTCTGTTCATACATCTCACATTGAATGTCAAAGTGGCCCCTAACCCCTACACCAATACCTAAACCTCACCTCAAGTGACTAGGTGGGCCTGATATAGAGATATAAATACCTACCTAGAATGAGGACATAATGGCTAGTCTCTCTCATATATTTAAACTGCCTATTACCATAAAACATGCCCCTTTTCCTATACATGTAATATTTAGTGCATTTTGATAAATCTAGGCCTGAGAGAGGAAAAGGACAGCCTAATTATAGTAAAATCACTGGTGGCTACAAATGAAGGCCAATGGTGCCTCAACCTCAGACATCACTGTTACAAATGGTGGTGAGCAGAGATAGGGCAGGTTCTTAAAGCCCAGATATTTCCCCTATTCTGTATAAGCTCCATTGGCTCCCGATTAAATTCCGAGTAAAATATAAGGTTCTTTCCATAATTCATTCATTAATTTACGATCAAGACTCAACATGGCTCTGCACATCCTTACGATTGTATAAACCAATGAGACATCTCAGATCAATATCGCAATATCTGCTTGATGTCCCCACAGTCAGATTAGCAAGACTTAATATGACTAGGGAAAGGGCCTTTTCAGTGGCAGGACCGATGTTGTGGAATTCTCTCCCTAACACCTTAAGGCAAATCTCCAGTCACAATGAATTTAAGAAGGCAGTAAAAACTTATTTATTTAAGATTGCATATGGTCATCTTGAAAATTGAACACCCCACCTTTATAAGCCATGTACTCTGCAGTTTCTGACTGTTTGATTATACACTTATTAGGAACCTGGATTGTACAAGTTAAAGTTTTAGGCTCTCTTATTTCCTTTCTTTCTTTATCTGTTTTTTGTAAAAAATTAGTTTATTTATTTTTGAGCAGGGATTATGATGGTTTATTGTATTTTTTTTTCTGTACTTTTCTTTAACTTTTTGCTGATTTATTTTTAATTTTTTATTATATTTTATTTAATTTATCTTTTGGTTAACTTGATCTATATAATTGATTCTTGTAAACCGTCTTGATCAAACTAGTTTGAAAAGACGGTATAGAAATATTTTTAAATAAATAAATAAATAAAGTAAGATAAATCAGGTATTTCCCTAAAGAAAAGTGACTTATCAATTTTTGCATAATCACAATCCACTCTACAGCTCTAGAACCATCCAACTGCATATCATTATCTGCTACTCATTTTTCAAATCAGCGTTGCACATGGCAGTGTCCTTCCCAATACATGCATGAAAAATGTAGCCCTGTATGAATTGATCATGAAATTAATGAGGCATGGCACAATTCAAGTGTTCTATTAAATGTGTGGGCCTAAGGCTGTTCAATAAATAGTACTGAACTGCTCTCACGGAATGAGAGAGCAGGAAAAAAAATATTTCCTACAGGAAAGGGCAGACATGCAGGAAGTCAAGAAAATTGTCCCAGTATGGATAGATTTGTAAGATAAGTCTGAAATCCTGATACATAAAATTAAAACTTGAGCAAACATTTCCAATTTATTTTGAATCAGTTTGCTCCCTACCACACAGCAATGGCAAATTTGGAGCACAAAAAGACTCAGTACAGCAGTAAATATTTCATAAATAGAATTATGCAATGTTTAGTACTAATTCCACTTTACTTTTTTTTTTTGCATTTGTTAATTACTTTCCCCACTTAGTCTAATGAAGTTCCAAGGAAATTTTTTGGTTAATCCTGCATGAATCTTGGTGGTTGGTAAATTGCTAAAAAAGTTAATGCTGCACTAAACTCTGATGAACCCCTAACTCTGTTCTAGGAAACCAAAAATCAGATGAACCTTTAGGGCAGATTCCACAATCTGATATCATGTGTTTGCTCATTGCTGTCAGGTTCCAGTTTTCTCAACCTATCAGCCCACATTTTCATGCTGGTTGGGAGTGCTGTATAAGGTAAGAAAGACGAAAAATATCTGGTATCATTTGGATCTATTAAATCTCCCAGGAGTGAAGTGAATCACTGTATCCTTGAAGGCTGCATGGGTATCATGTGCTAAGCATTTTCTCAGACAAATAAAGGGAAGATACCTGTTAGAACTCTTGGAACAAGGTGGTGGTAGAGTACTCTTTCCTACATCTGAGGAGATATGCGTTGCAAGTCTTTCTTTTTGTTAGTTGAACTATTTGGAATAAAAACTAGTATTTGCTAGTATCTAATCCTTCAGGCATACAATATTACTGTTGGAGAGTTTTCCATAGATACTTTCATGCTCCACTGCTTAAATTGTATAGAAAAATGTGGAGGAACTCACCTAGAGACGAGTGACTTACTTTGAAGAACAGATAATCCAGAAGCTATAGAGTTTTAGATTCTCTCTGATGCTATTTGTAGATAGTTTAGTGCATTTAGAAACAAACTGGCTATTTTAGATGAACAGCTCTTTTTTACAATTTTAGTACTGTCTATAATAAAAATATAGTATTCATAGATGAAGCAATAAGCCAAGGAAAGAATATATTCCATATGGAAGTATCAATCAGGCCTGCTTAGGAACTTAGTGGAAGCATGTCAAGATACGGTTCTTACTGAAAGCATTGACCCTACTATTCAATACAAATTCTATTTATTTTTTATTTTAAAAGTTGTACAGATTTCTATTTACCTTAAATATCCAGCTATGAAGATACCAGGTGGCACCAAGACAACAGAGAAGACTTCCAGCTGTTAAATCAAAAGCCTTTGCTCTAACTTTCAAAAACTTTGTCCACAAGAAAAATAAAATAGAAAAACAGGACTGCCCATGCCTCTTCAGAAAGCAGCTTAAATATATTGAAATGTTATCTGTTGCCTTATACTATGGGAAACCAGAGTTGCCATTGCCAGATCTCCATTTTGTTTATTTATTAAATTTATTTTTTTGTGTATTTTGATTTCTTACCTATGTTTCCACATGTGCTAAATCAATTTAATAACAGTATCGAACAAAAAATAAGACTTACATAAAAAAATATGCAAGAAAATATTAACATAAAACATAGGGCCAGATATTCAGTGCCACTTAGCCAGCTAAGTTCAGATTTAGCTGGCTAAGTGATGTCATTTGAATATCTAGGCATTGTCAACAGCTACTACTAAGCTGGCTAACTATAAAGCTATAAAAATCAAAGCCATCTGACAGTGATGTATAATCTATACTAAATCACAAAATGAACACCCTGTTCAATCACTGTACCAGAAAATATTTTTCATAGATATGTTTACTAGGGATGTGAATCGTTTTTTGACGATTTAAAATATCATCCGATATATTTTAAATCGTCAAAAATCGTTAGAGCCGCGATACAATAACAATTCCCCCGATTTATCGTCAAAAAATCATAAATCAGGGGAAGGGGGAGGGCGGGAAAACCGGCACACTAAAACAACCCTAAAACCCACCCCGACCCTTTAAAATAAATCCCCCACCCTCCCGAACCCCCCCAAAATGCCTTAAATTACCTGGGGTCCAGAGGAAGGGTCCCGGTGTGATCTTTTACTCTCGGACCTCCGTGCGTTGTAGAAATGGCTCCGGCGCCATTTTGTTTTTTTGTCCCCCGACGTCAGGAGCGTAGGAGATCGCTCCTGGACCCCCGCTGGACCCCCAGGGACTTTTGGCCAGCTTGGGGGGGCCTCCTGACCCCCACAAGACTTGCCAAAAGTCCAGCGGGGGTCCGGAACGATCTCCTACCGCGAATCATTTTTCCGTACGGAAAAACGATTCGACTGCAGGAGGTCGTTCCGGACCCCCGCTGGACCCCCAGGGGCTTTTGGCCAGCTTGGGGGGGCCTCCTGACCCCCACAAGACTTGCCAAAAGTCCAGCGGGGGTCCGGAACGACCTCCTGCAGTCGAATCATGTTGTCGTACGGCCGGCGCCATTTTGCGCAAAATGGCGCCGATTCGCGGTAGGAGATCGCTCCTGGACCCCCGCTGGACTTTTGGCAAGTCTTGTGGGGGTCAGGAGGCCCCCCAAGCTGGCCAAAAGTCCCTGGGGGTCCAGCGGGGGTCCGGGAGTGATCTCCTACGCTCCTGACATCGGGGGACAAAAAAACAAAATGGCACCGGCGCTACCTTTGACCTGTCATATGACAGGTCAAAGGTAGCGCCGGCACCATTTCTACAACGCACGGAGGTCCGAGAGTAAAAGATCACACCGGGACCCTTCCTCTGGACCCCAGGTAATTTAAGGCATTTTGGGGGGGTTCGGGAGGGTGGGGGATTTATTTTAAAGGGTCGGGGTGGGTTTTAGGGTTGTTTTAGTGTGCCGGTTTTCCTGCCCTCCCCCTTCCCCTCCCCCCCCCACTGGACCCCAGGTAATTTAAGGCATTTTGGGGGGGTTCGGGAGGGTGGGGGATTTATTTTAAAGGGTCGGGGTGGGTTTTAGGGATGTTTTAGTGTGCCGGTTTTCGATTTACACGATTTACACGATATTTAAAAAACTCAAACTGCGACGATCCGATTCCCTCCCCCTCCCAGCCGAAATCGATCGTTAAGACGATCGAACACACGATTCACATCTCTACTATATATACTAAATTTTTTAAAGTACTAATTTTTTTGAATAATTTTCAAAAGTGCTGATTATTATAACCTGCACAACTGTAGTACAAATTTTTATAAAAACTTTGTTAAAAATGTTATCATTCAGTTTAAATGTTTATAGGACTTGGTTGAAGGTTTCATATAATCGTGTAGGTGTCCCTGCACTTTATATGCTTGTTATAATCATTAACCTCCAACCTCCTCCTGATATATAAACTTTTTTTTAATGCTTTTTTGCTTATATATTTTTTTAAGAATATTTTAAATGTGTTTTGAAGTATATGACATCCAATAAAGATTATTCTTATTGAAAGACTCACAAATCTTGTTATATTTGAAAAATTCATAAACTACGGATAATATTCCCCTGGCATAATGATGCTTTGTTGTTATAATATATATCCTAAATCCATCTGTTATGAGTCAATGTTTAAAAGTCCCTCACCTCCAAAGCTATAGGGTCAGAAACAGGTGGTAGCGGTGCATCATCTTTAAATTTCAGTTTTTTCTAGATGGAACTGCCTGCCCCTCCAGAGATTTTAGACTGGAACAGCTCCCTTTTTAACTTTAATAGGGGATGGCACTGCCTTTTGAAGTGCCTCCTCTGCCAGTCCCAATCACTCGTCTACCTTTCCCAGACATTATGGATTTAATGTCACTGCCTACTAGGGATTTCAATTAAAAGAATTAATTCTTTATTGGTGAATGAACACCTCTGTACCAATATATGTGAGTCTGGAAAACTACACACAGATGCACAGTGCAGTGCCTTGCTGTAGTGTATACTACAACTGAGACTGCTGTATTTGCACACAACTAAATTTTAACTCCAAAAGAGGCCTACTGGGGATTTGGATTAAAAGAACACTGCTATACCAATATATGTGAGTCTGGAAAACTACCCACAGATGCACAGTGCAGTGCCTTGCTGTAGTGTATACTACAACTGAGACTGCTCTGTGTGCACAAAAAAATGAAACTGCAGAGAAAAGACTTGACTGGAAGCCTGAGCAAGCACAATTCCTAGTGATGCTGCTTCTTGTTTGAAAATACCAACTCACACTATCTCCCACCCATACCACCCAAACCCTGCCTGTGCCTGCACCATCCTACCCCAGGGGGGTAAGATCAGCAGCAAAATGCCACGGCTGGCAGCTTGTCTCAGTGGGAGAGACAGAGAGACTGTCTGAATTCAATAAAAAAAAAAGTGCAGTCAAAAAAAGCCTGGCTGGCACAGCAGCAAAAACGAACAAATACTTTTTTCAATGGAAAATTCTATCAAAGTAGCTAGCAATTGAATACAGATTTGAGACACTCGGAGAGAGCTCAAAAGCAATGACCTTTTCAGGCAAAACTGTAAAAGAAATTGTGTGGCACGGCGCGTGCTTAAGGTATAAATAGTCTGATGAAAGCAAACTTAGAGAGGGAAATCTGCTTGGTGTAAAGGTAAATCTGTTTGGTGTAAAGGTAATCCCTGCAGGATCCCCTGGTCTTGACCACCTAGGTCTATGGGTTTGATCCCCACTGCCCCAATAGAATATGCCTAATAGTCCCTCCTGGGGGCTTTCAATCTGAGGGGGGCCAATGCAATAAAGTGCACTCAGTCTAGCACACAGGTTTATTTATATAAGCAGTTAGTATAGCGGTGTTTTAAAAAGGATTGGATACGTTCTTGGAAGAGAAGTCCATTGCCTGCTATTGAGTTCACTTGGAGAATAGCCACTGCCATTAGCAATGGTAACATGGAATAGACTTAGTTTTTGGGTATTTGCCAGGTTCTTATGGCCTGGATTGGCCACTGTTGGAAACAGGATGCTGGGCTTGATGGACCCTTGGTCTGACCCAGTACGGCATTTTCTTATGTTCTTATGTTCTTAAAAAGTATCTAAACTATTACCACAAATACTACTAAAAGACTAGAGACAATATCATCAGCGTATACTCAAAGATGGTTTAATCTGCTGTCTCTCGCCCGCAATGGGCCGCAGGCAGTTTTCAGCCTTATGATCAATATTTGTTTAATCATTTATTGTTTCATGTCTCATCATATACCCAATACCCAACATCCACTTAAATCATTGTTTATTAAACCACTAAAATCTGTATTATTCAAGCATCTATTAAGCCACTGTGTACCAGCTTAATGTCAAACGTTAGCAAAAAGAATACTTAGCCAAGAATGAGGATCACTCAGCACCCAAACCCGACATGGGCCATGTTTCGACTATAAAAAGTCTTCTTCAGGGGGAACAGGTCTTTATCCTTTTTTTAATAATGGCGCTACCTTTGCCCTCACTATGTCATAGGGGCCGACGGCCGGCCCCTGTGACATAGTGAGGGCAAGGACTAGCGGCTGCCAGTACTGAAAATGACGCCGGCGCTAGCCTTTGCCCTCACTATGTCACAGGGGCTGACCGTCGGCCCCTATGACATAGTGAGGGCAAAGGTAGCGCCGGCGCCATTTTTAATACTGGCAATATGGCCTGAGTGCAGGAGGTCACTCCCAGACCCCCTCTGGACTTTTGGCAAGTCTTGTGGGGGTCAGGAGGCTCCCCGAAGCTGGCCAAAAGTCCCTGGGAGTCCAGCGGGGGTCCGGGAGCGATCTCCTGCACTCAGGCCATATTGCCAGTATTCAAAATGGCGCCGGCGCTACCTTTGCCCTGTCACATGGTAAGGGCAAAGGGCCATCGGCGCCATTTTTATAAACGCAGCTGATGTCTTGAGAGCGGGAGATCACTCCCCGCGCTCCCGCTGGACCACCAGGTAATTTTAAAACCTTTTTTGGGGGTTCAGGAGGGTGGGGGATGGTTTTTTTATTATCAGATCGGGCGCAGCCGATAATCAAAACTCAAATCGGGCTGGGCGATAAAAATTTTAAGATTTGGATCGGAACCGGAACCAATCAGATTCCGGTTCCGATTCACATCTCTATTAGATACTATTTCCCTCTCTAAGTTCACTTTGATCAGAGTGATTATTTGAGAGGTGTTTACTTCTGTATTTGTAAGGTATAAATAGTACAGCATCGTCAGGAACAGCGTCACAGAGCTCTGAGTGAGAGCGGCGATTGTCTGCATTAGAAAAATGCTTAGCTCTGATAGGTTGCATTCTCGTCTCCTTGCCAACCTGTCTGACCCGCTCTATAACAGGGCTGTGAGGTCACTTATGATTCACAGGAAAGGGCTGGTTTTTATTATGGATACTCCCACATGGCCTTCTCCTATTTCAAATGGTCGCTAAGAAGTCACTGCGAACCAAAAGAATGAAACTAATATGATATGTTTTATTCATGGGGGATCGCCATGCATTTCGTGAACCCATGAATCAAACGAACAGGGACTTATGCGTTGCAGATTACACATTTGTTGAAAACGAATGCACATCCCTACTAAATGATAAGTGGCATGTAACAGCTGTCCTATGAGGTAAGGCTAAGAAAGTTAGGGCTGTCAGTTTAGAGAAGAGATGACTGAGGGGGATATGATAGAGATCTACAAAATCATGAAAGGACTTGAAAAAGTTAATGTAAATTAGTTATTTACTCTCTCAGATAATAGAAGTACTAGTGGGCACTCCATGAGTTACCAAGTAACTCATTTAAAGCAAATCGAATAAAATTATTTTTTACTCAGCACAGACAGGCTGATACAGTACAGTGCGCTCCGGTGGAGCACACTGTGAGCCCAGGTTTGGACGCGCGTTTTCGACACGCTATTACCCCTTACTGTATGTTGATGGCCCTATTAGTTATTCCTGCGCAATACAGAAAGTAACGCCTGAACAAAGGCTGGCGTTAATTTCTGCAGGCGCTGGGGAAGTGTACAGAAAAGCAGAAAAAACTGCTTTTCTGTACACCCTCTGACTTAATATCATAGTGATATTAAGTCAGAGGACCCAAAAGTAAAAGAAAAGTAAAAATTAAAAAAAAAAAATTAAACATCAGCCCGCGGCCTGTGGGTCAGAAGACGGACGCTCAATTTTGCCAGCGTACGTTTTCCGAACCCATGGCTGTCAGCCGGTTTGAGAACCGACGCCGGAAAAATTGAGCGTCTTGACAGCCGCCGCTCCTGTCAAAAAGGAGGGGCTAGGGACACGCTAGTATCCCTAGCCCCTCCTTTTACCATGGGCCCTAATTTGCATAGGCCACCCTCCTGAATCACGCGCCCAGGAGAGTGGCCTGTGCACACGCCAGGAGAGCGGGCCCTCGCCCGCTCTCCCGCGCATTTTTCTGTATCGGCCTGATGGTTAAGCTCTGAAATTCATTATCAGAGGATATGGTTACAGCAGTTACCATAACTGGGTTTAAAAAAGGTTTGGATAGGTTCCTAGAGGAAAAATCCATAAACTGCTATTAATTAATAAGCAATAGTAGCTTGAAATTTATTTAATGTTTGGATACTTGCCAGGTACTTGTGACTTGGATTGGCCACTGTTAGAAACAGAATACTGGGCTTGATAGACTCTTGATCTGACCCCGTATGTCAATTCTTATGTTCTTATGACATTCTTGCATAGTGCCTCCTGGTGTATGATACAGTGTAGAAATATTAGTTGTTGTGTTGGGTCATCTTCTTTTAATTTGTCCTCTATTCTTTTGAGAAGTCTGTTTTACCAGTTAAATTTGCTGATCCGTCTGTAGTGACATTTACCATTTTCTTCCAGGGAAGCTTCAAATGTTGAAGACAGCTAGAAACTGTATCATACAAATCAACTCTTCTTGTACCTTTCATCTATTCAAATGATAGAAATTCTTCAGTGATTTCAAATTTGCAGTTAATTTTCTGACCGTGTGTATAACACCACCCCCCAAACCCACCCTGAGTTGAATGTGCCCATTTACAGTGCTAGTTACATAGAGAGTCTTATTCTCCCTATTATAGTGCTCTCACTCTCTCCCCCAAAGAGGCAGCTGGTATATACATAAATAGCACACCTCATATAAATCAACACATGCTGCATAAAATAGCATGCAATGTGATTCTTTATTGCACTTTGCATAAATTACCTCTGCAAATCAGAAGATAGGAAATTAGCCTAAAGACGCCCATTTTTTTTTTTCACAGGCACTATTTCTGCTATCTTTATAGCATTTTGATGAATCTAGGCCTTAGTGTGGGATGAGGAGTTCTGGGATGGGGACACTTGTCTGGCTATCTTAGCTGGATAAACACTAGTATTCAACATTATTCATCTTATTTAATTGGATAAGTTTAGGATTTCTATACAGCTGTCCTAAAGTTAGGCAGATAAAGTTATCCAGCTACCTATAAGAGAGATGAGTATATTCAGTGGTTAGGCTGTGCCACTGAATATCTCGGCCAAGCTTGTGACTAAATATCTATAAGACAAAAACTACCACCCATACTAATATAAAACATAAACCTGTAAGGTTTTGAAAATAGCCCCTTTATAATATTTCAAATAGCCAACTGGGGAGAAATACTAGGATATAAATGACAAAAAAATGCCCATCCCCCTTTCTTCCTTTTAGATGTTCCCAATTACAAAGATTTCAATACACTATTAACACATCATTCTTTGTCCAGATCTCAAGTCTTGCTTGATTCTTCACAGTATCAGGTTGCTTCTTTCCTGCAAGGGGGAGGGGGGGGGATGGGCAAGCACAACTTTGATTCTTATTACTTTCTGTTTTGTTTTGTTTTTTCTAATAATTTTATTTCTTCAGTTTTAACAATTTTAGAATTAAAGGCATGCACATTTTATTATTCCCATTCTCCATGGTTCTTTTTAACTCTCCTTACCAAGTTCACTTTACAGTAGCTTGCAAAGTATTTGTTCTTTGTGCAATGCATGAAGGAAACTTTGATAGGGAGCAGTACGGCAGTACCCTCTGATTCACTTAGATGCCATGGAACCCACTTCCCAAAATTTTAAATACAAATATTTCCCTGGGAAGGAAAAATAAATCAGAACAAATCAGCAGAATCTTAATGATTATTTTAGCTGTCAGGGAAGTTATTTAAACAGTTGCTAGCCTAGTACTGCTGTTTAAAGTGTTCTCAAATGTTGGCATGTTTAAGAAATATTTGTACAAAACTGTATCCTATATGGTGAGTTACTTATATCTTCACATTCCCCTTTCTCAACCAAAAAGTCACCATTTCAATCTGATATGACAGTGAAATCCTTACACAAACAATGAAATTCAATTCATTTTGATGAACATCCCCATTCCTATTCTATCTCTGTTCATGGATGTCTTTCCCTAGTATCCCACTATATCCTGAAGACTGAATGCAAAGTTATAATCCTAAGAATATTTATGTAGTTATTATTTGAAGCTGATCTTGGAGCTCTCCCACCTCCTTCTTCCCTTACATCTTCCCTTGGGGAAACTTTCTGCCTCTTTTACTTTTGTGACATGACCCTTGAGCCAAATTACTTCAGTGATTTAGCTGGAAAGTACTAAAAGGGTAATATTGAACAGTGCCAAAGAAGGCTGCCAAGTAAGAAATAATTTGGAGATTAAGTCACCCCTTATTGGGATTTAAAAATATTTCTGGTCAAATATATTTTCTGCTGTAGGCAAATAAAAATAATTGTATACTGAGTTTGAGAAATGCTTCTGATAGTCTCCAGATATCTCAGCAATCCCCGGTAAAACGTATTTTATGTGAGGTTTCAGGCCTCCCTCTCAGCTTAAATACAATATGTGAAGTTACTTGCTAACATCAGCAACAACTAGAACTGTGTGGAGGATGTACACAAAGCATATTCACAGCATGACATCAGCACGAAATATGGGTAAGAAGTCAAAAACATCCATTCTGTAGTTACTTTGTTGCTTCATTTAAATAAGCTCTGAAACTCTTCTTCAGGCTAGCATCATAGGAAACAATGGAGAAAAGCCAACAGCAAGGCACATCGAAAAGCATGTATTAGAAAAAAAGATCTGGCAATGCATTAGAATCTAGGTACAAAATTTCAATGGACCTCTGAGGCTATTAAATATCTTGAGGTGTAGTTTGGTCACAATTTAGAAGCTACTATTCTAAAAAACAAAGAATATTTAGTAGAAATTGTAAAAGATCTTACTGTTAGGTGGTCTTCCCTTTAAATTTGTTATATTGGGAGAGACTGGACATCATTAAGATGATTATTGCTCTTAAGTTAAATTATATTATCAGTATGTTACCTCTACCTTTCCATCATGGTCATTATAAATCTCTAGAGTTTATACTACCCATTTGTTATGGAAAACCAAGACTCCTCAGATTGCCTTAAGTAAGCTCAAATAGCCAAAAGAGTTAGATGGTGTTCATTTTCCTGATTTTGCTACTTATCATCAAGCATTTATACTCTACCAAGGTAGTTATTGGTTGCAGTGTGGTGCTCATCCCTATAACAAACATAAAAACAAATAAAGAGGTAAAAATAAAAATCATATAGCAATTTAAATATCCTTTTGAAAATTGATCTCAACCACCATCATTGAACACAGTATCAAACAAATTTCATGGTGCACTAAAAGTCCATTCTACCACCTCTTGCTACACAATGGGCTGCAAGCAATGTCAGAAAAAAAGCACCTTCAGCTCATTCATTTGCTGGTTCAAAGTCTAACACCTTCTAATATAATTCATAAATATGTGAAAATAATTCAGCAATAAATTTATCTCAAAAACTTGGAAAAACTGTCCATAGGGCACTGTATAGATACAGATCATCCATATAAACCTGTCTGGCTTTTACTTGAGGAGGCCATGGTGTCTCCTATTCCTTTACAACTTCTCCCTGCTATTTTATTACTTGAGTATTTGACAGTTCATTTAATGTTTCATACTACTATTAATGATTTACAAAATCTCCCTAAAAATGGGAAAACACATAGGCATACTTTTCACAGACAGACAATTTGGCATAACTCTAAATTTCCTATTGGACAGAAACCCATTTTCTGGAAATTATGGCAAAACTGTGGTATTTGGAAGGGACGTGCATTTGTTTGAAAAGACAAAGAATGTCAACAACATTGTCTATGTTGTTTCTTTTCATTTTCAGAATGAAATGATAGAAAAAAATGAAATTTTGAGTTTTTCTTCTACTGTTTTTTGGTGCACACTGTTTCTGAAACTTAAAAAAAAAAAACACAAAATTATTTTGAAAACATTAACAATAACAAAAATTGAACTCCAAATGACAGAAAACAACATGAAACAACATTTTTTGACCTGTACACCCAAGAATTTGTTCCCTTTCTCAGTTATTTGTTCAAGATAAGTTGAAATCTTTTTCTAACCTACAAAAAGAATCTGGACTTCATTTGTTCTCATGGTTTCAGCTCAGACGTATTTTATCTTCTAAGCTGAAACTTTGCCTCAATGACTGATAAATTTGCCAATGGTGTGTAATACTATCTTCTTCTAAACAGGCTTCTAATAGACTTCTTAGATTCCTTGTTGATGTTTGATGTCTGTGAAAAATTTGGGTAAATGATATTGGAGAGGAATCAGTTCTTAAGTTATGGAATCAGTTTTGGGCAAGTATTACTAAGAGTTTATTATCTGCTTCTGTTGTCCAATATATTTTTTTATTTAGGCATATTATGTTATTTGGATTCCTCTCAAAGTCGCTAAATTGTCCACTTCAAATGGTAATACCTGCTGGCTTTGTGCCATATTTCACATTATTTTCTTGTTGCAATTTATGGGTTATTTGGAACAAGGGTGAAAACAGATATGTATGCTTATGCACATTCCTGAAAAGCTGAGCTAAGGGATCATACTTTGGAAATCTTTGGCTTTAAAATCTGATTTATCTTCTGCTGGAAATAATATAGTTGACTTTTTAATTGAAGTAGCTATAAAATTGATATCGAATTAATGGAAAGAGAAGATAAAAAATGTTTTGTCACCTCTCTTTACCTCTTTCTCAAGCAGAAGAAAGGAGTGCCGAAGAAGTAAAGAGAGGTGGTAAAACATTTTCAGATAAATCAGAGAAAGAAGGAAGGCCCAAAGTGGTATAGTGAAATTGAAAAGTGACAAGGAGCAAAGAGTAGAAACAAACGAAGAAATGGCAGAAATATTAAACAAATACTTCAGTTCTGTGTTCACTAAAGAATATCATGAAGAAGGGCCATTGCTGATTCACAAGACCATAAATGGGACTGGGATAAACACAACTCCTTTTAAAAAAGAGAATGTATGGGAAGAGCTAGGAAAACTGAAAGTGAACAAGGCAATGAACCTGTTACAAGAAAAACAGCGATTCTCAAGTTAAGCATCGCTTGAACAAAATGGAGCGACAATAATCTTAAAATACAGTGACAGCTCCGATTTTTTCATAACTATCATCATAGTGAAACAGTGAGTCCTATATATAAGCTTGAATCCACAAGTGACATAAAAACTTACTGTGTCCTACCTTCTTTTGAGGAACGGGAGTCAATGATTAAAAAACTTTATATCCACAGTCTAAAAGAGTGAGACTATCGAAAGCTTTAAATAAGCTGTTGTTGCTACGAGCGAGCATTTTATGAGATTCCCGTTCACAATAATAACAATATAAAATTGGATTCATGTGTGTTGCAAGTGAAAGAATGAGCAGTAATAGTAGCTTTCAAGTTTGTCAATGCCTTAAGATAAATGGTGATTTATTTTTTCTGTTTTTCAGAGTGTCCCATATCTTAGTAACACCATATTTATTTATTTAGATTTTTATATTCCATTTTTCGGCACTTCAAAGAGTACATCAAAGCGGATTGCATTCAGGTACTATAGGTATTTCCCTTCCCTCATAGGGCTTACAATCTCATTTTGTAACTGAGGCAACGGAGGGTAAAGTGACTTGCCCACAGTCATAAGGAGCCACAGCAGGATTTGAACCATGGCTTCCAGCCTGCTGCTCTAACTACCAGGCTACTCCTACCATACGACTAATCTAGCAGGTGGGAATAAGACAGTTTCTTCCAGGGCTTTCTGAAGGGCAGTCTGTCAATTCCCAAGTGCACTAATTGTTCCTCGAGTGCTTGAAGAGGTTCAAGTGGCCAAGAGTGCCTGCTGTTTATATGCTCCTGGCCATACCCGAATGTCATTCCTGGGGTGTCTATAACCTTTTTCTTCCCTTTGTTACATTGGTTTTCTTTTCTCTTCTATGGTTACTGCCTTTCTTGTTTCAGAGTAGAGTCATATTTTCAACATTTTCTAAGCTATTCATGATGTTTTCCTCTCATTTTATAATAAGTGGCATTTACAGAGATCACACAGTGGCTTCCCTTAGGTCCAAGATTTTCACCAATGGACATATGCATAAATGGGGAGTACATTAGAGCAGAACTGATGGGCCTTGTAAGCCCTCTGGAGATAGGGAAATACCTACAGTGTCTGAATATAATCAGCTTTGAAGTGTCACAAAAACTGGAATATAAATGAAAAATGATTATTAAAATGAATGTATTATTATTAGACATGGATCTGTTGATATCTTGCTTTCTCATTTGCTTTTCTAATTCTTTTTTCACCTTCGGTGGGTGAGGGATGGTGAGTGACCCTTCTGCAGCCCTTGAATAGATTAAACCAAGGTTCAACTAGTTGGGGACCAGCAAAAGCTCTGAGGCCTAGGAGAATTTCACTTCACCAGTAAACAAAAAGCAGGTCCACAACCATATGTTATTCCAAAGCAGAGAAAATGTATTCAGAGGAAAAAAAACAAGGTCCAATAAAAAAAAAAAACAGGCAGTTTATAGCACAGTCCAGAAAAACACCAGAAAAAGAATCATTCGACAAGTTTCACCACAGTTTCAAAGGCTTCCCAGGTACTCACAACATTAGTCATTAGTTCTCCTCCATACCCTCTGAATGAAAAACACTCCTGTGTTTCTTTGTCTCTCTTTCTCTCTCTCTCTAACTATGACTTCCCCAGGCAGACTGGTATCCCATAGACTGTGGAATCCTTATTTTCCTAATTGGCACACAGTCAGTATTGGTAAGATCTTATCCTAAGTTCCCCTAGCTGTCTAACTCACACCCTAACTTTTCGGCTCATGAGAGCCTCAGCTCATCTCCAGCCTGCTCCTCAGCAGATCACAACACATATTTTCCCTGGAGTCCTCCTGTACACTCCTCCCTTGGGCTTGTGGAAGGACCTTTTATTACCTCTTCCCAAAACATCCCCTTTCTGGGGAAGGAACCCTTTGTCACTCCATATAATACTCACATCTCCAAAAGCCTCCCACCTCTTGGAAAGTTTCTAATAATACTATACACACCCTAACACCTTAAATGTTTTCATCCAGTGGTCAGTAGGGGCCCACCTCTTTTATCCACACTATGACATAAGGTCCTCTAATAGGAAGACCAGTCAGTGAAGGATCTTAAGCCAAAACAGGAGGTAAGGAAAGCCTTTGCGATGCCAAGAGAGATTCACCAATTCCCCCCCCCCCCCCCCCAAAAAAAAAAAAAAAAAAGTATAAGGGTTTTTTCCTTGATAATTCTATTCAGTAAAATGTTTACATTTTGCATAAATATTATATATGTTGTGATTTTTCATAAGTTTAGTTGTTTTGTGAATAAGAGTGTCAGAAATGATTGGAGGCATACTTAGAGATTAACAGTGTGCTTGGAAAAACATTTTCAGCTAGCCTCAATATTTCAGTTTGGTGGCCATTTGTTATTTGTTTTGTTCATTTTGATTCCCAAGTTCATCATTTCATTCATGTTGTTTCTTTAATTTCTATTAAATTCAATAGGGGAGCAATGCTTCCTATTTTGGGCTCTAGAACTGGGGTTTACTATCCAATTGTAATGAAACTTGTAGGCAGGCAACAGCAGCAGAGGGACCATCACTCCAAAACACCAAGTAAGGAAAAACGGCTTGAATGGTAGCATGAACAGCCCTAGGCAACATGATAAGGGCATAGTATAAAGAACAGTGTCACAAACAGCCCAACATACATAGTGTCACAAACAAACTATCACAAACAATGACAAAAACAATCCAACGCACCATGGAAGATGTAAAGAGCACCAACAACAGTGACATAAGCACCCTGAGGCAGTAAAAGAGGGGGAAAGGGCACCAACAGTGGCACTAACGCTATATAGAACAGATAGAAAGGTAAAACATCACAAGCAGTGGCATGAAGATCCCAAGGGACCAAAGGAAGGGCAGAGGGCACCAACAGTTGCATGAAGACCCAAAGGCACCAATAAAGGGGGGAAAGGCAGCACATGAACAGAACACTCCCAAGACACTAACCCCTAGATTTGTCAAAATGATATAATATCACATGTGGAAAGAGAAAGGGATATGTTTAGGATTACCACACCATGCAATAACATGGTGTTTCACATGGTAGAGTAAAGTTTTCACCCCCTACAATACTTCTATTTTGTAGCTCACAAAGAGGAGAGAGAGAAACTATTTATAAGGCCCTTATAGTAGTCAACTATTTATATGTTATCTGTCCCTAGCTTGATGGTACCTATATAGAGTCCATCAAGCTAGATAAGAGAACATTGTAGAAATCTCATCTTTGTGAGACTTTCCTCACTCCAAATGATGTCAAATCTTCACCAAGGTGTACTGTGCAGTTTGTATGTCTCACTCTGCATGTAAAACTGGCCCCTAAACCCTAAACCACTACCAACACCTCACCTTGAGCTATTGGCTGGCCCTCCTATAGTCATATAAGTAGTTGACTACTAGAAGGGCCTTACAAATAGTCTCTCTTTCTCTCTCTCACTCTCTCTCTCTCTCTCTCATGGCCAAAATGAATTATGTTTCAGGCATATTGCACAGCTAAATGCCAGGAAAAAAGGTGTAGTTATTTCTGGCAATATCCCCTTCACTTTCATTAATCCTACCTTCTCTAAAAATTTGCATTCACGCCATGTGATAATCGTATTATCACGTGCATTAACACATTTTGTTTAATGATCCTATCTGATAAAAACAAGGATACCAACAATAGTAGTATGAATATTCCAAAGCACCAAAAGAGGGGCTGAGGGAATCAAAACAGTGTCATGAAGACCCCAAGGCACCAAGACAGGGAAAAAGAGCATTAACAACAGTGTGATAAAGATCACAAAACACTAAAAAAAGGGCCAAAATGTCACCTGCACACTTAATGCAGCAAAGAGGGGCAAAGGGTTCCAACAGCAGTAACATTAACAGCCATGGCACTGAGAAAGGGGCAAAGCAACATAAACCCCCAAAGCACCAAAAGAAGGGCAAGAGCTCTAAAAACAGTGGCATGAAGACATCAAGGCAACAAAAAAAAAAGAGACTAAGGGTATCAATTATGCTGGCATGAACAGCAAGAGGCATCAAAACAGGAGCAAAGCAGTACCAACATTAACATGAAAACCCCAAGGCATCCAAACACATGCAAGGGGTACAAACAATGTCATAATCATCCAAGGCCCCCAAAAACAAACAAAGAGCACCAACAAAATTGGTATGGGGACTTCAAGGCATCAAAAGAGCAGCAAATATCACCAATAACAGTGGTATAAAAACTCCAAGGCACCATGAGGGCAATCTAGCTGTGACATCTCTTGTCCTATTTATCACAAGGGTTGATTCAACTGATTTGGCTATGTTTGATTCGGCTTTCTCCTTTCACCCTCACTGCTCCATGCTCAAAGATCTTTGTTTTTAGTTTTTATTCTACTTTTCCCTGGAATTTACCAGTGTTTATTATAACAATCAAAGACAGGAGAAAAACCAGTGCTCTGAAGCTGAAACTGACTTCCCTCAATTTTCACATTATTTCAATCCAGTTTGCAAACTTTAAAGTTAGCAGTAGGGATGTGAATCGTGTCCTCGATCGTCTTAACGATCGATTTCGGCTGGGAGGGGGAGGGAATCGTATTGTTGCCGTTTGGGGGGGGTAAAATATCGTGAAAAATCGTGAAAAAATCGTGAAAAATCGCAAAACCGGCACATTAAAACCCCCTAAAACCCACCCCCGACCCTTTAAATTAAATCCCCCACCCTCCCGAACCCCCCCCAAATGACTTAAATAACCTGCGGGTCCAGCGGCGGTCCGGAACGGCAGCGGTCCGGAACGGGCTCCTGCTCCTCAATCTTGTTGTCTTCAGCCGGCGCCATTTTCCAAAATGGCGGCGAAAAATGGCGGCGGCCATAGACGAACACGATTGGACGGCAGGAGGTCCTTCCGGACCCCCGCTGGACTTTTGGCAAGTCTCGTGGGGGTCAGGAGGCCCCCCACAAGCTGGCCAAAAGTTCCTGGAGGTCCAGCGGGGGTCAGGGAGCGATTTCCCGCCGCGAATCGTTTTCGTACGGAAAATGGCGCCGGCAGGAGATCGACTGCAGGAGGTCGTTCAGCGAGGGTTCCGGCGCCTCGCTGAACGACCTCCTGCAGTCGATCTCCTGCCGGCGCCATTTTCCGTACGAAAACGATTCGCGGCGGGAAATCGCTCCCTGACCCCCGCTGGACCTCCAGGAACTTTTGGCCAGCTTGTGGGGGGCCTCCTGACCCCCACGAGACTTGCCAAGAGTCCAGCGGGGGTCCGGAAGGACCTCCTGCCGTCCAATCGTGTTCGTCTATGGCCGCCGCCATTTTTCGCCGCCATTTTGGAAAATGGCGCCGGCTGAAGACAACAAGATTGAGGAGCAGGAGCCCGTTCCGGACCGCTGCCGTTCCGGACCGCTGCTGGACCCGCAGGTTATTTAACTCATTTGGGGGGGGTTCGGGAGGGTGGGGGATTTAATTTAAAGGGTCGGGGGTGGGTTTTAGGGGGTTTTAGTGTGCCGGCTCACGATTCTAACGATTTATAACGATAAATCATTAGAATCTCTATTGTATTGTGTTCCATAACGGTTTAAGACGATATTAAAATTATCGGACGATAATTTTAATCGTCCTAAAACGATTCACATCCCTAGTTAGCAGTGTTCTCATTAAGGTTTGATCTTTGCCATACCATTTCGTTCAGGGAGATATTATTCTCCTGCTTTGTTTGTCATTGATTCTGATAATGGTTTTTCGAATTAGCCCCATGTTGATAAATTATTTGTTCCCTGGTAACCCCGGCATGGACTCTATGAACTCCCAATATGAGCTGCAAAGCATTTTACATGACCTTGCTCTGGTGCCTACCTTATCTCACACAAATAATGTAGTTCTTAAGCCTTTCATTAATGTACATACTGTAGAGCTTAAGAGTGTGGAAGCGCTACACACAGATCATATATCTCTGTTAGAGAAACATGTTGAGAACTTGCACTTACTGCTAACTGAGGTCCAAGCAGTTGCGCAGCTGAAAAGCACTTTTCTTTGTAGCCTGAAACTTTCCCTTTGTGAATTAGATCTTTTTTCAGTGATATATGTATGATTGTATGATGATGAGTATGTCAGGTTTTTTTTACTATAGTCAGTGGGTACACTAATATTGTTCAAAAATTGTAATAAAAAAATTTTGTATACTTTTTGTATTTTGATATCTTGTGATTAAGAATTTTATATATATATATATATATATATATATATATATATATATATACACACTGTTTAATATATCACTTTATCTATAGATTTGAAACTGTTCTAATGCATTCTGAGAATGAGACGCAGGATTCTGTAACTAAAATCGGCTGCCCGGTGTTAAGAATAATCTCAGCTGTCTTGTGTATTGTACCTTCCCAGTCCAGTGCAGATTTTCCCTCTCGCTCCAAATGGGAGCATGATCTGCCTCTTTTATGATATCCACAGAGTCTGATACAGAGGGAGGGGGTGACCTACAATGGCCTGAGAATGTATGCCACCTGTCTCAACCAAAGATAGCACAGGATGAAAGGCATTTTGATCAGTTAATCCTCCAGAGAAGCTGGAATTGCTAGCTAGTTCTGGATCCTCCAATCCTGAGTCCAGCTTGATGTTTTCAGATGCTCTGAAGATGGAGTGTGATGCATTCATTCCTGTACCAGCTGTGTCCTAATCTGGGCCTAGCCAAAAATGGTGATGGGAGGGGGGAAGAGTTCACCCTAAGCCTGATAAGGTGTAACACTCACCACCACATGAATGAGCTCAGGAGCAAAGACATCCTGTTTCTCACTTTATTTAGTCAAGAAGGTATAGCTAGTTAGCTCAATTGTTTTTAGCGGTTCTTGTTTTGTGATGTGATTTGATTTTAAAGATTGTATTAACCTTTCTTTGTATGTGATATTTTTAATTGTTACAGACTGACAAAGATGAAGGCTGCATACTGAATAGCATGAAACATCTGAAGATTTATTTTTCACAATGTGTTCCTTTTGCTTGAACGCATCTAGTTGTTTTTTTTATTTTGACTTTTTTAAATTTTGGATCCAAATACTTTTCTTTTTGAAGGTCTACTTTGAGCTCAAATGTTTGATAACTGTCATTATGTGTTGTATTTGTGTGTCTTTACAGATGAAAACAGTAGAGTTTGATGAGAGAAGTGCAATGAATGAACTTGTGCAGTCATTTCAGTGAAATAAATGTTTTGTGTCATAGTCCTCTATATAGTGTCTGAATGAATGAATGAGCACCTAGGTTGCTTGTGTATTTGAATGTTGTATATTAAGTAGGGGGATGGGAGACAATATTATGTAGATATCCATAGTATATTGACATTTATAATAGTTTCTTTAATACTTAACTTGAATTGTTGTTGATCTTATATCAGGTATTAATCCATAAACCCACACAACTGACTTAATTATGAGAGGGCAGAGGCTGTGCTTCAATGACAGATTGTGCAGTACTGAAAGAACTGTACATATCATTTGTCTATTCCTCTATGACTCAGTGGTGGTGACATCACAACTTTTGCAACAGAATGACCCCTTTCAACACTTACTTTTAAGGACTGAATTTCTCCAATATATGTTTAAGCTCTGCTTTCATGTTTTCTTATTCCATGGAGGGGGGGGGGTGTCTTACTTAGATACTGTTTTTATTTGTTTATGAAACAAGTCATCTCTATTTGAAATGTAATAACTGCTTATCATGATGAAATATTTTGATGATACACTTAGTTAATACCTAGTTACATACTTACTTGCAGAAACTACTATTCTGATTCTCACCTAGATGATAAAGTCTGAACTGATGCTGTTTTATTGGTCCTTAGTTGCTATTTTCTGTGTTTATGGTTCAGCAGATTATGTTATCTGCATGTCCATCTGACATTCAGATAGTATTTTTCCATTTTAGAAAAAACTAGAATAGATTTTTGGTTTTCACTTCTTGTATCCCCAATGGACTTGTTTTCTCACTTTTCTGGTTATCAAATTAACTGGACCAAATCCTTGGTCCTTCCCCGGAACAATCAAGTGTTTAAGGCTGACTTGTTCCATTACCCCTTTCAGTTATCTGTGGGGGCTCTTACATACTATAGGGTAAATGCCAGTGACCCTAAACAGGATGTGCATCATGAACTTTTGAGACCTACTGCTATGCACACAGTCTGAGTATAAGGTGCAGGCCTAAAGCAATGCAGGCATGGAGTTTACAGCCATGTGATGTTATTGGCAACTTTATATGACACTGTTTTTCACACAAAGGAGGAAAGATTGTAAGAACATAAGAACATGCCATACTGGGTCAGACCAAGGGTCCATCAAGCCCAGCATCCTGTTTCCAACAGTGGCCAATCCAGGCCATAAGAACCTGGCACGTACCCAAAAACTAAGTCTATCGCATGTTACTGATGCTAGTAATAGCAGTGGCTATTTTCTAAGTCAACTTAATTAATAGCAGGTAATGTACTTCTCCTCCAAGAACTTATCCAAACCTTTTTTAAACCCAGCTACACTAACTGCACTAACCACATCCCCTGGCAACAAATTCCAGACTTTAATTGTGCATTGAGTGAAAAAGAACTTTTTCCGATCAGTTTTAAATGTGCTACATGCTAACTTCATGGGGCGGATTTTCAAAGCCCTGCGCGGGTAAATCCTTCCGGATTTACGCGCACAGGGCCCTCGCGCTCCGGCGCGCCTATTTTGCATAGGCCGCCAACGCACGTAAAGCCCCGGGACGCACGTAAGTCCCAGGGCTTCCTTAGGGAGCATGTCGGGGGGGCGTGTCGGGATGACGCAGTGTTTAGGGGCGGGGCGCAGCATTTCAGAGGCGGTGACATGGGTGTGGTTTTGGCCAGGGACATTCCAGGGGCGTGGCCGTGGCCTCCAGAACAGCCCCCGGGACCGGACCACAGAGCAGGGCAGCCGGCCGATGCGCGCAAAGTTAAGGGGAGGGTTTAGATAGGGCCGGGGGGGTGGGTTAGGTAGGGGAAGGGAGGGGAAGGTGGGGGGAGGGCGAAAGAAAGTTCCCTCCGAGGCCGCTCCGAAATCGGAGCGGCCTCGGAGGGAACAGGCAGCGTGCGCTGGGCTCGGCGCGCGCTGACCCTGGATTTTATAAGATACGCGCGGCTACGCGCGTATCTTATAAAATCCAGCGTACTTTTGTTCGCGCCTGCTGCACGAACAAAAGTACGCGCTCGCGCAAGTTTTTAAATCTGCCCCATAAAGTGCCCCCTAGTCCTTCTATTATCCGAAAGAGTAAATAACCGATTCACTTTTACCTGTTCTAGACCTCTCATGATTTAAACATCTCTATCATATCCCCCCTCAGCCGTCTCTTCTCCAAGTTGAACAGTCCTAACCTCTTTAGTCTTCCCTCATAGGGGAGCTGTTCCATCCCCTTTATCATTTTGGTCGCCCTTCTCTGTACCTTCTCCATCGCAATTATATCTTTTTTGAGATGCGGCGACCAGAATTGTACACAGTATTCAAGGTGCGGTCTCACCATGGAGCGATACAGAGGCATTATGACATTTTCTGTTTTATTCACTATTCCCTTTCTAATAATTCCCAACGTTCTGTTTGCTTTATTGACTGCTGCAGCACACTGAACCGATGATGTCAATGTGTTATCCACTATGACGACTAGATCTCTCCTGAGTGGTAGCTCCTAATATGGAACCTAACATGGTGTAAATATAGCATGGGTTATTTTTCCCTATATACATCACCTTGCACTTATCCACATTAAATTTCATCTGCTATTTGGATGCCCAATTTTCCAGTCTCACAAGGTCTTCCTGCTATTTATCACACTCCGCTTGTGATTTAACTACTCTGAATAATTTTGTATCATCTGCAAATTTGATTACCTCACTCGTCGTATTTCTTTCCAGATCATTTATAAATATATTGAAAAGTAAGGGTCCCAATACAGATCCCTGAGGCACTCCACTGCCCACTCCCTTCCACTGAGAAAATTGTCCATTTAATCCTACTCTCTGTTTCCTGTCTTTTAGCCAGTTTGTAATCCACGAAAGGACATCACCACCTATCCCATGAATTTTTACTTTTCCTAGAAGCCTCTCATGAGAAACTTTGTCAAATGCCTTCTGAAAATCCAAGTATACTGCATCTACCTGTTCACCTTTATCTACTTGTTTATTAATCCCTTCAAAAAAGTGAAGCAGATTTGTGAGGCAAGGCTTGCCTTGGGGAAAGCCATGCTGACTTTCTTCCATTAAACCATGTATTTCTGTATATTCTATGATTTTGATATTTAGAACACTTTCCACTATTTTTCCTGGCACTGAATTGTGTTTGTTTCTTCATACCAGAGAGTTGTCATCGCCTCCACAATGAAAGGAAAACCTTGGTCCAGAACTGAGAACATGTCCTTGATAAAACTTTGTACCCAAACTGAGAATTGGTATGCAATGGATATCGTTCTAACACCTGTTTCGCTGATGGATTCTAATGAACATATGAGAATTTTCCTGTGCATCAGGACCTAGATGGCATTATGCATCCCACCAATCCTATGTCTATAGGAAGTGCAATATCCAATCCAGATCAATGTTTTAATATTAGGGAACTGAATATTCAAGAGGACTCTGAGTTACCAAGTTGGAGGCTTTTCCTTGATGGACTACCCGAAAGCTTGGTTTGAGAGCTGTGCTGTGAGAACTAACTGTGCAGGTCACTATAACTGACTTGTAAGCTAAGACTGAGTTTTACTCTGCACAGTTGCTCATTAACCTGAAGGCAACTGTTTGCCAGTTATTCCCTTGAAAGACTTTTGGCCAATTAGTGAATCTGATTCATTTTCTGCCATCATATATCATAGAGACATCTGTGAGACTCTGGGGGTTTTATCTGTCATACACCAAAAGGGGCATTGCTGGATTAACCTTTGGTGTTGAGTGACCCTGGTCTGGTGCAGTACTAAGGAGGGTAAGAAACTGGCTTTACTAAATTACTTTGGCAATTGTGTAATTTCTAAGTGCAGTTGAGCTTAGATAATATTTATAAGTTCCGATTGTCTTTCATGACAGTGCTTGCACTGTGAAATTAAAACTGTAACAAAACTAGAACTGAAACTGTAACAAAACCAAAGAAACAAGAAATAATTGTACTATATTAAACCTTGTTTTACCTGTGCTGCTAATAATTGAATACCTCATAAAAGTGTTCTTATCTGCTCCCTAAAGCTAATGAATTTGTATCATAAGGTTATTGGTTAAATCTGATAATCTACTGTAAGGTTATCTATACCAGATCTTCCTATAATACTTAGGTATTTGGTATGGCAGAAGTATTGATGATACTATGGACACTAATAGGAATGAATTATTATCTAGAGTTTAAGAACTTACAACTAAGTGGTCACCTCTCTACCTTTAATAATAGGGCAGGATGGAGGTGATTAAGATGGTCATTGCTCCTTAAACGACATTCTTTCAATGCTTCTACTGCCCTTTTATGCTGGGTTGTATAAACATCTGGAATCTCTTCTGGTAAAGATCTTGTGGAAATCCAAGATCCCTCACATTGCTTTGAAGAAAATGAAACTTCCTAGGAATCTAGATAGGGTTAATTTGCCTTATATCATAAAGCTTTTATATTGCACTAGGGATGATTGTGGCTGTTTGATTACTGCTAAATCTCTCTGGCTCTTGTTGGAGGAAGATCATTCTTCTCCAGTCTCTTTGCGGTTTCTCATTGATATCTCCCTCTCCTCTGCTAACAAAGAAAATTTCAACTTTCTCTTTAACAAAGTTAATCCGGACTTTCACTTTTGTTGTATAATTTCAAATTAATAAGCTTCCTATCCCATGGAGTCATTTGCACAGTAAAGGTATATGATGTCTAGATCATATGCTTTCTAACGATCATTAAAAGTATTTTTCAGCCTTATGCCAGGAGTATAGCTTGCCTGCAAATCAATATTTCCCATGGCTTCAACTTCAACATTGTATTTTAGCATGCAACAATTTCTTTGCTCTACCAGACCTTCAGTCAACCTGTAATATGGTTTTTGCCTCCACCAAGCCTGTGTCTGTTTTTTATAAAGTTTTGAAACATAAACGTAGCTCCAGGTTTATGGGCACTGAGAAAGTGTGGGAGAAAGATGCTGGTGTGGAATTGGAATCTGTTCAATTGTCTAAATTCTGGTATAAAACAATTCACATATTGCTTTCTGCATCTTTAACTCTATCTATGTTTTTCATAGCCCCTCAGGTTCTGTAAACTCCTGTTAAAATTGCCAAATTTGTGAACTCCATGGATAATCTATGTTGGTCTTGTCATAACTCTACAGGTCCATTCTGTCATATACTTTTCTTTCTGTATTAATTTACAAGGTTACTAGGTTAAGGTTTGGGGACGTATTTGTGCCGCATTGCATTTTCAGATAACTCTTTCCTACAAAATTGTTATTTGGAAGTCTTTGGCCTTGGACATTAGGTTATCGCATCAGGATAAACAAATTTTGGACATTTTGCTTTTAAATGCACTTTAACTTATTTTGCATCACTGCAAGGACAATTTGGTTTTGGACATAAACTTGTGGTGGTATACTCTTTGCCTGTATTCTAAGTATGAGTTTGCTGCATCGGAGAGCTATAGCCATTGTCACGCTCATAAATGTGGGATGTGATTTTTTCTTTTCCAGGTGTGAGTCCTTTTGTGTCCTTGGTAATCCTATGTACTTGACTAGTTCTTGAAATGCTGTATTAATTAATATTGGGGGGTTTTTTGTTTCATTGTGTTTGTTTTTGGTTTTTGCTATATCCATCTAATAAACAATTTGAACACAAAAAAAAATTGGGCTCTCTATATTGTTTGATAGAGCGAAAGTGCACTGTAGGCATTCAGAGTTTTGATTCTGAATGGTTTTATTTCGGTGTATCCATATACTAGATTAGATCAATAGTCTGTAAGAACTTAATGGAATTTGAAAAGAAATTTCAAGACTGTTGGAGCAGAGGCAAAAACACCTAAAGGCACCAAGAAAAGCAAAAAGCAGCAGGAGTACTGGTATCAATATCCAAACACAGTGATTATAGAGCAAGGCAACAAGAAAAGTGGCATCAGCACCCCAAGACACAGTGAGTGAAAGGTAAGGGAGGATTAAGAGTGGCTTCAAAACCCTACCGCATGCAGTACAGAGTAGGGGTGTGCATTCGTTTTCCATGTATTGTGAATCCGCAACGTATATGCCATATTCGTTGTATTCGTGGGGGTTCCGAAACGTATGGCGAACCCCCACGAATACAACGGATCACCAACAAATAGGCCCCCCCATCCTTCTGACCCCCCCCCCCAAGACTTGCCAAAACTATCTGCTGGACCAGCGGGGTTCCTGGAGCGATCTCCTGCACTCGGGCTGTCGGCTGCCGGTATTCAAAATGGCACCGATAGCCCCTGTGACATAGTAGTGGCAAAGACTATCGGCGCCATTTTGAATACTGGCAGCCGACGACCCGCATGCAGGAGATGGCTCCAGGACCCCCACTGGACCACCAGGGACTTTTGGCAAGTCAGGAGTCCGTCCCCCCCCCCCCCCCCCCAAGACTTGCCAGAAGTTCCTGGTGGTCCAGCAGGGGTCCTGGAGCGATCTCCTGCACTCGGGTCATCAGCTGCCAGTATTCAAAATGGCGCCAATAGCCTTTGCCCTTACTAAGTCACAGGGGCTACCGGTGCCATTGGTCGGCCCCTGTCACATGGTAGGAGCAACCGACAACTGGCACCGATAGCCCCTGTGACATAGTAAGGGCAAAGGCTATCGGCGCCATTTTGAATACTGGCAGTCGACGACCTACGTGCAGGAGATCGCTCCAGAACCCCCGCTAGACCACCAGGGACTTTTGGCAAGTCCCGAATGGGACGAATGGTTGCTGCACATCCCTAGTGCAGAGTAAACCAGCAAGTAAAATAGTTAAAAATATAAGAATATAAAGCCCATATATCCATCAAGCCCAGCATCTTGTTTCCAACAGTGGCCAATCCAGGATACAAGTATCTGGCAAGTAACCAAACATTAAATAGATCCCATGTTACTAATGACATTAATAGCAGTGACTATTCCTTACCCTATGTCAACTTTTCCCTTTTTTCCCCCTCCTTAGGCCTTTTTTCCCCCCTCCTTAGGCTTTTCCCCCCCTCCCAAGGCTTTCCCCTTCGCCTCTCCTTGCCCGCCCTTCCCCTTTTATCTTCCTACAATTTTACAAAATTGTTCAATTTAGTCCGATATAATCAATCCTATGCTAATTGTCACTAATGTAAATATTCCTTTTTCTGTAAATAAGTTCCTTTTATTTCTTATGTTAACGGTTGTTTTTTATACTCTCACTCATGCTACCTATCTTTCCCTCTCTTCTTCCTGTCTCCCTTCCCCCCCCCCCACTTTCTGGCCTGCTCCCATCCCCCGGCCCCCTGTTCATTGTAATTTCCTCCTTTAACTGAGTTACTTGTAAACCGGCGTGATGTGCTCCACGAACGTCGGTATATTAAAAGTTGTTAAATAAATAAATAAATAAATAAATAAACTTGATTAATAGCAGTTTAGGGACGTCTCCTCCAGAAACTCATCCAAACCTTTTTTAAATCCAGCTACACTAACTGCCCTAACTATATCCTCTGGCAAGGAATTCCAGAGCTTAATTGTGCATTGAATGAAAAAGAATCTTCACCAACTTGTTGTTTGTTTGTTTTTTTATCTTTATTGCATTTTCATATTTCAACAGAACACAATTGTTCAGGGAAAAATTAGATATAATTTTTGTATAAGAACTTAATACAAATTGAGCAATATGTATCTAAATTTAAGCAATGCATATCTAATATTATAGGTAATATTAAGGAGATCTCGATGTATAGGAGCAATTATACCAAGAACATTGAACAAAGTTTACAGTCTAGAATCCCATACAATTGCATTTCAATATGCCGTGCCCCCCATGGACTTTTACTTTAGGAGTGTGAATCCAGATATGTACGGAGTTGAACAGGATCAGTAAATAGATATTTAGTATTTGATACATTTACAGGCATTTACACAGATAATGCCACCAACTTGTTTTAAATGTGCTTCTTGCTACCTTCATGGAGTGCCCCCTAGTCCTTCTATTATCTGAAAGAGAAAGTAACCTATTCACATTTACCTGTTCTAGTCCTTTCATGATTTTGTAGACCTTTATCATATCCCCCTCAGCTGTCTCTTCTCCCTTTAGCCTTTCCTCATAAGGGAATCATTCCATCCCCTTTATCAGTTGGGTTGCCCTTCTCTGTACCTTCTCCACTGCAACTATATCTTTATTGAGATGTGGTGACCAAAAATGCACACAGTACTCAAGTTGTGGTCTCAACATGGAGTGATACAGAGGCATTATGACATCCTCCAATTTATTCACCATTCCGTTCCTAATAATTCCTAAAATTCTGTTTTCTTTTTTGACTGCTGCAGCACACTGAGCTGACAATTTCAATGTATTATCCATTATGATGTCTAGATCTTTTTCCTGGGTGTTAACTCCTAATGTGGTCGCCCAATCTTCCAGTCTTGCAAGGTTCTCCAGCATTTTATCACAATCCACATGTGATTTAACTACTCTGAATAATTTTGTGCCATCTGAGAATTTGATCACCTCACTCATCATTTCCTTTCCAGATCATTTATATATATATATATATATATAGTGAAAAGTACTGGTCTGCTGTTTACTTTTTTCCACTGAGATAACTTCCCATTTAATCCTACTCTCTGTTTCCTGTCTTTTAACCAGTTTGCAATCCACAAAAGGACTCTGTATCCTATCTCATGACTTTTTAATTTTCTTTAAAGCCTCTCATGAGGGACTTTGTCAAATGCATTCTGAAAATCCAAATACACTGCATCTACTGGTTCACCTTTATCCACATGTTTATTGACCCCCTTCAAAAAAAATATAGCAAATTTGTGAGGCAAGACTTCCCTTGGCTAAATCCATGCTGGCCGTGTGCCATTAAACCATGTCTTTCTATATGTTCTGTGATTTTGTTCTTTAGAATAGTTTCCACTATTTTTCCAGGCAGTGAATTCAGGCTCACCAATCTATAGATTCCCGAATCACTACTGGAGCCCTTTTTAAATATCAAGGTTATATTGGTACCCTCCAGTCTTCAGGTACAATGGATTATTTTAATGATAGGTTACAAATTGTTACTAATCAATCTGAAATTTCCTTTTTTCAAGTTCTTTCAGAACCCTGGGGTGTATACCATCCAGTCCAGGAGAATTGCTGCTTTTTAGTTTCTCAATCTGGCCTACTACATCTTCCACACACCATGATTTGGATCAGTTCATCTGAATCATCACCCTTGAAAACCATCTCTGGAATAAATATCTCCCTAACATCCTCATTAGTAAACACAGAAGCAAAGAATTAATTTAGTCTTTCTGAGATGACCTTATCTTCCCTTTGACCTCTCGCTCATCTAACAGTCCAACCTACTCCTGCTTCAGATATGTTTTAAAAAGTGTTTATTATGAGTTTTTGCCTCTATGACCAACTTCATCTCAGATTCTTTCATAGCCTTTCTTATCAATGTTTTACATTTAACTTGACAAAGCTTATGCTTTTTCTTATTTTCTTCAGATGGATCCTTCTTCCAAAAATAAACAAAATCCAACATAACCCAAGAATGCTCTTCAATATCATACAAAGCTTAACCAAATCCTCCAATGACCAGATATCATCAACTTCCAAGATTACAAGCAAAGATTTGGCAGATTTCTTAAAAAAAAAAAAAAACCTCATAAACAACAACCTCAACAACAACACACAAGACCCGAAAATACAAAGCAATCAAACACCAAGCTGGCCCAACTTTGATTCAGCATCATCACTGGAAATCCAAGCCACCATCAAAAAATGAACCCAGCTAAGCACCCTATCAATAGCATACCTATACTGACGATCAAAGCCATCGAACCATCAATAACCATCAATAACCAAAATGATAACCGACATCACAAAAGGAAACTACCCCGACTGCCTAAAATCAGCAATTATCAAACCCATACTGAAAAAGACCAACCTTGACCCAGAAAACCCACTAAACTATTGACCCATATCAAACCTACCATTCATTGCCAAAATTATTGAAAAAAATCATCCACTCCCAACTCAGCGACCACCTGGAAAGGAACAACATCCTACTCCCCACGCAATTCAGCAACAGGAAACACCTGAAAACTGAGTCACTACTCCTATCTTTAAATGACACCGTGCTCAAAGGCTTTGAAAATGGCCACAGCTACCTTCTAGTCCTATTAGACCTATCAGCAGCTTTCGACATGGTAAACCACTCAATAATGATTGACTGTCTCTCTGAAACTGGTGCAAATGAAAAAACCCTACAATGGTTCTCATCCTACCTATCACGAAGAACCTACCAGGTGTCAATCAATGACACCCTCTCAAAGAAAATAAACCTTGACACCGGAGTTCCCCAAGGCTCCACTCTATCTGCGACACTCTTCAACATTTATCTTCTCCCGATATGCCACTTCCTCGCAAACCTTAATCTGACTCACTTCATATATGCGGATGATATCCAAATACTAATCCCAATACACAACACTCTGGAAAACACCTACAAAAAAACAGCCAATACCTCACCAAAATAAAGCAACTACTAACCAACATAAAACTCATCCTAAACATCGATAAGACAGAAATAATCATGCTGGATAGAAAGAACAACTCTCCTCACCTACCACCATTCAACATAATGAACCAAAAGGCGGCAATCTCCCCTGTCACTGATGCCCGCAACCTAGGAGTCATAATTGACAATGAGCTATCCTTCAAGAACCACATCATGGCTAAAATCAAGGACGGATATCACAAACTCCTAACCCTATGACATCTAAAACCTTTCCTTTCCCCCAACGACTTCAGAACAGTCTTTCAACTACTCATCTTCTCCAACCTGGACTACTGCAACTCCCTGCTATTCAACTTACCTCTCACCACCATCCGACCACTCCAAATCCTTCAAAATACAGCCGCCATAATTCTCACAGGAACTAAAAAACATGATCACATTTCTCCAACACTTATATCACTACACTGGCTCCCAATAAAATTCAGGATAGACTACAAAATACTATCCATATTACACAAAATAATATACGAAAAACAAACAAATTGGCTAAGTACATCTATAAACTCCACTCACCAAACCAAAACCTCCGCTCAACTAACAAAGGTCTATTAAAAATTCCACCTGCTCATTCCAAACAACTTACCTCAAGTCGAAGAGAGCCATATCCCTAGGAAGTCCCAAACTCTGCAACTCCCTCCCAACCGAACTTAGAACACAGCAAAATTTAAAAACCTTTAAAAAAGAACTAAAAACTTGGATGTTTACCACAGCCTACCAAAACACCCAAAGACTCTCTGTTATTACTTCCCTCCCTACCGGCCCTATGTAAACATGTGAAACCAATGCAAGCACATAATATAACCTGTACAGTTTGACATCCGAACTACATTTATAACGCCCTCAATAACTATACGTTTATAACGCATACAATAACTATGTTAACAATCGCATGAATCTTTTGAACACCCTGTTAAACCTCGAAACTTTGTAAACCTCGAAACTTTGTAAACCGATGTGATAGCAAAACCGAACGACGGTATATAAAACTCGATAAATAAATAAATTTTTGAAAGACATTTTTTTGGTTAAAATAGCCTCTTTCACCTTGCCTTTTACTCATGCCAGTAATCATATGGCCTCCTTCACATCAAGGCACAGAGTGAGGGATAAGGAAGGGAGAAGAGTGACATCAAAACCCCAAAGCATGGATTGCAAAATGAGACAGCAAGCACAGTGGTACAACAAGAAAGCAAGATATTGAACCAAGAAAGAGACAGGGCAGGAGGAGAAGGCTGGGTGAGAACAGTGACCCAACATCACAGCTAGGCACTGACTCAGAATAGAGTCAGAGCAAGAAGAGAAGGCAGCTGGCGGGCAGAAGCAGAAGAAAGGCTCCAATATTCCAAAGCACTCAAAGAGGAGCAGAGGAGGAAAAGGTATTCTCTTTATATTTTAGAAGGAGGGGAAAAATACCCCAGTATAACCTGGAGAAAGGCAGGGCAGGAGGAGCAGGCCTGAGAAAAACAGCAAGAGTGGCAACTAGCAAAAATACAGAAAGGTGCTAAACCAGAAGAGAGGCAGGGCAAGAGAAGCAGGCCAGGGTACAGGCAATAAGACTAGCAACTGGCAACAACATAGCAAGACACTGAACCAGAAGAGAGGCAGAACAGCAGACCAGAAAGTGGGCAGCAGCAGCAAGGCTTCAAGATTCCAGGATTATCAGAACAGGCAGAGGAAGGTAAGAGGTAATTTTATGATTTTGTTTTTTTTGGGGAGGCTAAGTCATCCCAGTATAACCAGAAGAGAGGAACAGCCAAGGCAAAGCAGCAAGGGTGGCAACTGAGAAAAATACAGAAAAATACTGAGGCCAAAAAGATTGGGCATTGGTTTGTCATATCACTGCTCTCGTCTTCCTGCCATTTGCATAGAAATTCAAGGAAACCCAGCAGAAGGAGGTTTATCTTAAGGAGGATCAACTTTTACACCAACTCAGGTGCCAGCCATAAACAATATGGACTCATGTGCTACTTTTGGCCGATGGCCTCCTACTCTTAGCACAACCCTACTGCTGCTGCAATCCTCCACCCAGTCTGCCTCTTCTGCCCTTGTAGCATATTAACAGTAGAGGAGGAAGGATGCAGCTACTGTGCCATCTTCTCAACCACTCTGCCTCTCTAGCTGGTTTCTCCACTTAAGCAAATACCTTCTGAGCTTGGTAGGAGGGTTCCTGGTCCTCATCTTATGCCTCTCATCATCATCACTTGTGTTGCTACTTCTGGCGACCCCAGGTCTCTCTGAATAGCTTCCCCTCTTCTACTTCCATTGCCACACGATGTCATTCAAATGATGGAATGTTATAAAACAGATCACTAGTGGGTAGAATCTTTTCGTGTTACAATGTTTCTACTCTCTAAGGTGGACGTAAAAAGAGAAAGGAGGACAATCAGTCACTTTTGTCACAAACAGAGCACTGAGTGAATTGATGATTCTTGATGAGTGACTGCATACATTAAGAAAACATTAGGGATATACAACCAAAAAAAGTTTGTTTTGGATCTTTTTTTTTTTATTTAACTATCACACTGACTCTTTTATACAAAAAATGGAGGAGACTATCCCTAAGTAACTGCAGTGCACAAACACTCCACATGTTGCAAGAAACAATCTGTATTTTTTCTGTAGTCACTGGCACATTGTCAGTTTATCCTGATGATACATACTGTAACACTCTCACAAGGATTAAGGTTTTTCTACTACTACTAGGTAGCACCTGAAAGCACAACTAGGCACAGTGTCAATGAGTGAAACTTATATCACACTTTGATTTCTCCTGTAAATTGTCTTTTTTTCTAATCTTTTTTTTCACATTAATATTTGAAGCAAGGAGCTTCAGAATCTCTGCCTTTTCTATCTGAGCTCTACAAAGGAATGACTGATAACAAATGGTCACTTCACAAAGTGATCTTAGTTTCACTTTTACCTAAAAATATGATGTGATCATGACATTCAGCTGCCAGCTGGAATAGGCTTTTTGAAAAAGTGCTAAAACATGATTGTTCCTGCTTCTTCCTTGTCCAGCCCCAACTGTCTCTGTTCTGCCTGACTTGGATTAGAAAAAATGTAGGTATTGCTTCTCCCATAGACTTTAATGGGATTGAACTGAATGATTCAAAAAGGATTTGTTTTTTTTCAGGAGACTGTGGCTATTTGGTTTAATTGATCTGAATTGACCCAAACAAAAAAATGAATCACTTGTTGCATTTTTCCATTGAGATTGTAACAAACACACATCCCTATTATGTATGTGTACAATATGGATACATGTAGAGTAAGTATTTAAGACGGTATGGGAGAGGTATGTGCAGGAAAGTGAGAGTGTTAGGCTTCTTGCATAGGATATAGGATCTGACAAAATGCTTTATGAGTGCTTAAATGTTATAGGCACTTATATTCATTATATGTGTTGGTGCACTATACCATCAGTGTTACGATCCCCCCTGTTGCTGCGCTACAGGAGGTATCTCACCTTCTCCTCCAGAGGCCGCTCCGAAGCCAGGGCCTCGCCTGTGCACCATCCAGGACTTGCTCCAGGGCCTGGGAGGCCTAGCTGTTCCTGAGGCCTGCCTGAGGCTTGCTTGGTTACGTTTGGACTTCCTGCTTCGGCCACGCCCTTCTCCCTAGGGGCCGGCCTGCAGCTCTCCACCTCAGTTATAGGGCCAGCGAGGGGCGGTCCAGGCAAACTCCTCCCAGGGAGTTGCCTACATCCTGCAGTATAGAAGGACTCTCATTTCACGTCCTACTTGCCTTCGGATTGGCTTTGCACATCGCTGTGTCCTGTCTGCTGATTCAGGTCCTCCGTGGTCGTCCGTGCTTCGATGGCTCCCTGTCCTGACCTGTCTCTGAAGTTGCCTTGATGTCTATTCCTGATGTTGCCTGATGTCTGTTCCTGATCCAGTTCCTGATCCAGTCCCAGATGTTCCTGCCTTGAGCTGCCTGGAGTGCAGCAAACCCTGCCTTGAGCTGCCTGGAGTGCAGCAATCCGCCACTTCTTCTTCCCAGTGCTCCCCCGATCTCAGCATGGTCCGCGACCAGCCTTCCTGGGCTGTGTAGGGCGCATATGGGATGGGGTGGTCCGCGACGCAGTCCCGCAGGTGGGCTGAGTAGGGCGCCCTAAGGGACAGTGCCCATGTCTTCCTTCCAGCCCTCGTCTCTGATGTCTCTGCACCAGCCCTTGTCTCTGATGTCTCTGCACCAGCCTTGTCTCTGATGTCTCTGCACCAGCCCTTGTCTATGATGTCTGCACCAGCCCTCGTCTAAGATGTCTTCCGTGTACTAAGGACTCTGTCTGCCCTCGTCCTCTGTCCGGCCTGCCGCCCTTTGCCATTACCCAGGGGCAGGTCCGAAAGGGCTTGGAACAGTCGGAGGACCGTTCATCAACCAACATTGCGGTGCTGGTTGCCATGGGCGTGCAGGTCCAGCTGAGGGTCAGACTCCGCTCCTTAACCCCTGCTCCAGTACCCGCCTGGCTCACCATGCCTGCACCGGCTCACCTCCCACTGTGTGGCTGGGGCTCCTCCCTAGCTTTCGCCGTGGCTCAAGGGCTCACACCACCTGCTCTAGAGACGGCCGTGCTCCTCGCGCCTACGATAGTACCCGAGGGCCTCCGAACCCATGGCCCGTCAGCGGTGTGGCGGACGCGCCCGTAACGATCAGATTTTGGGATTCACATTATACAAGAGTTAAATACTATGGTTAAGTGAACATTCACTAACTCATTACAAATCTGTATATTAAGAATAACAGAGACTTATTTTTCTAGGAAATACTGTATGTTAACTTTTTCCTTCAGAAACAAGAACATCTATAATATGCAAATGGCCAGATGATACAGCACCTCATCAAATGATGTGATGAATGCAACAGCATTGGATGATGGTAATGAAATATTTGTCTGGACATGATGATAAACCACAGAGTTTGAAGAAGTGTTTGTGACTTTGGCAAGATTTCCAACATCTCTTCTCCAAGAGGTTAGGACTCTTCAGCTTGGAGAAGAGATGGCTGAGGGGAGATAATTCAGAGGTTTATAAAATAATGAGTTGAATGAAATGAGTAAATGTTAATGGGTTGTATACTCTTTCAAAAAGTACAAAGACTAGGGGACACACAAAGTAGTTACAAAAGTAATGAGAAAAATATTTTTTTTTTACTCAATGCATAGTTAAGCTCTAGAATGTGTTGCTAGAGGATGTGGTGAAAGCTATTAGTATAGCTGGGTTTAAAAATTTTTGGACAAGTTCCTGGAGGAAAAGTATATTAACCATTATTAAGGTAGAGTTGCAGAAATCCACTGCTTATTCTTGGGAAAAGCAGCTTGGAATATATCAACCCCCCTGGGATCCTGCCAGATTCTTGTGACCTGGATTGGCCTCTGTTAGAAACAGGATACTAGGCTTGATGGACCTTTGGTGTTGTGACCGCAAACTTCAGAACCTGAAACAGGCACGGCTGCTAGCTCATGGGAGAGCATGAGCCTCTGAACCACGGCACGACTAAGAGAGGAGCCCCGAGCCACACCGTGGGAGGTGAGCACATACAAGCACGGGCGGAGCAGGAACAAAGCAGGACTGGAGCTGAAGCAAGGAACTCGGAACAGGCACCAAGCAGGAACAGCCCTACACTGGACTTACACGCACCAGTGTGACCCAGCAATGCAATGCTGGTCACGAGAGTAGCCCTCTGGCCACTAGGTAGCCCTTTTGGACCCGCTGCTTGGGAATGACGAGTGTGTGAGGCCAGACAGAGGCTGAGGACAGGAACAAGAAGAAGACTTAGAAAGACTCAGACGAGGACTTGAAACTTGGAAGGACTCAGACGAGGACTTGGAATTTTGAAGGAGTCATACAAGGATTCAGGTTACTCAGAAGACTCGGAAAAAGGATTCAGGACTCAGGTGAAAGTACTGGGTGAGAATTGCATCACAGCGCGCCCTACACAGCCACCCATGGCTGGTCGCAGACCACACTGAGCACGAAGCAGACGCCAGGAGAAGTAGTGGAACTTGAGACTGGAACATGTTGAAGATTCAGTAGAGGCCTGCACCGGGGCATGCCCTACACAGCCTCCCGTGGTTGGTCACGGACCACACTGGAAGGGCGCAGGTTCTGGCAGAGTCTTGGGCATGGACAGAAGCAGGCAAGGAACTCCAAAAATGGGACAGGATTCAAGACTCAGGATTCAAGACTCGGAACTTGGAACTCGGGACTCAGAACATTAAAAACTAGTGTCTTCTGGAGACTTGCGCACCAGATGAGAAAAAGGCCTTGTACCATGAAGCGCCCTACACAGCCACCCATGGGCTGGTCAAGGACCATGACGGTGGCACACCAGGAAAGGTGGACGCAGGAAAGTGGGAACAGGTTGCAGTGGCGAAGATGAAGGCATCAGGACCAAGACATCAGGAACAGGGAACATCTGGAACAGAACCATGGAACGTCAGGACATCTGGAACAACAGGACTTTCAGGAATAGAACCATGGAACATCTAGACAGCAGGACCAAGGAACATCAGGGCATGGACCATCAGGTCAAGGAAGCCAGGAACACGGAGCAAAGAGCCATCAAGACAAATGAAGACCACGGAGAACCTGGACCAGCACAGAAGAACATGGATGACCATGGAGACTGATCTGAAGGCCCCGAGAAAGTGGAAATGAGCCCTTTTATAGAGCTGAAGCAGGAAGTGAGCAGATGAGGACTTCCAGTGGGGCCGTGGGCTTTTCCCGCTGCTGGCCCTTTAAATAGCTTAAAGAGGTGTGTGCCAGCACCTAGAGGAGGGCCCAGGAAGAAACAGGACCATGGACAGTGGTGTCTTCTGCTACACAGATGAACAGAAGCAGGCAAGTGAAGGAGCAGGCCCCGAGACGGTACAAGGCCGCAAAGAGGATCCCTGGCAGTTCTCCTCGCGGCAAGGAGAGGTGGCAGCAGACGGCAATGGCAGCTTCCCTGCCACGTGGAAGGTGGCCTCCTGCCACAAAGATGAAAAAAGCGGCGGCACCATGCCGCAAGAGAAACGTCTGCAGCATCAGCAGGGCCGCGAAGAAGGAGTCAGCGGCACCCGGCCATGCAGGCAAGGCCCTGGGGACAGATAGAAGAGAAACAGCGTGGCAGTCCAGGCCACACCGAAACAGAGTCTGGTGGTGTTGGCAATGATGAGTAGTGGAGAGGCCTGCTCGCAGGATGGGCTCCGCGAACAGGATCGTAACATTTGGTCTGACCCAGTATGGCAAGTCTTATGTTTTTATGTTATTATATTAATATTTTGACAACTAAAACCCACAATAGGATCTTTAATACTTATCTAATGAAATATAATATCTGCTAAATCCTTGGACATTATAATGATCCTTAAAAAAATAATGTTTGGTAATGATTGACATTTACATTGTTAAGAGTTGCCAAATTTTATGGTATGTTTGTTGCTAGCTTTTTTTCTTTTTCATGATGGAAGGAAGTGGAGAAGAGGAAGGGAGTATATTTATTTATTAATTTATGTTAAAAGATATTTTTTGACTCATACATATTTATTAACATTTATAGTTCTTATTATTATAATCATTAATTTTAGGGTTATTTGAGATATAACCTGAAGAGGGGATAATATATCAGCTAGTTGAGATGAATTCAATACAGTAACTGTTTTACATTTTTATTTTTTAGGATTAAATATTGATATTGTATGATGTATTTATCACCTGCTGAATGTAAACTGTAACAGTTGATGCTATATTTAAATTCCAATAAAAATTATTGAACATAGAAAGATGAGTGCTTCAATATGTTCAGGAAAACATGATACTGTCTTTTTAAACGATGTTTCAGCCATAAAAAGATGCAATCCATATTTTTTTAAACAAAAGAAAGTTTTGTCACCTCTTATGCCATTGAAAAAGAAAAAGCATGTATTGTTTCTGCTAGGTTTTCTGATTTTGTCATAAAATAAAAGACTAGTGAAAAATGTTTGAGATCTGTGAATGAAAGGTAGTAGGAGATCCCCTGATGAGTTTGTTGTTGGATATGGTGATGAGTGTTTGGAGGTCTATGAATGGTGGGGAAGGTGGCGATGAGTTTTTGAGGGGGGTCTATGAATGGTGGGGAAGGTGGAGATGAGTTTTTTTGGGGGGTCTATGAATGGTATGGAAGGTGATGATGAGTGTTTGAGGGGGGTGGTGTGGAAGGTGGTGATGAGGGTTTGAAGGGTCTATGAATGGTGGGGAAGGTGGAGATGAGTTTTTTGGGGGTATATGAATGGTGGGGAAGGTAGTGATGAGTGTTTAAGTGGGGTCTATGAATGGTGTGGATGCTGGCAATGAGTGTTTGAGGGGGGTCTATGAATGGTGTGGAAGGTGGCGATGAGTTTCTTAGGGGGGTCTATGAATGGTGGGGAAGGTGGAGATGAGTGTTTGAGGGGGTCTATGAATGGTGGGGAAGGTGGAGATGAGTGTTTGAGGGGGATCTATGAATGGTGGGGAAGATAGTGATGAGTGTTTAAATGGTGTCTATGAATGGTGGGGAAGGTGGAGATGAGTTTTTTGGGGGTATATGAATGGTGGGGAAGGTAGTGATGAGTGTTTGAGGGGGATCTATGAATGGTGTGGAAGGTGATTATGGGTGTTTGGGGGTTTATGAATGTCAGTGGTGATTAGTGTTTTGGGATTTATGAATGGAAAGAAGTAGAAGATTCATTGTTCAGTTTTTGTTGAATGAGGTGAGTGGGGGTTTATGATTGATGGGGAAGTTATTGAGGATTGTTTGGGGTTTTATGAATGGAAGAAAGTAGACATGTTATCACCAAGTCTTGTTTTTTGTTTAGACTGATTGGTTTATATTAGATGTTATTTTGATTGTTTTATTGTTTAAAAAGGCTATGTTTATCACTATGTTGTTCACTGCTTTGGACAGTTCATGTAATTGGTTAGGTGACATATAAAAACCATGAATAAATTAAATGAAATGAGATCAGAATAGGAACTGCTCACCTGCACCTGAGACCTCTTTGACATGGGTAGACAACTCCAGATCTGGAGTGCCACAAACAGGCCTGGTTTTCAAGATATCCACAATAAATATGCACAAGATATATTTGCATAGAATGGAAGAAATGCATACAAATATACTTCATACATATTTATTGTGGATCTCCTGAAACCCAGGCTTGTTTGAGGCACTCCAGGACCAAAGCTGCCTAACCTAGTTCTAGGAGACATGCCTGCCATTGGTAAGAATAAATATGTTCTAGGGTAGGAGAGTCCAGGAGGCAAATGAAGAGCATAAATATGTGGGACAGTTCTTGAGCAAGTGGAGGTCTCTGCCTCCTGCACATCCAAAGTAGTGTAAAATATTATTTGGTCCACCTTTCATAGAGGCTCTTTACGATAGTTACTGTTCAGCAAAACCAAAATTTTCAGAGCCAAAATACAATAGGGGAAGAGGACTGTTTGAGCCTCTAGAGAATGACATATACACCTACACATTCTCAACCCCAGCCAAAGGAAACTACAGCTGAAATCTTGGCAGCAGAGGTTTAGAGAACTGTCAGAGTTGTTTTGCTGCAGCTTTTGCTATATGCATGTGATTACTGTATAAATCTTTACTAGAAAGATTTATTTTCTTTACTGAGAAATTTCTGAGTTAAGTACATCCTGTTGAATGATAAACTGGTAAACTGTATTTAATTTCAGAGGAAACTTTTTGCTTCACTTCTGAGAAAAAGCCCACCATTGATTCTTATGTAGAGTCCTTATGCACCTAATTTGAATGCATTTGTTTTGAGGGTGTACACTTGTCTAGGTTATTCCACCAATTCAAAAACAACTTATGACATTCAAACTCCTGTCAACCTTCCTGCTGATTATCCCTGGGCTGATAGGTTGCTGCATCTTTATGCACTGCAGTTTACACATGTTCGAGTAGGCAAACATTTATTTATTTATTTATTTAAGGTTTTTTTATACCGGCATTCATGAACTCGTTCACATCATGTCGGTTTACAGAAAACAGGGGTGCGGATAAACATATTTAAACTGCTGCCCTTTTCTCCCATCTGTTCTTTGAACCTTTCCTGTAGTCCATGGAACAGAAATGTGGTGTCAGGCCATTCAGTTTAAAGGTAGCTTCATCTTTTTTACTGTCCTAAAAAATAGTAAGGTGTCCAAGACACAGTTTCAATAAAAAGTAAATCTGACCTTAGAGAGGTGCAGAGCCCAGGGCAAATCAGCCACAGAGTGTCCTTGGAACAATTAAATTATAATGATGGGATGGGGATACCATGCTGGTGCATAGCCTCCCAAAATGCAGGGGCCAATGTGGTCACCCCTATGCACCCCCCTCCCCCAAAAAACAGCCTTGGATAAAAGGAATTTTATAAACCCAAGTTGTGATTATTATACCAAATGGGATTTTGCTAATAAATGCATGCCCTACTCCCTCTAGCCCAACCTACAAGCCCAACAAAATCATCCCAACAAACGCTTTCCTTTCTGGATGAATATTTGATGCAGAATTTTACAGAGATTCATATTTGTATCTCTTTCTAAGCATTAGGACTGATTTATATAACAAATTCTCATAAAAGAGAAATAATAAAAAAAAACAGTTAAATCAATTTAAATATTAAGGACCATCATATAATAACCCCAACCAAACAAATGAGTAAGGGTCAGAATTGTTTATAATCATAGGTCCAAAGTCCAGTTTTTAGTTTTTATAATACCAAATATGACATATCTCCCCAATAAAAGTGCATATCCCTCACCCAACATATATTCTGATGCACTGAAAAACAGTTTATATACTTTTAAAAATGTTTATATTGCAGCAAAGTCATCCCAATAACTTTGGATGAAATCTAACTTAGCTGACAACCAAGTCTCGACATGAATTCGTTTTAAAAATGACTCTGCTTCAGGGGAATGGTGTTAGATCCTCAGTACTGCAGGCTCTCTGAAGCACCAAATCAGAAGCTTTAATTTCCACCGCAGTTCTAAACAGAGGACTCAGACGGCAGTATTAATAATGCCGTTGTCATTCAAAGCAACCAATGGCAATACAATACTTGTCTCAATATAATTGCTCCACAAAATGGTCAATCATTGCTAACTAATATCACAAGATAGTAGTAATAAATGTGGTCAATGTCATCAGGCTACAGACTGATCAATAACAAAAACTATCATATTATACTATTATAATTGAAGCCTAAGGGTGATACCGAGTTCAAAGTGAAGATCCAGAACTACTCCGGAATTTTTTTTTAAAAAGACACCAGATCATCTACCCGTGCTCAATTGCACAATGATGGTCCAACAAGTATTACGTGCCTTTGATTGCTTTGAATGACAATAGCTTTAGCAATGCTTTCTTTCGTTTGTGTCCTTCATTTCAAACTACTGTGAAAACGGATGCTTCTGATTTGGTGCTACAGAGAGCCTGAGGTTCTGAGGACCTAACACCAATCCCCCCTGATGCCGAGTCATTTCGAAACACGAAATCATGTTGAGGCTTGGTTGTCACTTCAGTTAAATTAGATTTCATCCAAAGTTTTTCGAATGTCTGCTGCAATATAAACATTTTTTAAATTCTATTAACTGTTTTTCAGGGCATCAGAATATATGTTGTGTTGATGATACATGTTGGGAGATATATCACATTTGGTATTATAAAACTTAAAATTAGATTTTGGATCTATGATTATACAAAGTTAGAACCTTACTCATCTGTTAAGTTGGAGTTATTATTATATGATGGTCCTTAATATTTAAATTGATTCAACTGTGTGGGGTATTTTTGAATTATTTTGTTTTCCATTCTTGAAGTATTTTAGGTTATTTTCACTGATTGAGAAATGACATTTTGAAAATAGAGTCCTTACTTTGTGGAATAAAAAAAATCTAAACAATGACTGGGACTGAGAGTGGGGATCCTAACATGGCTTTTTTTTTTTTTTTTTTTTTGTGGCTTCTTCAAGCATAAATATATATATATATATATACTCATATAACAGAAGAAAAATGTATTTAAACGATTTTATATTCTGCTTATATTGGATAAACCATGCTAAGCGGCTTACATCATAAACATTATCATTAAAAAGACAATACTAAAATATACCAAAACACACAAACATCAGCACATATTAAAAGGCAGTAAAAGTTAAATCAAAATTTAAAAAATATCAGGTGAAATAAGTGAGTTTTTAATAAACTTTTCCGAAATAGTTAAATGCATATGTATGGGTATTTATGTGGTGTGCCTTTGCTCATATACATAATAGGAAAATATGTTTCACAGGTTTGATATCTGGCTTTAGTATTGCTCTAAATGGGAGTAAATAATTTACTACATGAGTCTTAATATCTTATCAAATCTTACCTATATACAAAAATGTCTGTAAACACGCACACACATACATGTTATTTATTCTTTTCCCAAAATATATATATATATATATATATATATATATATATATATATATATATATATATATATATATATATATACATGCATACCTGCATAGAACAGGTATAGATACATTTTAGTGAGCTCTACAGAGATATAATGCCATAATAAACTGGAATCCCTCCTCCCGGATGTTTTCTATTGGCTGGGGAGGGGGGGGGGGGAACGACTACAGCCACAGTGACCTTTTCTCCCGCCATTTCAAATACTTTAATAGCCGTTTGAAATAAAGACATCGTTTCTCCCTGGAGATTTGGAAAGCTAGAGTGAGATTAGCCATATATCATCCTAGCCTGTAGCATTTTGAAACTTGCTAGCTCTCTCTCACCTCGCAGTCTGACAGCTGGAGCTCAGATGGCTGAGATCAGCATATCACCCGCAAATAATGGAGCGTTTCTTTCTTGAATTTCCACCAACACCCCATTACTCCGCACGGTGAGCAGATAACTTGTGTCCCTATCAAACTGGTTCCATACAAGAGCACACTTTATATTCACATTGTGCAAGAGTTTCTTACTTGTTTCCTTTACAATATTTACAATTCACCAGTTCTGTCTCTTTGCTTCCAAGGCGTGGGAGAGTGAATGGGTGTCCCTGGGCTCACACCCCATCCATTTCCCTAGCATGTTTTCATACTATTTTATTTTTAATTTACTTCTAATCTCTATGGATTAGGCACAAGTGTTTAAGGCGATTGTACATTTTAATAGCAAAAGATTATTTTCCTTTCTTCATTTTTTTTTAATTACTGAAACAAAAACATTACTACAGTCAAAAATAAACAGTGGTTTCCAGATCCGTCCCAGTTTCAAAGCTCCAACCGCATTTTACAAACGAAAGTGGCTGCCTCCAGAAAGGATCAATGTTTAGAGCCACCATGCAGAGAATCGGTCAGTTCTCATACCTGTCACCGAATTATCTTTAGAAACAAAAATGTTCCGCCATTAGCGAGCAAAATATTTATTTATATTTAAATACTAATAAAAATGATTGAGCATAAACAGCCCTTAATTTCAAAATCTGTTTATCTATCAATATCTATGTCTATATTTAATCTCTCTAACTAATAGATAGATATGGATAAATTAATTTTCCTTAGAATTCCTGTAACTCGTTTGTTTTACTTTTTCCTAACATTCTGGACTCTATCACATCAGAAAGCAGTATCAGGAGCACAAGTGAAATATTTTCTTTTCGTTTCAATTTGTGCGATTTCTTATTTACAAATATACAAATATATATATATATATATTTGTATTTATTTTAGGCAAGGTTGAACAATGTTGGAACTAATTCATTAGGCCTACAGGTGACACTTTTCTTCAGGTGAGAAACTAAAACAGCAGCCTTGCTATGCATGTTTTCCATGCATACATTTGGTTTTACAGTGTCAGAAAAGACTGGACTTATTAGTCTTTCTGTCCTGTGGAAGGATTGGACGAAACTATTTTACCGTTACATTGTTCTCTCTTGAGTTTGGGGTTGCTAAAAAGAATCAGATGCTTTTTTAATAAATTAATACAATTTACCAATAGAAAAAAAGGTATTATCTAGTCTCTCCTGGTTCTTCAGTGCTTATTAAGTATATTATGCTGCTATCTGCTGAAATCAGTTTAGTTATTTTAAAATTTTTCAAATTTTGAATGATTGAAAATAAGCTTGGCTGATTAGTAAATACCATCCAATATCGATTCCCTAAAATGTTATCTACTTTCTTGTGTGGTGATACAATTTTTCCGTGCTATACATGGATAATTTGTTTTCAGTTATATATATATATATATATTCTGAGGGAAAATGGAAAAATTGAGAACATTATCAAATGCTAAATTCTTGTAACTATGTAGAAGGCGGCGAATATAGGTCCCCTAATAAATTCATAGCTTTTATAAAAACGTAATAACGATGCTTTTAGAAATGTAAAAAAAAAAAAAAAAGTCATGTAATACTTCACAGGGCCAGCACATAGGGGCCTATGTATTAAGCAATTTTCCCATAAACAAACAATGAGAGAAAACCTTTGGTACACTAATTGCTGAGGTTAAATGACTGTGAGTCTGATTTCCTTTTTCCCTACAGATACAGAATAGGGGAAATAAAACCATAGCAAATCATGTCCTGGGTGGGATTCTTCATCTTGATTACATTAAAGAGCTAGCTCCTTTAAAGAACACGTTTTTTTATTAATCCGTATTCAGTGATTTCGCTAAAGTTAGATTTCTGTGTGAAACCAACTCTTGCCAAAATAGTCACTCCCACAGCCAAGAGTTGTACCTGCGGTAACAGCAAAATAAATGAGCAAATCTATTAAACTCCAAAAGAAGAACTTAAAGTAAAATATAGAACCATGCCAAGCTCTACAATACATATTGTTTTATAATCAGATGTATGGATTGACCCTCTCTTGTCGGAGTTTAGCTCCAAGGAAATGTGTGTTGTTGTTTTTTTATTTTATTTTTTTTAATGAAGCAAATCAATATAAGACAGAAAGAGAGAGAGCGAAGCTGGGCATATGGGGAAACTGTCTAGGTCCGGATTAGGAAAAGGACTATTTAACTAGAGGGCACACACTTTCATCCAATACTATGGCAGACAGCCCGGGAAAGCCAGCAAATGATATGGCCCATTTCATTAAATCTAAAGTCATTTTTCAATCAGTCAAAACTTTACATCATAACATGAAATTGAATTGTGAATTTGTAAAGAACCAAACTGCACCTTAAAAAGGTTTACAGACCTAAAGATGCTCAATTGAAAATGGTTATGCTAGAGAAGTTTACCTGTTGATTGTGAATGAACACACATCGAAACAGAAGAACTGGTTTCAAATATGTATGGAGTTTTGTTGTTTCTTTAGCTCCCTTGAATTTTGCACTTAAAATACAGTTTTAGTGTAGAGATTCCTCCTACTGGCACTAGGTAGTTTACATGAGCTCATTGATAGTAGAGATCGAAACTAGTCTTCCGAAACTAGATGAAACGACATACTACAAGTAATATAATTCATTTCTAATATAATATATTTCTAGATTGTGAGAACAGATAAACGAGTTTGCAGTCAGAAATTGTGTAAAATACCGCATTGCCTAATCTACCGCATGAAGGGCTAATGAAATGATAAAATAAAATGTCTGGAGAATTTGGCAAGGAAATCCTTAATCATTACATCAGAGCTTTATTAGAAATGTAACATAGAAATAAGAAGTGGCTAGGTGGGAAAATATCCGCCCTGAATAATTTTGATGGTTAAATCGCATTTAAAAAAAGAAAATATATTTGTATTTTCTTTCTTAGAATAAGGCATGATTTTTTTTAGTTCACATTTTAAAATCCAGGTGATAGCGGCACAGTCACCTTCGACATCGTCCATTAATTAGTGATGTAAAATATCAGTAAACGTGTACGGCATTTTCAAAATTCTGTTTATTGAAAGATGATGTCTCTGTCAGGAGCCAGAAAGAATTTGAAGTTCTTTTTTTTTTGTTTTTTTTGTTTGCCTTCAGTAGGTCTTTCCCCAACCCCAGAATACAAAAGCAATTAACAAATAACCTATTTTAACCCCGGACATCTGCCTTGGAGATTTTAGGCCTAATTTCCCTCCCCCTCCCCCCTCCTTTTTTTTTTTGTCCTTGTCAAGTCTCTGAATAGTTGCAGGTCCGGATTTAAGTCTGAATCCTCATCCCTGGCTGGTCTTGTGGCCTTTTGCTTTTATCTTCATCACAATGGCACTAACAGGTTTAACAAAAGCCATCTTTCCTACTGAGGCGATGAGCTGGTGTTTACACCTCCTACAGCCCACTTCTCTGAGCTGTCTTTTTTTCTCCCTCTTTGTTTCTTCCAGTGAGCAATGTGGAAGTGAAGAAAAAAAAAAAAAAAAAAGCATTTTGCTAGACTCTTGTCTTTTACGCTCTTCCTCCTGTCTTCGTTCATCAGGTGCCTTCCCTCATGAGCTGTCGCACCTTGGCTCTCAGCAGCAGGCCTCGTCTCCTGTCATGTCAACTGTCTTCTCCGGGACACCTGATTGGATAGAGAAACACATCCCAGAGACCGATTCAGCTACAGAAAGTGCCCATCCCTACTCTGCTTTCTACCCAGCCCCCAAAAGTTGTTCCCGGAAATGTGGTCAGCATGATTTTACGTTGCACAATCCTAAGAAAACGAAGGGGGGGGGGGGGGAGTTGAATTGTTAAACCATTTACAAAGGGAAATTGAGGTCGGTTGCCGACTAGCTTAATATTAAAAAATAAAATAAAAATTTAATTTTAATTTTAAAAAATAGCCTTAACTTTTTTTTTTTTAAGGAAAGCTTTTAAAAACTGGCGTTGCAGATTGCACAGCCTGAAGCTCCAGGGCACCCCGGGAATGACGTCAAATCCGCAGACGGTGGTTAGGAGGTCACCTGCAAAATATCTGCCTTTGGATCTGCTGTAAGGGTTCAGGATTTCTTCAAAGCATGACAGAATGTAGGTTTGTCATTGGCCTCTATTGGCATGGGAAGGTAAAAAGGCCCTTGACTTAACATCGTCTTCTTTAAGGCCTACAGAGCTATTGTCAAGGATATTGACTGACAGTAAAAGAAATACATTCCCCTTTCAGGATTTGAAAGTCTTGTGGTTAAATAGCGTTATTTACCTGACATTTTTTTTTAATTTCTATGATAAGGGAATATTCATAGAAAGAATAGAATAAAATCACAGCGTATTATAACCTAACCTTAATTTAAAAAAAAAAAAAAACATAGAAAATAGTTTACAGCGAAATATTAAGCGGTTACCTTACTGTGTCTTTGGGGGAAAAAAATGTCGGATTCCAAGGGACTCCTTTATAACAGTTTGTAATCGAAATGTGTTGCGTTTACCAAATAAGTTTATAGTATTTTTTTTTCAGGTGTAAGCCATGACCTTGGCCCTGGCACTTATTGATCAGGAACTGTCTGTTTCTATTTTCCCCTATCGATGTAAGAGAGAGGGATTTCTCTTCCTTCAGTAATCTGGTCCTCGCACCTGGATAAGTACCAGGCGCCATAGGCCTTTATCATCTTTTTTTATTCAACCGCAGCAAACGTATAAATTAATAAATTCAAGATCTGATCCTCAATTAAATTGACTGCTGTCGTCACCCACCTTGCTAAGCACTTACCAACAAATACTGAGAACGACTGAGAGATTTACAAATCCGTTCCCGGATCTAAACATTTGCAAAAACTGAAGTGAATGTCATTACTTCAGGGTAAAATGATCTGCTGAAAAAAAAAAAAATCGTGCTAGCTATCTGAGCTGAGCTGCTACCGCCTATTTTCAAAGGAAGCGTGGGGGGAACGTTTGCAAGGCTATTTTAATGAGCTGGATGAGTCTCCCAGACTGACTTCTTTGCAATTAAATTCGAGATATACAAAATAATCAGCAATGATTCACCACGTTGTATATGGCACCTAAGTTATAGTAAACAAAGTGCTTCCGTGATCTCCACCACATAGTTCTTTGTATATAAACTTTTGTGGGTCCAGGGAGATTGATAATAATCCTAGCGAGCTGCGATTATTCGGCAGCTAAAAACCATATGCGGCTTCTTACGAAAAGAGGAGACTTGCTCCTGTTCCCACTGTTCCTTTACATGTCAATAATTCGGTTTTAGATTCTGTTTTTGCCTATTATTAGTTATCAAATTTAAGAACGGTACAAGCAATACAGGTTGAAAGGCCTTCTTTGTAAAGGGTGGTTACTCATTCTCTGCCCATGGGAAAATCTTGCAAAAACCAGGTTTCTTGCTTGATAACTAAATACGAAAAGGCGGCCCCATTTCCCAAAGATTTTGTTCATAGACACAAAATGAGGGGAAACCTTTGGAAAATGACTCTTAGTGAGTAAAGCCCCCTACTGATTATTGTATCCCAAATCTCCTAACATTTAGTTACAAATCCCACTACAGTACTTATTAGAGTTAATTATTTGAAGCAGCTCCAAAGGAAAGACTGCTCTATTTGTCTTAGCCTCGATCTGGGCATTATTGGCTTGTTCAATTATTTCTCCAGCAAGATTTAGCATTTCTCCAAATATGGTTGTGTTTATTATATATGTATTTTTATTTTCTTGAAAAGCACTCAACCTAGATTATCTCTAGCTTTGCGTGTCTGAAATTCAAACTAATGACTAGATGTTGCATTTCCACCCGAGTTAATAAACAGGCTGCTTGCTACAACAACAGATTAGATCAGCTAAAAGTGAACCGCATCTGATCGAAGTGAAATTGAAGAAAATCTCTCTAAAATAATCTCAAAGGCTGAGAATATAAATTGCCACTTTCTTTCTATTGCGTCTGACCATAACTTCTGACCAGATTGGCCCTCATTCCTTCTGACTCAGTCTGAGCACACTTTGCTACAATTTGCAGAACTGAGCGGAGTTGTTTGAAGTTTTACTTCTTTTAGCGTGAAATGAAATGTCTGCTAAAACTGATATGAAGATAAGCTGTCACTGGATATGATATCCAATGAACACATTAAAAAACACAGAGCACAAAAAAAGAACATGGCATTATCGCCTAAGGATCAGAGCAAATTGTACTAGTCTTGGGCGCTGAAGCCCTGCCCTAGGACAATTCTGTGGCTGAACTATGCAGATATTCTGCAGATGCCGGTAGGGTAAACATTACAGAGTTTTCCTGCTAAAATCGAGGGAGGTGGGCTGGATAGGGATGGGGGTGTGTGTGTGTTTGTGTGTGTGTGTGTGTGTGTGTGTGTGTGCTCGCCCGCGCGTGTAGACAGGTGGATGGATGGATAGAAATCTGTGGATTTTTACATTGTATGATTGTGTAATGCATCGGAATTATATGCCTGTTAAAGCATGCAAACAATTGCAATTTCAGTTCTTTTTTTTTCCCCCTTACTTCATTCTTTCTTTTAATTTTAAGGATTTCGTCTATAAAATATAGTGTCATTAAAACGGATTAAGTGGGCGAAGCCTAGATAGCACTTGCTTTATTTTAAAAGCTTAGTCTCCAAATTGAGAAACATGTTTTTAAAGTAATCATAGACTTTCGCTGCGGTCTATGGTCATTTATTTTTCCTAACACATTAGGGTCACACACGCTTCTTCCATCAGCCCTACATTTTACCTTAAGCCCTTTTAAGAAAGACAGTAATCTTCCGTAGGAAAGGCCTGTTTGGAACATAATGGATCAATTTATACAGAAAAAAATGTCACAAACCTCAGTTAATGGATCTGGATAACTTGATATTATTTCATATCATTCGCTTCCGTTGATCTATGGAGAAAGAGACAGTGGTGAAGTATGTCAGTCAAATACTGATTTGATAGCAATAACCAAAGCAAGATGTCAAGAAATAAACTTATTGACTTGGCCTTTTTTTTTCTGTACCTTTGTGGCTATCTAGTAGTCTTTTTGTTCACCCGGACTAAAATATACATTCAGGTTCTTAAAATATTGTTATTTTTTCTTAATGGGAGAAGTTTGGACGCCTGTGCGTTAGATCCGTGGTTTCTGGAAGCGGGATGGAAATTGGAATGACACTACTTTGCACTTTGACAGTTGGATTTCGTCAGGGTACAAGTTGTTTGTTTAACCAGACAGCTCCATGCACCCAGTCCTACGCTTTACACACTCATTAAAGCGATTATTCACGACCTGTCGAATGTTTTCTAGTTCCTTCACTGGAAAGTCTTGGTCTTTCAAGCCTTATGATATAATCGGGGGGGTAGGGGTGGGTGCGCAGAATGCAGAGCTGTGATCATCATTGCTTTCTATGATCACCCCGTCACTCGACATCTTCAGGTAACACGACAACTGCTTTTCCTAAGTCATCTCTCTGTGGTTCTGAGAGTTCTGGCAAACAGCATCCGAAATGCATAAACTTCTCTTCCGAAGTTTATTTTTATTTTATTTTATTTTATTTTTGCATTTTAAAATATTTAAAATGACAGAACAAACGCTTATATTTAAAAAACAAAAACAAAGTTGACCACTCAAGAAACCCTGTTGATATTTACATAGAAGATTAAATATTACAAATGTTATGCTGTTTATGCATATTAGTGATTATTGGTGACAGCATTGTAGATTTAGTAATGTGAAGACTTTTTCTCAAGGTGTGAAAAAAACACTTAAGGAAAAAAGAGCTTTAAGTCATAATACATTTTTATCTAAAGAAATAATATTTTATGCATGATTTGTCAAAATTTCGATTTTTTTTCAATGACCCACCCTTCACACTTGTACGATTATAAATTAATGGAAACATCTAGTGTTTCAGATTGCTAGTTACGGCACTCCATCTAGGTCAGACTGTTATCAAGACTGAGCTAAGACAAAAATTGGGCTGAAGAAAAGCAAGTCTGTTTTGTTTTAAAATAAAATAAGCAATTGACAATTTTTTTTAGTTATTTTGTCTTGACCCATTTGTACTCTAATCATCTTTCAAAAGAAACATATATTCATATAAAACTACATAACATATTTTAATGTACTGTTATTTTTAGAAGCGGATACCTGAATATATTTTGATTTACATAACACTCTGAATTTAGCAAACTCTAGAGACCACTATTATATAATTAAACACGCGCGCGCCCCCACAAACACACACACACACACACACGTACACACCCGCGCGCACGCACAGGCACACAGACACACATGCAAGCACGCACATACCTAAATCTAGCTATATCTTACTTTCTTTCTGTGTATGTATATATATATATATACACACACACACCTCTGTTTATATCTATATATAGTGATTATAGATATAAAGACAGAGAGAGGGAAGGGGTGTGTATTGTGTATATTTAGTCATAGCATAGAGGGATAATAAGTTCATATGTGATATTTTAAATCTATTTCACAAAATATTTTACTCTAATATTTAAATTTGCATGCAACCGGAGGTTTAAACTTTAAAACGACTTCTTAATTGCTAGAAAGGCAAGCATGTATAAGTAATTTGTTAAACTTATTGGATTGTAATAATCCACTAGATCAGGTTTGCTAGGACTGGATGTCAAGTTTGTTTCCCAGTTTAGTATCTTTCTTTCAAAACAAGCTGATATAGTAATCAGGAGACAAAGAAACCGAAATATGTAAGTAAATACCTAAAGCACAGCATAAATAAACACACAAATCGATTGGAAGCTAGCCAACACTTGTCTTATTGATGAGGAAACAATCGATTTTCCTGTTCCAACTTGTAATCGAGATTTAATTATTGGTGTTTCTAAATCTACTGGTTTTACTTTAAGAGCCCGATTGCCAGCAAATAGTAATGAAAGCGGTAGATATGGGTAGATAACTGATAGATTGATAAGGACAAGATTTTTTTTAATTAATTATTGCTATTATTATTATTACTGATTGTGAAAGCATTGAACTGAAGAAAATTAAATAACTCTGATGAAATAATACTATTCCTTCTTAGGTTTATATTTCTACCTTCAGTGGCAGGGAACCAACCCTCCTTTAATGCAGGTGTTTTATTTATCCCGTGTGGTCCTTCTATTCAAGGCCTTCTCACATTTTATCTATTGTAAAGTCCTGAATTATTTTAAATGTTATCAGTATTTTACCTTGAAACATATCAGTAACTTTTTACACAATTTAAAACTATGAACCCATGTGTTTCTATGTACTATTCCCTGTATCTACTGGATAGTTTCTATCAAAATGTATCTTTGCAGAATGTCAGTCACATCTTCACTTTATCCTAAAATTCAGAATTTAGATTTTTTTTCCCCAAACCTTTCAAGTTTTTATTTTAACAATTTTCAGAACTTTACCTTACTTAGTTAAAGTCCGAAAAATGGAAACACAGCTACAAGGACCTACATTTCCATCCCCACATATGTATTAAATGATTATGATAGATTATATTTAATTAAAAATAGAACCTTGAAATGTTAACGAATTTTCGAAGTATCATTCTATTTTTTTAAAAAGCTTTTAAAATACCAATTGCTGTCCAGAGACCAATGGATTCTACCTCTGTAGTATATGTATCCTCGCTTGATTAATGTGCTAAGCAAAAGATATATATTAAATGCATACTAATATACCATCTATTCATCTGTAGATCCATACATTCACATAGGGAGGCAATCATAGCTTCACAACATTTTTGGGCCTCTCCATTGATAAAAAATTATGGAATTTAAACTTTCAGATCATTTTAAATCATGCCATTCCGAAATCGGAGGGTAAAGTATTTCTCCAAGGCAATGACTGTAGTCTAGATACAAAGTCAAAATACGGAAAATGTAGAAAGCTAATGAAATTAATATCTATTAACTGGGATTCGTGATATTAAATCATTCAGAATACATACATATAGGTCATTTCAAAGTAGTAAGCTAAAAATAAATGCAATGGATCTCATATAACGTTATCTATAATCTATCAGTTTACACACCCATACGCACACACACATACATATATAATACACATATAGATATATATAATACATCATATGTTATATATATCCACTGTATTTAACTGTATTGACATTCACTACACAAAGGCAGCAAAATTGCTGCAAAATATTTTAGTCCATGTGTATCTAATTGCTCTCCCACATCAAAAGGTTATTGGTAATAATTACTTGAAATATATGGAAAATATTGACTATAGCTATTAACATTAACATTCAGTGCTTCCGATGACATTTGCTTTTATCTTTATAGTATGATACTTCCTGTGACATGCGATAGTAGGTGACCCGTAATGCATCGAGCTGTGGTTTTGTATTGCTAAGCATATCTCGCTTAGCTTTGCCGGATGAAAGCCAGCACCCTAACAAACACACTCCCAGGCGCAGCCTTCAGCGTATCATCATCATCACCACTACTAGTTTTATTGTATATACAAATACTCAAATCAGGTATAACAGAGAGGTGGAGAAACCGAATTACAATCCAGTTCATTTCAGAACGGTTCCTTCACTGCTGCTGCTGCTGCTGAAATTCCTAACGTGAAAGAAACAAGGTCGGGGAAGGAAAAAAAATCTCCAAGAAAATGACTATCACAGATAAAACAGTTTTATCAACTGGTAGATAAGTGCTGAGATCTGAAACAAGCACTGTGTAAACAGTACGGATCGACTTTAAAAAAAAAAAAATCTCTCAGCAATCTAAAGTCAATTTTCTTGCCATCTGAAAATCGAACACGTATGACAAAGAAGAAACGAGACTTCTACCGCTTGACAATAGCGCCCTCACCTTGTAGCTTTACTTCGGGCAGCCCAGAACGACATTCGTATTTCATTTACTTTTATTACCATTGGAAAGAAGGGAAACTAGTTTTCGAAAACAGCTGAGCAATAATAATAAAATAATAAAAATAAGTGTCCAATACGTTGTCACGAATACAAACCTCTGTTATATGTTTAGATATATGGATATGTAATCGTCCAATGTGGTTGGTAGCTTTTACAATATCCTGCTGTTTTTCTGATGTTTTAGGTTCCCCACCGGCTCTATTTTCCCAGAACTCTTTTTTTTTTTTTATGCCATCTATAAAAAACGATTGTGAAAATAGGGCCTCCACACAGAAATGGCTTAAACTCATTATTGAATTTTCTTCATTCATGGGACGAATCAAGCAAAAATATTCCACGGCTGGCATTTTTTATATAGCTTTTCAACGATTATGCTGCAAAGATTCAACAATTTTGGTGACCTGATAAACTGCGCTGTGACAAGAAAACGATAAACTGTCTAGAAACTGGTCCACCAAAATGGTATTTTTTCATAAGCAAAATGTAATATGATTTTAATTATGGGTCTTTGTTTACATGTGCATTGGCTTGAAAATATGTTAGGCGCGCCTAAGTAGGCTTGAAAGCATATGTCTTATATGCCAGGGTGGTACTCAACATTTTCTTTTTTGTTCTGGTTAGAAAAATACACAGATGACTTTCAGCACTGTTAACCGCAGAGTTCAGAAATAACTTTGTTTTGAGCTCTACTCTTATCTAAACAAATCGGAACCCACGGCATAGGTTAATTGCACTGATGCTGGCCATTTTAAACAGTCCCGTCATCTGTGTTCTTAGGATCTGTCAAGTTTGTTACCTCGTCCCATATTAGCTAGATGAGTGATATTAAAAAAAAAAAAAAAAAAAAAAGCCAAAACGGCTAGCCAAAAAGAAATCCATATCTTATTTCGGAAAATCAAAATATGAAAAGCAACAATGTGATTATTGCATCTATAAATCTAATTATTTAAAAGTATAACTTTAAAAAAATAACGAAAAATGTACACCGTTGTGCAGAATCTGGACAATTTAACTTTGGCTAAATCTATGCTAAGTTTTAAAATGTCAGATTAGTAGAGAAGGCTGTGCTTGTATGAACCTGAATTTTTGTTTTAAAACAATTCTTACCGGACTTGAAAGGGGGACGTGCTGAGAATGTTTGTTTCCTCAATCTGCTTTCGGCTAAGGAGTTCAATCTTGAGATAAACAGATAAAATAAACAAAATTCAATAGACATATTTAGCCTTCCAACTGTGAAATTTTAAAAGTGATAATAGAATAATGAAAAACATGAAATACTAAAACAATTAAGAATTATAATATGCTCTTAAATAACTCTAACAATTAAATAAGAAAAGATTTAACAATGACCATAAACAGATGGAGACAGGTGATACCTTTCTAACTTAGGGCACTCTATATATGTACTAAGCATTTTCCCTTTAGACAGAGAAAGCCTTTAGTACATCCGGCCATTAATGTGTGTGGGTTTCTTTGTGTTTCCCAGTATTTTCAAAATACGATTATATTAGTTTAACTATCGTTAATTAAAGGTACATGGTGGATTATTTCCAAGCTACGTTTGTCCTACCAGGAGAAAGAATGTGGATTTCTTTCCTATTGTGTAGTTTTGTTTTCTAAGTTCACCTACCCTGACTGGACCTGGGTGGCTTGCTGGAATTTCTGGCCAGGTTTTCCTTCTGGAGGGTGCCATCTGTCTGAAGGATGCAGCGGAGTTGAAGGAAGGTTCTCCGGTGAGGTAGGAAATGCGCAGGAACTCCGCCCTCTGGGCACAGTCACACAAACCCAGCAAGTCAGCCACAGCCAGCCCTAAAACCTCAAATGATCTTCACCTTCACCTCTTACTAACCCAGTTCTCCACCACTTTTGACCCAAATACCCAGTCACTTTCGCTGCTAACGCCTCGCCGCAATTATGCTCACAAATAAAATCAGGAAGCGATACCCCTAACCAAAACACCATGGACAAGTACACGGAAGTACCCTACTTTATGCATTAGACTTGTATGTGCAGTACATCATTGACTTGACATTTAATGTTATAATATATTGTTGCAAAAAATATGAATTGCAGTAAATTAAAGACATTTAGACCTAAAAGATGATCGCCTGCGCTTATCTGGACTTACGAGATAGGGCCCAACTTTCCAACATGCATCTTCTATTCTGCATCTATGGACACAATCTTTAGAAAAATAAGACGCATATGGGATTAAAATGCGTTAGGTAGTAATACATTTTATGGGGGAAAAAATTAGATTATTTGATTCATTTTGTGAATTTTGCTATTATTGTTACCGAGGGCAGGCTCTTCTAATAATTGCTACAATTTTCTTTCCTTACTGGAAACTAAATTACTTTTTTTAAGTGTGAAAAAAAATCAGTTAAGATACTAGATTAATATTTATAGTTTTTATAGTTGTTTTTTTTTTATAGCTTCTCATTCTGTTCACTTCATCAGTTTGTCAATGAAAAGGTCGTTTTTGCTCGGGAGACTATTTTATTCAGTTGGGAATCCAAATGCAATAGTAACAAGGAGGATGATAATACAGCTAAGGGTTGGAAATTCTCAGTACAGCGTTTTCAAGAAAATATTAAAACAAATCAGCTTCTTATTCATGGGCAGGACCCCTTTAAGTATGTACTGATAATGTAAAAATCCCTAATGCACTCGTGATATCTAAATAAAGTACATGCTTCTGGAAACCCAATTTCACATTCCAATAACCGAAATATATATATTTCAGTTTCTAGAGGGAGATCTCGTATGTATAATTGTATATCTATATTTATTGCTATCTATCTATCTATATAGATAATATATAGATATAGATATATCTATCTATATAGATAATATATAGATATAGATATATCTATCTATATAGATAATATATAGATATAGATAAATATAGATATATAGATTATAGATATAAATAGTAGTTTATATATTTATATATAAATAGTAGTTATATATCCATCGGATATAAATAGTAAATATTCAGAATCTATACGTCAGAAATATGTGGGTGCCTATGCACCTATGTTTGTATTTATCCGATTAGTATGGAACTTGAACCCACTGTCGTAGTTGCATTTGCTACAATATATCTTTGTCAGGATTAAAAAGGTATAAGATTTAAAAAGTCCATTTATTATTCATAAGATAGATATCTATTTTAAAAGACAAATATTTCGGTTTTTATGTCTGAGATTGTACTTAGATTTTGCTTTTGTAGTTAACTCCACCTAGACACTGTTTCTACTCAAGTAACATGATAACAGTAACTATTAATTAATACGCACGGGTAGTGTTTATGATTTCTTACTGTAGTTAAAAATAAAGAAAAAGCATTTAATAGGAATTTAAAACTCAAAATATTATCGCCCGTTCTTTGCAAACCTTTTGGTTTACTTTCCTATGGCTGAATATGCAATATCTGCAAACCGTTCTTGTGATAGCTGAAAAATTGTGTCCTAACAAAACTTTTATAACTGCTGTATAGCTAAAATGGGCATGTGATCGAAGAAACTTCCAACAATACAATACATTCTAAGTCTTTAATAATAAACAAACTTCCTTGTCAGCCTCGATAGAGTCCACATTTCCAGGTTTATTTTTTAAATAATACAATATATTCTGGGAGATTTATATTTTCATTGTCTAGATAACATGATTTTTACCTTCTTGTTAACAGTTACAATTCTGATTTATGCATTAAAGTTTCAAAAACCCCAACCATCTATTTGTTTTTCATTATATATATATATAAATACAAGGTGAAACGAAGTAGAAAGAGACTATACAGAAAAATTAGCTGTCATAGTTCTGTCTAAATGAACCCCCAATTTATTACTTCACTTTGTATGCTTTCTTTATTATCAATACGAATTTTTAGTCTAAAAGGAAATTAACAATCCGTATAGACATGGGGCTTTTCGACTCATATCCCATAATACAACGCTTGGATTATGTTCCGTGATCCATCGTTATTCCTCAAATATTCATAGTTTGACACATTTTCTTATTTTCCATATAATCCTGATTTTAGTATTCACATCTATCTATGAATCAATATGTCTACACAGTCACACAAACACGCACATGCACACACACACACACACACACACACACACGCACGCACACACATATATAGAAATAGATATATATGGTGCATTTGTGTGTATAAGAGTGAAAGAGTGTATCTTATTTTTCTGATGTGTGGGTTTATTATCCCTTTCTTTTTCCTTTCTGAAATCTTGTACTGTGAGGAATTTGAAGATAATATCGCCAGGATAGAGTTTCATCTTCGTTGGGCCTATTCTAAGCCTAACCGCTTATAACATTATTGGAGAACAGATTTAATGTTACAGTGGAATTCAATAGTACTTTTGGCTGGGGGGGGGGGGGGGGGGTTTTCAGAGTAGTGCAATGAGTTTTAAAGACTTTTGAATTATATGCCTTTTTAAATTCCATTAGAATAGAATTCTTTTTTTAATGGAGGTCACTTCATTTAATACAGTAATAATATATTTAAAATATAATTTGTATTATGGAACGACTAAATCTCCTCAGTTCTCTCTAAAATGAAATAGTTATGTCCTTTGTAAAAATCTACAATATCTGGTTTTAAAACGTTTATCGTCAAGTCCAAGCGAAGGACCAATAATTTTCAACATTTGAACTGATTTCCGTGGTAACTACTGTAAATTATAATCATTGGTAGCAAATCATCAAATTATTATTTCATTTTTTACTGCCTAATTAAAAAAAATGCTTTTCTGCAAGGAAAAAACCATCTTATATAGAAATATTTGTATAAAAGGATTGGCCTGAGCATCCTAATGCATCTGCAAAAGGCCTTATTTGCCAAAGGCTTTTTCCAACTGTGCATTGATAAACAAAGAATTTGGAAAATGGGATATCAACTAATAAAGTTTTGGAGTAAGCAAAATAGTTCACATATTTATATCAGTCTCAAGAGCATTGATATTTCCAATAATAAGATACAAAAAATGTGAAAGCACAAAACTAATGTTTGTCAAAAATTAGCTATGTCAAGTTAGCAACTCAGACAAGGAGAACAGAAATCCTTTCAGCTTCAATCCACAGTGTAATGTGTACATATATACACACACACGCACACGCGTACACACACACACACACATACATATATATATTTCACCTAAACCAATCTCTGAGGTACTTTTAGAACTTAGTCAATTTAAATAATGAACTTATCTATCAAATTCCTACTTTTGAAAATAAACATAATGAAAACACATTTTAAATACCCACAATGACGTCTTTTGGTTCACATCATTTCTGTGGAATGTTTTGAAATACTTTGACGTGTGTGTGTGTGTGTGTGTGTGTGTGTGTGTGTGTGTGTTTACAAGCAGACACGCTCACACATATATCTGTAACCAAAGATAGATATATTTAATTCAACATGAACTGAAATCTGGGCCTAGCATGGCTAGCATTTCAATTTTCATTGTAACTTTAAAAAAAATGTGTTTATGCAATATTTCTATTTAATAAAGGAGACAAACTATCCAGTATATATGAATTTAGCCTATTTTTTTTTATTTCTGTGTGTTCATAGTAAAACATTTTCTGTAAGTGACAACACGGGCATATGACCACAGTATCACAATCAAGAAATTTTAAGACGACATTAACAATCATTCAAATTTATGCGGCATTGGCGCAACACAGGTTACATTTTTGCAAGGTTTTACCTATAAGTACAATAGGTATTAACATTTCACTACGTTAAAAAAAATAAAAGTGACCTGTTAGTGACCACATACATCAAAATATACACAACACAAAATGAAAGCAGTCATTAATTTTGTCCCCTTCTGAACTCATCTGAACGGGCAGTGCTGCATACTGAAACAGTATTTTCCTCTGATTAATTTCTTATTTTGTTTTAACCTCAAGTACACTGAGTGCGTATTTTCTAAAAACCCAGTCTTTGGTGGTAAAAGTAAACAAAAAACCAGTTCCCTTACAGAAAAGCACGAAACAATAATGGCCAAAATATATGTCTTGAGAATTTTCAATATTAAATCTGTTTAAATACAAATTAACATTTTAAGCTTTGCTGTAATGTTTTCATCAATTTAGTATTATTTTTCAAGGTCAGCATCCACCAGCCTATCCATGATAACTTATAATACTGCAAACATGGAAGTCTGGTGGTTATTAGTGATATCTGAATTTTAAAAAAATTGCAAAGCAGTCACTATTTAGATACACATTCTACAATAATTATGACTTTCAACCGTCATAGTCTACAATGTATTATCCCCACATTGCACCTTGCTGTCAATCCACACCGTATTCCAGCAGTAAACAACCCTAAAGACTGAACAAACATACAGAAAATGGGGGACTTCATAAAAAATACCTGGACTTATTTTTTTTTTTGTTGTTGTTGTTTGTTTTGTTTTGTTTTGTTTTGAATTATCATTTACAAAGCAAATGTGTGTAAAACGTTCACTTACAGTCTGACTCCGTGGAAGTTAATGTATTAAAGGGTTGGAAGAAGACCCCTGATTTTGATGCGTGAAGTAGTCAGAAAGTCCTCCGGAAAGTCCCGTGGTAAAACTTGGCAACGACGGTCTGAGGGACTCGCAGGGGAGGGTGGAAGGAGCCTGCGGCGAGGTGGAGGAGGAAGCGGCCCGGGCCGTCATGGCCGTGCTGCTCTGAGAAGTCATGGACGGGTGAGGGACGTGGGGGAAAAAGTAACTCGTTTGTCCGGCCAGGAGGTTCACGGAGCAAGGGTTCAGGGAGTAGGTGCCCGAGCAAGGCACTGACAGACCGCAGGGCACCGAGGCGGCCAGGGCTGCGGCCGTGAGGTGGTGAGTGGCATAGGGGATCTCCCCATTGACGAGTCTGTCGACACTTAACCCGTTCGAGGCGGAAAAGGAGTGGTTGTTCCCCAGCGAGTTCTGCGTTAACACCGAGCTGTAGGGCATGGGGTGGCTGGGGTACGCCGACGCCGTCCCGTTGTAGCCCAACGTGCTGCTGGCCCGCGGGTGGTGCAGGGACAGGAAGGGCGACATGGGCCAGTACAGGGAGCCGGCCCGGTCCATGAAGGTCAGCCCGGTGGAGGTGAGCCGCGCCCCGCGCTTGAAGGCCAGCTTGGCCCGCGAGGTGGTGGAGCGCCGGCGCAGCTTGCCGGTGGTGCCCCCGATGAAGACGTCGTCGCTGCTGGGGTCCAGCATCCAGTAGTTGCCCTTGCCCGGGTCGTCGTAGTGGCGGGGCACCTTGACGAAGCACTTGTTCAGGCTGAGGTTGTGGCGGATGGAGTTCTGCCAGCCCTGCTTGTTCTCCCGGTAGTAGGGGAAGTTCTTCATGATGAACTCGTAGATGCCGTTGAGGGTCAGGCGCTTCTCGGGGCTCTGCCGGATGGCCATCATGATCAGCGCGTTGTAGCTGAAGGGCGGCTTCTCGTACTTGCCGTTCTTCTTCTCGCCCTCCTTGCCGCCCTCGCCCTCCTTGTCGGGCTTCTTGTCGTCGGCTTTTCTCCTTCTCCTCCCCCCGCCGGGGGCAGGTCGGACGCCGCCGGGTCGCCCTTGCCCGGCGGGAGGGGGTCCGCCTTGCCCTCCAGGAGGCTCTTCTCCAGCTCGCCCTCCTCCGGCAGCGGCACCGGCCGGTGGTGGTGGTGCTGGGTCTGGTGCTGCGGGTGGTGGTGCTGGTGCTGCTGGTGCTGGTGCTGCTGCTGGGGGTGGTTGTCGCTCTGCACCGCCTCGGGCACCAGGCTGTTGATGCTGAAGGAGGACTTGGGGATCATTTTGACTTCTTTCCTCTCTCCCATGTCCAGCATCACCCAGGGAAGGACGGGGGGTGGGCAAGAATGGCAAAGCAGCGAGGCAAGGCGATGGGGGCAGAGCACTCAGGTGAAGTTGCAGCAGGAGCAGCGGCAGCAGCTCGGTTGGACCGCAGGCTGCAATCGCTGGCAAGTCATGTAGTACAGGGAGGGGGGGAAGAAAAAAAAAAACAAAACAAAACACACACACACACAGAGAGCCACACTCAAACACAGCAGCAGCAGCAGCAGCAGAAGAAGAAGAACAAGAAGATGTAGAAGAAGGAGGCAGGAAAACCACACACACACGCACACATACACACAGACACGCAGACACAAACACACACACATACACACACACAACCCTCAGCTACTTCATGTCCCTTCAAAAAAAAAAAAAAAAAAAAAGCACCAGCAAAAGTCGAGAAGAGACAGCTATAGCTACAATTAATTTCCGAGCCAGAGACACCAGGCTGTAAAAAAAAAAAAAAAAATACCCCAAACTTGGTTTAACCTTTGGACTCTGCAGCCAATCAGCGCACTAAGCGTGCAGAAGTGCCTTGCACGCCGCCAGCCAATCGGGGCACGGCCAGGCAGGGGGACGCCTTTTATTTGGCCCCCTTTCCTCCGCCCCATCTCCGCGTAGGGATCCCGAGGAAGGGGCGCATCACCGCAGCAGCTCGCTGCCTCCTCCCTTTCCTTTTCAACACGAATCCCTCTTAGCAAAATATATGACACTGCTTTCATCCCACTGCATTGGAGAATTTTAGTTTTATACGTCAATATTTTCTCTTATTGATTAAAGTTTGTTTATACCTTTTATAAAGGGGGGGGGGGAGAGAAATAATGCAAGAGGAGAAAGACATGGTGGTGGAAAAAGTGGAGGTACTACTTTGTGGAGACAGTCACTGTATATTTGGTGGATTTATATTAGGTCGATGGAGTGATTTTTTAATATACATTTCAATGTAAATATCTTTCCGACTAAAGGAAACAAACAAACAAATAAAGCGCAGAGTTTGTGGCTTTTGTTTTCTGTTTTACTTTAGCTGCTTAGTTGGGTGGATACAGTTTCACCGCCTTCATACTGTAAGCGAGCAAACACAGCATTTTTCATGGAAACACTATTCCGAAAAAGGCCCCTGCTTGCGATTACGTTGTGGCTTTTAAATTCCATGCAAATATGTGCTCATTACCCCCTAATGTAGCCGTTTATTTTCCAATGTTTTTTTTTTTTTTTACTGCCAAGCTCTGTAAAGATGCTTTTTTTGCGCATAGATTGGAACATGTGCCTTTCCGTCCTTCCTCCACTCGTTTTCTTTCTCTTCTTTCCGCTCTCGTCTTGATGCTTCACCCTCTGTTGCCTGTGCTCTGGCTTTGTTTGGGTTAGCCGTAGGTAGATCTGTGAGTGGGTCGTTGGGTTTTATCCCCCCCCCTCCCCGATCGAGGACTTCTCTTGGGTTGCCTCTGCGCTGCCTGGGTGGAGAAGCGGCACGAACAAGTCCTCTCCTACGGCGATCTTCCGAGCTCCTTCCGAATCGCTGAGATGATGCAGGCAGCGGGTGGGGGGAGTTTTCTGGATTTGGGGGCGCCAGTTCGCTGGGGCTCGGCAGTCCCTGGCTGACTGTGACCCCGTGGTCTTGAAAGTATGTTTTATGGGATTGTTTCAATAAAATAATCTGATAATAAGGCTATCGGCCATGATTTTGCGGAAAAGTAGAGAGGAGAGGTTCTATGTGAAGCTATCTGAAAGGCAGGAGCATCTTCTAGGCAAGCGGGAATCGCCTATAAAACCAACAGTGAGAGCATGAGACATTGAGGTAGAGATAAGAGCAGGTGTGTGTTTTGAGGACACATATATACAATATTTAATTATGATATGACGAATTTTCACTTGGAAATTTATACTCACACTTTTTTTTTTTAATGAAATAAATGAAATCAGACTGCCCATTACCGTTTCCCCTTACAGACAGTGTATCTGCCGCCATCAGTTGAAAAAGCAGTCACAAAACGTGAATATTTTAACTTTATTGTGAAATTTAGAGTATTACAATAATGTAAAATAGATGAATCTTACCGTACACCACATATAACATTTATCAGGAGATATGTTTTAAGTTGAAATTGGGATACACAATAGAACTGTAAAAGAAAAGTAAAATTTGTCAATAACAAACAACTGTAATTAGGAATGCCACTAACCCCTGCGCCTCAGATTAACCTCTAATGACCTTAGGGCTTTTGTATTTAGGATGGTTAGCCTGCTTGGCAGTTTACCCACATTTTGGAAAGGAGTGCAGTTTTGAGCTGGTTCCGTTCTTTTATTTATTTATGTTCTCGTATTTATTTTTTTAAGCTCAAATCAAGTGACCATCCCCAAAGGAGTGATTTATAGGAACTGTCATGTATTGTAATTTTCTGGGATAAAATATCGTCAAATTAAAAGACTTTTCAGTACATATCTCCTTAATTATCTATCTATAAGGTGGTACAACACACCCACTGTGCGTGTATGTGTGTGTGTGTGTGTGTGTGTGTTGTGGTGTGTGTGGGGGTTGTTTCACATTGATGTCTTATTTAAAAGAATTTAAAATATCTACACCGTACACATTTTCTGCAACAGTTCATAGATGCTTGGACCCAATGCGTTTTGTCATTCAGTCTAACTCAGTCTAGCATGACGTGATTTGGTGTAAACCGGATTCTTGAGAAAGGACAGGTTACGTAAACATTTACTGATGTGGAGTAACTATACTATTTTGTGCTCCGATATGCAGGAAGGAAAGTGTTGATTAACACAGAAGGAAAAAAAAAGCGAAATTAGCTGATTGCATGCTCATAAGTGCAAGCTGTCATTGAACTGCTTTTAAATAGACACAGCTGGGTGTTTGTGTTGAAAAAATCTCTTGTGTTTTTGCTAATACTGAAATAAGCATGATTTTGTATACCAAACATTTTCAGATCATTAAAATTTGTAATCTGTGCTGGTTTGAGGCAGAAAGAAAAGAAGCTGAATGATTTCGCAGTAAAATTTGCTGATATTATATTAACTCAATCAGGTTTGTACAAAGTATGCATTGTGCCGTCTAACATCAGTTTGATCAGTTTAGTACACAAAATGCCAAACGTGCCTATTGTTTGTTAACATTGGGCATTTCATTCAAATCCCATTCCTACAACTAACAGATCTTGCTGAATGTAGCCTTGACTCTGCCTGTTGAATTTTTAATCTTCGAAGGGCTTCTGGGGTCAAAACTGAGTTTAAATTGCATGGTAAACGTGCCTGGAACTGTGTAGGAGAAAGCAAGCATTAAGCACCGCTTTAGATGCATTTCTTAACAAGCGAAAAGAGCGAGTAGTAACCATAAACCTGTATCTTTCGAAGACATGGCATGTATTCCCAGGACCCAACAGTTTCGGTGCTAGTTAAAATCTGGCAGAAAATCATTTGATGTGGCTTTAGTAGAAGTAACCTGAACGTTACAATTCGACCTCAAAAGAACATATTGGCTACATAATGTATAGTAAAAAAAAAAAAAAAAAAAAAGATACGTATTCTGAGGTGTGAAGAATGAAATCACAGTGGGGGAAGGGAACAAGTAGTAACACAATGAAACCATCACTTAAAGCTGAATTTATATCTTGCCCATATATCTAGAGAAACTCGTCCATTTGCATAACTAAAGCTTTTTTTTTGCTCTTTGCTTTGGGAAAGTATTTGTGTGGAAACTAAAGTATTCCGTGATTGTAAGGGAAGTGCGTGAACGAGAAAAAAGCTTGCTTTGTAAAAGATGTTTTAATTTAATTTAATCGAGTGTTTCTACAGCAGGCGGAATATCTTTCTGCCTGTGAGTGTGTGTGTGTGTGTGTGTGTGTGTGAGAGAGAGAGAGAGAGAGAGTGAGTGTGTGTGCAATCCAGGATCTATCTATCTCATAGGCATAGTTCTTCATGGGTGCAATCTACAAATGAGTCAAATCAGGATTGCCCATGCCTTTGTTCCCATTTATTTGCCCCACGCATCCAAAATATAGTACAAGGTACGGTACTTTATGATGATACTATGGGCATAGTTTACATACTAATTAAACAGAGTCATATTTACCAACATTTTTAAATTCTTTTATGTGCCTAAATAAAAAAGAAATAAGACATTACCATAGGTTCACATTTGATAGTTGGTAAGCTTAATGAAACGAGAAGAGGAGATGCAGACTATCTAACTCTGCAGGAAGAATGAATGAATGAATAAATGATGAATGAAGAACTGTTTTGGGTAATTGAATGGGAACCGAGTATTTCATGTAATTTTTTTTTGTATGTTATTCCCTTTCCATTCTTAATAAGTACGCTTTTATTCCACTAGAGTTTAGCGGATGCGCAACTTTCCAGTTGTGCTAAAGCAGTGTGAAGGAAACCAGGTAAATCACAAAGATTAGTTATACAATACGAAAACACTAGTTATTACACGGAGCTAGGCGACCGGCAACACAATGGAAGTTCTAGGAATGAATGGGAACTAGGACAGCGATTAAGGACGTGGGATTTAATAACCAGGCAGCTCTGGCACCATACTAGGAAAGGAGCAACACAACCTATAGAGGTAACTTTAACTGACACATTAAATCCTTCCGAGAGGTGACACTTTTAGAACCTGGTATAGAGATAGCTTCATTTGTTGACTGATCAAATAAGAAAAGGGCTATTTGCTACCCTCCTCCACTTTCCCAAAAAACAGTCATTGCCAAAATATTTGGCTACTAAGATGTTTTGCTCTGTCTATTCCTTAATCTGAAATGTGAACCAGCAAATTACCCCAAACACAACTCAGACTCAGTAAAGCAACACCCAGAGAAGCCTTTCGTGCTAGGGTCTACGGAATGTGGAACTTGCAGCCTCCCCCATCACGTAAAATATCTTCACCTCCGGTTGCGATTTCCTCTTCCCTACCTTTTTGGTTCACAACCTCGTCCCCTCTGCACTGTACATCGGTACATCAAAACGCACAGACATATTTGCATACACAAGTAACAGGGTCTTATCTCTCTATAGAGCCAACACTCCTCGTCTAATCTAATCTAATCCTCAACAGCTGGTAGTGGTGCTAACATTTAGTGATTAGGAGTTACTCTATTTAGCGTGTTGTATCCTTCTTCTGTGGGTTTTGGTTACAGGTTATACGATTAGGTTTGCGAGAACAGTAGTGAACTAAACTTCCCAGTAAGAGGTCTTCACACCAGGGAAGTGTTACTGTTCTTCGGCAGCCCTGCCTCGTCACTCATTAGAAATCTGCAGGTTGTCAGCGGCTGCTCTGAGCGCACGCGCACGCCCGCCCGCGAGCGCGCGCGCGCACACACACACACACAAAAACCTCAGCACTACAACTAAATTAAGAACCTGATGATTAAGACAAGCGTCTACTAGGCCTGTCATTTCAGCATCCTTCCATCATAACATTGTGGCACAGGCAAATTTGCCTGAAAACTATGGGGGGAAAAGAAATAACAAATCTATGGGAGAGCAGAGTATTTGAGATAGCATAGAATGGTAATTCGGTACAGTAGCCCGAACGGATCCGGATGCAAGCCAGTAATACCTAGAGAGAGACATAATCCCGTGCAGGCTTTTGGCTAATATGCAGGCAGTTCCTTAAACGCGGGTGAGTACTCCCTTCTAAAGAAGCAGATATATTTCAGGCAGGACACGGGGGTTGACTTTCTCTGTCTGCTCGAGGAGATATTCTTTAAAGTTCGATGTGAAGGCTCTAGGAGCAGAAATTTTGGATGAACTCGTCCAGTTTTTCGCTTAACGCGTCAGGGGACCGATTGTCTCTTTAAGCAAAACCGCACGTCTTGTACATACGGTAGCACCCACAGAGCTTTGCGCATTCCACCCAGGAAATAAATCCTCTTTCTTATTCGTTTCCCATTGTCTTCAGACCAACAGTCTTATTTATCCGCTTATACTTGTATAATATTTGGCGAAATATCACTGCAAGATTTTATCCTCTTTTTTTTCCTCTAAAAGGAAAATTGTCCAGGTTTGTAACGTTCAAGCCCCCAACCCCCGCCCCCGCCCAACTCCCCTCAAACATCAGAAAAGAAATACTCCCCTCCCTCGAAGGATGTGCGATGAGGGGCTCCTTGTTTTGGAATGGAAATGGTTTCCAGCTTCTGATACTTGCTGAATAGATTGCACGTATACAGTTGTGGCGCTGACAGAAATAGGTGACAAAATCGCAGCTGAAGTCCCTGCACACCGCAGGTGTGCTCCTTCGACTGAGGGTCAGAGGGGAAAGTTTGAGCGGAGTCAATCTGCCTAACCCAAATACAAAGTTCTCTGCTTTCTTTCCGACTGGCAGAATCCTTTGCATCGGAATGGAATGCGGCGGATTTGATTGCAAACTTTGATAACAGGGGATGCTGTTTTGTTTTTGGATGGATATTTACAAAATCAGAGCTTACGATAGAATATGGGAAATACATAACTTCTAGAGTCCTAATACCATAAGCACTGAATATACACAAAGCGTGCCGGTAGGGTTTGCATCATATATAGTAATTAATTTGCAAATGTCTGAGTTTAGATGCATTGTAAAATATCAATATCTGTCTAGCTACACACACACACACACACACACACACACACACACACACACAGAGTGATATTTTAGAATGTATATAACGTCAAGTATATCCGCAAATATATAACTACTATCTTTAACCCGTGCAGTCTTGGACTTCTCAGGGGGGTTAGTAAAGTCGCGCAGTGGCATCTCGGCAGATGCCCGCTGTTAAAATAGCAGACAGTACAAAGGGAGTAGTGCTAGAGGAGGGAATATTTGTAGGGGGGGTGGGGGGGTCTATTGTTGAAAAAGTTTTCTGTGGTCTTCAAAATCTAAATTGAAATGTGTTGTAGTTACCTTTGGAAGAGGAGGCGATTGGCCAGTAATAACAATACTTTATAAAATCACTAGCTAGTGAGGAATGAAGGACACTCGAAAATTTACCAGACTAAAAATTGAACGCAACAGCGGCAGCAGCAGTAAACTGGCTGGTCCTATATCTGCTTAGGTTGGCTGGGGTGTGATAGGGGGAAAGAACATCGTTTTTCCTTTATTAAAGGCTCTCTCCTCGTTAGTGCTTATGAGAAGAATGCTTAGAAAATAGGTCTCTAAGTTCGGAATATGTAATATTTGTTGTTCTTTGTTAATACGTTTTTTTTTCCAAGTGTCTACTTTTTCTACTGATATATACTTTTTCATTTTCTGTATAAGGAAACAAGAATGAACAAATATCCTCACTGTCAAAACGTGACAATATCTGACATCTGTGCTGCGCTCCATGAAGTTATTGGACTCAGTATCACCAAGTCAAAAATATGTATCCTGTCTTGTCATTAATTTATCCAACAAAACGAACCCGGCTGGCAACAGACATTTCTTGTAGTGACAATATAGAAAGAGGTTGGGGGGGGGTTGGGGGGGGGTGGGGGGGGGGGAGGGGGGGGGGTGGGGGAAGGGAGAGAATGAGAGAGAGAGGGAGAGAAAGAGAGAGAGAGAGAGGTCTCCTGGGACTCCTCTCTTTTGTGTGTGTTTTCCTACCTTCAGTTTTCAAATGCTACGATGTTTGTGTTTTCAAGCTACAGTGTCTCTAAAACAAGGTTGAGATTTGATGCTGTAAACCTTACGATATAAACAGCCATTAGACATTAAAATAATTGCACAGCCCCAGAATAAAAATAACAAATAAATAACTGTCCCTTGGGCGAGAAGAAAAAGGCAGGCATGAAAAGGTGCGCCAGGAATAGTGTTTTTAATGTTAGCTCCCAACACGCGAACATCATTAATCTACGGAAAAACTGAAATAGTCGAGTGCCGAGCTGAAAGGGCAAAGTCGGGGGTAGCAGAGAGAGTGAACAAAAATGCCGCCCCCCCCCCCCCAAAAAAAACCCAACAAACCAAAACCTACATATTTTTTTCCTGCTTGCACACTTTGCTAAGGAAGGCACCCATATGAAACTCAGTTCTAAAATGCTGTTTTTCTAGCGGATGTGGAATCCTTTGCCGAAAGAAAGCGCACAAGGGAAGCTCGGCTTTCCAGCATCCAGCAGAACCCGTGTTTTCTCACAGGCGTTACACAGCGATTTGTGCAGTTTCCCTCTTGCAGCAGAACAGTCTACTAACCGAGCACAGCAGCGTCACACAGTTTGATGTCATGCAACTTGGTAGAAACCGGAGGCTCAAAAAATATTGGGTTCGTGTGGGAGAACCTCAAGCAAGCAAGTTTCACGAAATCTCTTGGAACAGTCACCTTAAACTTAAAGCCTGGCGACGCTATTTTGAATTCCCAACTATTTTAAACCATGTTTTCTTTGACGTTCTTTCTTGCATTTTACATTTTTTTTCATGTGTTTTGTAATAGAATACATGCATCTTAAATTTATTGCAGGGCACTAGTATTGTCGAGGCATTACCAATAATCAATAACAATTTGTACTCCTATAATCTGCCAGTTTTCCTGTGCTACCGTAAAAAAACCCCCTCTCTGACCAATGCCAAGAGATATACAACTCTCAAGGCTAAGTTGTGACTGTGTAATGCACACCAAAAACCAGAACAGTATATAGATAATTGCTTTAATTGCTTGGAGGAATGTAATGGCGTTATTTTCTTTTTGTTGCACTGTGTCTATAACAGCTCCCCCCTGATAAATATTATAACTGAACTACTAGTCTCGACATGTTCCTTTTGTTTTGAAGCACAAAGATAAACAACAAAGTCATTGCATTAAAAGTAATAAAACACTCTCAAGGAGATTTTTTTTATGTGCTGTTTGTAAAGCGGAGTCTATAAATGCGAAATCACCCTAAAAGCCATATAACTGTGTCTCTGGGCTATTACGTACACACACAAGCAAAAAATAAATTAAAAAAAAAGTGCACAGTTAGCATCAGATATCCTTTTTATCAAGCGATGAAATGTGGACGTCCAGAGTGTCACCAAAGGAATTATTTGTATTTATACATAGGTATATTACTCAAGAACAACAGAAGAGCAGATATAGCTGCAATTTTCAGGAACATAGGATTCCAATATATCTATATCTATCTATCTATATATTAGATAGATAGAAAGACGTAGCAGGTAAGACGTATAATTCAATCAAATTACAGAAAATTGCAGTAGAATCCAGAACAGTAGCGATCCATTATGCCTCTGTTTTATTAGAGACAGGCACAATTACTCTAAAATAAAGAACAGTGGTGAATATATAATTGGCTGTAATCATGTTAGTGTTTGAATAAAAATGACGGAAGCATTTAACACTTTGACAACAAAATGTTTAGAAATAAGGTATTTATTCAAACAGTTTTTTTTTATTTTCCACCAAGTGAAGAAGCAACACATTTTGCTTATGAGAACCGAAGACAATTTTTTTTTTACGCTCAAGAAAGAAAGAAAGAAAGAAAAGGGGAGGGGGCAGGCAATATTAATGCTTTTACTATCAAAAAGCTTTATTATAGCTTCCGAAAGAATCACAGGTTTACTTTCTTGGTACCCGAAAGGCGCCACCTATAGGAAAGGGTCTGTGTAGAACACTTGTATTGGCCAAGTTAGTTCTTGAAATGAATAATGAACCTAATATTCGTTCCTTAACACCTTAGAGTTTTCTTTTTTTTTTTTTTCTGGAAAAAATCAGCAAACTTTGTTGTTGTGTGTAAAAGTGCACTTGAAAAAATTATCTGTTAAAACAATCTTTGGAGGAGCAGCTTTGTTTGGAAAGCATTTAACTGGAATAAAAATGATGATGGAAGTATTTTATTATCATAAGGATTATTCCACCTACCTTTTTATGTCCCAACCGAATGATGTTCCTAGTGGGTCGGGTACAGGCTTAGCGCCCCCCTTTGTGTAGGGTCTCTATCTTAGCCAAGAAGGGACTGTCTTATTCTCAAGCCTTATGCCCTGCACTTCAATCTTAACAATTAATGAATGGAAAAGATTGGGAACATATTTTCTGCAATGGCTGGAATCATTTTTTTTTGTCTGAGGTTACAGTCTAGTCTTTATTACGTCGGCCCCAAGTGTCTTAGGACTTCATACAAACTACCCCAAGGAAAAAAAAAATCAGATGGTAGCATAAACCTTAGGACCAAGGACTCTAATAATAGGAAAGCTTACATTCTATATAAGAAATGCGATTTAAGGCGATTCAGTGTTTTACAATGGCCGGGATGCATTTTTCCAGCTGTGTGCCTCGTCAAATGTAATACTTCCATGTATCAGATTAAAAGATTAGCCACTTGTTGGTTAGAGATACAATAGCTTAAGTCATTGTGTTTTAGTTTAGACACAAAACAGATGAAAGCAAAAGAAAACAATTTAATCCTGTACTCACACAATGTCTAAAACGCCTAAAATCTGCTTATTATTGAATCTCTTAAAGTCTTTTACTAGAAAACCCGCAATCAGATTCTGGAGTGCCTTCCTGCACCTCGAGCTTGGAGTTGGAAAGGCGAGTAATTAATCCAAATCTACTCCATTTTCAATAATTTTGTAAAATAATAGTGGACAATAGGTGATGATAGCAAGTAGCCAGTGCGACTAATTCTTTCCTTATGAAGTCAAAGCACAAATGTTGAACTAAGTTTTGGAAATAATTAAATAGTGTATGGGGTCCCCTGTCCTAAACTGTAAATACATTTGAGTTTATAGCAAATACATCTTTGAGTGGTGGTTCGCTTTTGTTCATCACATGCTTTCTTCTCCTTCAAGTAAGCTAAAACATATTTCAAGGTTAAAACAAATGTCGACTTAGCCAAAAGAGTTAACATTGACGCTACAATGAACGACTGTATTTCACTATTATTTTTATTTTATTTCTCTTTATCGAATTACAGTCATGCACATTTTTTGAATTTTGAAGTTCTGATTATAGAAGCCTGGGAACCAGTGCAAAAAACTGGTCGAAAGTCGCATCAATAATTTTATGGACAATGATTTGGCCAAGTTCTCCATTCACCTCATTCTTGATTATTTTAGACTAAAATAAAAATGTTTTAAAATTGTGTCCAGTGTCAAGTTGCTTATTTATTATTGCAATTTAGGAACAGGTCTAAAAAGCCTTCTGCAAAGTATTTGAAATGTATTTCAAGAGCTTAGTGTCTGCCAATTTCCTTTAAGATTCGTTATTTGTATATCCGAGTACAGTCAGCTTTAGATATGTTCTCATTTCTCCCTGATTTTCAATGTTAAAAAACAACAATCTCCCCATAAAATACATATACGGAAAGCAAATCAACAACCCCCCCCCCCCAAAAAAAAAAAACAAACCAAAAACCCCAACACTAATAATATCTAATTTTGGAACCTGACTCATTCATTGCTTTTTCTTACAAATTAGATTGACCGTAAACTTTCACAGCCGTCATGAAATCATTTCATTCACAGTTTATTCTTTTATACTTATAAAAAACAAAACATTTTACTGTTTAATTAAAAGTTTATAGCAGCTCCAGAGGGAAGCATGGCCGTTTCTGCTCTTCTTTCTGTGCTCTCTGTTCTTTTGTGACCAGCAGTTTAAGGGGATTCATAAATGTTGCTAAGGGGGTCTCTCATTCCTTTTCCTCATTTTTATTAAACGGCAGGTGTCAGCCTTTTTTCTACGTGTTTGGGCTGCTAATGTCGACATTAACATAGCCCCGACGACGAAAAAAAAAAATGTTCGCCTTTGGAGAATTTCCCCGGAAGATAGCAAATGCCCTTTTTTTTTTTTTTTTGCCATGTTTTCTCCAGTTGCAGAACAAGTTGCACAAATTGAGCTGCCGAGACTTTTTCATTTTGAAATGGCAGGTTCAAAATCTTCAAACCATTTAACTCGGTTAAAATCTCCCAGTCAGTTTTTCCTTCCTTCGTAGATTTGTATGTATGTGTTTTGTTAGGTTTTGCCTCCTCAGTGAAGTTGGCAAAATCCTGCTGGAGCTGGTAAAAGAAGTTTGCCACACAAACCAGTGTTCCCCCAGGGACCCCCCAAACCTGAAACTGGGGGAGTTGGGGGCATTGGCTCTCAGTCTCTTGCTTTGTAATCCTTGGGAACCAATTCAAACAGCAGCCGTTCTCGTCTCTGAAAAACACTGCTCATCATGCAAAGGTAATAAAAGGGATTATGAAACAGGCAGGAAAAAAAAAATCCTGCATGTTTTCAAAAGGTGACACTTTCTAATACCGTATAGTTCTAATTTGGAACTTTGTGCGGTGACCTCACAGGAACTTACTGTTAAGGGTCCTGCGTTATCCCCCTGGCAAGCCATTCTGCTATAAAACAGGACACTGACACTCAAACATTTGCCAAAAAAAAAAAATCATGCAGTTAGAAAAATGAGAGAAAGAACACATTAATGCAATTGCACACCAGACCACAACAGAGCTGAGAAATAAAATATGAAATAAAAAAAAAACCCCAGGCAACCTTATACAATATTTTGCTAATTTTGTGGAAGGCTGATTAACTGATCCGTTACAAACTGAACCTTACATGGAGCAAAAACTTTCCATTAGCGGTTATGCTATACCTTGGCATAGCATCGAGAGCGTTATTGGAACTACACTTCCGCCATCTAGTGGCAAATTTGTGCTAAAGCAAATTGTCGGAGTTAGTGCCAGTGCTTTTAGTAAGTTCTCCTTTTTCGTACGTATTCCTGCTACACAAACACCTAGCTTCAACAGAAACAAACAATTTTTTTTAAACGATTGGAGACAATGAAATAAATCCCAAACAATGCAAGAAGCTAGACAGCGTAACACAAATAAGCTAATTGAATAACGATAACTTTATTTAAATGTACATTTGTCCATAATTCTTTCCCAATTTTTAAAGAATTAGGAAAAGGATTCCAAGTTTGAAAATCCGTCGTAATCTGTGTATTTTGCATTTCTGCTTGATTCTTTCGCTCTTTAGTCTATGTTACGCTTCACTTCTGATTCATACGTAAACGACATTTTTAGAGAATCCACAGAAAAGTAAACTTAAAGCGAGAATCAGCCTTCTAAATATTGAAATCAACACATGAGGAATTGTATGGTCTGAATTAAAAAATATATTTTTGATTGAAAAATGTAGCAAGTAGTGATATATAAAAACATAAAAATGAAATCATCTGTCTAAACAATTTCCAGTAATACTCTCTCATTTGTAGTGTTATTTGTCACCACAGTCTCTGAATGTTTAGATATTTTCTGTTTAAGACTGACAATCTTATTTTTTATATTGTAAATTACAAAAGTGGTTGGATATGAACTGATGCTGCTTTCTTGAACGCGATTATATTCTCTTTCTCTCTTCTCTCTCTCTCTCTCTCTCTTTCTCTCTCTGGAGACCACATTTTCAATGTGCTACTCCATTTTCTTCAGTACTGGCGCAACCTCTGTACCTGAACAGTACTAGAAAAGGTCTATGCTTCTAACCAGGAATAGGCTGCTAAAGAGGAAGTACAATTCAAGAGGTGGACCTCATTTAAAAGCCCTTCTCAGACACAACCACGCACAGAAAAAAAAAAAAAATCCCTAACGCAGACACAATGGCTACAGAATGAGAACTTCACAACGAAGTAAATTGCTAGGAAATCGAATAAATGAGAGCCGTGACTGCTTCATTATCAGAGCAAAGCAAGCGGCTCTTTCAGCTCAGGGCCTGCCAGCAGTTAGGAATACACCGAAAGGATGGACAGAATCGAACTTCATCCAGCCAGGCGATATAAGAAAAAAAAAATAGCGAAACCCAAATGAAAGTGACTGTACAGAACCAGCAAAGAAAGATACATGTTGTTTTAGGTAAAGAACGCTCCCCAGGAGCGCAGCAATAAAAAGTACAGAAGTACAAACTGGGTATTAGCCCTGCACAATCTAATTTGAGCTGTACTTCAGGGCACAGGGCTGCCTCTCCAAATAAACTTATATCAGTATTCGTTAAAAAGCCAGTGAAAGGTGTATAATAATAGCACGTTCGTAATTAAAACCCGCACTGTCCCACAAAGCAAGAGTCCCAAATTGCCCTATAGGGACTGATATACTAAAGGGCTAGAAAATTATTAGTACATCTGGCCTAAAGTGCCAAGAGACAGTGCAGTCAGTGTAATGACTATAATCACCGGGCATGTTAATAATTCCTGAATTAATTGCTTTTATGGAAGTTCTATGTGTAAGTCTGTAAGAAGCCTTTGTTGTAAGGTCTGTCTGTGGAAACACACTGAAACCGAAATACCACTTTCTCAATGTGCCGAGAGTAATTAACAGCCTTAAATGATTTTGACACTTGAGAAAATGAAGCAGGGGTTAGATTGCAATATTTCACTCTGTCTTTCCGGTATATTAAGTGGAAATTAGCCCCATGACAAGATGGGAAAAATGTTTTTATCAACGAGGAAGTTCGCAAGTTACCTGCGTTTAAACATTATTAACAGCAACCATGGCAGCCTGCATGTTCCCGGCAGAGGGAGGGCGGACGGGAAATCGCTCCGGCATCTTTAAATTAATTCGAATCAAAAGAATTCCCCGGCTTTTGCAGAAGATCGGATGCTTTATTATTGTTCTCTATCATATAAACATATTGTATTCATAATGCAACCCAAAGACATCTTTCAAGCTGTTAAAAAGCAGCACTGTAATTGCTGTTGCACTAATTGTTGTCTTCCTGGTTTGAGAAGATTTCAGTTATTAAAGAGAAACATGAGCGACTTTGATCAAGCCGTTGGCGGTATGACAGAGCTCTTGCACTGTGAGGGAAATGCATAAGAACATGACAGACCCTAAGAAAGGGTACCGGCAGATCCGATTTTCCAAATAAATACTTGTCTGCCTGTCTTTCTATCCAGTGATTTTTTTTTTTTTTTACGTTTACTATAATTCATTTATCATGGCCACTCTTCCTCTCTAAGATCAGGCAGTAATTGTTTATCCCGAGGTCATACTTTGGGTTTCAGCGCTGTTGAGAAACCGATTCTAATGGCAATCAGCACAGGAGCCGCCCGATTTTACAATCACAAAACCGGGGAGTGGAGAAAAGGCTTCCAACCACTTATTTCGCCAGAGAAAGTACATTGAAATCAGACGCACACTGAGTACGCTAGTCCTTTTGTTTACTCTAACTGCCGGCCGAAGAGGTATAATTATGGGGGAAACAGTTTTACTGAAATTTGGCAACTTGGTCGTCTTGCGTTCCATGAAAGGGATTCTGGTGTCTTCTAGCAAAGTATTTGGTCTGAATGTTGGAGGAAGAACTGACTCGTAATCGTTGTCCAACTGTAATTCATCCCCAGAAAGAAACATAGAAGAAACCTTCCTATGGTTCAGACTCGGGACGTGTTTGAAAAGTTCCATGATTTATAGAGGATATCATTAAAAAAAAAATAAAATCAGTGCGTTATAAAGTATGCAGACATCCGAAAAGAACACAGCTGGAAATGCCTGAAGACTTAGCTAAATCGGGTTAACGGAACATTTTCAGTTCTCTGTCAAGCACGTGTTGCTAGTTCAGAAAACTAGTAACATAGTTTTAAGCCAGAAAAGCTGTGATCCAGACGATCCCTTCTTTGCCATTCATTAGTTTAAAAACAACTGGGATCTCTGAAGTGCACTCTGGCCTTCACTGCCTTAATTCCTGCTCCCCGAGACACAAGCTAATGCCAGGCATTCTGACCCAGTATTAAGTGGCCAGCCTTTGAAATAAGTCTCTCACATCAGCATTAATCTCATCTACTTCCTTGCATTAAAACAAGCAGTTTCACACATTTGAGGGGGCAAAAGGGGTAAATATAGTAACTCAACCTATAGACAGCTATATGTGGTTATAGTAATCTTTGAAGTGCTGGCATTTTGGATTGTTAGAGATTTTTCTATCTCTAATACTTTCACTGTACCTTTCACAGGTTCCTTCAGTCTCCTATTAAATGTCAACATTAAGGAAAAAGAATAATAGACTAGTTGTGCTCTCTTCCTCTTAGGAAGCTTTCAGGTACTATGAGTCTGAGAAGCAAGCTGACAACCAATTCATCCCAGAGGTGGCTGCAGAGGTGTTTTCTGCTGAGCAATATGTGAGGAACGATTACATCGTGTAGAATGAAAAAACGCTATCTGTTCTATAAATCCAAATAGTAACTTTTGTCATACGAGGTGAAACAGGAGACTTGCATGTTACATATCTGATTTCTTGTATTCCACCACTCCCATGTTCTAAAGTCCTTGTACCCCTTGTTCTGTGTATCTTTCTTATACAAAGTCTTAATTCATCATGCTGCAAAATACTTTTCTTGCATTCAAAGATTTTAGTGGGGATGATATGAGATTTGAAATCTACACTAGTATGCGAATGTCATCAATGATCTAAAGTAGTCATATAAAGCCCTCAAATTACAATACAATTTTCATCTTTAAATCCTTTTTATATTTTGCCTAAGGGCAATATTTGTCATACTGATGATATGCTTTTATGCAATGCTAGCATAAGGGTAAGTGAAAACGATGGTGGAAAAAAAAGCATTTATGAAAGGACATTCTCTCTCCCAAGCTTTCATTTATTTTATTTCTTGATTAATGCACAAAATCATTTACAAAAATCAATGTAGTTTATACAAAAATCAATAATCAAATAAAAAAAGAAACAATAAATACTGTAAAATACAAAAATAAATGTAAGCAAATATAGAATATAAAAATGATAGAAAGATTCAGTGAACAAAATTAATAAGTATTGATACATTCAATAAAAAGTAAACAAGACAGGACAAATAAACAATTTAAACCACTACTTAAATAAACTTCAGCCTTATGCTGAAATATTATAAAAAAGAAATAAGTAATTATAAAAGAAAAAGTATTTGCTATCCACCATCACAATACAATAAAAGGAAAAAGCTCAGTATATATTTGAACAAAAAATAACAATAATGCATTTTTATTTATATTCCACCTTTTGTGACTCTTCAAAGCAGATTACATTCAGATACTGTCGGTATTTCCCTGACCCAAGAGCGATTACAATCTAAGGGCCTCATTTACCAAGTATTTTTTTCCCTAGACAGAGAGTGGGAGAAAAGTCTTAGTAAATCAGGACCTGATTTTGTACCTGAGACAATGGAAGGTGAGTGACTTGCCCAAGGTCACAAGGAGAGCACAGGGATTGGATCCCTGCATTCCGTGGTTTGCAGCCTGCTGCTCTAACCATTTGGCTACAATAAAAATATAAAGAATGCAACTTCACAATCAAAAGCTTGCTCAAAATATCAGGACTTTAATACATGCCTGAATTTAAGATTTTTTCTGCCTTAACTTGAGCGATAGTGTTCCACAACGAAAGTGTGATGTAGCTAAAAGTTGACTGATGAGTTATTTGTAATCTGATTTTTAATGGGAGTGTCCCTGCCCCTGAGAACTAGGCATGTGCAGAAACATTGTTTTGGTTTGTTTATTTGTTTTGTAGGTCACCTCCATTTGTTTCATTAGTTTCAAATGAAATTTTTTTGTTTATTTGTTTCATTTATATCCCATTAAAGCCAATGGGGAAACAATACAGCCTATTTTGAGCTTCAAAATTGGGGTTTTCTATTCAATTCTATAGAAACTTGTAGGTAGACAAAATCATAAGAGAAGAGAACTCCAAGACCCAAGACTGTGGCAAAGTGGTACCAAAAGAAGTATGTATAGCCTAAGGCACCATAAAGGGACAAAAGGGTGCCAGCAGTGAGTGACAACTCTCCAAGATACAGTCAGAGAAAGAAAACAGAATCAAGACTTCTAAAGGGGGCACTGGCAGGAACATCCAAGGGCAGTATCAGAGTGGCAGAGTGCCACTAAGAGTAGCATGACATCCTAAGGAACCATGAATGGGGTGACAAAGCAAACATACTGGGTCATTCATCAAAATGCATTAGGGCTCGAATGCACGTTAAATGGGTCCAGTGCATGTGATAAATATCGCAACGCAAGTTAACATGCAAATTTTACATTTGTTAAGCAAATGGGAGGAGTTAAGGCTAATTGGGTCTCCTACTGCGGAATGCGGTAAATTAATGTACAGTAATGCGGGATTTAACGTTAGAAATAACTACACCTTTTTTTTTTTTTGCGGAACAGGGGAAGAAACTTTTTATTGAAAGACCGTGGTGTTATTGCAGATCACGGTTATAATTGCGGCGATTATCACATGCGATAAAAAGAGGTATTCTATCAGACACACCTGCCAGGCCCTCCTGGCCCAATAAAAACACCTGATCTTACCTGGCCTGTCTTCCTAAACCCAGAATGTTTGTGGCAGGTTTACTTGTTGGGAGATACTGGATGCTTCAGGAGGCTCGCCGCAGACAACAACAGGAACAACAACAACCACAAGAATAGCCAAGGTCAATTCCAGCACCCCCTAGGGAAGTTCCTGCACCAGATGCTGAGCCACTGGCTCTGCAGGGAGAGGGTTGAGGCCCATGGCAGTGCCTGGCATGCAGGTGGCCATGGCGGAGGAGATACAGGAGGCATGCATCTTTCTTCCCCGAGCTTCATTGCGGGGCATGCCAGAGGATTATTTGGTTAGCAGGTATCACCTCAGCTCTCGGGCTATCCTGGAATTATATGAAGAAATACGAGAGGATCCGGTAACGGAAAGGTCCCACACTGTGCGGGGCCTCAACAAACTATTGGCCACCCTGCATTTCATGGCAACTGGCTCCTTCCAGGAACATGGGGGGAATGTCCCAAATCACTTTTTCCTGCTGTCTGGACTAGATCATAACACAATTCACTTGCCTGTGAACAGGCACTATACACTTTCTACATGTTCACTTTAAAAAGTGGCCTGTTCCAATCCTCCCATTTGGAGCAGTTGAAATCTTCACTGGATAATCACAAGCTTGAAGTGTCCAAACTGCTAGTACTGCCAGATCACGTGTTAGTGATGGGTCAGCCAGGATGTCGGGCACAGTTTGTCTTGGACATCACACAGTTAAACCAGAAGCAGTGGCCTGTGCATTTTGGGGACAGGCATATTCCCTGTGTCAGGGCTCACAAAATGGTATCTCTGGAGGAAATACAATAGAGCAGGCAGGGACTTGCCCAATCAGACCATAAGGTAGCGGTTTTTCTGCTAGGACAGGTATGACAGCTGTTATGTATTCCTTCAAGGTTGGCTGACTGCTATGAACAAGTCGCCTTAGCTTGGTTGTGAGGGGCTGCCACGCTTTTGGTGGAATCCCCAGATGCCATTTATTAGTCCAGAAGATCTGACCTAGAATTGGCTACTGCTATCCTGGACATATACTGTCCCTGAAAAATGTGGCATGCACTTAGAGTAGGGAAATAGGCTTTTAAGGCTCAGACTAAGCTACAGGCTAGCTTCTACTGTCTTATAGCATGCTGTGGTTTGGCAGCCAGATCTCAAAGTGACTGTGCTGTGATTGATGCCTTAAATGTGTCTTTGGTGCAGGAGATTCTGGCTACGGTTGCAGGTCCTGGCTTCTTACCCCCTGGCTATTCCCAACACGTCGTTGGAGACGAACTACAAAGAGGCCTTATGTTCTACCTGTTGTGACATCAAATGCACCTTCAGAGTTCTCAAAAGTAGATTTCGCTGTTTGGACAAAACGGGTGGAGCTTTAATGTATGTCCACCCAAAGTAGGAGATATAGTGCTGCTTTGCTGTGTATTCCATAATCTATCTCTATGCCATAGAATATCAGTGGAGATATTTCCGGATCTACCCCCGGATCCCTTATGTTTACTCACACAAGCCAAGGACACCATGCTGAGTGGCCGCCAGCTTCAGCAAAACCTCATAGACTGCTACTTTTCCTGTTAGGCCTCAACTACCCTATCCCCTGCTCTCCTCTCTTCATCCGCAGCAAGCAGCTCCTACGCCGGCGATTTCTCCTCTTCATGCGGCTGCCGGAGCGAGGGAAAGCCTGCGCAATCGGCGCCAGGGACCCATCGGGGTAAGGCCTCTAAATTTTCTCCCTTGCCCCCGCTGGGTCCGAGGCCGATCACGCGGCCTTTCGTGCCGTCCTGCCGCCGACCCACCGACACGAACCGAGCGAAGGCCCGCCTCCTAACCCACCTCCAGCCAATCGCCAAGGGCACAGGGGCCCTTTAAATCCACGGCAGCTCCAGCGATCAGCCTCTTCATCCGCAGCAAGCAGCTCCTACACCGGCGATTTCTCCTCTTCACGCGGCTGCCGGAGCGAGGGAGGGCCTGCGCAATCGGCGCCAGGGACCCATCGGGGTAAGGCCTCTAAATTTTCTCCCTTGCCCCCGCTGGGTCCGAGGCCGATCACGCGGCCTTTCGTGCCGTCCTGCCACCGACCCGCCGACATGAACCGAGCGAAGGCCCGCCTCCTAACCTACCTCCAGCCAATCGCCAAGGGCACAGGGGTCCTTTAAATCCACGGCAACTCCAGGCGCCGCGCGCCGTGCGCCCCTTTGTCGCACTCCTTCGTGCGCCCTTTGTGACCCTTTTGACCCAATATAAAGCTCTGTATTCTGCTCTGCCATCAAACGTTGTTGCAACAATCATAAAAAAAAAAAAAAAAAAATCCACGTTGGATGCAGCCTTATAGAGGCAAGTGCTTACTTGTTTTCACCTAGATGTCATTAGAAATAACAGTACCTAAAGCAGCTTACTTGTCTCATTTACCTATTTTACTTGTTTACCTGTACTTACCTAGATTACTGTTCAATCTTTACCTAGAGCTGATTGATACAACAGTACCTAAGGCCTAAAGCATCTAGAGCTTGAAGCACCCCTTTAAGCACTCTTCTACTTGCATTCATTTAAATGTAATTTCACGTACTCAAACTGCCCTTTTCTTCCCTCCTCTCTTTTTATTATCCTCCACTTTGTTTGCCCTCATCCACTGCAACTTACTGACTGCCACACTCATCACAAAATACAACCTCACTCTACACAACACACAAACACACAAATACACACTCACTATTTCCTGTGCAGCTTCAAAATGCTAAACATCCCAACGCTCAGCTACTATAGACATAGACCTACTGCACCTCATGCCATACGACAACGATCATATCTCAAAAACATTCACACAACCATGATCTCCCCACCACTCACACAAATCATCGGCCTCACAGCACTCACGCTTATCCTCTTCAATGCACAATCATTAAACAAAAATCCTCTATACTCAACGACATCCTCTCTGACGAAACACCAGACATCTGTGCAATAACAGAAACATGGTTGAAAGACACTGACAATGTTCTCCTCAACCAGCTCCCCAACAAGATATACGATATAGTCTCCATCCCCCGATTAAAAAAGAAAGGTGGAGGCATTCTCTTAGCCCCAACAAACAACTCAAACTCACACTCCAACCCATCCCCCCCCCAGCTAAATTAGAAATTGGCTTGTTCAAAGCCCCCTCTCTACAAATCTGCCTCATTTATGCTCCCCCTGGAACTCTCAACAATAACCCTTCTTCTCTCATTGAATATATAGCTAAAAATATCTCTATCGGCTCCCCAGCTATTATCCTAGGAGATTTTAATCTCCATGTTAACACAACACCCCTTACACCTAGCTGCTCCTCCTTCATGGAAGCCATGAAATCACTAGGATTCAAGCAAATCACAAATATGCCCACACATAAAGCTGGTCACTCACTCGACCTCATTTTTATCAACCGTCACATCGTAACTGATTCTCTATCATGCACACCCATCCCATGGTCTGACCACTATATCATAAGAACATCTAACACCCTACAAAGACCTCCGCCCCCTCCAATTAGCTCTACCACTATACAATACCGAAAAACATGCAATAGAGATGAGCTTACTACAGCTCTATCCAATACCCAGTTTAACCTTGATCTATCAAATGCTGACACTGCTTTAACATCATGGAATGAATACACCCTCTCAGTTGCTAATAACATTTGCCCCCTCATTATAAAAAAACTGTCCTCTTAGAAAAATACAAAAAAACCCTGGTACACTCCCACACTAAAAGACTTAAAACAAGCCCTTAGAAAAGCTGAAAAAAATTGGCGTAAAGAACCCACACCTACTCTACTTGCACGATACAAAACTTTGCTGCAAAATTATAGTGAGATGATCAACAATGCCAAAAAAAATTACTACGCTGGTAAAATACACCAATTTCAATTCAATCCAAAAGTGCTGTTTGAATATGTCACTTCACTTACTAACCTCACTCCAAATATCATCCCAGAAGAAGAAGCCAAAATCAAATGCAAACAACTGGCCTCTTTCTTTCAGGACAAAATTAACAAAATTATCTCACGCTTCTCCCACAATTCCCACATGCCCCAATTCAATAACTGCTGTCACATAAAAGACTTTGCACCTCAGCTAACAATCTTTGAAAACACAGCAATAACTGAAATTGAATCCCTACTCAAAAAAACTAGACCCTCCTCTCACCCCTCTGATACCATCCCCACAAAACTCCTACTCACTGTCCCTGATCTAATAGCCAGCCCTATCTCTAACATTATCAATACTTCCATTGAATTTGGGCAAGTGCCCAACTCTCTCAAATTTGCTATCCTTAAACCCACTTTAAAAAAACCTAAGCTCGACCCATTAGACCTTGCTAATTACCGCCCAATTTCTAATCTCCCATTTATTGCTAAAATCCTAGAAAAAACTATCAACCGTCAACTTAGTGACTAGAAGAACACCAAATCCTCTCTCCCTCACAATACGGATTTCGCAAATTACATAGTACTGAAACCCTGCTCTTATCTCTGTCTGATTACCTTCTCAAAAGCCTAGATAAAAATCAACCTCATCTTCTAGTAATCCTGGATATCTCAGCAGCTTTTGATACCGTTAACCACCAAATTCTCCTCCAACGCCTTCACGAGATCGGAATAACTGGTACTGCTCATAACTGGTTTACTTCCTACCTGTCCAACCGTAACTATAAAGTCAAAATTGGCAACCACCTATCAAAAGAAATCCCCCTGAAGCAAGGAGTCCCGCAAGGCTCTTCACTTTCATCTACCCTTTTTAACATCTATCTCCTACCACTCTGCCATCTCCTCGCCAATCTTAAGCTTCCACACTTTTTGTACGCTGACGATGTACAAATTCTTATTCCAGTAACGGAATCCATATCCAAAGCCCTTGAAATCTGGGACACTACTCTCGCTTCTATCAATAATCTACTAACTTCCTTACAACTTGCCCTCAACTCCACAAAAACAGAACTCATGATCATATCTCCTCCCACCCCACTACATGCTTCTCCTACCTCACCAATAACATCGACGCACATACAATTCTCCCACCAAGTCCGAGACCTAGGAGTCATTATTGACGACCAAATGACCCTCAAAAAATTTATCAGTGCAATCCTTAAAGAGTGTTTTTTCAAATTACATACACTCAAAAAATTGAAACCCTTGCTTCACGCATCTGATTTCCGGACAGTTTTACAAGCCATGTTGTTTTCCAAAACAGATTATTGCAATTCACTCCTCCTAGGCCTACCTAAAAACGACATCCACCCCTTACAAATCCTGCAAAATACTGCAGCCCGCATCCTTACTAATACAAACTCAAAGGAACATATTACGCCAGTATTGAAGGACTTACACTGGCTCCCTATTCAATCTCGCATACATTATAAGACACTAACACTTATCCATAAAGCCCTCCACAATCCTGAAATGAAATGGTTTAATAATACACTACAATTTCAAAATTCTATTAAACCTACCAGAAATCAATACCTTGCTACATTACAGACCCCTTCGCCCAAACTATATAACCATGCTTCCACCAAAGCGCAAGCGCTTTCCTTTGCTGGCCCTTTGTTATGGAATACCATGCCCACCGAACTGCGCCTTGAGCCATCTCCCAAAACATTCAAGCAAAAACTCAAGACATGGTTATTCACACATGCCTATACTTGAAATATATATGTCCTTCCTCTCTTTTACCTGCCCTGCCCTATCTACCCGACACCCCCCACCTATATACCATCTCTAATTTCCCCTTTTTCTGCTCTTACTATAAATATCCTACCATATAATTGCTCTTAATCGCATTCGAAGCGCTATCTCTCTCCTCTTACCACCTCTAATTTAGAACTCCATCTCCTCCTAACCCTTTCCCTCAGCCTTTACCTATTCCCCTTGAACCCTTTTACTCTCTAGTACTTTTTAATTCGGCTCTGTTAAGTTACAACTAAATGATAGTTCTGTTTTTTAAAAGATTCTAATTGTTTTATGTTCAAATATTTATATACTTACCTTTGTTAATTGTATAACGCTTATATAACTCTGTTAAATGTATAACGCTCCGGCGTAAGTTCCTGTTCACTGTACACCGACGTGATATCTTTGATGAGCGGCGGTATATAAACATTTATAATAAATAAATAAATAAAATCTTTCTTTCACTTACTGCTCCTTTGTCTGGGTCAGTGTGTAACAGAGAAGACATATGCCTACTTAAGATTTCCTCTTGACAATGGAGTAGTAGACTGTACTTGAAAAACAGTAGTCAAAGACTCAAATACATATGGCTGGCATCATGTTTTCTGCCTGATAGTAAGACTAAAAGAGGCATGTGTTGCAAGAGAGTTTGTATACGACTGCCAACACAGAGTACATAGCTTGGCCTAACTAGCGGCATTTGCCTTGGCAGGGCTCCCCATTGGACCCTTTCTTAGCCCTCACATGTGGGTGAGATAGTAGGTTTGATGGGACTCCAGCTGGGCCTTGAGCATGGTGAGATAGTAGGTTTGATGGGACTCCAGCTGGGCCTTGAGCATGGAGAGCAACTGCTCTAGAAATGCTATGAATCACAATTAGTTCTGAAAATTAAAGGCACAGCCTAAAGGTACAGGTAGGCAGTTTAAGGTGTCAATGACAAAGTTCTCTTTTACAGTCTCATCCCATAGTTGACACACATGTGTATGTGAAGGAATGCACCTGAACGTGGGAGGCTTCTTGTCAAATGGGCGTGCAAAGACACTGCTGCAGCACTGTCTCAGCTGTTTCAGAGCCACTGCTGACTAGGGTTACCAACTGGCTCCAGATTTACAGGACATGTTGATTGAGTCCTGGTTTTACTCCCCTACATGCAGGTATTTATAGTCTTGCTTTTCCTAAGTAATGCAATAGGGAAATTATAACAAGTCCTAGCATTCAATGGGTTAAAACCAGAACTGGATCAACATGTCCTGGAAATCACAAGGCTTTTGGCAACCCTATTGCTGACATCAGATTGCTCACCTAGGAGGCCTTCACTTACAGCCTTTGATAAAACACCTGTGCTACATGGTGCCATTCCCACAATGCTCACAGGTCCATCCAAGCTAGTATACCTCTTTGTGGTTGCATGCACCCATACACAAATGCACCTTGCTACACCTACCTAGTCTGATTGTCAACTATCATGTGCAGATGGTGAGGGCCTTGGCTGTTGGGATGTCATGTTCATTAGGTTAGCTTCTCGGGGAGGCTACACAAGGATGCAGGATCAACTCTGTGAAGGCAAGATTGGGAATCAGATGGTATCCTGTCTTCACTTGTAATTGCCAGTCCCTTCAGAAATGTCACTGTCACAGTATAGTTTCTAATGACTTTAAGAACACCCACATCTCTTCTAAGAAAAGGTTCACATCATTGAACACAACGCTAAAGTGTATTCGAAGCTCTTTGCCTTGACTGACCCATCACAGGTAGCCTTAGTCAAATATGGAGATGTCAGGGTGCTGCAAGACCCTTGGCCATTGTAGCTCATGGCAGGTCATGTGGTGCTGCTGTATGTATGAATGTACCCAGAAAATATGCAGAGTAGTTTGCTTATAGTGATAGCTAGTATCAGCTACAGTCCTAATGCTATCTGTGGCCACCCTTGAAGCACATAGGGTGAGCACTCCTGGAGTGAACAGCTTGAAAATTGGTCCGTTTCCAAGGTCACTCTCCACCTTTCCATGGTTTTATGGTTGCAGGCCCTTGCTGATCCACATGGCTGGCAGGACTTGTGGCTAAGCTGGAAGAACTGATGTCCTCTAGGCTGTGCCTCATGCGGTGTTTGTCACTTTTGCAGTTAGTAGTGAGCAGGGCAGGTGTACTGATAGACTGTCAATCATTAGCTCTGTGTATAGCATAAAGGCTAGAGAAGCTGGTGACTGCTGAGGAGCTCAGGGGCTTACAACCTGCCTCATTGGTAAACTTGCACTGTGCTGAATGCATGGGAAAAATGCTCCCAGAGGTGTCATGTGGTTGCCATGTAGGCTTATGCCCTTTCTGTGGTGGTCTCTTTCATGACAAGCATTTCCTGCCTTCTGAGGGCTTGAGGGGCCCATGTCAGTACCTGTGACAAACTGCCTAGCATATATGTTTCTCACAGATGTCTGTCACACTGGCAGATATACCTAATCTTCTGTGCGTACTTTGCACTCTCACTCCCTCATTATCATGTAGGGATCAGGCAGCCAGAGACATCAATGATATAGGATTACGGACATACCTGGAACATAGTCTTCGGCCATGTGTAAGTTCACAAACTTCTGGAGGTAGTCTGACCCCAAAAAAGACCCAACACATATGTGTGACTGTGTGCGCCTGGGTGAGTGACAAGCTGTGTTAACCTTGGTCTACATCTGTGTCTGTGGGTGATGTTTGTTTCCTCTATTACCACTAGGGATGTGAATCATGTGATCGATCGTCTTAACGATCGATTTTGGCTAAGGGGGGGGGGGGGGGGAAATCTGATCGTCATGGTTTTTTTGGTTAAAAAATCGTTTTATCGGGGGAGGGGAGAGGGCGGGAAAACCAGCACACCAAAACAACCCTAAAACCCACCCGACCCTTTAAAACAAATCCCCCACCTTCCCGAACCCCCCCAAAATGATTTAAATTACCTGGGATCCAGTGGGGGGGGGGGTCCCGGCACGATCTCCCGCTCTCGGGCCACGGCTGCGTTAATAGAAATGGCGCCGGTGGCCCTTTGCCCTTATCATATGACAGGGCAAAGGTAGCGCCGGCACCATTTTGGTTCCTGGCACCCGTCGTCACGAGTGCAGGAGATCGCTCCCGGACTCCCGCTGGACCCCCATGGACTTTTGGCCATCTTGGGGGAGCCTCCTGACCCCCACAAGACTTGCCAAAAGTCCAGCGGGGGTCCGGGAGCGACCTCCTGCACGCGGGCCGTATTGCCAATATTCAAAATGGCACCGGCGCTACCTTTGCCCTCACTATGTCATACGGGCCGACCGGGGTCCCGGCGCGATCTCCCGCTCTCTGGCCACGGCTGCGTTAATAGAAATGACGCCAGTGGCCCTTTGCCCTTATCATATGACAGGGCAAAGGTAGCGCTGGCGCCATTTTGGTTCCTGGCACCCGATGTCACGAGTGCAAGAGATCGCTCCCGGACCCCCGCTGGACCCCCAGGGACTTTTGGCCAGCTTGGGGGGGGGGGGCCTCCTGACCCCCACAAGACTTGCCAAAAGTCCAGCGGGGGTCCAGGAGTGACCTCCTGCACGCGGGCCGTATTGCCAATATTCAAAATGGCGCCGGCGCTACCTTTGCCCTCATTATGTCATACGGGCCGACATCGCCCGTATGACATAATGTTTTAAATCGTCAAAAAACGATTCACATCCCTAATTACCACACCTATGCATACTTCAGAGCAGGCAGTGTGTGTGTGTGTGCATCCAATTTGCACACATTCTTTCGCCACAAGTGATCCTGTGCTTCCACTGTTTACAACGGGTGCCTCAGAGAAACAATTGTATTGTAGGGTGAGAAAATGTCCTCATGCTTACTCAAAGACCATTCCACCTACGGCTCACACTGTTTATTCCTAATTAGCTGCGCATCCAACGCAGAGGACACGCTTTGAGAGATCTCCTGGAGTACTTCGTTGGAAACCGCTGCCAACATCTTAGTGGCTTCTGCTGCCGCCGCCATCTTAGCCATACTTTGTTGCCGCTTCACACCGCTCCTCGTAGGCAGCTGTCGCATACCACCCATGGCGTGCTGAGAATCTCTGGTATGAGCCTGAACCTTTCAAACACCTCCCAGAATAGGAACACCTGAAGATCGCTGGCTTGTTCTGTTAGTGGGAAGACGCAGAAGGTGGCTGCCCGCTGTGCCATGTGATGCTGTGCTCTGCTCTGCTCCTCACCTGTCACAAATTTCTGCCACCTGCGATACACCCAGAAGTCTCCTTTGATGGCACTGGTCTATCAAAGACCCTCTCAGTCAGAAGCGCAGCCAAGTCACTGATCTACTCGTGTGTTTTAATAAGGGAGACTCATGTGGACGGCCGCCATTTTGTCCAGGCCCTGCCGTGCTCAGCTTCAATTTGCACCAACCACACACATTTGCCACCTGCAGTGCATGAAAGGTCCCCGTTGGAGGCATCAGCCCTGCAAAAACATTCCCCAGTAGAAACACTGCAGAATCATCAAGCTAGTCTTTGAATTAATGGGGAGGAGTCGTGAGAACGGCCGCCATCTTGGCCCTGCCTCGCTGTGTTCCTTGCCGCGCTGGACCAGCTTCAGACTTCTGCTTCCCGCAGTGAGCCGAAAGAGCTACGTTAGGGGCACTGACCCCTAGAGACTCTCCCCGATAGAGATGCCGCGGAATTGCCGCTTTTTCAGGGGTTTAGCGGGGGAAAGGCGGAAGGGGACTGCAGAGCTCAAATTCCTGACTTCCTTGCTGGTGATGTCATCATCAGAAGTCCCCCAAACTGTTTATTCCTTGTGTTGAAGGAGGGAGATGTGAAACTTGCCATCATCATACTTTACCCTGTTTCCCCGAAAATAAGACATCCCCCGAAAATAAGACCTAGTAGAGGTTTTGCTGAATTGCTAAATATAAGACCTCCCCCGAAAGTAAGACCTAGCAAAGTTTTTATTTGGGAGCATGCCCGTCGCACAGAACACCAGAGCATGCAGCTGTGATTTTTTTACCCTGCAGGATTCACAGTTAGTTGTCATCACAAACCAGCATAACCAGACAACTATTCAGAATATGATAAATGTTCATTTTTTTGTTCAACAATATATGTGAATTCTTCTTCATGGAAAAATAAGACATCCCCTGAAAGTAAGGCCTAGTGCATCTTTGGTAGCAAAAATTAATATAAGACACTGTCTTATTTTCGGGGAAACACGGTAGATATGGTATGTCACATTTCTGCATGAGTAGATATGTGTCTGTAGTGTACCACTTCCACCCCTCCAACCCTGATACTTTTCCACCTAGTATTTGGAGTGGGCCTAATTCTCTGCTTATTTGGGGGTGTGAATGGTTCCAAGAGCTTCAGCTGCCAGAGAAGGTTTGCTGTTTGGGGGGGTTTGCAGGCCGAGGTCCTAATTACCCTCCTTTCTGTAGCACAGGTCTTGGACATTCCACATAGAGGCTGCAATATCTTTTGAACCTTACTCTGCCAGATGTATATACTGCCAGCTTATGCCTACAAAGATGCTGCCATTTGTAGCTCAATATGCTTTGTGTGCATACAGAAATGGTAGCAGATTTCTGCAGTCAATTTTAGGGGACAAGATTAGCAGATGATTTTCCCCGTATCACTTGTCCTCTACACAACCTGTGCATTTGACACCTCTGTCTACTTGCTGGGTACTCTAACAGCATATCAGCAGCTGTGTGACAGTTGAGGAGGAGCATGTGTAGGTTAGACAAATCGCACAGCCCAAGAGCAGACAGCTAGGAGGCCTGAAGTTGCTTGGGAGAGGCAGACCTCAATAGATTGGCTGCCTCCCCTGTTCTGGCCTGGCATGTGGATCTGTATAATACCTGTTCGCTAACTATCAGCCTTAGCTAACTATCAGCCTCATTTTCCAGTAACCCTCTGACTGAAGACTTAGGTCATGATAGCATTCGGTGCCAGAACCAGAAAGAAGGGCCATTATTTTGTCAGAGGTGATATATCTTCACAATGTTATGGGCCAATGTTTGTTATATGTGCACTATTACCTTCACATAGCTAGTCAACCCATTGGTCCCCAACAGAATGAAGACATAGCTACTGCACTTCTAGCCAGACATTTCTAAACCTATTCCACCAGACTGCATTTGGAGGTGCTCACTAGCTAGCTACTGGCCATCTCACATACATGCCCATATACCCAACAGTTAGGTAAGAGTATACTCTCTGGAGAAGGTAACTGGAGCCAATACTGAAGCTCTACAGGAAGGATTTTCCTGTTTAGCTCTTGCTATCTTCCTTGGGAGCACACAATCAGCTTTAGGTTGTATGCCGTAGGCCTGCCAGAAAAGTGTCTACTTGGAATGGCCACTTGCAGTCTAGCATGCAAAGTCATGTGGATCCCCAACTTTCCACTAGTGAACCCTTAAGAGAAAAATCACACATTAAAAACAGACAAGCAGAAAGTATTCTTTCAAATCTGTGACTATTTTATTACATAACAAATGTCAACAGATTGAAAGCAAGACAAGTTCTTTGGTAATCACATTCTACAAGGACAAGAGATGTAATTGCATATCACATTGTAAGTGAAATGAACAACATTTCTTTGCATACATTGTTGCAAATGACAATATTACATATACAATGTTAGCATCTTATCCTTTTGTACAATCATGGCTACAGCAAGTAACATAGGAAGCAGAAGTAGCACCCCAATAGCTACAGTACAGCTGTAAAGTTAAAACTGATAGCTACATAATTATGTGATATAAACTAAAAGGGCCCCAGACAGTCCATGTTGAAAGAGCACACTCAAAGGGGGACAGCCTAAGGGCCAAGGCTGCAGAGTTCAAATTAAGGCCCCAGACAGTCCATGTTGAAAGAGCACACTCAAAGGGAGGACAGCCTATGGGCCAAGGCAGCAGAGTTCAAGTAGCAGGCAGCAGGACCAGGACTGGAGAGGGCAGCATGGAGGCCGATGACCAGGAGAAGACACAGCAGCATGGAGGTAGCATCCCCAGGAAAAGACACAGCAGGATGGAGGTAGCAGCAGCCTGAGCTGAGATGAGATGAGACACAGCAACATGGAGGAGGAAGCAGCAGCCTGAGCTTCAATGAGATAAAACACAGCAACATGGAGGAGGTAGGAGCAGCCTGAGCAGAGATGAGATGAGACATAGCAACAAGGAGGAGGTAGTAGAAGCAGCCTGAACTGAGATGAGATGAGATACAGAAACATGGATGAGGTAGCAGCAGCCTGAGATGCGATGAGATGAGACATAGCAACATGGAGGAGGCAGCATCAAGATGAGATGAGTTGAAATAAGACAGACACCATGATCAGGAGCAGGAGATGAGGTATGACGAGAAGAATTAGCAGCTGAATCATGACTGGAGACCATATCAAGGAGGCTCAAGTACAGACAGAGCATTGAGGAAGGCTTTAGAGCTAGGTAGCATCACCACAGTGACAGACAGTAAACCATCCATTTAGCTAGCAGGCACAGGAAGTCTGTAGTGAGAACAGTCCTAGCCGCTTTCTTCCATCTAGCTGGCACAAGAAGGCCCAGCCAGGTTTGTCCAATAAGTCTTTTGCTCAGCATAATAGGCCCTCAGTGGCGAACATTCAAGGCCATGCCGTGACTTGCCACTTGGGGGTTGCATTTCATTGGGGGGGGGGGGGGGGGCTACCCCTTGTTCATCTGTCAAGCTGAGGACTGCTATGAGGCATGACATCTTGGGATGCTGGGGAAGGTACTGATGCAGGCTCCGGCATTCTTTGCAGAATCTGTATGAGGATACTGGTGAGGTTATTTATTGACGTTGCCACTGGGGTGAGAGCTTGTGTGTGAACTTCCATCTAGTCTTGCATGGCCTGGTTCTGCCCATTGACCACCTTCCTGAGGCGCACTAGCTCTGCCCATATCTGGTGCAGTTGGACCCCATGGCTCCTTTTCAGCCAGTCCAGCTGCTCATGCATCGAGACCTCAGTTGGTGCCGGTGGTGCTAGCAGAGCTGGTGCCAGAGCTTTTTCTGGAGCTGGTACTGGTGCAGTGATGGTCATGGGAAGAGTGAAGTGTTGAAGCTCTAGAAGTGGCATGAAGGGGCTGGTGGGTGGCTATGTCTCAGTGTGTGCTGCCTTGTGTTGGCCATGTGGTGTGCTAGAGTGTGATTGTGCTGGGTCAATGGTATACTACTGCAGGCTGGGTTCCTCCATGAAGCTGGAAAATTTAGACTCACATTCAGAGGGCTGGTTGAGCCAAGACCTTGCAGGATGTGGCTGTGCTGAGGAGGCTGTTGCTGTAGTTCCTCCTCCTCCTTGCTGACTGTGTCTCAGTGTCCATGAGCAAAAGGGCACAGAAAAAGGCTTCTGTACGACTGGTCCCTGGCTCTTCGCTGCTGGTCCCTGGGGCTAGATGTCTGGTACAGGCAAAGTCCCGTGCAAGAGCTGTGGAAACAAAGAAGAACACATAAGTACCAAAGCCAAGAGGTACACACATGGACCAATTGGCATGAGCTGCACAATTTGCATGTCAATCAATGTGATTATCTTATTTCAAATAATGTGCAAACTGTAACAACTTTGCCATTTACAAGTGAGGTGAACCACTGGCCAATATTACAGCAAGGAGATGGTACGTCAATTCCACCTGGCACACCCATGCAAGCCCAGACCACCTGGAAAAGGTCTTGGAAGGGGCCCTTTAAAGGGGGGTACCTTTGCGTCCGTCAGTCACAGACGGCTGCCACTGCTCTGCTTTACCTCTTTTTCTCCTCTTTCACTCTCTTTGGGCAAGATGACTGCTTCCAGTGCCGAGTGCCGAGGGTCTCGGCGTTTCCAAACCAGCATGGGCATCCCCATCTGCAATGCTCACTCCCATGGCTTCCTAGGGTGCAAGCGCATACATCTCCTACGCTCAAAAACACGTCATGGCGGGAACCTCGGGGGCGGCCCCACCGCATGACGTCAGTATCTCTGGGTATACCTAGCCTTCGCTTCTGCTACCACCTTGAGTTAGCAAGGACTTCGGTTTTAGCTACTCTGATCGCTCTAAGCTGCATGCTTAGATGCTGCTTCCACTCCAAGTGCTTCGCTCCTGTAGAAGCTCAAGATTCCCACTCCTCGGGGGTTTCTCACTTCCATCTACCCTTCGGGGTCCTCTCTAACTAAGACAACTGCTCCTCGGGAGTCTTCCTCTCTCTTCTACATTTCAGGATATTGGATCAACGGGTACTTGCTCCTCAAGGGCCTACCAGCCATTATATCCTGCACCAAGGACCTTCGGTCCCAACTTTCCACCATCAGGAGGACACCAACATTCCTGTGAGTACCTCTACGATCTTGTGCTCCAGCTCTACCCACCAGCCACAACGTTACCTGCACTGCGGGCTTCCGCCTATCGTAAACATCTGGGTGAGACTTCAAATCTGAGCCTGTTGAATGTACTGGCATTTCTTGGATCAGTGCCTTACCTTCCTGCTACCACCATCTATCTACAATAGTACAATAAAGCCTCTATCCATACTGTGTCTGCTATCCGAGTTCAGCATATCGCAGTGAGAGCTTGTGTGTGGCGCACCTCCCTGTGGGCAGAGTCATCTCCATTGCGACCTAGGGTCCACAATGCCACAAACACAACACTCTATACCTTCTCCATTGCAACTATATCTTTTTTGATATACGGCGACCAGAATTGTACACAGTATTCTAGGTGTGGTCTCACCATGGAGCGACACAGAGGCATTATGACATTTTCCATTTTGTTAACCATTCCCTTCTTAATAATTCCTAACTAATTTTGAGTGCTGCAGCATGAGCCGACGTTTTCAAAGTATTATCCACTATGATGCCTAGATCTTTTTCCTGGATGGTGGCTCCTAATATGGAACCTAACATCATATAATTACAGCAAGGGTTATTTTTCCCTATGCAATACCTTGCACTTGTCCTCATTAAACTTCATCTGCCATTTGGATGCCCAGTCTTCCAGTCTCGCAAGATCCTCCTGTATCACAATCCGCTTGTGATTTAACTACTCTGAATAATTTTGTATCATCTGCAAATTTGATAACCTCACTCATCATATTCCTTCCCAAATCATTTATAAATATATTGAGAAGCACCGGTCCAAGTACAGATCCCTGAGGCACTCCACTGTTTACCCTTTTCCACTGAGAAAATTGACCATTTAATCCTATTCTCTGCTTCCTGTCTTTTAACCAGTTTGTAATCGACGAAAGGACATCACTTCCTATCCCATGACTTTTTAGTTTTCTTAGACGCCTCTCATAAAGGACTTTGTCAAACGCCTTCTGAAAATCCAGATACACTACATCTACTGGTTCACCTTTATCCACATGTTTATTAACCCCCTTCAAAAAAATGAAGCAGATTTGTGAGACAAGACTTCCCTTGGGTAAATCCATGTTGACAGGCACACAGAAAAATGCATTGGACAAATCCAGAACACTATGTACTGTGCCCATGGTGTGGTGCTATAGCGGGGTGCAGGGTTTTCCACACAGGGAAATTCAGGATCAACTCGGTAATTAAGATGACAATGGTCATGGACCATATGCTAGCAACCGTTGTCTTTCAAAACAGGGTACAAAGGTGTATTGTATGGGGAACGGGAAGGTTCTATAATTCCATAAACTAACAATTCTGAAATTTCTCCTAATTACCTCCAGAGAAAGTTCATATTGGGCCTTATGGGCTCCTTGCTCTCCCTTCATAAATTTATCTTGACAGGCTGTGCTGATTTGGCCAACCTAAATGGAGATTCCATGGTATTTATTTATTTATTTATTTATTTGATTTATTTATTAGATTTATATACCGCTATTCTGTTTGAAAATCATAACAGTTTACAAACTCATAATGGGGAATCTGGCAATAAAGTAGGAATTATTGAGGACATAACGGCTAGTTGTAATGTTTACCATGGAAGTTGCAATGCTGCCTCTCTTCATAGGGAAGGAAAGACAGCTCAACATCATGTTGGGTTAAAAGATACCTACCTAGTATTGGAGCATGCGTTGGCCTTGAGCTCGGGACACTCAAGGCTTGGCAATCCTGTTGCGCTGACGATGGGATGGAGCGCAACCTAGGGCTCTCCAGGATGGGACAAGGAGTATGTGTGCCCTTGTGGTGAAGACAGTCCAAGTCTCGAATCTTCCACCGACCTGCATGCCCATGATACCACCAACACAATAGTGGTCTCTGAATGGTCCTCCGACCATTCCAGCCCTTTCGGACCTGCCACAGGGTGTAGCAGAGGCTGCAGGCTGGACAGAGGTCATGGTGGAAGAAGTTCATAAGCATTGGAGCTTGGAGTGAAGACTGGAACTTGGAATAAAGACAGGAACTTGGAGTGAAGACTCTGATGTGGATCTTGGGATGAAGACAGGAAACAAGAGGGATGAGCAAGACCCTCAGGTGCCCTACACAGCACGAGGCTGGTCGTGGACCACACTGTCTCCTTCGCGCCCTACACAGCCGGATGGCTGGTTGCGGAACACGCAGAGATTGGGACAGGCTCAGGCAGTGTCATAGAGCAGGTTAGTGGAAATCCCTCGGATCCTCTGGGTCGGAACTAGGGAACCAGATAAAAGCTTGGAGTTTGGAAACTCGGAGTAAAAGCAGGAAACCTCCGGAGGCATGGGTCCCACCTCCTGGTGCATTAGGACCGGGAACATGATGGAACTTGGGACATCAAGCAAGGAACATCAGGACATCAAGGAAAATCAGGACAGAGACCAGGAGGAACGAAGATCCATGGAAGAAGGTCAAGATGCCAGGCAGGAGCTGCAAACAAGAAGCCCTTGGGAGGTCTAGCACAGGAGGACGAGCTCCTTGCCAAAGCAAAGACTGACTGACAGAGAAGCCCTTTTATAGGGCAGGAAGCAGGCAACTCCCTGGGAGGAGTTCAGCTGGGCCACACCTGGCTGGCCCTTTAAATCCAGGAGGAAGCCGCAGGCCCGCCCCTTAGGAAGGAAGGGGCAGGATCCTGGACAGCAGCCATGCTTGCCACTGTGTGGAGAGGAGACGGAGCAGAGAGATGGGTATCAGGGCAGGCCCCGACATCGGCGGTGGTGACAGCCGCGCAGAGGAGGCAGAGGAACGGCACAGTCGAGGCAGGTCCTGGCTTCAGCGGCCTCCAGGCCATGTTGGAGAGGCTCGGCATGGCTCCAGCCGAGCCGGCAAAATGGTGGCCAGGCCGCGAAAAAGCAAAGCGTCGGTGGCTCCAGCCGCAAAGGTCTGAGGCTTCTGTGGCCTCTGGGCCATGGAACGGCGGTGGCTCCTGCCGCCAGGAAAGCCCGTGGATGCGGCCTACCACGCCGCAAAGGTAAGAGACCTCCCTTGGCTCCGGCCATGGGAGGGATCGCAACAGTACCCCCCCTCAAGGGGTCCCCTCCCTTCTTCGGGAGGTCCAGGAAGGAGAAGTGGAACTGAATGGTACAGGTGCCTCCTGCAGGTCGTATGGAAACGAAACGTGGAAGAGACCATAGAACCAGGGAACACAGAACCAGGGAGCGCACAGTGGAAACAAGAAAACAAAGAGCAAAAATAGACAAATGGAACAAGAAGAGACAAATGGAACAAGAACAAGCAAAATAGCGGAGCAAAGAACAAACAAACAGCCGAGCACAGAAACAGACAAACAGCCGAGCACAGAAACACAACAGAGTGGAGAACAACAAGAATACAACAATGGAGCAGAGAACAACAAGAATACAAGAACAGAGCGGGAAACAAGGCAAGGAAGAGCAAAACACAGCGAAGCAAAGAACAAAGACAACGAGAGCAACAAGAGCAACAAGAACAGGAGCAACAAGAACAAGAGCAACAAAAGCAAGGAACAACAAGGCAACAGGAACAAAGACAAGAACAACAGGAATAAAGAACAAGAACAAATGGAACAAAGAACAAGAGCAGGAAGACATGGGTGGGAATCCAGGGTGGGATCAGGCTATGACAACAAACATCAGGTGGGGCGCAGGCACCTCCTGCGGGTCATGGAACACCATCCTGGAATTGTCAAGAAACTGAAAGTCTGGATGCAAGCGCCTCCTACAGGTCATGGGAACCAGACAGCTGGTGCCTCCAGCAGGTCGTAAAATGATCAGGACCCGGGACAAAGGTAGTCCCACTGGGCACATGGCTTTGGCAATCTGTTGGAGCTTGCATCGGCCTTGAGCTCAGGACACTCAAGGCTTGGCAATCCTGTTGTGCTGATGATGGGACGGTGTGCAACCTAGGGCTCTTCAGGATGGGACAAGGAGAATGTGTGCCCTTGTGGTGAAGACAGTCCAAGTCTCAAATCATCCGCCGACCTGCAAGCCCATGAGACCACCAACGCAATGGTGGTCTCTGAATGGTCCTCCGACCGTTCCAGCCCTTTCGGACCTGCCACAGGGTGTAGCAGAGGCTGTAGGCTAGACAGAGGTCATAGTGGAATAATTTCATAAACATTGGAGCTTGGAGTGAAGACTGGAACTTGGAGTGAAGAATCTGATGTGGAGCTTGGGATGAAGACAGGAAACAAGAGGGATGAGCAAGACCCTCAGGCGCCCTACACAACATGAGGCTGGTTGCGGATCACACTGTCTCCTTCGCGCCCTACACAGCCAGATGGCTGGTCGTGGACTACGTGGAGATCGGACAGGCTCAAGCAGTCTCATAGTGCAGGTTAGTGGAAACCCCTTGGATCCTCCGGAGTCGGAACTAGGGAACCAGATAAAAGCTTGGAGTATGGAAACTCAGAGTAAAAGCAGGAAATCTCCAGAGACACGGGTCCCAACTCCTGGTGCATTAGGACTGGGAACATGACAGAACTTGGGACATCAAGCAAGGAACATCAGGACATCAAGCAAGGAACATCAGGACATCAAGGAACATCAGGACAGAGACCAGGAAGAATGAAGATCCATGGAGGAAGGTCAAGATGCCAGGCAGGAGCTGCAAACAAGAAGTCCTTGAGAGGACTAGCCCAGTAGGACTAGCTCCATGCCGAAGCAAGGACTGATTGATGGAGAAGCCCTTTTATAGGGCAGGAAGCAGGCAACTCCCTGGGAGGAGTTCAGATGGGCCACATCTGGCTGGCCCTTTAAATCCAGGAGGAAGCCGCGGACCCACCCCTTAGGAAGGAAGGGGCAGGACCCTGGACAGCAGTCATGTTTGCTGCTGTGCGGAGAGGAGACGGAGCAGAGAGCTGGGCCTCAAGGCAGACCCGACATTGGCGGTGGTGACAGCCGCGTGGAGGAGGCAGTGGAGCAGCACAGCCAAGGCAGGTCCCGGCTTTAGCGGCCTCCAGGCTGTTTTGGAGAGGCTCGGCACGACTCCAGTCGAGCCGGCAAAATGGCGGCTGGGCCACGAAGAAACAAGGCGTCAGCGGCTCCAGCCGCAAAGATCCGAGGCTTCTGCGACCTCTGGGCCATGGAACGGCGGTGGCTCCTGCTGCCAGGAAAGTCCAGGGATGTGGCCTACTGCGCCACGAAGGTAAGAGACCTCCCATGGCTCCAGCCATGGGAGGGATCGCAACACCTAGAAGGCTAACAGGACACTGTGGGGAACACAGAAAGGGAGCTGTTAGTCTCTGACCTAAACATTCAATTTGGTATGGGGGAGTTAATCGGGTTTGAGTAGTAGACCCTTCAAATTCCTTAGTGGGTCTGGTTTTGGAAGACAAGAGAACACTGGGTGGCAGGGTTATTAAAACACTGCTAGTAGCTCCTGTATCGATTAACATTTCAACAGGATAACCATTAATGTTTAATGTGATAAGTGGCTCTCAGGTCCCTACATGCAAGTGCACTAAGATCTGCAGTCATTGGGGTCTGGGGCCACGGTAATCTGGAAGGTCCTAGGATCGTTCTCAAGTGGTGAACCCACCTTCACGATGTTCATGCTTGGTAAACCCATTCCCTTTTCCATTGCCCCTATGAGATTGACATGAACGAGTAAAGTGACCCCACTTACAATTCCAACAATCAACATTCTGATGAAAATTGATGTTCTGTCTTTCACGTCCTCTGGGGCCACGGCTCCCTCTAGTATATCCCTGTCTTCCTCCCTGACTTTGCCATTGATTCAATGCTGCTGGCCAGCTCGTAGGGGGAAGCAGCTGCTCCTCATCAAATTCCCATAAGTAATCAAAATCAGGATCTTGATCAGACGCCTCAGACTGGACTGCACCTGTACTTTTGTCAGACTTTTTCCTCGCAGCTTCCTGCTCAGCAGCTTTAAGCTGCATAGCACACAAGCGAGACTGCAATTTTACTAACTCCTCCTGAGGATTTTCTAACCGAGCACAATACTGATTGAAGAAATGAAAATATGAGCCTGAATTTCCTACTTTTACGGCTATGGCTGCTGTGCAACCGCCTCACCACCAGGGGTCCTTCTAGAGCAGGCTCTCCTGGCTGGCCCAATCCATCTGCTCTATGTCCTGGATGTTCCTTCATAACCCTGCCTACCCTAGACTCCAGTGCTTTGGCATCAAGCTCGTTTGGGCTCCCTGCTCTAGCCTTGCTGTGTGTGGCCTTCGGACCTTCTGCCTTGCCTTGCCTTGCTGCGTGTGTATGGCCTTCGGGTCTTCTGCCTTGCCTTGCTGTGTGTGTGTGGCCTTCAGGTCTCCTGCCTTGCTGTGTGTGTGTGGCCTTCGGGCCCTCTGCCTTGCCATGTGTGTATGGCCTTCGGGTCCTCTGCCTTATCATGTGTGTGTGTGTGGCCTTCGGGCTCTCTGTCTTTCTATAAGCTGCCTAGACCCTGCCTGATCTTTGACTCTGTTGCCTGCCGCCTGCCTTGACCCTGCTTGGACTTTGACCTTGTTCCCAGCCAGTACTCTGCTTCATATATCAGCCATCGCCCAGCTCCATACACTCTTGCCACATCACATTCCTCCCAGCCATCATCAGAGACCTTCCAGCTATCCCTGTCTCTCTCCACCTGGAGTCACTCCTGAAGGTGGTGTTCACTACACTGGATCACTGTCCAAACGTAACACCTACTATGTCTTCTCTTCCATCCCCACAATGCCATCTAAGTGTTTCTGTACTGGCTGGGGACATGTCTTTTTTTACAGCTTGATAAAACAAGGGCAACATGGTAGGTGCATGAAAGGGAGTCTGGGTCTATCGTGACCACTCCTCAAGAAAGGATGATAAGAACACTGAAATGTCCTGAGAAGTATCCCAGCAACAGGACATTACACCAGATATATCTTTAACAGTGGGATGCAATTCTCACATAGCTTGCCATATTTGGGTTTTGTATTCATTAAAGGGACCCCCATCAAAGTTAGACTGGGTCTGAGTGACAAGTCACAGATTAGCCTCTCTAAAGAGATGATCTACATTAACTCCAGGTGAAAAATCCAGGACCACATTAAGGTCCCCAAGGCATAAAGTATAGTCAGACATGGCTTTCTCAAAGGCATCTATCCATGAGCCAGCACCCAGGGACAAAGCTGGGAGTTTGTTCACTAAATTATGCATGTCAGTAAAAGACCAGGGAACATACATAGGAACTGGCTGTGCCATGTATCCATCAGGACACTTAAATATCAAATGAAACAAGGGAGTAGTGGGATATTTTCTTTTCTCTTCATATTTTTCCCGTACTTTAAGTCCCTCCCGCATATAATCCATATCCCATCCCAATGGGAATTTCCCAAATAGGATTTAATCACATTCCAGGCTATGTTCATATGAAAATGGGAAAAGGAACCTTCCTGGGGAAAAGGGGTAATTTGAGGAGCCAATGCCTCAGTTCGGCAACCAGGTTATCCACCCAGGGATTAACATAATACCACTTGTTACCCTGACTCTGGGCCACTATTTCCTTGGGGGATAGAGTATTCTCTGGTTTTAGTATGGGCACAGGAAATTGCTTTCATGCACAGAGGTGATTACCCTTACTCCCCTCCTTTACCAGAGAGCTACCACCCTTCGCAATGACCTCTACATAATTCTGGGCTTGGGCAGGGGTTGACTCCATTTCATCCCGAAAGGAAATCAGCTCAGAAGGGTCTTCCTCCTCTTTTTGACTGAAGACCTGTTTCTCAAGGAAATCTGATTTGCCATAGGTCTGCAACATGTCTATTGCACCCATGGTCCTGAACTGGGGAGGCTTGTACAAAGCCATCCACCTTAAGCCAGCCATGATTCTCAGGACCCTCCCCCAATAAACTGTCTCCTGGTTGGGGATCCTGAGTCAGAAGATAAACTTCCTGAATTTGAGTGGGGACATTTTTTTTCCAGAAAGCTCTGTGATGTACCAGGCAACGGGCTTTCAGGTAGTGGGGTGTACCCGTAAGCCATATAATGAGGTGGCTGCGGGGGCTGAGATACTGTGCCCAGTAGACCCAGTAGAGCCCTGTGAATCCTAAGCATCCAGAGCCCTTGCTGCAATAGCTTGGCTCCATTCTGCACTAATGGGGGGGGGGGGGGGGGGGGAGGGGAGGCAAGCAACCTAACTCCACTCTGTACCAGATCCCATAACCCTAAAATTTGCAAATGCTTGTCACAAGATTTACCCTGTTTATGTTCATTGAGAAAGCTCCGCAATCAGCAAAAACAGAGCCAGCCAAGGGAACCTTCTTCTAGCCAACTAACTTAGGGGCTGGACGTGGTGGTTTTAAACCATTTCTTATTAAGCTCCTCTATACGTTTCTTATTCAGAGGAAATGCAGCACAAACTAAATCTACAGGTAGTTTAGCATTAAAGTCTAGAGATGTGAATCGTGTGATCGATCGTCTTAACGATCGATTTCGGCTGGGGGGGGGGAGGGAATCTTATCGTCGCGGTTTTGTTTTTTAAAATATCGTGTAAATCGTAAATCGGGGGAGGGCGTGAAAACCGGCACACTAAAACATCCCTAAAACCCACCCCGACCCTTTAAAATAAATCCCCCACCCTCCCGAACCCCCCCCCAAAATGCCTTAAATTACCTGGGGTCCAGAGGGAGGGTCCCGGTGTGATCTTTTACTCTCGGACCTCCGGTGCGTTGTAGAAATGGCACCGGCGCTACCTTTGCCCTGTCATATGACAGCAGGGCAAAGGTAGCGCCGGCGCCATTTTGTTTTTTTGTCCCCCGACGTCAGGAGCGTAGGAGATCGCTCCCGGACCCCCGCTGGACCCCCAGGGACTTTTGGCCAGCTTGGGGGGGCCTCCTGACCCCCACAAGACTTGCCAAAAGTCCAGCGGGGGTCCGGGTATGACCTCCTAAACTCGAATCATTTTGCCGTACAGCAAAATGGCGCCGACCATGCCGTACGGTCAGCGCCATTTTGCTGTACGGCAAAACGATTCGAGTTTAGGAGGTCGTTCACGGACCTCCGCTGGACTTTTGGCAAGTCTTGTGGGGGTCAGGAGGCCCCCCCAAGCTGGCCAAAAGTCCCTGGGGGTCCAGCGGGGGTCCGGGAGCGATCTCTTGGACGCGTGACGTCGGGAGCTAGGAATCAAAATGGCGCCGGCGCTACCTTTGCCCTGTCACATGATAAGGGCAAAGGGCCACCGGTGCCATTTCTCTTCACAGCAGCCGTGGGCAGAGAGCGGGACATCGCGCCGGGATCATCGCGCCGGGACCCCAGGTCATTTAAAACATTTTGGGGGGGTTCGGGAGGGTGGGGGTTTGTTTTAAAGGTTCGGGGTGGGTGTTAGGGTTTTTTTGGTGTGCCGGTTTTCCCACCCCCTATTAAACGATACAATACAAATGCCCCTGACGATAAATCGTGGGCATTTGTATTGTATCGTGCACTCTAACGATTTTGGACGATTTTAAAATTATCGGAAGATAATTTTAATCGTTCAAAAACGATTCACATCCTTATTAAAGTCAGACATAATCAACTTTCAGTATATGCACAAAAGATAACTAAAACACATGTGGGCATCCCCACAACAGAATAAATCAATAGCACCCCCTTAACTACAAGTAAATGAACAAAACTTATGCTCATAAAGAAGTAGGAAAAAAAAGTATACTTACAATTTCCAACCTATGGAGTTGTCATTGACGGTATCCCTTCACATACTTTTCACTGCCCTCCCTGCTCGCTCAGTCGGGGTATTCCAAGGTCCTTCCATCCTGCAGAGAAAAACAGCTTTTGCAGCCCTCCACGCCATGCCTGGGAATCATGTTGGGCTCACCAAAATGTATTATTTTTGCCCTAATATACCAATACGAGAAGTGGCTGAATATATAAAACCTTGCCATTTAGATGGAAAACTTTTGAGTTATCTGTCTAAATGATTTTGAATATTGACCTCTAGGTGTATAAACTAGTGGATCCCAGCATTAAAAAATGTGGGTATAATGAAAGATATTGTTGTGGTCCCGACCGCCCCTCTCCTGATAGGGCTCAGGCCCGCCTACCTCCGCTTCGGCGGCCGCGGGATTCCACCTGGTCTAGGTCCCGGTGGGCTCTCTGTTCGCACACTTCCCACGTGGCAGATGCCATTGCGGCCTGTTCCTCTCCGGCCTCGCGCGCGCGTGAGGACGCTCTTCTTGTGCGCCCAGCTCCCGGAAGCCCGGCCCCGCTCTCTCGGCTGATGTCATGCTCTGCTCCCGATATAACCGGCGTTCAGTCATTCCCTAAACGCCTTGCAACGAGGTTCCCAGCTATCTAGTTGCTTCCAGTTGCGTTTCCTATTGTCTTCCTGGTTCCAGCCTTGACTCCGGTTTGATTCTGACTCCGCTACAGCTCGCTGCCTGCCTTGACCCCGGTTTGCTTCTGACTCCGCTACAGCTCGCTGCCTGCCTTGACTCCGGTTTGCTTCTGACTCCGCTACAGCTCGCCGCCTGCCTTGACTCCGGTTTGCTTCTGACTCCGCTTCAGCCCGCAGCCTGCTTGTCTCCGGTTTGTTTCTGACTTCGCTGCAGCATGCGGCCTGCCCTGTCTCCAGTCTACCTTCAACCTCGCTACAGCCTGCCGTCAACCCTACACGGGTTGCCACGAACTCTTACCTCTGCCTGCCTGCGCTGGCCCCAGTGTACCTTCTGGGCCAGCTCCCTGACCTGGTCTTTCACTGTGACTCTCTGGCAATACTCGAGCCGCCTCTGCTGCTGATAGGCCTCCTACCTTCCCTACGCATCAGCCTTTCTGGACATTCACAGCAGCGCCTAAGTCCCAAGGGTCCGGGCCCCTACGGGCTCCTCCCGGGGGGGTCCCAGGCTCCGAGTGAAACCTTGCCAGATTGTGTTTCCGCCTCCCGGCCTGCCCTATCATCTCCAGTAGGCCGGCCCAAGGGTCCACCATCTACTCTCGCAGCAGTCAAGCCGCAACAGTTTGCAAGGCCATGGACTCGGCGGAGGCTCCAGGCCTACAGGCCATCCCGGGGATGGCACAACGCCTCCAAGAACAACAGCATTGCATCGACACTCTTGCTGCCACCGTGGAACAGCTGGTCAGCCGTCTGGAGGCTGCTCCTCCGGACCCACCTCCAACTCCGCCTCTTGCTTCAGTGCCCAGCTCTGCATCGGTAACCCAGTTGCCTGCAGCGACCTGCTATGCCGGGGATATCAAAACATGCCGAGGCTTCTTGAACCAGTGCTATGTGCGCTTCGCTCTCCTGCCTGCACAATTCCCCTCGGACGCAGTCAAAGTGGCGTACATTTTCTCCCTACTGGATGGCAAAGCACTCGACTGGGCTTCTCCCATGTGGGAGCGTCAAGATCCCTTGTTACAGAACCTTCAAGAGTTCGTTCTCAACTTCCGTCTTGCTTTCGACGATCCTGCACGCCAAACCACGGCTGCCTCTGACCTTTTGCACCTCAGGCAAGGGGCGCGCTCAGTGGTGGATTATACTATAGACTTTCGTACATTAGCCATGGAAGTTGGCTGGCGGGATGATTGCCTTAGGGGGACCTTCCTGGAAGGTCTAGCCAGCCGCATCAAGGATGAGCTAGTGGGCCGAGATCTCCCGGATGACCTTAATGACTTAATTGATATCGCCGGAAGGGTGGATCGCCGCCTACAGCAGCGAGATAAGGAGACCCGCTCCTATCGTAGGACTCCACCGCTGCCCTCGAGTACTGCCAGAGTCTCAGCACCCAAGGGACCACCCGCTTCTGCCAGTCTCGGAGAGCCTATGCAGTTGGGAAGATCTCCACTAACCCCAGAAGAAAGGAAGAGACGCCGCTCGCAGGGCCTTTGCCTCTACTGTGGGGGCAAGGGGCACTTCCTCGCCAACTGCTCGGAGCGTCCGGGAAACGACCGTGCCTAGGTTACCCTGAGGAGCTACTCCTAGGCTTTGCGGGCTTAGCTCCTCAATGCACCATACCAGTGACTCTTAAATACCCCGGTGGGGAACTCCAGACCCGAGCCTTCATTGACTCTGGGGCCGAGAGTAATTTCATCGTAGCTGACCTGGTAACCAGCTATCAATCCCCACACAACCCAAGGTTCCCCCACTGCGTATCTCCTCCATCCGAGGTACACTGCTCCCTGGGACCATTACCTGCTGCACGGCCCCTCTGACTCTCCAGACCGGGCTGTTCCACTCGGAAGAAATCTCTCTGCTGGTTCTGGAACGGGCAGTGCACCCCCTGGTTCTTGGACTACCGTGGCTACAACATCATTCTCCAGTAATTCAATGGGACACCCTCCAGCTGACCCAGTGGAGTCCCTTCTGCTTTGCACACTGTCTACAGGTCCTGCATCCTCCGAAGCCACTACAGCTGTGCTCTTCGCTTCTCTTACCAGAGCCATATCAAGCTTTCGCCAACGTCTTCTCCAAGGAGATGGCAGAGATTCTCCCTCAACACCGGCCATTTGACTGCCCGATAGATCTGCTACCGTGTACCACACCCCCTCGAGGCCGGGTGTATCCACTGTCCCTGCCAGAGACTGCCGCCATGTCTCAGTACGTTACTGAGAACCTTGCCAAGGGCTTCATTCGCCCCTCTCGTTCCCTCGCTGGAGCCGGCTTCTTCTTTGTGGCTAAGAAGGACGGCTCACTCTGCCCCTGTATAGACTATCGAGGCTTGAATGCCATTACCAAGCAGGATCGTTATCCCCTTCCACTGATCCCGGAACTGTTGGACCGCCTTCAGGGATCAAGTATTCACGAAACTAGACCTTTGGGGGGCCTACAACCTCGTCCGTATTCGTCCTGGAGATGAATGGAAGACGGCCTTTAATACCAGGGACGGGCATTACGAGTACTTGGTAATGCCCTCTGGACTCTGCAACGCCCCGGCCATCTTCCAGAACCTCATGAACGAGGTCTTACCTGAGATGTTGCACTCTCACGTCATTGTGTACTTAGATGACGTGCTTATCTTTTTAAAGGACCTGGAATCTCACCGCCAACACGTCAGACAAGTTCTGCAGGCTCTCCGGGACAACCGCCTCTATGCCAAGTTGGAAAAATGCGTCTTCGAGGCGGAGTCTTTGCTCTTTCTGGGGTACATCATTTCGTCCACTGGCTTCCGGATGGATCCCGAGAAGCTCTCGGCCATAACCAAATGGCCTCAACCCCTGGGCCTCAAGGCTCTCCAAAGATTCCTGGGGTTCGCTAACTTCTATAGACATTTTATTCCACGATACTCGCATCGGGTCGCTCCCCTTACTGCCATGACCCGCAAGGGAGCCGACGCCAAGAACTGGTCCGACGCAGCAGTTGAAGCATTCTCAGATTTGAAGGAGGCATTCCTGGCTGACACCTGTCTCCGCCATCTGGACCCGGCAAGACCCTTCATCGTTGAGGTCGACGCCTCCAGCGTGGCCGTTGGGGCGGTCCTCAGCCAACACTCCGCTTCTGGACAGTTATTACCCTGCTCGTACTTCTCCAAGAAGTTCTCCCCAGCCGAAGCAAATTACTCCATGGCGACAAAGAACTTTTAGCAATCAAACTCGCCTTCGAGGAATGGAGGCAGTGGCTCGAGGGAGCGAAACACCCAATCACCGTATACACTGACCACAAGAACTTGGAGTTTCTATCCCAAGCCCAACGATTAAACCCCCGTCAAGCCCGATGGTCCATGTTCTTCAGCCGCTTTGACTTTACCCTACAATACTGCCCTGCAGGTAAGAACCTTCGGACCGATGCCCTGTCACGGACCTCCATGTCTGAGGATGACCTTGAGCCTCCGCAATACATTCTGGACCCTAGCAAGGTCCGCCTATCTGCCCTGACGGTCCTTTCCCAGGATAGGACCATGGTTCCCCGACGAGACCGTCTAAAGACCCTGCGCTGGGCCCATGACTCCCTCACTGGAAGCCACGCCGGGTGAGAACGGACATTGGAACTCCTCAACTGGTTCTATTGGTGGCCCAACATTCGACAGGACGTCCGCACCTATGTGAGCTCGTGTCCCACCTGTGCTCGACAAAAGCCCAGTCCTGGCCCTCCGTGTGGTCTTCTGCAGCCTCTCCCGGTTCCCACAGAACCTTGGACCCACCTCGCTACTGACTTTATGGTCGACCTGCCACTGTCACACGGAAAGACGGTCATCTGGGTCACCGTCGACCGTTTCTCCAAAATGGCGCACTTTGTCCCATTGCCCAAGCTATCATCCACACCTGAACTGGCCCTCCTTTTCGCCCAACATATATTTCGGATTCATGGGCTTCCTCAGGACATTGTTTCTGACCGAGGGCCACAGTTCACCGCACGCTACTGGAGGGCTCTATGCAAATGCTTCAAGGTGCAGCTCGGCTTCTCCACCGCTTTCCACCCTCAAAGCAATGGGCAGTCCGAAAGGATGAACCGCTCCCTAAAGACCTACCTGTGAGCCTTCATCAATGAAAGGCAGGACAACTGGACTGAGCTTCTGCCCTGGGCCGAGTTTGCCTACAATAACCAGTTTCATACCACCACCGGACTCTCACCCTTCCAGCTAGTATATGGGAAGCAGCTTAAACCTCCGCTCCCCATTCCCATGCCTAGTGTCTCCCCGGCCGCTCAGATGATGGCTCAGCAACTACAGATTCTTTGGCAAACAACCCAAGACAAGTTGGCTCTCTCAGCCTCCTCCGCCAAGCGAATAGCTGATCGCCACCGACGCCCGGCTCCCACCTATCAGCCAGGAGACCGGGTTTGGCTCAGTACAAAGAACGTTCATCTCCGGCTTCTCTCGAGGAGGTTTGCACCCAGGTTCTGCGGTCCCTTCCGGATTGCTGAAAGTGTGGGCCTCGTCTCCTACCGGTTGAGATTGCCATCCTCGCTTCGGATCCATAACGTCTTCCATGTCTCTCTGCTAAAACCCTTGGTCCTTTCCCGCTACCACCGTAAACCTCCGGACCCTTCTCCTACTCCCATCACTGATGATCCTACATACCAGGTATGCGAGGTACTAGATGTACGATTCTGCAACCGAAGATGGGAGTATCTCCTCGCCTGGGAGGGTTGCGGCGACGAGGACAAAACTTGGGAACCCAGCCGTAACATCCTGGACAAATCCCTCCTTCAGCAGTTTCATCTTGACCACCCAGAAAAACCTGGTCCTCTAAAGAGGGGCCGTAAAGGGGGGGTACTGTTGCGGTCCCGACCGCCCCTCTCCTGATAGGGCTCAGGCCCGCCTACCTCCGCTCCGGCGGCCGTGGGATTCCGCCTGGTCCAGGTCCCGGTGGGCTCTCTGTTCGCACACTTCCCACGTGGCAGACGCCTTTGCGGTCCTGTTCCTCTCCGGCCTCGGCCGTGCATGAGGACGCTCTTCTTGTGCGCCCAGTTCCCGGAAGCCCGGCCCCGCCCTCTCGGCTGACGTCATGCTCTGCTCCCGATGTAACTGGTGTTCAGTCATTCCCTAAACGCCTTGCAACGAGGTTCCCAGCTATCTAGTTGCTTCCAGTTGCGTTTCCTATTGTCTTCCTGGTTCCAGCCTTGACTCCGGTTTGCTTCTGACTCTGCTACAGCTCGCTGCCTGCCTTGACCCCGGTTTGCTTCTGACTCCGCTACAGCTCACTGCCTGCCTTGACCCCGGTTTGCTTCTGACTCCGCTACAGCTCGCTGCCTGCCTTGACTCCGGTTTGCTTCTGACTCCGCTACAGGTCGCCGCCTGCCTTGACTCCAGTTTGCTTCTGACTCCGCTACAGCTCACCGCCTGCCTTGACTCTGGTTTGCTTCTGACTCCGCTTCAGCCCGCAGCCTGCTTGTCTCCGGTTTGTTTCTGACTTCGCCGCAGCCTGCAGCCTGCGGCCTGCCCTGTCTCCAGTCTACCTTCAACCTCGCTACAGCCTGCCGTCAACCCTACCCGGGTTGCAACGAACTCTTACCTCTGCCTGCCTGCGCTGGCCCCAGTGTACCTTCTGGGCCAGCTCCCTGACCTGGTCTTTCACTGTGACTCTCTGGCAAAACTCGAGCCGCCTCTGCTGCTGATAGGCCTCCTGCCTTCCCTACGCATCAGCCTTTCTGGACATTCACAGCAGAGCCTAAGTACCAAGGGTCCAGGCCCCTACGGGCTCCTCCCGGGGGGGTTCCAGGCTCCGGGTGAAACCTTGCCAGATTATGTCTCCGCCTCCCGGCCTGCCCTATCATCTCCAGTAGGCTGGCCCAAGGGTCCACCATCTACTCTCGCAGCAGTCAAGCCGCAACAGATACATGTAATTTTGGGGTGGTGATATGCAGTATTTTAAAACTATGTGGCTCCCCCTATACAGTTATAAAATACCAGTGTAACTCTGCGAGCACTTATTTATGCATATATATAGTGAGTTATGCACACTGAATGAACAATTCAGGCCATTTTCTGAGCATATTTTAAAGGAACTTGTTTTGCCTGAACCAAACAAGATAGAAGAAAAGATAACAAAGCATTACGGATATTCTGTATGTGACAGAATTAAAGAATGCAAAATGGCGGAAAGTTTGCATTGGTTATAAACATATCATTGGCACTGCTGCCAGACTGTCTACCTTCAGACTTGCTGAAACAAAGAACTTACACATTGATTAGATGACTCATCTCAAATGTCATTTTGAGATGATTCAGTTCTTTAGGCAAAAATGAACCCTTCACTTCTTATAAAAAAGTGAGAAACTTTCAATCAAAAGCCATGCTTTGCCCTCATCCACATGGACTGAATATACCTCTTTACTTTTATAAAAGTGAATACAATAAGGGAAGGATCCAAAAAGCCCACCATCACAAAAGTCCCATCAATTCCAATTGTTGACACCTATGGGACCAACATCAATGTACCTGGCTGCCTCAGTGCCAGTGGAAGAGTGTCCAGCCACCCGAGGCGGTAATGTCATCATGTGATTTCTCTCTCTTTCTCTCAATCTCTCTCTCGTCCTGAAATCACACCCGACAAATGACCCCAGCTCCTCAAAGAAATACATTCCCAAAAACAGAAAATGCCCTCCAGCTTTGTGCCTCACCTGTGCCAATTCTTATCTCATCCATCCTTTCAAAACTGCTGCCCTTACCGGCTACTCTGTCGTCCTATCTACTTTCAGTGCCCTAGGCCACCATCTAACCTGCCTAATGCTTCCGCTGGCCCTGGCCTGCCTACATCCTTGATCGATCTCAGTGTTCAAAGAGACACTTTCCAAAGATGCCTGCTCCCAACTGCTGAGCCTTCCAGACCTACACACAAATACAGAGAAACTATCTAGCACCTTCAACCAATGTTTGCCAGCATGGTGAGGGAACAAACTTTAACTTATAAATAAGAAGATCTGAATTTACTCTTAGATTTTTTTTTATTATTTATTTACTAATTTTCAAATATTTTACAAGCAACATGCCTGTAAAATGAAAAAAGAAATGCTAAGAGAAATTTTTATCAAAATACGCTTAACTTTGTAAGAAAACAGAGCATCTCAGAAATTCTACAATCCTTCAAAAAAAATAGAACCAATTCAGAAAACAGGAAAATTAAAGCAAGAAAATAGAAAGCAGATTACACCGTGGTCTAAAGAGTACAAGCGGTTAATCATGGCATGTTGCTGAAAATGGTAGGGAGTTAGGAAGCAACATAGAAAACATATCTAACAGAGATGTGCTTCATTTTTTTCTACCGGGTCGTTTTTCGGTTCGGATACTTCATGGTACAATTCGGGTTTTCTCGTTTCGTTTTTCGAAAAACGAAACGAGGAAACCCGAAACCGGGCCAAAAAACGAATCGGGAAACGAAGCTAAAAAAAAAAACCCACCCCAAGCATTTAAAAGCATTTTCAAGCATTTTCGTACATATATACAACCCCCCCCCCATCCCGATCCCTCCCCAAGACTTACGAACATCCCTGGTGGTCCAGCGGGGTCTCGGGTGCCAATTGATCCTTCGTGCCCATGTGCGCTATTGCCAGGCTTGCTCAAAATGGTGCCGACTGCCGAATAGCCTCTGAACTACCATGTCACAGGGGCTACCGGTGCCATTGGTCAGCCCCTGTCACATGGCCATCAGCGCCATCTTGTGCTCCTGTCATGTGACTGGAGCTGACCAATGGCGCCGAAAGCCTCTGTGACATAGCATGGGCAAAGGCTATCGGCGCCATTTTGATTACTGGCAGCCGACAACGAAATCGCTCCCGGACCCCCGCTGGACCCCCAGGGATTATTGGCAAGCCTTGGGGGGGGGTCAAGAGCCCCCTCCTGACCCCCCCAAGGCTTGCCAATAATCCATGGTAGTTCAGGCTATTCGGCACCATTTTGAGCAAGCCTGGCAATAGCGCACAACATGGGCACGAAGGATCAAATGGCACCCGGGACCCCGCTGGACCACCAGGGATGTTCGTAAGTCTTGGGGAGGGATCGGGATCGGGGGGGGTGTGTGTTGTATTATAGTTAATTTAAATGTTTGGGGTGGTTTGGGGTGGTTTTTAATTAAAAAAAAAATTTGTGCCCCTCTCCCCAGGCAAACCCGAAAAACGAAATTTCCCCGAAATTCGCGGAAAATTCTTTTCGTGTTTCGGGGCCTCCGAAACCACAACGAATTAGGAAATTTTGTGTAATTTCCTAATTTGGGCGAAAAACGAACCACATCTCTAATCTAACTCTCTGAAATGTAATTAAACACAAGGATACCATAAAAAGAATAATCCTCCATCTACAGAGCCTTACAGGTGAATTTTCAAAGGAGTTACACATGGAAATTTAACATATTATCTGGGTCCTTCATCAAAATGCATTAGGGCTCAAACGCACGTTAAATAGGGTCTAACATCCATTGTGCACGTGATAAATAGCGCAACACAAGCTAGCATGCAAATTTTAATTTTAGAATAGAAATGGGAGGAGTTAATGCAAAGTAACGTGTCCTACCACATTCCACGATAGGTTAATGCACACTAACATGGGATTTAATGTCAGAAATAACTACACTTTCTTTTTTTGCGGTATGAGGGAAAAAAAGGTTTTAACGCATCCACGGTCATTATCATGGATTATGGCTATTAGCACAGCTGTTATCACACACGATAAAATGAGGCCTTCTATCAGACACACCTACCTCGCCCTCCTGGGCCAACCAAAACACCTTCTTTTACCTGGCCTGTGCTCCTAAACCTATTATGTTTGTGGCAAGTTTACTTGTTGGGGGATACTTGATGCTTCAGGATGCTGTCCACAGCAACAACAAGAACATCAACCACAAGGAAAGTTCCAAGCCCTCCTAGGGAAGTCCCTCCAACAAATCCTGAGCCACTGGCCCTGCAGGGAAGAGGGTCATGGCCCACAGCAGCACTTGGCACAGGAGATACAAGGAGCGCATCTTTCCTCCATGAGCCTCATTGCTAGGCATGCCAGAAGATAATGGGGTTAGCAGGTATCACGCTAGCTCACAGGCCACACTGGAATTATATGAAGAAATCTGAGAGGATCTGGATCCATTCATGGAAAGGTCTCAGGCTGTACCGGGGCTTACCAAATTATTGGCCACCCTGCATTTCCTGGCATCCAGCTCTTTCCATAAACAGTGGGGGCTGTCGGGGGAATGTCCCAAAACACTTTTTCCTGCTGTCTGAGCCAGGTCATAACAGCTGTATCTGACCACATTAATTGCTACATAGCATTTCCTCAGGACAGGAAGGACTTGATGGAATTTAAGAGAGGCTTTTATGCTATAACTCACTTTCCCAATATTCTGGGAGCCATTGACTGTACTCATGTGGCCATCATCCCACCCCATCACAGGGAGTAGATCTTCCACAACAGAAAACTCTTCCACTCCCTCAATGTGCAAGTGGTCTGTGATGCTCGACTGCACATCCTCGATGTGGTGGACGGGAGCCATGCATGATTCCTTTATACTCAGGCAATTGCGGCTCTTTGAACATTTTGAAGATGGTTTCTACGGTGATTGTTGGCATCTCTAACTATGTGTTTGCAGCTCATGGCATGGACATGGGGGGAGGGGGCTGTGAGAGATGTAACAGCATCGTTGTCATGACAAGTGGCTTGTACAGTTAGGTCTGCATGCCATTGCCTCAGGGCATGACTTTCTCTCCCCAAGCTCGAGAGGCCTTCTCTTCTTGTGAAGCCAAATAATGCACTTGCATAAAGCTTGGTGTGTGATCAGTCACTACACACTTTCTACGACTTCACTTTCAATATTGGCCTTTTCCAGTCTTCTCATTTTGAGTAGTTGAAATCTCACTGGTTAATCACAAACCTTTAAGTGTCCACACTGCTGGTACTCGCAGATCAGGTGTGTCCTGTTAATGATGAGTCAGCCAGGATGTCAGGCACAGTTTGTCTTGCCCATCACACAGGTAAACCAGAAGCAGTAGCCTGTGCATTTTTGGGACTAGCATAGTCCCTAATCCAGGGCTGACAAATTTGTATCTCTGGAGAACATATTCATAGCAGCCATGGACTTGCACATTCAGACCATAAGATAGAGGTTTTTGTGCAAGCACAGGTGTGGCAGCTCTGATATACTGCTTCAGGGTTTGATGACTGCTACGAACGAGTAGTCTTAGCTTGGTTGTGAGGAGTTGCCACACATTTGGTGGAATCCCCAGATGCCATTTACTAGTCTGGCAGATTTGACACAGATTCAGCTAGTGCTATAGTGGTCATATAGTGTCACAGAAAAAGGTGGCGTACACGTAGGGTAGGGAAATAGGCTTTTAAGTCTCATGCTAAGCAAAAGGTTAGCTTCTACTGGGTTATAGCATGCTGTGGTTTGGCAGCTATAACTCAAAGTGACTGTGTTGTTAATGATGCCCTCATTCTGTCTTTCCTGCAGGAATTTCAGAATATAGTTGCAGGCCCTGGCTTCTCATTCACATTGCGATTCCCAACATGCCAGCGGAGACGAGGTACAATGAGACTTTATGTTCTACCCTCTGTGTTATAGAATGCACCATTGAAGTTTTCAAAAGTCGATTTTGCTGTTTGGACAAAATGGGTGGAGCTTTAATGTATGCCCCACCCAAAGTAGCCGATATAGTGTTGCTCTGCTGTGTATTCCATAATCTCACTCTACACCTTGGGATACCAATGGAGATAGTTCTGGATCTACCCCTGGATCCCCCTTGTGCACCTGCACAAGCCAAGGACACCATGTTGAGTGGCAGCCAGCTTCGGCAAAGCCTCATAAATGGCTACTTTGCCTGTTAAGCATCAATTACCCCTTCCCCTTTCATGGAAGGGAGGCCAGTACAGTATTTGCAACTGCTCTCCACTCTATCATCTTTCTTTGACTCACTGCTCCTCTGTCTGGGCCAGTGTGTAACAGAGACCATGTATACTTACCTAGGCTTCATCTTGACAATGGAGCAATAGACTTTACTTGAAAATTTGTAGTCAATTAAAGATAACACAAATACATGTGGCTAGTCTAATGTTCTCTGACTGATAGTGAGTCTAAAAGCAGCTTGTGTCACAATAGAGTTCGTGTAGAACTGCCAACACAGTCTACATAGCTTGGCCTAACTTGCAGAGTTTTAGTTGGTAGCCCTACCCCTAGGACCCTATCCTACCCCCTCACATGTGGGTGAGATAGTGCCATAGATGTGATGGAACTCCAGCTAGGCCTTGAACATGGAGAGCAATAGCTCTAGAAATTGAATAAATCACAAGTAGCTCTGAAACTAAAAGGCACATCCTACAGCTACAGATAGACATTTTAAAGTATCATAGAAACATAGAAATGACCGCAGAAAAAGACCAATCGGCCCATCCAGTCTGCCCAGCGAGCTCCCAATTTATTTTCCCATACTTATCTGTTTCACCGACCACCAAGTTCAGGGCCCTTGGTGGTAACTGTTTGATTCAAATTTCCTGCACCCCCTGCCATTAAAGCAGAGAGTAATGTTGGAGTTGCATCAAAGGTGAGCATAAGGCTTAATGGTTAAGGGTAGTAACCGCCTCTTCAAGCACATTACCCCGATGCTTGTTTATCCAGACTGCACAGATCAATGCCTAGTTGGATGTTGTCTGAATGTAATCCTCTTTTCCACATTTCTCCCTGCTGTTGAAGCAGAGAGCAATGCTGTTAATGCATTCAAATTGAAGTATCAGGCATAATTGTTTTAGGGTAGTAACTGCCGCAATAAGCTAGCTACCTCCATGCTTATTTGTTTACCCAGACTGTGTAGTTCAGTTCTTGTTGGTTGTTGTCTGACTGCAAATCCTCTTTTCCACATTTCCCTTGCCATTGAAGCAAAGAGCAATGTTGGAGTTGCATTAACCATGTGAAGGCTTATTGAGTAAGGACAGTAATCACCAGGTGGTAGCCTCCTTTCCAGCAAGCAACCCCATGGCTCTTCTCTTCATTCCGATCCTCCAGCCTTTATAGATCCACAGTATTTATCCCATGCCTCTTTGAAATCTTTCACAGTTTTAGTCTGCATTCCAGGCATACACCACCCTCTCCATGAAGAAATACTCCCTGACATTGGTTCTGAGACTTCTTCCCTGGAGTTTCAAATCATGACCCCTAGTTCTACTGATTATTTTTCCAACAGAAAAGGTTTGTTGTTGACCATGGATCATTAAAACCTTTCAAGTATCTGAAAGTCTGTATCATATCACCCCTGCTCCTCCTCTCCTCCAGGGTATACATATTTAGGTTCATCAATCTCTCCTCATAAGTCATTTTATGAAGACCATCCACCTTTTTGGTTTTTCTTCTCTGGACTGCCTCCATCCTGTCTCTGTCCCTTTGGAGATAAAGTCTCCAGAACTGAACACAGTATCCAGGTGAGGCCTCACCAAGGCACTGTACAAGGGGATCAACACTTCCTTTTTCTTACTAGATATTCCTCTCTCTATGCAGCCCAGCATTCTTCTGGCTTTAGTTATCGCCTTGTCACATTGTTTCGCCAACTTCAGATGGTTAGACATTAACATCTCAAGGTCTCTCTCCTGCTCCGTGCACATCAGCCCTTCACCCCCCATCAAATACAGTTCTTTTGGATTTCCACACCCCATATGCATGACTCTGCACTTCTTGGCATTGAATCTCAGCTGCCATATCTTTGACCACTCTTCCAGCTTCCTTAAATCCTGTCTCATTTTCTCCATTCCTTCCGGCATGTCCACTCCGTTGCAGATCTTAGTGTCATCCGCAAAAAGACAAAGCTTATCTTCTATCCTGTCTGGAATGTCGCTCACAAAAATTAGGACTTTTCAGCTTGGAGAAGAGACGGCTGAGGGGGGATATGATAGAGGTGTTTAAAATCATGAGAGGTCTAGAATGGGTAGATGTGACTCGGTTATTTACTCTTTCACAATATAGAAAGACTAGGGGGCACTCCATGAAGTTAGCATGTGACACATTTAAAACTAATCAGAGAAAGTTCTTTTTCACTCAATGCACAATTAAACTCTGGAATTTGTTGCCAGAGGATATGGTTAGTGCAGTTAGTATAGCTGGGTTTAAAAAAGGATTGGATATAAGTTCTTGGAGGAGTAGTCCATTACCTGCTATTAATTAAGTTGACTTAGAAAATAGCCACTGTTATTACTAGCAACAGTAACATGGAATAGACTTAGTTTTTGGGTACTTGCCAGGTTCTTATGACCTGGATTGGCCACTGTTGGAAACAGGATGCTGGGCTTGATGGATCCTTGGTCTAACCCAGTATGGCATGTTCTTATGTTCTTATGTTGAACAGGACCGGTCCCAACACTGATCCTTGTGGCACTCTGCTTAACACCGCTCTCTCTTCAGAGTAAGTTCCATTTACCATCACACATTGTCTTCTGTCCGTCAACCAGTTTGCAATCCAGGCCACCACCTCAGCACTCACTCCTAAGCTTCTCATTTTATTCACAAGCCTCCTGTGCGGGACCATATCAAAAGCTTTGCTGAAATCCAAGTAGATGACATCGAGTGCTCTTCCTCGATCCAATTCCCTGGTCACCCAATCAAAAAAGTCAATCAGGTGAATCCATGCTGCTTCTTGTCCAGCAATTCTTCTGACTGTAGATAGTTCACTATTCTTTCTTTCAGCAGTGACTCCATTACTTTTCCCACCACCGAGGTGAGGCTAACTGGCCTGTAGTTTCCAGCCTCCTCTCTGCTCCCACTCTTGTGAAGCAGGCCCACCACCGCTCTTCTCCAATTTTGGCACCACTCCCGTTTCTAGGGATCTATTGAACAGGTCATGCAGCAGACCCGCCAGCACATCTCTGAGCTCCCTCAGTATCCTGGGATGAACCTCATCAGGCTCCATGGCTTTGTCCACTTTCAGTTTTCCTAGCTCTTCCCATACATTCTCTTCTGTAAATGGAGTTTCATCTATTCCACTCCCCTCCAGTTTCTTGTTAGCTAGTGATGGTCCTTCTCTAGGGTCCTCTTTAGTGAACACCGAACTGAAGTATTCGTTTAATATTTCTGCCATTTCTTCATCTCTCTCCACACATTGATCCTTTTCACCTTTCAATTTCACTAAACCACTTTGGACTTTTCTCCTTTCTCTGATGTATCTGAAAAATGTTTTGTCACCTCGCTTTACCTCTTTGGCAATCCTTTCTTCCACTTGACTTTTTTCTGTCTTGATTACTTTCTTCATCTCCCTCAGTTTCACCAGATATTCTTCATTGTGCTCCTCCCTTTTGGATCCTTTATATTTCTTAAACACTGTTCTTTTAGCTTTTATTTTATCAGCCACCTCCTTTGAGAACCAGATAGGTATCATTTTTCTCTTGCTTTTCTTTACTTTTCTAACATATAGATTAGTTGCCTTGTTAATTGCTCCTTTTAGTTTGGCCCACTGTTATTCCACATCTCTCTTGTTCTCTGACGTCATCATCCGGGGCCGTGGCCAAGTTCCTGCTGCAGGCCCTTCAAAAGGATTAGCGATGCTCACGTGCGTGCCTAGGGAGGGGTGCGGCACTGGTGGCGGCTTCTCTCCGTGGGACCATGCTGAGAGGCCTGACGAGCACTGGTATGCTGACTGGGAACACTGAAAACCATGGCAGAGCTGGAGGCACCGGGGGCGACCCAAGATTGGATCCAGTGGCCCACCGCCGCTAGCTTGGAGGAACCAGGAGCTGGAGTCCGTGTAAGAAGGTGTGGGGGCCACGCTACGGGTCTGCCACAGATGGCACGCATAATAACTTGTGGCCAAGCTGGAAGAGTTGGTGTACTATAGGCTATGTCTCATGTGGTGTTTGTCACTTTTACAGTTATTGGGGAGCAGGGCAGGTTTGCTGATAGACTCTCAATCATCAGCTCTGTGTATAGCATAAAGGCTAGAGAAGCTTTTGTCACCTAATGACTTCAGAAGCTTTCATCTTGCCTCATTTGGAAACTTGTCACTTTGCTGCATGTTCGGGGCAACTGCTCCCAGAGGTGTCATGTATTTAGCATGATGGCTTATGCACTTTCTGTTGCAAGACAAGCATTTATTGCCTTCTGAGGGCTTGAGAGGCTCAATTCAGTACCTCTGACAAAGTGCTTATCAGACATGCTTCTCACAGATGTCTGTCATGCTGGCAGGTGTACATAATCTTTTGTGCATAGTTCGGAAACTGACTCCCTCATTACCAATTAGGAACCAGGCAGCCACAGACATCAATGATGGTGGCTTATGGACATGGCAGGAAAATACCCATTGGGCATGTGTAGGTGCACAAACTGCTGGAGGTAGTCTATACCCAAAAAAGGGCCAATACATATGTGTAACTGTGTGCATCTGGGTGAGTGAAGTGCTGTGTTAGCCTTGGTCTACAGCGGTGTCTGGGGGTATTGACCTCATTGTTCCCTCCCTTTCCACACTTTTGCATACCCCAGAGCTGGCAGTGTGTGTGCATCCATTCTGCATAGACTGGCTTTTGACACAAGTGATCTTGTGCTTCTGCTATTTAGAATGGGTGCCTCAGATGCGATTATATCGTATGGGGAGAAAATGGCCTCACGCTTACTCAAAGAACATTCTTCCTACAGTTCACATTGTTTATTTCTTGCATTGAGAGGCGGTGTGTGAAACTTTATAGCATCAGACCTCAGGTATGGTGTGCCGCATTTCTGAATGAGTAGATATCTGCCTGTAGTGCACACCTTCCACTTCTCTACCCCTCAGGCCCTGAGGCTTTTCCACCTAGTACTTGGAGTTGGCCAAATTGTCCTATCTTTTGGGGTTGTGCATGATTGCAAGAGCTTCCGCTGCCAAAGAGGGTTTGCTGTTTTGGGCGGGGGGGGGGGGGGGTTGGGGGTGGAGAGAGTTGGTTGAGGCCTGCTAGTACTCTTATTAAAGGTTCCCTTTTTCAAGACCATGGCCTACTTACCCTCCTCTCTGTAGAACAGATCCTGCACACTCCACATAGATGTTGCCACACCAGGCCAAATCTTTTGAGCCTTATTCTGCTATATGTATACACTGGCAGGTTAGGCCTACAAAGCTGCTGCCATATGTAGCTCGATATGTTTTGTATGCATATATAGAAATGGTGGTACATTTCTGCAGTTGATTCTAGGGGACAGGTTTTGCTGCAAACGTTTGCCACATCACTTGTCCAGCACACGACCTTTGCATTAGGCACCTCTATCTACTTGCAGGCTTCTCTAGCATCATGTCAGAAGCTGCGTGACAACTGAGGAGGGGTAAGGGAATTGTGTAGGTTAGAGAATCCCCACAACCCAAGAGCAGCCTGAAAGTAGAAGACATTTTGTTTGTGGAACCTAAAAAGTGTTTTGTCAGATTGCCTTTTAGGTGGAGTGAGGACCCATGTAAGAGGCACAATGTTAAGTCTTGTGGGGTGATAAATGTAACTTGCCTTTAACACCACAGAAGCTTTACATGTACACTTTTTATACTCTTTCTATCCCAAATGTTATAATATTCCTTCTCATGCCTTATTATATCCCTCCTTTTCACTCCCTATTGTACACATTTGGGATAGAAAACCAATTGTGGGGATATAAGAATATTGGTTGGGGATTTTATTATTATTTTAATGATGTTTTGAGTGGAGATTCTATGGTGTTGTGTGAATGTGGTGAGTTATTTGAGTGATTTATATGTGAAGAACAAAATGTTTATAAAATGTTTATATCTTTTGTATTAGTGTGATAGTATGGATTTAAAATTATGTAACAATATATATTTGTTTAGTAACATATTGATTATATAAAAATTTTATATTGAAAACATAGTAATATATACCAATTAATAAAAAGTATTTTGTATTGGAACAATTTGATATTAAATAATTAATTTGAATGTTAAAAAATATTTTTAAATATTAGATGATAGTAATTTTGATAATATTGATCTACCCCTATATGTATGTATTTGGATGTTGATATCACGTGGGGGGTATAGTATACTCTCTGTGTAGTTTGCCAGAATGGGGTGCCACTTTTGCTTCCAGAGAGGTGTCTTCCCTTTCCTCACTCTCACTCCCATGCCCTTCTCCCCTCCCTTCCTCCCCCCCCCCTCCTGCACCTGCCCTTCCAACTCCCCTCCCCTCTGCCCTCTCTGTCTATCCTTAGTCTCTCATTGTCCTCCCACCGGACTCACCTGCTTATTCCCTTTCCCCCTCCTGCCTCCTCCTATCTTTCCCCCTCCCTATCTCTACTCCTGTCCCTGTCCCTACTCCTACTTCTCCTCCTTCCCCTAGCATGTCTTCCCTCGCCATCCTCCTCCCCTACTCACTCCTCGCTTCCCCTCTCTCTCCCTGCATCTCATGGTCCATTCTCTCCACTCCTCTTCACCACCACCACCACTCCTCCTTACCATCTCCACCACTCCACCCCATCAGCACCACCACCAATACTCCTAAGTCCTGCACACCACTATCACCACTTCTCCACACCACTCCTCCTCACTCCTTCACACTACCACCAACACACCATTCCTAAGTTCTCCACACACAAAGACAAATGTGGCACACAGATAAGACAAGAGACAAAGGTAAAGGGAAACAGATAAGAATAGAAAAGAACAGGACAGCATATTCAGATATCGCTAATCTCCTATGTCAACTAACTACTTAAACCACCAACTCACTTCCTCTCCTCTAACCAATGCCTAGACACACCATCAAAGAGACAGCTGCAGGAAGTTTGTATATATAAACTGGATGTGCCATGCATAAATCAATGTGTGCTGCATAAAATGACATGCACCACACTGACACAAATTGTGACATGCTAACGTAACGTGCTTCGCGAAAATTGCCTATACGATGTGGTACACAGGAAATTAGCCTAACAATGCCCATTTTTGTCACAGGAGTTATTTCTGCTATATTTATAGCAATTTGATGAATCTAGTTATATCATAACAATTTTCAAAATCCATTTACTCACATTAAGTAACAGATAAGGGTCAATTATCAAATCACTTTCTGGTATTTTAGCATGTGAAAAATGCCTTAATGCATGGGAAAAGTGTCATAATGCATGGTGCAATGCAAATTTTTAAAAGGGAAGGGATTAGGGAGGAGTCTGGGGTGGGATTTCTGAAAAAATAGGCTGGCTTTGTACTTTTTCAAAGTCATAATGCACAGTTTCAATGCCAAAAATAATCACACCTTTTTCATTTGTATTAAGCTTTGCAATGTTGTGTGTTATGCCTGTGACGCAATTTGTGATTTTTTTTGCAAATTATGTTTTGGGCATTTTTAGAGAGAGAGAGAAAGAGAGAGAGAGAGAGACTATTATGCTACTATAGGAGGCCCACCTAATAACTCTAGGTGAGGTTTAGGTAGTAGTGTAGGGGTTAGGGGCACGTTGACTTGCAGAGTGAGACTTACGAACAGAACAGTGCACTCTTGTGAAGATTTGATGTCCTTTGGAGTGAAGAAACTCACACAACAATGAGATTTGTACAATGTTCTCTCAACCTAGTTTGATGTTACCCAGGTAGAGAGTCCATCAAGCTAAGGTGAGAAAACATTGTACAAATCTCATCTTTCCGCAGGACATCAAATCTTCCTAAGAGTGTACTGTTCTATTTGTATGTCTCACTCTGCATGTAAAAGTGACCCCCAACCCCTACACAACTATCTAAATCTCACCTCGAGTTACCAGGGGGACCTTCTATAGAGATATAAATAGCTAACTACTACAAGGACCTTGTAGATAGGTTCTCTCTCTTTCTTTCTCTCTCTTTTTCTCTCTCAAAATGAGCAGTTAGGAAAATGCAGGTATCATTGAATGTGTATAAAGTTAATGTACTTTGCAATAATACCTATGCAAAGCACTAATGTAGTGCACATTGTTGACAGAAAAGGACAAGATGGCCCATCCAGTAAGCTTCTTATGGTAGTTTTTTCCACTCCATGCAGGATACCCCCATGTTTCTCTCAAGGGTAGTAACTACCACTCTGTGCAGATACCCCCAAACCTTCTGATAAGGGTAGTAATATTTATGATCAAAATCAAGCAATTGTCAAACCCAAAACAAATTACTGCTAGCAATATTTTTACTGGGTGAGGAGCCTTCTTGATAATTCAGACAATGCTGCTTGACATTCTTTGCTTTGGGACATGGCTGTAAAAGCCATCCTATGCTTTTTTCTTTAAGTCAGTACCCCAGACCATAAAAGTTGCTTAATGTGGGTAAAACCTATTGATAATTCAATGGCATATATTGTAGCAATTTTCAAAAGCCCACTTACAGGGGTAAAGTGCATTTACAAGTATAAAACTCAATTTTAAGTGTGTAAATCCTTTTGCAAATTATTTCCCTTAGGCTTCAATAAAAGGAACAGTTCCTTTTTTTTAGTTTCTTTGAAGACTTCAAAGAATATTTGATCTCTACAATTCATAAATGTTATATATCCTTAATCTTGAAAAACATATCTGATAGCCAGTCTCGGTCGGAATCCAGTGCACAAGTATTAACAATAGTAGCCAAGACTACTTGTGTTATGCTGGAGGTGGACCCTTGGCCTGGTACAGGATTGGTACAGCACTCTGAGGGTTCCCAGGGGGCACCTGCCGCCAGGAGGTGGAGCACACAAGGAGAATGAGGCTAGCTGGAGCTTCACCAATAACAGTCCGGGGGCTCCTTGGGTTGAGCCCTTGGATTCCTGGACCGCCTGGGCTTAGGTGGACCTCTGAGGGTCTCCCAGAGAGGTAGCGGAGAGGTGTGCTCACCACGAGCAAGGATGCGTGGCTTGTGGAGAACAACTGGACTAGACCAGAACAGAGGGAACCGGAGACCAATGGAGTAAGACAGGAACTGGAGGTCCTCCAGTCAAGATAGCCAGCACCTATAGGTCTAGTTAGCAGAAAGCCGCGGGTAGCATCCGAACAGGCTGGCCTAGTGGTCACCGGGGCAGTGAAGAGAGTGTCCTTATGGAGCACAAGGGTCAAAGCCAGGGTATCCTTTCGAGGGTAGTCAGCCAAAGCAAGGGTCAGTTCCAGATATCAGTCCGAGCGTGGTCAGTAGCAAGCAGAGGTCAGTTCCAGGCAGCGGTCCAATCATGGTCAGAGGCAAGCAGTGGTCAATTCCAGGCAGCGGTCTAATCGTGATCAGAGGCAAAGCAGAGGTCAGTTCCAGGCGGTGGTCCAATCGTGGTCAGAGGGAAGCAGATGTCAAAACTGGGAATCAGTCCAGACGTGGTCAGGCTAGCCGAGGTCAGTACCATGAAATCAGTCCGAGAAGGTACAACCTGAGTAGTGGGACAGGAACAGGAACAGACGCTGGAGCACAGGAAGGACCACAGGAACACAGTAATGCAGGAGCACTGGAAGACACAGGAACACAAGAACACAGGAATGCAGGAGCACTGGAAGACATAGGAACGCAGGAACACTGGTACAAAGACGCAGGAACACTGGAACAGGCAAGGAAGAAGAACGCAGGAACACAGAATGGCAACTAGCTTCTCTTAAGAGATGACCCATAGCAGTCCTCGATGGACATCCTGCCAGACCAGGACTCCGGCCACTGAGAGAGTGGACACTGGACAGAATGGATTTATACCAGGGTACGGTCAACTGGAGACGAGATCCGGGGCAAGCAACTGTTCAGGACTGGAATGACCCATTTGCCAAGGCGAGATTTTGGGGGCAGAGCCTCACCTTAAATGCGGAGACTAGGTGACGTTATTGGGTGGTGTCTGGGCCGAGGTTCCTGTCCTGGGCTCTTTAAAGGGCGGAACGCGGGCCACGCACACACCTAGGGGTTGGGCTGAGGATGCCGAGGACGTGGAGCCCTGACGGGAGCTCTGCTGTGAGGCCTGCAAAGATGGTGGTGAGCGGGGGAGGCGCAGAGGACACCGAGAGCTGGCAGCCAAGGCGAGGGAAGAGTGTCCGGAGCTTGTGGAGGGAAGCGCGAGGTGAGCAGGCCTGGTTGCGGCAGCAATGCAGCCGGGACAAGCAACAACTTGATCTATCTCTGATCTTTCCAGAAACCCAGTTAAATCCAAAAAATACAGTGAGTCCCTCAGCCTCAAGGCATTTATATGGGAGAAGGTAAAAGAACATGGAGAGAAGAGAAACAGATCAAGAGATACGTTCAATATTGTGGTGATATATTTCTTAAACATCCGCAAAGCTGAAACAGAGGAAATTCTAAGAAAATTAACATAAATTACACAAACACACAGGATTTTGAAGTGATTTCAATTTATTATGGATTTCTGCCAAGTCTTTAATACTTCTTCTCTAGCCTGCGTTTGCTGAGCCTTGGCCTCCACTGCATTCATGTGCTGCTTGATGTTAGCAACCTTAATTTACAGTAATGAGGGGCAGATTTTAAAAGCCATACGCATGTAAATCGGAGGGAACAGGGAAAGCCATTGGGGCTCCCCTAGTGCTCAGTGCGTGCCGACCCCGGATTTTATAACATGCGGGCAGCATAGATTTGTGTGCCCCGGGTTGCGCACACAAATCTACGCCCACGCGTAGGTACTAAAATCTGGCCCTGAGAGTTTAGCTGAAACTCCGTGAATTTGAGCACAAATTGTTTGCTACATCATAGACAGACACTGCCACGAGGTCTCAAAAGTGAAGCACTCAAGTTTAGGAACATTCAACTCAATCTTAGATAAAGGCCCATTCTTCCCCTGAAGTCACCCATCCATCCTCAAAATGGCGTCTTAATTCCGCGTCATCATTCCTTGCAAACGCCATGATACTCCCTCTCAGATTCAAACCACCACTCAATGATCCCATTTGCAGAGCCAATAAATATCTTGGCTATTTCTAAAATGGTAACAATCAGGGAAGTGCTGACCTCATCAGAATGTGGCAACTCTTTGCTACTTCATCTATGCTGGGAATCTCCGGCGGAAAGGGAGGAAACTGCTGCTCTGGGCTCAGGCTGATAGAGTCTAGAGTATTTTGTGCCTTCCTCTTAGTTTTTACAGGTAGATAGCCTGTAATTTCTCTGAATTAAAACTGCACAAACTTTTAGTCATTAATCTTTTGTGCTAGTATAGAAACTGCGGAAAGTGCATCTAACTGCCATGAATTATTAAAGCAATTGTTATAATAATAATCAGTTATATTTTAATTGATGAAACTCTCATTGAAGTCTCTAATTTTAGATAATGTATCCTTGTTCTTATTAAAAATTAATTTGGACTGACTGTAGTGTGAGTAATTAATAAATTATTAGATACAGCAATTAGTATAAGTTGGAACCTCCTATACCTCCTACAACACTATTGAAAACTGCCATCTTTTCTGCAGATTTTAGTTCAGATTTCTAAAGTGGATATAAGCATGTAAATCTGCTTTGTGGGCAGGATGCATGCACAAGTTGTATTCCCTCTCCCCCCCCCCAAGAATGCCTATTTAGTATGTTTGTAAAAGTAAACATGAAATTGTGTTCAACACATGCTTTTATGCATAATTGCACATTCCTGCCAGGGTTATTGTCAAAGAGCAACTTACTTGCATAAAACCAGATTTTATACATGAAAGTGCCTTTGAAAATTACCCTGAAATTTTTTTTGGAGGTTGGAATGAAAAACTGGAGTAGAACCACATAGGTTGGGTATACATGTAAGGATCTCTTAGGGCTTATGTAATAAACATTGATGTGCACATTTAAAGGTGAATTTTAAAAGCCTGGCCCGTGCATTAATTAGGGGATGCGTAAAGAAGTCAGACTTGCGCATGTCACCATATTTTAAAAAGTGTCCAGGTATGTAAAACCCACTGAGGCAAATTTTTAATCCTACACGCGTGGGGTACATTTGTGCGTGCTACCCAGTGCGCACAAATGTACATCTGATTTTATAACATGCGCACGCTGACGCATGTTATAAAATCCGAAATCGGAGCGGCCTTGGAGGGAACTTTTCTTTCACTCTCCCCCACCTTCCCCTCCCTTCCCCTATCTAACCCACCCCCAGCCCTACCTAAATCCCCCCCTACCTTATTTTATTTTTTATGCCTGCCTCTTGCAGGCGTATCTTGTGCGTGCTGGCCAGTTGCCGGTGCGTGAACCTCCGGCACGGCCACTGTACCAGAGGACTCGGGACCACCCCCGGACTGCCCCTGGATCGGTGCCATGCCCACGACCCCACCCCCTTCCTGCCCCTTTTTCAAAGCCACGGGACATACGCGCGTCCCGGGGCTTGCGCGCACCTCCGAGCCTATGCAAAATAGGCTCGGCATGTGCAGGGGCAGGTTTTCGGAGTTATGTGTGTAACCCTTTGAAAATCTACCCCACTGTGTGCACATCTGAAAAGATTCCAAAAAGGGGTGGGGCATGGGTGTGGCTAGGTGGGGAAGGTGTGTTTTGGGGCCTCGCAAAGAGAAGTGCACGTAAATACTTATGCTTCCCAGTGTGTACTGAGGTACCCTGCTGTGAAATTTTACTTCTGCTATAGATAACATGTAAGTTATAAAATGAAAGGATCAGATCATTTCTGAGGGCTTTAAGGGGTCTGTGGTAACTGGGCGGAGTGTAGGCTATCAAAACAGGAGGATTTGGAGGACCTGTTAACTGGGTGAACTGGTGGATGAGCTGGTAAACTGGCAATGACATGGGCATGTGCCCCTTTTAAAATCCCACGAGATTTACCTGCCCATTTAAAATTTGGTGCACCTGTGTACACGGCCAGGCTATTTTATAACATGCACGCATATGTGTACATATGTTATAAAATGATCGCGTCCCTAGGAATGGATCAATGCACACGTGCCAATGTGTTCCCGCACACTTGTTTGAAAGTTACTATCCCTGTTCCTCATGCACATTCAAGTGAAGTTTCAAAGAATTAAATGGAAAAGCTCACATAAAAATAGTATATATATCCATAAGTAGCATGTACATGCATATATTAGGGGTATACTTTCATTTGCAACAACACAGACAATGTTAACAACATTATCTGTATCATTTCATGTCATTTTAATTATGTAACAACATAAACCCACTATATTTCATTTTTTTCATTTTCCAGTTGTGTGCACAAATTCTAAATAGTGTGCACTAAACTGAAATAGTGTACAGTAACCTGATACAGTACACACTAACTTGAAATAGTTTTCAGGAACTCAAATAGTGCACAATAACTTGAAGTTGTGCATGCTATTTTGATTTAGTGTGCACAGAGCACACTATTTCAAGCTAGGGTGCACTATTTTTGAATTAGTGTACACTGAAAACATTGCTTAAATTTTAAAATGAAAAGTATTTAAAACAAAATAAATAATAAGTAAATACATAAATAAAAATAAAATGGAATGGAATACTTTTCCGTGCATAACCTTAGGAGTAAAGTTTCAAAGGACTTTCATACAGAAAAAAGTCTTGTACAATTTGTATGCTACAGAATATAAAGTTGAATTCTCAAAGGTTGTGCACGTAAAAACCAGCATATACGTGTACAAATAGCATATACTTGCTTATGTATTATTTTAGAAACCTACAACATAGATGTGTAAGTAAGAATATGTAAATCTAGAGATGTGCTTCGGGTACAAATTTCGTGTCGGGTTTCATTTTGGCCCCCCCCCCCCCAGCGGTAATTTCGTTTTTCCTGCGGTTCGGGGTTTTTTTTTCGGGGGACCCGATTTTTGGGTTAGTGTGCACTATTGGGAGTTAGCACGCACTAACTCTGCCAGGTTAGTGTGCACTAACGGGAATTAGCACGCACTAACGGGAGTTAGTGCGCGTTAACTCCCGTTAGCACGCACTAACTAAAAAATAAATTTTTTATGAAAGTTCAGAAAAAATACAATTGTTTTTCAGTTCTCCCGAACCATTCCAAATTAGGCAATTTCATTGACATTGCCTAATTCGGGAGAAAATGATTGCACATCCCTAAAATCTATACATGTAAAAAAGGGGTGGTCAGGGACATTCCTGAACAGGACCAAAATTCACATATGTAAGTTGCTATTTTATAAAAGATCTTAAAAGTGAAAATCTGACTAGGTGGAATGATCTGGGTGAAGTGGGAGGATTTGAGGCATAAGAGCCAGGAGGTTCTCGATGACATGCAGATGGACTGGTAAACTAGTAGACTAATTGTTAACACTGGTAATTTAATTGCCATGCACATGTTAGAAAATCTGACTTTTACTGTATGTGTAAAACCTGATTTACAAGGGATAAAATACATATACATTACATGGGTAAAATCTCCATGCATACAATTTTAAAGTTAGAAGTAAAAGTATGTAGGTATAGTAGTTGTATGCCACTTATATGGATAAGGTCTGACTTATCTGGTTAAGTAGTGGCTTGTTGAGACTTATCTAGATAAATTCTGACTTATGCAACTAAGTAGCCCCTAATTTCCTGGATAAGTCAGATTTCTGGATAAATCTAAAAAGTAAGTAAGCTAACTGGATAAGTCTGGAACATGCTACTTATCCAGCTGAGTAAGATAGATGGATAAGTCTCAAATAGGTCAACTTATACAGATAAGAAAGATAGACAGATAAGTCCAGATAAGTAGGCGGCGGTGCGGCATGTGCCGACACCGCCGCACGCCGCACTCCACCCCTCCGAATCACAGCGGCACGCGTAGGACGTCATCAGGACCGCGACACCAAGGGGATTTAAATCGCTGCTCGCTCCCCGGGTGTCCTTTCCCTCCGCGACCGACGGACCCCACAGACGGCCACACCAACCGAAGGAGCTGGGAGGAGGGCCGCGCAGCCGGTGCCAGGACCCATCGGGGTAAGGCCCAACTTTCCTCGCCCTACCCCTGACAGCCCACCACCAGCCACGAGGCCTATCGAACTCACCGAAAGCCTCTGCATCTCGCCGACACCACCGCGCGCCGCACTCCACCCCTCCGAATCACAGCGGCGCGCGTAGGACGTCATCAGGACCGCAACGCCGAGGGGATTGAAATCGCTGCTCGCTCCCCGGGCGTCCTGCGCTCAGCGTCGCGCGACAAAGGGGCCAGCCCCTTTGTGCACCCCTTAGTGCAGCCCCTAGTGCTGCCAACTGAACAAAATATACCTCTCCTCACTCCCGATAACCTGCGAATACCACAAGAGAAGCCCTCCGTTGCTGGCAACAGTATCTGTCGCCTCCAAACCACCCCCTCACATCACTCCTTCCAGCGCCGATCCAGATAGCCCTCCCCATCTCTTACTTCGGCTCTCTACACACCTTCACTGCCTGAGCGTCCCAACCCCACCCAAAGCTCAACCTACACACCAGTTACAGCATCCCACCCAAAACCTACCCCTTTGTTCAGTTGCGATCTGACTCCACTAATCACTAGAATCAGCTCGCCCACTTAACACTAGAGTCAGCCCATCAAAAGACCTGTTCCCGGAATACCACTTCACCCGCCCATCCACGATCCACCATGATCCACCACGATCCACTGAGGCAACTCACATGGATCCCACCACCCCCTCTCCTACGACAATCCTAACAGAAGACAAAATGGCCCATCAACCTCAACTCATCCCCAACAGGATTCCACCTCTCAAACCATCTCGCCAGCTCGGACACAGGCATCTGATCAACATCCCCTTCAAGAAACACGCCAAAAACCTAATCTTCCTCACCTTTATCCTTATTAACGCTCAATCCCTAACCAAAAAAATCATGCTATTAGCCGACCTCATCCAAGACAAAAATCCTGACTTCATCGCAATAACCGAAACCTGGCTCCAAAATACAGATCATGTGATATCCAACCAAATAACCCAACCCGACTACGACTTATTCTCCATCCCTCACAAGGCTCGCAGAGGTGGAGGCCTTCTCCTCACAATAAAAAAGAAGTTTAACATGAAACTAATACCACACAACCTACCAAAGAAGTACGAAGTTGCCCTCTTCGACTCAGAGACACTACAAATATGCCTAATCTACTGCCCCCCCCCCCCCAAACTACTGGATAATGATTTATCCCCTCTCTTAGAATACTTAATCTCGAACATCAACACAAAAAAACCTACCATCTTACTAGGAGATGTCAACCTCCACGCGGACGTCATCCCTCGATCTCAAAGCTGCCAAACTCTTCTTGATATGCTCGCCAGCTTCAACCTGCACCAACAAGTGAACCTCCCTACACACAAAGCCGGCCACACTCTAGACCTGATCTTCACCAACCACCACTTCACCGATCCGCAAATTTCAACCAATCCTGTCCCCTGGTCGGACCATTTCATCATACAATGCAAGACACGTCTACAGATCAACATCTCAAAGGATGACACGGATCGAACATCATTCAAATACCGACCCCCCTTCCAACTCGACCAACTACAACAAGAGCTCTCTAAACAACTCGCCAACTTAGACCTCTCCAACACCAACAACGCTATTCATTCCTGGCCCCACCTCACTGAAAAAACCGCCAACAACATAAACCCAATAAAAACCAAAAAGTTCAAAAAAACCGGCAACAAAAATAACCCCTGGTTCAACTCACATCTCCGATCAATGAAAGGCAACCTAAGAAAATTAGAAAAGGAATGGAGAAAATCGAAATGCCCAGAATCCACTCAACGTTACCGCGCACTACTTGCCTCATTCTAAAAAGAAATCATGAACGCCAAACGAGACTACTACAGTCTTAAGATAAAGAATTCCTCAAACAGTTCTAACGCTCTATTCAACATTGTAAGAAACCTAATCGAAGAAAACAACCACCGCACTACCACAACAAACACAAACAACCTAAGCCAAGATCTAGCCCTGTTCTTCAAGAACAAAATAAGTAAGATCACCAACGCCTTCAACACCCTCTCAAACACGGAGGATCAGAATGCTAAATATACCACAACTCCCTGGACGAACTTCGTCCCAATTTCCAACAAAGATGCCGAAAACCTACTAACAAAAATCAACCCAGCACGCCACGAGCTAGACACCATCCCAACCCGATACCTGAAAGAAATGGCACATGTCATTGCCCCGACCATAGCAGCTATCATAAACAAATCCCTCAAAGAAGGGATACTCCCCTCCCAACTAAAAACAGCAACTATCACTCCTATCTTGAAAAAGAAGAACCTTGACCCCGATGACCTGAATAACTACCACCCTATCTCAAACCTCCCACTTCTCGCCAAGTTGACGGAGAAAGCAGCCTTGATTCAGCTTAACGAGCATCTAGAAGACAACAATATCCTCCATATATCACAACACGGATTCAGAAAAAAACAGAAGCACCGAAACTCTTCTAATCAACCTATCAAACAAATTAATTAGAGGCCTCGATGACAAACTTAATCACCTACTAATCCTACTTGATCTTTCCGCAGCTTTCGACACGGTTGACCATGATACCTTGATTTCTAGCCTGGCACACGTTGGCCTGGCCGACAAAACACTAAGCTGGTTCACCTCCTTCCTAAAGGATAGATTCTTCAAGGTCACCATTAACAACAATTCATCCAACCCCCTTCCCCTCGACACCGGGGTACCACAAGGCTCCGCCCTATCTGCCACCCTCTTTAATATATACCTACTCCCACTCTGCCACTTCATCTCAAGTCTTGGCCTAACATATTTTATGTACGCAGATGACATTCAACTAATCATCCCCGTATCCAACTCCATTGAAGAGGCTCTGAACTCCACAGCCAAACACCTAATCGCTATCAGAGACAAACTAAACCATCTAAAACTATGCCTCAATATGAATAAAACCGAATGCATCCTCATAGGCAAACACAACCCAGGGCCGACAACTCCCTCACACTTTCTACAAATTGACAACACTTGCATACAACTCAAAAACACAACAAAAGACCTCAGAATCTGGATCGACAATGAACTCAGCTTAAAAAAGAACATCGCTGCGAAAACAAAAGAAGGATTTATGAAACTTCACATCCTGAAACACCTAAAACCACTTATCCACCATCAAGATTTCCGAACAGTGCTGCAGCACCTGATCTTTAACAGCCTCGACTACTGCAACTCTCTTATGATCGGCCTCCCAAAATCAACCATAAAGCCACTCCAAATGTTGCAAAACGCTGCAGCCAGAATCCTCACTGGCAAGAGGAAATCAGATCATATCACCACTGTTCTGAAAAGTCTCCACTGGCTACCTATAGCACAAAGAATTGAATTCAAAACCCTGATAATTGTCCACAACACAATTTTCAAACAAACCGACCCCGCCCTCAATGACATGATTCACATTCACAAAGCACAACGCTCTACCAGATCTGCATGCAAAATGGCCCTTGACATGCCTTCCCCCAGTATTGCCAAACTGACTGCCACGAGGAACAGAGCCTTCTCTATCGCAGGTCCCAAATTATGGAACACCCTACCTCAACACCTAAGTTCACTCAGCGACATTAAATCTTTTAAAAAGGAACTCAAAACCTGGATTTTCAACCTAACTTTCCGTGACGGAGTCAGCTAAGCCGTCACTCCTCTCCACCCCTTAGCAAGTCTTTACCGATTCCCCCCGAATGTCCTCCCCCCCCTCTTCTACCTCCCTCCGCCCTTTCCAGATCCCCCCCCCTCCCCGCTCCCACCCCTTCCTCATCCCCGACACTTTCTTCCCCCGGTTTACCCCGCCCCTCCCCTTGAGTTCTGCCCCCTTTCCCCACGACATTATACGATGTCACCGCCTGCTGTAAAGTAACCTTTTCAGTTTGTTATCGTTGCTCTCCCTTTTAACCCTTCCCCTACTCTGTTCACTGTTGTTTAAGTCGTTCAAGTGTTACCAAACTGTATTAAGTTGTTATCTTGTAAACCGGAGTGAAGGCAACCCGCTATACTTCGGTATAAAAAAACCTTGAAATAAATAAATAAATAAACGTATCCAGCTATCTTAGGGGTTCATTTATCAAAGTGCCATAAGGTGTTTTCGCATGCAAAAATGCCATTAATGCATGTGAAAGCACCATAACATCTGCTGTGATGCAAATGAGAGGATATTGGCCAAGTTCACAGTTTTGTGAAGCTGTATTGCATAGCTTTAATGTGAATTTTAACTACAACTTTTTCATTAAGCCATGTGATAGGGCTTTATCATGAGAGAGAGAGAGAGAGAGAGACAGACTAGCCACAATATTGTCACGCTAGATAGATATTTATATCTCTATGGGAGGCCCACCTAGTAACTCGAGGTGAGGTTTAGGTATTAGTGTAAGGGTTAGGGGCCACTTTGACATTCAAAGTGAGATGTGCGAACAGCTCTCTTGTGAAGATTTGATGACCTTTGGAGTGAGGAAACTCACCCAAAGATGAGATTTGTGCAATGTTCTCTCAACCTAGCTTGATGGACTCTCTACCTGGGTAAAATCTCTCTCTCTCATCACAATTTGTGCTAAGATAGCACTTTGCATATGTATTATCATAATAAACTGCCTATTTGCATAAAGCACACCCTTTTCCTATCGCATGCAATATGTAGTACATTTTGATAAATCCAGGTCTTAGCCAGATAGGGGTAGATTTTAAAAAAGAGCGCGATCGCGTACTTTTGTTCGCGCAGCAGGCGCAAACAAAAGTACGCTGGATTTTATAAGATACGCGCATAGCCTGGATTGGCGTGTGCAAGGCTACCGATTTTGGGCAGCCTGCGTGCGCCGAGCCGCGCAGCCTGCCTCCGTTCCCTCCGAGGTCGCTCCGAAATCGCCCTCCCCTCACCTTCCCCTCCCTAACCCACCCCCCCGGCCCTATCTAAACCCCCCCTTACCTCTGTCCCTCGATTTACACCTGCTAGAAGCAGACGTAAATCTACGCGCGCCAGCGGACTGCTGGCACGCTTTCATACGACCCAGGGGCTGGTCTGGAGGCCTCGACCACGCCCCCGGGCCGGCGCCACGCCCCTGGTCCTGCCCCCGAAACACTGCGTCATTCGGCCCCGCCCATGACACGCCCCCAACACACCCCCTTAAAAAAACCCCGGGACTTACGTGCGTCCCGGGGCTCTGCGCGCGCCGGCGGCCTATGCAAAATAGGCATGCCGGCGCGCGAGGGCCCTGCTCGCGTAAATCCCAGCGGATTTACACGAGCAGGGCATTTAAAATCCGCCCGAAAAGTAGAAATTTATCCAGATAAGTGCAACATATTTGCACATTTTTTTGTCACACATGCAGGTTGCTAAGTACATTTGCATGTGTTTTATAACCCCACATATCATATGCATAAGGGTTATAAAATAAAAGTTGATTTCTGTGCACCCATATACAAGTATATATAGGCACGCACAGCTGTTTTAAAGTTATCCTCCCTGTTTTTTTTTTAATTTCAATATTTTTATTGAGTCTACACGAGGTGGTATACCCGAGTCAACAGACAAGAAGAATCAGTATGCGGAGAGGTTGGGACCCCATAAGGTTGGATATATATTGCCATTACATTCCCCTGAGGAAAGACCAATGTCTGAAACATGGACAGTTTGTGTCGGGATCATCATTAAAGGTTTGACATCATTGACCAACATATTTGGGAAGTCGAATGTGGACCCTCTTCAAAATTTATTTCAAAGCTTGACAGCTTGAACAGTGTTTATTTCGTACATATAATCAATGATCACAGTGCCACGGAAGAGTCTGATGTTCTAGTGGGACTTTCACAAAAAAATATCTAGTTAAAAAAAAACACCACGGAGGAGGAGGCTGGTTGATGATTATAACCAATTACGTATTGGTGCGGGGACACCTACACTGTATATGAAACCTCCCTCCTACTCCATAAATATATTTTTGAATTTAGTGACGTATTTGATAGAAAATTATTAATTCCACGGAGTGTAGGTGCATGAAAGCCTTTAATAATATTGACAAAGATACGTAGAAACATCATTTTAAACTATGATATTTTGTCAGCGATAGAGTTTCTCTTGATTTTTGTTCTATCTGAGGAGGAGCCTGAGAAATGTAAAACAAATTGAAAAAGAAGATTAGGTCTGTTCTCAGCTTTCCTAAGGGCTTTAGAGAAATAAACCCTTTTAGGTTTCTTGGTTTCCAATAAATAGAATTTGATAGATGCCTCAAACTAAGTTTCAGTTTTTGGGGTTTTAGTTTTGTGCCATCTTTACAACTGGCAGAGTTAGCAGTTTAAAGTTCTTAATCCTGAATGAAACCATGACATCTCCCCATTAGTTCTTTGTGCATATTGATAGAGTGGGGCTAATTGATCATGGCCTTGTTTTAGAATGGAGTCCCATGTTGAAATCTTCAAATCTTATGATAGAAAAGTGGAAAAGTGAGTCTTTGAGAAATAGCTATTATATCCATGGATGGAGTTTGTTTTATAGAAAAAAAACAAACTTTGTTTAGTTGAGACAAGAGAAGAGGTGGAGCAATGCAAACAAAATATAATCATTTTGTAATCAGTTCATGCAAAGAATATTGGCTTAATTAATAAGTGAGGTATATTGACAGCATCAGATGTGAAGATCAGATCCAGAAAGTGTCCTGCTTTTTGTGTTGGCTGATCATCCATTGAGTTAGCAGCAAATCTTGCATGTCTGTAAAAAATGTAGCCTCCATGGGTTTCTTCTGCTATTTGGCATGAAGCTTAAAATTCCCATGGAGTTAAACATGAAAACCTTTTTAGAACACATTCATTAATGAGGGTGAGTTAGCCAGCCAGTGTTGTATTGCTAATAGGATGAGGCTGGTGTAAAAGTAAAAGGTAATATTTTAGGTCTTTATTAAACTGAAGAAACAGGATTTCAAAACCATTATATACAGAAGAGCTTAGATTAGTTAAATTATGTGATTGATGAAAGATTACTGCCAATCCTCCTCTTTTCTCTTAATTCTTCCTTTGTGCAAGAAAGAATAGTTTGGTGGACAAGCCTGTTGGAAGCAGGCAGAATCACCTATTTGAAGTAAAGTTGCAGTTATAAATAAGTAGCAGTTGCCTCATTTCGGTGCTCTGTCCTAGACTAGGGGGTGCTATGGGTTGGGTTCAGGTCTGGATGGGAAGGAAGATTTCCCTTCCGGGGTCACTAGTACTGCCTAAATCACCAACTGTGCGATGATTTCACAATTAAAACTTTCCAGGAGATGCCAAGTAGTGAAGAACACTAGCAGGGAAGCCTAAATCAGAACAATTAGAAGGAACTTGGAGGAAAAAAGGGGCCTGTCCATCCTCTAGTGAGTCAAAAAAAAAAGGAATAAACTGGCAGAAAAATACCACTCTTGAGTCTGTAATAGATGTTCAAATGAAATAGTCTTTAATGTAACTTATAAAGGATGATCCAGGCCACAATACCAAAAATCAAAAATAGCATCAGAAATAAGATGGCAATGAATATTATTGTCAATTTAGTTCTCTTCTCTCTTCCCTTGCACCATTATCCAGGGAGTAAAAGTTCTCACCCTGTAATGCTGGGTAACTAGAATGGGGTTTCAGCATAAAATTGATCAAAATGTAGAAAAATATCCCCAGACTCAAAAACTGCAGGGTAACAGTCCCCAAGTACAAAAACATTGAAAACTCTACTTCGGTCAAAATCTTAAACATCTTTCTCAAATGGGAAAATTCACAATAGGGGTTAGCCCCTAGAGTCCTTATCTCAAAAGTCTCAATTTCTTCTTACCCTTGCTTATTCAGACTACTCAGGCAACAAGATCGTTACCCAAATACTTTGGGATAGCAAGTGTACGGCCTTCCCTTCAGATTGGTCAAGTTCAAAGTCCAAAAATCTTAATCAGAAGTCCATCAGTGTTCAAATATGAAAAGTGATGAGCCAAGGCACATTAAAAAAGGATGTGTAAATCATCTCTTGACACCCTGTGAAGAATCTCAAACTCCCTTATTCTTCCTCAGGATCCTGGGGGGATCCAAACTTTTCAATAGTGACTGTAATTCTGAAGGGATTTCTTCCTCCTAAGCTGAAATCCTAGGAGAATGTCCTACTTCTCCAACAACTCTCTTGAGATCATTGGGAATCTCCAGCTGTTCTCACCAACTCTTTAGCTTCTCCTTCCCACTAAAGCACTGAGCATGCTCCAGGAGCTTATATACCCTAGATGCCATACCCCCAAAAGGTGGGCTACAGCAATGGGAGAAATTCTAAAATACAAAACCCTTTCTACTATCCCTAGTTAGAAAATCACTGGGAAATATTAGTGATTGGTGAAGCCCAGTCAGAAATAGTATATGAAGACTATGTTCCATAATTATATCCACTCCAGAAAGAAGAGATATCAATTGTTAATTGAATGAGCATTTAGTAGAGCACAGTTCAACAGAGAGGAGGGTGGCAAGTGATTTGCTAGCGAGACAGATTATTGAAAACAAGGAGTTATTTCCTGGAGCACTCTAAGTCTGACTGCAGTAGATAGATTTATTGGACTTATATCAGGGACAATTTCTCCTGCTTTCAATACAAATAGAATTAGGAAGAGTTGTTGATATCTTAAGTAAGAGGAGAAGAGAGAGGCTTGCCGACTTTAAAAGATTCAATAGAAGGAGGTTTAACTGGGAGAAATTTACAATGTCAAATCCAAAATTTGGAAAGGGGTGGGAAAAACTAGGAAGTAAACTATTTACAACCCCACCATAAAAAAGGCCCAGGAACAATAGGAGGCTTGGACCTGAGAGGCCTATGGGGCTGGTGGCTATGGTGCTTGCCTCATTCTTACCAGCTCAAGAGCTACTGTGTAGCCCTCTTGAGCATGGGTGAGTCACACCAAGACCTCCACCTTTCTCTTAAAGTCAGCTCACAGTCCACAGACTTCCTCCCCATCCCTCCACAGCAACCCAAAACTAATTGAGAGTCCTGTCCTCTGGGCTAGGAGTGGGTGCTCCTGTTGCAGGTGTGGACTCTGTAGCCAAGGAGTTGCTGCAGAGAATCAGGCAAAGGTCTCTATGGACCTGCCCACCAAATTTGCCCATCAAAACCTGGGTTCCACCAGAACCTACATCCTAAGGTCCCAGGGCCAAAGGGGGAGGAGGCCCTATTGGAATGAGGAGAAAGATTTTTGCAGCTATAGGCCCAGGTTCTCTCGTGGGGGTGGGAGGAGAGTGGCTGTTATACTGCTGCAGTGTTCATTGCTGCTGGTTGTGGTAGTGGTGATGTGGTTCCTGTTCCCCTGCAGCAGGCATAGCTGCTTTAGCAGCAGAATGGGCCAGGAAATGTTCCTCTTCTTCTTCATCATCTCCTCCTTCTTTGATGAAGAGCAGATATTATCTGTGAACTGAGCAAAAAGTGTGTGGCAAGCCATCAGCTGGTATGATCCAGATGTGATGTGCAGCATTATACAAACAATTAGAGGGCATTGTATGTCTGGGAGAGGGGAAGGCTATTGACATTGCTTTTAATGGTAGGAAACCAATGTTATATAGGGGTTGGCAAGACAATACATAGGTTCCCTATGTATTGTCTTGCCACCCTGCTGTAAAACACCATGTCTTGCTGTCTTGCCACCATGCTGTAAAACACAGGTGTACCTTCTGTACACCTGTGTTTTACAGCATGGTGCCTAACAAGTAATGGGGCTTTTATAGTTAGTGAGGTTTGGGTGGACCCTTGGACACTGTGGCAGCTGACCACGCCCATGGGGTAAGTCCCGTGAGGGGCCACAGGTCAGGCTCAGCTCTGGACACACAAACATATGTAAGATAACCAGATTAGTTTAAAAAATTGCTACTTAGCCAGCTAAGACAGATAGCCAGAGTCTGTTACAGATTTGTGGCACATTGGAGTTTGGATAAGGGAATATATTCTAAAGAAAAACAAACAAGTCAATGAGGTTTTTTCTTTTCAAGAACAGTAACTCAGCACTACTTTTATTAACAAGGTAAATGAAGCTGTAAGTGGCCAGCAACTCAACTTACATAGAAACAGGAAGCAAGTAAAAACATATTCAGAACAGTAAAGAAGCTCCAATAGCTAACTCAATAAAATCCAGCACAATGACATGAAATGTGTTTCCTACATTCTCCTACAGATGTGAATGTCACTTGATAGTGTAGTCTTCTTTAATGAGTCCAAATCTTTGCATACAGAATTTATTCTTATTCTTCTGAAGTGGTTTGGTCAAGGCATTAGTAATCATCTCTTCTGTTGAGATTTCAGTTGAAATCACTTCATCTCTTAAGAATAAGTAACATCAATGTGTTTTGTTCACTGATGTTGAATGTACTCCTCCAATTTCATTGCAGATTGGTTGTCAGTTTTTATGTTAACTGGGTTTTAAGTATTTCTTAGGCCCAAATTATTCCAGAATTTTAGTTAGCCATGTTCCTTTTTTTGATAGTTTTGCACTGAGTGATATATTCAACTTCACAAGTAGATAAATTAAGCATGCCATCTGTTGTTTAATAGCTTTACCATTATTACAACTATTTTTCATTTATACAGCACACAGCACTGTACAGACATACACAGTAATGTACAGATACACATAAGAGACAATCCCTACTCTATGAAGTTTTCAATCCATTCGAGACAAACAAGAGTCAAAGGCCTGGATTTATCAAAATGCAATAAATATCGAATGCAAAAGGAAAAGGGGTGTGTTTTATGGTAATAGCCTATTTATCACAAAGTGCAATATCTTAGCACTTCGCATAGGTATTACCGCAGAATGCAATAACTACCACTTTGCAATAATTACCACTATTGTTGCAATTCCTACCTACAACCACTGAGAGAGAGAGAGAGAGAGAGAGAGAGAGAGTTAGAGAGAGCGCCAAACTATAAGGCCTTCATAGTAGTTAGGAAACTCACCCAAAGATGAGATTTGTACAATGTTCTCTCAGCCTATGTTGCATCCGTCGGTTGCAGATGGCTGCGACTGCTCTGCCTTACATCTTTTCTTCCCTTTTCCTCCTCCTTGGGCAAGATGGCTGCCTCCGGTGCCAAGTGCCGAGGGCCTCAGCTTCTCCAGCTTAGCATGGGCTTTCCAGTCTGCCATGCTCACTCCTGTGGCCTCCTAGGGCGTGCGCATGTACATCTCCTACGCTCAAATACACATCATTTTTATTTATTTTATTTTTGGCGGGAACCTTGAGAGCATCCCCACCGCATGATGTCAATACCTCCGGGTATTTAAAGCCTCCGCTTCGCTACCACCTTTGAGTTAGCAAGGACTTCGGTTTAAGCTACTCTAACTGCTCTAAGCTGCACGATTAGACACTGCTCTACACTCCAAGGGCCTCGCTCCTCAGAAGCTCAAGGCACCCACTCCTCAGGGGTCTCTCGCTTCCATCACCCTTCGGGGGCCTTTACTAACTGAGACAACTGCTCCACAGGGGTCTCGCTCTCTTATTCCTTTCAGGATCTCCGGGCTATCACATACTTGCTCCTCGAGGGTGTACCAGTCTATGTATCCTGTACCACGGACCTTCGGTCCCACCATCTCACTACCAGGAAGACGCCTACACTCCTGTGAATACCTCTATGATCCGGTGCTCTAACTCCACACAGCAGGCTCGGCGTTGCCCGGTCCCCACCTCTCTTGAACATCTGGGTGAGATTCTACATCTGAGACAGCAGTACAATCTGAGACAGCAGTACAATAAAGCCTTCCATTCATTCCGTGTCTGCTATCTGAGTTTAGCCTATCGCTGTGGTTCCCCATGGGGCCTCTCCCCATGGGCGGAGTCATTTCCACGGCGACCAAGGCTCCACTATACCACAAATACAACAGCCTAGCTTGATGGACTCTCTACCTGGGTAACATCAAGCTAGGTTGAGAGAAAATTCTACAAATCTCATCTTTGGGTGAGTTTCCTCACTCCGAAGGACATCAAATCTTCACAATGGTGTACCTTTCTGTTCGTATATCTCACTCTGAGACGTAACCTCACCTCGAGTAACTAGGTGGGCCTTATATAGAGGGATTAATACCTAACTACTATGAGGGCCTTATAGTTTGGCTCTCTCTCTCTCTCTCTCTCTCTCTTCCCCCCAGCAGCTTAAAATAGTGAAAATGCTGTTTGCAAAAGCATCGCAAAGTGCGATAAAGTCATATCGCACAGCTTTACGCAAATGAAAACGGTGTAGTTAATTTCCATGTTAAAATTGTGTGATATGGCTTTGCAAATTGTGAAGCCAGCCCACTTAGACAGAAATCTCGCCCCAAAATCCCCTTTTCCCAATTTGCTTCGCACCATGCATTATGGTGCTTTTCACATGCGTTAATGGCATTTTACGCATGCAAAAACACCTTAAGGCATGCGAAAACGCCATATAGCACTTTGATAAATGACCCCCAAAGTGAGGTGCATTTATTATAGTTAGGCATTAAAAACAATAAAAAAAAAAGAGCTTTGAATGTGACCAGAGAGGGAGCATAACACACTGACTCAGGGAGTCTATTCCAGGCATATGTGCAGCAAGGTAACTAACATGGAATTGAGAAGTAGTGATGGAGGAGAAGGGTACAGATAAGAGCAACTTTCTCAATGAACAGAGATCATGAAGATAAGAGTAGGGTAGAGAAGTGATGGTAGATAATTAGAAGCTGCAGATTGATGACATCTGTAAGCAAGTAAGAAGTTTGAACAGGAGCAGATTGGTCTAATGGGGATTGAGCATACCCCGGTAGGCCAATCTGCTCTGGTCATGTGGTTTCCTTTCCTCAGTATTTGGTCACTGGAATCAATGATGGCAAAATAACTCAAGTCCCTGACCACCAGTGGCCAAAGAAAAAAAGAGGGGCCATAACAGAGCCCATTCCACTGCCCCAAGGATAGCCCTGGCAGGGCCACAGAGGAACCCTTCCACTGCCACTTGAAGAGAGGCCGACAAGGTAGCGGCACAGCCCATCTTTCCATGGCCTGAAGAAAGACTTGGTGGGGCTGTGACAAAGCCATGCTACCTTGGCCTGAAGAGAGGTTGGCATGGCCACAGGGGAACCCATCCCATCATGGCCCAAGGAAAGGTTTGTGGGGCCGCAGTGGAGCCCATCCCACCACAGCCCAAAGAAAGGCTTGGCTGGGCCATGCAAAAATAGGAGTAGGAGGCCTTGAGAGTATGAATGCCTGAGTTCTTTTGTGTGTGTAAGAGAAAAGGATTGTTTGTGAAAGCATAGGTGTGTGTATGAGAGAGAGTCTGTGTATGTGTGAGAAAGCACTGTGTGTGTATATGTGAGTGTGTGTGTTGTTATGTGTGTGAGAGCACGGGTGGGTGTTTGTGTGTGTATGTGTGTGTGTGTGTGTATGTGTGTGTATTAGGGATGTGCAGGAGAAAAAAAACTTGTTTTCATTTTTGGTTCTTTTTTTGGGAGGTTCTTTTTTCCAAGGTTTTCATATTGTGGATTGCTAGATTTGTTTTCATTTGTGAGAAACAAATGAATCAAATAATTAAAAAAAATAATGGATAAGAATGAAAACAAGTTCTTCCGGGGCCTCCCGCCTGCCTGACTAAATGCCAAGACTGGGATCCTTCCCAGCCCCCACTTACCCATTCTAGTGGGGATCCACTGGCTTCAGCCTAGGCCCAGGCCGAAGCCTTGGCCTTGCATAGGCCAAGAGCACAGTAGACCACCGCGACCTCAACCTACTCAAGGCCAAAGCTTCGGCTTGATTCGGAGGCTGGGACCCAATGTCGAGGTCTCATACGGACTTAGGGCCATGCCATGACTTGACCTGAATGCCGGGTCCTGATGCCGGGGCCTCGGCCTGGACCCAGGCTCAATGCTGTGACCTGACGCGAATGCCATGTCCCAACCCCGAAACCTTGGCCTGGATCCATGCCCGTTGCCGTGACCCAACTTGGAGGCTGGGTTCTGACACCGGGTCCCGACACCAGGGCCTATGCCTAGGCTCAGGCTTGGGCTAAGATCCAGGCCCGATGCCACGATCTGCCCAAAGACCAGGTCCCGATGCGAGGGCTTCGGCCCAAACCCAGGCCTAATGCTGAAATCTTGGCCTAGACCCAGGCCTGATCTGACCCAGAGGCCGGGTCCTGACGCTAGGGCCTAAGCCCAGACCCAGGCCCAACCCTGAGGCCTTGGCCCAGTGTTAAACCCAGGCCTTGGAGCTTCTTCTTCCTGCACTTGTTTCTTCAGTATTTGGAAGCCATTTGACTCTGTCTGCTGGGGTCATGCTGGAGTTAATTATCTCTGGCTCATTTATCCCAGTGGATGCGCTATTTTGATGCACAGAAATGTATAAATTAGATCCAGCGGGACCCCAGTGGACGGTGTCATCTGGCTTGCAAGTGCTGAACAAAGAAGAGGGCAAAGAAGATGATCTGAGGCCTAGGCCTGACTCTGGGCAGAGGCCTAGGTATCAGGCCTGGGTCCGGGCCTAGGCCCTGGCATCAGGAACTGGCTCCCGGGCCAGGTCGCAGCATGGGGCCTGGGCTCATACTGAGGGCCAGGAGTCAGGTCCTGGTCTCTGAGCTGGATCACAGCATCATGCCTGGTTCGGGCCAAGGCCCCAGCATCGGGAGCTGGCCTTCGGGTCAGGCCTCGGTTTCGGGCTTGGGTCTGGGTCTAAGCCCTGGCATCAGGACCTGGCCTTCATCAGATACCCGATGAAGAAGGCAAGTTTTTTTTTGTTGTTTAATTTTTGAGGATCTCGGCTGAGGTTCCAGCATCAGCCCATGCCTCTGCTGAGACTCTGGTGTCATGTTCAGGCATAGGCCGGGGCCCCTGGTTTGGGCCTTAGCCTATGCCCTAGGTGAGGCCCTAGCTTTTGGTCTAGATCTAGGCCCAAATTATTAGTTTAAAATGAAATGCAAGAATAAGATTCATTTCATTCAGGGGATCTCCGATTACTTAGGTGCCCCCAAATGAAACTAATTTGCCTTCTTTTAAATCTCTACTACCATAACCTACCATAACCCACCAAAATAAAAGAACCCATAATAATGCTGCCAGCCTACCCCCTCATTCTCCTCCCTCACTAGAGAATAAAATAAAATATGGGTTCTTCATCCCTCCACCTTCCAAGCTACCCACTCCCTCCTCCCTTCAAGTCCTTCCACTCAACCAGTCTCTCAATCACCACCGTGTTTCAAGCCTGAAATCACAGTAGGATGCAATCCTGAGCTCTTCTACTATAGCACTGAATATTTTGAAATTGTCTCTAAATAGACTACCAAAATCCAAATGACTATGATTTGGCCCAGGAATGGATTACATATACAGAAGAGGTTTGGTTAGCTGGATAACTTTAATCAAGGATATTCAGTGGGACATTTATTCCACTGAATATTCCTGGCTAGCTGTAACCATATAATCATACCTGGGAGTTCTCTGGATTTGACCCAGAGGCTCAGGGTTTAGAGACCTGTCTCCAGGTCTCAGGGAGAGCACCTAGGATCTCTGGTGTCCTAGAAGTCTCCAGGTCTGCTCAGCTGCAGCCTCTTTCCTCAGTCTATACAGAGGTGGTAGCAGGCACTAGGATGGGGTCCGAGGCAGGAGGAAGCTCTGCTGCCAGTTCTGCCTGATGATTGGTTCTAGCTATCACAATGAACCAATCAGAAGTGGGAGGCAAGGAAACACTGCTAGTCCTGCATGGATCAGGGTGAACAGATGGTGAGACAGCAAAGGAAACTGTACAGGCTACGTTGAACTTGTAAGTGTGTGAAGATGAATCTGGCCTGCTGCCTGACTGCCAGATAAGTGGATTGCCACTTCTACTTCTGGAGAGGTGTCACTTTCCCAGGGCCGGTGGAAGCACTAGGCGACCTAGGCCTGGGCCTAGAGCGCCGAGCATTAGGGGGTGCCGAGCTGTGGTATACCGAGGGGAAGTCAGGGGGAGCCAATGCGGCCGCCAGTGGACCTCATCCCACTGGTGGCTGAGCAGTGAACTACCGCTGTGCTGTGCTGTGTGCTGGACACACACAGCAGGAAGATCGGCAAGGCCGTGGTGAAGCTCATGTCACCGCGGCCCGAAGAAAAAGGTCGCGTCCAAACCTGCAGGTGCTCCTCCTCCTTCTTGCCCGCACGGCCCTGGAAGAAAACGTTGCCGGAGCTGCGTGGGCAGGAAGGAGGAGGAGCATCAGCCGTGTGCAGAAGAAGGGCAGCATTTATAGTCATTCGCAAATCTCAAGTTGCAGCAGGCTGAGAAGAGGAGGAGGCACGGTAGCAGGGCCACCGCCATGGATCCCACATGGCGGGTGGCCCGAGAAGTTCAGGGCCGCTGCAGAGCCCATCGTGCGGTGACCCGTGAAGAGAACGCCCAGAGGCAAGAGAGAGGCTGAGGGCCTGTAGAGTGTGTGTGTGTGTGTGTGTGTATGAGATGAGTTGAGAGATTGTGTGTGTGTGAGAGTGAATTGAGAGACTGTGTATGGGAGTGAGGACCTGAATGTTTGCAGAGACAGCATGTGAGAGCCTCTGTGTGTGTGAGAGAGGAAGCATGTGACAGTGAGAGCCTGTGCTTGAGCAAGACAGCATGTGGGAGTGAGAGAGAGAGCCTGTGTGTGTGAGAGTCAGACAGCATGTGCCAGTGAGAGACTGTTTGTATGAATGATTGTATGAGAGAGAGCATGTGACAGTGAGAGCCTGTGTGTGTGTGAGAGAGAGAAAAAGCATGTGGGAATGAGAACCTGACTGTGTGTTTGAGGGAAGAAGATAGATGGAGAGAAAAGAAATAGAAAAAAAGACAATATAAAAGGAATTGGCAGAAAAAATAAGACAGGGAAGTTGGAACAAAAATGCCTGTGACCAACCAATTAGAAAACTAAGATCAGACAGCAAAGGTAAAAAAAAATAAATTACTTTTTACTGATTGGCACATGTAATCTTTCTTTGGTAATGTGCAAGAGTAGTACTTTCTCTGGGGTAGATTTTCAAAGGGGTACGCATGTAAGATACCTACCCCAAACCCCCCCTGCGTGTGCCGAGCCTATTTTGCATAGGCTCGGCGGCGCACGCAAGCCCCGGGACATGCGTAAGTCCCGGGGCTTGCAAAAAGGGGCGATCGGGGTTGTGGCCAGGGGGCGCGGTTTGGGATCGTGGGCGTGCCCGGGGGCGTGTGGGCAGTCCAGGGGCGTGGCCGAGTGCCCCGACACAGCACGGGTAAGTTACTACTCTCTGGAGGCAGTAGTAACTTTTCCGATAAAGGTAGGGGAGGGGTCTAGATAGGGCCGGGGGGGGGGGGGTGGGTTAGGTAGGGGAGGGAACGGGGTAGGGGGGTAGAAAGAAAGTTCCCTCCAAGGCCGCTCCGATTTCGGAGCGGCCTCGGAGGGAATGGGCAGCACGCACAGGGCTCGGCACGCGCAAGTTGCACAAATGTGCACCCCCTTGCGCGCGCCGACCCCAGATTTTATAAGATACGTGCGGCTAAGCGCGTATCTTATAAAATCTGGTGTAGTTTTGTTCGCGCCAGTGGCGCGAACAAAACTACGCGCGCTCATATGTTTTTAAAATCTACCTCTCTGCGGATCTCACAATGTACGAGATCAGCATGGAGGAAGTGGAAACCCACGGGGCCTGCAAAGAGGAGGCAGCAGAATGGGCTTTAATGCCAGTAGCAGCAATCAGCACCTCCCCAATAGCCATGCGGCAGAGTGACAGTGGCAGCAGAGGAATGAGAGAGGCTCCGAGGTTGCTGGCAAAAGAAAGAGAGGGGCTCTGTTTTTAGTAGAGATGTGAATTGTTTTCCATATCGTCTTAACGATAGAAATCGTGTGGCAGGGCAAGAAAATCGTGTTAGGCACGATTTTTTAGTTAGTTAACTCGAGTTAGTGCGCACTAACGGGAGTTAGTGCGCATTAACTGGGAGTTAGTGCGCACTAACTGAAAATGATACAATTTGACACTTTTCAGGTCAGTTAAGGTCAGTTTACGAATGAATATGTATTCCTATTGGCTGCCCTCTTATTTATTCATGTTACCAAGCTTCCCACTGACAGTATATGGGGGATGGGAAATGGAAACAGTTGGTAGCTTGACAAAACAAGTAATGTGATCAGTCAATGTGACTAGAACTTGTGCCCTAACCCTGATACCAGGGGTATTGTGATCTTCCTGCACACAGTGCCCTATCCCTATTAATACCAGGAGTGTTGTGATCTTCCTGCACACAGTGCCCTAACCCTGGCACCAGGGTTGTTGTGATCTTCCTGCACACAGTGCCCTATCCCTATTAATACCAGGAGTGTTGTGATCTTCCTGCACACAGTGCCCTAACCCTGGCACCAGGGGTGTTGTGATCTTCCTGCACACAGTGCCCTATCCCTATTAATACCAGGAGTGTTGTGATCTTCCTGCACACAGTGCCCTAACCCTGGCACCAGGGGTGTTGTGATCTTCCTGCACACAGTGCCCTATCCCTATTAATACCAGGAGTGTTGTGATCTTCCTGCACACTGTGCCCTAACCCTGACACCAGGGGTGTTGTGATCTTCCTGCACACAGTGCCCTATCCCTGGCACCAGGGGTGTTGTGATCTTCATGTACACAGTGCCTTATCCCTGTTAATACCAGGAGTGTTGTGATCTTCCTGCACACAGTGCCCTATCCCTAATACCAGGGGTGTTGTGATCTTCCTGCACACAGTGCCCTATTCCTGATACCGGGGGTGTTGGGATCTTCTTGCACACATCCCGGTATCAGGGATAGGGCACTGCATGCAGGAAGATCACAACACTTCTGGTATCAGGAATAGGGCACTGTGTGCAGGAAGATCACAACACCCCTGGTATTAGGGATAGGGCACTGCGTGCAGGAAGATCACAACACTCCTGGTATTAATAGGGATAGGGCACTGCATGCAGGAAGATCACAACACCCCGGAGGAGTGAGGGTCAGGCAGCTCCCCCCTGTCTGTGAAGCCAGCCTCTCACTAGCAATGCAGGGAGGGAGCTGTCTCAGACTTCACCATCCTCCCCCCCCCCCCCCCTCACCCACACACCATTCACTAGCTGGGACATGGGGGAAGTCAGGAGTGAGGGTCAGGCAGCTCCCCCCTGTCTGTGAAGCCAGCCTCTCACTAGCAATGCAGGGAGGGAGCTGTCTCAGACTTCACCATCCCCCCCCCTCACCCACACACCATTCACTAGCTGGGACATGGGGGAAGTCAGGAGTGAGGGTCAAGCAGCTCCCCCCTGTCTGTGAAGCCAGCCTCTCACTAGTAATGCAGGGAGGGAGCTGTCTCAGACTTCACCATCCTCCCCCCCCCCCCCCTCACCCACACACCATTCACTAGCTGGGACATGGGGGAAGTCAGGAGTGAGGGTCAGGCAGCTCCCCCCTGTCTGTGAAGCCAGCCTCTCACTAGTAATGCAGGGAAGGAGCTGTCTCAGACTTCACCATCCTCCCCCCCCCCCTCACCCACACACCATTCACTAACTGGGACATGGGGGAAGTCAGGAGTGAGGGTCAGGCAGCTCCCCCCTGTCTGTGAAGCCAGCCTCTCACTAGTAATGCAGGGAGGGAGCTGTCTCAGACTGGTATCAGGGTTAGGGCACTGTGTGCAGGAAGATCACAACACCCCTGGTGCCAGGGTTAGGGCACTGTGTGTGCAGGAAGATCACAACACTCCTGGTATTAATAGGGATAGGGCACTGTGTGCAGGAAGATCACAACACCCCTGGTGCCAGGGTTAGGGCACTGTGTGCAGGAAAATCACAACACCCCTGGTGCCAGGGTTAGGGCACTGTGTGTGCAGGAAGATCACAACACCCCTGGTGCCAGGGGTTAGGGCACTGTGTGTGCAGGAAGATCACAACACCCCTGGTGCCAGGGTTAGGGCACTGTGTGTGCAGGAAGATCACAACACCCCTGGTGCCAGGGTTAGGGCACTGTGTGCAGGAAAATCTCAACACCCCTGGTGCCAGGGTTAGGGCACTGTGTGTGCAGGAAGATCACAACACTCCTGGTATTAATTAGGGATGTGAATCGTGTCCTCGATCGTCTTAACGATTGATTTCGGCTGGGAGGGGGAGGGAATCGTATTGTTGCCGTTTGGGGGGGTAAAATATCGTGAAAAATCGTTAAAAATCGAAAAATCGAAAAATCGAAAAACCGGCACATTAAAACCCCCTAAAACCCACCCCCGACCCTTTAAATTAAATCCCCCACCCTCCCGAACCCCCCCCAAATAACTTAAATAACCTGCGGGTCGTTAAAAATCGAAAAATCGAAAAACCGGCACATTAAAACCCCCTAAAACCCACCCCCGACCCTTTAAATTAAATCCCCCACCCTCCCGAACCCCCCCCCAAATAACTTAAATAACCTGCTGGTCCAGCGGCGGTCCGGAACGGCAGCGGTCCGGAACGGGCTCCTGCTCCTGAATCTTGTCGTCTTCAGCCGGCGCCATTTTCCAAAATGGCGCCGAAAAATGGCGGCGGCCATAGACGAAAAAGATTGGACGGCAGGAGGTCCTTCCGGACCCCCGCTGGACTTTTTTGCTCCCCCCCAAAAGATTCTTCTGTCTAGAGATGCCACTGATTTTCTGTGACCTTAAGCATTAGTACAAGAAGGATTAAGGGGGGATGCTGGAGATGCACACAAATGCATTGGCCCCTGGGTGCTGGAGACCCTTGGTACACCACTGGGTGCGAGCCATGTGGGGCCGCAAGTGGTGGCAAAGAGGAGTGGAGATTTGGCGGGCCGCGAGCAGTGCCCAACCTGCTTGCGACCCAGAAAACCACACAGTTGGCGGGCGTGATCGAGAATGAGGTAGGAGTCGGGACTGAGACCGGGGGGGTAGCGGCGCGACCCGGGGTGGCGCAAGGGAGAAGGCTGCACGTGCATGTTACAAAATTGGGCGTAGATTTGTGCGCGCCGGGTTGCGCGGACAAATCTACGCCCGCGCGTACCTCTTAAAATCCGGCCCTAAATTATTGCAAGTTGCACTACTTACCTACGCAGTGCAGTATATCAGAAATTTCTCTAACCATGCCCATTTTTTTTTTTTGCAGATGCTAAGAAGCCATATTTCTGCTTTATTTGTAGTATTATGATCATTCTAGGCCTTGGCCAGAAAAGGCTGAATATCGGCACTTACCCACTAAGCATTTTTCCCATAGACACTGAGTGGGAGAAAAGCCTTAGTGAATCAGGTCCTAAGTTAGCCAGTTAAATAGTTCCACCCTAGAAAACCCCTTCCCTACCCCTCACTGATCTGGATAACATTTTACCCAGATAAAAAGTTATCCGGATAAGAGACGGCCACTGAACATGGCCAAATATTGAAACAGTACTACTTAGCTGGGTATCGGCCGCTTATTGATTTACCTAAATTTGTTATATTTGCATTTTTAATAATTTAAACTGTAAACAGTAACTTGTACTTGTATGTTTGTCTTTAGAATATTTTAAATTGTAAACTGTAACCTATATTTTCTGAATTTCATTTATCACTGTACCTTACATTCATTTTAAAAACGAATTCTGTTGTAGCACACGTTGAACTGTGTTGGAAAAGTGACATAAATAAACAATGGTGATGATGATGATGATGATTTTGTCTCATTATGTTAAATTATTAGGTATGTAACATTTCATTTGTGTCATTTACTACTTTGTCATTTATGTAGTTTGTGTTGTTTCATTTCCCCTTCATGCTGTTTAAAAAAAAAATGCTGTCAAATCTAGAGTCTCTCATCCTTATTTCCCCTCCTACCCAATTATTTATCTGAAAAAAAATGCTGTCTGGGTCTGGAGCATCTCTTTAGATTCTTCTCTCCTATCCATTCACTCAATGTTTGTTTTTTAAAAAAATGCTGTTGGATCCTGGTTCCATCTTCTGCACACAAGCTATGATCAGGTCCAGGCGGCAGGCATTTATGGTCAAATCCAAGGCTAAGGTCAGTACCAGGAAGGCAAGCCAATGGAGGACAAGGACAGACAGATAGACACTGGTCAAGACTAGCAAGATAAGGCTGATGAGACAGCCTAAGCAAGGCAAGGCTGGACGAGAGAAATCAGGAACGCAGGAATTCATGAACACAAGAGCAACATGCTATGCACAAGGAGGTGGAGTTAGGCAGTCTGGGCTGTGCTTAAATAGTGAGGGCCTGCTGATGTCACCATTAGGTGCCAGAGGATTTTCCCACCACTGGTCCTTTAAGTAGAGATGTGCAGAATGTGTTCACACCTATGGATACCCTGGGGAGGAGCAGGATGATGGATGCATGTAGGTGACATTGGAGCCGGGTCAGTTGCTTGAATCCATTGGATCATGACCCTGTTCCTGCCACAACAGGAGGATATAGGATGCACTAGGGTGAGTCGGAGAGAGCGATTGGCTGCGGGCCTACCCTGCAGCTGGCCAAATGTAACAATTCTTTTGTATTTTCAAAAGAACATATATATTTTCCTCGTTGCCTCCCCCTTTCACTAGTCACTCCTTTCACACTGGGCTGTCCCTTTCTCACTTATCACAACCCCAACTAATCTCTCTCCTACCTGTCACCCCATACAGTCACCCATTCTCTCACCATTCACCCCCCCACACACACACACACACATGCACATAATAGGGGAATTCAAAGTATGCATATCCCAAAATACCAGAACCCCTTTCCTAAAATATAAGGATTTAATATATAATATATATATATATATATATATATATATATTTATATATAATATATAAATATATATATATATATTTATATATAATATATAATATAAGAAATTGGCAATTTCAAAATATGCATATGCATTTGCATTACATGCTTTTGCTTTTGCTGACTAGAATTTGATGCTATTATTATATCATTTGTTTGTTTATTCTTGTTACCAGGCACTGGCTATCCCACCAGAAATACCACCTTGCAACTTTGGCAACACAAACAAGTAACTAAGGAGACAGCCAATGGGAATGCAGAACCATACCTCTAGCTATCAAACTGCTCCCCCGATTGAAACTTTTAAACTTATTGTTAACATTTTTAGTTAGTGCGCACTAACATGAAATACCGAATTTTATGAAATTTCAGCATTTTTAATTTCATTTCGCAGCAATACCAAAACAAGATGAAATAGATAATTTTGTTGCAATTGTCTATTTTATTTAAAATGTTTGTGCACCTCTAATGGTAATTATTACCTTTAATCAATTAACCTTGATGCTTTTGATGCAACTTTCTTCTTTAACGGCAGGGGGGGGGAGGAGTGGAAGAAGGGGTAATGGATTCTGAAAACAGCCAACGCTTGGCCCTGACTTTTATGGTCTGGGGTACTGATAACTGACATTAGGGATAAAGCATAAGACTGCTTGTATGGCCAAGTTCAAAAGCAAAGCATGTTCAAGCAGCATTGTTTGACTTATCAGGAAGGCTGCTCACCATCTAAAAATACTGCTAGCAGAATTTTGTTATGGATTTTACAGTTGCTTGGTTTTGATTGCAAGTATTACCATCATTAGCATAAGGCATGGGGGTAACCTGCACGGAGCGGTAATTACTACCATAAGAAACTTGCTGGGAAGATTGGATGGACCATTTGGTCTTTTTCTGCCAACAATGCTATGTTACTATGTATGTAACTGTTGGGAACAATACTTTGTTCCCAGAAATTTGAGGGCTAGAGGGCCCAGCTGCAAGAACGTGGAGGAGACCAATGAAGTTTTGAGCCTATACATTTTTGCTAGTCTTGTATCCATGAAACCTTGCACCAGAAACTCTTTGCTTGCCTTTTTTTCTGTGAAGATTTGAACCCCCAAACCCTTGCTTACCTTACGAGAACCTTGTACCTGTATTACATCTTGTAAGAAATATTACCAAACCCCAGTGAAGGAAACCTGCATCCTATTGTTTAAATCCTGCAAAGTGTGAGCCAGGATCTAGTTGTTTGTTTGTTTAGTGCATAACTGAATAAAGCCCAGTTTGAACCTTGAAATGAGTATGGTTTATATTTCCTGGGGCCACCAGCATAACATCCTTTGAAAATTACTATGGATATAAAGTCATCACAGTATTTTGTATCTGCTTTTTCTGTCAATAAAATGTCCATGGAAAATATAGGTCATAAATTTTAAATTACAATGTATGCACATTGTTTTCTGATCCTGTCTGAAATATGCTCCTGGGATTTTCTCCCCTTAGTCCACCTAAATGTACAAATGTTAGGGAGCCCTGCATGTACTTTTAGCCAGAGTGAGGGCAATTTTCAGACAGAAATTTACTGGAGTAAATTACTTTGGAAATTGTCCTTCACATATATATATATATATATAGACAGAGGAAAATAAAGTATTTTAAATCATATTTGTCCCTAGCTTCTGATGTTAAGAAAAATCCAATGGCAGAGCCAAAGAGGAACTGCTATAGTTAAAATGTAGAAATAGTAGTGCAATCATGCACTATTCTAGACTGACAATTTACTTATAATGATAGTGTAATCAAGTGAAATGTTATTAGGTAGATAAGACAGATTTTCTGAACTGTGCTTGGAAGATATCTTCCATGCCTCCTCCTTTCATCTAATCTGTGCTATCAAATGTATTTAGCCAAAGACAAACTAGCATCTAGACAGTAACAGATCGATGTAATTAACGATAACCTGCTACCTTTCTTATATGTCCTCAGTATTGCTACATCACTTCACTAAATCAGCACATGGTACCACTCATTGACTCAAATTGGTAGGTGTATCAAAACCTAACTAACAGTATGTTACAGGCTTAGCATTTTTCTGAGATAAAAGAGCATCTTCCAAGTTAAAACAAGAAATGCCTAACTATAAAAAGTGAAAGAGAACATTTATCAAAATCAAATTTTAAAATGGTACTTTCTCCCAAAGGAAGATGTTTCATTATCAACCTCCAATGTCTATATTTCGAAGAACACAAAATATAAAAATCTGAAAATAGTTTTTACTAAAGTTGACTCCACTTCCACCTAAGCCTTAGAGACATTTTTTTTCATCCATTGAAAATAGGAATAAGTGAACTAGTTCCAGTCTACAACTTCCATCTCTGTCCCAGTTTTGGTGGTAGGCATGGAACATGATTCTTCAACCTCATAAGAACATAAGAACATAAGAAAATGCCATACTGGGTCAGACCAAGGGTCCATCAAGCCCAGCATCCTGTTTCCAACAGTGGCCAATCCAGGCCATAAGAACCTGGCAAGTACCCAAAAACTAAGTCTATTCCATGTTACCATTGCTAATGGCAGTGGCTATTCTCTTAGGGGCGGATTTTAAAAGGCGCGCGAATAGCCTACTTTTGTTTGCGCTCCAGGCGAAAACAAAAGTACGCTGGATTTTAGTAGATACGCGCGGAGCCGCGTGTATCTGCTAAAAACCTGGATCGGCGCGCGCAAGGCTATCGATTTTGTATAGCCGGCGCGCGCCGAGCCGTGCAGCCTACCCCCGTTCCCTCCAAGGCCGCTCCGAAATCGGAGCGGCCTTGGAGGGAATCCTCTAACGCCCTCCTCTCACCTTCCCCTCCCTTCCTCTACCTAACCCACCCCCCCCGGCCCTGTCTACACCCCCCCCCTTACCTTTCTCCGGGGATTTACGCCTCCCGGAGGGAGAAGTAAATCCCCGCGCGCGAGCAGGCCTCCTGCGCGCCGGGCCGCGACCTGGGGGCGGGTACGGAGGGTGTGGCCACGCCCCCGGACTGCCCCGGGCCGTAGTCACGCCCCCGTACCCGCCCCCAAAACGCTGCCGACACGCCCCCCTCGGAGAACCCCGGGACTTACGCGAGTCCCGGGGCTCTGCGCGCGCCGGGAGGCCTATGTAAAATAGGCTTCCCGGCGCGCAGGGCCCTGCTCGCGTAAATCCGCCCGGTTTTGGGCGGATTTACGCGAGCAGGGCTCTGAAAATCCGCCCCTAAGTGAACTTAATAGAAGGTAATGGACTTCTCCAAGACCTTATCCAATCCTTTTTTAAACACAGCTATAATAACTGCACTAACCACATCCTCTGGCAACAAATTCCAGAGTTTAATTGTGCGTTGAGTAAAAAAGAACTTTCTCCAATTAGTTTTAAATGTGCCCCATGCTAACTTCATGGAGTGCCCCCTAGTCTTTCTACTATCTGAAAGAGTAAATAACCGATTCACATCTACCCATTCTAGACCTTTCATAATTTTAAACTTCTCTATCATATCCCCCCTCAGCCGTCTCTTCTCCAAGCTGAAAAGTCCTAACGTCTTTAGTCTTTCCTCATAGGGGAGCTGTTCCATTCCCCTTATTATTTTGGTAGCCCTTCTCTGTACCTTCTCCATCGCAATTATATCTTTTTTGAGATGCGGCGACCAGAATTGTACAGAGTATTCAAGGTGCGGTCTCACCATGGAGCGATACAGAGGCATTATGACATTTTCCGTTTTATTCACCATTCCCTTTCTAATAATTCCCAACATTCTGTTTGCTTTTTTGACTGCCGCAGCACACTGAACTGATGATTTCAATGTGTTATCCACTATGATGCTTAGATCTCTTTCTTGGGTTATAGCACCTAATATGGAACCCAACATTGTGTAATTACAGCATGGGTTATTTTTCCCTATATGCATCACCTTGCACTTATCCACATTAAATTTCATCTGCCATTTGGATGCCCAATTTTCCAGTATCACAAGGTCTTCCTGCAATTTATCACAATCTGCTTGTGATTTAACTACTCTGAACAATTTTGTGTCATTCACAAATTTGATTATCTCACTCGTCGTATTTCTTTCCAGATCATTTATAAATATATTGAAAAGTAAGGGTCCCAATACAGATCCCTGAGGCACTCCACTGTCCACTCTCTTCCACTGAGAAAATTGTCCATTTAATAGAGATGTGAATCGTGTGATCGATCGTCTTAACGATCGATTTCGGCTGGGAGGGGGAGGGAATTGGATCGTCGCAGTTTGGGTTTTTTAAATATCGTGTAAATCGTGTAAATCGAAAACCGGCACACTAAAACATCCCTAAAACCCACCCCGACCCTTTAAAATAAATCCCCCACCCTCCCGAACCCCCCCAAAATGCCTTAAATTACCTGGGGTCCAGTGGGGGGGAGGGGAAGGGGGAGGGCAGGAAAACCGGCACACTAAAACAACCCTAAAACCCACCCCAACCCTTTAAAATAAATCCCCCACCCTCCCGAACCCCCCCAAAATGCCTTAAATTACCTGGGATCCAGAGGAAGGGTCCCGGTGTGATCTTTTACTCTCGGACCTCCTGTGCATTGTAGAAATGGCGCCGGCGCTACCTTTGACCTGTCATATGACAGGGCAAAGGTAGCGCCGGCGCCATTTTGTTTTTTTGTCCCCCGACGGCAGGAGCGTAGGAGATCACTCCCGGACCCCCGCTGGACCCCCAGGGACTTTTGGCCAGCTTGGGGGGGCCTCCTGACCCCCACAAGACTTGCCAAAAGTCCAGCGGGGGTCCGGGAACAACTTCCTGCACGCGAATCGTTTTTCCGTACGGAAAAACGATTCGCGGCAGGAGATCGCTCCCGGACCCCCGCTGGACCCCCAGGGACTTTTGGCCAGCTTGGGGGGCCTCATGACCCCCCCAAGACTTGCCAAAAGTCCAGCAGGGGTCTGGAACGACCTCCTGCAGTCGAATCGTGTTGCCGTATGGCCGGCACCATTTTGCGCAAAATGGCGCCGGCCGTACGGAAAAACGATTTGCGTGCAGGAAGTCGTTCCTGGACCCCCGCTGGACTTTTGGCAAGTCTTGTGGGGGTCAGGAGGCCCCCCCAAGCTGGCCAAAAGTCCCTGGGGGTCCAGCGGGGGGTCCGGGAGCGATCTCCTACGCTCCTGCCGTCGGGGGACAAAAAAACAAAATGGCGCCGGCGCTACCTTTGCCCTGTCATATGACAGGGCAAAGGTAGCGCCGGTGCCATTTCTTCAACGCACAGGAGGTCCGAGAGTAAAAGATCACACTGGGACCCTTCCTCTGCACCCCAGGTAATTTAAGGCATTTTGGGGGGGTTCGGGAGGGTGGGGGATTTATTTTAAAGGGTCGGGGTGGGTTTTAGGGTTGTTTTAGTGTGCCGGTTTTCCCGCCCTCCCCCTTCCCCTCTGCCGTCCCCCGATTTACGATTTTTTGACGATAAATTGGGGGAATTGTTATTGTATCGCGGCTCTAACGATTTTTGATGATTTAAAATATATCGGACGATATTTTAAATCGTCAAAAACGATTCACATCCCTACCATTTAATCCTTCTCTCTGTTTCCTGTTACCAAAGGGAAGGCAAGACTTCCCTTTGGTAAATCCATGTTGCTGTGTCCCATCAAACCATGTTTATCTAAATGTTTTGTAATTTTATTCTTTATAACAGTTTCCACAATTTTTTCCAGCACTGAAGTCAGGCTCATCGGTCTATAGTTTCTGGATCACTCCTGGATCCATTTTTAAATATAGGGGTTACACTGGCAATCTTCCAGTCTTCAGGTACATCAGATGATTTTAATGATAAGTTACAAATTAATTGCAATAGGTCTGAAATTTCATTTTTTAATTCTTTCAGAACCCTGTGGTGAATATCATCCGGTCCAGGTGATTTACTACTCTTCATTTTATCAATCATGCTGACCATATCTTCCTGGTTCACTGTGATTTGGTTCAGTTGATCTGAATCATCACCCATTAAAACCTTCTCTGGGACGTGTATCTCTCCAACATTTATTTATTATTTTTATATAATAATTTTTATATACTGAATTTTCATGCGAGCATATTAAATCGGTTTACAGTAGTTCGTAAATATTCATTTAAAAATATTTGCATTTCCAAAAGAAGAAAGGAAGTAGCTACATAGTTTCACAAATAGTAAATTAAGATAGGCTATATAATCCAAAAATTTAATCAATTATAGAGACAGTATAGTAGGAGTAAAGATAATAAAGTAAAAAATATATACATTACTTTGGTACAACATCAGTAGTTTGAACTCATTATGTTAACAGTTTTTGGAAGGCTTGTTTAAAAAGCCAAGATTTAATGCCCTTTTTAAATAATTTGATATCTGCTTCTAATCGTAGTTCCTGTGGAATAGAGTTCCATAGTTGGGGTCCAGCAATAGAGATAGTCCTTTCTCTTACGTTATTTAGATGGGCAATTTTAGGGGAAGGAATTGGCAACATACCTGTTCCGGTTGATCTAGTAATTCTAGAAGGGATGGGGAAATGAAGTGATGAAGTTAGTCATTCAATTTTTTCATTGTAAACGGTTTTATGAATTAGGGACAAGATTTAATGCTGGGCCCTGTATTTGACAGGTAGCCAATGGAATTCCTTCAATATTAGGGTGATATGTTCAGATCTTCTAATTCCTGTCAAAAGTCTGGCTGCTGAATTTTGCAGGAGTTGCAAAGTTCTAGTAGCATTTGCGAGTAGGCAAATACTGGGTAGGCAAACACTGAAGCAAAGAAATCATTTAATCTTTCCATGATGGTCTTATCTTCTCTAAGTGCCCCTTTAATCCCTTTAACCCCTTGCTCATCCAATGGTCCAACCAACTCCCTCGCAGGCTTTCTGTTTCAGATATATGTTTTAAAGTTTTTATTGTAAGTTTTTGCCAATATGGCCAACTTCTGTTCAAATTCTCTCTTAGCCTGTCTTATCAATATCTTACATTTAACTTGCAAATTTTTATGCTTTATCCTATTTTCTTCTGATGGATTCTTCTTCCAATTTTTGAATGAAGATCTTTTGGCTAAAATAGCCTCTTTCAACTCACCTTTGCCAGTAATCATATTGTCTTCCTTCCACCTTTCTTAATGCATGGAATACATCTGGTCTGTGCTTCTAGGATGGTATGTTTTAACAATGTCCATGCTTGTTGTACACTTTTTACCTTTGTAACTGAACCTTCCAGTTTTTTCTATTTTTCTCATTTCATCAAAGTTTCCCTTTGAAAGTTTAGCGCTAGAGCTGTGGATTTACTTACTGTCCTCCTTCCAGTCATTAATTCAAATTTGATTGTATTATGATCACAATTGCCAAGCAGCCCCACCACCATTACCTTTCTCACCAAATCCTGCACCCCACTGAGAATTAGATCTAAACTTACTCCCTCTCTCACTGGTTCCTGAACCAATTATTTCATAAAATTGTCTTTTATTCCATCCAGGAACTTTATCTCTCTAGCATGCCCTGATGTTTCACTTACCCAGTCAATATTGGGGTATTTGAAATCTCACATCAATATGTTGTGTAATCAAAACCTTTTTCTTCTATGTGCTGTATTTTATAGATTAATTTGTAAATAGGACCGTCATAACACCCACGGCATACTAGCAAGTTAGCTTTATGTATTAACCGCTACGGGTCATATTTAATCATCGGTCCTGTTTTTGATAAGAGTGCTTATCCTTTTGTAACATTTTAAAAACTTTTTATATATTTTTTTTTAAGAATAAATGTGGAACAGTACTTCCCTTATTGGTAGACAGCGCCATCACGCTTCTGAGATTCAATTCTTTTGGTGCAGCGAGTCCAATGCGCTTCGAAGGTCCAGTTGTTCAAAGGGTCCAGTCCGACGTACGTTTCGCAAAAGCTGCTTCAGGGACTGCATGCATCATTCTCCTGTACTAGCCACTGAGAAGTTTAATTCATCGTTTCCACACAATACATGAAACGATGAATTAAACTTCTCAGTTTAATTCATCGTTTCATGGAGGGAGCACTGGATGGCTGGTGCCATCTTTAAAAATGGCACGGGCCATCCAGTGCTCCTACCATGTAACAGGGGCCGGCCAATGGCATGGATACCCTGTCACATGGTAAGGGCAAAGGGCCATCGGCGCCATTTTGATTAGTGGCAGCCGACGGTCCGGGAGTGGGAGATCGCTCCCGGGACCCTCACTGGACCACCAGGTACCTGTAAAAAGTTTTTTGGGTGGTCGGGAGGGTGGGGGAAGCTAAGGGATTAGTTTTAAAGGGTCGGGGTGGGTTTAGGGGTTATTTTTGTGTGCCGTTTTTCCCGCCCTCCCCCAAAATGATAAGAGAACCCCCACGAACAATATCGTGGTGTTTTCCTATCGTTTTGGGGGAGCCCCCGATTTCTGACGATTTTGAAAATATCGTACGATATTTTCATTCGTCCAAAGCCCGATTCACATCCCTAATAACCAACACTCTAGCAGACTTATATTGGCTACCCATCGAACACAGAATAAAATACAAAGCTTATGTACCACACATAAACTAATACATGATGAAAAAGCCGACTGGCTAAACACAGTACTAAGAGTACACGTCCCACACAGAAATCTTCATTCAGCAAATAAAGCACTCTTAACCATTCCTTAAGTAAAGACGGTGAGACTAACCCAAGTGAGGAAGAGGGCCTTAACTTTAGCAGGCCCCACACTCTGGAACACAATGCCGCTAGAGATCAGATTACAAAGAGATCTCAAAACCTTTAAGAAAAGTTGAAAAACATGGCTTTTTAAACAAGCATTCTATAAAGAGACCAGAGAATAGAAAACATACAGGAATAGGCAGAAGAGCACCAGCACAACTCTATTTCACAACAAACATAGGGGGTCATTTTCCAAGGAGTTACCGCGGGAGATAAATTCGCAAATCGTGCTAACAGCCGTTAACGCGATTTGCGAATGCAAATTTGTAATTTGGTATTCAGGGGTGGAGTTGGGGCGGAGCATATGTAAAGCGGGAAACAGTTATCGTGTGCCACAAAACAGCTGCAGTGTTAGCGTGGCTCCTAGCTACAACCCTTTCATTCGTGTTACATTGTGTGCTAGAGGCCAGTAAAGGTTTATCGTGGTCCATGACAATTCCAAACAGCTTATATCAGTACACAAGAGGGGGGGGGGGGGGAAGAGAGAGAGAGAGGGAGAGAGAGAGACTTGCTATATTGTCGCTTCCCTAGACAGGTATTTGTATCCCTATGAGAGGCCCACCTAGTAACTCGAGGTGGGGATTAGGTATTAGTGTAGGGGGTTGGGGGCCACTTTCACATTCAACGTGAGACGTACGAACGGAACAGTGGTCTCTTGTGAAGATTTGATGGCCTTCGGAGTGGAGAAACTCACTCCAAGATGAGATTTGGGCAATGTTCTCTCCACCTAGCTTGATGGACACTCTACCTGGGCAACAACAAGCTAGGTGGAGAGAACATTGTCCAAATCTCATCTTGGAGTGAGTTTCCCCACTCCGAAGGCCATCAAATCTTCACAAGAGACCACTGTTCCGTTCGTACGTCTCACGTTGAATGTGAAAGTGGCCCCCAACCCCCTACACTAATACCTAATCCCCACCTCGAGTTACTAGGTGGGCCTCTCATAGGGATACAAATACCTGTCTAGGGAAGAGACACCATAGCAAGTCTCTCTCTCTCTCTCTCTCTCTCTCTCTCTCTCTCTCTCTCTCTCTCTCTCTCTCTCTCTCTCTCTTCCCCCCCCCCCCCCACTGTCTGGGAAACATCATGAAGTTTTCCCACTGCACGAAAAAAGCCTCATTTGCATGGGAAACACCCCCTAATGCGATATTGGTAAATGAGGCCCATAATTGTAAAACACAGAGAATAGGAATTTTACCTGTGATTAGTACCTTACAGATACTCCTGGGCATGACCTACTTAACTAAACAATTGATTGTTTTTTTCTTATGATATATTGTAACTGAACCTTTTGTGGCACCTTGTTAGAATGTACTATAGTATGCATTCAACTATCTTAATTTATGTGCCAACATGTAAACCGTTGTGATGGTATTTAACTTAGCAACAGTATAGAAAAGATTTTAAATAAATAAATAAGATACATGTATGATTTGGCCTGACTCATGCATGTGTATTTTAAAAACTGTGCGGGTACACGAATATCTTCTGGTATGGCACAGAAAAAGTTTTCCAAAAAAGGGGTATGGCATGGGCGTTGTCTGGGTGGGGTGAGGGTGGGACATTTGCGGGCCAGGACTGCACCATGAAGTCAGAATGTAAGCAGTTACACAGACAAACACATGCCGGGGTCTCCTACTGGGTAAGATTACTTTTGCTATGGATGGCGTATATGCCATAAAACAAAAAAATGAGACTATTCAGCAGGGTTTTAAGGCTCAGGCTAATAAGTTAAAAGGTAGGCAAGTTAGTTAGTGGGTTTAGGAAGTCCTCTCCTTTACTGGGGCGAACAGGGAGCAAACTGGGAAAAGACCTATTGCGTTGCTGCACGTACCTACTAAAATTCCACCCACTTATGCGCTTGAGACGGCATTCATGCGCACATGCACAAGCCAATTTATAATCATGCATGCATGTATGCACAATGGCAAATGCATCACATGTGCGCACGTGTGTGTGTCTTAAATTTTACCTCTTCTTGTATATGGTCCCTTGGTGTTAGTGATGTAACTAATTGAAACTGGACTCTAGCTAATAAAAACCAAAGATAATCATTTTTACCCTAACTAGGCAAGGATAAATAAAAAAAAATTTCTTTACTGGGTAGCCATGACAAGCAATTTATTTAAAACAAATTCAATTTTTAAGAGAGTATTTTTATTTTTATTCTATTGGAGAGAGGTGCAAGTATATTGTAGAGGCTATAAAGTAATTACTCTTTCTTGTGATGATCTATCTCCATTCAACGCAAGTAAACTTTCTCTTTAATAGTCATTTTCTGTTAGGTATTAGAGATGTGCATTCGTTTTTGCCGAATTGGAAAATTTCAACAAAATTGTCCAATTCGGCATGTTTCGGGGAGCCCAAAAAATGATCGGGATTTTCCTGTTTTTTCGCAAAAATTCGTTTTTTCTATTAGTACGCACTAATGGGAGTTAGTGCTTGCTAACAAAAAATAACAAAATCTAACGATTTTTGTTAGTGCACACTAACGGGGAGTGCGCACTAACCCAAAAAATGATTTTTCACGAAAAAAACCCCCAAACTGCAAAAAAACAACATTTCCTGCGGCGGGCGAAAAACAAAGAATGACACAAACTCAAAAAAATGGTACTATTCATATGTTGATTCTTTATAGCTCTATTCAAAACTTTATCTGTCTCTTAGAGCAGTGGAGTATTATTACTTCTTTTATTTAATATCATAGCACTCTCTCTATTGAATAGTGTAACCATGTATAGCATTACTACTGTACAATAAATAACACTCTCTATATAAAAGCTGTCAATCAATATCTGCAGAACAGCTATTTTTAATGTTAACTGAACTTTTTCTAAGCCTTAACTAAATGGAGGCACAATAAGCAAACAAAATTATTGGTCTTACTTTAATTTGCTTACCCAGTTATATATCATTCAGTCTCCTATGATTCTTACCTATTCCTAATCATTTCCTATTCATTCAAGCAGATTTCTATTAAAACATTGAAGAGCACTTGCATTGTGCCTCCTCCTCCATTGGAGACTGCTTGAGGTTTGACCGGTATCTGTAACTGTCATTGAGTGTCTTAGAGTCTTTAGATCGGTGCTCAGTGATGTAATAGGAACTATTTTTTTTCAATAAGCATTATTATTTCCTGTATTCATTATTTAATGAATTTTCCTTCCTTCTCCTGCTGGGGAGAGTTAGCCACCGGCAGTGACATCACTCAGTAACACAGCTAACCACTGCCGGCCAGCTGATTCTCCCTGCTGTTCCTCCTTCGACATGCCTCCACCTCCGGCCAGTTCTGAAGAAGACACCCATGGTTGTGACCTGACCCAAGGAACGGTTTTAACGGATGGCCCCAATTGTGGTAACTGTCAGAGGTCCTAGTCCCCATTTTGAGCTTCCTTCAGTGCCCCTGCCTTCTGGGATTTCATCTTTCTCACTTTTTAATGGCAGCAGCTGTTGAACTTAAACAAGCTACCTGATGCCCTTGCTTATCCAATAGATCATCTCTGCGGCAGTGGTGCAGCACGATAGTGCATTCTCCCCCTTATTTTTTTTTTAATCAGCTCTTATGACTGGGCCCCAGGTTCACAATTGATCATCAGTGACAGTGACGGCAATCTCCCCCAATGGTGGGAGTCCTGAAGAGTGCTACAATAGCACTTTTTCAATAGCAGCAAGTCGCGACAATGGTGAGCAGGGCCTCAGCAATGGCGACTCTCTGACACCCCATCTTTTCTCCAGGCCCCTCCACTCTTCCAATCACTAAAAGAAACCTAATCATCTGTGGAAGTATATATCACTTGTAAAGGAACCTACAGGTACATTTACTAATTGTGAATCACAATGTCTTGATATCTAATACAATTGAGACCCTCAAAAAATGAGCATGTAAAATCTCATTTTTTAGTGGTTACACAATTTTGTTTAATCACCCAGATGAAATAATGCTCAATTAGGGGCTGTGTTTGACCAGTTATTCATAGTCCATATGCATCTTTCAACGAAAAGACTGTTTCCTTGGATGGCCACTCTTTTCCCTATCTAAACTCATATCAGAAGCCTAGGTGTACTTCTAAATAATACCCTCTCCTTCTGCCCACAGATCAAGCAAGTTATTTCTCAAGGCTTTTATAGACTTTGTATCCTTTCTGGTCTCAAAAACTATTACATCTGCCTGAATTTTGCACAGTCATCCAAGTCTCCATTTTTCCCATTCTCAACTATTGCAATAGCTTATACACAGATATCCCTCAAACTCATCTTCATTCTCTGCAGTTGTTGTTGAATTCTGCTGCACAGCTACTTGCAGGCGTAAAGCAAAATGAACATATTACTCCAATTTTAATTAAACTGCATTGGCTTTCTATTAATTAGCGCTTTAAATATAAACTTGGAATGCTTGTGTACAAACTTCTTAATGACCAAATGTGTCATTGGGCCAATGCAATTCTTACATTTTGCTGACCTACCAGACTGTGGCGCTCCTCACAGCGAGGCCTCTTGGAAATCCCATCTCCCACATTAGCCTTTTCTATCACAGCAACAACTCTATGGAACTCTTTTCCTATAGATATTAGGCAATACGATTCACTTAATAAGTTCAGAAAACAGATTAAGACATTTTTATTTAATTTGGCCTATAATTAATGTTGTGCTTTTCTTTGCTTATTTACTTCAAAATGTTTACTATTCATTTTAAATTTAACAGTTAGCTTTAAAAGGTTTTTTTTAGCTTATTTATTTTGATTGCTTTGTTATTATGTTTTATCGATTTTAAGTTGTCTCATGTTTATTTGTTGCACTATATTATGAATGTAAACTTGTACACCGCCTAGACCTCACAGTGTTAGAAGGTTTATAAATTCAAATAAATGTAAATGTAAATGTAAAAGTTATTTATTAATTGTTGCACTGAAACACAAAACTTAATATAAAAAAACTCTCAAAATTAAACAATATAATTCATAAATGTTAAATCAATGTTCATACATTTTGTTATAACATTCACTCAAATTTGAAACTCTTATAAAAAAATTGCGGTTCAATAATATTTTGAGAGTGTATCTCAGGGATGTACCATTTTGCATCCACATTTTTATGAAAAAACAACCTCTAAAATAGATAAACAGCCAATCATTATCCTGATACATCACAAAATGGAACCAATAAAAAGAAGGCAATGACGTAGAGAATGCTAAATTCCTCCAATCATATATGTGATCTTAGGATTAGGAGAGGGGAGGACTGTGTATCCATGTCAATCATCCCCTATAAGTATATGATGAAAATAAATTGTACGATACAAAGTCTCTCAAAATAGTTGACCATTTGATAACATTGTACATCGCGTTAGGAATGAATGATGTTTTCATGTTTAGTGTTATGTTTTATTGTTTAATCATTAAAGCAGCAGACAAGGGTGGAAGAGTGGTAGTTCAAAATTATTTAACGTATGTAACAATATTAAGTAAACAGCTAGCTGATGCCAAATATTATTGTGTCTTGATGGATGATCCAACTGTGTCTTTACAGTCCATGATTGGCCAATTATTGAAAATAGACAACTCTCCTTTTCTTATTACAAGAGAAAGGGGGTTTCTTAATGTAGAGCACCCTTGCATACCTTTGTTATATTGTATACCAAAAGTACATAAGTCTCTGGTAAATCCACCAACTAGACCTATTATTTCTAGCAATGGATCATTTTTCAAACCCTTATCAGTTTTGATAGACAAATTTTTGCAGCCTCATATACAAACAATAAAATCCTATGTAAAAAACACCACACAAGTATTGGTAAAGCTACAATCTTTTACATCAGTGTCCCAGGATACACTATTTGTTACAATGGATGTGGTATCATTATATATCAATGCTTCTCATGATAAGGCTATTCAGATTACTGAAAATCTTTTCCAGAATCTCAACGATTTCCATCATGGTTTTTATTATCTTTTACAAATTTTATACTGAGAATTTCTTTTTTAGGTTTGTGACACAATTTTTTACCAAATGCATAGTATAGCACTGGAGTCCACTGTGGTACCTTTAGCTGATAAGTTTCCCCTAGCTTCATCAAAATGCATTATTAACACCCATGTTAAGAAACTTTGTATTGGTAGTATCACATGGTGCAGTAAACTTAGTGCACCCTATGATGAGAGAGAGAGAGAGAGAGAGAGAGAATGAGAGAGAGAGAGAGAGAGAGAAAGAGAACCTACAAAGCCCTCAGAGTAGTGAAGTAAACAAGCCTTTCCAGATCCTAATTGAATTACAGCAACAACTATAGGGCCTCATTTTCCAATGCTATCGCAGGCTTGCGCTGTTAGCGCAAGCCTGCGATAGCTAGCGAAAGTAGTGCAGGCCTGCGCTACTGAAATCGGGGCGGAGTCGGCCCCGGAAGAGGAGGAGTCGGGGGCGTCACTGGGGCCGACTCCGCAAGGACAGCGAACCGAGCGGAAAGGTAAGGCCCTTTTCGCTCTCTGTTTCGCGCCCAATAACTACACCTTCTATGATCTTTAAAGATGGCGCCGGCCATCCAGTGCTCCTACCATGTGACAGGGGCCGGCCAATGGCACGGATACCCTGTCACATGGTAAGGGCAAAGGGCCATCGGCGCCATTTTTATTAGTGGCAGCCGATGGCCCGAGAGCGGGAGATCACTCCCGGCGTCACCAATGCACCACCAGGTAATTTTAAAACTTTTTTGGGGGGGGGGGTTGGGAGGGTGGGGGAGGCTAAGGGGTCAGTTTTAAAGGGTCGGGGTGGTTTTTTTTTTATCGGGCCATCGGCGCCATTTTTATTAGTGGCAGCAGACGGCCCAGGAGCGGGCGATCGGTCCCGGGGCTTCCACTGGACCACCAGGTGATTTTAAAACGTTTTGAGGGGGGGTTTGGGAGGGTGGGGAAAGGTAAGGGATTAGTTTTAAAGGGTCGGGGTGGGTTTAGGGGTTGTTTTGGTGTGCCGGTTTTCCCGCCCTCCCCCCCAATAACTCCCGTTAGTGGACACAAACCCGATTAACGATTTTTCACGATAAATTGGGGGAATTTCTACTGTATCGCACTCTTTAACAATTTTTGACGATTTAAAAAATATCGGATGATATTTTAAATCGTCAAAAAACAATTCACATCCCTAGAGAGCAGGGTCCCCGAGGAGTGGGTACCCCTTGGTAAGTTTGTGGAGGTAGAGCAGCGGAGAAAGAATTCCCCCACCACCTTGCTAACTCGATTCGTAGTTGCAAGCAAAGACCTTTTAAGTTGGAAGCGGATGATGTCACTATGGGGGTACGCCCCCGAGGTTCGCGCCCTTGCTGGTACAAACTCTGGAGCGCGCGCGCGTGCGCCTTTACATCATCAAGAACATGGCGGATCCGCAGCGTCAGGCCAGCCCGGGGATTCCAGTGAGAAGCGGCGAGGAGAAGCAGCGGCAGCATCTGTCCGTCAGACCCAAAGGGAGTCGCCACTAAGGTAGAGAGGGTGAAGCGAGGGCGAGAACAGGCACGAACGCAACAGTTCTCTTACCCTAGCATGATGGACCCTATAACAGAGTACCATGATGTAAATCTTCACCAAGGTATACTGTGCTGTTCATACGTTTCACTCTACATGAGAAACTAAACCCTAAATCACCACCAACACCTCACCTTGACCTATGAGATGGCCCACCTATAGAGATATAAATAGTTGCACACTGTAAAATCCTCCCCAGAGGCTCTCTTTCTCACTCTCACTCTCACTCTCACTCCCAATCCACTCCCTTCTCTTCTTCTCCTTCTGCCCCTCTCCCTTCCCAAGCCCCAAAATAGTCAAAATACAATTCTAAAAATGTATCATAAATTGTGTTATGGCCATTTCAGGCATATTGCACAGCTTAACACCAGGAAAAATGTTATAGCTATTTCCACAATCAAAACCATACAATAGCATGTATCATACTATCACACAGTGAAATTTTGCCCCTCATTTTTCTAAATTTTGCCCAAACTCCTCCCTAATCCCAGCCCTCCCAAAAATTTGCATTTGCGCTGTGTGTTAGGGTTATCGCATGCGTTATGGCGTTAATGCATGTATTAATGCTTTATCGCATGCATTAACGCCATAATGCATTTTGATGAATGACCCTATTAGTCAGGCAAACTCTAGAGGAGAATTTCATTTATCCATCTCAGTAAATTGACCATATAGGGGCGGATTTTAAACCCCCTGCTCGCGTAAATCCGGCTGGATTTAAGCAAGCAGGGCCCTCCCACGCCGGCGCGCCTATTTTGTATAGGCCGCCGGCACGCGCAGAGCCCCGGGACTCACGTAAGTCCCGGGGTTTCTGAAAAGGGGCGTGTCAGGGCATCGCCGAGTGATGCCGCGTTTGGGGGGTGTGGTGCGGCCTTTGGGGGGCAGGCCCGGGGGTGTGGCGCCGACCTGGGGGCATTCCGGGGGCGTGGCCGCGCCCTCCGGAACAGCCCCCGGGTCGGGTCTCGGCGTGCCAGCAGCCCGCTGGCGCACGCGGATTTACGTCTACCTCTGGATAAAGGTAGGGGGGGGTTTAGATAGGGCCGGGGGGGGGGGGGTGGGTTAGGTAGGGGAAGGGAGGGGAAGGTGAGGGGAGGGCGAAAGTAAGTTCCCTCCGAGGCCGATCCGATTTTGTAGCGGCCTCGGAGGGAACGGAGGCAGGCTGCATGGCTCGGCGTGCGCAGGCTGCCCAAAATCGGCAGCCTTGCGCGCGCCGATCCTGGATTTTATAAGATACATGCGGCTACGCACGTATCTTATAAAATCCAGCGTACTTTTGTTTGTGTCTGGTGCGCAAACAAAAGTACGCGAACGAGCAATTTTTTGGATACATTAAATTGATGATCATTTTTTTCTTGTGGGAATCATCATCCTCTCAGTTGATTCAATTTTTTAAATTGGTTAAACACTTATGATCCTTTCTTGAAATTTACAATATCCTTCAATATTCAACTAATTCATTTTTTGGACATTTTGAATATTAAGAAAGAAGGGAGATTGGACACCAAAGTTTATCGTAAACATATTGAACGTAGAAATCTTCTCATTTATCAAAGTTTTCATCCTAAGGGGATCATTTTCGTAGCGTATCCCTTTTCACGTGCGATAGCTAGATCGGGAGGGAGTTGGCCCCGGAAGAGGAGGAGTTGGGGCGTCGTTGGGGCGGACACAGCGGAAACTTCACTGGCAGCGAAAAGGTAAGAACCCTTTTCGCTGCCAGAGGCACACCCAATAGCACCACCTTTTACAGTGGCACTATTGGGTGTGAAAGATGGCAGCGATCGCACCGTGGAGGTGTGATTGCTGCCGGCTTTCGCAGGCCTGCCCCCCGCTTCGCCCCTCCCTCAGCCCCCCGTTACCGCAGGATTCTCTAAGGTCTGCAACCTTAGAAAATCCAGGCCTAAAAGACCTATTAGAGTAAGACTATGTGAACATCCTAGCCATTTAAATACACAAAAATTAGAAGCACTAATGATCAACCATTGTATTATGTTCCAACACACATTTGAGGATCTTTGTTGGAAGATTTTAGAAAAATTGACACAGTCTCCTGGAGGCAATATTCATTCTATATTAATTTATAAGGAACAACAATGGATTTTTCTTATCTTAATACAACATATCCTAAAGAGATGAATGATGTTATTGAATGGTCAATTCTTTTGTGAGATTTTGTATCATACAATTTATTTTCAAAATATACTTATAGGGGATGATTGACATGGATACACAGTCCTCCCCTCCCCTTTTTCCTGAGATCACATATATGATTGGAGAACATTAGCATTTTTACTACGTCATTGGTTCCATTTTGTGAAGTATCGGGATAAAGGTCGGCTATTTATCTATTGTTAAAGGCTGTCTATTAAAAAAAAAAGAGCAGATATAAAATGGTGGATTCCTGAGATGCATGCTCAAAATTTTGTTGAACCTTGATTCTTTATAAGTTTCAAATTTGAGTTATGTTATAACAAAATGTATGAACATTAATTTAACATTTATGAATTATGTTGTATAACTAATTTTGAGAGTTTTTGATATTATGATTTATGTTTCACTGCAACAATTAGAGATGTGAATCGTGTCCTCGATCGTCTTAACGATCGATTTCGGCTGGGAGGGGGAGGGAATCGTATTGTTGCCGTTTGGGTGTTTAATGTATCGTGAAAATCGTGAAAATCGTGAGCCGGCACACTAAAACCCCCTAAAACCCACCCCCGACCCTTTAAATTAAATCCCCCACCCTCCCGAACCCCCCCCAAAATGCCTTAAATTACCTGGGGGTCCAGCGGCGGTCCGGAATGGCAGCGGTCCGGAACGGCCTCCTGCAATTGAATCGTGTTGTCTTCTGCCGGCGCCATTTTTCAAAATGGCGGCGCAAAATGGCGGCGGCCATAGACCAACACGATTCGACTGCAGGAGGTCATTCCGGACCCCCGCTGGACTTTTGGCAAGTCTTGTGGGGGTCAGGAGGCCTCCCCAAGCTGGCCAAAAGTCCCTGGGGGTCTTCAGCGGGGGTCCGGAACCCCCGCTGAACGACCTCCTGCAGTCGATCTCCTGCCGGCGCCATTTTCCGTACGGAAAACGATTCGCGGCAGGAGATCGTTTTCCGGACCCCCGCTGGACCCCCAGGGACTTTTGGCCAGCTTGGGGGGGCCTCCTGACCCCCACAAGACTTGCCAAAAGTCCAGCGGGGGTCCGGAACGACCTCCTGCAGTCGAATCGTTTTGGTCTATGGCCGCCGCCATTTTGCGCCGCCATTTTGAAAAATGGCGCCGGCTGAAGACAACACGATTCAATTGCAGGAGGCCGTTCCGGACCGCTGCCGTTCCGGACCGCCGCTGGACCCCCAGGTAATTTAAGGCATTTGGGGGGGTTCGGGAGGGTGGGGGATTTAATTTAAAGGGTCGGGGGTGGGTTTTAGGGGGTTTTAGTGTGCCGGTTTTCCTGCCCTCCCCCTTCCCCCGATTTACGATTTTTTGACGATAAATCGGGGGAATTGGTATTGTATCGTGGCCCTAACGATTTTTGACGATTTAAAATATATCGGACGATATTTTAAATCGTCAAAAAACGATTCACATCCCTAGCAACAATTAATAATTAACTGGTCAAACAAAGCCCCTGAAGAAGTATTGAAACACGTGTCAAATGCTGTTGAAATCATATGGGTGGGTCAGGACAATTCCATTAGACGCTGACCCAGGGAAGCATGCGCCGGAAGCTGGCCTGCACACAGGGATTACTTCTGCTCCGAAGGAGCAGTAAGTATAAAAAAAAAATTGGGGATAGCAAGAGATGGTTTAGAGGTCAGGGAGGAGAGGGGAAAAGGGAGGAAGAATAGGGTTAGGGTTATGGAACCGGGAAAGGACTACCTGCGTCTCCACACATATTTTTTAAAAATCCCCTCGTTGCATGCTTGACAGACACCTGCCCGCACAATCGCACGCCGATTGTAAAAATCGGGCGCACATCTGAGCGCGGATATCATATTTTATATCATTTGCGTGGTGACGCACGCATGCTAAAAAATTGGCATGTCGATGTGCACGTGCCGAGAAATGCACGCACATGGACGCATGCGCATCTTTTAAAATTGACCCATTTATGAGTACTTTCCTCTCTACAGGCAATTATGAACATCCCCAACAGCGGCAGCGAGCACAGAAGAGCACCGCAATGGCACTCCCTCTATTCTGGCCTCCCTTCAAGCTGGGGCTATTACGGCATTATTTAACATTTTTTTTTTTAATATTTGGCGGCTGAAGCAGCAGCGATGATTGGGGCCTCAGCAATTATAATGATCTGATGCTGCTCCTGAGGCCCAGGAGTAATGGCCACCCCAAGCACCTCAATCCTCCCAAAAACAACAAAACAACAAAATGAAAACTTTGCCATTGGAGGCCCACACTACTCCCTGTAGTGTACCAGCGTCTGGCCCGCCACAACAGCGTAGCCCCTCCAACTCAGGATTACCGTGGAATCTGCAACTGACACCCAACTTATTTAATTATTTTTATTTCTTACTCTATTTACAGATATATGTACACTGGAATCATTTATTTATTTATTTATTTATTTGTAAGCTTTTATATACCGAAGTTTAGCGAAAGGCCTTCACTCTGGTTTACAGGTATAACAACAGTTTACACAAAATGTTATATATAACAACAGATTATATATCAACAGTTTACAGGCATAACACAACAGGTATAACATCAGTTACAAAAAATATTAACGACTACATTCATAACTGTGGGAGGTGACATAGGCTTTCCCTCCAAAAGAGAAACATTACAGAGAAATATGTTTATAAGAGTAGATATGAGGAATAGAAAGTGACTGTGGGAGGTGCTAAAACTAGAGACAAATGAATCGTCAAGCTGTGTATGTTAATGCAGTCGGGTTTTGTCATGGTATTTATGTCATCTAGCGTTAGTGGTTTCTCCGCGTGGTGATATCTTGTGATTTTATAAATTACAATAGTGTGATATCAGTTGGGCTTAAAAGGCTCAACTGAGTTGATGCAGGGATGAGGGCTGGGTGGTGAATGAAGTGGTTGAGGTTAGTAAGGTTCTTAATGGGAGTTGAGATTCTTGGATGTTGTGGCCACGTGAACAGTTAGCCAATTCCTTCTTTGTAGGCTTGTCTGAAGAGCCAGGTTTTGAGCAGTTTTCTAAATATTAAATAAATATAAATAAATATAAATATTAAATAAATATAAATAGGAATAATTTATCAATTATAAGCATGCAACGCTATACAGAGGACTCAATAAATGCTATGGTTCTTGAAAAGGGTTGCTTGCTGGCTCTACGTATAGAGAACTGGAAGAACCAGTCCTGGAATGTAGCTATAGGGTGGAAGTGGTACCTGTTCCGACGGTGACATACAGTGACCGGTCTGGAGGTGATGGGAAATTGTTTTTTAGTAAGTACTGAATGTATACAGATACTGAGGCAAAAGAAAACATAAAAGGTGCCGCGGCTGGACAATCATTTCCAAGATGTCTATCAATATAGCTTCTTCCATACTAAAGGTGTACAGATTGTTTATTGGGAGAGTTTAAGGAGTAGGAAACATTTGGCTGCTTTTCACTTTGTCCAGAAAACCCAGGCAGTCAGGATGCCTAGCATGTTTGCTGGCCCTCCTTGTGTGTTAAAATGCATAGGACCTTCACAGGATGATGACCAGGTACTGTCAGAAAATGGTACAATACATATTATCAGTTATTCCATACATACATTAATTAGATTTTTCTATCTACAATACTCACCTTGTTGATGTTCAGGTTGGGAAGTGTACAATCAGCCAACCCTTCCCATAGTAGCTTCTGAAATGATGCTCAGTACCAACTGTTCAGCTGTGGTGAAGCTGACTTAATAGTCAGTAGGGATGTGAATCGTTTTTGAACGATTAAAATTATCGTCAGATAATTTTAAAATCGTCCAAAATCGTTAGATTCGCGATACAATACAAATGCCCCCGATTTATCGTCAGGGGCATTTGTATTGTATCGTTAAATAGGGCGTGGGAAAACCGGCACACCAAAAAAAACCTAAAACCCACCCAAACCTTTAAAACAAATCCCCCACCCTCCCGAACCCCCCCAAAATTTTTTAAATTACCTGGGGTCCAGGGGGGGGGGGGGGGGGGTCCCGACGCGACCCCGTATGGCATAGTGCGACCCTGTCGCCCGTATGACATAGTGAGGGCAAAGGTAGCGCCGGCGCCATTTTGAAGATTGGCAATACGGCCCGTGTGCAGGAGGTCGCTCCTGGACCCCCGCTGGACTTTTGGCAAGTCTTGTGGGGGTCAGGAGGCCCCCCCCCCCCAAGCTGGCCAAAAGTCCCTGGGGGTCCAGCGGGGGCCGGGGGCGATCTCCCGCACGCGTGACGTCGGGAGCCAGGAAACAAAATGGCGCCGGCGCTACCTTTGCCCTGTCACATGATAAGGGCAAAGGGCCACCGGCGCCATTTCTCAACGCAGCGGTGGCCAGAGAGCGGGAGGAGATCGCGTCGGGACCCCCCCCACTGGACCCCAGGTAATTTAAAACATTTTGGGGGGGTTCGGGAGGGTGGGGGATTTGTTTTAAAGGTTCGGGTGGGTTTTAGGGTTTTTTTGGTGTGCCGGTTTTCCCGCCCTCCCCCAATTTACGATTTTTAACGATTTTTAGAAAAAAACAAACTCGACGATCAGATTTCCCTCCCCCCCAGCCAAAATCGATCGTTAAGACGATCGATTACACGATTCACACCTCTAATAGTCAGGCCCCTTAGCTAGCATTCTGGCCTGCTTCTTCTTCACCAGCCATCAGAGGTCCAGTCACTTGTGACTTAGTTAATTGATACTGCAGTTGTTGTGAAATACCACATTCATCTTGTGGCAGATCTTCTCCCATGTGATCTCATTCCTGTAGGACCCCACTCTCCTGGGCTGGGAGGCCATACAGGGAATGCTAGACCTTCATCACTTGATGGACCAGAAAGTCCACCTCCCTGGATAGGAAGCTGTGCTTTCTGATGAGTATTTTACTCCTCTGGGACATGGTACAAAGAGGTAGGGGTGTGCATTCGGATTGACCGCATTAGTAAAACGCAACTCATATTTTTTTTTTACTTAAAAAATTGATTCGACATAAACGATCGGATTTCCCACATATCGAACATAGATATGTTCGATATGTGGGAAATCGCGATTGTTGAGCCAAAATAAAAATATAAACCCCCTCCCCCTCCTTAATCCCCCCCCCCCCGACTTACCACAACTCCCTGGTGATGGAGCGAGGAGTGAGGACGCCATTTCTGCAATCCTTGGCGAGAAGCATGTGACGTCGGCGGCACGTCGAGTGACGCCGGCGTCACGTGATTCCCGGCTCGTTCGCGCCGGACGGCTCGTTCGGCCCAAAAAGAACTTTTGGCCAGCTTGGGGGGGCCTCCTGACCCCCCCAAGCTGGCCAAAAGTTCTTTTTGGGCCGAACGAGCCGTCCGGCGCGAACGAGCCGGGAATCACGTGGCGCCGCGTCACTCAGACGCGACGTCACGTGATTCCCGGCAAGTTCGCGCCGGACGGCTCGTTCGGCGCGAACAAGCCGGGAATCACGTGACGCCGACGTCACGTGATTCCCGGCAAGTTCGCGCCGGACGGCTCGTTCGGCCCAAAAAGAACTTTTGGCCAGCTTGAGGGGGTCAGGAGCCCCCCCCAAGCTGGCCAAAAGTTCTTTTTGGGCCGAACGAGCCGTCCGGCGCGAACTTGCCGGGAATCACGTGACGTCGCGTCTGAGTGACGCGGCGCCACGTGATTCCCGGCTCGTTCGCGCCGGACGGCTCGTTCGGCCCAAAAAGAACTTTTGGCCAGCTTGGGGGGGTCAGGAGGCCCCCCCAAGCTGGCCAAAAGTTCTTTTTGGGCCGAACGAGCCGTCCGGCGCGAACGAGCCGGGAATCACGTGACGCCGCGTCACTCGACGTGCCACCGACGTCACATGCTTCTCGCCAAGGATTGCAGAAATGACGTCCTCACTCCTCGCTCGATCACCAGGGAGTTGTGGTAAGTCTGGGGGGGGGATTAAGGAGGGTGAGGGGGTTTAATTTTTTTTTTGCACATATGTACATATACCCAACTCATTGGATTTTTTTTATGTCCATATTGGCCGCAAGTGGGACCCCCTTTCGGACATAAAAAATATGAACATAAAATTTTGCTCTGCACATCCCTACAAAGAGGTAGTCATGCCTTGGGTGATAACCCTTTTCTACCAGCACACATGCATAAATTGAACATATTTGCACATATACAGGGGGCAGGCATACACAAAAAATATTATACGTGCACTAAGTTAAAATAGAAAATATACACAAGTTTGTTATTACTACTGTAAATACATGTATTTTATTTGTGTATATTTTATTGACAATTGAGGGATACCTGTATTTTAGGATAACGGCTTTATGACAGTGTGCCTGTGACCCAAATAATTGCCAAGGTGTAAGTATGTTTGCATGAGAGTTTGTTGAAGCTCAAGGCAGAGACAGGGTCATATCTGAGCGGTCGGCCTATAGTGTGATTGGTGGTGGAAATGGGACATAGACAGACCTTGTGAAAATCTCCCTGATGGCCATATCATGAATTTACTTCCATCTACATTCTGTCTGACTCTCAGCCAGTCCAGTCATCTCGGTTGCTTCTAGCACAACTCCTGGGCCTTCTTCTTCAGGTCCTCGATCTATAGAAAGAAATAGGATGACAAAGTTGAGTGTGCACTGAGGCTCTGAATGTGACCGCAATGCTGATATATATCAATGTATTCTACTAACATCTGAAGTAAAAAGCATGGCTCTTTGCACTTCCTTAAAAGTAGATTTTAAGTGTCATGAGTGAGCATGCATGTGCATGAGTTTGCCGGCGCATGCACATGCACACACCAATTTTATAACATGCGTGCATGCATGTGCATATGTTATAAAATCAGCTACCCGCAAGCACATGCATGCACAATTTTATATCGAAGCATGCATATGCGTGCGAAAGCCATCTCACGCACTGAAGTGGAGGGATTTTAGTAGATGCGTGCGTTGATACATTAGGGCCTATTTCCCTGTTCCCTCCCAGTTCACCCCAGTAAAGAAGCGGACTTCCTAAACCCCCTACCTAACCTGCTTTCCTTTTACCTTACTAGCATCAACCCCTAAAACCCCGCTGACTACCTTAAATTTTTTTATTTTACTACTTAACCGCAGTCCAAAGCAGCAGCAGGTTACATGGTCGTCAGATCCCAGCACGCGCTTGTGCGCGACTCTGACTTAATGGCGCTGTACCAACCTGCCCATGCCCTGCCCAGACCCTACCCCCAGCCCACCCCTTTTTGCAAAAACCTTTAAAGTACCTAGAAGTGGTGGGCTGCCACCAGGCCTGAAAGTACTTCTGAACAGGAAGACTCCATCCACCACCATGGTATCCCTTTTCATGAAGGAGTAAGCTGGGCAGTCCAGCCAGTAGGCATATCCCTTTCCATAGAGCACCTAGCTTTGGGGAGTAACATGAACCATGCAAAAAGGTCAAATCTCTCCCTGCTGAAAAGAGGTCATAAGTTTCCTCTGCTATTAGGGGTCACCATTAAATCTATGACATGTCCCATAGGAAGATCTAGCTCGTAATTGCACCTTTACTATACTTGTGACTATTGGTTTAAGTCTTCCCTTGTCATCCTTGCCAACTATTTCACTCTTGCATTATATTACATTGGCAACACATGTATATATATATATATTATATTGTTAATGAAATGTACATCTATTATTATATCCAGACATACCCATTGACTCTTGCCCTACCTGTAGGCCACAATAAGCCCCCTCTAGTGACCTCTATGCATATTCTTACTTGACTCCACCTCCAAACCTCTAGAGCCCCCCTTATGAACCCCCCCATGCACATCCATACTTGACCCAGTCTCCACCCCACACCACTACAGCCCCCATGATTCCCCATGCACATCTTTTCCTGACCCTACTTCCACCCCTGCACTCCTACAGCACCCCCAGTGACAGTCCATGCACATCCTTACAGAACCCACCTCCACCCCTCCACCCCTAAATACCTCCCAGTGACTTGCCATACATATTCTTACTAACCCTACCCCCATACCCCTAAAGCCTCCTCTAATGATCCCCTATGCACATCCATACCTGACGCCACCCCCACTACCCACATTCTACTTACCCCATGTGGATATGAAGTACACTATGGTTAGAGTGCACACAATACACCAGGTGTGCTTGTTGTGTCGCAAGTTACGGCGCACACCAAGGATGGGGAAGAGGTACCACTCATACTTCACCGTAAGGGATGCCTGTTTGTGGCTTTTGAAGACCGGAGATAACCACCTATGCTTTCTTCATTACACACTTAAATTATTGTTATTCTTTCTTTGCTGGCTTTCCAAATACCGAACTAGTCAGATTACAGTTTATTCAGAATACTGTCACCCGAGTATTGTTAAGATTAAAGGCTAGGGACCACATATCTCTAGCACTGAAGACTCTTCAATATTTATTGATAGCTATTAGAGCAGGGGTTCTCAACCCAACCCTTGGGACACACGTAGCCAGTCAGGTATTCAGAATATCCACAATGAATATGTATTAGATAGATTTGCATGCACTGTCTCCATTGTATGAAAATCTATATCATAAACTTATCTAGCTATCTTTAAAATAGCTGGATATATTCAGCAGCACAACTAATCAAGCCACACAGTGGCTGAAAATGGACTCCGTGGCTTTATATCTTAGTATTTTATAGATCATTTTTTCTGGATTTACTATTCTGATTTATATGCAGGCATGCTATAAAAACATGGCTATTTACCCAGCAGACTAACACCCAGTAGGAGAGCACATCGTCCTCATCTTCCTGTTAACTTACAAAACCTAAATATATTGACACACTACAGGAATACAAACTAGCAATATCTAAAGCCCACATTGGAAGGAAATAATTGCTGAATTAATCAAATAAGCTATGCTTTATAAATAATAGTAGAATTAATTGAATAGGTTGTCCTTTGTATACAGAACTGCTAACTATTGTTCTTTCTAAATCCTATCATCTAAGGTATTAACACACGCATGCAAACCACATGTAATATATTGCTTCCTAATGCTTCTTAACCTATAGCATAATGCTTTAATTTGATTAATCATCCATTCTAATCTGTTTTGAAGTGGCTAAACAGCTACAAAAGGAGGAATAAAAATACAAAATTAAATTAAATTAAAATGATCCTGTTTTTTCTATTTGCCTGTATCATATTTTATTTGAAACTTTTTATTTTTGATAATTGTAGATATGAGAGTTCTTACTGTGAATGCATTTTCTTGTGTCTGTCATGTACCCATTCTCCACACTCTAAAACACATTCACCTTCTCCACTCACACACACACACGCACGCACACACACACACGCACACACACACACACACACACACACACTACCCAAGTACAATCACACACATCCATTCATAGACACATACACATTCCCCACTCACATGGACACACAGATACACACAACCATTCCCCCATGCCCTCCATCCACTGAAATACAGACATCAATATCACCTACTCATGGAGGTACACACACAAACATACCCAGTCCTGCAGCACATTAAACACCAGGTGTGGATGTCTTAGGGGATGGAGGGTCCTCTATTGTGCTGCTATTATGCAGAGATGTTCAACATATAGGGAAAAAGAGAGGCTGGGAGCTTACTGTATGGTGGTGTTGAGTTGTTTCATGTATTACAGGTAAAGGACTTTAAAGGCTAGTTTGAGTGTGTATACAGACAAGGAAGAAGATATTACAGTACTGAGAGTACATGTTTTAAACCCATTTTACCCTATCATTTTTGACAGCTTTTTCTACTAATTGTTTTTGTGTTATGCTTTTTACTTTTTCCAGAGCTATTATTGATAGGTGGATGATAAATCCAATAAATAAATACATATGATACTATATCAAACAAAATGACCCTGCATTCTCTGACTATTGACTTTTCCGAGTCATATTTTGTAACTTAAGAACACTATATAGCATCACAGTAATCAGTAAGAGAACAAGTGAGGCAGGGGCCCCAGTGTGACTTCTCTCAATTGACTTTTCATAGGTTACTGCCAGTGGTTGCTTATTTCTCCTTGGAAGCCCACAGTACTATCACTGGCTTATAACAATGAATGTAAATGCAAAGCATCCCATCTGAAGGGACCTGCATTGTCTTTAAAGTTCATGTACTACAGCTCTAGATAATTATTACATGGTCCAACAAGGTATCACAGTACACAGAAACCCAAATAATCCAGTAAATAGTAACCCAAATTCTTCAGTTATTGAATCCAGAAAGTGTACAGTCTTGAATCTCTATCAGAGAATTATAAGGTCCTTATTCAGAAAGAATACTTTTTCCTCATTCTGTGCCTATGGAAAAATATGTTTACTGAATAAGGACCTAAATCTGTTTGGTTTTATATATAAAGAGAAAGGAAGAGAGTGCAAAATTTGTTGTGTTCTTGCAATAACTGGCCAGCAGATGGCAGTCTCCTCCCATCACAAGAATTCACTGGAACAGAGAGGACTGCAGTTTACTTCATCCTCTTTCAACTATTTAAGATTAATCTAAAAAAAAAAAAGGAGGGGGGATTTATTGTGCTCCTTTTCTTTGGTTCAGAAAACAACCATAATAGCTTATTTGGGAGAAGAGTCAGAAAAGTCTTTCAAAGAGCAAACTTCCTTAAATGCATTATGACTTTGAGAGAAGTCAAGGTTTCAATGACGTAATTCATTCTCACAGTTCATGTGCTTTCAGGTACGTATGAGTAATCTTTCAACACAGAGAAAATAATCATTATTTCTCTTCTTAGCTCCCGCCTCCTCTTTTTTTCATGTTTATAGATCCTGAAGGTCTGAGTACTGCAGTATTTTATGTCCTGCTGAATCTAGTGCAAACAATAAAAACGAGAGGCACATTTAGCTCTGGCATTATACAGGGCTACAGCATAAACAAAGCTATCAAACTTCAAAACTCAGTGGTGAATTTTCAAACGTTATGTTTGAGTGTAAGTAGCCTGTAGTTGTGTATTCCGTATTTTTTAAAGTCCAAAATCTGCAAATATTTTCATTTTCATGCATACAAAAGGGGCGATCTGGAGGCGCTCCAAGATGAGGTCAACATTTACGCATGTAAACTGCAATTTTAAAAGACATGCCCATATAGGAGAATTTTCAAAGGAGTTATGCATATAGCAATTTTCAAAAGCTATTTAGCCGCATTAAGTGCACATAACACGGGTAAAATCTTTTGACAATTCAATGGCATATATTCTAGCAATTTCAAAAGCCCGCTTACATGGGTGAAGTGCATTTCCAAATGTAACCCAAGCTTTAAGTGTGTAAATGCTTTTGAAATTAGGCTCTATGATTTGGCAACTTACTCGCAGAATTTCACACCTGCAAATTATTTGGCGTGAATTATGTTAAACATATTTATTGTTTAGTACTGGTTGGTGGGAGGTTTAGTGAACTGGGGAAAGTTCAGACTAAAGGCATGGACACTGTTTAAAAATACAATCCTAGAGGCGCAGTCCATATGTATTCCACGCATTAAGAAAGATGGAAGGAAGGCAAAACGATTACCGTCATGGTTAAAAGGTGAGGTGAAAGAGGCTATTTTAGCCAAAAAAAAATCCTTCAAAAATTGGAAGAAGGATCCATCTGAAGAAAATAGGATAAAACATAAGCATTGTCAAGCTAAGTATAAAACATTGATAAGACAGGCGAAGAGAGAATTTGAAATCAAATTGGCCACAGAGGCAAAAACTCATAATAAAAACTTTTTAAACTATATCCAAAGCAAGAAACCTGTGAGGGAGTCGGTTGGACCATTAGATGACAGAGGGGTTAAAGGGGCTCTTAGGGAAGATAAGGCCATTGCAGAAAGACTAAATTAATTCTTTGCCTCCGTGTTTACTAATGAGGATGTTGGGGAGATACCAGTTCCAGAGATGGTTTTCAGGGTGATGATTCAGACGAACTGAACGAAATCACTATGAACCTGGAAGATGTAGTAGGCCAGATTGACATACCATCCGGTCCAGGATGCATACCATCCTGGACCGGATGGTATGCATCCTAGGGTTCTGAAGGAACTCAAAAATCAAATTCCTGATCTATTAGTTAAAATTTGTAACCTATCATTAAAATCATCCATTGTATCTGAAGACTGGAGGGTGGCCAATGTAACCCCAATATTTAAAAAAGGCTCCAGGGGCGATCCGGGTAACTATAGACCAGTGAGCCTGAATTCAGTGCTGGGAAAAATAGTGGAAACTATTCTCAAGATCAAAATCGTAGAGCATATAGAAAGACATGATTTAATGGAACATAGTCAACATGGATTTACCCAAGGAAAGTCTTGCCTAACAAATCTGCTTCATTTTTTTGAAGGGGTTAATAAACATGTGGATAAAGGTGAACCGGTAGATGTAGAGTATTTGGATTTTCAGAAGGCGTTTGACAAAGTCCCTCATGAGAGGCTTCTACGCAAACTAAAAAGACATTGGATAGGAGGCGATGTCCTTTCGTGGATTACAAGCTGGTTAAAAGACAGGAAACAGAGAGTACGATTAAATGGTCAATTTTCTCAGTGGAAAAGGGTAAACAGTGGAGTGCCTCAGGGGCCTGTAATTGGACCGGTGCTTTTCAATATATATATAAATGATCTGGAAAGGAATACGACGAGTGAGGTTATCAAATTTGCGGATGATACAAAATTATTCAGAGTAGTTAAATCACAAGCAGACTGTGATACATTACAGGAGGACCTTGCAAGACTTGAAGATTGGGCATCCAAATGGCAAATGAAATTTAATGTGGACAAGTGCAAGGTGTTGCATATAGGGAAAAATAACCATTGCTGTAGTTACACGATGTTAGGTTCTATATTAGGAGCTACCACCCAGGAAAAAGATCTAGGCATCATAGAGAATAATACTTTAAAATCGTTGGCTCAGTGTGCTACAGCAGTCAAAAAAGCAAATAGAATGTTAAGAAGGGAATGGTTAGTAGAACGGAAAATGTCATAATGCCTCTATATCGCTCCATGGTGAGACCACACCTTGAATACTGTGTACAATTCTGGTCGCCGCATATCAAAAAAGATATAGTTGTGATGGAGAAGGTACAGAGAAGGGCAACCAAAATGATAAAGGGGATGGAGCAGCTTCCCTATGAGGAAAGGCTGAAGAGGTTAGGGCTGTTCAGCTTGGAGAAGAGACGGCTGAGTGGGGTTATGATAGAGGTCTTTAACATCATGAGAGGTCTTGAACGAGTAGATGTGACTCGGTTATTTTCACTTTCGAGTAATAGAAGGACTAGGGGGCATTCCATGAAGTTAGCAAGTAGCACATTTAAGACTAATCGGAGAAAATTCTTTTTCACTCAACGCACAATAAAGCTCTGGAATTTGTTGCCAGAGGATGTGGTTAGTGCAGTAAGTGTAGCTGGGTTCAAAAAAGGTTTGGATAAGTTCTTGGAGGAGAAGTCCATTAATGGCTATTAATCAATTTTACTTAGGGAATAGCCACTGCAATTTTACTTAGGGAATAGCCACTAATGCAATTAGTAGCCATGCTACTAATTGCATTAGTAGCATGGGATCTTCTTAGTGTTTGGGTAATTGCCAGGTTCTTTTGGCCTGGTTTTGGCCTCTGTTGGAAACAGGATGCTGGGTGTGATGGACCCTTGGTCTGACCCAGCATTGCAGTTTCTTATGTTCTTATGTTCTTAAGAAACAGTAGGGTCTGGATGACCTGGAGAAGGTCTGGGTGAACTGATGACTAATTGATGGAACTGGTAATTTTCTTGACATGCACATGTTTTAAAATACACTGGGGTAAATATTCAGCCGCAGAGCGGCTAGTTAAGTTAGCCAGATACACATATCTGGCTAACTTAACTGGTATATATTCAGCAGTGTAGCTGTGCCGCTGAATATACCCGGATTAGTTAGAGTTAGCCGGATATGTGGAATCCGGCTAACTTTAGACCTGCCCTATGGGCTCCTTCCTGGAATGCCTACCTCCCGCTCCAGGAACATCCCTGACTTACCCAGCTAAATTCTAGCTGGATAAGCCTTTTTTAATGTGTGGCTAAGCCATTCAGACAGATAATCTTCCCTTTATCCATCTAAATGGCTTTTGAATATCTACCCCACTGATTTACGTGAGTAAGGCATACTTTATTTTGCACGTAAAATATACATGCGTACATTTTGAAAATAGGTAGGAAAAGTACATGTGTTCAATGCATTGATATACATTCTTTCAATGCACTGCATGTGTTTGTGCGTATGCCTACATACGCACGTATGTTGTGGAGTAGAGATGCGCATATTTTATAAATCATGCATATAACATCTTCGCAGGTTATAAAAAACTAACTTAGATCTGTTTGCAGCCATATATGTGCATATGCATTCCATGTGCATTTGTTTGAAAGTTATCCTCTCAGATTTTAATTCCACTTTTACAACTCATTGTGTCTCCTTTAGAAAATTGCTCAACTTCCCTTCTGCTCAGTTTCTGAGTATAATCTCCTTTGAGGTAGATGGCTTGAGGGCAATATTCAGCACTTCTTATATGGATAAAATTAGGACATCTAGCTAAGTAGCGATGGCTGAATATCCTGCCTCGTTGAATAGCCACTACTTAGTTAGCTGGCTAAATATACGGCTAAATGGCGGGAGGGTTTGAACGTTCTGAGGAGGATCCGACAGCCGGATAGGTTATCTGGCTAAGTCTGATGGGCCCATAGGGTTGTTCTAAAGCTAGCCAGATATACTTATCTGGCTAACTTAAAATAGCCAGATATATTCGGCAGTGAAGCTGCGATGCTGAACATATGGGTCACGTTAGCCAGATAATTTTATCCATCTAACTAGCCAAGCCACACAGTGGCTCCATATCTGACTCCATATGACCAGGACATTTCTAATGCATTCTTTGCAGGGGAATAGTAGGGGAAAACCTCCATAGCCCTTCTACTGCAGGAGGGCCCATGAACTGGGGATGTCAAAGGGGGCTGGGTGGGGGAGGCGTGGGAAGAACAGATTCTGCAGTTTGCAGCTAATACATGTTTTAAATATATAAATAAGTAGCTGAGCAGGCGCTATCCACTGTACATAGTACAGGGTCACAGCATCTAGGGAGCAACAAAGAACAATGTCTGACAACAAAACAACAGACCTTGACAGCCACATAAACTCGAAGAACTGTTAGCGCTTTAAATCACTTCATCTTCAGATCTATCCATGCACAGATATGCAGCCCTACAAAATCCTGCTTTTCATCCTGGCTTTGTTTATTTTTGTGTTTTAGGCCATTTGATCTTTTAAGGGTTTGACTCACTTTTTGTGTCTATTGCTCTGATAGGTTCCCAAATTGCTCGTTTTCATTTCTGTGCTGTTATCAGAGGAAAGGAGGAGAGCTTAGGGAGTAAGATTAAGATTCCACTTGAAAGAGGATGATAATTCATGGATTCTTCTTCTTCTCTTCCCTCTGCCAGCCACAGTCATAGTCACTGGAGATGAAAGTGCTTAATAAACTGTAGTGCTTCTCCTATTTAGCCTCTCCTTTCTGATTTAATGCCCATATAACCTTTTATTTTGCCACCCTCCTTAACTGCAGCAACCTGGAGGCTTTCCAGGAATGTTGGTGCATTTAAGAGTGTGTCCCTCCTACTTTTTATTCCAGTAGCATTGTAAAAGAACCACATTGCTTGCTGCTGCTGCAAAACTAGCAATCCTGGAAGACAGGGCAAGAAAAAGAGGGGGCATGGGGAAGGTGTAAGGGATAGAGCGTGCGTGAGTCCTTAGTGCTGCGGCGTAGTTGACGCAGCCTCGAGGACGAGTCCCCGAAGGCTATGCCAGCAGCTGGTGGGGGGACTGTAGCGGGACAGTCTGGAACATCAACTTTACCGACTGCCTCCTCTGCAGGATGAGCCCTTGAATACTGGCGGCTGGCAGGTGGGTCCCTAGGGCAGAGGTTGTAGCGAGAGTCCAGAGGCACACACCAATCTGAGAAAACAGCAGGCTTCTGGAAGTCAAAGGAGCGTCAAGGTCGGGGCAGGCAGTGAGCATGAATATTCGGGTCCAGGCGGAAGGCTATAATAATTGGGTCCAAGTAAGAGATCAAGATCCGGAGCGAGAAGCTGAGAGTAGACATGAATACCCAGAAGACACCAAAGAGGACATCAAGGAAGACAAGCTGGACAGATTGGATTGGAAAGCTGGAAGAGGCTGAGCTGGCAAGCAAGACTGGATGAGGCTGGGTTACCATACAAATATACTCTTTTCCTTCTCCAAATTGAAGTAGGAAGTTTATTCCATTTAATCTCCAACTATCTTGTGAGAACAGGACAGCAACTAGCTCCCTCTCTCCTCAAAATCTCCTCTCTCTCTCTCTTCAAGGCTACTGCTCTCCCTAGACTTCCTAATTTATAGGGATGTGCAGCAGTTTTTTCATTTTGTTAGAGAAGATAAGGCCATTGTGGAAAGATTAAATGATTTCTTTGCTTCGGTGTTCATTGAAGAGGATGTTGGACAAATACCCATTCTGGAGAAGGTTTTCATGGATGATGATATAGGAATAGCCTAGTGGTTAGAGCAGTGGGCTACGATCCAGAAAACCAGAATTCAAGTCCCGCTGTTGCTCCTTGTGACCTTGGGCAAGTCACTTTACCCTCCATTGCCTCAGGTACAAAACTTAGGGGGTCATTTTTCAAAATGCGATAAGGCATTTTCGCATGCGAAAACGTGTTTACCGCATGCGATCGCACCATATCGTATGGTGCGATGCAAATTCCGAAAATAGGAGGAGTTAGGGGCGGGGCTAGCCTGTCTGCGAAGAGCTATCGCACAGCCATAACGCCGATTTTAACTACACCTTTTTCAAATGCGTTAGGCTGTGCAATAGCTGCCATGACATAAGGTTTCATCGCCATTTGCGATGTCTCCCGTAAGTCCGATTTCAGCTGAATTGACAGCTTCAGAGTCTTGGAGAGAGAGAGAGAAAGAGGTAGATGTAGTGTATTTGGATTTTCAGAAGGCATTTGACAAAGTCCCTCATGAGAGGCTTCTAAGAAAACTTTAGAGTGATGGGAATGGAGGCAATGTCCTTTTGTGGATTTCAAACTGGTTAAAAGACAGGAAATAGAGAGTAGGATTAAATGGTCAATTTTCTGAGTGGAAAAAGGTAAACAGTGGAGTTCCTCAGGGATCTGTACTTGGACCTGTGCTTTTCAATATATTTATAAATGATCTGTAAAGGAATACGATGAGTGAGGTTATCAAATTTGCAGGTGATACAAAATTATTTAGAGCATTTAAATCACAAGCGGATTGTGATACATTGCAGGAGGACCATGTGAGACTGGAAGATTGGGCATCCAAATGGCAGATGAAATTTAATGTGGACAAGTGCAAGGTGTTACATGGAGGGAAAAATAACCCTTGCTATAGTTACACAATGTGAGGTTTCATATTATGTGCTACCACCCAGGAAAAATATCTAGGCATCATAGTGGATAATACATTGAAATCGTTGGCTCAGTGTGCTGCAGCAGTCAAGAAAGCAAACAGAATGTTAGGAATTATTAGGAAGGGAATGATGAATAAATCGGAAAATGTTATAATGCCTCTGTATCGCTCCATGGTGAGACCGCACCTTGTGTACTGTGTACAGTTCTGGTCACCTTTTTTTTTTTTAAAAGATATAGTTGCACTGGAAAAGGTACAGAGAAGTGCGACCAAAATGATAAAAGGGATGGAACAGTTCCTCTATGAGGAAAGGCTAAAGAGGTTAGGGCTGTTCAGCTTGGAGAAGAGATGGCTGAGGGGGGATATGATAGAGGTCTTTAAAATCATGAGAGGTCTTGAACAAGTAGATGTAAATAATTTATTTACACTTTTGGATAATAGAAGGACTAAGGGGCACTCCATGAAGTTAGCAAGTAGCACATTTAAGGCTAATCTGGAAAATTATTTTTCCCCTCAACGCACAATTTTGCTGTACGGCCATATTGCCGTACAGCAAAATGGCGCCGGCCATACGGCAACACGATTCGAGTGCAGGAGGTCGTTCCCGGAACCCCGCTGGACTTTTGGCAAGTCTTGTGGGGGTCAGGAGGCCCCCTCCAAGCTGGCCAAAGGTCCCTGGGGGTCCAGCGGGGGTCCTGGAGCGATCTCCTACGCTCGTGACGTCGGGGAACAGAAACCAAAATGGCGCCGGCGCCATTTTCTATCAACGCGCCCGACGCCCGAGAGTGGAAGATCACAACGGGACCCCCCCCACTGGACCCCAGGTAATTTAAGACATTTTGGGGGGGTTCGGGAGGGTGGGGGATTTATTTTAAAGGGTCGGGGTGGGTTTTAGGGATGTTTTAGTGTGCCGGTTTTCCTGCCCTCCCCCTTCCCCTCCCCCTTCCCCCGATTTACGATTTTTGACGATAAATCGGGGGAATTCCTATTAAATATCGCCTCTAACAATTTTTGACAATTTAAAATATATAGGACAATATTTTAAATCGTCAAAAAACGATTCACATCCCTATTCACTACATATAATTTTATTCTGACTTAAACCAGATAACTAGCAGGTATAAATATGTGCAAGTAATAGCTGTAGGTGCATTGCTTTCACAGATTATAAAATAGCAACTTATACATGTAAATGTTGGCTCTTCCTCAAATGTCCCAGCCTGCCCCTTTTTTATATGAGCAAATTTATTTCTGTGCTGTTACTTGCATGTGTATGCTTGAAGTTTATAAAATTGCATGCAAATATGTGCTATTTGCACGTATATGTGCTAACTTATATGCACGCATCTCTTTGAAAATTCACCTTTAACTTTGTAGTTAAGCACATTACTACAAATGTACCCAAATATATATTTCAGGGATAGTTTAGAAATACAGCTTCCAATCTACATAAATCAGCAAGTCATCCCTACTGCAGGTTTTCAATTCAAAATCTCTTCCCTTGCCATCTACTTTGTCTAAACTCAATAAAAGAAATAACTGGTTATGTTTTTTCCATGAGAATTACTGATAGTAGGATACAGTAGCCTGTGGCAACTAGTAGATGAGACAGCCAAGTGAAAAGAGAAAAGTATAAGTATAAACATTAAAATGCTATGTTTATTCATGAAAGGTTGGCTACAGATATTTACATTATAATGCCTGCGGCAACCAGCAGCAGTCTGCAGAGAAAGCCAAGAGGCCCTAACAATTGTTTAGCACAAGAAAAATAAGCTATCTACTGATATTTTTTTTATTTTTGTTTATTTTGTCTTATGAAGAAGTGTGACAAAGAATCAGAAAGAGCTCAAGGCAGTTCAAAGATCAGCTATACAAGTTAACTGAGAAAATACTAAGTGCTAAAATGCATACATATACACATGCATTGCACATATGCATGTATTTATATCTATAGTTATATGTCCCTTAGGGATGTGAATCGTTTTTCAACGATTAAAATTATCGTCCGATAATGTTAATATCGTCTTAAATCGTTATAGAACACGATACAATAGAAATTCTAACGATTTATCGTTAAAAATCGTTAAATCATGTTAGTGCGCACTAACTCGATTTAGTGCGCACTAACTGAAAATGATACAAATAAACACTTTCCAGGTCACTGAAGGTCAGTTAGGAATGAATATGTGTTCCTATTGGCTGGCTGCCCTCTTATCTATTGATGTTACCAAGGTTACCACTGAGGTGATGGTTGGGGGGATGGGAAATGGAACTGGAAACTAACGAACACCAACAGAAAATGAAACAAAGTGTTCACACTTCCCAGGTCAGTAAAGGTCAGTTAGGAATGAATATGTATTCCTATTGGCTGGCTGTGCTCTTATCTATTGATGTTACCAAGGCTAACACTGAGGTAATGGTTGGGGGGATGTGAAATGGAAACAGTTGGAAGCTTGACAAAAAAAGTAATGTAATGATCAGCACTCACGTGACTAGAACTTGTTTGTTTATTATTTTTGTTAGCAGGCACCTGAAATGCTAGTGCATGTTGAATTTGCCAATCACTGTGCATTTTAGAAAGGTGGTCCTGGCTGGAACTGTACACAGTTCAAATATATGTAATTGATTGTTGGTAAGTGTAGATTTTAAGTGATTTTCCTGCACACAGTGCCCTAACCCTGGCACCAGGGGTGTTGTGATCTTCCTGCACACAGTGCCCTAACCCTGATACCAGTCTGAGACAGCTCCCTCCCTGCATTACTAGTGAGAGGCTGGCTTCACAGACAGGGGGGAGCTGCCTGACCCTCACTCCTGACTTCCCCCATGTCCCAGCTAGTGAATGGTGTGTGGGTGAGGGGGGGGGGGGAGGATGGTGAAGTCTGAGACAGCTCCCTCCCTGCATTACTAGTGAGAGGCTGGCTTCACAGACAGGGGGGAGCTGCCTGACCCTCACTCCTGACTTCCCCCATGTCCCAGCTAGTGAATTGTGTGTGGGTGTTGGGGGGGGGGAGGGGAGGATGGTGAAGTCTGAGACAACTCCCTCCCTGCATTACTAGTGAGAGGCTGGCTTCACAGACAGGGGGGAGCTGCCTGACCCTCACTCCTGACTTCCCCCATGTCCCAGCTAGTGAATGGTGTGTGGGTGAGGGGGGGGGGGGAGGATGGTGAAGTCTGAGACAGCTCCCTCCCTGCATTACTAGTGAGAGGCTGGCTTCACAGACAGGGGGGAGCTGCCTGACCCTCACTCCTGACTTCCCCCATGTCCCAGCTAGTGAATGGTGTGTGGGTGAGGGGGGGGGGGGGGGAGGATGGTGAAGTCTGAGACAGCTCCCTCCCTGCATTACTAGTGAGAGGCTGGCTTCACAGACAGGGGGGAGCTGCCTGACCCTCACTCCTGACTTCCCCCATGTCCCAGCTAGTGAATGGTGTGTGGGTGAGGGGGGGGGGGGGGAGGAGGATGGTGAAGTCTGAGACAGCTCCCTCCCTGCATTACTAGTGAGAGGCTGGCTTCACAGACAGGGGGGAGCTGCCGGACCCTGACTCCTGACTTCCCCCATGTCCCAGCTAGTGAATGGTGTGTGGGTGAGGGGGGGGAGGAGGATGGTGAAGTCTGAGACAGCTCCCTCCCTGCATTACTAGTGAGAGGCTGGCTTCACAGACAGGGGGGAGCTGCCTGACCCTCACTCCTGACTTCCCCCATGTCCCAGCTAGTGAATGGTGTGTGGGTGAGGGGGGGGGGGGAGGAGGATGGTGAAGTCTGAGACAGCTCCCTCCCTGCATTACTAGTGAGAGGCTGGCTTCACAGACAGGGGGGAGCTGCCTGACCCTCACTCCTCCGGGGTATTGTGATCTTCCTGCACACAGTGCCCTATCCCTGATACCAGGGGTGTTGTGATCTTCCTGCATGCAGTGCCCTATCCCTATTAATACCAGGAGTGTTGTGATCTTCCTGCACGCAGTGCCCTATCCCTAATACCAGGGGTGTTGTGATCTTCCTGCACACAGTGCCCTATTCCTGATATTAGGAGTGTTGTGATCTTCCTGCACGCAGTGCCCTATCCCTGATACTGGGATGTGTGCAAGAAGATCCCAACACCCCCGGTATCAGGAATAGGGCACTGTGTGCAGGAAGATCACAATACCCCTGGTATCAGGGTTAGGGCACAAGTTCTAGTCACATTGACTGATCACATTACTTGTTTTGTCAAGCTACCAACTGTTTCCATTTCCCATCCCCCATATACTGTCAGTGGGAAGCTTGGTAACATGAATAAATAAGAGGGCAGCCAATAGGAATACATATTCATTCCTAAACTGACCTTAACTGACCTGAAAAGTGTCAAATTGTATCATTTTCAGTTAGTGCGCACTAACTCTCCGTTAGTGCGCACTAACTCCCGTTAGTGCGCACTAATCGGAAAAAACGATTTTTAACGATTTTTTAACTAAAAAATTGTGCCTAACACGATTTTCTTGCCCTGCCACACGATTTCTATCGTTAAGACGATATGGAAAACGATTCACATCCCTAATGTCCCTTTCTCTTTCTCTTTCTCACTCTCTGTCTTTATATCTATATATATATGTATATATCTATGTAAATAACTTGGATATGAGGAATAGAATGAATACCACTGGGGTTCTCAACTCAAACCGAAGGACACAACTAGCCAATTATGTTTTCAGGATATTCATCGTGCACATGCATGAAATACATTTGCATGCACTGCCTCCATTGTATGACAATTTGAATCATGCACATTCATTGTGGATATCCTGTAAACCTGACTGGCTAGTAGAGATGTGAATTGTGTGCCCGATCGTCTTAACGATCAAATCGTCTGGCAGGAGAAGAAAATCGTGTTTGGCACGATTTTTTAGCTAAAAAATCGTTTTTTCCAATTAGTGCGCACTAACAGAAAATGATACAATTTGACACTTTTCAGGTCAGTTAAGGTCAGTTTAGGAATTAATATGTATTCCTATTGGCTGCCCTCTTATTTATTCATGTTACCAAGGTTCCCACTGACAATATATAGGGGATGGGAAATGGAAACAGTTGGTAGCTTGACAAAAAAAGTAATGTGATCAGTCAATGTGACTAGAACTTGTGCCCTGCCCTATCCCTGATACCGGGAGTGTTGTGATCTTCCTGCATGCAGTGCTGTATCCATGATACTGGGATTGTTGTGATCTTCCTGCATGCAGTGCCCTATCCCTAATACCAGGAGTGTTGTGATCTTCCTGCACCCAGTGCCATATCCCTGATACAGGGAGTGTTGTGATCTTCCTGCACACAGTGCCCTATCCCTGATATCGGGAGTGTTGTGATAGTGACAGAATTCAAACATTACCAGGACATATCCAAAGGGAAATGATAGGGCAAGAGAGAGAGAGAAAGAGAACTAGGGTTCAATTAAGATTTGCGATGTCACAGTACACAGGGATAAATGGGCAGACACTTTGGGCCAATAAGCCCTTATCTGTTAATAACTCCTATGTACTATGCATATAGACAAATTTAACAGAATGGAGGAGTATCTAGAATTTTTGAATGGAAGTGAACTTTCTGTGTTGGCTGACTTGTGCTATATAGCTGGCTTCATGTCAAACACAAATTGTAGCAGTGAAGCATGTGAAATACCCAAGTCTTCCACTTAGTATGGTCTTTTCATGTGGCTCAGAAGCTGATTCCTCTGTCGTCCTGTGGTTTACACTGGACAGCACAGCCATGTATTATAGTCAAGAGCATGTCTATCTGTACTGGATCATTGTTCATTTTGCTATAGATTTACAGGTAGATGCCATTTTCTGAATAATTCTGAAAAAGTCAAACCAGCACAGTTAAACCCCTCACTCTGCTTCAAAGAAGTTCATTTCTTTAAGACTATAGAACAAAGGTTCCCAAACTATCCTGGAGGACCCCCAGCCAGTCGGGTTTTCAAAATATCCACAATGAATATGCATGAGATATAATTTGCATGACATGGAGGCAGTGCATGCAAATTTATCTCATGCATATTCATTGTGGATAACCTGAAAACCCGACTGGCTGGGGGTCCTCCAGAACAGGTTTGGAAACCACTGATACAGAACATGCTGATATATTTTTCTATTAGAGGAACTTTGGCTAAAGCAAACAAGCAAGAATATATTAAAAAAAAGATTTCCTTCCAAAATGGTTTTTGAAAACAAGGCTTACAGTGCTTAAGTCGTAGCCTTAGATGTACAACATTAGTATTGTGTATTTAAAATAGTATCTTGCAAAGGACTGGCTTCTGTAACAGGAGGTATCAACAGAAAATAGCAAAACAAAAGAACTTTGTTTCTAGTAAAACAGCAAAACAAAAAGAAGCCCATAATCACTGAAAGTCACAGTCTTTATACCCAATATATGTTACTGCTAACATCATTGTTAGGATTCGTGGGTTTCGTGGACCACTGCCTCGAGGTGAGGGTTGTTACCACCTGTGGGGAGGAGCCCCACAGGTCCTCACTGTCGGGAGGTGAGGTCAGATGCAGCAGGAGCTTGTGGAGGGAAGTCTGTGGGAAGGCCCCAGGGAGTGGGGTGAGAGACCCAGTACAGAGGGACCCCACAGTACACAGCTTGGACTGGAGAGCAGTACCTGAGCAGAGACCTCTGAGAGAGCGGCGCCAGGCAGGCCCGAGGAGAGGGGAGTGCGAGGTAGGAAGTTCAGGAGGAATGCTGCAGAGACAGCCCCAAGGGGCAGAGCTGCGAAGTGAGGGAGGCACTGAAGCTATGACGTAGGCTATCCCGCGGAGCAGGGAAGCCCGAGTCGAGTCTCCAGACAATGACGTAAGCAACCCCGAGGAACGGGGCTGCACACAATGAAATCTCTGGTAGAGGAATGGAGACACCACCCCGAGAAGCGGGGAGGTGTGAGTACAGTCACAGAAGCAATACGAAGGCACTGCCCTGAGGAGCGGGGAAGCACAGGTAATCACCGGTGTGGAACGTAGGCACTGCCTCGAGGAGCGGGGAAGCACAAACAGTCTCTGGTGTAGAACGTAGGCACTGCCCCGGTGCGGGGAAGCACAGACAATCACCGGTGTGGAATGTAGGCACTGCCCCGGAGAGTAGGGAAGCACAGACAGTCTCAGGTGTAGAACATAGGCACTGCCCCGAGAAGCGGGGAAGCACGAAGATGAGTCTCCAGAGTAGTCAGGCAGTTCTCAGAGGCAACCCCAAGGAGCAGGGAAGCCAGGGTTAGACCTCTGGAAGGGCAGGGCTAGCCCAAGGAGCAGGGGAAGCCAGGAGACCAGGTCTCCAATAGAAGCGCAAACAGGCCCCTGAGGAATGGGTACCTGAGCCAGAGTCCAGAGTCCTCAGTATATCAGAGACATCCACCACAGGTCCGAGGAGACAGGAGCAAACACAGTAGTGATGGAACTCGTTGCTAAGTCAGCTAGCAAGGGGCGAAGGCGGTGCTTAAGAACCCTGACCAAGTGATGTCATCAGTCGGGGATGCCCCTGAGGCTCCTGCCGTGGCATCTTCAAAGGAGAGCCCGGTGGTGCACACTCCTAGGAAGGCCCGGAGTTGGCGTGGGTGGTGGCGGCATCCCAGCCGCCACAAGTAAATTTGAGGTATGCGGTGGTAGAGGTTAGCCCCACTGCAAGCAGGCCCGGAGAGGAGGAGAAGGGCAGCATAAGACATAAGTAGATGCAGTCACAGCCATCTGTGACCGACGGGCATAACAGTACCCCTCCTCTTAAGACCCCCCCCCCCCCGGGGATTTGGGTTTTGAGGACGTGTGGCATGGAACTGCTGGATAAGGTCTTTGTCCAGGATATTGGCGGCAGGTTCCCAGCTGTTCTCCTCAGGTCCAAAGGCCTCCCATGAATAGAGATACTCCCACCTTCTACCACGTTTCCTTACATCCAGGACATCTCGGATTTGATATGTGACGTCTGCTTCCGAGGACAGTGGTTGAGGCTCCAGTGCTTTTTCTGAGAAACCAAATAGTACCAAAGGTTTTAGTAGAGAGATGTGGAAGGCGTTGTGGATTTTGAGTGAGGAAGGCACCTGGAGTCTGTAGGTGACTGGATCCAGATGGCGGAGCACAGGAAAGGGGCCAATATACCTGGGAGCGAAGTGAGCCTAGGGCAACTTAAGTCAGATAAACCGGGTGCTGAGCCACACTTTATCACCAGGTTTGAAATGGGGTGCTTCACGATGATGTGCATCGAAAAACCTTTTTGATCTTTGGGCAGCCTGCTAGAGCAGCTGCTGGGTACTGTCCCACAATTGATACAACTCTTGGGTGGTTGACTGTGCCGCTGGAGAAGGTACAGACAGAGGGAGCAGAAGTGGTGGCAAAGGCTGACGTCCATAGACCACCTGGAAGGGAGATGAACCATTGGAAGTGGACTGATGAGAGTTTAGTGCGAACTCCGCCCAAGGAAGGAGGTCAGCCCAATCATCCTGACGTAGGCTCATGTAGGCCCACAAAAATTGCTTCAAGGTCCTATTAGTCCTTTTGGTTTGTCCATTGGCTTGGGGATGGTAAGCCGAGGTGAAATCTAACGAGATATTGAATTTTTTGCAGAGAGAGAGAGAGAGAGACCTCCAAGAGCGTGCAGTGAATTGGACTCCACGGTCTGAGAAGATATGTTTAGGGAGGCCATGGAACCGGAACACGTGTCAGATGAACAGCTTAGCAAGCTGCGGTGCAGAAGGGAGGCCGGGTAGAGCCATGAAGTGAGCCATTTTAGAAAAACGGTTGACTGTGACCCAGATGGTGTTGTTGCCACTGGAGATCGGCTGGGCCCATCCTCTCTACAGAGTTCCTGTGCCAGTTTGCTCCTGTATGCCCTGCCCTTAGTCCTGCCTCCTAGATGTGGTCTCCAGTTGAGGTCCTGCTGCTGGGGTCTCTTCTCATCTCATCCTGCTGCTGCCCCCATGCTGCTCTCTCATCTTATCCTGCTGCTGGCTTCATGCCTCTGTCTCTTCTCCTGAGACTTCTGCCTCCATGCTGCCTTCTCTGGTCCTGTTGCTTCCATGCTGCACTCTCCAGTCCTGGTGTTGCTGCCTCCATGCATTTAAACTGCCATATACCAAAATGGCAACCTCCGCTGAAGAGGGAGGCACCAAAGTTAATTAACTCTGGCACATCATCAGCAGAAGCTGTCATTTTACAGATGAAAACAGAAGAAGCCATTGCACCGAGGCCTGGGCTCCGACTTCTGGGCTTGGGCCTAGGCTAAGACCCAGGTGACAGGACCCAGCTTCCGGGCTGGGCCCCGGTGTCAGGCCTGGGTCCAAGCTGAGGCCCCAGGATTGAAACATGGCCTCTGGACTGGGCCCTTGCATTGGGTCTGGGTCCAAGCTGAGGCCCTGGCATTGGTACCCGGCCAGGACATGGCGTCAGATTTAGTAAGTATGGGGGGGCCATCATTGGGAAATTTCCTGAGCCTGGGCCTTTGTTTGGGTCTTGGCCTACGCCCCAGCATTGGGCTAGAACCTAAGTCAAGACCCAAGTGTTATGCTCATGCATAGGCTGTGGTCCCTTTATCAGAATGCGGACTATGCCTTTGCAAGGCCCAGATTTTGGGTCTAGGCCTAGGCCAAAGCGCCAGAGTCATACTCAGTCAGGCCATGATCCCTGCTTTGGGTTTCGGCCTACTCCCTAGACAAGGCCCCTAGAATTACTCCCTAGGCCTGACTATTTTTTAAATAGGTTTTCTAAACTAAATGAAATTCTGATGAAATTTTATCGGAATTTAGTTTGTTCCATTTTGAAAATGATCCAAAATGAAATAGGAAATTGCTTGTCATTTCTTATTTTGTTTTTCCCAAATGCACATCCCTAGTCTACATCAGTTTAGGAGGTTAGTCAACCTGTTCCTAGCATAAAAATGTTTGAGAAACAATTTTCAACATACTGATGAAGAGTGACTCTCCTTCAGTAGTCTAAATCCTTTATGGAACAGTAGGGTGGGCTGCTTCTGGAATTTGGCAATAAAAGATCCATAGCGAACACTGACATCCTCTTTCACCTCAGTAGAAACACAGCCTAGATTTACTTGCTCATTTTTCACCTTTGTGCTCCCCTGATCCTTGTGGCTATTTTCCTAGCAAGACTCAGCAAAAGTTATCTTCAGCTTTTGTTTATATGTTCTGCTCTCTAGCCCACAGCCTCTGCATACTAGTATGCAGGGTATTTTCTCCCCCCACAGCACCTGCTCCAATTTATACCAGGGTGCTCTCCAACCCTTCTCTGATATTTGTAGTGGAGGAGGGAGGAAAGGTGTTTGGAAGTTGTCTTATTTTTATTTAACAAGAGAAAGGGAGCGAGAATCTCCCTGAATTTTTTAAACTGGCAATTGGGAGAGGGGGTTAGGAGTGGGCATTGGTGGCTTGATTTTTTTTTTTTTTGCTTAACTAGTTAGCACTGATTTTCAGTGGTTACAAGTTAAGTTTAGTTGGGGAACATAGCTGCACTAAATCTAGCCAGTCACAATTTGACCAGCTGATTTCGGAAAATTTTCAACTGGAAACCTAGCCAACAGGTTCAGCTGAAATTATTCCTAAAGATAACTGGATAAAATTAGGCAGTTATCTTACCAGCCTAGTGGGTTTTCAAATATCTTCCTCTCTGTAACATAATACCTGAAGACTGCAAAGACTGCTCTGTTATCTAAGGTATAATCTTAATCTAGTATGTCAAGAAATATGGATTTGCATGGAAAGTGTGGTGGATGTCTAGAATGCCCTCCAGAGGAGGTGGTGAAGATAAAAATGGTAATGGAATAGAAATAAAGTACTAGGCTGACATGTGGCAACTTTTCTGAATATGGTAACCTGCATGGAATGGCAGTTACAATCCTGAACACTTTGCTGGTTAGACTGGATAGACCATTTGGTCTTTATTTGACATAATTTATTATGTTACTATATTATTATGAAAATCCTAACATTTCCAGGTTTCAATCCTAGTATGATTAACTTCAGTTCTTTTTTTTCTAGAAAAAAATGATGCCAGTACTCAGATTCAGAGTCATTTTTGGGATGGGGGGATTTGGGGGAGATTCAGAGTGATCACTCAGGGTCCTGCCTCCCATAGAAGCCTTATCCCTGCAACCAGCTGCAAAGCCTATGAAAAGGTAACATTGTGAATATTACACTGGTACCTAGAAAACCAAAATATCTCTTACTAGGAAAATAGAATAAGCTGAACTACTGCACATCCACATTGGAAACATTTTTTGATGGTGATGACTCTGAGTGTCTAAATGAAGTCACTGTGAAACTAGAGAATGTAATAAATCAGATTGAATGACTAATGAATTACAAATCACCGGGACTGAATGGTATTCTGAAAGAACTTAAACATGAAATTGCAGACTTGTTTCTGATGATTTCCAACAAATCATCTAAAAACAGTCATAGTAGCAGAAGACTAAAGGGCAGTCGATGCAACACCAATTTCTAAAAAGGGCTACTGGGTAATCTGGAAAACTATAGATTGGTAAGTCTGACACTGATGGCGGGCAAAATAGTAGAAAAATTCTTAAAAACAAAATTACTGACCACATAGATAGACATGGTTTAATGGGGGAGAGTCAACATGATTTTTGAAAAGGTTTTATGGATCTGGAGGTGGACCCTTAGTCTGAGGTAGAGTTGGCACTACCTAAGAGAGAATAAACCCTCTTAGGTCCCTACCGTCGGAAGGCAAGGCCAGATAAAGCAGACGTTGAACAGTTACTTCACCACTGGAAGCCCGCGGTCCCCCCAGGAGGAGCCTGTAGGGACCCGAGATGCTTGGACTTAGGTGAATCCCTGAAGACTGAAGATAGGTGTGGATGCAGGTGCCTCCTGCAGGTTGTGGGATCCAGACCACTGGCGCCCCCAGGTCGCGGCCCGGCGCGCAGCAGGCCCGCTGGCGCGCGGGGATTTACGTCTCCCTCCGGGAGGCGTAAATCCCCCGACAAAGGTAAGGGGGGGGGTGTAGACAGGGCCGGGTGGGTGGGTTAGGTAGGGGAAGGGAGGGTAAGGTGAGGGGAGGGCAAAGGAAAGTTCCCTCCGAGGCCGCTCCGATTTCGGAGCGGCCTCAGAGGGAACGGGGGGAGGCAGCGCGGCTCGGCGCGCGCAGGCTATACAAAATCGATAGCCTTGCGCGCGCCGATCCAGGATTTTAGTGGATACGCGCGGCTCCGCGCGTATCTACTAAAATCCAGCGTACTTTTGCTTGAGTCTGATGCGCAAGCAAAAGTAGGCTGATCGCGCTTCTTTTAAAATCTACCCCCAAGTTGTCTAAGTGCGAGTTTCACAAGGAAACAGTGCCTTTCTTAGGGTACATTGTTTCCATCCAAGGTTTCCAGATGGACCCACAGAAGCTGGAGAGCATTAAGAAATTGACTCCACCCACAGGTCTAAAGGCTCTTAGACGATTTCTGGGATTTACCAACCTCTACAGAACATTCATCAAGAACTACTCCTGACTAACTATTCCACTTACAGCTATGACTAAGAAAGGTGCCAATGTTGCCAATTGGTCTATGGAGACAGTAACAGCATTCCAGAAACTGAAAGACGCCTTCTCGAGCAAGCCATGCCTCTGACATCCAGATCCGACCAGGACCTTCATCGTTGAGGTCGATGCCTCAGATGTAGGCGTAGGGGCCGTGCTAAGCCAGCCGGTGAATCTAAGACCTCACACCCATGTTCATTTTTCTCCCATCACTTCTCGCCAGCGGAGAAGAACTACAGCATAGGAAATAAAGAACTCCTGGCATTAAAGATGGCATTTGAGGAGTGGCACCCCTGGCTTGAAGGTGCACAACATCAGATCACAGTTTTTACAGACCATAAAAACCTGGAGTACCTCCACCACACACAGCGCCTGAACCATAGGCAGGCGAGATGGTCCCTGTTCTTTAACAGGTTTGACTTTGTGCTGAAATACCGCCCTGGAGATAAGAAAGTCAGAGCAGATGCCCTACCTCGCTCATTTCTCTCCGAGGACGTACCTGATGAACCCCAACATATCATCGACCCGAAAATAGTTATCTTGTCAGCTACTCACCCAGTACCTGCGGGTAAGACCGTTGTACCCAAGAACTTAAGAGAAAAGCTGTTAGCTTGTGCCCACGATTCTAAACTGGCTGGACACCCTGGTCAACACAGAACTCTGGCAAAACTTCAGAAGTACTACTGGTGGCCCATCATAAAGGAAGGCACATTCTCCTATGTTGCTTCTTGTTCCAATTGTGCCAGACAGAAGCCACCAAGTCATCCTTGGGGCCTTCTCCAACCCTTGCCAGTGCCAGACGAGCCCAGGACACACATCGCTACAGACTTTGTGGTAGACTTACCACTTTCAGGAGGAAACAACACCATATGGGTAACAGAGGATCGCTTCTCGAAGATGGTTCACTTCATGGCTCTCCCTGGCTTGCCCTCAGCCATGGAGCTTGCAAAGCTTTTCATTGCTCACATCTTTCACCTACATGGCATGCCAAAGCCACACTCTGGAACACTATGCCACTAGCGGTCAGATTACAAAGAGACCTCAAAACCTTTAAAAAAAAGTTTAAAAACCTGGCTTTTTAAACAAGCTTTCTACAAAGATAGCGGAGAATAGAAAGTATGCTGGCACAGGCAGAAGATCACCAGCACACGGCAATGGACTCAACATGTGTGTTGCAAAAATGTATTTGTTTATCTCACAGTTAACTTTATAGAATTACACAAAGCATGGGAATTATACCTGTAAATAAGTAACTTACATGTATATATGGCCAAGACTACGTCACCCTACAAATAAGTTATATTATAACATGATGTAACCGAACCCTTTGGCACTTGTTAGAATGTACCACTGTACACATTCACCTACTTAATTTATGTGCCTAAATGTAAACTGTTGTGATGGTATATAACTTAACGACGATATAGAAAAGATTTTAAATAAATAAAATAAATAAAGCACATCATCTCTGACAGAGGAACCCAATTCACAGCTAAGTTCTGGAAGGCATTGTGCAAGAAGTTTGATATCTCTCTCGACTCACCTCTGTATACCATCCTCAGTCTAACGGGCAAATGGAGAAAATGAATAGGACACTCAAGCAGTTCATTTGTGCCTATGTGGGTACTCGTCAAAATGAATGGGCTGAACTGTTGCCCTGGGCTGAATTCGCCATCAACTCTCATCCAGCAACATCAACTGGATCAATACCAATTGAAGAGGTCTACAGAATACTACCATCACCACCCTTACCACTTCCACTTTCAGTGTTGTCCCTGGCAGCTCAATCTACTGCCAAAGATATTCAACAACTTTGGACTAAAACTAAAGAGATGCTTCGTAAAGCAGGACAAAGAGCAAAGAAAGGCTATGACCCTCATCACGTCAAGGCTCCAGAATTTCAGCCTGGTGATAAAGTATGGCTGTCGGCAAAACATCTAAGATTCAAGCTACCATCAGCTAGTTTTCCTCCATGCTATGTCGGAACCTTTCCCATTCTCTGACGACTAGGTACTCTTACATACCATCTGAAACTTCCACCACCACTGAAGATTCATAATGCGTTCCATGGACTCTCTACCTGGGTAACATCAAGCTAGGTTGAGAGAACATTGCGCAAATCTCATCTTTGGGTGAGTTTCCTCACTCCGAAGGTCATCAAATCTTCACAAGAGTACACTGTTCTGTTCGTATGTCGCACTCTGCATACCTAAAGTATGCAGAGTGCGACACCTAGATACTCGAGGTGATACTCGAGGTGATACTAGATACTCGAGGTGATACTCGAGGCTCACCTAGATACTCGAGGTGAGCCTCTATAGGAGGCTCACCTCGAGTATCTAGGTGAGCCTCCTATAGAGGTATAAATACCTACCTAGTATGAGGGCCTTATAGCTAGTCTCTCTCTCTCTCTCTCTCTCTCTCTCTCTCTCTCTCTCTCTCTCTCTCTAGTGGTTGTAAGTAGGAATTGCAACATTTGTGATACTTAATGCAAAAAAGGTTATTGCAGTCTGTGGTAATACCTATGCAAAGCACTAAGATAGGGCCTATGTTAGTTGCTTGGAGAACATCCTTTGGCAACATATTCCATAGCTTTATTGTGTACTGAGTGGCGACCACTGGCGCCTCCGCCCCCAGGTCGCGGGTACGGGGCGTGGCGCCAGTGGCGCCACGCCCCGTACCCGCCCCCAAAACGCTGCCGACACGCCCCCGCAACGCCGCGCGCTCCGGCCCCGCCCCCCGACACGCCCCCCTCCGAGAACCCCGGGACGTACGCGAGTCCCGGGGCTCTGCGCGCGCCGGGAGGCCTATGTAAAATAGGCTTCCCGGCGCGCAGGGCCCTGCTCGCGTAAATCCGCCCGGTTTTGGGCGGATTTACGCGAGCAGGGCTCTGAAAATCCGCCCCTTGGTGTATAGACAATTCTTGCAGAGTCTTTGCAGCACTCTTTTGACATCCTCCAGATGAGTGTTCATTTCCTGGGAAAATATCAAGATGTCATCTAAGTTCACATTGACACATTTATAGAGTAGATCACGCAGAATGTCATTCATCATGTTTTGGAAGACAGCCGGGGCATTGCACAGGCCGAAGGGCATCATTAGATATTCAAAGTGCCCATCCCAGGTATTGAAGGCTGTCTTCCATTCATTGCCAGAGCGGATGCGAACTAGGTTATAGGCTCCCTTGAGGTCAAGCTTGGACAATATCTTGGCTCCCTGTAGTCTATCAAATAGCTTTGAGATGAGTGGTAAGAGATAGCGGTCTTTTACAGTGATCTCGTTTAGACCTCTATAGTCAATACATGGATACAACGTCCCGTCCTTCTTCCCCACAAAGAAGAAGCCTGCAACGGCAGGAGACTTGGAGGGTCTTAAGAAGCCTTTCTGAAGGTTCCCCTGTATGTATTCAGACATGGCTTTATTTTCTACCATGGAGAGAGGGTAGACCCTTCCTTTGGGTGGTTCAGTGTTAGGCTTCAAATTGATGGTGCAGTCATAAGATCTGTGTGGTGGTAGTACGTCTGCAGCTTCTTTGGAAAATATATCTTGAAAGATGCATATTGAGGTGGCAACGCAGGCATCAATGGGGTAGTTGGCATGCAGGATATAGGAGAGACCTCCATCAGACATTTACCATGGCAATCTGGACCCCAATGTGAAAGCTCCAGAGTGGCCCAATTGAATTGAGGCATATGCTGCTGCAGCCACGGTAGCCCCAATACTATAGGGTGCATGGCCTTCTCTAGTACAAAGAAGAAGATAGTTTCAGAATGGAGAGCACCGGTCTGTAAACACACTGGTTCGGTGAGCTGGGTCACTTTGCCCGGTAAGGACTCCCCATGAATTGAAGATAGGAGTAGCGGAGATGTCATAGTGGTGGTGGAAATCCACAAGTGCTCCAGTAATCGTTGCAAAATAAAATTGCGTCCTGCCCCTGAGTCCACTAGGGCAAGAGTATGATATTCTAAGGATCCGCAGATCAAAGATACAGGGAGAGAGAGTGGAGAGGGTGCAGTTAGACCTAAGAAGAGTCCTCCCGCAGGACTTAGGTCTGCCAGTTTCCCGGACATATAGGGCATGTTTGTACAGCATGGCCAGCTTGTCCATAATACAAACATAGTCCCAACTTCTTCCGCATTCTTCTCTCCTTTGACTTCAGATGACTGCGGCCTAATTGCATTGGTTCTTCTTCGCCAGCAACTGGACCCGAGGGAACAGGCTTGGGTGTAGACTTTACTCGAGCTTCACTCTGAAGGGGTCTTCTGGGAGTCTTGGTCTCTTGAACCTTGTCACGAAGTCGGCGATCAGTTCTTGTTGCCAACTTCACCAGTTCAGCCAAGGTCTCAGGCATCTCACAAGCAGCCAGCTCATCTTTCAAATGAGAGTTCAGTCCTTCAAAGAAGAAGGTCCTCAGGCATTTAGGGACCCAGTGTAACTCAGTCACTAGTGTCTTGAATTCTATGGCGAAGTCTGATAAAGGTTTAGTACCTTGCTTCAGGTGAACCAACGAAGATCCTGCAGTAGTGTGCCGGGCAGGATCATCAAAAACTGACCTGAACAGTTCAAGAAACCTGGCAATATCATATAGGACAGGATCATCGTGCTCCCACAGCGACGAAACCCAAGCCAACGCTCTTCCATCCAGATAAGACAAGATATAGGTGGTCTTGGCATAGGCTGTAGGAAAATGATTAGGTTGCAGGGGAAAAATGCATGCAACATTGGTTGATAAATCCTCTACATTTCCAAACTTCCCCTGAGAAGCATGTTGGAGCAGATAGAGGTACAATAGTCTTGACCGTCACTTCTGGCGGTGTAACTTCTTTACCTGTGGTGGTTGATAAGTTCATCTGTGCATGCAGCTGGTTAAATGCAGCAGTCAAATTCTCCAGCACATTCTGCTGTTTGGAGATTTGCTGGGCCAGGTCTGGAATGGCCAGCAATGTGGTGAGCTGAGCCGAATCCATGGAGTTAGCAATCTGTTTTGGTTTAGCAATGTTTGGGTGGATTCTTGGGTACTGTGGCAGATGGCCACGCCCACGGGGAGGGGCCCCGTGGGGAGCCCCAGTACTGGGCTAGACTCAGGATGCACAAACACAGAGTTAGATCTTTTATTGTACAGCTGATGTATGCCACCAGAGGTGTCAGTAGTGAGGTAATCCAGAGGTAGCAGTCCAGGGACCCTCGGCAGAGGGAATCCGCCTCACCAAGTTGGTATAGGGAGATCCAGGTGTGGGTTTCCCAGCACGGCAAAGCTGTAGATGAGATAGACTGAGAATTAGATTACTCACTAGATGGTAGCTGTAAGGTTGGCGATTCCACCAGGTTGAAGTAGATGGTTGCAGGCACCAAGGCAGGGAGAGCAGGCCCTCGAGGATCAAGTACCTGATCCCAGTAAGGCACCTGAAATGAAAGCAGAGGGCCCCCGAGGAGCGGGTACCCAGGTTAGAGAATACCCCGAAGGGCAGAGAGAGGGCTTCCAGTGGCAGCAAGAAGCGGCAGAGTAGCTTAGACCGGATGAGTCCAATCCTTGCTAACTCAATGAGCTAGCAAACAAGCGTAGGCTAAATACCCGGATGGCGTGACGTCACTTGAGGGGGACGCCCCCGAGGTTCACGCCATAGCTGGAATAAAGAAATGGGTAGCGCGCGCTCTTGGGAGGAACATGGTGGGAGGCAACGCCATAGCCGTTCCGGGGACACCGGAGAGAGCGGCTTGCAGACATGGCAGTGGCCATCTTCCCAAGGCTAGCGGGGAGAGCAGAGAAAAAGGTGAGGCACAAGGGTCGAAGCCGTCTGAGACCGACGGACGCAACAGTGACCTGACTACACTTGATCGCCGCCTAGAACTTGACCTTTGCCTGACCTGACTATGCACAGATTGATCTCTGTTACAAACCCTGCTTTGGCTGACCATTCTGGACTGATAATCTGGCCTTGATCCTCGCTATACATTCGGACACTCTCTTCTGGCCTCCTATGACCTCTGGACTTCCCTGTCTGCACACCGACCGTGCACCCTTGTTTGTGGTGGGCACTCCTTTGAACTTTCTCTCTAGGAGACCCTGTGAGGCCCACCTAAGACCAAGCGGCCCGGGTAACCATGGGCTCAACCTGAGGGAACCCCCTGATTGCTATTTATTTATTTTATTTATTTATTTAACATTTTTATATACTGGCATTCGTAGGACACATCATGTCGGTTCACAATTAACTGAGAAAGGAAATTACATTGAACAAGGGGGGTTTAACTGGGAGAATTGGATAATAATTGGATAAAAGGAACAAGGTAAAAAGCGAAGAACGAGAGAAAAGAGAAAGCAAGCATGGATAACTTAATTGGAAAGATATGGGTTTAAAATTACATATTACATATGTGAACTTATTTACAACGTTGGGGGGAGGGGTGAGGGGAGAGGGAAAGGGGGGGAGAAAATATGCGAGAGGGGAGGTAAAGGTAAAGGAGAGATTGATATGGTAAAGAAGGCGGGGGGGGGAGGCTGAAGAGGCTAAGAGGCGGGGGGGGGGGGGGGTGGAGGGGGGGAGTTAGGGGGAGCAAGGGGTGTGCTGGAAGGGTTACCAGGGTGGGAAAGGTGGGAAGGGCTGTATATAGAAAGCAGGTTCCTGCATGCTATTGCGAAGCTCCAGCTAGTCTCCGTCTCCTCCTGTGCTCCACCTCCTGGTGGCAGGTGCTCTCCGGGTCTGACCGGAGGGCCGTACCAATCGTGCACCAGGCCAAGGGTCCACCTCCAGCACAACATATAGGAGTATTCTGGGAAAGGGCCAACAATTAAATGCATAAGTTCCTATTTTAAAAGACACACACATACATTTGCCAACTTACTCGCATATTTTTACACTTGCTAATTATCTGGGATAAGTGATATTGATCATGTTTATTGTATGGTAATGACTGGGTAGGAAGTCTGCATAAACTGAGGGGAGTTCAGGCCTCGATGACCTGGAAAAGGACTGGGCAAACTGGTGGACTATTTGGTAAACTAGTTAATTTAATTTATGTGTGCATGTTTTAAAATTGGCTGACTAACCTGGTAAATGGGATTTATGTAGGTAAGTCTTACTTTGCTTTTATGCATAAAATATAAGCATGTATTAAAATAGGTAGGAAAAATACAGATGTTCAATGCATTGATATACCTGATTTCAAGGCACTGCATGTATTCTCATGTAAACCTACATTTGTATATATGTTGTGGGGTAGATATGTGGGTATTTTATAAAATGCGTGCATATCATATGCATGGGTTATAAAATACTTGTCTAGATCTGCTCGTGGCCATATACGTAAATATATGCCGCTGCACACATTTGTCTAAAAGTTATCCTCCAAATGTATAGCCCATCACAGATGCCCGTGAAGAATTACAGTTTGCTGAGCTATTACACAACAGACCCCTAATTCCTAGCTAGCCTTGCTGAGTATATGTAGCTTTATAGGTAATGGAGGAAGAACTGCTCATTACAGATATAATGAGGGTAGTCTTGCTGATGAAGGGACAGATGGTGTGACAGAGATAATGAAAGAAGAGGAAGGAAGGCTTCTTACCATAATTCCAATGCAAACAGAAGGTGTTGTTGGAATGGTGGTGGGCTCATATTAATAGGAGTTATACAGAGTGCTGTTGGCATAGCAATAAAGAAGACAGAACTTAAAACCGCTTGTTCTGGCACATAGAGAAAGCATGTGAAAATAATCTCTTCTAAAATATATCTTTTAAGAACTATTAGTCCAATTAACTAAGAGAGTGTATCCTATTGCTCAACCAAGGGAAAATCCTTTATGCGTTGCTCTTATTTTCAGTTATGGTGCCAGTCCTACATTGAATACAAAGCGAACTATTAAACATCACTGCAGACTTATCCAGTCATTTTAAGACTGTTCAGAAATACATATTTGGTTATTTAATTCAGCATCAGAGCAAGAGAAATTTCAGCTCACTTCCCATGAGCTTGCTGCTTTCTCTCAATTTCAGCACACTCAGTCTTTGCACTCAGCAGGGAGGCAATCAGAGTTAACTCTTCTACATCTCTATAACCTTTCCTTTGTGTGAGAACAGATCTTTCCACTAAAAATTCTGAGAAATAATTATTATTTTCCTCATGTGGATTAAAGCAAACAGTGATCTCATTATAAGGGTCACTCAAATGTTAGATGTTTCCACTACAGCACTGGGTGTATGATGGCCAAGTTTTAATACAAACCCTGCTAGTGACCTCATGCTGGATACCATACCAGCTGGATATTAGAGTTCGAATGCTGGGCCTTATTCATCTTGCTCTTTAAATAAAAAAAAAAAACTCCCATACTAACAGTCTGTGGGACTCAAGTCTTGCTTTTTTCTGATGAAATATGATTATTGTACAAAACCTTAAATGTGTTTATATGGGGGAAGAAGGAGTTTGAAAACTTAGATCCTGATTCATCAAGGTATTTTCCCTAAGACACAGAATGGGAGAAATGTCTTAGTGAATCAGGCAGGCCATAAGATTGGATGAAGATGGACTGATGATTTAAGAAGTCATTGGAACCTGGTAATTCTTTCCTTTTTCTTGGCTTTCCTAAACTTGCTGTGTCACATGTTTGCCATTTCCTTTTTTCTGGATGAAGAAAACATCTCATGCAGAACTGCTGAAGAACTTCACAGGGTTTGGCTGACTCTAGTTTACAGCATCATGGAAACTGAAAGAGGAAGCTGATGCAGGACACAAAGATCAGGCCGGCTGCGGCTGTGATTACCAACCAACCAAGCCTAACTAGGCCCCTTAGCTTTTTTTCACAATGACACTTTATAGCTCAACCACAGTTATTGTCTAAAGCTTCAGGTAGCATCATCTTTGTAAAGGGTACCTTAGCATAAAATGGCCTTTTCATGGAAGAATTAGCATAGAAGAGGGATACTGTACCACTTAGAATCTGCTAGCTCTGCTGAAATAACATTATCTGTTAAAACATAGGGTCTCATTCATTAAAGCTTAGTGTGACATAACAGACTTCAATGCTGATTTTTTTTTTTTTTGCAATTTACTATTTTATTTATTTATTTATTTATTTATTTATTTAAAGTTTTTCTATACCGGCATTCGTGATACAATCACATCATGCCGGTTTACAGATAACAGAGGGTGTAAAAAACAGAACATTGAATATGTGCATAGAACTGTAACTAAGTGATGCTAATTTACAGGCCGATTCAGTAAAATCCGCAGGAGAGCAGAAGAACGCCCGCTCTCCCGGCGCGCGCACCGGCCACTCGCCGGTGCGCACAATTCAATATTTAAATTAGGTGGTGCAGTAGAAACAGGCAAAAGGAGGCGCTAGAGACACTAGCACGTCCATAGCGCCTCCTTTTAGCCCAGAGCGGTGGCTGTCAGCGGGTTTGACAGCCGACGCTCAATTTTGTCGGCGTCGGTTCTCGAGCCCGCTGACAGCCACGGGCTCGGAAACCGGACGCCGGCAAAATTGAGCGTCCTGTTTTTGGCCCGACAGCCGCCGGCCCATTAAAAATTTTTTTTTTCTTTTTTCACTTTTTTTACTCTTCGGGACCTCCGACTTAATATCGCCATGATATTAAGTCGAAGGGTGCACAGAAAATCAGTTTTTACTGCTTTTCTGTGCACTTTCCCGGTGCCGGCAGAAACTAGCGCCTACCTTTGGGTAGGCGCTAATTTCTTAAAGTAAAATGTGCGGCTTGGCTACACATTTTACTTACTGTATTGCGCGAGCATTCCTAATAGGGCCATCACCATGGGCGCTATTAGGTGCCGCGGGTTGGACATACATTTTCCTCCCCTTACTGAATAAGGGGAAAAGGAAAACGCGCGTCCAAGGGCAGGTTACCAGTGCGCTCCATCGGAGCGCACTGTACTGTATCGGCCTGTATATTAGCACCCACATAGGAAAAATCTTTCACAAAAGTTGCAAATTGTCTTGCAACAAGGACAAATTGCTCCTCACCTAGATTTTAATTTTAATCTTAAAATATATGTGGGCAATCTCTAATTCTATGCAAATTACTGAAAAGGAGTGGTATGGGCTTCAAAGTGAGCTAATGAAATACGCTGTAGACCTGATGTAATATGGGTCAATATAACACAAAATTGCTTATAATTTGCCAAAGGTTTGCTCCTAAAGTTTTCAATGATAAAAAACACATCTTATTATTTCATGATATTTTTAAATTAATAGTGATAGAGTGCAGGTGTTTTGCTCTTAGCATTTTTGTTCTTAGTAATAAAACCTTTATTTCCATGAAATCTTTATTTCCAGTATTCAAAAAAATTGTTCACTATAAGATTATAACATCTTTCTTATCTTTTACAGCAAAATATATAAACTCAATATAACACAAGCCCACTTATAATGTTGACCGCATTTTTGGACCCCATCGGCAGTGTTATATCAGGTCTACAGTGCATACCAAATAATACATGTTAGAGGGGAGTATGAATGAAGCTAAAAATTACTTCTGAAAACCAAAAGCAAATGAGTCTTCAGCACCATCATGCTTTCAATAAACTGACTTTAAAAGCAGTAATTTTTACTTTGGGGCCCATGCACTAAAGCTGTTTATTATGCATGTGGAATAATGTGCTATGCGCTAAGACCCCAATAATCACACTAAAAGGATTCCTGATGATTTTAGTAGGTATGTGATAAAATTAGAATCACATACCAGCCTGCATGTAAATGAACATCATATGCAAATTAAGCTTTTTCAGGCACTCAGAAAATGGTGTGGTATGCTCTCTTCCCTGCACTATTTAGCACATGCTCACCAAGATTTAAATTTAACACCCATGTCAGAGCAGGTATTTTTTTTTTTTAGCTCACAAACTATTTCAAAGGCTTAGTTAACAGCATGCATTAGGGATTACTATTGGAGAAGATGAGGCTATTACTAGGAGATGTAGAAGGTGTTAGCCCTCCCAGCTGCGGCCGTCCGCGGCTAGCCTCGCCTACCCTTTTTTGCGGCATCGGAACTGCTGCCGGCACCTCCACTGCTGCGGGGAGACATCCCCGATATGGGCTCAGGCTCTCCTCCCGTCTGGCATGTCCCTCGGCCTCTTCACCGCCGTGTCGGTCCGCACACCAGCACTTCTGGGTTCCAGCAAGCCACCATCCTCCTAGGCACGAGGCTGTACCTCCTGCAGTCTTTTAAAGAGCCCAAATCACCAGAATTACTTTCAGCTGCCTGGATGACCTCAGAGCTCAGGGAGTATTTATGGAGGCTTCCTTTTCCTGTTCTTTGACTTGGCAATGAGTCTGCTTGCTTCAGTGAGTTCTCTGTGCCTCTAGTGCTCTTGTTCCTGGTTCCTGTCTCTCTGAGTCCTGCCCCTGCATTTCTGAGTCCTGTACCCGTTATTCCTTCTGCAGCTTCTGGACTGATTCTCTGGCTTGGACCTCAGACTGGTGATTGGCGACTCTCTGGCTTTGGACCTCAGATCGGTGACTGACTATTCTCTGGCTTTGGACCTCGGACTGGCGATTGGCGACCCTGGCTTTGGACCTCAGACTGGTGATTGGCGATTATCTGGCTTTGGACCTCGGACCAGCCACTGGTGATTCTTTGGCTTTTGACCTAGGACTGGACTTCGATAAACCTTACATCTTCCAAAGGGCCTACCTAAGTCTAAGTGGCTCGGGTCCCCAAGGGCTCAACCCGGGGGAACCTCGGGCCTCCAGTGGTGAAGCTCCCGTCGGCCCTCACTTCAGCCCAACCTTGCCTCCCGACGGTGGAAACCTGTGGGAGTTCGCTTCCTCAGGTAGTACCAACTCCCCCTCGGGCAAAGGGTCCACATCTCCTTGTCCCTCATCACAGATTGTCAAGTCCATGGACACAGCGGAGGCCTCGGCCCATCAGGCCATTCCAGGTATGGCCCAGCAGATTCTGGATTAACAGAAGACTTTGGATTCCCTCATCTCTGCAGTAGAAAGCTTGAACTGATGTTTTGACGACGCCAGCCCAATGAATCCCGCCATGCCATCCATACCAGTTGCTGCACTGTCAATCCCTGGCGGCCATCCAGTGATTCCTCTAACCAGCCCGCCGCGCTTCTCTGGAGAGCCTCGTTCCTACAGGGGTTTCATCAACCAATGTAACATGCACTTCCGTTTTCAATCAACCCTCGTTCCAAATGATGTTACGAAGACAACGTACATCTTATCTCTTCTTGAAGGGAAGGCTCTAGCTTGAGCATCTCCCTTGTGGGAGACCGACGATCCCATCCTAAGCAACCTGAGAGAGTTCTGGGACCTTTTTCGTATCGTCTTTGATGACCCCACTCACCAGGCGGCCTCTGGAGCGACTCTTCTGCATTTATGCCAGGACTCCTGGACTCTCGCCGACTATGTGATTGAGTTCCGAACATTGTCCTCAGAGCTTAGTTGGGACTCCAACTGCTTAAGGACCATCTTTCTGTAGGGGCTCAACCCCAGAATTAAGGACGAACTCGCAACTCGTGATCTACCCAGATCTTTGAACTCCCTCATTGACTTGACCAGGCGCACTGATGGACACCTTCAAGAACGCTCCCGAGAAATTCAGCTTTCCAAAAAGAGTTCCAGTTCCAGTACCTTCAGACGCCCTCGATATTCACCATCTCCAAAGGTCGAACCTGGGCCCTCGGGGGCAGCAGCCGAGGAACCCATGCAATTAGGTCGATACCTCCTCGGACTGATTCACGACTCTGCTTGCCTGACTATGTTTGACCACTGCCTGGAACCGACCACTGCCTGCCTTCTAACCACATTTGATCGCTGCTTGGAACAGACCACTGCTGCCTTCTGACCACATCTGACCACTGCCTGGAACTGACCACTACCTGCCTTTTGACCATGCTTGACCGCCACCTGGAACTGACCTTTGCTCATCTTGGCTTCATATGGACTGATCTTCAAATTGACCCTTGCTTTGGCTGACCACTCTCGGATGGATACCCTGGCTTTGACCCTTGCGCTACATTCAGATACTCTGTTTGCTCCTGTGACCACCAAATCAGTCTGCTCGGACACTACCCTCAGCATACATCTGACTAGACCAGTAGGCGCTGCCTATCTCACCTGGAGGACCTTCACTTCCTGTCTCCTTCCCGAGGTCTCCTGTGATCCTGGTCCTGGTCTAGCCCATCCTCTCTTCACCAATTGCGCACCTTGGCTCATGGTGGACACACCTCTCGCTATATCTCTGGGAGACCCTCAGAGACCCACCTAAGTCCAGGTGGTCTGGGTACCCAAGGGCTCAACCTGCAGAAACCCCGGATTGCTATTGGCGAAGCTCCAGCTAGCCTCTGTCTCCTTGTGTGCTCTGCCTTTTGGGGGTAGGCACTCTCTGGGTCCGACCAGAGGGCCGTACCAATCCTGTACCAGGCCAAGGGTCCACCTCCAGCACAACAGGTGGAAGGAAGGCCAAATGATTACTGGCATGGTTAAAAGCTGAGGTATGATGGCTATTTTAGCCAAAAAATCATCATTCAAAAATTGGAAGAAGGATCCATCTGAAGAAAATAGGAAAAAGCACAAACATTGTCAAGTTAAGTATAAAACATTGATAAGACAGGCTAAGAGAGAATTTGAAATGAAGTTGGCTATAGAGGCAAAAACTCATAATAAAAACTCCCCACGAGGGAGTCAGTTGGAAGGATAGATGACAGAGGGGTTAAAGGGGCTCTTAGGGAAGATAAGGCCATTGCAGAAAAACTAAATAAACTCTTTGCTTCTGTGTTTACAAATGAGTATGTTGGGGAGATACCTGTCCAGAGATGGTATTCAAGGGTGATGAATCAGATAAACTAAACCAAATTACGGTGAACCTGGAAGATATAGTAGGATAGATTGACATACTAAAGAGTAGCAAGTCACTTGGACCGAATGGTATGCACCCCAGGATTCTGAAGGAACTAAAAAATGAAATTTAAGATCTATTAGTTAAAATTTGTAACCTGTCATTAAAATCATCCATTGTACCTGAAGACTGGAAGGTGGCCATTGTAACCCCGATATTTAAAAAGGGCTCCAGGTTTGATCCAGGAAGCTATAGACTGATAAGCCTAAATTCAGTGCTGGTAAAAATAATGGAAACTATTTTAAAGATCAAAATCAGAGAGCATATTGAAAGACATGGTTTAATGGAACATAGCCAGCATGGATTTACCCAAGAAAAGTCTTGCCTCACAAATCTGCTTCATTTTTTTTAAGGGGTTAATACACAAGAGGATAAATGAGAATAGGTAGATGTAGTGTGCTTGGATTTTCAGAAGGCATTTGAAAAACACCTTCATGAGAGGCTTCTAAGAAAACTAAAAAGTCATGGTGATGTCCTTTCGTGGATTACAATCTGGTTAAAAGACAGGAAACAAAGTAGGATTAAATGGTTAGTTTTCTCAATGGAAAAAGGTAAACAGTGGAGTGCCTTAGGGATCTGTACTTGGACCGGTGCTTTTCAATATTTTTATAAATGATCTGGCAAGGGTTACGACGAGTGAGGTAATCATATTTACAGATGATACAAAATTATTCAGATTAGTTAAATCACATGAGGATTGTGATAAATTGCAGGAGGACCTTATGAGATTGGAAGATTGGTTGTCCAAATGGCAGATGAAATTTAATATGGGCAAGTGCAAGGTGATGCACATAAGGAATAACCCATGCTATAGTTACACGATGTTAGGTTCCATATTAGGAACTACCACTCAGGAAAAGATGTAGGCATGTTAGTGGACTGGATAATACATTAAAATCATCAGCTCAGTGTGCTGAAGCAGTCAAAAAAGCAAACAGAACGTTGGGAATTATTATGAAGGGAATGTGAATAAAATGGAAAATGTCATAATGCCTCTGAATTGCTCAATGGTGAGGCCACACCTTAAGTTCTGTGTATAATTCTGGTTACCGGATCTCAAAAAGGAGATAGTTGCATTAGAAAAGGTACAGAGAAGGGCAACCAAAATGATAAAGGGGATGGAATGATTCATCTATGAGGAAAGGTTAAAGACGTTAGGGCTGTTCAGCTTGGTGAAGTGACGGCTGAAGGGGGATATGATAGAAGTCTATAAAGTCCTGAGAGGTCTAGAATGGGTAAATGTAAATCAATTATTTACTCTTTCAGATAATAGAAGGAATATGGGGGACTCCATGAAGTTAGCAAGTAGCACATTTAAAACAAATCCGATAATTTATTTTTTACTCAACGCACAGTTAAGCTCTGGAATTTGTTGCTGGAGGATGTCATTAGGACAGCTAGTATAACTGACTGTAAAAAGGTTTTGATAAGTTCCTGGAGAAGGCCAATAACCTCTATTAATCAAGTTGACTTAGGGAATAGCCACTTTTATTGCTGGCATTAGTAGCATGGGATCTACTTAATGTTTGGGTACTTGCCAGGTAATTGTAACCTGGATTGACCATTCTTGGATACAGGATGCTGGGCTTGATGGGCCATCAGTCTGACCCAGTATGGCAACTTCTTATGTTAGTGGGACAAAGCAGCATAAAGAGTGGCATGAAGACTCCAAGAGGTGCAAAATATTCACCCACAGTGGCAAGAACATCCCAAAGTATAGAGTCTGGGGCATGGCAACAAGGCATGCCCCAGATCGACATGCCCCAAGATCGACAAGTTGTAGCATAAGGATATTACAGCAAGACAGAGTTGCTGCTAGACCCCTAAAGTAGAGTCTGGAGAATAGAAGAAAGAGAGAATAGAATAGAGAATAGGGCTGAGTGGCAGCAAGACCCCTAAGGTGGCAGCTAAGCAGAGTGGCATCAAGATGCTCAACTTGTAGGTTAAGCATTTTAGCTTCAAGGAAGAGTGGCATCAAGACTCCCAATATGTAGCATCAGGGGCATGGAAGGCAACAAGGCAGAATGGCAGCAAGACCCCAAGATGTAGCATAAGGGGTATAGCAGAAAGATATAATGGAAGCAAGATCCCCTAAGGGGTAGAGTCTGGGGTATGACAGCAAGTCTGATTGGTAGCAAGACACCTAAGGTGTAGCATGAGGATCAGGGTAGCTTTGCCTTGGTTTGCCCTCCATCCTGTCTACTTGTCTACTTCTCCCATCTCAGCTCCATTCTGGCTGCCATCTCACTCAGGAATTTCTTGGTTGCCAAACTTGTCTCCACTACAGCACTTTTCAATGGACCTTAGATTTGAATGATAAACATAAATGAATGAAACAAATCTTTTCATTAAAATTCATGGTCATCCTCTATTTGTTTTGGGGTTCCAATAATGAAATGAAAATAGGTTTATTCATTGCATTTTACCCATTCATTTCAAATGAATGCATATCCCTAGTACATAGATGCTTTTAGTATATGGAAGCTGCAGTTTTATGGGTTAATGTACCCACTAATAATATTTTTGGTCTTCTGAGGCTGTAGTTTAGAATGTATATTTCATATATTTAGTAATGCATATATTAAGTGACATTTTAATATGCACCTTACATTTATTAGTACACAAACATTATACAGTTTTTAGTGTGAATTTTAGGGCATAGGACTCTATCTTAAATTTACATCAAGAAATAAGATAGGCCATGTTGTGTTATATCAGCATTCTATGACAGTAGCCAGTTCAGGTCAGAACTATCTGGCAGATACCAAAAAGTAGATTTATTTTTTGATGTTCACTCCCAGGGATGAGTAATGGATTTCCTAACTGGCTAATAATAATAATATTTTTTTTTGTTTTACTTTTCCTCCAGTAACTTGTCCAAACCTATTTTAAAGCATACTATACTAGTCAATTTGACTATGTCCTCTGTCAACAGATTCCATAGCTTCACTGTGTGCTGAGTGAAAAAAATGCAGAGGCAGTACAATATTCTCCACTTTATTCTCTATTCCTTTCCAAATGTTTCCTAACATTCTATTTGCTTTTTTGACCATTGCCACACATTGAGCTGAGGATTTCAACCTATTATCAACATGGATTCTAAGGTCCTTCTCCTGGGTGGGACTTCTAATAAGCAACTCAGCATTATAAAACTGCAAGTGGGCGTATTTTTTTCCTATGTGCGTCATTTTCCACTTGTACATATTAAATTTCATCTGCCATTTAGAGGCGCAGTGTCCTAGTCTTACAAGGTCTTTCTGCAATTACTCACAATCTGCTGCGGTTTTAACAGCTCTGAATAATCTTATGTCATCTGCAGATTTAATCACTTCGCTCTTTACTTCCTTTTCCAGATCATTTATGTATTTGTTAAATAGCACAGATCCCAGTACAGATCCCCGGGGCTCTCCCCTTTTGGCTTTGTTACATTTGGAAAAATAGCCATTTAATCCTAATCTTTTTCCTGTCTTTTTTTACAAAATGTATTTACAATTTCTGATTTACATCAAAAAAGGAAACTTGATAGAAACACCATGGTATAGGTAAAAGAATATAATGCAAAAGGAAACCAAGATCAAAATTAACCAATAAAACATCTCTTACCATGTTGAATTAGACTTCAAGAGGAGTAGTGGTTACAAGAAGCTGAATCAAAAGGAAATTAAACCAGGCAATCTATATTCAAGAAACTACATCATAGCTGAAACTAGAACCTTTCTCTGTGCAGCAGACACTTCACTGGACCTAATCCAAGACTGCAAAAAGAAATGTACTTGATCCGGTTCATAGAAAACATATCTCATATCTTCAGATATTATTTCATATTTAAAAAGCAATCTAAACACAAAGGTGTCTCCTAAAAAGACCACCTCCTGGATTTTATTAAAATAACAATTCCTCTCTTGAGAGCTTAGATTTGGCCACATCAGAAAATATTGTTACCCATGCTTATTGCTTAGCATGAAAAAAACATTCTTAAGGTCCAAATCTTATCTGGTTCAAGAGCAAAAACTACCAATACAGTGGCTCTGGAAGTAACCTTTAATTGAGAATCTTGAAGAAGAGCTGTGAGATTTAAATTGTCAGTAGACAGTTCAGATCTCCCAGAGGCATTATTTCAGAGCATCTTCCAGGGCCTATAGGCAAGTAATAAACTCTGGCAGGTGGTCCAGAGGGAATTTCAATATTTCTTGATAAAATTCCCGCAGCATACCTAAAGGCATAATCAAAGGTGACCTTGAAAAATATAATAACTGAAGGTTAAATCTCTAAAATTGGTTTTCCAAAAACTATAACTTGTGACACATAAGAACATAAGATTTGCCATACTGGGTCAGACCACAGGTCCATCAAGTCCAGTATCCTGTTTCCAACAATGGCCATTCCAGATTGCAAGTACCTGGCGGCATGGGTAGCTGAAGGCTGAGGGTGCTGTTCCTGCCCCAATGCACGGTGCAGATCAAATCACCAAGATGACTGGGTCGGGGGAGGGTTGGGAAGCTCCCTTTGGAGTCTGGCCTTTTTGAATGAGGAAGTGGGCAGGCAGAGGTCAGAGTTCCCAGAGGAGTGCCAGATAAAAATCTCAGAGATAATATTTCTAGGAAGCTGGCAATCCTGCCACACTCCTGGGAACCCTACCATCTGCTTCCCAAACTTTACCAATATTTGCACACTGGGGATGTGGGAAATGAGTGAATGACAAGGGATGGTGCAAGGGTATTAGGAGCTTGAAAACCTTACAGACTTGTGCCCCCCCACCAGCCCTCACTATATACACAATTTCAAATTTTGCATTCATAACAATAGATTTCATATGAAAAAAAGACTTTCAAAATACAATCTTCTGATGTAAAAATTCACAACAACACAGATGTTAAGATGTTATATTTACATTAACTGGTGTGGTGACAACATGGAAACCCTGCAAAAAAAAGACTCAGACCCCATATGGTATTAGGCTTATTATAAAGCGCTTTGGGTTTGGGCTTGGCCCTCAGAAAGCCATGAACTACAAATGCAAAACAGTAAGCTTCTCATACCAAAATTGCACTAAATGCCAGCACCCAAACAATAAGAACCCTACCCATGAAAATGCAATACTGCAAATATTACACCAGGCCCTAAAACACCAATACACCTTCTACTAAAAAAACAGAACAAGATACTATAGATCCCTACATTAGTAGAATACTTCATCTCCATCACACACAAGATGGACCCTCAACATATACAGAATATAGTGATCATAAAGTATAAAGAGAAATGTGCAGACAAAAACTGAACTAGAAACCACAAAAAGCCAGACTTACCATTTCTCATAAAAAAATAAAATCAGGAAATATAAAACATCAATCATAATAGTAAAACCATACTAATTAAAATACATATTTCAAGACAGCTGACAAATTCATTAACATTACATAATTAAATTCATATCAAATGTTTTTAAAAAGTTCCCAAAAACAATAAAATATTTCAGAACAGCAGACACATCAAATAACATCCAATAATCATGAAAAAAAAATAAGGATAAAATAATTCCCAGCTTCCAAACCAGTGAAAGTTTGATTTAGTCACCCTGAAATGTCCTGGATTAGAAGGGGGAAGGGAAGCTACAGACAAACTTTGTCTACTTTCTCACATGTACACACACTTTTTAACACATATATATTAATTCTCAAAAAACATGCTCACTCACACTTTCACATACACATGTTTACTCACACTAATTTGCTCGCACATACAAACATGCTCACTCATACTCTCACAGGTTCACAAATACATTCTCATATGCTCGTTCACACTCTCACATACTTACATGCACAAGCTGGGTCACACAGATACATACACACATGCTTATACTTTCTCACATGTTCCCACACAGGTAGTCATTCACAGGCTCCCTCTTGCTCCCCCTTTCCTTCTGTCTCTTCTCACTTAAAGCCTTATCTTCTCTTCCTCCTCATTCCTCATCCCCTCTCACTCAGCCCTCTTTGCTTCTCTTCCCTCCCCTTTCACATGTTTACTTATTCCTCCATTTCTTTCTTATTCACTACCCTTATTTTCCTCCTCATTCAATTACCCCACTAACTCCTCATCCCCTCTCACTCAGCCCTCTTTGCTTCTCTTCCCTCCCCTCTCACGTTTACTTACCCCTCCCTTTCCTTCTTACTCACTACCCTTACCTTCCATACCATGTTACTCACTAATCTCCTTTCTTCTCCCATGCCATTCTCTCTCACTTGACCCCCTTCCCTAATGCCCCATCTACCCAGTTACCCACTTCTTTTTTCACCTTTCCTAATGTGTCTCTTCTGGCTGTGGGGCTTGGGATCCTCAACAACTTAAGATTTGTCTTCCTGTCCACGTACCTGCAAGCCCCAAGGCAAGTTATAATCCCGCATCGCTGGGGCAGAAGGATGATCTTCCACTTTTTTTAATGCATGGAATGCATCTGATCTGGGCTTCCAACATGGTATTTTTAAACAACATCCATGAATGATGTAAACTCTTGATCTTTGCAGCTGTTCCCTTCAGTTTTTTCCTAACCATTTTACTTATTGAATCATAATCTCCATTTCATAAGAACATAAGATATGCCATATTGGGTAAGACCAAACATCCATCGAGCCCAGTATCTTGTTTCCAAATGTGGCCAATTTAAGTACCCATACATTAAATAGATCCCATGCTACTAATGCCAGCAACAAGCAGTGGCTATTCCTTATTGATCAATAGCTGTTTATGGACATCTCCTCCAGAAACTTATCCAAAACTTTTTAAAACTGAACAGCTACAATTTAAGTTGCTTACTATGGTATTCAAATATATACGAAGCATTGGTCCAGAATTTTTACGAAGTAAGTTAAAATGGTATGTACCAGGGTGACATTACAGTCTTCTCAGGGCCATCAATCGGAAATGCCAAAGATGACAAAAAGACATCCTATTGCCAGAAGATCATTCTTAATGATGACCCCAGACCTTTGGAATAAGTTGCAAATCTCGATAAATTCTGAGGCAAAATTCCAGAGGGTTTGGAAGTTAGTGAAGGCCTTTCTGTTTCTAGATAGTGGAGATTCCAATGAATAATGATTGAGAGGTTAGCATATAATGACAGATGGTGGTCAGTATGATTATGTTTAGTTTTTAATTTTAATTGATATTATTTTTGTTTAATTCTATTTTGGGTTTTAATTGGATGGGAGGTTGCTATGGTTTTATGAAACATCTGAAATGGCAGGATAAGGTTACTGACTGATATATTACGGTCAGGGAACAGAGCTCAAGATATGATTTATATACACTATGATTGTTGAGGTTAGTATAAAATGAATACTGTGTTGTGAACAGGGATGGGTATTCAGGAGAAACGAAATAAGAAACTAGATGAAATTTCCTATTTTGTTTCATTTCGTTCTCAAAGCAAAAGGATTGAAAATCAGCCTGGGTCTAGGTCTCAGCATCGGATCTGCCCCAGAACAGTAAGTGGGGGTCAGGGAGGATCCTGGCCCCAGCAATTTTTCGGGTGAGGTCTTGGGAGGCCTCAAAAGGCAACCTTTTTTTTCATTTACAGGATTTTGTTTATTTATATGTTTATTTTGGTTTTTTTTTAACAAAATAAACAATGACCGAAATGAATTTCATGATAACCCAAAACCCAAAAATTAAATGAAAAATGAAACAAAAATGTTTATTCTTCCCACTCCTAGTTGTGATGTTTGTCTTAATGTAGTTATTATGTATGTTTATCTGTAAATCATAATGTCCAAAAAGGCAATTTTTCAAAAAATCATATAAAGGATTTTAAAAAGGAATCTGGGTTTCATAACTGCTGTGTCAGGGAGAACTGCATCCATAAACAATGTATAAAACACATTTAATTCAAAGTGTTCACAACCAGAAATGCACATAGTTCAGTTACAGCAAAAAGGCAGCTAAGACAAAATCAGCCAGAAAGCATCCTACAACAGTGCTAAGGTGAAGGTTCAGCATAACCTTAAAAAAACAAAGTAAATACCTTTGAGACTTGGTGCCAAAACTAGGTCAGGTAATAAGAAGCAACCAATCAGACAGAGCTTAGTATTCTATTCAAGACCATCATTTCATTGAACTGCGCTCACCCTCTGCCCATGGCAGAGACATTTTCTACTTTCTCCAGCAACGCAAACAGCGATGGATTTAAATCCTAAAATCTCTTCATCCAGCTGGTTTAAATCAAGAGACTGAATTGGCTGTCTTTTTAATGTTTTGTTATGATGCTGCTCGCGGAGCCAATCTTGCGAACAACCTCTCCCCTCCAGCGCCACTCGACGCTGCAGGATGTTCTTCTCGCGGCCCTGGCACCACCGCCTTCTCCCCTCTTTGCGGCCTGGGATGCTGCTGACTCTGGGGCCTTGTTCTTCGCGGCGGAGTGTCGCTGCCATAGACTCCGTCTGTTCGCAGCTGGGAAGCCGCCACCGCTGTCCTCTTTCTTTGCGGCCTATGCAGTGGCAGTCCAGGGCGGACTGCCACTGCCGACGCTGCTTTTTCTGCCGGGGAAGCCACAATTCCTGTTGCCCCCCACGACCTGGAACACCGCTAACTTTGAGGCCTTGCTTCATGCAACTAGGTACCGCCGCCGACAGCTTCACCATTGTGGCAGGGACGCCGCAGGCAGCTCCTTTTCCTGGGCCCTGCATAGGCATGCGCGTGTGCCTCAGTTCAATATTTAAGGGGCCAGCAGTGGGAAAATCCCTGTGACTCCAACAATGACCTCATCAGCCTGCTCCTTCATCCAGCCCTATAAAAGAGCTCAGCTTTCACTCCTCGGGGTGTTCGAATTATGTCTCACAGTTATCTATGCTCTTCTTACGGTCAAGGTCCTCCACGGTCTTCTCTTGTCTAGATGGCTCTTCATTTGATTTCCTAGATGTTCGTGGTCTCCTTCATCCTCATGCTCCTGGTCCTATTCTTCGTTGGAGCTCCTTAGTTGTCTCTTCAGTGTCCTGACATTCCTTGTCCTGAAGTCCTGATGTTCCATGTCCAGAAGTTCCAATGTTCCTTGTCCAGAAGTTCTGATGTTCCATGTCCTGAAGTTCCTGATGTTCCATGTTCCAGTCCTGGTCCTGATGTCCTCATCTCCAGCTCTTCGTCCTGCTTCCAGGTTCCCTGCTTATCCACCTTTCCTGGCGTGCCACTGTCATGGTCCATGACCAGCCCATGAGTGACTGTGTAGGGCACTTCGTGGCACATGGCCTATCTTCATGTCTGCAGTGCAAGTCTCCGGAAGGCTCCTTGTTTTTAATTCCGAGGTCTGTTCTTGAATCTGAGTTCTGAAGTCTTGAATCCTGTTCCCGGTCTTCGGAGTACCTAGTTCTTTCTAGTACTCCTCGTACAATTGCCTACCTAAAAACAAGTGGTAATCTGCAAGTCTACCTACGCACCCTCCTGGTATACCACCCGCATATCTAAGAATCCAGCAATGATATTCTAATCTTTGCCATTGTTATCAGCAGGAAGATGATGCTTATGTGTTCCTCACTTCCGTCTCAACTAAATAAGAACCAAGAACCGGACTATACTCTATGATGCTACTACTATATCTGTGCCTTCTGTTTAATCTGGGTCATCCCTTCTTCTGAGTTCCATTAGTCTGTGTCTAGTCCTCAGTATGTTTCTTCGCCTCATTGCTTCAGCTCCTTCCAAGCATTTGGAGATCTTATGTTTGGACCCCCAGTTCCCCAGCTGATATAAAGGTATGCCTTCTTGTCTTCAGCTGTAGAGAAGAGGCTGAAGAGGGGGCTTTGAGGAGGGGGAGTTGTTACAATGCTTCTCGCAGAGCCCATCCTGCGAACAGCCTCTTACCTCCAGCTGCCGCCCGACACTGCAGGACGTCCTTCTCGTGGACCTGGCACCGCCGCCAACTTCTCCCCTCTTCATGGACCTGGCACGGCCGCCGATTTTGGGGCCTTGTTCCTTGCAGCTGGGTTTTCGGAGCTCCAAAGGGGGGGACAACTTTAAATTTTGATAAAAATATATAAAAATAGAAACCTTTTTGGAAAAATGACAGAAGTGGTCACCAGAGGAGACTAGGATCAACTGAGGATTCTTATTTATTTATATCTGGGGATTTTGTGAGGGAAGTTGCTGGCACCATTTCAGTGGGGGGCATCTGATTTTTAGTTAAAGATCCCTGGAAGTTGAAGGAAACAAGTAAATTTTAATTGTTTACATCAACAGAGACTCTAGGGATGTTAGTAGGAATAAAATTTAGAAAATAAATTTGGAGAATTGTAAATGATAAAAATAAATGCTAATTAAATGTTATTTTTAAAAATTATTTTACATTAATAATTTAAGGGGATGTTATTAAAATTAGATCATTTATATACTGTTGCGAAAAACAGTTTTTGGTGTCCAATGGAAAATTAAAATTTGCTTTTGAAGAGCAATGGTATTATCCACACACCCCTAAAATTTATGAACAAGTCCAGGTATCCCAGAATAACCAGGGAAAATTATAGTTACCAAGAAAATTCTACACCCGTATCCAGGGAAATTGTGTGTTTAGCTTTCCTAGTAACCAGAAAGTTGGTCAGCATAACTCAACTAAAAGCAGTCAAACCACAAATGTAACTTTAAAAATTAAATAGAATTAAAAGAAGAATAAAAAATAAGAAAATTCTTAATAGATATTTGTGATAACTATAGGGTATTAAAAATACAGACATACTTACTTGATGAATATCATTCAGTCTAATAAAAAAATAACACTGAGTGACATCACCAAGTATTGATTCAGGGAATACAGAAAAGAAAGAGACAGTTTAGAATTGATATATATCTGAGGCAGCAGCTGATGAGTGCAGAAGCACAGACTTGATGCAATGTCACTAAAGGCTTCAAATGTTCAAAAATCACAATAATAAGGAAAAAAGAACAGAAAAATAAACACTGTTAGTATACATGAATGAGTGTGAATATATTAATTTGAACTAGCAAGGGAAGGTAGATGACTGAGTTAGTTTAAAGTAATATTGGTCTGGATGCTGTCCCATGATATTAAAGACAGCTTAGCAATAACAAGAGTGAGTGAAAGCAGGATATCTGATAAAAGAGATAGAGATCTTGGTAACTGATAAGTACTGAAGAAGAGAATTGTGAAACCTTCTCTATGACTTTGATAGAGAGAAACATGTGCCAGTGATCAGCAAAGCCTGTTTAAAAAAGTCCAGAACCTAAATAAGAAAGGTTACTGAGATATATGAGTGCATACCTACCTTGCTTAAACATAAATTCTATCAATACTATTTAAGCCTTTTAAAATTAATGAATATAATGAGTGTATGCAAAAAAAAAAATCTAATTTCACTGTTCTTTTTCTGGAGATAGGGCATGATTAATTATCATTTTCTTTGTTTAATTTAGCTAGCAACAGTTAAACATTAAGGGGTAGATTTTAAAAGGGTTACGCGCGTAACCAAAAGATTTGGGCTTTGCACATCCCTAGAAAATATTACCTCATCAAATACCAGAGATCCCTGTGAAGGTACAATGGAATAACCTTTCTGAAGAACAGCAAGTAGAATTGTGTACATTGTTAATAAAACATCAAAATGTTTTTTCAACCTCAGATACTGATATCAGATATACCGATTTAGTTAAACATGGGATACATACAGTTGGGAACCACTCCAAATAAGCAATGATATAGTAGAGTGTCTCCACATATGTATGAAGAATTTAAGAGAAACATGGTCTCACAAGGGATTCTAAAAGAGAGCAAAAGTCCCTGGTCTTCACCAGTGGTGATCATTTGAAAGAAAGATGGATGTATAAGGTTTTATTGTGATTATCAAAAGCTGAATCAATAAGTACTGAAGATGCATATCCTCTACTGTGCATAGATGAGTCCTTAGATGCATTCAATCAGGCCACACTATTCTTATCACTGGATTTGACAACTGGTTATTTTCAAGTAACAATAGAGGCTAAAGACCAGGAGAAAACTGCAGTGACTTCACCTTTCAGATTATATGAATGGCTTATGCAATGCCCCCGAAATGTTTCGAAGGTTGATGGAGCTTGCTTTGAGTGATTATCTATTTGAAATACTATTGCTTTATTTAGACGATAAAGTAGTGTTCTCCAAAGACTTTGCAAGCCATCTGGAAAGATTAGAGTATATGAGAAGCTGTCAGAATGTATACTGAAGTTAAAACCTGCACAGTGTAAGATATTATTCAAGGAAGTAAATTATCTAGGGCATATGTCTCAGCAAAGAGTGTTGCAGTGGACACTGAAAAGAGAAAGCATTAATAAACTGGCAACTACCTAAAATAGAAACTGAAGTTCACAAATTCATGAGTTTTACAAGTTATTATCGTTGCTTTGTTCCAGGTTTTGCCCAAATAGCATCACCTTTACATCAGCTAATGGGTAAAGCAAAGAAGAATGTGAAGTCCAATCCTTTTGAGTGGAAAAAGAGTTGTTAGCATACCTTTGAGACGATAATAAACAAATTAACTACTATACCAGTTTTGGCTTTCTCCAGATTGTAGCTTCCGTTCATACTGACCATGGACGCAAGTTTCTGAGGACTTGGAGCAGTACTTAGTCAGATGTGAGATGGGTACGAAAGGATTGTCTCCTATGCAAGTAGGACTAAGAAAATCTGAGTGAAATGATAAAAATTAAAGTGCATTCAAGCTGGAACTTCTCTCACTTAAATGGGCAGCAATGGAAAAGTATAAAGACTATCTTATGTATAAGAAGTTTAATGTGTGAACAGTTCACACCCCCTTGAAATATTTGGAAACAGCAAATGTTCAAGCTGTAGAACAACAATGGATAGCACAGCTAGCAGAACTAATTTTGATATCCATTACAAATCAGGGAGATAAAATAATGCAGCTGATGCTTTGTCCAGATTGCCTTTGCAAGAAGAACCAGAAAGGACCAATGATGAAAAAGATTACTTAGGGGCAGATTTTTAAAAAAGGTTCGCGCACCAGGCGCGAACAAAAGTACGCTGGATTTTATAAGATACGCGCGTAGCCGCGCGTATCTTATAAAATCCGGGGTCGGCGCACGCAAGGGGGTGCACATTTGTGCAACCTGTGCGCGCCGAGCCCAGCGCGGCCTGCCTGTTCCCTCCGAGGCCGCTCCGATTTCGGAGCGGCCTCGGAGGGAACTTTTCTTCGCCCTCCCCCCACCTTCCCCTCCCTTTCCCTACCTAACCCACCCCCCCGGCCCTATCTAAACCCCCCCCCCACCTTTGTCGGCAAAGTTACGCCTGCTGAAAGCAGCCCCGGACCAGCCCCGCTCCGTCCTCCGGTCCCGGGGGCTGGTCCGGAGGCCTCAACCACGCCCCCGGGCTGGCACCACGCCCCCGGGCCTGCCCCCGAAACGCCACGGCACGCCCCCGAAACGCCGCGTCGTTTCGGAAACGCCGCGTCGTTTCGGAAACGCCCCCGGACAAGCCTCCTCCCTCCCTTTTTCGAAAGCCCCGGGACTTACGCGTGTCCCGGGGCTTTACTCGTGCCGGTGGCCTATGCAAAATAGGCGCGCCGGCACGTGGGCCTTTTAAAATCCGCCCCTTAGTCATCAATCCTAGCTAAATACGCAAGTATTTGTGGGAAACAGAGAAACCAATGGAAGCTGTGATTAGAACAATAAATAAAACTATAATATCAATTTTTACAGAATATACTGTAGAGACATTGCACTTATTAGGACAAGATCCAGATTTAATTGTAATATTAACTGCTAAAGACAAAAATGAAAAGCCAAACACAGTAAATTGGAATAAAAGTAAAAAAAGTTGTGGAACCAAAGACACAGAATACTGAACAGAAATGGTTTGTGGTACCAACATTTACAAGAGCCCAGGGATTAGGGATGTGAATTATTTTTCTCATGATTGAAAATATTGGGGGGTCCCCGAAAGCGATATTGGGGGGAGGAGGGCAGGAAGAAAGGGCACACAGAAAGGGCACACAAGAAAGGGCACACAAAAACAACCCCCAAACCCACCCCGACCCTGTAAATCTCATTATTTAGAATTGCCCACCCTCCCCACCCCCCAAAAAAGTTGGCGCCGGCCGCCCATTGCTCCTACCATGTGACAGGGGCTGGCCAATGGTACCTATAGCCCCTGTCACAAGGTAAGGGCAAAGGGCCATCGGCGCCATTTTGTTTACTGGCAGCCGAGGACCCGAGAGCAGGAGATCGCTCCTGTGACCCCTGCTGGACAACCAGGTACTTTAGAAAAGTTTTTGGGGGTCGGGAGCATGGGGAATTCTAAATAATTAAATTTAAAGGGTCGGGGTGGGGTTTTTTTTTTTTGACTTGCGACAGCCGAAAAAAAAAATGCTCAGAACCGCAGGAATGAAGATTTCCCGCTGTTTTTTTATGAACCCGATACCGGAAATGAGCCCGGTACCGATTCACATCCCTACCAGGGATAACAGAGACATTTACCAATTTACAGTACCAACAATTTTGCGTAATGAGGTTATATAAGCCAAGCATGATTGTTTTGATCATCTGAGAAAAGAGATTACGTTAAAGAACCTTTGCATAGTATACTATTGGCCCAGTATGGAGGAAGACGTACAAAAATGGACATATTGATGTGAGCAATACATATTAGCTTGAGACTTATTTCCTCGGGAAATGGCGGAAGTTAGCTATTTTCAAGCAACTTATCCATTAGAAGTACTGGCCATTGATTACACTGTTTTATAGCCTAGTACCAATAGAATGAAAAATGTACTAGTGATGACCGACATGTTTACCAGATTTACGATTGTTGTACCCACCAGAAACCAAACAGCAATTACAACAGCTAAAGTCATTGCTCAAGAATGGATAAGTCATTATGGATGTCCCAGCCATTTGCATTCTGATCAGGGACAGAATTTTGAATCCACATTAATTAAGGAACTGTGTAAGATCTATAAAATGGCCAAAAGTGTGTACCATCTGGAGGAAAATGCACAATGCGAACATTTTAATAGACCCATACATATGTTGCATACATTGACAGAACAAGAAAAAAAGAAAGATGGGCAAACTTTCTACCAGAATTAGTGCTGACATACAATGGGACAATAGATAGCTCTACCGATTATTCTCCATACTATTTACTTTTTGAAAGAGATGTGCGTTTACCATATGACTTACCAACAGAAGTAGAAAATATTACATCAGGTTTAGAACCATGGATAGAACAGCACCAACATAAGTTAGATAGAGTATGAGGTTGCAAAAAAGATGTCTTTTCAAAATTTTCAATATCGAAAGAAGCGTTTCAATAGGAGAACGAGAGGAGCTATCATAAATATAGGCCGCAGAGTTTTACTGCAAAATTTTGAACATAAAAGGAGGAGGAAAAATAGCAGATACATGGCAGAAACATCCTTATGAAGTAATACATATATACGTACCATCTAAAACTAGCATTAAAATAAAGTCCATAGATGGGCAAACTAGCGCCAGAATTTTTGAAGCCTGGCGCATATAAAACCAAGGAGATATGCATGTTGCCGGGCCATACATGTGATGAGCACATTTTAGAAATGGGCTGGCCACATGCATGTCTCCCAGTATGTGCAGAAGAGCCAAACCATTGAAAAGGGGCGTGCTGGGGGGCGGGGTCCGGGAGTGACCTCCTGCACGCGGGCCGTATTGCCAATCTTCAAAATGGTGCCGGCGCTACCTTTGCCCTCACTATGTCATACGGGCGACGATTTATAAACCACAGGATTGCTACAAAAGGATTCTTTTCTTCCCTACTGGGTACAGAAAATGATATGGGCTTGAAACCCACCCAATATTCTGTCTTTACCTATACTGTCTAGAATTCCTCAAGCACATTAATGTCTTCCTTATAAAATCCCTCTATCATTGGTAGCAGTGCCTTGAAACTGTACTTGTAATGCACTCACAGGCCTATTTTAGAATTAACTTGGGTGTTAATACATACACCTTAAATCTTTACCTGGGAAAGCCATACATCCTTTCTAGCAAGGGCCCATTGATTTGTGGCTGCAAGATGGCTTTTGACAGCTTGGAATGCAAGAAACATTCCCACACTTATCTCCTTGCCACTGGGACAACATCTGAGTCTTTATTGTTTGCTAGGCAACATGCTGTCAAGGACAGCTCTTCAAAAGGCAATGTATATCATGCAACCTATATGTAGCTTTGCAACCATCTAACACTGATGGGTGTCCCACAGAAGATTATATCCCCCTACTTTCACCTCTCCCACAAATGTTATGCACTTTTTTAATATGCTACTGCACATCACATCCCTGTGGACACCAGCAGAATGCTTGACAAACACTTTGCCTAGGCTCACAGCAAACACCTGCTCTGAAGAAAAGGAGAAGAATGAAGAGGAAGTGCACTTGGTCCCTCTTGCCACTGCAGCAGCTGTGCCACTTGCATGAGACCAGCAGCCACCACCACCAGACTCTGCAGAGGCACAGTAGCCACTCCCCCACTACTAAGACCCTGGACTGGAGCCTGCTCAGGCATTGCTTCCTCTCCCTCCTGAGTAAGGCCTCCTGCCCCAAGGCCTCTGGATGAAGTTCCTGGGCCATTGCTGGATGAGAAAGTTGACCAGCTCATGGGAAACCTTCCCCCTGATTCTGGATTGCACCCCTTAGCTGCAGAGGCAGCCTCAGTGACTGGAGCACCTGCTTGTAGCCATGAGTCCTGGTCTCTAGAAGCTATCAGCCAGGCAGCCCAAGGGATGGGGGAGGAATTTTTCAAGGTGTGAGCTGACTATGGGGGAATATGATAGAGATGTTTAAAATCATGAGAGGTCTAGAACGGGTAGATGTGAATCGGTTATTTACTCTTTCGGATAGTAGAAAGACTAGGGGGCACTCCATGAAGTTAGCATGGGGCACATTTAAAACTAATCGGAGAAAGTTCTTTTTTAATCAGCGCACAATTAACCTCTGGAATTTGTTGCCAGAGGATGTGGTTAGTGCAGTTAGTATAACTGTGTTTAAAAAAGGATTGGATAAGTTCTTGGAGGAGAAGTCCATTACCTGCTATTAAGTTCACTTAGAGAATAGCCGCTGCCATTAGTAATGGTAACATGGAATAGACTTAGTTTTTGGGTACTTGCCAGGTTCTTATGGCCTGGATTGGCCACTGTTGGAAAGAGGATGCTGGGCGTGATGAACCCTTGGTCTGACCCAGTATGGCATTTTCTTATGTTCTTATGTTGAATGGTGGAGGTTTTTATTTATTTATTTAGGCATTTTATATACCGTCATTCCAAAAGAAGATCACAATGGTTTATAAAAGCAACATTCACATCCACATCCTGAATGCTACTGTTGTCTTCCTGCATCCAACATCCCTAGGCATGTGTGCCTCTTCTGGACATTTAAAGTCCTGCGGCCGGAAAAGCTCCACAGTCCTTCCTGATGACATCAGTATGCTTACTCTATAAAAGGGCTCGTCACATGATAAGGGCAAAGGGCCATTGGCGCCATTTTGATTAGTAGCAGCCGATGGTCCGAGAGGGGGAAATCACTCCCAGGACCCCGCTGGACCACCAGGGACTTTCGGTAAGTCTTGGTGAGGGGTCAGGCAAGTCTTGGGGGGTCAGGAGGGTGGGGGGTTGCAATTAATTAAATTTGAAGGGTTGGGTGGGTTTAGGTTTTTGTTTTTTTAATGTGCCCTTTCTCCTCCCCCCCCCCCCCCCCGAAATATGATGAAAAAAACCACATGAAATTTTGTGGGCTTTCTTATTTATTTATTTATTTTATTTAAACGTTTTTATATCCTGTGAATTGGGCAGAATTCTGACCATCTAAGCGGTTTACAAATAAACATACATAATTAAAATAACAATACAAATAAAACATAGCATATGTTACATTTACAATAGAAGTCCATTGAGGGAGCAGAAATGTTTCTTTTAAGATTCAACTAATTTTATAAGCCAAGGTAAAAAGATAGGTTTTTAGGGATTTTTTAAACTCTTTCTTATTGGCTGTCAATCGAAGTTCCTCTGGAATATAGTTCTAAAAGATGGGTCCTGCAACAGAGAATGCTCGTTTGCGTGTTAATGCTAAACTTGCTGTTTTTATGGATGGTACTTCCAGGATACATTTGTCCTTCGATCGAAGTTGTCTTGTTGGTTTATCGTTTCGTCACCCTCCCGAAACATGATGAAATAGGAAATATCGTCTCTATTTCCTATTTTGTCATAAACGAATGCACATCCCTAGTTCCAAGTCTTCAGTGCCTTCATCTCATCCAAGTCTTAAGTGCCTTTGTCTAGTCCCAAGTCTTCGGTGCCTTTGTCTTGTTTCACATCTCTGAGATCTTCAGTCCTTGCCTTCATCTGTCCTGATGCACAAGCCGTTCCTAAGCAGCAAGTCTGAAAGTGCTTTTGGAATGGCCAGAGGGCTACCCCAGAGACCAGCATTGTGTTGTTGGGTCTCACTCCTGTGCGTGTAGGTTCAGCAGAGGTTTGAGTGTTCCAAGTCTCCAAGTGCTTCTATGCTTCAGTCTAACCTGCGCCCGGATACGCTTGCCTATCCACTTTGCATATCTTGGAACTTTGCCCTGAGGTTGTGCCATGCAAAAAAAACCCAAACATTACACACCTGTATAGCCCCTGGAGTCATTTGCAGAACTGGTTCCTACCAAGACAAAGCCTGCAGTTCGTAGACTCTACACACAGAACAATTGCCACAAGAAACACCATTTTCTAGGTAAATAACCACAAGGAGAGACTACGCAGTGGTCAAAGGGTGGGACCAGCCAAAACTTCCAAGACCAGATTAAGATTTCACAAAGGCACTGGTAACCACAAGGGAAGACGAAGATGCTTCATCCCTTTTAAGAAACCGGCCACATTTGGATGAACCAACAAGGTCCACCATCCACCTGACCTCAGAAACAGGCAAGAGCCACCACCTGTACCTTCAATGAAATAAGGGCCAATCCTTTACTCAATCCATCCTGGAAAAGGTAGTGTAGTGCCTCAACCAGGCTCAAGAGGACTTCACAGCTGCTCTTAAGCTGCTGGGCATGAGGTGACTGCCACAGCCCCCAGCCCCTAGGCCATTCATGAACTTGCCTCCCATGGGTGCTGGATAGGGGTGTGCATTCGTTTTGAACTTAAATGGAAAACGCAACTTATTTTTTTTTTTTAACTTAAAAAAAAGATGAGGCTTAAACGATCGGATTTCCAACTTATTCAACATAGCTATGTTGAATACGTTGGAAATCGCGATTGTTGATCTAAATAAAAATTTAAACCCCTCACCCTCCTTAATCCCCCCCCCAAGACTTACCAAAGCTGGCCAAATGTTCCGTGAGGGTCCGGGAGCGGACGCGTGGGGAATCACGTGACGTCCGCGTCACGTCGGAGTGACGCGGTGTCACGTGATTTCCCTCGGGTTCGCTCCCGGAACCCTCGTTGGGCCCAAAAGGCACTTTTGGCCAGCTTGGGGGGGTCCGGGAGCGAACCTGAGGGGAATCACGTGACGCCGCGTCACTCTGACGTGGCGCCGACGTCACGTGATTCCCCTCGGGTTCGCTCCCGGACCCCTCGTTGGGCCCAAAAGGCACTTTTGGCCAGCTTGGGGGGGCCTCCTGACCCCCCCAAGCTGGCCAAAAGTGCAGAGGTAAAAGTGCAGAGGTAAATTAAGTAGCCATCACTTGGGAGAACCATCACCAATGAACTCTCTAGAAATAGAATGGTGAGCTGAGATACAACAAGATAATATATCTCAATTGCTTAAGTAGGCCATAACTTTTGATGAGCATAAAAAATAATCAGTATGACTATGTGAGCCATGTCAAAGCATAATCCCTACTAGAGGGATGCAAACCTCTCTGTACATCTCTAAAATTCTTAAATTTGAACAAGCTGCCAAGAACTGGAAACTACAACTGCAGAGGACCTATCTTTTAAGATATCCATGCATAGTCTTCCCCCAATCCCCTCCCCCCCCAAAAAAAAAAAAAATAGACCTGGGAGAATGTTGGGCTCAAAAGGAACTTTTGGCCAGCTTGGGGGGGCCTCCTGACCCCCCCAAGCTGGCCAAAAGTGCCTTTTGAGCCCAACGAGGGGTCCGGGAGCGAACCCGAGGGGAATCACGTGACGCCGCGTCACTCCGACGTGACGCCGACGTCACGTGCTCCTTGCAAAGGAGTTCAGGAATGGGGTCCTGACCCCGCTGGACCACCAGGGAGTTGTGGTAAGTCTTGGGGGGGGGGGGATTAAGGCGTGTGAGGGGTTTAAATTTTTATTTGCACATATGGACATAGACTCAACTTATGGAATTCTCCATATGTCCATATTGACCGCAAATGGGACCCCCTTTCGACTTATGGACTTATGAACTTAAACTTTTGGTCTGCACATCCCTAGTGCTGGACCTTTTTATTGGATGTAAATACTTCCAGTTATTCCCACCCCCTTCCCTCTTTTTATTTTAGGATTTGTAAAACATTTTAAAGTTTTTATATTCTCATGAAAGTTAAATGTAAATGTATATTCTTTTGAGTGTGTCTTTTTATTATGTATGCTAAGGTCCATATCCTCCTATAATTAAGCCCCTTTCTGGATAGCCTACTAAAATCACTCTCTCACCTACACACTGGCATGTAAATAGCTTGCCATGCAGCTCTGTTCAGTAATCTCTGTTCTCAACTCATCTACCCTTACAGCTGCTTATATGTAACTCCTGGTTATATCAATGTGCATTCAATTCTCAGCTCCCCTGAATGATATTGTTTTAATGAGCACAACACTTCTGAGCTGTAAGTCAATAGTTGCCTCTTACATCCTCATAGTGCCTGAGATTTGAGTGCAGCCAATCCATAAATATAGCTATAGTCTATAGAGGGAAACATCTTGTATGCATCCCTACAACTAACAACACTGCACAAGGAGACAAGGAACACACATTAAGTGTCCCTTTCAACAATAGCACAATTTCCAGCAGAGAAGAGGTGTCATAGTTGTGCAGATAGGAGTTTCATTCATCTGAAGCTGTCTGCAGCAAGTTCTATTCATTTATCTCTATCTCCCAAAATCTGGTGATGTCAATGAAAGAAAAAGGTAACAAAATCAATATTACCACAAAGTGATGAAGGCCAGCCTTGAGTAATACAGGTATCTGATGCTACTACTGCATCCAACCTCACCTTCTCCCTGCTTACATTGGTTTTCCTCCCCAGTAGGGTGCGGTTTTCCTCCACAATACACCTTGCATTTAGCTACAAATCTTTCAATGTTCTGCCCACACTTATATCACTAAAAGACCTATCTTTCAATGGAGATCTACTTTCAGAACATTGATATAACATGAACCCCTGTCTTGCAATCTTGATGATGTTTGCATGTTCATTCTTTATAAAATAGTAAAATATTTGCAAAGTTGCAAATCATGCTCCAAATCTCCTCAAATATGCCCATTTTGTTTGTGCGTATTTTTACTGAAGAACTTGAGTTTTTGTCTGTGTCACCCTTTTTTAAAATTGCATATATAATGTATGATGCACAAATGTGTGTATTAACAGATTTTATGTGCATAATCCCTTTGAAAATTGACCTCTTAGAGGATATGTTTCAAACCTATTTGTGTAACTGGATTTGTGTGCAGAAGTGGACATGTAGAGGTTTATCCTTGTACTTTATAAACTGTGCTGGGGGTTCAACTCTGAAAGTACATGTCTATGTTTCAGTACACGCAAATATTTGCAATGCATTGAAAGCACATAATCTTTCTACCTAATCCATAATCCATAAAAGGTCAATTTTAAAAGCGTTGCTCACACAAAAATGCTCATATGTCCACATATGTGGGCTATGCACAACACAGATTTTAAAAAGCTGTGAATTACACATGTACCTGTGCACATGTAAAAATTAAGGGGACAGAAAAGGGGCAGGGCATAGGTGGGACCAACACTTTCATGCGTAACTTCATATTTTAAAATGAGAAACCGCAGTGCGCGTAAGTTTGTTACCTGCGTAAATTTACTGCTGCTCCTGATGAGGAAGGAGCAAGACTGTAGAACGAGTTTTAGGTCTCATAGGGGTCCGGATCAACTGGGGGGGGCATGCAGGATGAAGAACCAGAAGGGTCTGGAAGACCTAGATATTAACTGGGCAAACTAGTGGGCTAATTGGAAAAACTGGGAATATTCCTTGCACGAGCTTGTTTTAAAATCCACTTAGGTAAGTGCGTAAAAGCCAACAAAGTCCTATGGAAGACATGCATGCTAGCTTTGCTCAAGTAATCTCTTAAAATTAGGAGCATACTTATATGTAGCTGGTGTATTTTAAAACTTACACGCACAATTGCATGCATGATATAAAATTTCATGCCAACTCCAAGATCCACTAATGTGAGTAATTCTCTCAATACCAACACACCAACCTACATACAAAAATATGTTTTATTTTTATATCTTTTCCTTTCTTCTTATCTTAAATCTCCAACCTAATTGCAAGCATTTATTCAATCTCTTTATTGAAGACAGAAATTCTTTTCTGCAACCACTTTTTCACACCAAAAAAATTTTTTTTAAAGAGGGAAAGCGGTTGTTTCATAAAAGTTTAAAGTTACCATCCAGGTTAGCTTTATTACCACCGCGGCGGCCCCCCCCCCCCCCCCCCGTGTTGATTTTTTACTATTTATTCAAAAATATTTTTTGTTTTTTTAAAACTTCATTAAATCTTGCCTAAAAAGGAATTTCTGTCAAAAAATAGATGGAACAGTCCGCCCATGACAGTACGAGAGGGTTCTAGCTCAGCCAGGATATCCGGCCAGCTTTGAGTCATGGACCCAGCAAAATACACGCTCATGTAGTCAATGTGGGACGATTGTCTTTCCGGCGGGTACTGTGGTGGTAACCACGAGGGACACACAGGCTGGATCGATTATGTGTCTTGGGGAGTGTAGTGTATCTTCTGGTTCGAGGGAACGCAAAAGTGCATCTGCGCGGAGGTTCTTTGACGCTGGCCGGTAGCACAGCTCGAAATTGAATTGTTCAAAGAACAACGCCCATCGGGCTTGTCTTGGGTTCAATAATTGTGCTTCTTTTAGATGTTCAAGATTTTTATGATCTATGAATATGGTAAATCTGTGTTGTGCTCCTTCCAACCATGGACGCCACTCTTGGAGTGCTAGCTTGACAGCGAGAAGTTCACGATCTCCAATTGTGTAATTTTGCTCTGCTGGTGAAAATTTGTGGGAATAGAAGGAGCATGGTACCAATGTACCCTTGGAGGAGCACTGACTCAACACTGCCCTGGCTCCGAAGGCAGATGCGTCGACCTCAATGATGAATGGGCAGTTTGGGTCTGGATGTCGCAGACAGGGACCGGAACAGAAAGCCTCTTTTAATGCGTGAAATGCAGCTTGAGCCTTGTGACTCCATACCTGGAGATTGGCTCCTTTTCTAGTCATAGCCGTGAGTGGGGCAGCTAACATGGAATAGTTAACGATAAAACTTCTATAGTAATTCGTGAATCTGAGGAATCTTTGTAAGGCACAGAGGCCTACTGGCTGGGGCCAGTCACAAATCCCTTGAAGCTTTTCAGGATCCATAGTAAATCCTCAATTGGAAATGATATATCCCAAGAAGGGCAGACGGTTTTGTTCAAAGATTCACTTTTCCAGTTTTGCATAGAGATGATTCTCTCTGAGGCGTTGAAGAACTGTCCTGACGTGAGTGTGATGGGACTTCAGGTCTTTTCAGAAGATCAGATGTCATCTAAATATAAATATAAATCTCATTCATCAGGTGTTGAAAGACCGCAGGGGCATTACAAAGGCCGAAAAGCATCACTATATACTCGTAGTGGCCATCCCTGGTGTTGAAAGCGGTCTTCCAAATGTCCTCAGGCTGGATGCGTACGAGACTGTACGTCTCTCATAGATCCAGCTTCATGAAGATCCCCTCGTAGATCCAACATCTTCCTGTTCCAGCATCTACCCAGGTAGTGCCATTCGGACTGCCTTCTCGGTACTGACCTCTGCCTGTGACTTTGACTATGTTTGATCGTCACCTGGATTTGACCTTGCCTGTTTCCTTGACCACGTCTGAACGCTGCCCAGAACTGACCTCTGCTTTGTCCACTGGCCACGTCTGCATGCTGCCTGGAACTGACCTCTGCCTGTCCACTGACCACATCTGACCACCGCCTGGAACCTGGCCTTTGCCTAACTGACCATTCTCGGACTGATAATTGGTATTGACCCCTACTTAGGCTGATCACGCTATCCTTGACTCTGGCTTTGATCCTTGCTATTCATTCAAAGACTCTGTTCTGGCCTTCTCTGGCTCCTGGGCTCCCTGCCCTGAACATCGACTGCACACCCTTGTTCATGGTGGGCACACGCTGGAACAGGAGACTGGAACAAGACGCTGGAACAGGAGACTGGAACAAGACACTAGAACAGAAGACTGGAACAAGACACTGGAACAAGACACTGGATCAGGAAGGCAAATTAGCTATCACAACATGATCGACCTGATTGCCAAGACAAGGAAGTAGGGTCAGACCACTTCCTTTTAAGCAGCGATCAATCAGGGTGCGCCTCGGAGCTGGGTCCCGCCCCAGGCCCTTTAAGAGGCTGGGTGGTCTGTGCGCGTGTGCCTAGGGGCACACTATTGCACCAGCCCTTATTGAGAGTTTAATTATCCCCTTGTAGGTCACTAACATATTGACACTGAATACACCAATAAATTTAAAGGACTCTAATTGTATGCATGCCTACTCCTGTAGCAACCTAAACTTAACTAAGAACTCAACAAAATTAAGAAGAAAGCAGCAATCCAGCAGCAAGATGGGGCCATCCAGTCTTTTGTATCGAGTTTCACATGTATGATGTTTTTTACCCACCAGTGGGAAGTTGTATGTGTGCACCTGGTGCAAAAAGCTCCTGGCTGTCAGAGAATGAGTATGATCTCTGGAGGCTAGTGTGGCAGACAGAGAAGAGCTGAAGCAGAGAGGTATATAGATGAAACCTTCAGGGACATAGTAGCCAAGTTCCAAATTCAGTCTGGCAGCATTGGTGCTGTCTTGAATTAGGAAGAGCTCCTGAACAGAGAACATCACCCTGGTATAGCAGGAAGGGATCCTGTAGCAAGGATCTGATCTCCAGGTGAAGTGTTGTCCTCTCGCACTGAGGACAAGTCTCCCAGGGCTATTGCCCAAGAGGGAGAGCATCATAGTTGATGATTCAATTATTAGGAATGTAGATTGCTGGGAAGCTGGTAGACATGAGGATCACCCGGTATCTTGCCTGCCTGGAGTAAAGGTGGTGGACCTGGATAGGACTTTAGATAGTGCTGGAGAGGAGCCAGCTATCATGGTACATGTGAGCACCAACAACAGAGAATATGTGGGAGGGAGGTTCTGGAAGCTAAATTTAGGCTTTTAGGTAGAAAGCTGAAATCCAGAACCTCCAGGGTAGCATTTTCTGAAATGCTCTCTGTTCCATGAGCAGGTTCCTAGAGGCAGGTAGAGTTCTGGAGACTCAATGCTTGGATGAGATGATGGAGCAGGGAAGAGGGATTCATGGGCAACATTTTGTGAAAGGGGGAGTCTTTTTCAAAAGGATGGGGCTGCAACTGAACCAGAGTGGAACCAGGTTGCTGGCTCTAACCTTTAAAAAGGAAATAGAGCAGCTTTTAAACTGGAACAAGGAGGAAAGCTGACAGTCGCTCAGCAGTTCATGGTTCATAGGGAAGTATCTTCGAAAGATACTAATGAAAAAGGAGAGTTAGGACATCCCAATAGAGTGATTCCAATAAAAAAAGTAGTTCATTTGCCTTTATGTAAAGAATCACTTGAGCTAAAGGATTCCAAATTATCTCTATCAACTGAAAAGCAGGTTGTTAATACAAACAAAAAAAACATACTTTCCAATGTCCGTATACCAATGTCAGAAGTCTAAGAAGAAAATGGGAGAGTTTGAGTGTATAGCAGTGAATGATGTCATAAACATAATTGGCATCTCAAAGATCTGGTGGAAGGAGGATAACTAATGGGACAGTGCTATACCAGGGTATAAATTATATTGTAATCATAGGGATAACTAGAATTAACTTGGTGGGGGGGGGGGGGGGGGGGGGGGGGATGGGGGGAGGGGAGGAGCACTTTATGTCCAGGATGGTATAGAGTCCAACAGGATAAAGATCATACCAGAGACTAAATGCACCATATAATCTTTATGGATAGAAATCCCATGTGAGTTGGCTAAGAGTATAGTGATAGGAGTATCTACTGTCCACCTGGCTAAAATAATGAGACAGATGAAATGTTAAGAAAAATCAGGGAAGCTAACAAATTTGGCAATGCAATAATAAGGGAAGATTTCATTTACCCCAATATTAACTGGATAAATGTAACATCAGGACATGCTAGAGAGGTAAAGTTTCTGGATGGAATAAATGCTTCATGGAGTAATTGGTTCAGGAAACAATGAAAGAGGGAGCTATTTTAGATCTAATTCTTAGTGAATTGCAGGATTTAGTGAGAGAGGTAATGGTGGTGGAGCTGCTTGGCAACAGTGACTTAACTATCACATTTTTACTAATGACTGGAAGAGAGACAATATGTAAATCTACAGCTCTAACACTAAACTTTCAAAAGGGAAACTTTGATAAAATGAGCAAAATAGTTAGTAAAAAATGTAAAGGTGCAGTTGCAACAGTTAAGAATGTACAACAGGCATGGACATTGTTTAAAAATACCATCCTGGAAATGCAGTCCAGCTCTATTCATAAGAACATAAGAACATAAGAAATTGCCATACTATGTTAGACTAAGGGTCCATCAAGCCCAGCATCCTGTTTCCAACAGAGGCCAAACCAGGCTATAAGAACCTGGCAAGTATCCAAACACTAAGAAGATCCCATGCTACTGATGCCAGTAATAGCAGAGGCCATTCCCTAAGTCAACTTGATTAATAGCAGTTAATGGATTTCTCCTCCAGGAACTTATCCAAACCTTTTTTAAGCCCAGCTACACTATCTGCACTAACCACATCCTCTGGCAACAAATTCCAGAGTTTAATTGTGCATTGAGTGAAAAAGAATTTTCTCCAATTGGTCTTAAATGTGATTCTTTGTAACTTCATGGAGGGCCCCCTAGTCCTTCTATTATCCGAAAGTGTAAATATCCAATTCACATCTACTTGTTCAAGATCTCTCATGATTTTACAGACCTCTGACTTATTCCCCTTCAGCCATTTCTTCTCCAAGCTGAACAGCCTTAAGCTCTTCAGCCTTTCCTCATAGGGGAGCTGTTCCATCCCCTTTATCATTTTGGTTGCCCTTCTCTGTACCTTCTCCAGATATAAGGAAGACCAAAAGATTAAAAGGCTGTAAGGTTCGTGGACCCTTGTTGCTGTGGGGAGGTTGACTCAACCTATAGGGAAAACCTTGTAGGTCCTTTCTACTAGTTGATGGTACTAGGCTGGTGCGAGACTGGTCTAGAACTTCACCTATACCAGCCCCATTTCCCCTTAGGTTGAGCACTCTGGTTCCAAGGGCCAGAAGAACATAGGCATGAGTCTCATGGAAGGTAGCAGTGAGAACAATCCCGGTCATGGCTAGGGTCAGAAGAGGGTGGTAGATGAGGATGATCACAGTCCAAGCTGATGTTAGAGTCAGGCGGCAGGTGAGAATGTTTGAAGTCCAGTTTAAGGTCCAAGGCAGGATGCAGGCATGAATAGTCAGGGTTCAGGATAAGGTCAGATCTGGTAGGCAGTTCGAGGACAGGCATGGAAGACACTGGAAGGACGAAGACACTAGGATAGGGAGAACAAGGCAGGCTGGGCTTGAAGAAATAAGGCAGGCAGGGCTAGGGAGGACGAGGCAAGTGAGGCATGACTTAACAAGACAAAGCAGGCAAGACAGGACTTGGAGAGTTGAGGCAGGATTGGAAGGAAGGATCAGGAACTTGGAGCAGCAATTCACCATTGCAGGGGATGCAGGCAACCCATTGCTGAGGCATCGATCTGTAGCATGGCTGGAACAATAATTCCCAGCTGTGTGACATTATCTGCCAATGCTTGCTTCAGGGATTCCTGTCGTGGAGCCTACCAAGGTGCACGCATAAAATAGGGGTAAGGCCCTGAAGACAGATGGTGGAGGCATCCTCACCGCAAAACATGTCCAAGAATTGGTGGTGTCAGGTAAGTGCACTGGATAGCGGGAGCAGCCCATGAGCCAGCAAACAAAACAAAGGCGATGTAAAAGAGGCTATTTTAGCCAAAAAAACCTTCCTTCAAAAACTGGAAGAAGGATCCATCTGAAGAAAATAGGAAAAAGCATAAGCACTGTTAAATTAAATATAAAACATTGATAAGACAGGCTACAAGACAATTTGAAATGAAGTTGGCTTTAGAGGCAAAAGCTAATTATAAAAACTATTTAAAATATATCCAAAGTAGGAGACCTGTATGGGCATCAGTTGGACTGTTAGATGATTGAGGGGTTAAAGGGGCACTTAGGGAACATAAGGCCACTGTGGAAATACTAAATTAATTATTTGCTTCTGTGTATACTAATGAGGATGTTGCGGAGATACCGGTCCCAGAGACAGTTTTCAAGGGTGATGATTTGGATGAACTGAATTAAATCAGGGTGAACCTGGAAAATGTAGTAGGTCAGATTGACATACTGAAGAGTAGCAAATCACCTGGACTGGATGGTATATACCCCAGAGTCCTGAAAGAACTCAAAAATGAAATTTCAGACCTATTAGTAAAAAATTGTTACCTGTCATTAAAATTGTCCATTGTACCTGAAGACTGGAGGGTGGCTAATATAACCCCGATATTTAAAATGGCTCCAGTGATGATCTGGGAAAATATAGACCTGTGAGCCTGATTTCAGTGCTGGGAAAGATAGTGGAAACTATTCTAAAGAACAAAATCACAGAACATATAGACATGGTTTAATGGGACACAGCCAGCATGGATTTAACCAAAGAAAGTCTTGTCTCACAAATTTGCTACATGCTTTTTGAACGTGGACCAAGGTGAACCAATATATGTAGTGTATTTGGATTTTCAGAAGGTGTTTGACAAAGTCCCTCATGAGAGGCTTCTAAGAAAACTAAAAAGTCATAGGATAGGAAACAATGTTCTTTTATGGATTGCAAATTGATTAAAAGACAGGAAACAGAGAGTATGATTAAATTTTCAGTTTTCTCAGTGGAAAAAGGTAAACAGTGGAGCCCCTCAGGGATCTATACTTCAACAGGTCCTTTTCGATATATTCATAAATGATCTCAAAAGGGATAAAACAAGTGAGGTGATCAAATTTGTAGATGACACAAAATTATTCAGAGTAGTTAAATCACATGCAGATTATGATAAATTGCAGGAGGACCTTGCAAGACTGGAAAACTGGGCATCCAAATGACAGATGAAATTTAATGTGGACACGTTGATGCATATAGGGAAACTTGCATATATGCAAGTTGATGCATATAGGGAAAGTTGCATATATGCAAGTTGATGCATATAGGGAAAAATAATTCATGTTGTAGTTTCATATTAGGTATCATATTAGGAGTTACAACTCAAACCCCAGAGCCACTGGTGGATTCCACCCTGCCCAAAGTGAAAAGGAGGCCCCAGGCAACCTGCTGAACCCAACCCACTAGTGGTCAGTCCTGGGTGAGTGAGAGCATGTGTGAGAGAGGGAGTGTGTGTATGTGTATGTGTGGGAGGCGCATGTGTTTCTGAGAGACAGAGAGCTTGTGTGTGAGAAAGAGAAAGCATGTTTGTCAACATGTCTGTATGTGAGAGGGACCATGAATGTGTAAGTGAATACATGTGTTTGAGAGAGAGAGAGGAGGCATGTGTATGTGTGTGTGTAGGAGGGGCATGTGTTTCTAAGAGACAGAGGGTATATGTGTGAGAAAGAAGGAAGCGTGTTTGTCAACATGACTGTGTGTGAACGAGGCCATGAAATTGTGTTTGAGAAAGGGAGCATGTGTGTGTGTGTGAGTGTTATAACCCACAGCTCATACCAAGTTCCCGTGAGTCACCACGCACTCACCGGTGGTCCTCCCAACTCTGTTTCATGGCTTGGAAGCTGCCTTCAGTTGATGCCGTCGAGAGTGGCCTTGCCGCTGACACCGTCATGATTCGGCTCCTGCTGGTAGCCTCCCTCGGTGCGCACGCACACGGCAAACCCAAACTCTTAAAGGGACAGCAGCGGGAAAGCCCCCGCAGCACCCTCGGCTGACATCCGCTGACTTACTCTTCTTAAGACCAGCTCAGACACCCCTCAGATTCCTCAACAACAGGTCCCCTGGTGTTCCTTGTGTTTTCAGTACATGTTGCTTCTTCGTGTGCCTTATTTCTTGCCTCATCCATGTCTTGCTTCTTGCCTTGTATGTGCCTTGCCCTGGTGTTGCCTCTCTAGTCCTTTGCCTTCCTATTCCCCTTCAGCTTGACTTCCTGGATTCTGACCCCAGCTTGGACCTTGACCTTTCTTGATAGCTGCCCGGACCTGACCCTTTGCTTTGGACCCAACTTTGTCTTGTCTGCTGCCTGCTCTGACCTCCAGCCTGGTATCTGCATTTTTTGTCTGCTGTCTGCCCCAATCTTCACTTGGACTGGAACTCTTGCTCCTGGTTAGCCCTAGGGACCCACCTAAGATCTGCCCGTCACCAGAATCCAAGGGCTCAACCTGCAGCGGAGGTGATTGGTATAGGTGAAACTTCTGCCATTCCCGCTTAAGGGCTTCTCCGCCAGCTGTCGGTGTGAGCATAGTGGGCTCGCCTGCTAGGCAGCCAGCACCAATCATACCACAGCACCAAGGGTCCACTTTTCCAGCTAGTATTACAGTGAGAGAGGGAGTATGTGTGTGTGCAAGTGAGAGGCAGGGAGCATGTGTGTGAGTGTGCATGCATGAGTGTGAGCATGCATGAGAAATTAGGAGCCTATGTGTGAGTGTATGTGAAAGAAAGTGCATTTGTGTGCGTGAGAGGGAGCATGTATATGAGTATGAATATATGGGAGATTGAACATGTGTGCATATATTAGAGAGAAGAGAAAGTTTGTGTGCCCTACTCCAGACACCCACTAACGCATGGCAATCTCAGGATGACTGGAAATCAAAAGTACTCAGGTATGGATAGATGGGGATTTTGTGTCCTTATTGGTTTTAATTATCAGGTATTATTTTGATGTGCCTGCTATTTTGGATATTCTATTCAGTAGTTGTTTTGAAATATTAATTCTTTTTATAGCATGCTATTATAATTGATGTTTTATAATTCTTGATTTTATTGTTTTATGAAGAATGGTTATGTATCTATTTTCCCATTGTTGCACTGCATACATAGTCTGTCTTCTTACCATTTCCAGTTCAGTGTTTGACTGCATGTTTTGCCAGTTTTTACTTATGCTTTATGGTCTCTCTGTCCTGATTTGGTGAGGGCTTGTCTGTGTTCTGCTTGTGTGACTGAGCTGAGTTTTTCAGCTAGCATATATTTTGTTTGTAGGGATTTATACCAACCTGGCTTCTTCTGTTTTTCTAAAAGGAGGTAGGGATGTGGTAGCCAAAAGCTTTTTATTTCTGTTCATTATTTTTGTTTTGGGGAGAGGAGGGAGTTCATTTGTTTCTGTATATTTAATGAGGTCGATATTCAAAAGCCATGTAGAGGGATAATTTAAAAGTTATCCATCTAAATGGAAAAGACAGCATATTCAGCCATTTAGCCAGCTATATTCTAGCCGAATAACTAGTTATCTGGCTAGAATTTAACTAGGTAAGTGGGGGTGTTCCAGGGAGGAGTGGTGATAGCCAGATAAATTATTCAGCTAATGCCAATATTCACAGATAATTTTCTCTCAAAGTATTTATGTACGGTGCTTTCTGCAATTTCAAGAATTAGCTGAGTCCAGGTAACAAAACCTCTCTGAATGTCTTTTTCAGACACTCTAGTTCCAAAATGGTTTTAAAACTCAGTAGACAGCTTAGACACTTTGGATTTCCAGATTTTTTAATCTATCTGTCCACTAATATGGGTGCTAAATCTGGAGAAGACTAATATTTAAATAGAGCTTCTATTCAAATGAGGACTTTCTCCTCACAGAGCTTTGTTTATTTGGAGAAAGAATAGTTATCACCTTGAATCATTTTAAAACTTTCTTGCTTCCACCTCATTTACCAATCATTCCTTCTAGAAACAGGAAATAATTTCCACGTTTCTGTTCTAATTTATTCCTTGTAATTCTCCTGTCTCTTATCCTTTCTTAGAGATGCAGAAAACTTCCTTTAGAGATCAACACCACTCATAAATCAGACACGGTTTAGCGCAGTGTTTCCCAACCAGTGTACCTTCAGACCTGATCAGCTTTGCCACGGAAAAGTCACCATTGCCTGATGCTCTGATCCAAGTCTGCACTTGGGCACTGTCCTTGGCACCTCGCAGCAACAAGAGCCACCAGTGGTGGCTCCTACCCTGTTTCCCCGAAAATAAGACATCCCCCGAAAGTAAGACCTAGTAGAGGTTTTGCTGAATTGCTAAATATAAGACCTCCCCCGAAAGTAAGACCTAGCAAAGTTTTTATTTGGGAGCATGCCCGTCGCACAGAACACCAGAGCATGCAGCTGTGATTTTTTTACCCTGCAGGATTCACAGTTAGTTGTCATCACAAACCAGCATAACCAGACAACTATTCAGAATATAATAAATGTTCATTTTTTTGTTCAACAATATATGTGAATTCTTCTTCATGGAAAAATAAGACATCCCCTGAAAATAAGGCCTAGTGCATCTTTGGTAGCAAAAATTAATACAAGACACTGTCTTATTTTCGGGGAAACACGGTAAACCTGTTGCGGTCCCGGTCGCTAACTTAGCGACCGGGTCCTTACCTTGTCCCCGGGCTCCCCGTTCGCACCGCGAACCGCGCGCTGAAAGGCCTTCCTGGCCGCATGGGGCCTGAACTCAGCTCCTCCCCCCGCCGGGGAACGCGCGCGCGCGAAGGGCCGGTACTTGTAGGTCCAGCACCCGGAAGTGCTGAACCGCCCCTTCTCTGACGTCAGACGCCGGCAGACTATTTAAGTCGGCGTCTGTTTCCTCAGCCTTGCCTTGCAACGAGGTCACTCTCTGAGTGTTAGTTGCGTTCCTGGTGATCCTCGCTCCAGTTGTTCCTTGTTCCAGTTCCTGCTGATCCTGCTCCGGTTCCTGCTGATCCTGCTCCAGTTCCTGCTGTTCCTGCTCCAGTTCCTGCTGATCCTTGCTCCAGTTCCAGCCTTTCCTGTTCCTACTCCTCGCTTCCTGCCTGCTTCTGCCTCTGCTGACCAGATTTCGGACTTCACCTCGACTCCTCTTGTCTTCAGCCAGCCACGACCTTCGGACTTCACCTCGTCTCCTCTTGTCTTCAGCCAGCCACGACCTTCGGACTTCACCTCGACTCCTCTCGTCTTCTGCCAGCATTGACCTCAGCGCTTCTCCTAAGACCCAGCGACCCGGACCTCTACAGGCCCCTCCTGGGGAGGTCTCGGGTTTCCAGGGCGAAGACTCCTCTTCAACACCCGCTGTGCTCCGCCTCCCGGCCTTCCTCCACCCTCGGAGCCCTCGCTCCACCCGGCCGGCCCAAGGGTCCACTAACAATTTCTATCCACAACAAACCTGTAGAAACTTCTTTGTGAAAACGTGTAGTTATGCATGCCTCTTCTTCCTGGCTACAGCCTGAGCCCCAGTGTGTGTGGTAATTAATGGGCAGTGTGTGTAGGGCGTGGATAACCGGGACCTGCTTGGTGCAGCAGCACACACACATTGCACACAGCACTCCCTAACTTTTGAGTCCTTCCAGCCACTGTCTCATCCCCAGGCTGAGCGAGACAGGGAGAACGTGCACTGAGCACTGGAAGTAACTCCCTCTGAGTGCCGGGAGCTGCAGCAGCAGAAAGCTCTGGCAACTGCCTTTGGCAGCCAAGGTAACTAACCAAGCCGGCACCATCCCGATTTCTTCTTTCCCCTGTACTTGTACATGCTGGGGTACATTTTAAAACAAAGCGCGTGCACGTACTTTTGTTCACGCACCAGGCACGAACAAAAGTACACCGGATTTTTTAAGATACGCGTGTAGCTGCACGTATCTTATAAAATCCGGGATCGGTGCGCACAAAGGGGTGCACATTTGTGCAACTTGCGCGCGCCGAGCCCTGCGCGCTGCCCGTTCCCTCCGAAGCCGCTCTGAAATCGGAGCAGCCTCGGAGGGAACTTTCCTTCCGCCTCCCCCACCTTCCCCTCCCTACCCCCCCCCCCTGGCCCTATCTAACCCCCCCTACCTCTGTTGCACAAGTTACGCCTGCTAGAGGCAGGCGTAACTTTGCGCGCGCCGGGCCGGCTGCCACACGCCATGTTCCGGTCCGGGGGCTGGTCCAGAGGCCGCGGCCATGCCCCCGGAACACCCCCGGGCCGAAACCACGCCCGCGGCACTGCCCCCAGATGACGCGCCGACTGCGTCACGCCCCTGACACGCCCCCGGATGACGCGCCGATCGCGTCACGCCCCCCAACACGCCCACCCCAAGAAAGCCCCGGGATTTACGCGTGTCACGGGGCTTTGTGCGCGCCGGAAGCCTATGCAATATAGGCTCGGCGCACGCAGGGCCGTTTTAGAAGGGTTACGCGCATACCTTAGCACGTAACCCTTTTAAAATCCGGCCCAGAGTGAGTTGGTCCATCATGATGGGCTCATACATGCATCTTCGCCCCCTTTCCTTTTGCTTTAAAATTTGGAAGGGAGACTGGCGGGACTTTCAGTGCTTCCTAACTCCTCTTTTAGGAATATCTGTCCTCTCCCTATCAGCACTGCCTGCTCTACGGAGGTTGGTGTGCCACACAACATTTTTGTTCATGTAGGTGTGCCTCGAATGTGAAAAGGTTGGGAAAAACTGATTTAGTGTATTAGTGTTTGTACAACTATTCCTACTTTTCTTATATTTTTTGACCGTTTTTTTTTTTTAACTTTGTTTCCAAGGACTTAAACAGAGCAACTGCTCTATTCCTCTGTCTCTTTCATTTTCAGCTGTGGTCTTTTCAATGTCACGTTGGCAGTCTACAGTAAAACTGTACACCAGATGACATCACAGAAAAATAATTCCATTTTAAACCTTCAAAAGGCACCTAACTTTGCCCCTTTACTTGTTCTCCATATATTTCCCCAGGTGCCGCCAATTAGTTAATTATTTCTTTTTTAAGGAACATAAGAACATAAGAACATAAGAAATTGCCATGCTGGGACAGACCAAGGGTCCATCAAGCCCAGCATCCTGTTTCCAACAGAGGCCAAAAACCAGGCCACAAGAACCTGGCAATTACCCAAACACTAAGAAGAACCCATGCTACTGATGCAATTAATAGCAGTGGCTATTCCCTAAGTATAATTGATTAATAGCCATTAATGGACTTCTCCTCCAAGAACTTATCCAAACCTTTTTTGAACCCAGCTACACTAACTGCACTAACTACCTTCTCTGGCAACCAATTCCAGAGCTTTATTGTGCGTTGAGTGAAAAAGAATTTTCTCCGATTAGTCTTAAATGTGTTACTTGCTAACTTCATGGAATGCCCCCTAGTCCTTCTATTATTCGAAAGTGTAAATAACCGAGTCACATCTACTCATTCAAGACCTCTCATGATCTTAAAGACCTCTATCATATCCCCCCTCAGCTGTCTCTTCTCCAAGCTGAACAGCCCTAACCTCTTCAGCCTTTCCTCATAGGGGAGCTGTTCCATCCCCTTTATCATTTTGGTTGCCCTTCTCTGTACCTTCTCCATCGCAACTATATCTTTTTTGAGATGCGGCGACCAGAATTGTACACAGTATTCAAGGTGCGGTCTCACCATGGAGCGATACAGAGGCATTATGACATTTTCCGTTCTATTAACCATTCCCTTCCTAATAATTCCTAACATTCTATTTGCTTTTTTGACTGCTGCAGCACACTGAGCCGACAATTTTAAAGTATTATCCACTATGATACCTAGATCTTTTTCCTGGGTGGTAGCTCCTAACATGGAACCTAACATCGTGTAACTACAGCAAGAGTTATTTTTCCCTATGTGCATCACCTTGCACTTGTCCACATTAAATTTCATCTGCCATTTGGATGCCCAATCTTCCAGTCTTGCAAGGTCCTCCTGTAATGTATCACAGTCTGCCTGTGATTTAACTACTCTGAATAATTTTGTATCATCCGCAATAGGGGTAAAATGTCAAGGCAGTACTACTAACTACCCTTTCCCTCCTAAGGTTTTGACAGTCCTACTTTGATCAGCTACCTGCAGACCTGGACTTCTTCCACTCAGTGCAACTTTCTTCCCTAGGAGCAGCCAGTACCAGCATAGCACCTATCCTGGGCACCAGGATCCAAGAAATTATATTATTATTGCTTGCTTTTTCAATCCCACTATACTCATTTTCTTAGCACTAAATTACTCATGCTAGTACAGCACAGAGCTAAGAAATACTACTGCAGGCCTGATCAAGCACCCTACCTGATAAATGAGACCCCCTTGTTATTTCCAAATTCTCAAGTGTTAGACTCAAGTTTACTTTTGTATATCTAGAGCAGCAAAAAATTACTTCTGAAAATTAAAATTCACTTACATCCTCTACTACTAAATTCAACACAACCTTTTAAAATTGAAATCCCCCCCCCTCCCCCCCATTCATGGAATTGGGCAGTGTCTGATTTCTGACACAAATAGTCTCACTGTAGACAGAAAGCAACTGTAGCAAAACAGGAAACAAGACAAATCCTTCTCTGGAAGGGCAAGAATGTGCCTTCCCTTGATCTAGCAAACGGTGACTTTATTTGACTCAAAGTCTAATATCCAGGCATCTGACAAGCCGTGGACCAGGTCATTCATTATGAAAAGCGTAGGACCCCAGGCTGATGTGTCATGTTATATGTAATGGGTTTGACGATCTCTAGGTTTATTGCCAGTGCTGGAGGCTGCTGCCCTTTAAGACCGCAGAGCTGTCCTGGTGAACTTGGAATTACTTAAAAAATTCTATCAAGGCTTTCAGCTGACAGCCCAATGAAGTATGGCTGTGATTATAATGAAATGGCAGGAGAAGGTCTGATGCAGGGGTGAGCTGCAAGGAGAGCTATTTTATCTAGATCGCCCTACATTTCATTGATTTTTCAACGCATCTGTACATAGACAGGCAGAATAGCTTCACGCAGATCAACCTGGAAAGAAATCACTGCTCTCTTCATTATAAACCATCTGTAGTTGAAGTTGATTAGTCCTCAAAGGAAGAGACAATTTTAGGGTAATTTCTTCCTGACACTTATCAATGCTACTCGAAAGCTATTCACTTGCACACAATACAGTTGAAGTAGGGGGGACAATTAAGGCTATTGGATGACCAGATTTAAAGACATGTGCTGGAGAGTTAAGAGAGTTATGGGTTTAACTACAGAGATCCAAGTTACAATAAGTTTTCGACTCCAGGTCTGGCTTTATATCTCCTTCTTACTTAGGGTTTCTTATGGGGAAGTGTCTCTAATTGGGTTTGTTTTGCACATGGCATGACAGGAATGAACCAGTATAATCTCAGTCTGGCTCTGTTTCATTCCTCAGTTTACCAAACTACTAGCAAGCATTTTGGAGATCCAGTGAGTCTATAGGAAGATTCACTTGAGATGGAATAGTAGTTGAAAATTTTAATGAAATCCATAAAGCCATTTGTAAATTTTACTCTCAGTAATAAATACCTCTGCTAAATTCAAACTTTCTTTTTAGGAAAACTTGCCCTTTATTTTCACGTATCTTCCATAAAATTGCTACCTCCCTTCCTGTAAATCAACCTGAATATGCTGATCCACTCCTGGTTTTGCCCTATTTATCTGGCTCACTGGTAGGCAGGAAATGGGCATTTTGGGGAAGAACAGCTTACCTGGTTAGCAAGCATGGCCAGATATTCAAACTTATCCAGCTATGTTAACTGATTATGTTAGACCTGTTCAATAGCAGGTCTAAAGTTACTCAGCTAAGACTTACCTGGCTAATTAGCGATTTAATTGGGGATATTCAGCAGCATAGCTGCACTGCTGAATATCTCTTGTAAGGTAGCTGGATAAATCTTATCCGACTAACTTACTTAAACATTTTAATTTTTTAACATCTACCCACTAGGAAATTAGAATCACACCTACATGCATGAAATGGGGCAAATGCAGGAACTGATAGGTCTCTGCAGGTTGACTGGGCTGAGGTGGTGATTGTCCTCTTCCACCCATATGAACATAAGAGTTCGTGCTTATGTTAGCTGCTGTATCTGGTTAGTCTCTTAGCTGTGCTTTAGTAACACAGAAGAAATGGCTCTTATGAAACAGGAGGGCATGGAAGAAGGCTATCAGTATGGTCTTAAACTTCAGTTGTTGGTTTTTTTCTTTTCCAGAGAAGAGTTTGGATAGCGGGGGCGGGGAAGGAGGGAGGGGGGGATTTGCTTTTAAACTGACTAACTTCAATTCTCATGAGGTCACCCCTGTCGGCATCAGTTCTGCAGCCTGCAGTCAGTTGAATCAATGCTAATTGAAATTCCGCACAGGTCCGGGGTTCTGTGAAGACTGCGGATGAATGACAGCACAGTGGCAGGGAAGATAAATTTGCTGGCAAGTGAAATCGAGGCTCTCCACAGAGGATAGAATAAATTACTTTTTTTTTTCCAGTAGAGTTGAGGTAATACATGGGAGGAAGTTAGCGAAATTGAACCTGGCTTAATACCAGGTTTGTTGAAGTTATATAAAATAGGAAAAAAAGAAAAAGGAAAATAAGGTTTACTTTAAAATCTGGACTAAGGCACATATTTCAGGTGTATTTCCTTACAGTGCTTTATGTGCAATGAATAATGATGACAGCCTACGGTTTAATTTCATTTATGCGGATGGCAGCTTGGGAAATTTGAATTCATGGAAGCATCCTGCATGTTGCTGCTCATGGCCCAGCCATAACTGTGGTACAGAATATTGATTAGTAATTTGATAAATACACACAGTGGGGCACTGAGCTTAAGGTGCTTCATATGAAATGTAATTAAATGACCTCAGCTAATTAGAGAGAATAGCTGTGAGATGCTAATGCATGTGTGTGTGAGCCAAGGTTTCTAAGTGCAGAGATTTAAAGCTGTAATACCATCTATTTTTGCTTTAGGCATGCAAGAAATCCTTTGTTACTTACACAGAAAAATTATATATACCTAAGATCCAAGTCATCAAAAATGAACAAAAAACTTGACATCCTAGGGATAACAGAAACATGGCTAGACCATGAAAACAGAGTGACAATTCTCACCCAAAAAACTATCAAGATGAGCCAAATTCCACTCCCAAAGGTGTTGGAATCACAATGCTTACAAATTTAATTGGGAGAGGTAAATCCATCCAATAGATCTCCTAGAGGTATATCGAACTCCCAGAAATAACATCTCATCCACACAAGAACTGCTAGAAGTAATTACAGTTCTGACATTAAAATATACCAAATGTGTGGTCATGAGTGATTTTAATATACATAGATAAACTGACATCACACATGACTGACTTTCTAACCACCATATTGACACTAGGCCTCACCAGGCTATTAAATCCTCCACACATGAGAAGGGAAACACACTAGACCTAGTTTTCCACATGGGAGTGGAAAACCCAAAACACCAAGCAAACGCTCTCCTGGATCAATCACTCACTAATTAAGTTCTCCTTGTGCAGTGACCTTAAACAAACTGACATGACTAGATCCTTTAAAGCAGTGGTTCTCAACCTTTTTTCCGTCATGACACACCTGACAGATGATGCTCACGTGCGTGACACCTTGCACAATACATTTAACAGCTATATTAAAAAGAAAAATCCTAGATGCTATTTTATTGTTGAAAATACTGCAGGGGAAAGATAAAATATTCTTTAATTTTAGTAACTGCTTGTAAAATATCATAATTAAATTGTATTTTTTTCACAAAAATGTTAATCTTTACTTACTGCATCAGTGAGAAATCTGGGACTGATATGCAATGCATAGGCAGCACACAGTTTTTTTGATATAGGCAAACTCTCATGAATTTCACTGTCAGCCTCATGGAGTTTTGACCTCTTCTGGAGTTTATACAGAGCAGGGCTATGACATTTCCCCTTTCAACTCACCACACAAAAAATATATTCAAATTCTGATATCCCCTCAGTAATAGTATCCCCTCGGTAATAGTACTTCAAAATCCCTTCCCTGCCAGGCACTTTGTGAAATAACATGAAAACCTACTAAAAAGGCATTTAGAAATTATATAGTATAGCAGCCAAACCATAAGAGTACTAACACCCAGGACTTGAACAGCAACAACCTTACCTATGAAAAAGCAAGACTGCAAATATAGAACACATAACACATACTTCTGGAAAAACAAAGCAAGCCAGACTGCTATAGATCCCTACACAGAATCTACATCCTAGTTAGCAGAATCCCTCACCTCTGTCAAACGTGCAGAATGCAGATTGACTCTTATCTAATACAGAATAGAAGACTATAAATTAAAGACAAGCATACATAGAAAAACTGAAGCTCCAAGAAGCCGGGGGTGGGGGTGGGCAGGAAGACAAGGGCAGGATACAGCATGCCTGCAACATTTCTAGCTTGGACTGGTGGTGCTCAATCTGTACTCTCCTCAAGCAGCAAGCACATGTGGCTGTTATAGAAAGCATAGGCTTGCTATGTCAAATTTTTGGGGACACACCTTCTACCCCTTGGTGACACATCAGTGTGTCCTGACACACTGGTTGAACTTGAGAACCACTGCTTTAAAGTGATCCAAAACAAGAAAATCCAGACTCTGATAATCTGCTAAATGCACTGGAACTCCCATCTATGGATGAAAAGCCATATTTGTAGCTGAAAAAGTAAAGGTATGAAATGAGAACCTAGCAAAAGTACTGAAGAAATAGGGGAAACTGTCCTTATTTCTTTCTTTAAAAATCCTGATACCAAAATGAATTGATTTCCAGGTCCCAATTTGCCTCTGAGCAAACTCTTAAATTAGCAGAGTGACATTAAGATAATCTGATGTGAAACAAAACTTCCTCTTTTAGATGGTTTATTTCAAAAAGTACAACTCTAAACACAAAAAAAAAATGTCTAAAAGCAGTTTGCTCCCCGCATCTTACACAGGCAGCTCATTATTTACTTTTGATTCTTCATTATGCACATATACAGCCAATTAATTCATTGTTATCCATTTCTTTGCATCATATTTTCATGGTTTAATCATCACCTCATTCAGCCAATCAGGCAGGAGATTTATTCCTTCACATAAAGATATACTGTTTAGGCAATAATATGCCCTTTTCCTCCATCTTATATCTTATGCTCCATTTTAGATCTAAGGACAAGCTGTCATTTTGTTCTCTATTTTAGATAGAGCATCATGTGATGTTTTTCCCTATTTCAACAGAAAAACATGTAGATCTCCTATGAAATGGGAAGAATTGCAGTTTCATTATGATCTAATACCCCAGGTGTGGGCTCAAAATATTTTATTTATTTATCAAGTTTTATATACCGTCGTTCGGTTTCTCAGACAGTTATGATTTAGTCATTCATTTCTTGATCAGATCATAAGACTTTAGACCTATGCAAAAATAAATTGCCTAGCTCAGCTATTTGTTCAACAGCAATACTCTTTTGAAAATTGACCTAATAATGAAGACCCTAAGACACCAAGAGGGTCTTTTCTAATCTACTTCTGCAGTACTAGACAAGTCTTCCAGTTATGGCTGCCTGTTAATTGGGCGCAGGGGGAAGGAGTCCCTGTCAGGTTCCCTACAGATCCATGCACTCAGGCTGAATACGTCTTTTGGTCACTGGTGATAGAGCAGTGGGGTTTATACTTTAAGTTATTGAGCAGGTGGCGATAAACATCAGTGATTCTGAGCTCCGTAGAGTGAGTTATGAGCTCTAAAATGCCAAGGAAAACTTACGAGAAAATAAGAACGGGAGAGACTCCATTAGTGGTGGGAGTAAATCCTGGAAAATCTGTGATGGAAATGTCTGCCGAAATGCTCCGACAGATCACAAAAACAGTCTCCAATGCATTTGATAATTGTCTCTAAAATCGGCAATGGACAATATAAAGTGGAGTTTAGAATCCCAAAATAAGTGAATGGAGGCTGCAGAGTAGGGAATAGGGAATCAGAAGGATCCATGACAACAGGCCAAGCAAAAAATAGCTGAGTTGCAGGCCACTAAAGCATGATCAAGAAAACTGCAATCATAGGAACAACTTACATATTGTGGGCCTTCCAGAAATTGTGGAGGGATCCAACCTACCTGACTTAATAGAGAATTGGTTCCCATGTGAGTTGGGCTTGGATGTTAATGCTGTGCCGTGGTCTGTGTACATACACTGGCAATGCCACGATCCAAAGAACAGACCTAGACTTGTCATTGCTCGAATCTTAAACTGGAAGCACAAGGTTAAGACTATGCAAGCATTTTGGAAACCAAGCACACTGGAGTAAAAGGGTCATAAGATCTTGCTATTTAACGATTTCTTGATGCACATGGTAATGTTGTGAAAGGAAATGGCACCGGCATTATCAGTACTGCATCTTCAAGGAATAAAATTTGTCCTCCTCTACTCTGCGAATTTGCAAGTGTTTCATAACAATACTTAAAAAGAAAAACAATTATAGCTAAGGTGTCAGTATAGCTGAATGTCAATAAACTGTTTTCTATGGGGAACCTGTGCGGGTGCACCCCGGGATGATAGGTGGAGAAGATGTGGAGTGTGGTCCTTTGGAGCGGTTGGGTAATTTTGTTTGGTATTGTGAGTGAAGTGTGTATGTGGGAGGTATGTTTGATGGGATGTGAGGTTGAATGTGTTGCAGTTTGAGGGGAAGTGTCAGGTGAACACAGAGATGCGTAAGAAACTGTTGTTGCTTAGTTTTTGAGATCTGGGACATGCTGTTTTGTGTGGGATGGCTTTGATGTCAGGTCTGGGTGGCATCTGGGCAGACCACATTTCCTGGGTGCATTCCACCTTCCTGGCATTGATGTTACCCATTATTTGGGCAAATCATGGGTAAGGCACAGGTGTATACATTGAACGTGGATGGCATACATTCCCCAATTAAGGGGTAGATTTTCAGAGCCCTGCTCGCCTAAATCCGCCCAAAACCGGGCGGATTTAGGCGAGCAGGGCCCTGCGCGCCGGGAAGCCTATTTTACATAGGCCTCCCGGCGCGCGCAGAGCCCCGGGACTCGCGTAAGTCCCGGGGTTCTCGGAGGGGGGCGTGTCGGGGGCGTGTCGGGGGCGGGGCCGGTCGTCGCGGCGTTCCGGGGGCGTGTCGGCAGCGTTTTGGGGGCGGGTACGGGGCGTGGCTACGGCCCGGGGGCGTGGCCGCGCCCTCCGTACCCGCCCCCAGGTCGCGGCCCGGCGCGCAGCAGGCCCGCTGGCGCGCGGGGATTTACGTCTCCCTCCGGGAGGCGTAAATCCCCCGACAAAGGTAAGGGGGGGGTGTAGACAGGGCTGGGCGGGTGGGTTAGGGAGGGGAAGGGAGGGGAAGGTGAGGGGAGGGCAAAGGAAAGTTCCCTCCAAGGCCGCTCCGATTTCGGAGCGGCCTTGGAGGGAACGGGGGGAGGCAGCGCGGCTCGGCGCGCGCAGGCTATACAAAATCGATAGCCTTGCGCGCGCCGATCCAGGATTTTAGTAGATACGCGCGGCTCCGCGCGTATCTACTAAAATCCAGCGTACTTTTGCTTGAGTCTGATGCGCAAGCAAAAGTAGGCTGATCGCGCTTCTTTTAAAATCTACCCCTAAGCTTGGAAGTTACTGTCTATGTCTCACAAACAAAAGACACATATTGGTATGCTGCAAGAGACCCATCTTTCTAATTCAGAACATTTTTAATTAAAGAGAGAGTGGGTTGGTCAATGTTACTTTTCTTCCTTTCCTCAGAGTCCAACGGGGGTAGCTATTCTGATACATAAACAATTGGCTTTTCAAATGGAACATCAAGTATCCGATGAAGAGGGTAGATATGTCATGGTGCTTGGGAGTTTAATGGGACAGAAAATTGCTTTGTGTACCATTTATGACCCTAATGTTTATTCTCAGGAGTTTTTGCTGAAATTGTAGCCGCTATACTTTTCTTCCCTGAATATAAATTGATCTTGAGGGGAGATTTCAGTGTTGAGGCGGATTGGAGACTTGACTGTCAGCCACAGCGTGAACATAGGCCGAGTCAGGAAAAATTGAGAGTAAATTTTGTTAATGTGGAAGCAGAACTACTGCACATATGAAAGGTCCTCCATCATTGGGAAACCGACTCACAAAAGTTATTAGAGGCTAGACTACTTGCTGGTCTCAGAGGGGCTATTTTCTTTTGTACAAGAGACAAAAATTGGTATTATTTCTGTTTCAGATCATGCGCCAATGTCAGTAAGTTTGTAGCTGGAGGACCCTCAGCAGAAAGCACTTAACTGGAAAAAGAGTCTGGGACTGTATCAAGACCAGACTTTTCATGAATATCTGAGCACTAAATGATGGAAATAATTGTCTTTTAATAATGGAGATCCCATTTCTCCAATTCTATTGTGGGAGGCTGGAAAGGCGGTAATGCGGGGCCATGTGATTGCTTATATAGATAAACAAGACAGAGTGAGAAACGCTGAAATTTTACGTCTGCCCAAGGTTGTTAAAGATGCCCAGGCTCAGCATATGGTCACGCTAGCCAAAGAAGATAAAAGTTTGTGAGATCAAGCTAAAAAAACACGTGTAAACCTTTTTTGGGGAGTAGTGCTGATTCCAAAGGGCCATAAAATAATTTTTTTATATGGGCTAGTTCATCTGTTTTTTCCCCAGCTCTTTTTTCTCCCGGTGGGGGGGGGGGGGGAATTATTTCTGTGGGGTTGAAAGACAACCTTTGTGGCCTAGGTAAGGGAAACCTTGTTTGTGTGTGTGTGTGTGTGTGTGTGTGTGTGTGTTACTCTTGCTCTTCAGGACAGGTACCTGGACAAAACAGGCAGGATTTGCTGGATGGGTGTTCAAAATAATATTTGCTGATATTGATTGGAGGAAAATCAATAATGTCCAAATACATCTTTGATGCAGTACAAGTTTAAATGATGCATTCCTCTGTGGAAATGTTGATTTTTACTGAAACTTTGAACTTGTAATCCATCCATGGTGTGGAATGAATGTCTGTCCCAAGGGGCTGGGGTATCCTAACCAGGGTGGATATCCCTTTTCCCAAACAGTGCCTGACTCCAGAAGGGCTCTCCTGATCTTCACCTGCCTGTGTCTCATGTCCTAAGGTGGAATCTCCAGTTGGGGGGTCTCCTGGTGGTCTTCTTTTCCAATCTCCTCTTTAAAAAATAGCTCTCTCACTGGGCAGAGAAGGGGGGGGGGGTGTCAGCAAAAACACCTTCCTTCCTACAAAATAGAAAAGAAAACAAAAAGGGTTTCACTTGCTTTTACTGCAACTGTCTCTTGATGGGTCGAAGGTCCTTCCTGCCCCTCTGGAGAGCAGGTTACAGCCTCCCAGAAGGTGCAGGTTAAACCAGCCAGAATACTCCCTTTCAGTCTAGGAAAAATTACAAAAATCACTCTGTTTCCCCCTCTTTCCCTCCAGCCTGTCACCAAGAACTGGCAAGGAAGTGACTCTCCCTTCATTTGAAAGCTGAGGGCCTAAGTCTGGAGAGCACACTGAAACACGTTCTTCCTTTCTGAAATCAAAACTACACTGCCTCCTATTACATGGTCTAACCCCTTTGTGCCTGACAGACTGCCTCTTCTTGCAAGCCTCTGGGGGAGGAGCAGAGTTGAATGGCATAGTTTGCATTGCAGATGGACTAAAATTACAAGATGGGGACTAGGGCCACTTAGTGGAAACCTCATAGTCTCTACGCTGTCTTCCTCCCATGCAAAAAAAAAAAAAATTGGTGATGTGGATGGGACATGTTCACAGCTAACAATATTTTTTTCTGCATCAGACATAAGAACATAGAACATATGTGGATGGTAACAACCTCTGGACTAGCCACAAGGGGACGTACTCCAAGTGGGGGGGGGGGGGTCTATGACCAGCATAGACTATTGGTCTAGGGTGATCACTAAATGTTAGAGATATGCAGTCGTTTGCAATGAAATAGGAAATAAAGATGATATTTCCTATTTTGTTGCATTTGGGAAGCAAAAAATATGATAGGAAAAACCACACAAAATTTCGTGTGGTTTTCCTAGTGTTTTTGTTTTTTCGGAAGTGCAAACCTAAAATAAACAAACCACCCCAGCCCTTCAAATGTAATTAAATATAAAGCCCCCACCCTCCTGACCCCCACCAAGAATCACCCAAATTCCCTGGTGGTCCAGCGGGAGGCCCGAGATCGATCTTCCACTCTTGGGCCATCGTCTGCCAGTAATTGAAATGGCGTCGGCGGCTCTTTGCCCATACCATGTGACAAGGGCTACCGGTGCCATTGGCCAATGGCACCGGTAGCCCCTTTCACATAGTAAGGGCAAAGGGCCGTCAGCACCATTATAATTACTGACAGCTGATGGCCCGGGAGCAGGAGATTGCTCCCGGGTCTCCCGCTGGACCAACAGGGACTTTGGGTGTCTTCGGGAGGTCAGGAGGGTGGGGGCTTTATATATAATTAAATTTGAAGGGTTGGGGTGGGTTTTAGAGCTTTTTTTTTTTAAACAAAATTTTGCTGAAAAAAAAATTCTGATGCAGTGGTGGACCAAAATAGCTCACCCCAATCCAAAAATGAAACAGCCATGAAAGAAAAAACTATACATACCTCTACTAAACATTACACTACATTAATAGAGATAACACCTCTTACTACAATAGTTCCCTTGGAGGAAGAACCAAACTCCCTTCTTTGTAGGATAGCGGGAGCCATCCCACATAAACTTGAAAACACACTGGGGCAGATTTTCAAAGGCTACGCGCGTAACCCGAGAAAATTTGTCCCTGCACGTGCTGAGCCTATTTTGCATAGGTTCGGTGGCGCGCACAAGCCCCGGTACACGCATATGTCCCGGGGCTTACAAAAAGGGGCGGTCTGGGGGCATGGCTGGGGGCGTGGTGGTGGTCTGGGGGCGGTCCGGGGGCGGGGTCAAGTGCTCCGGCACAGCAGCCTGTGCCGGGGCATGGTGTGCCGGCTTGCCTAACTTTTTCAACAAAGGTAGGGGGGATTTAGTTAGGGCTGGGGGGTGGGTTAGATAGGGGAAGGGAGGGGAAGGTGGGGGGGGGGGGGGCCGGAGAAAAAGTTCCCTCCAAGGCCGCTCCGATTTCGGAGTGTCCTTGGATGGAACGGGGAAAGCCATCGGGGCTCTCCTCGGGCTCGGTGTACGCAAGGTGCACATGTGTGCACCCCCTTGTGCGCGCCGACCCCGGATTTTATAACATGTGCGCGGCAGCACGCGCATATTATAAAATCAGGGGTAGATTTGTTCGTGCCGGGTTGCGCAAACAAATCTACGCCCGCGCATAAGTTTTAAAATCTGGCCCACTAGGTCTCCAGAGGGAAGACCTGAAAAGGACAGACACCATTGGCCTCTTCCACCCCAAAGGAGATGGGGAACATCAAGCTTACAGCCCCTTCTGCTACTGGATACAGGAGCACCAAGGATTAAGGATTAGGGGGTCGGCGGGTCGTGTTAGCAAGGAGGCGCTAAGGTTGCGCAAGTGACCCTAGCGCCTCCTTGCTAACACGACCTGCCGTGGCTGCCAGTTGTGAAGGCTGATGCTGGTAAACTCAGCCTCGGTTTTCATAACCTGCCTGTCTGCCAATAATGAAAATGGCCACCACATTAGCAAGGAGTTGCTAAGGCGAGCAAGTCACCCTAGCACCTCCTTCCTAGCGCGGGCGCCATGTGTGCGTTAAGAAAGCGGGTGCTGAAAAGTCAGCACTCGCTTTCCGCAAAGATTATTGCATCGGCCCCTAGTTAGCAGCAATGGCTGGATTCCATGGTAGGAAATCCAACCTAAAGGAAAGTGCATGATTAAACATTGGCATTTCAAAATTAAACCAGGAACACCCACATTTATATGATTTTGTAGTTTTCTATTTTTTTGATATTTCCATTTTTTTAAAAATATACTTTCACTCAATTTCTCATAACATTTAATGCAGCATCATGGGAACGTCCCAGGACCTGTAAGGAAAAAAAACATACAGGCATATAGAGCTATTCAGAATAGTTTCTCAATCTTTTTTCTTCCTTTTGTAACTGGTTAACTAATATAAGAAGAAACTTCAATTCGGCTCATCACGGTGATACTGTCAGATGATGGCACTGTTCTAACATAGCTCTGGAGTAAGTGCAACGGCACCAGGACTGACTTCGCTATTCTCTGTCACCAGTATGGTCCCATGCTGCACCAGCCTCCTCACCTTCAGGTTGCGATTCAGCTTCAGTGATGGCTCTAGCTTGGAATGAGTTTCATTTTCTTCTTCCGAGTGATTACGGCTCAGCAGTTCAACTCCTGCTTGTGCTTGTCGGCTCTCCTCCTCTTTCTGAACTGGCAGGGGTGGCAGAAGGCAGTGGCACAAGCCACCCAGGAATACTGAGGGCAGGCAGTTCTTTCCAGTCAGTGAGGGCCTTGTTCACTCTGAGCACAATTCTGTGCAGCATGGAGCTTTCTCTCCTGCAGCTGCCTTGATGCAAGACAGGACTCCTCAAGGGCTGACTTAATTCCTTCTGTGCAGATCTCCCAGGTTTGTTGACTGCTGTCCAATCCCTTAAGCAGGGACCTGTACCAGTTCTTCTGTTTGGTGCCTCCCTTCCATGCCCATTGGGAAACCTCTGACGTTTCCTGCTGACAAATGGATCAGCCTCCAAGAAGGGCAACTTATTTCTTCTTTCTAAGCAAGCCATGTCACTGTTGTGTTCATGCCTCTTCTCGCCCTCGCTCCACCCTCTCTACCTTGGGAGCGACTCCCTTCGGCTCTGATGGACAGATGCAGCCGTGGCTTCTCCCTGCCTCTTGGTCCCGGTATCCATGGGCTGGCTTGACGCTACGGATCCACCATGTTCCTGATGATGTAAGGGCGCACGCGCGTGCTCCAGACTTTGTACCAGCAAGGGCGTGAACCTCTGGGGTGTCCCCCCATAGTAACGACATCCATTTTCACTTTAAAAGGTCTTTGTTTGCTAACCTCTAACTAGTTAGCAAGGAACTCCAACAGGACTTGCTTCGGCAGTCCACGATACTTGCAACAACGATCCGAGTCAACGAGGGGAATCCTTCTCCACTTCTCGGCCTTTTCAAACTTACCAGGAGTACCCGCTCCATGGGGGCTCCGCTCTCTCTTCTTGATTTCAGGTTGCCAAGACAGGATCCAGTACTCGCTCCTCGAAGGCCTACGTCCCTGAATACTCAGAAGACTCCTCATTGTCTGGAAGCGATCGCAGACGTGAACACAGTGAGTTCTATTGTAGATAGGAATCGGTACTCGCTCCACAAGGGCCTACATTTCTATAGCTCTGAAGACTCCCTTTCGTCCAAGATGTTATCGCAGGTATGGAGATCGAGAGTTATATTGGCAAGATTGCTGATGGGAACCTGTACTCGCTCCACGAGGGCCTATGTTCCTAGAATCCTTTACAGACTCTCTTCTACTCTAGAAGCCATTTTATATACAGCTATTGTGAGTTCTTATTACAGACTGTTTATAGGAACCAGTGCTCGCCTACGGCTCCTGTTCCTGAATGTACTGAAGACTATCTGTGGCATAGAGACCATTGCAGACATCTACTATTATGAGTGTACCATCTTGTATCCAGTATACCCTGTCTACTCACTACATCTAGTCTCTCTCTACAGCTCAGCAACCCAGAGATTATATTCCAGTATCAGAAGGACTTTAGCCCTGCCAGACACATCGACTCACTACTGCCACCTCTGGTGGTTCAGCTTCCAGCCTAATAAAGAACTATTTGTGTTTATTTCATATTTTAGCCTAGTCGGTGGTTCCTTTCAGGATCTCCTCCTGTGGGCGCTGTCATCTGCCATCGGCCCAGGGATTCACCATTTCCTCCAGGTGGTCATTCCTTACACTACTGTCACTCTGTGGGAGCCAACCACTACTGACCACTAACACCGCTTACGGAAGCATTATACAGATAGCTACCTTCTCTTTCTATGAGACTTGCCAGCAGCCTATATATAACAGAGAGCTACTCCGTAGCGGAGGCATGATAGATTGCTATCTCAGTAGCGAAGTACAATATACCAATTGTTAGCTCCTCTCCTCAGAAGAGTATAATTGAACAGACTGCCAACTCCTCTTCTCTGGGGAGTTGATCCATAACAGATTGCTACCTCCTTCTCTAACAGGAGCATCTAACGGCAGTTTGCTACAGATTACTAACTCCGCCCTCCTGGCAGGGTAAGCACTACAGATAGCTAACTCCTTCCCTCTGGAGGAGCAGGTCATGACAGATTGCTACTCCTCCCCCTTTCAGGAGAAAAGCAGAGCAGATTGTTAACTCCGCCCTCCTGGCGGGGTGAGCAATAACAGATTACTAACTCCTCCCCTCTGGAGGAGGAGTGCGTAACAGTCACTTCCTGAGATTTCAGACCGCCTCCCTCCAACTATCCATAGACGTCACCCCAGGTATCAGACTCCTCCTGCATTGATGTCACTGGCACCAGCTCTCGGTAAGTGGCACATGGTTTTCACACTCTACTCCTCCCCCATAGCCAGGGCTGGTGGCATCTTCATGAATTCCTAAGAGTGAGTTTTCTTCAACTTTTCCCAAAATGCAGCATAAGTGTACAACATCACAGTTCTTTTCTGTAAATTTTTTTGAGGATTAATGCTGATTCCAAAGGGTTATAAAATAATTTCTTTATGTGGGTTAGCTTGTCTACTTTTTCCCCAACTCTTTTTTCCTCCAGGGGTGGGAATTTTTCTGTGGGGTTGAAGGATAATGTTTATGGCCCAGGCAAGGGAAACCTTGTGTTTGTGTGTGTGTTACTCTTGCTGTTCTGGAAGGTACCTGGAGAAAACAGGTAGGACTCCATGGATGGCTGTTCAAAATAATATTTGCTAGTACTGATTGGAGGAAAATCTATAAAATGTAATAAATAAAATGTCCAAATACATCCAGATTCCTTGTCTTTGATGGAGTACTAGTTTAAATGATGCATTCCTCTGCAGAAGTGTCGATTTTTACTGAAAGTTGGAACTAGAATGAATGTCTGTCCCAAGGGGCTGGGGTAACCTAACCAGGGTAGATATGCCTTTTCCCAAACAGTACCTGACTCCAGAAGGGCTCTCCTGATCTTCATCTGCCTGTGTCCCATGTCCCGGGGTGGAAACTCCAGTTGGTGGTCTCCTGATGGTCTTCTTCTCTTTGAAAAAATAGCTTTCTCACTGGGCAAAGAAGGGGAGGGACAGCAAAAAACACCTTTCTTCCTACAAAATAGAAAAGAAAACAAAAAGGGGTTCACTTGCAGGCACTGCAACCTCCTCTTGATGGGTCGAAAGAATGTACAGGGGTGGTTTACAGCCTCCCAGAAGGTGCAGGTCAAACCAGCCAGCATCCTCACTTTCAGTCTAGGAAAAATTACAAAAATCACTCTGTTTCCCCCTCTTTCCCTCCAGACTATCACCAAGAACAGGCAAGGGAGTGTCTCTCCCTTCTTTTGCTAAGCTGAGGGCCTAATTCTGGAGAGCACACTGAAACACATCCTTCCTTTTTTAAATCAAAACTACACTCCTAGTCACATGGTCTAAACCCCCCCCCCCCCCCTCCCCTTGTGCCTAAGAGACTGCCTGTTCCTACAAGCCTCTGGGGGAGGAGCAGAGTTGAATGGCAGATTCTGCAATGCAGATGGTCTAAAATTAAAGGCTGGGGATTAGGGCCACTCGGTGGAGACCTCGTAGTCTCTACACATGTCATGTTGAATAGCTTGTCATTTCAAAGAGCTAGAAAATCTTTGGGCTTTTATCAAACGTAAGCTTTTTAAGCATGGTAACAGGGCCAGTCAATTTTTGGTAACAGTTAAAGGCCAAAGATCCTTCAATACAGGCATCAGAAACAGAGAGTGCCAATTGGGACATTCATCTACAGAGATAGAGGACAGCTTTATGTTTTTTTTATAATTACTACTATATAGTCCTCAAGCAGGTGATGAGAATACTCAAATGAGTTTTTTCCAGAATGCTCAGAGACCTCTCCTTTCTGAAGTTCAGTTGGGTGCTCTTAATGCACCAGTTGGGGATGTGGAAGTCTGGGCAGCTATGAAAAGGTTAAAACTGGGGAAGGCATTGGGCCTTGATGGGCCAGGATCAGAATATTACAAAATCCTGTAATTTGACTTTTTGTCTCTCATGGCGAAATTCTAAAACTCTTTTTTGGTAACGGGAACAGTATCTGAGGAAATGAACCAATCCTTAATTATAGTTTTGCCTAAAAAGGGTAAGGACCCCATAGATGTTAAATCTTACAGGCCAATTTCACTGATAAATATAGACTTGAAGCTTTTTGCTTTGATATTGGCCGCTTGTATTAATGTTGTTCTCCCTGGGCTGGTTGCTTAGGATCAGATGGGCTTTGTTTGGGGGAGGCATGGGGTCCAAAGTGTTTGTAAGTTGATAGCAGCTTTATCTCAAGTTAATGGTAGTCAAGCTCTTGTTTAAAACTTGAAGCGGAAAAAGCATTCTACTCAATATCTTGGGACTATTTTTTGGGCATTAGAAAATTTTGGATCTTGAGGGGCTATATATTAATTGTTTACATACTTTTCATAGTAATCCAACTGTCCGTTTGCTCATAAATGGTTCTGAGTCTGACAGTTTTTCTTTAGATCGGGGCATTAGACAAGGCTGCTCTCGTTCCTTACTATTATTTGTGATGGCAGTAGAGCCTATGGCAAGGAAATTACTACAGGAAGAGTCATTTCAAGGAATTAGGATTGGCTATAGGGAAGTGGAAATCTCACTATTTGCAGACAATCTTTTGCTCTTTGTGGGAGACCCACAACTCTAGTAATACAGGAGTTGTTTTTGATATTTTACTCCTTTGTGGGACTACAAATTAATTGTGATAAATCTGAAGCCCTAGCCGTGGACCCTGCCCTCATGCAACAATGGAACCTTCCCTTTTAAGTAGGTGGAACACAGGGTCAAATTTTGGGGGTATGGGTTCCATAGGACCTTTCTTGTCTATGTTCTCAATATTATAGAAATAGTGGGTTTAATTCAGGTGCAGCTAAATACTTAGCAGATGTTACTGATAAACTTCATGGGTAGATATATGCCTTATTAAAAATGGTGATTTTACCAAAGTTAACATACCGACTGCACATGCTTCCTGCTGGTTCTCCAAATGGATCTCTCTCTCCTCTAGTCCTTGTTTATTAAATTTATTTGGTGAGGTAGGTGGGCAACAGAGAATGTGAGGGACTAGATCTACCTAACTTAAAACTGTAATGTATAAATCAGCATGTCAGTTGCACTTTCTGGGGGAATGGCTCATCGGAAGATTTACATTCTGTGAATCAGACATGGCTGCTGGTATGCTGGTTCCCTGGATATCTATGTTTTTGCTCCATACAAGTGAGACTAGATTTACAAAAATGGCAAAAAATAATGTATTGTTGTGGCCAGCCATACTGGCTTGGCACTGGTTTCAGCTCTGGGAGGGAGCAGGAAAAGTACTGCCTTTTTATAATGCTCTTTTTAGGAAATTATTTTTTCTCTACTGGATGGAATATATACACATTTTTTGGCTTTGGGTGCAGATGGGTTTTCTGGCGGTGGGACACCTTTATGTTGAAGATGTCATGAAATGCAGAATGTTTCATTTCTTGCAATCCCAATATGACATATCTAGGTCTCATTTGTTTACAATTTTACAAGCACGTCATTACCTGGAATCACTGAAATGATCTGCTGAAGAGCTCAAGTATAAAAGCGAACTTTGGCTGAGTTCCAAAGAATGGGCAAGTCAAAAAATTTTAATTTTCCAATGGTATCTAATTTGTAAGCAACAACGATTGTCAGAAGTGGTTTCAATGAAGAGTGCTTTCTGGTCCAGGGAGCTACATATTGACATTTTGCAGGATATGTTGAGAGATAGTTGTAGGTCCTTACATAGACTGCATATTGAAGTGATGCTTTGTGAAACCCAGTTTATAATTTTACATTATGCTTTCCTGGTTGACCTTAAACACTACTATATGAAACTAGTAGACACTCATTTATATATTAGGTGTAAAAATGAAAATGGAATCATGGCTCATAGGTTTTTATACTGTAGTACAATAACTCCCTTCTTATTAGTAAAGTCAATATATTGGCATATGGCTTCTGCAATAAGGTGCTTTTGGGCGACCTTTCGCAGGTTGCCGAAATGAAAAAAGGTATTCATCATTTTCTTGCCATCGCCTTGGGCATGGCATGTAAATGTGTGTTGCTTAAGTGGAAGGAGGAAAGCCCACCCACAGTAATGCTATGGCATCATAGAATGTATGCTTATATGGTGTAGGAGCGAACAGATGTAAAATATGCTTATTGGAAGGTATCAGAGGCCTATATTGAGGTGTGGGTGAAGTTTTTGCTTCAGTTTACAACTGGGTTGAAGGAATCTATCCATGACCAGGGATACACGTCTGCATGGTAGGCTGCATTAAAGGCAGCGACAGTTGTTGGAAATGAGGTTCTTCCTCAGACTGGAGGTGAATGAAGGTGTGAGGGAAGGGAGGAATGTGGGGGGAGTTGTATGTGTGTGTATTGGTTATGAGATGATTATCTTTGGGGGTAGAGAGTTTGTGTTTGTGACTGTTTGGGGATGGGGTAAAAGGTAGGGAGGTGGTGTGAAGGGGGGGGGGGTTACATTTTGAAATAAAAGGCAAAAATTGCCTATTGTTGGAAGTTATGGCTCAACTGTTTATCGGAAGAGTATTCTTTTCTCAGCTTTACTAATTGCTTATTGTTTATTGAATGTTTATATTATGGTTTTTGAGCTGTAATGTGTAATTTGCTGAATAAAAATTATTTAAAAACAAATGTACTAGACAAAATTGCCACTCAATAAAAGTCCTATGTCCTCCCCACAGTTGCTCACCTTGGTATTCACAAGAATTCTGAGACCTAAAACACCAAGGGCAAAAACTTGAAAGTAAATGGCTCAATACACTACTGGAAGAGGAAAGAAGGAAACACAAATTACACTCAATATACCATAAGGCTATAATAAAGGCAAAAAAAACCCCCAAACCATATTTTCCCATTCTATTTCACATTCCAAATCCAATAAAGAAATTATTTGAAATAGTAAATGCCCTGATAAAATCATTACCACAATAAAATCTCACAGCTGAATCAAAACTAACAGTAAATGAAATTGCTGCTTTCTTTGAAAACAAAATCAAGGACCTTTGTTGTCAAAATCAAGACATCCCCTTCCCAGAAGCAAAGATAAGTCTGGCCATGCCAAACACACCTGATGTGGGGAGTCATTTACACAAATCACAGAAGAAGATCTCAGAAAGGCACTAACTGCCTTACATCCAACAACTTGCACCTTTGACGCATGTCCATCCAAGCTAGTAAAGCAGGCAAATGAAGGCCTTCCTCACTGAGTTTGTGCTTTCCACAGATCTAAAAAAAAAAAATAGCCGTAGTGCAGCCACTTATAAACAAAAGTCCAATTTGGAGGCAGTCAATCTAAAAACTAGCTTTCATGGCCCGCTCCACTAGGGAGAAGAGAAAATACCACATGCAGGCAGGTACATACCATGGCCACCAGGACTTACCATCTGGAGTGGAAAACCAGAACCAAAGCAAGACAGGAGTGCAGTGGAAGACCATTGTGGAAGCAAAGGAACAGGAAAAAGGATGCAGCAGACAACAGGAAATATGCAAGAAAAGGCAAGGTAACAAGATATCATAGAGTGAAACTGTATGAGGATGTTGTAACAGCAAAATTGTGTCAGGCTAGGGCTCCTTTTATACAGCCTTCTATTTAGGACACACTAAAGGCTGAATTTTCAAATGGCCAAGTGCATAAAAATCGGGATTTATGTGCATGGCCGGGTCCTGCGTGCGCCAGTCACATTTTCAAAAGAGCCCAGCTATGCGCATAAGTTCCGATATGCACATGCGCCGGCAGCCGGCCGGCACACGCAAACTATTTTTGCTCGGGAGGAGCAGTAAGTTGCAAAATAAATTTTTGGGTAGGTCGGTAGGAGTTAGGGAACGGGGTGGAGAGGGGAAAGGGAAGGAAGGTTAGGCAGAGGGGTCGGGAGGGGTCGGGAGGGACTGAGGAAGGACCGATTGGGTCGTTGTGCATAATTTACTAAACTTTCCTTCCCTGCGTGCGCCACCCGCACATGCACGCTTGATTTTAAAATCCGGCATGCATGTGTGCAGGGCCCATGGATTTTATGGATTTTGTTACATGTGTGCAATGGCGCATGCATGTTATAAAACTGGTACGTGTCGTCCATGTGCATGCACCGGGAACTGCACGCACAGGAACAAGCATGATCTCCTTTTAAAATCTATCTTATAATGTCCAATAGGTAGACTCTAGAGCAGTCTGCCCTAATGCTGTTTTAGCTTCATGGTTTCTACAAGATGTTGGCTGAGCCAGAATTACTGTGTTTCCACTGCAAGATGCCCTGCCCTTGAATGTGTAGGGTTGCAGGTTTCATCCCTGCTACCCCTAGCAGAATACCCTCCTTCCACTATCTCTTCCTTGATAAAATTGGGCCACTAGCTCTTTTACATTGACATTTTGGGCCAGTTCCCAACTACGGTCCTCCAGGTTGAATGGTTGAGCACAATTTCCATTGCAAGAATAATCACTGAACACTGACAGCAGCAAAGAGAAATTTATTTTATTTATTTATTTTATTTAAAGAATTTTTATATACCGGGGCACGTAGCAAAACATCACCTCGGTTCACAGTGTAACATAACATAGCAAATAGCTTTACAATGAATATAAATAACGGTTCACAATATAAAATGATATAGTAGCAGGCTTTACAAAAGATTATTATCTGCTTGTAAACTATATACAAGAGACTGAAAATTAACTATATACAAGGGAGGATGCAGTCAAATTTGACTGATAACATGGGCAACAGTAAAGGTTTGGGGAGGAGGGGGGTGGCGGAGAGGTAGGGTGAGCTGAAGGGAATATGGAATGGTAACATGGGAAACAGTAAAGGTTAGGGGAGGAGGGGGGTGGCGGAGAGGTAATGTGAGCAGAAGGGAATATGGAAGTCGGAGGAGGAGGGAGATGAGAAGGCGGGTAGATGCGGGAAGTGTATTAGTAAGTTTGGATCAGGTAGGGGGGTAGAGTTATAGATGTGGATGGTAGTCAATTAGTCGGGGTATGCTCGTTTGAAGAGCCATGTTTTAAGATTCTGTTTGAATTTTTTGTGGCATGGTTCCAGGCGTAGGTGGGGGGGGCATATTATTCCAGTGGGAGGTTCCTGCCATGATGAAAGAGCGTTCTCTCTATGGAGTAATGCAGAGTACAATAAATGCAGAGCTTTCTCATCTGAAGCTGTACAATGGGTTATATATGTCACCTTCTCCAAACCTGCACACCAATTGGTTAGTTTCTTTATAAGCACAATATTTTTAACTGGTTAGCAGTATTATCTTATCTTATATATGCTAATAATATGCATTCTTGTAAGTCATATGATTTTTTTTTGTAAATTGAGCCCAAAATACCAAAGTACAACTTAAAGCCTATCTTTAACATACTTGAGCATTCTGGATAATTTTTAGCAGACTAGGCAATTTCCACAAGTCTGATCATTTCAGTCCTATTATGTTGCTATTATCTTTCTGCTTTTTCTCTGCCACCAGCTAGTCAGTCTTCACAGAGAAACTCTTGAAGCAACCTTACAGTATCCTTTCCAGTCCACCAAATAATGTGGGCATCCTCAGATAAATCTATATCCAAAATCTGGTGGATAATGAACTCTTGGTGCTCTTTCACTGTGACTGGTGCTGGAGGAGATAGTCATCTTCCTGGAAAGGGGTTAGGTTTATATGGCTTTAAATGGGCCGCATGAAAAACTGGATGAACCCACATATTAACTGGAAGCTGCAGTGTGAATGCTACTTAATTTATTTGTTCTTGAATCAGAAATGCCTCACTAATTTCTGCTAGTTTATTTGAGGGTCTTTTGCTCATTATGTGCTTTGTGGAGACCCAGATCTTGTCCGCTATTGTGAATTTTAGGCTTCTTGGCATTGCCTATCCACAAATTTCTTCTGTGACTCTTTACTAGGGATGTGAATCGTTTTTCAACGATTAAAATTATCGTCTGATAATGTTAATATCGTCTTAAATCGTTATAGAACACGATACAATAGAAATTCTAACGATTTATCGTTAAAAATCGTTAAATCGTGTTAGTGCGCACTAAATTGAGTTAGTGCGCACTAACTCCCTGTTAGTGCGCACTAACTCGATTTCGTGCGCACTAACTGAAAATGATACAAATAAACACTTTCCAGGTCACTGAAGGTCAGTTAGGAATGAATATGTGTTCCTATTGGCTGGCTGCCCTCTTATCTATTGATGTTACCAAGGTTACCACTGAGGTGATGGTTGGGGGGATGGGAAATGGAACTGGAAACTAACGAACACCAACAGAAAATGAAACAAAGTGTTCACACTTCCCAGGTCAGTAAAGGTCACTTAGGAATGAATATGTATGTATGTATTCCTATTGGCTGGCTGTGCCCTTATCTATTGATGTTACCAAGGCTAACACTGAGGTAATGGTTGGGGGGATGTGAAATGGAAACAGTTGGAAGCTTGACAAAAAAAGTAATGTAATGATCAGCACTCACGTGACTAGAACTTGTTTGTTTATTATTTTTGTTAGCAGGCACCTGAAATGCTAGTGCATGTTGAATTTGCCAATCACTGTGCATTTTAGAAAGGTGGTCCTGGCTGGAACTGTACACAGTTCAAATATATGTAATTGATTGTTGGTAAGTGTATTTTTTAAGTAGCCACACTGGCACAAGTATGTTTACTTTTCCTCCTACTTAACTCACTAGCTCAGCTTTGTAAGAAGGGCTTCTCTGCTTGTGTGTTGTTTTTGTTTGGTGTGAGGAGAGCAGAAACATCAGATCTTTATTCAATCTACTACAGTCATCTCTTACAGTGCCCTATCCCTATTAATACCAGGAGTGTTGTGATCTTCCTGCACACAGTGCCCTAACCCTGATACCAGTCTGAGACAGCTCCCTCCCTGCATTACTAGTGAGAGGCTGGCTTCACAGACAGGGGGGAGCTGCCTGACCCTCACTCCTGACTTCCCCCCATGTCCCAGCTAGTGAATGGTGTGTGGGTGAGGGGGGGGGGAGGATGGTGAAGTCTGAGACAGCTCCCTCCCTGCATTACTACTGAGAGGCTGGCTTCACAGACAGGGGGGAGCTGCCTGACCCTCACTCCTGACTTCCCCCATGTCCCAGCTAGTGAATGGTGTGTGGGTGAGGGGGGGGGAGGATGGTGAAGTCTGAGACAGCTCCCTCCCTGCATTACTAGTGAGAGGCTGGCTTCACAGACAGGGGGGAGCTGCCTGACCCTCACTCCTGACTTCCCCCATGTCCCAGCTAGTGAATGGTGTGTGGGGTGAGGGGGGGGGGGGGGGAGGAGGATGGTGAAGTCTGAGACAGCTCCCTCCCTGCATTACTAGTGAGAGGCTGGCTTCACAGACAGGGGGGAGCTGCCTGACCCTCACTCCTGACTTCCCCCATGTCCCAGCTAGTGAATGGTGTGTGGGTGAGGGGGGGGGGGGGAGGATGGTGAAGTCTGAGACAGCTCCCTCCCTGCATTACTAGTGAGAGGCTGGCTTCACAGACAGGGGGGAGCTGCCTGACCCTCACTCCTGACTTCCCCCATGTCCCAGCTAGTGAATGGTGTGTGGGTGAGGGGGGGGGGGAGGATGGTGAAGTCTGAGACAGCTCCCTCCCTGCATTACTAGTGAGAGGCTGGCTTCACAGACAGGGGGGAGCTGCCTGACCCACACTCCTGACTTCCCCCATGTCCCTGCTAGTGAATGGTGTGTGGGTGAGGGGGGGGGGAGGAGGATGGTGAAGTCTGAGACAGCTCCCTCCCTGCATTACTAGTGAGTGGCTGGCTTCACAGACAGGGGGGAGCTGCCTGACCCTCACTCCTGACTTCCCCCATGTCCCAGCTAGTGAATGGTGTGTGGGTGAGGGGGGGGGGGAGGAGGATGGTGAAGTCTGAGACAGCTCCCTCCCTGCATTACTAGTGAGAGGCTGGCTTCACAGACAGGGGGAGCTGCCTGACCCTCACTCCTGACTTCCCCCATGTCCCAGCTAGTGAATGGTGTGGGTGAGGGGGGGGGGGAGGATGGTGAAGTCTGAGACAGCTCCCTCCCTGCATTACTAGTGAGAGGCTGGCTTCACAGACAGGGGGTAGCTGCCTGACCCTCACTCCTGACTTCCCCCATGTCCCTGCTAGTGAATGGTGTGTGGGTGAGGGGGGGGGGGAGGAGGATGGTGAAGTCTGAGACAGCTCCCTCCCTGCATTACTAGTGAGTGGCTGGCTTCACAGACAGGGGGGAGCTGCCTGACCCTCACTCCTGACTTCCCCCATGTCCCAGCTAGTGAATGGTGTGTGGGTGAGGGGGGGGGGGGGGAGGATGGTGAAGTCTGAGACAGCTCCCTCCCTGCATTACTAGTGAGAGGCTGGCTTCACAGACAGGGGGGAGCTGCCTGACCCTCACTCCTGACTTCCCCCATGTCCCAGCTAGTGAATGGTGTGTGGGTGAGGGGGGGGGGGAGGAGGATGGTGAAGTCTGAGACAGCTCCCTCCCTGCATTACTAGTGAGAGGCTGGCTTCACAGACAGGGGGAGCTGCCTGACCCTCACTCCTGACTTCCCCCATGTCCCAGCTAGTGAATGGTGTGTGGGTGAGGGGGGGGGGGGGGAGGATGGTGAAGTCTGAGACAGCTCCCTCCCTGCATTACTAGTGAGAGGCTGGCTTCACAGACAGGGGGGAGCTGCCTGACCCTCACTCCTGACTTCCCCCATGTCCCAGCTAGTGAATGGTGTGTGGGTGAGGGGGGGGGGGGGGGAGGATGGTGAAGTCTGAGACAGCTCCCTCCCTGCATTACTAGTGAGAGGCTGGCTTCACAGACAGGGGGGAGCTGCCTGACCCTCACTCCTGACTTCCCCCATGTCCCAGCTAGTGAATGGTGTGTGGGTGAGGGGGGCGGAGGAGGATGGTGAAGTCTGAGACAGCTCCCTCCCTGCATTACTAGTGAGAGGCTGGCTTCACAGACAGGGGGGAGCTGCCTGACCCTCACTCCTGACTTCCCCCATGTCCCAGCTAGTGAATGGTGTGTGGGTGAGGGGGGTGGGGGGAGGATGGTGAAGTCTGAGACAGCTCCCTCCCTGCATTACTAGTGAGAGGCTGGCTTCACAGACAGGGGGGAGCTGCCTGACCCTCACTCCTGACTTCCCCCATGTCCCTGCTAGTGAATGGTGTGTGGGTGAGGGGGGGGGGGGGGAGGAGGATGGTGAAGACTGAGACAGCTCCCTCCCTGCATTACTAGTGAGTGGCTGGCTTCACAGACAGGGGGGAGCTGCCTGACCCTCACTCCTGACTTCCCCCATGTCCCAGCTAGTGAATGGTGTGTGGGTGAGGGGGGGGGGGGGAGGAGGATGCTGAAGTCTGAGACAGCTCCCTCCCTGCATTACTAGTGAGAGGCTGGCTTCACAGACAGGGGGAGCTGCCTGACCCTCACTCCTGACTTCCCCCATGTCCCAGCTAGTGAATGGTGTGTGGGTGAGGGGAGGGGGGAGGATGGTGAAGTCTGAGACAGCTCCCTCCCTGCATTACTAGTGAGAGGCTGGCTTCACAGACAGGGGGGAGCTGCCTGACCCTCACTCCTGACTTCCCCCATGTCCCTGCTAGTGAATGGTGTGTGGGTGAGGGGGGGGGAGGAGGATAGTGAAGTCTGAGACAGCTCCCTCCCTGCATTACTAGTGAGTGGCTGGCTTCACAGACAGGGGGGAGCTGCCTGACCCTCACTCCTGACTTCCCCCATGTCCCAGCTAGTGAATGGTGTGTGGGTGGGGGGGGGGGGGAGGATGGTGAAGTCTGAGACAGCTCCCTCCCTGCATTACTAGTGAGAGGCTGGCTTCACAGACAGGGGGGAGCTGCCTGACCCTCACTCCTGACTTCCCCCATGTCCCAGCTAGTGAATGGTGTGTGGGTGAGGGGGGGGGGAGGAGGATGGTGAAGTCTGAGACAGCTCCCTCCCTGCATTACTAGTGAGAGGCTGGCTTCACAGACAGGGGGAGCTGCCTGACCCTCACTCCTGACTTCCCCCATGTCCCAGCTAGTGAATGGTGTGTGGGTGAGGGGGGGGGGAGGATGGTGAAGTCTGAGACAGCTCCCTCCCTGCATTACTAGTGAGAGGCTGGCTTCACAGACAGGGGGGAGCTGCCTGACCCTCACTCCTGACTTCCCCCATGTCCCAGCTAGTGAATGGTGTGTGGGTGAGGGGGGGGGGGGAGGATGGTGAAGTCTGAGACAGCTCCCTCCCTGCATTACTAGTGAGAGGCTGGCTTCACAGACAGGGGGGAGCTGCCTGACCCTCACTCAAGCAGAGAAGCCCTTCTTACAAAGCTGAGCTAGTGAGTTAAGTAGGAGGAAAAGTAAACATACTTGTGCCAGTGTGGCTACTTAAAAAATACACTTACCAACAATCAATTACATATATTTGAACTGTGTACAGTTCCAGCCAGGACCACCTTTCTAAAATGCACAGTGATTGGCAAATTCAACATGCACGTGTCTGCTAACAAAAATAATAAACAAAGAAGTTCTAGTCACGTGAGTGCTGATCATCACATGTCAAGCTTCCAACTGTTTCCATTTCACATCCCCCCAACCATTACCTCAGTGGTAACCTTGGTAACATCAATAGATAAGAGCACAGCCAGCCAATAGGAATACATATTCATTCCTAAGTGACCTTTACTGACCTGGGAAGTGTGAACACTTTGTTTCATTTTCTGTTGGTGTTCATGAGTTTCCAGTTCCATTTCCCATCCCCCCAACCATCACCTCAGTGGTAACCTTGGTAACATCAATAGATAAGAGGGCTGCCAGCCAATAGGAACACATATTCATTCCTAACTGACCTTCAGTGACCTGGAAAGTGTCTATTTGTATCATTTTGAGTTAGTGCGCACTAACTCAAGTTAGTGCGCACTAACGGGGAGTTAGTGCGCACTAACTCGAGTTAGTGCGCACTAATCGGAAAAAACGATTTTTAACGATTTTTCAACGAAATAATCGTGCCAAACACGATTTTCTTCTCCTGCCACACGATTTCTATCGTTAAGACGATATGGAAAACAATTCACATCTCTACTCTTTACTCCATTCCACTTTATATTGGACTTGCATGTGTACCTCTGTACTACTCTGCTGTGGGGGACCCTGCACTGTTGACTAGGTGTGGACATTTTTTTTGTTTCATTTCATTTTTGTTGGTATTTCATTTTAAAAATGGGTTTGGGTATTTTTTTTTTTCATTTTTCCCCAATTTTTGTGTTTACCATGCAGTAACAGGAGTTACTATGCAGTAATGCAGTCCTCGCGTAATGACTCCCATTACTGTGCAAGAATGCAAATCCTGCACAGTAACAGGAGCTACTGCGAATGAACACTGTTCCTGTTACTGCATGGAAACTGTGCTCTTGCATGGTAGCCTGTTTGATGCCATTTTAACGTTGTTTGATATCAGCCAGCCCTAGCACCTGCCAGATCTTGCCATTGCCTACCTGTGCCACTGCCTGATCCACAAGCAGCACCACCTGTAACCAGTGCCTGCTTGATGCTCAGTATCAGGCTTACTAAGTAATTAAAAGTTGAAGTTGCATTATATATTTATTTATATAATATTATATATAGCTCTACATGCAGTGGGTCCCTCTTTTCAATGCGTTATCATCAATTGGGGGCCTACGGGTCCAGGTTCAAGTCCGGACAGAGAGGAAGATTACTTTTCTGAGGTCCCTGTTGCTATCGAACAAACACCACCTTAGTGACCATTTCACACTCTAGTGAGGAAGCAAATAACCACAGGGAGAAACCAGGAATCATAAAAGGGTGCATCCATCCCCTAGAAAGATGGGGTAATCTTGAAATAAAAACACTGGAGTTCATAGTTGGTTCAACAATATGATTACTGTAACTTAAAGAAAAGGATCCAAGTCAAGATCACGCAAATAAGAATCAATATGTACAACCAATGATGATCATTAAAAAGAAAATGGTTTCATTCTCTGTCCATCCTTGTAATCACTTCCCTTCCAGCTCTTGCACCTTCATCCTGATTGAAAATATCTTCACCATTGAGGGTGGGATAGATAAACTGTAGCTCCAACATCCACCAGTAGCCAGTGGATCAAATATCCCTGTCCAAAAACATATCCACAAGGGATCTCAATTTTTCTAAAAACTTCAAACTGTATTCCATTCATCCAAAGTTGAAGCTCTGGATTGTTCTCCAAAGTCCCAAAACTTGTCTCCACCCTTGCTTAAGCGGAAGCTTGGGCAAAAAAAGTATCTCCAAAAATTACAAATCCTTAGGGAGACAGGGGCAGCCCCCTCCCAAGCAGAGCTGAAAAAATACAACAAATCTTCCAAAAGCAACAAATCTTTTCCTCCAATTTCTTTTTTTTCCCTCTCCTGCTCCTATTAAACTTTTAACAAGCTCTCCTTCTCTGCTGAAGATCAAGGAGTGATCTCTAGGTGTTCTCCTTCTCTCTCTTCAGCCCCTACCCTCTCTATCCCATCAGACCTACTCCCAGGGTTTATAAACCCCCAAACTAACCTCTCTCCCCATGGGTTAAGGCCATGGGTGTAACTTCAAAATTACTAACTCGTCCTATTGCTCCTAGCTTAGGAAAAAAATGTTAGTGATGGGCTAAGACCCCTGTCACATATATGTAATATGTATGCATGTATGTATCATGTTTTCCTCCAGACTTCACTTTCAGTAGGGAGGCAGGCCAGCTGGTTGTAATTAGGGTTGCCAATTTCCATGCCAATTTTTCTATAGACCACGACTGGATATTTGAGACTGGGTGGGCAGTGTGCCCTGAATTGCATACATTTGTAAGTATTATACCACTAGCCAATAGAAGGTGGAGATGACGAGCAGTATACGCTAGAGGTGACTAACCATGGGTAGAACTGGTATAGCGCTAGAGAATCACAAATCCTTGTAGTGAAATACAAGGATCTGTGATCCTCTAGCGCCATATCAGTTCTACCCAAGTATTATACTACACCATGTCCTAATGTACCAAAACACCACATATTAAGAGAAAAAAAAATACATGCACCCTACATAGAAACTACACACCAGCAGAATACCTCATCTTAGTCACAAATGCAGAACATGATATATGAAAGGTGTAAAAGACTGGATCAAAGAAGGCAGTCACTGGAAAGCCAACAAAAAAAATAAGTTCAAAGATCAATGAAAATATTAAATATTAATAGCTTCCTGACCAACATTACAACATGAACCTGCTGGTCTCATAGTACCTACTGGATGTAAAGTCCCATCTGAGTATATTGCTCTCTAGAATGAAATATGACATGGCTTCAGTAATTGTATATCTTGAAAATTTACCATGATTTTTCCCCAAACTCAGCAGCCCTCCTTCACTTGTCGCCCCATTCTAGTTTCATCACACCAGTCTCTCTCTCTCTCACCAGTTCTGCCCCCTCCATCCCCCAGCAGGCTGTTACTCTCTCAGTCTCAACAGTTACTCGGCAGTACGAGCACTCCAAGCAGTCTCACTCTCATTTCTTGCTTTTAATGTTTTTTTTTAAAGTAATGAATGAAGAGCCTTCCACTTTCAGTACCACGATGGGTCGGTCCTGGAACTACCCCCCCCCCCCCCCCGCCCGCTTCACAAAGGAGGATATGGACCTCCTGCCATGTCTTTTTCTCCAGGAGGAGGCGATACTAGACACTCCACATGGCTGCCGCTGGAATCTAGTCCCATACAATGTAGCCTGGGGGCCCTCCTGGAGGAATTCAACAGGTTTTCCCCTTGTGAGCTGGAGAACCTTCACAAGAAAGCAAGAGATCTGCGCCATCACCAGGGGAGTGACTGGAGGAGGTCCGGAGGATGTTTACTAGGGATATGAATCATTTTTTGATGATTTAAAACAATCGTCAGATATATTTTAAATCGTCAAAAATCATTAGAGCCGCGATACAATAGCAATTCCCCCGATTTATCGTCAAAAAATCATAAATCGGGGGAGGGCAGGAAAACTGGCACACCAAAACAACCCTAAAACCTACCCCAACCCTTTAAAACAAATCCCACACCCTCCCGAACCCCCCCAAAATGTTTTAAATTACCTGGGGTCCAGTAGGGGGGTCCCGGTGCGATCTCCCGCTCTCGGGTCATGTAACCAGGAGCATTAGGGAAATGATTGCCCTTGATGACCAGCCCTTACAGGTAGTGGAGAATGTTGGTTTCAAGCATTTGCTGAAGGTTCCCTCCAGAACCACATTTAGCAGAAAGATCATCCCCAGCCTGTACAACCAGTGTTGCAGTCGCATCCAAGTGCTGCTAGCTAAGGCAGATCTGGACCGCCATGAATGCTCCACACTCTTAGCTCTCCCTGACAGCACACTGGCGGGACCTGGCTGAGGCAGGGGCAGGCAGCAGCTCTATTAGTGAAAAAGTATCAGGGTGGAGGTGGGCTTTATTGCACACCCACCTGACGGCCGAGGCCCATACCTCAGCCAATATTCCAGCATGCATCAGACAGATGCTGGCAGGCTGGCAGCTACACCAGCGAGACAGGAATCTTCAGGCAGGGTTCTTTGTCACAAACAATGGTGCAAACATGGTAAAGGCAATATACGATGGGCGCTTTCAGAACATCCAATGTTTTACACACACTCTGCACCTGGTAGTGAAGTCAGCTCTGGGGTTGGAGTCCAATCACCAAGAGAATGAATACCTGCATACGTTAATACACTAGTGCAGGAACACAGCAGCGCACGCCGCACTTCCACAGAAAAAACAGACTGATTTGGAGATGACTCACAAGCATCTCATGAAAGACATTGGCACCCGGTGGAATTCCTCCTATATGATGCTGCAGAAGTTAATGGAGCAGCAGACACCCCTTCATGAACTTTCTGCGGCAATGGACACAGGTGTGCAGAGTCCCCTAGGGCATCATGATTGGTTAGTCATGAGTCAGCTGGTAAAAATCCTGCAGCCCTTCAAGGATGCCACGGAGGAGCTGAGTTCCAGAAGTGCCACATTGGCTAACATCATCCCTAATGTTCATTTTCTGAAGGAAAATTTGGAGGGGTTTAAACAGGAAGAGGGAATGACAGAAGAGTTGCTGCATTGTCTGGACTTTTTGCAGAAGCAGGTGCAAGAGAGATTAAGACCTTTAACAAAAGATCACACATACATGCTCGCCACAGTCTGTGATTCCCGTGTGGAAGGTAAACTTGCCCTACAGTCCATTTGTCTCACATTTGTGAAGGACCTGCTGTTAGTAAAAGTCCGGGAACAGGAGCGCCATAGGCAGAGACAGATTAGGCATGAAGCAGAGGAGGAAACAGCGGGCACTTCAGAGAGTTGTGCAAGCCCAAGCAGGAGCAGCACTCTGTCAGCGACAGCTAGTGCCTCCTCCTCTTCAGTATGCCAAAGGCATGTTGCCCCTAAAAAAGTATCTGTTCTGGAACAGGCTAGAGTGAAAGCAGCTGGCAAGAAGGACTCTCAGTCCACCCAAGCAAAGGAGACACCAGCACAAATGTCAGTGACACAGTATCTCACAGAGCCCACAGAGGACATGCAGACAGATCCGCAGGCATATTGGGCACACAAGTCCACTGTCTGGCCACACCTAGCCAAAGTGGCTCAGCGATATCTGTCATGTCCACCAACCAGTGGATATCTTGAGCCCTCACCACTCAAGGCTGGCACCAGAGTTGATGGAAATGCTAGTGTTTTTGAAAGTAAACATGCCTTTGCTTAGGTTTCCACAGTTTCAATGTGAATGGAATGATGAATAAAAGCAATTTAAAGCATTGCAGCAGCTCCATCTGCCTCATATGCTCCAGATAATATCAGCACATATACCTGACCTCAACTGCTGTGCCTGTCTGTCCACTGTCCAGCCCTTATGTGACTACAAGGGCCTGACCTCAAATGCTGTGCCTGTCCATCCAGCCCTTACGTCACTACAAGCAGGGCCAGAGGAACCACTAGGTGAGCTAGGCCTGTGCCTAGGGTACCACGATTTAGGGGGCATCATGGCAGGTGGCAGAATTTTGAAAGGGCAAAAAGTGCCCTTTCAAAATTCTGCCAGCCCCCACCTCACCATGCCACCCTCCTGACGCCCACCTTGTGGTCCAGTGGATAGGAGCTGATCCACCTCTTTTCCCCTATTACAAAGTTCCTTTCAGAAGTATATTCAGCCATTCTGTGGTTCCTTCCCTGTTCACACAGTGCCATACTCAAATGCAGATTTTGCTGGCAAAGTCAGAGAGGAGGGGCATCCATCTCACCATTGACATTTGAACTAGCATGAATATAATGCATGCCTATCTGTCCCTTACAGCACACTGGTGGGAACTGGATGAGGCATTAGCTGATAGCACCTTTAAAATGGGAACAACCTCAGGATACCTGTGGGCTGTGCTGCACTCGCAAGTGCTAGATAAGAGCCATACCTCAGAAACATATTGGAGGTAATACGGCGGATGATGTAAGGATGGCATGGGCTAGTCAGAAGCAGTGAAATGGATTTGAAAGGATATTTCATTACTGAAAATGGTGCCAATAGTACTAAGGCACTGGCTGATGGAGGATTCAAGGCCATCTGATGCTTTGCACATATGCTGCACCAGGTAGTGTGGGATGCTTTGGGGCTTAGAGGCAAGGAAGGTGGCTGCCAAGTCCTGAAGCGATTGATTGAGAAGTGACGTAAAATAGCTGGCCACTTCAATAGGAGTGAGAAGCTGCTCAGAGAGAGGCAAGTAGCAGTCGAGGCACCTTTGCACACCTTGTCCAGGATGTAGCTACTAGATGGAATTCCACTTATCTAATGTTGCAGAGATTGTTTGAACAGCAGACAACTCTTTATGATTTGGCTCTGGTCTCAGAAATTGGATTGGACTGTCCTCTTGGATGTTAGAACTGGACACAAATTGCACAGATGGTGTATGTCCTCAAGCCCTGCACTGAGTTTAGCTACATCCTGTAGCATATTCAGGCTTGCTGAGGCTTCAAGAATAGCTCAGGAACACAATAAGTCTGGACCAACTTAATTCTGGTGCAAGTCTTTTTTTATAGTGCTTTAAGGATACAGAAACAAAAATAATAGCTCACCTTACATCAAGCACAACTATCAGATAAACATATTCCATCAGGGTGTATCGTGAAGTCCTACCAGCTCTCTGGGGGTTCCGCAAGCTTTTTAGGCCTGAGTTCTTATGGTAAAGTGAAGGGAACCTCCCTTCACCCAGAATCCCTTGTAGCATTCTTAAGGATGACTGAGTTAAAACCCTGAACCAACTTTCTACAGGTAGAATGAGAGTTGTCGGTACACTCCATCACATACCCACCCACTCAGCTCAGCCTTGTTAGGTCAAGCATCCAGACGTGCCCAAAGCATACCCTGGCTCTGTCTCAAGTGTCTCCCCCCTTCAGTTGAACTGTCCCCACACCCATATTTTGTCTCTATATGGTTGCAACATGGGGATAAAGTGCAGTCAAAAAAAGCCTGGCTGGCACAGCAGCAAAAACGAACAAATATATTTTTCAATGGAAAATTCTATCAAATTAGCTAGCAATTGAATACAGATTTGAGACACTCGGAGAGAACTCAAAAGCAATGACCTTTTCAGGCAAAACTCTAAAAGAAAGTGCGTGGCACAGTGCGTGCTTAAGGTATAAATAGTACAGCGTCATCAGGAACAGCGTCACAGAGCACTGAGTGAGAGCGGCGATTGGCTGCATTAGAAAAATGCTTAGCTCTGATAGGTTGCATTCTCATCTCCTTGCCAACATGTCTGACCCACTATATGACAGGGCTGTGAGGTCACTTATGACTCACAGGAAAGGGCTGGTTTTTGCTATGGATACTTCCACATGGCCTTCTCCTATTTCAAATGGCTGCTAAGAAATCATTGCGAACCAAAAGAATGAAACTAATATTATATGTTGGGGGATCGCCATGCATTTCGCGAACCCATGAATCAAACAAACAGGGACTTATGCGTTGCGGATTGCACATTTGTTGAAAACGAATGCACATTCCCTACTGTAGCTTAAGCTAAGTAAAAGGCATAACTAAGAACTAGCACAGACCCTCAGCTTACAATCAAGCAGGCCACAGGCCAGGAACAGGAGAAAGACCCCCGTAACTTACAGGCAGGCGGTGGCTGGCTATTGAGCTGTTACTGGCTATGGCTACACTGGCTAGTAGTAGCATTAATTTGAACTTCCTCCCAAGCCTAACACTAAATCTATCAATATCAATCAGTTCACCTGCTGCAGGTAACAATGAATGAAGATTAAATTGTTATCTTTAGAAAGACATTCAAATGAACAAAGAGTTGTTGTCTCCTCAATTTTCACAAAGGAGAGAAGCAAGTAGAGCAACCCTTATTATATCAGCTGTTAAACTGATTTTGAGTCAAAAAAGGTGGGGTTAAAAAACCTCTTGATTGGCTGAATCAAAAACACTTGTACCAATCACTATGCACCTCTTACAAAAATGAAGCAGGATTGGGGAAATCAAAGTAAACTAAGCATGTCTGAAAATGCCAGGACCCCTTTTACTAATATACTCAAGGACTGGCAAATTCAAAATATGCACTTACAGTGCATTACATGTTTTTGTTTATGCTGCTGCTGACTTCTTCACCTTGAGACTACAATATAAACTTACTTGTTTATTATTCTTGTTTCTATGCCCTGTGGCAGCTGGCACACCATCCCCCCACACACACTACCTTGCAAACTTGGCAACAAACTAAGGAGACAGCCAATGGGAATACATAAACATTCCTCTGGCTAATGAACTGCTTCTGCAAATGACACTTTTTAACCTAAATTGCAACATGTTACTGTGTGGTACTGTGTCGTACATGTGTGGTACTGTGTGGTACTGTGTGGTACCTTCTATGCGATGAACTCTGTTACTGCGCGGTAACTCCGTTTTAGCAATTTTAACTAAATTTTGGCAATTTTAATTTTGTTTCACTGGTCCCCTGAAATAATAAGAAACAGACAATTACGGTAATGCCATACATCAAAATGGTGCCATCTGCTGGGGTGAATGTGCCTGAGTTAATTAACTCTGGCATGATGCCAGTGGACAGCATCAGTTTATGAAGAAAGAGGAGGATTGCATTATAGCTGCTCCAAGGCTTGGGCTCTAGGCCTGGGCCTGACCCTAGATATGGCCCGGGTATCAGGACCCAGCCTCCAGGCCAGGCCCTTGTGTCTGATCTGGGTCTAGGCTGAGGCCCGGCATCAGGCCTGAGCCTGATCCCTGGACTAGACCGAAGACCAAACATTGGGAATAGGCCTCCAGGCTGAGCCCTGTCACTGGGCTTGGATCTGGATCAAGGCCACGGTGTCAGCTCTGCCTGGCTTAGGTTGAGGCCCAGTATCGGGACTTGGGCCTGGTGGCTTCTTTGAATACCCAACGGATCAGGTAAATGAAATTGGGATTGGGTCTCAACTGAGGCCCTGACATCAGCCCAGGCCTAGGCCAATACCCTAGTGTCACACTTGGGCCTAGGCTATGGCCCCTGCTTTGGACCTTGGCCTTTGCCTTAAGCGATCCCTCAGCTTTGAGTCTCGGCCTTTGCCGAGCTGCTGGCATCATGCTCCGGCATAGGCTGCGGCCCCTGCTTTGGGTCTCGGCCTATGCTCTAGCTGAGGTCTCAACCTCAGTCCTATGCTTTCTTTCTAAATGAATGCAGCAAATAAGGTTTGTTTCATTGTGGAGGGCCCTCAGTTTTTTTCAGAGTCCCCGAATGAAACAAATTCCTCTTAATTGTCATGTTTTCCACATTCATTTAAAATTAATGCATATCACTATTACCTCTTTGCTCCTTCCTGACCATCAAAATTTGCGGGCATCTAGTTCCTTAGTCTTGTGGCAACCAGGATAACCTGCCAATGGGGAATCATGGCAGCTTGAAAGGAATTTCAGATGTGAATTGCCCTTGAGTACATAGAGTTGATCCTTCTTATAAAGGATGGTTTCCCACCATCTCCACACATCTTTTCCAATTTCTGCAGCTGGGTTTGTGCAAACTCTTCCTGCTGCAGGTTTCCATATATTACCCCTATCAGGTTAGGATTTTTGGTTCCAAAGGCAAAGTTCTCAATCAGAGAATCATGGCAGATATTCTAGTTTTGCAGGTTTTTCTCTTTATCTTCAGGAGAGTGCATCTGCTTTGCTGTTTATGGAGCCTCGTGTTATGATTGCTGGTTGCGTTGTTTGCCTGCATCCAGTTATCACTCATCCCCAAGATATCCTACAGCTTCCTGCTGCAGCCTGCAGGCCTCCATACTCCATCCAGTAGCAGGGAGCTGCTACCATGATGCTACTCCCTCTATCCGGTGGGTCATTCCTAGGTACGTGCAGCAAAGCACTACTTAAAGGTTTTGCAGTGAGAAACCAAGCAGGTGGTGCCTTCTGATGACATCACGCAGCTGGGTATGTAAGGCCCAGCAGCATATCCTAAACTTGCCTCAGCAATGGGTCTCCTGTCATGCCTTGTGCCTTTGGTATGTATTGCCTCAGCATATCCTTGTCTTTTCCTTGCCCAGCTTGTCTCATCCACTCTTGCCCTGCTAGTCTGGTTCCGTGTTCTTTCCTCTGTCTTTGTCCATCCTTGGCTTGATCTCCTGGTGCTGACCATTAACTCAGACCTGACTATGCCTGCCTGTCACCTGGACCTGATTATTGCCTTGGACTTGACCATGCTTGACTGCCACCTGGACCTAACCATTGTCTTGAACCTAACTATGCTTGCTTGCCACCTTCCTTGACAATTAGCCTGTTCCTGGAATCTCCAGTCTGCTGCCTGACCTGATCCCAGCATGTACCTGGACTCTTGGATGAGGGCTCAACCTGCGGTGTAGGTGGTTGGTATAAGTGAAGCTCCCACCTGACTTTCTTCAGGGCATGTTCGCCAGCTGTCCGTGTAGGCCTTTTAGGTTCTCCTGTGAGGCTACATCAACTACACCACAGCACTAAAGGTTCATCTCCCACACCACTGATCACACCTGGTCAAAACATTAATGCGAAATCAAACCGAGAGTAGAAAAGAAACCACTGGGCTTGCCTAGAATTCATATTACATGTGGTCTTAAGGGACTGTACATTTTTAAACCTGGACTTGATGACGGGCCCCTTCCAGAAGAAAACACCATTCTTCAAAAGTCTTTTTATGGCCAGGAGTTCATTGTCAAAGATATAATAGATTTTTTCTGCAGCTGTAAACTTACCAGAATAGAAGATGCACAGACAGAGGAGGTCTTTAGATTCTAGAGTTAGTATAGCCCCAATAGCTACCCTAAATGCGTCAGTCTCCACTATAAACAGCTGATGTAGGTCTAGGTGAACCAGGATCAATGCCGTCATAAAAGCCTCCTTTAGATGCTCAAATGCCAATTGCTGCTTATAGATCAACTAAAAAGAGTCCCCTTCTTAAGAACCTCCATTAATGGGGCCATCAATTTGGAACATCCCAGGGTAAAATAATGGTAAAAGTTTGCGGACCCCAGGAAACATTGTATTTCCTTACCTGGTTCAATTTCCTTCTGTCAGACAGACAAAGAGCTGTTCATTTTGCTGACCACATATCTTGGATATTAAACTGTGGGATTCCCCAAGGCTGCATTGTATAATTAGTACTGTTCAATATATCCATCAAGCCACACACACAACTGATCTGTAACTTTGTTATAAAAACCTATATCTATGTAGATGATGCCAAGCTCATGCTACCAATAGACCCAGATCTACAAACACTAATAAAAAAAAGCTTAGCACATGTCTTTCAGCCATCTAAGAATAAACAAAAAACAACAAACTCCATCTGAATCCCAACATAACTGAGATTCTTTGGGTGAAAAACACTAGATCTGAAAATCCCATTTGGAATCTAGGAGCTCCCACAAAAACCCAGGTCATAAGCCTCAGAGTCATACTGCATTCAGAACTTACCATGTTCCTGCAAATCCAGGCAACATAAAGGAATGCAATTTTCAGCTAAGACATTTACAAAAGCTACGCCCACTTATTGAAAAATCAAACCTTTTCACAGTGTACCATGCCATGGTAACCACATAAATGCATTAATACAATGCATTGTACTAGGGTCTAATCAGATAGGGCCTTCCACAAATTCCAGATGATACAAAATGCCACCGTATGATTGATAGAAGGATGCAAAAAGCAGGATTGCATCAAACCTGCCTTAAAAAAACTACATTATTATCAATACCGTACAGAACTATATTCAAAATGCTGTCATTGATGTTCAAAGCCTAAGAGAAGATGGGCCTTTATACCTGAGTGAAAGGCTATCTCTATAATTATCTTCTAGGCCATTAAGGCCCTCACTCGGATCCTCAATGTCAATTCCATCCTCTAAAACTATTAAAGAACAGACTTCTGAAACAGATCTTCTCCGGAACAGCACCTCTTCTCTGGAACACCCTCCTAGTAGATCTTCAAGAAATACATGATTTCTCGGAGCCTGGCTTTTCTGGCAAGCTTTCAATGCCAAACCTGGAGCTCAGGGACACTATGGGACTATGGACCAGTACCTGGCATCACCTTGAATTTTGTTTACACATGCTGCTACAAGCAAACTCTTGCTACATGTTATATGTTTCCAGAACTAAATCATTAATATTTCAATTATATATATATATATATATATATATATACATAAAATTGAATATATAAATTTAGTTTTATGATAACCGATATGATGTTCCCCTACTGTCAGTATATAAAAATTGTCAAATAAATAAATAAATATATATATATATGTATTTATCTATATCTGTATGTATATATATATATATCTATATCTATATCTGTATCTATCTATATACCATATATATATATATATATAACAGTCTGCGTCTGTCATTGCCATAGCAATAAGACAATGCATGCTACAGATTTAAAACTTGGCATACATACTAAGGGGACTTTAGAAGTGTGCACCTCTGAAATATTATTTTTTTAATCAGATTCAGTTTGACTGAATGGGTGTTCTTTATTCCCTGAGGTGACTGTTTCACTGTCACAATCTGTGCATGCATGGTCCAGGAAACTGCACACAGAAATGTGCACAGTGCGTCTAAAGGAAGCATGAGATGAAACAGCTTGGTGACCTCCTTTGATGCCAGACCCTGAGGCCAAGAGCCTGACACAATCTGAAGAAAGAGGAAGAGCTCTGTCTGCTGTGGGGGCTGAAGGAGGAGGCTGTTGCTCCTGCCACTTGTGCCTTCTAAGGGGAGAAAAAAGGAATAATTGACAGATGAAGTGTCTGCGAGAGAGTATATGTGTGTGTGTGAATGAGTGAGAGTGTGTTTGAATGAGAGAAAGAGTGTGTGTATGCATATAAATGAGTGGTGTGTATATAGATGAAAAAGAGGAGAGACAGTCGGTGTGCCGCAACCACCCATACCCTCCCTGTTTATCTACAACAACTTCAGGGCATTTGGAAATCAAAGGATCCCAGATATGGAAAGCGTGGGATATTTTAAAATCCTTATTAGTTTCAATTAGTGTTATTTGATGTTTACTGTTTTGAAATATTATATTACTGTTTGGAAAAGAATTATATGACTTTTAATTATTGGACGTTTTTCTATTCATCAACTGTTTTAAAATATTTATTATTTTTGTTGGTGTTATGACACTGTACTTACCATCACGGCATGCAGCCGCCGACTACCTCCACAGCACGGAGCCACAGTCAGCCTCTCTTCACTGCGGCAGGGAGCCATGGATTTTGGCGTCCTTCAGTGCGGCATGGAGCCGCGGTTAGCGGGACCCTCTCGCGGCTGGAAAGCCGCTGATGCTCTCTTCAGCCTTGCGGCCTGGAGGCCGCGGTCCCCAGGCTTTCCTGGGGGCTGGAGCCGCCCTCGATCCTTCCTGCAGTGGCAGGAGCCACTGCTGCCGTCGAGGCCTGCTCTTCGGCCCAGCCCTGCTCCTCCGTCCTCAGCGTTTGTGCAGGGCTGCTGACCGTGGTGCTGCATTTCCTGTTTCCTGCTTCCTAAGGCACGGGCCGTGCCTCCTTCAGAGATTTAAAGGGCCATGGCCGGAAATGGCATGGGCCCCACTGGACTCCTCCTAGGGCGTTTCCTGATCTTCAGCCCTATATTAGGGCCCAGCTTCCAGTCCTTGGTTTCCTTTGCATGGAGTTAGTTCCTCTCCAGGACTTCTCGTCTTCGCTCCTGCTGGTGTTTCCTGTTCTTCATGGGATCCCTCATTTTTCTTCATGTTCCTGGTCTCTTCTGGATTATCCCTCGGCTTCCTGGTGTCTCGTGGTCTTCCTGATGTTCCTTCCTGATGCTTCGTCTCCGCTTCTGCTTCCTGGACCCTTGGCTCCTCATCGCTACCTTCTCTGGCGTGTCACGTCGTGTCTCGTCACCTCGTGGCATGGGCCTGCCTTCTCATTTCGCAGCACTAGTCTCCAGAGGGTCATCTTCACTTTAAGCCAAGTCTTGTCTTGGCCCCCTACCCTATGCTTGAAGCCAAGTCTCGCCTTGGTCCCTTACCCTGGAAATCGTCTTGGCCCTCAGATGCTCTGGTGGCCGCTCCGTCCATTCCTAACACTCTGAATGAACCTGTGCCATTCCAGCGTGGTCCATGACCAGTCATGGGCGGCTGTGTAGGGCACATCTTGGTACAGGCTTCTACTGAATCTTCGCCATGTTCTGGCTTCAATTACCACGTATTCGTCTGGAGCCCGCTTCGCTCTCAAGTGTGGTCCGTGACCAGCCTATGGGGTCCGCCCGTGTCAGTGGGCTGTGTAGGGCACGCTGCGTGGCAGCCTCAAACCAGTACTTGTTCCTAAACGTTGATCCTGAGTCTTTGTGCTCAAGCTTCTTGTCTGAGTCTTCACATCCCAAGCTGAGTCTGCACACCCCAAATCTCCTGTCTCAGTCTTCATGTTCCAGAGCCTTCATCTACCCTCATCTCCTGTCCAGCCTGCTGCCATTGCGGTTCCCAGCAGCAGGTCCGAAAGAGCTTGGAGTAGTTGGAGGACCACTCAGAGACCAACCAAGGCTGGTTGATCTCGCTGAGGTATGCAGGTCGGCAGGGGCCTGGGCTTGGTCTCGACCCAGACACAGATTTGTCTCACCAGCCTTGGTGTTTCCCCGGAGCTCCTCTCTGGGTTCACCGAGGTCCAAGGGCACACATCTCCTATTCTCATGCAGCAGCTGTTCATGGCATCTCTTGCTACATCTAGCCAAAGCCAGTGTGCACATAACAGATCGCGAAGACCTCCTAAGGCCCCCCTTTCTGTAACAATTGGTACGTTTTTACTACTATTTATTTGTATTCTTTTTGATTTTATTGTTTGATGTTTTATGCAGAATGGTAATTTTTTTGTTTTTCAATTGTCGCACTGCTTACAGAGTCTGAATTGATGAGGTTTCCAGTTCAGTTTTTATCTTCACATTCCTGTTTATACTTTATAGTCACTTTATTCTGTATTTCATGAGGGTCTGTCTGTTTTCTGCATGTGTGACCAAGGTGAAGTATTCTGCTACTATGTAGTTTCTGTTTAGAGATCTATAGCAATCTGGTTTGTTCTGGTTTCCTAATAGAAGGTACACTGCGCCTGGTGTAATATTTGCAGAGTTGCCTTTTCATTATAGATGTGCATTCATTTGAAATTAATGGGTAAAATTTAATGAATGAGGCCATTATCATTTCATTTGTGGACTCCCCATAATGAATGGAGGTTGTCTATGAACAAGGCCAGTGCAAGCGTATTTGGCGCCCTAAGCAAACCTTCAGTCAGGCACTCACCTCTCCCACTGGTGGCAGCCCCAGCACTTTGCTCGCTCCTACTGGTGTCATTGGCTCCAGAACAGCACTCCCTTCTTTGTCAGTATTGACTCTGGCACAGCACCTCTCTGGACCTCGCATTGGCAGGATTTTGCCACCCCTAAAATTTTGGTGTTCTACACAACTGCCTAATTTACCTAATGAAAGCAAAGGCCATGTCCATGAATTAAAAGAAAAACGTTCGTTTCATTTGTTTATGTTTCCTATTCAAAACTATGGCCCTTTGAAAATTGTTGCAGTGAGACTGGTAATTATAACAACCAAAAAATGTCACGTGGGAGAAGTAGGCAATTAGACAGGAAGGAGGACTAATCAAGGTGAAGAATTATTTTAACTAGCCATTAGCTGGCATCTGGATCATGTGATGCTGATGTCCTCTGACTGAAACTCCATTTTCTCTGTAGGATTTCACAAGGAAAGGCTATCTTTTCAGAAGCTCTCTTAAAGTCAAACAAAAGGTTCAAAAAGGAGGGAGAAGAAATTTGGCTTTGGCAAAGGGATTTTTCTAATCTTCACTGCTTCAGCAACAATACTTTCATTGTGTAAGAGAGAGAGATGCTGCTTCATTCTGTCTGTTTACTAGAGCAGGACAAATGGCAGTAGCAGTGAACAAACAGCAGTGATTTTTTGTCTCTGCACAATACACTGCTAGACTGGCAGAGAGAAAAAGAAGAGCAGCCTTACCAGGTTTCTCTGTCAGATAGTTTTTATGTGAGTGCACGAGTTTATCAGCAGTGCATATGAAACTTTCTACCTCTGTATCTGTTCAAATCATCAGGATTTCATCCAAGGGGTTAGCCCAGTGGTCCCCAAACCTGTCCTGGAGGGCCACCAGCCAGTTGGGTTTTTGGGATATCCTCAATGAATATGCATGAGAGAAAATTTGCATGCACTGCCTCCATAACATGCACATTTTCTCTCATGCATATTCATTGTGGATATCCCAAAAACCCGACTGGCTGGTGGCCCTCCAGGACAGGTTTGGGGACCACTGGGTTAGACTTTGGGGAGACCATATTATTCAGTAGGGATGTGAATCGTGTCCTCGATCGTCTTAACGATCGATTTCGGCTGGGAGGGGGAGGGAATCGTATTGTTGCCGTTTGGGGGGGTAAAATATCGTGAAAAATCGTGAAAAATCGTGAAAAATCTAAAAATCGCAAAATCGCAAAACCGGCACATTAAAACCCCCTAAAACCCACCCCCGACCCTTTAAATTAAATCCCCCACCCTCCCGAACCCCCCCCAAATGACTTAAATAACCTGCGGGTCCAGCGGCGGTCCGGAACGGCAGCGGTCCGGAACGGGCTCCTGCTCCTGAATCTTGTTGTCTTCAGCCGGCGCCATTTTCCAAAATGGCGCCGAAAAATGGCGGCGGCCATAGACGAACACGATTGGACGGCAGGAGGTCCTTCCGGACCCCCGCTGGACTTTTGGCAAGTCTCGTGGGGGTCAGGAGGCCCCCCACAAGCTGGCCAAAAGTTCCTGGAGGTCCAGCGGGGGTCAGGGAGCGATTTCCCGCCGCGAATCGTTTTCGTACGGAAAATGGCGCCGGCAGGAGATCGACTGCAGGAGGTCGTTCAGCGAGGGTTCCGGCGCCTCGCTGAACAACCTCCTGCAGTCGATCTCCTGCCGGCGCCATTTTCCGTACGAAAACGATTCGCGGCGGGAAATCGCTCCCTGACCCCCGCTGGACCTCCAGGAACTTTTGGCCAGCTTGTGGGGGGCCTCCTGACCCCCACGAGACTTGCCAAAAGTCCAGCGGGGGTCCGGAAGGACCTCCTGCCGTCCAATCGTGTTCGTCTATGGCCGTCGCCATTTTTCGGCGCCATTTTGGAAAATGGCGCCGGCTGAAGACAACAAGATTCAGGAGCAGGAGCCCGTTCCGGACCGCTGCCGTTCCGGACCGCCGCTGGACCCGCAGGTTATTTAAGTCATTTGGGGGGGGTTCGGGAGGGTGGGGGATTTAATTTAAAGGGTCGGGGGTGGGTTTTAGGGGGTTTTAGTGTGCCGGCTCACGATTCTAACGATTTATAACGATAAATCGTTAGAATCTCTATTGTATTGTGTTCCATAACGGTTTAAGACGATATTAAAATTATCGGACGATAATTTTAATCGTCCTAAAACGATTCACATCCCTATTATTCAGTAGGACATTTAGTGAATAAGTTATCTAGCTGAAGATAACTAGATAACTTGTCCCATATATTCAGAAGAATATATGTATACTAGCCTAAATTATCTGGTTACGCATTGCTGGATAACTAAAAAATCTAACCGGCTGTATTTAAATGTAGCTGGGTAAGTTAATTAATTATCTGACCTTGTGTGGCCAGATAATGTTCTACTTTAACCAGACATCTTTAAAATATATCTAGTTAGAAGTGCTGTCATAACAACAATAAAAATAAAGGCCAGAGGGCCAATCCCCTGCCTCTTCCCAAAACCTAATACAAATGACCTGTCGGGCCATGCTGTGCTAACCGCCAAACTTGTTTAAAATGTAGAGAAGTGCAGGCATTGTAGGTTGGGTCCCCTGTTTCAATCTTTGAACAATAAAAATTTAGGTTTGCCACCGTGTCTCCCTCACCCTCTCACTCAATTGCAAGGGAAGCTATGAGGTGCTGGCCTCCCCCTTATCCTCCCCATCCCACTCATACCTTATTTTTTAACTGCAAGGAGTGAGGAACCCTCTGCCCCGCTCCCAGGGACCAGGCCTCCGTGATCCTCTTCAGCGACTTTTTCTTCGGCTCTTCTTCGCCAACTGACACCGTCTACTGGGGTCATAGCACAAGAGTTAATTAACTCAGGTGTATCATCCCCAGCAGAGGATGCCATTTTGATGTATTGCAGCTAATTAAACTGCTGTACATCAAACTGGCATCCTCCACTTGGAATGATGTGCCGTATATTAATTAATTCCACAACCCCAATGGACGGTATCAGTTGGCGCAGAAGAGCTGGGCCATGGTGTCGGGCCTGGGTCTGGGCCCTGGCCTAGGCTGAGCACCAGGTGTCGGGAAGCAGCCTTAGTGTTGGGCCCTGGCATCATCCCTGGGTCCAGGCTGAGGCCCCAGTGTCAGGACCTAGCCTTCAGGGTGGGCACATCATTGGCCTGGGGCCAGGCCCTAGCCTATTCTGAGGCCTAGGCTTTGGGACATGGCTTCAAGGCCAGGCCAAGGCATTGGGCCTGGGCTTGGGCCTTAGGCTAGGCCAAGACACAGGCATTAGGACCTGATGTCCAATCCTTGACCTTACGTAGGTCCTAGGCCGAGGTTGCGGCAACCTTTCACAGCCTAGACCTATGCAAGACCGAGGCTTTGGCACCAGCTGGCCTTGATGCCTAGGCCCAGGCCGAGGCTTTGGGCTTGCATAGGCTTAGGTCGCATTAGGTCACTGTGATCTTGGCCTAGGCCCCACGCAAGGCCTTGACTTGGGCCGGGGCCTAGGTCTTGTCTTCGAATCCCCTTCAGGATGGGAAAGCAGGAGCCGAGGAGGATCCTGGCCATGGCATTTTTCTGAGTGGTAGGGATGGGTGGCGGGCACAGGAGGCCCTGGGAGGCACCGTTTCTTTTTTCTCTGTTTTATTTAGGGGGCTACAATGTTTATTTCATGTTTTTAAACTAAAGGAAAAAAAAATAACATTTCGCAAAATGAAATTCATTGGGAAAAAGCCTCCCAAAAATGAAACAAGAGATAAAATTTTCCCCATTTTCCACTCCCAGTGGAGATTAAAATGGAAAATTTCATATTGCTACTGTATTAATCCATGGTGCAAATGATAGTTTCCAATGGGACTGCGCTGGAGTTAATTAACTCTGACGCGACCCCAGCAGATGGGCCATTTTAATATATGGAATTGTATGGCATTGCCATACATCAAAATGGCGCTGTCTGCTGCCTTAAATGTGCCGGAGTTAATTAAATATGGCCCAACACCATCAGGCACCATCATTTGCCATTGAAGTGCTGAAGAAAGAAGAGGACCAGAAGAGGAGCTTCCAGGTCTGGGTCTGACCCTGGGCCAATGTCCAGTCATTGGGACCCGGCCTCCTGGCTGAGGTCTCGGCATCGGGACCTGACTTCTGGGGTGGGATGCAGCATCAGGACCTGGTGTGGGCTGAGGCACCAGTGCAGGACCTGGCTTCCAGGTCGAGTCGCGGTGTCAAGCCTGGGCTCGGGCTCCAGCCTAGACCAAGGCCACAGTGTCTGGACTCAGCTATCTCGGAGAGTCACAGCATCAGGCCTGGGGCAGGGCCAAGGCCACGGAGTCAGGACCCTGCCTTCAGTTCAGGTCACAGTGTCAGGCTTGGGTCCAGGCTGAGGTTTCAGCATCGGGACTTGACCTCTGTGTCAGGTCATGGCATTAGGTCTGGATCCAGGCCCTGACCCTGGCTGAAACCTAGGCATTGGGACCCAGCCTTTGATTTGGGTCATGGTGTTGGGCTGGGTCTGGGCTGAGATCCCAACATTGAGAACCAGCCTCCAGGCTGTTCCGTAGTGTTGGGCCTTGGTCTAGGCTCCGGCCTAGGCCGTGGTATCAGCCTTCGTTAGGCTGAGGCTGTGGTGATGTACCACAGACTTGCCTACACAAGTCCAAGGCTTCGACCTAGTCCTAGCCAACGAATCCCTACTGGACCAGGTAAATGGGGGCTAGAGGGGATCCTGGCCCTGACATTTTTCCAGGAGGGTAGGAGGGAGGTCTAGTTTTCATTTTTTAACTGTTTTTTGGGTATTTTTTGTTTGATTAATGTTTTTTCACATGAATGAAAGAAATCAAACAATCCACAAATCTAAATTTGTGGGGAAAAAAACCTCCTGAAAACGAGCCGAAAATGAAAAGAATTTTTTTTCCCCTGCACAACCCTACCAGAAAGTATAAAATCAAAGATGATTCTTCAATAATTTTATTTTGCTGGCATTCAGTATAAACATAAGGCCATACAACAAAATGGCCCTGGCCTTCAACTAGAGACGTCAGTCTCAGGGCTGGCTGGTACCTTTTCTAAAGAGATACCGGAAAAGCAGGAGTGACTGGGGATTGCTCTTACCCCTTTCTCTGGAGAATGCCCCCACAGAAGGGGGCCTAGGATGTCCCTGGCCATGGCTTATTTGTGCGTGACAGGAGGAGAGGTCAAGGGAGGCCAAGAATGAGCTGGCTCAGTCCAGCCATGTAGGCTATAGCCCAACTTATTGGCAGAGGGTATTTAGATGGGCTCCAAAAGACGGCAGAGGGTATTTAGATGTGAGACTCCAAAAGACGCTGGGACCTGAGGAGACAGTAGTAAAGCCAGAACAGTTTATGGAGGCTACTTTTTAAAAACATTTTGTAATGTTTTTATATTTTCAGGCAAGTGACTTTTCCATTTGTTCTGTTTGGAATAAACTGAAAAAAAAAAGTTTTTCGTTTTCCAATCAATGTACATCCCTATGAGAAAGGGTGAGAAAAAGTACGAGGATACAGAGCAAAGGAGAGAAGGAGTGGGGATGTGAGGGGAAGCAGGGCTAGAGCCTGGAAGGGTCATCTCTCATTCCCTTCTCCAGATTCCCGTCAAAACCTCAGAACCTCACTCTTCTTCTCTTCCTCTTTTTCAATCCTCCATCCCAATCTTCCCTCTTTCTCCTCCCCCCACTTCCTTCCTTCTATTCCCACCATCCCATTCTCAATCATCTCTCCTTCTCTTCTTTCCATCTGCATCCTTTTCTCCTTTACCTAGCCCCACCTTCAATTCTCCTTCCATCTTCTCTCCCCATCCCCAATCCCTTTCCCTTTTCTTTCCTCTTCCCATCCCATTCCTCATCCCCTCTCTGCTTCCTTTCTTCTTTCCATCTGCCTCCCCTTCCTCTCTTCCTGTCCTCTCCAAAATTGTCACTTGAGATTTCCCACCCATAAAATTCTCTCTCAAAAAAAAAAAAAAAAAAGATAAATTATTCAGACCCAAAGGTATATTGGAAAATTGTTTCATTTTTATTATCCAAAAAAGTTCATCATTTAAAACACCATAAGCTGGGGAGGGGAGGAGGTCACGGAAAATAAAATATATCACAAACTACGTGAGAACACATTTACAAGGATATTGTAAATTTATCCAGAATCTGGGTCCAGGTTTCAATATCTGGGGCCACATCAGGAGAAACTTCTTATTTTCCTTTGTGTGGATTTGGCCGTATCAAGATAAACACACATTTTGGAATTCAAAATCAAGAAGCCTTTATAACAAAAGAAAAACTTCATGACCCAGTCTTTATTGAGCTCTAATACCAACTTAACAATAAGGGTTGATCTTGCATTCATTTCTCCTTCTTTTCCAGATCATTAAGCCAATCTTTCTTGCACTGGACGCTCAAGTGGAGCGCTGCTGCCTAGCATCCACTGCCTTGCACATGCCACTAGCCTAAGCACACCAGGGCTATTTTTATTTGATATGTGTTGTGTATATTTATATTTATACTTATACTTATATATAACTATCTGATCTTCATTTCCCTTCTCATTCCAAGTTATTGTTTTCCTTGTTATATGTAACTGCTTTTCTGCACTATTGTTTAAATGGTAATTGTTTAAATGTTTAAATGGTAAAGTTTATTATAATTACACCCCTGTTTCTTGTGAACCAGCATGATGGGACCACCGTCTTGAATGTTGGTATATAAAAAAGTTAAATAAATAAATAAAAAATAAAATAATACTATACTCCAATAACTTTTATTTGTTAATTTGTACTCTGCATAATTTGCCTGAATTACCTATGTATATAGTCCCTATGCTGTAGGTATGCATCATTGTTTATTCCCCTATTCCCTGTAGTACAATGTGTATTTGTATTTTTTTAAGGGTCCCTGTTTCATTAAAAATATATTTACAGTCCGGATGCAAATAATCTGTGCCGTATACAGCGTGTAGTATAGATTTCACAGCATGTCCTTTAGATTCTGTGAGATATCGTTGGAAGTCTGGAGTACTTTTTTCAGTTTTTACCTCATATTACTGTATTTTAATGTATTGATGTTTTACTTTATATTGTCTCTGGCTTTCATGGTGTGGCTGACTATATGAGTAATCAAATATTTATAAATATATTAATTAAATAACTGCACAGCACCCAATGGACACTCTGTATATTTTAGCGACAATCAGATAATATTGGCAGGAGGTAGACAGCTTTTTCCCTTTGCCTCATATTATAATCACCTGTTTCACATATATTCTCTTCTTTGTAAGTGTTTTTTTTTAATTAAACATTTTTTTTTAAATATTTAAACTAAGGGGAATAAACAATGATGCATACCTACAGCATAGGGACTATATATATAGGTAATTCAGGCAAATTATGCAGAGTATAAATTAACAAATAAAAGTTATTGGAGTATAGTATACACAACACATATCAAATAAAAATAGCCCTGTTGTGCCTAGGCTAGTGGCATGTGCAAGATATTAGATGCTAGGCAGCAGCGCTCCACTTGAGCATCCAGTGCAAGAAAGATTGGCTTAATGGTCTGGAAAAGAAGGAGAAATGAATGCAAGATCAACCCTTATTGTTAAGTTGGTATTAGAGCTTAGCAAAGACTGGGTCACAAAGTTTTTCTTTTGTTATAAAGGCTTCATGATTTTGAATTCCAAAAGGTGTGTTTATCTTGATACAGCCAAATCCACACAAAGGAAAATAAGACGTTTCTCCTGATGTGGCCCCAGATATTGAAACCTGGACCCAGATTCTGGATAAATTATCCTTGTAAATGTGTTCTAAAGCAGTTTGTGATTTATTTTGTTTTCCATGACCCCATCCCTTCCCCAGCTTATGGTGTTTTAAGTGCTAGAATTAACCAGAATGTATAATGTTTTACTTACCTGAAGAGTTTTTTCACCCATCCCTGACAGGTATATAGGCTTTCACATTCAAAAGGGGAATACTTTATTTCAAAATTTTAAACACAAAAAAACCCCACTTAAAAATAAGAGAATATATGTGAAACAGGTGATTATAATATGAGGCAAAGGGAAAAAGCTGTTTACCTCTTGCCAACGTTATCTGATTGTCGCTAAAATATACAGTGTCCATTGGGTGCTGTGCAGTTATTTAATTAATATATTTATAAATATTTGATTACTCATATAGTCAGCAACACCATGAAAGCCAGGGACAATATAAAGTAAACATCAATACATTAAAATACAGTAATACGAGGTAAAAACTGAAAAAAGTACTCCAGACTTCCAACTATATCTCACACAATCTAAAGGACTCATGCTGTGAAATCTACACTACATGCTGTATACTGCACAAATTATTTGTATCCGGACTGTAAATATATTTTTAATGAAACAGGGGCCTGTATGAAATACAAATACACAGGCTCCATGTGTGAATGTGTCTGTGCTGCTAAAAATGAGTTTCTTAGTTTCCTAGATTCTTGCCCTGGCCTGGCTTTCTCTTGCTCCATTTTATTTTTCCTTCCAGAATTGTATTTCCCTCTGGATAATCTCAGCCAGACTGATGAATTTTCTTTTCTCTGCTAGACTCAAGAGTCCTGCTCTTGACACCTTCTTCACATCACATTTTCATTCCTGAGAGGGTCTAGCTATTGTCTGCTCAGCTAGAGTTGCGTGTCTTTACCTTCTCCTCACTGATACCTACAGTTTTTACAGTCTTGGAAGAGATAAAATAGGATTTTACTGGCTGCATGTTGCAAACAGCATTACCATAAATCTTTGCTACCTGTTTTATTTCAGATGAGGCTTTGAAATTGCATTCTAAGCTCAGATGCCTCTCTATTGACCTATCACCTCTCTAGGACTTCTTTTTGACCTATCATATTTTTTTCTGCTTTAGAGAAGCTGCACTTTTGGTTCAGGCATGGTAAGTAACCAAATGACTCCCATAAGGCATGAAGGAGACAGAGCACAAATGAAGCCTGCTGAGGAGGCCTCCTTTATGGTACACGAATGCATGAAAAGGGCAAAGTAAAATACAGACTTCCTGGCCACAAAATCAACTAAAACATTATTCAGGTAATATACTGAAAAGCAGGGTAAGTCATGCAATGCTTTGCACCCAGTTTATAAGAAATGGGCCAAACAAATCACAAATGAAGGGTTGCACTTTGTGTCTTCCTCAACCAATTGCAATTCCCATTTTAGATCGTGTCAAGAATTTGCTATTGGCAAATTTTTATTTTGCTATGTCAAACAAATAAATACATAGAAAATGGCCATCTGGGAGATTGTGGATTTATCTATAAATCATTTGCCCTATCTTTACAATTTATTAAAGCTATTGCATGTCTCTTGCACCACAATTATATGGTAAACTGACCCTTATGTTTAGTTTTCTGGCTTGTTGTTATTAACTTTTATAATGGCGACATCAAGCTGTCATAATACCATTTCTTTCAAAGGGGCAATTTTTAAACTATGCTGATGATATTGTGTCCATGGGCCTGCATGCTGATTTTCAAGGGGAAGTTCCCAACAGTTTCCCTTTGAAAATTAGAGCTGGCAGATCAGTGTGGGTACTTTATGCCCATATAATCTGTACCTCCTTTCCACAGATGGACCTGGCTTTGCCTGCCTCTAACATTTTCTGGGTTTTCCATCATAGCTCATGGGAGGGTTTTTGTTTTGTTTTTTTGTTTATTTGTTTTACTTTTTAGAATCTTCCTTTTGCTTTATCTCCACTTTTGTATGGATTTTTGGCTCAGAGATATAAAGTGCCCTGTGAGCATGCTGAGAGTTTACAGGCAAATGAGAAATAGATGCTGAGGAGAGAGAAGGAGCTACTGTGGCTTGGTCTTTACCATCCCCCAGGTGAACTGACCAGAATTTGGAGGGTCTATACCATCCTCCAGGTGGACTGACCAAAAGAAGTTTTTGTTGCTGTGATGTTGGATTTTGACCATGCTGGAAGGAAGGGATTCCCCCTGATATCCAAAAGGGCTGGGTCATTGATATTTTTGCCCTAGCTACCAGTCAAAGAAAGGGTGAAGAGAAGTTGAGAGTTTTGCACATTCCAGTAAGACCTATTGGAGTGAAATTGACTCAAGGTTTTGGACTATACAGTTAGAATTTTGGACTTATTGGAATTTAAGAATAAAGTTTTCGCAAGAAGGGGTTTTGCCTTTTCCCCAGCAAGTTTGGCTGCTGGAAATGCAATAGGGTTATCCTACCTTTCAAGGGGAAGGATTTTTGGATATGGAGGTGGGTGCAGGGAAGAAAAGAACTGTAAGGATGAGAGGTATAGATAGGGAGACCATGGCTTTTCTAACATTGCTTTTTCTGATGCTACTTTTTATCTTTACAATTCTTGCCTGGATTTTGATTTTCAAACTGAAGTAAATATTTTCTTTTGAACACCACTCTGGACTCACAGACTCGTTATTTCACTTGAATTACAACCCATTGAGAAACAGTGCGCTGGTGTTATCCTTTATTTTCCCTGGTGTCTCCTTGACCTTTCTGCAATCTCCCGCTCCCCCCCCCCCCCCTTCCTCGGCATAGCTGTCGATACCATTGGGTTTGGACTGGACTTTGATAATCACAGACAAGGGCCCAGGAAACTGATCTTCTGCCCTGCTTGAGGAACCCTGCTATCATAGCGTCCTGGATGCAGTGCACAGCCCAAACGAGGGTACCATTACATGTGTAAACTCTGCCCCATTATGTATGTATTTACGTGGCTTTTATGTGTAAATGTTGGTGTATATAAAGGCAAGTCTCATAGCCTGTTTTCCTAACTGCACCATGTCTGGAAGAAGTGGAGCCCTGATTAGGAAGCCAAACTTCCAGCCATGGGAGATAGACCTTCTATTGAAGTTGGTAATGGAGGTCCAGCACATTTTGTATGGCATGGAGTTATGGAAAGTAGGATCCTACCAGAAAAAGCAGACCTAGGAGAAAACTGCTATGACTCAACAAGGTCTTCCAGAACAACAAAGGGGTGTGCAAGACCTGAGTCACAAGTGGTGATACTCTGATGTCAGGTCAAGAAGAATCAGGCCAGGATGAGGACTAATGGGCCTGCAAGACAAATTTCATTTTACCCAAGCTGAATAGATGTGTAATCACATCCCAGTATGCCTGTCCTGCATAGGTGGGGCCATAAAAGAATTTATCATCTCTTCAGGGCAGGAACCCTGGGTAACTGTAGACACTATCTCTTTTCTCCCCAAGGTGTGGGTGCTTTGTTGGATGGGGGTAAAGTTACCTTTCAAGACTCCAAGTGCTAAGGGTGTCTCTTGTGGATCTGTGTACTCTTTGAGGAGAAGTACAGTATAGAAAAAGTTCACACTGGGGGCTCATGTTGCAAAGAAACCACTCCAGACTCTGAGATGGTGTCCAAAATCAATGTTTACTTTCAGATAATAAATGGTGTAGTGGCACAATTCACTCTGTATAAGCTCCACAGATAAGGTTAACATGATTACAGTTCCTTCTCTCAATCTGTGCAAGATATTTCCTCCCAGGGACCTTGGTTATGTCTTCCCTCCAGAGTGTGAAAGAGTGACGACTTTGGGTAGAGAAAATACCCTTTTTTAGGTGACAGGGATCCCTTCAACCCTGGATGAAAAAGGTTAAACAGTCTTGGCACAGAGAGTTGAAAATCCTCTCTCTCTCCTCAAGGGCGAAGACTTTGTGTGGGTGTCCTTGGCGATGACAGAAAAGTTCTTACTCACAATTTAAGAAACTTGATTTATTTTTCTGGTATCTAGATTCCTGATGGGAGGGATCCTCCTGGAACAGCAGCTCCTGATGTTCCCTTCAGATAGGATTTCCTCCTAAGTCACAAAGTCTCTTCCCTTATCAAACAATTTAACAGCAGAGGGTCCTGGACAGGGTCACCATCTCCTCCATCCTCATTGAAGTGTAGAGAGTCGAGTCTCTATACTGGGGAGCCTAAAAAGTGGGTTCCCCAATCCCAGATGGTGCACAGAGTTTCATCAAGCCTCCTATTTATTTTTTTATATTCTGCTTTTTGCACTTTTTAATTTTTTTCAGCACTTCAAAGAGGATTATATTCAGGTTCTGTAGGTATTTCCCTATCCCCAGAGGGCTTACAATCTAAGGCCTGGATTTATCAAAATGCGGTAAGTACCGCATGTGATTGCAAAAGGGGCATGGTTTATGCAAAAATTCAGTTTAGTGCAATTTGTGCTAATTACCTATGCAAAGAGCTACGTTAGTGCACATTGTGATAACATTATCTGAATGTGCGATAGGTGTCAGACCTGTAGGGATGTGCAGCCAAAATGTTTTCGTTACATTCGTGATACGTATTCGTGGGGGTCAATTCCGTTTCCATAAGTTGTCGATCTGTCAATACGTTACTACGGCGAGTTAAATTCCTGTCCCAGCTAAAATTAAAATTAACTACAACCCCCCACCCTCCTGACCCCCCAAGACTTACCAAAACTCCATGGTGGTCCAGCGGGAGGTCTGGGAACTCACACCCTCGGTGATGGTTTTTCATCATGGCGCCGATAGCCTTTGTCACAGGGGCTACTGGTGCCATTGGTCAGCCCCTGTCACATGGTCACCGGCGCCATCTTGTGCTCCTACCATGTGACAGGGGCTGACCAATGGCACCGGTAGCCCTTGTGACATAATATGGGCAAAAGCTATCGGTGCCATTTTGAGTCCTGGCATCGGACGGCAGGTCGCTACGGGACCCCCGTTGGACCCACAGGGACTTTTGGCCAGCTTGGGGGGGACCTCCTGACCCCCACAAGACTTGCCAAAAGTCCAGCGGGGGTCCGGGAGCGACCTCATGCACGCCGGCCGTCAGATGCCAATACTCAAAATGGCGCCGATCGCCTTTGCCCTCACTATGTCACACGTAATGAGGGCAAAGGCGATCGGCGCCATTTTGAGACGCAAAGGCAAAGGGCAAAGGCGCTTGTGTCTCAAAATGGCACCGATCGCCTTTGCCCTCACTATGTGTGACATAGTGAGGGCAAAGGCGATCGGTGCCATTTTGAGTACTGGCATCGGACGGCCGGCATGCTTGAGGTCGCTCCCGGACCCCCGCTGGACTTTTGGCAAGTCTTGTGGGGGTCAGGAGGCCCCCCCCAAGCTGGCCAAAAGTCCCTGTGGGTCCAACGGGGGCCCCGGAGCAACCTGCCGTATGATGCCAGGACTCAAAATGGCGCCGATAGCCTTTGCCCATACTATGTCACAGGGGCTACCGGTGCCATTGGTCAGCCCCTGTCACATGGTAGGAGCACAAGATGGCGCCGGTGACCATGTGACAGGGACTGACCAATGGCACCGGTAGCCCCTGTGACACAGGCTATCGGCGTCATGATGAAACCGGCAAACGTGGGTGTGAGAATGCAGGGATGGCTTTTGGACTCGCCGCTGGACCACCAGGGAGTTTTGGTAAGTCTTGGGGGGGGGGGGGCAGGGGGGTGGGGGGTTTAAATTTTTATTTAGGAGGCCGAATAAAACAGAAATCTGTTTAATACGTGGGGAGTCGCAATGCGTTTCGCCTCCCCACGTATTTAACAGATAGGACAAAATAAGTTGCGGATTACAAATATGTGCACACCTCTGTGTATTTCCTGCATATGACCACTGGGTGGATGATGAGAGAGAGAGAGAGAGAGACTGGCCATAATATCATCCCCATAGGTAGGTATTTGTATCCTTATAGTAGGCCCACCTAGTAACTCGAGGTGGGGTTTAGGTATGAGTGTAGGGGGTTAGGGGCCACTTTGACAATCTATGTGACACATACAAACAGAACAGTGGTCTCTTGTGAAGATTTGATGACCTTCGGAGTGAGGAAACTCACTCCAAGATGAGATTTGGGCAATGTTCTCTCCACCTAGCTTGATGTTACCCAGGTAGAGAGTCCATCAAGCTAGGTTGAGAGAACACTGCACAAATCTCATCTTGGAGTGAGATTCGTCACTCCGAAGGTCATCAAATTTTCACAAGAGACCACTGTTCTGTTCGTATGTGTCACATAGATTGTCAAAGTGGCCTCTAACCCCCTACACTCATACCTAAACCCCACCTCAAGTGGCCTTGGAAGGGCTAGGTGGTGTGAACAAATGCTGCCTGAAAACCCAAAGGAAGACAGCAAGAATGAAGAGGACAGATCAGCACAGTCCAGTTCTGACAAAGAGGAGCATGAGAGGAATGCAACAACAGATGCTGAGTGCAGCTGAGATTTGTTGGAGGAGAAGCCATGGGCCACTTACAACCAGCCATCTTCTCCAGACGTTTTGTGGCATGCTAATGAGGGGAAAGCCACAGCTTCTCTAGTAGACAAGATGAGGTGCCTTGCACTCCAGCAGAGCAATATAAATCTGAATAAGAGAGTGGCAGACCAGATTGTAGGCCTATGGCAGGACATCTCGGGCATGAAGGAAATGGTACGGAAGGAAATTCAGGGTGTCTGTCAAGAAATGCTGCAGGAGGAACTGTGGACCATGATCTCAGGCTGGAGGGAGATGCTGTAGTCGATACCTCATCTGGTACCCATTTGAGGGTCAAGCATAAGGGGAAACCTGTGCTGCCTGTTCCCAACCCCAAGTAAGGACTATTGGACTCTGGTAGGCCCCCAACTACCGCCAAAAGGATCGCGACAGCTGCGGAGTCATTTCATTGAACCACAAATCTATATTCCTGAATCCCCAATGCATTGCTTTGTTACAAGCCAATTGCTTTCTATACTTTACTTCATAGTTTAACAAAGTCTACCTCCTGTAGGTCCTGTGATCCCTGATTATCAATTTAGGGTATCTCTATAAACCTGAATGCAGCTCGGGCCTTTTTTCTCCAATTGTGCTGACCAAGACATGGAAAGCAAAATCCAGTTATTTGTGGATTTGGGTACCCGTTGTTTTTTCTTAGATTCTTTGCCTGTCTTCCTGTCTACCTTCTTACCCTTCCTGCCTCCTCAAGGTCCTTTAACAACACTTTGAACACATCTGCATATTTCCCCTCCCATAATCTAAGTTGTACCTTAGCTGGCACTTGGATACCTAGCGGTATGCTATCCTCTTCCTTCCCTTTCCTGCCCCTAATACCACTAAGCTCTTCCTGCTCACTACATATTGTGCTTTCTGATTCAGAATCTAAGGATAATTCTCTGGAGCTTGAGGACTCCAACTCAGAGGAATCCCATACATTGAAGAATTCTCTAGCTTGTCTTTTTCCTTTATTGACCAACAATTTAAAGAATCCCCTCAATCCCTTCATCATTTTCTTCCTACTCTTCCTATGTACTTTTGCCTGGTTCACCTCACTCTCTATCTCACCACCGTTACCTCTCCCAACATTTCTGGTTTTGCCCTTCCTACTCCCACAATCACCCTCTTCTTCGATAGCCCACAGAAAGGACTCACCGTGTGAGTCCTCATACTCTGGATCACTGTGCACTGCAGAGCATACTGGACTGGTACTCTGCCACCTGTGGCATTGTCAGCACTCCTTTTCTGTGGCAGTTTAGTTGGTTTCCTCTCTGCAGCCTCTAGATTCTCATGGATTCAATGTGTTCCTTGCTGTCCTGGGTCATGTCTCAGCTGAAGGGTGAACTGCTCGAGGTCATCTTCATGGCCAGCATTGGCAGAAGCTTGCCCAAGCCTTTGTTCTGCTACCTTCTCTTGGCCCTGGTTGGAAGCCTGCCCATGGTCTTGACCTGCTGTTGCCCCTTCCTCTGACTGGGATTGTGATTCTTTCTAGCTCCTGAGCTGTTATACTTGGTGGCCTTAGAAGCTGAGGTGCTGGAAACTGGAGGCCATTCTTTGCTGGGAGCCTGATGTTTGTTACATATTCCCCTGCCCAACCATTTCTCTGTAATAAGAGTCACCATGTTTGCCTTTCAGAATTCAGCCAACACGTGGTCTCTGATTTGTTTCAGGCTGTGGAGTCCTTGCATGTTAGCCTGCCACCGGTTGCATCACAGGGAGGAAACATCACTTCTGTGATGCTTGCTCTCAGCACTAAACTCAAGGCACTATAGGAAGAAGGAATATAATGCTAATGTGCTACTGCTGAGATGTACTAGATGACGCAGGGGCATCAGAGGCACCAAAATGAACTGATCTGTTGAAGGGCACCACCTGCTCTGTTGGTTTCCCTGCCTCACTGCTGAGCCCCTCCTTGGGATTGCTGGGCTGCTTGATGCTGGCTCACCGCTCTCATACATCAAAATGATGCCTTACGCTGGGGAGGATGCACTGGAATTAATTTACTCCAGCGTGTCCCCAGCAGACGGTGTCATTTCAAGAAGAAAGAAGACTGAAGACATCTTAAGAGGACCTCTGAGACCTGAGCTTGGACCTCGGCCATGTGGTCAGGACCCAGCTTCCAGACTGGACCTGGATGTTGTATTAGGTAAATGCTACAATTTGTAGGGCCTGGGCCATTGTTCAGGTCTCAGCCAAGGCCTAGGCCGAGGCACCAGAGTCACGCATGGGCATAGGCCGAGGCCCCTGCTTTGGGTTTCAGCCTATTCCCTAGGTGAAGTCTTGGCTCTGGGCCTAGGCCTAGGGCCAACAGATGACTTTTTTTTCCCCACTGATTTAAAATAGAATGAAATTCCGATAATATTTTGTCTAAATTAAATTGTTCATTTGAAACGACCCAAAACAAATTAGGACATTTCATCTCATTTCCTATTTTGTTTCTCCTGAATGTCTATCCCTAATATTCAGTGACTGAACCTTTCTTCTGAGCATAGTTGTACTTTGAAAAATGCAGTAAAAGCAATTTTGTCAGCTTCTAACTTTGAATCTGAGAGAGAAGAATCTCCCTTTAAAGGATTTCCTGAAGAGAGATAGCAAACTGATAGCTGAAGACCCTTTATTAGGAAGATTAGTCGGTCTGTGTTAGCCTCCAATTCAGTGATGGAGGAGAAAGAGGCAGGAGCTGAATTTAGTGAAGGACAGCAGGTGACACTGACAGTGTAGGAACAGAGAATGAGTGAATCCTCTGACTCAGTTTCTCAGGGTCCATCTGCTTTGACTGCCACTTCAGTGATAGCATCATTTAGCCTCAAAGATGCAGACGGAGGGAAGGGATCATGAAAGAAGTCTGTGATCTGGAGGCATTTTCAAATGAGGGACAGCTTACGCTTTGCTTGGTATAATTATTGTTGAAGGCGATCAGCCTAGGCAAACAACTGGGCCATTTAAGTAATCCAGGGACGGAATATCACCTGAAGAAGCAGCATGCCCTTCAATATACAGCTGTGGATGTCAGTAGCAGTAGTCAAGGGACCCATTCTGCAAGCCAGAGGGCAATATTTGCAAAGGGGATGAATGATCCTCAAGCTGCTTCCAGGCCTTCAGCTCCTTCTACCAGCCAGGTGGCAGACCAGCAGCAGCAATCCTCAGCTATACATCGAAAGTGACAGCCCACAATGGTGGAAAATGGTGTGGTGTTAACTGGCAGTGACATAGGAAAAAAGGCAGGCAGCATCCAAAGTGGCGACCTGGAGAATTGGCGAGATGATCATTTCAGATGATCAGATCCTGTAAGTGGAGAATCCCCAGTTTTTACAATCATTGCTGTAGTTGCATCCAGGCGCTGCTGGCGAAAGCACAGGAGAGCAGCATCCACATACACTTCTCATCCTTCTCTCTGACAGCACACTGGTGTGACCTGGCTGAGGTAGAGGCAGGCAGCAGCTCCATAGGGGATGGGGCATCAGTACGCAGGTGAGCTTTGCAGCACACTCACATGGCAGACAAAGCCCATACCATGACCAATATTTTAGGAACCATTAAAGAAGTACTTAAGGGCTGGCAGCTGGACCAGAGAGCCAGAAGTCTAAATGTATGTTACATTATCATTGACAATGGCTCTAACATGATAAAAGCAGTATCCGATGTGGGATAGAATGGGGTATGATACTTTGCTCATACTCTACATCTAGCAATGAGAGAGGCCCTGGGGCTGGGGTCCAGGAACCCAGAGAATGACTATGTGCATGATTTAATAAACAAGTTTAGGAAAATAGTTGGGCACTTCCACCAAAGTGTGAGGGCAGGGTAGATTCTCCGTGAAAAGCAGGAGGATGTGGAGATGCCACACAAGCATCTCATTCATGATGTGGGTATCTTCTGGAATTCCACTTACATGATACTGCAGAGACTAGTGGAGCAGTAGCCACCCTTGCATGATCTGTCTATAGAAATGGAGCTAGGTGTGCAGAGTCCCCTAGGGCATCATGACTGACTAGTCATGAGACAGCTTGTGAAAATCCTGAGTGCCAGAAGCACCACTTTGGGTGATGCCACCCCCATAGTAAACATCCTATTAGAAAAGTTGGAGGACTTTCAACAAAAGGAAGGAATGAAAGCTGAGGTGACTGCACTGTCTGGAGTCCCTGGAAAATTGGGTGACAGAGAGATTAGGACCTTTCACCAGAAATCCCACATACATGCTCATTACAGGCAAACAATCTGACAAATATGAAGAACATGCTGACAGAGAAGGACTGCCAATTAGAGCGTCATAGGCTGTCACAGGAGGGATATAGCCGAGGAGGAAACACCATTATTGGACACTTCAGACAGTAGTGCAAGTCAGAGCAGCACCCTTTCATCAACACCTAGCACTCCCTCCTCCACTGTAAAACATCAAAGCAAGGTTGCCTCAAAGCAATCCTCACTTCTGTTCCAGGTGATCACAAAAGCAGCTGAGAAGAAAGACACACGTCGGACATAAGAAAAGGAAATGGCAGCTCTATGACACGATATATAACAGAGACCAGCAAGGACATGGACACAGATGTGTAGCATATTAGTCCCACAAATCCAACATCTGGCCAGACCTAGCTACAGTGGCTCATCACTATCTTTCTTGCCCACCGCATGAGTGTGCCCAGCGAAAGAGTGTTTCAATGACAGGGGACATCGTGAGCCCTCATTGATGAAAGCTGTCACCATACTTGATGGAAAAGCTAGTGTTCCTGAAAATCAATCCGCCTTTGCTTGGTTTTCCAGATTTCCCTTGTGAGTGGCAGGATGAATAAAAGCAATTTGAATGTCTTGTAGCTGCTTTGTCTATCTGCCTGCCATGCCTCAAGTACCTATATATCAACCAACCTCTTTGCCTTGTGCAAAAACTCTGCAACCTACCACATAACAAGGTAACTGCTCGTTATGAGGACATATGTGCGGGTGCCGACCCTGAAGCAGTCTTGTGTTCTGACTGCTCCCCTCTGGTCGGCTCCCGTGTTTTATTCTTTATTGTTTATTCACAACAGTTTTTTCATTTTTTTAAAGATATCACGCTTGTTATATCTAAATGAGGGAACTTGTCCTTGATAATTTAAATATGTCAGTGCCTCAATTGCGAGCTATATCCAATACTCACGGTTTCGCTTCAAAATCTCATTCTTGTGAGCGGCGCCTTCACTTACAAATCCGGCGTCTCTCTCTACTCAGCTGTCTAATAAACCTTTGACGTCAAATTTGTGGGCCAATCACGCTGTCTCCCTACGATCCTAGTGATAGCACCTTAGGGTGCTCTGCTGCCATGGGGATGTGACGTCACCTATGGAGGAACTTCAAGTTTCTCAATTCATCTGAATTTGCATTATAATGAGAAATTTAAAGGGGGCCGCTGCTTCGAAACTCCATTGTTTCCTAAATGTATTCCTGTATATATTTTTTATTCTGTGTTTATGATGTCATTCTCGCTGACCGTACCTTTGTTTTTCCACAAGCTTACAATCAATGAAATTTGTAAAAGAAGATGTTCTATCTGTGGCCGGGGATGTGTATGCAATCAAGGGATTTATACAATATGTCTCAAGATTTTTTACTGTTGCAGCAATCCCCAGCCTTTTATAGGCGAGTCACAATGGTCTCGTAGAAAGAGACTACCCCCCGTTCAACTATGCTGCGTGAAACACTGGGATCATACAAAGGAACTATCAGCTTTTGTCTATACCGGTGTTCATTCCTAACCATAATTTACATCACCCTAAGATGGACCAATTAATTTCTTTATTCAATCCCTGGGGGGCAACTGTACTCCACGTATGGATGAACCGCTGTTCCATTTGTTCCAATTTCAAATTAAGGTCTCCTCCCCTCGGATGCTTTTTGATTTGAAAGATGACTGCCACTTTGAATTCCTGTATGGAGTGTCCTATTTCCCGCCAGTGATCTACTAGCGGTGCCCCTTCAGTCTGATGTCGTAGCCTACTCAAATGTTCCTGGACTCTGGTCTTGATTTTTCTTGTGGTTTTTCCAATGTATACTAAGTTACATGGACACCATAGCGCGTAAATGACGTTCATAGAATCACATGTGAAGTGTTCCTTAAACCGGTACACCCTCCGTCCTGGGATATTTAATGTACTGCCTTGATGCATGTGACAGCATACGTTACATTTTTTACATGTGCCATGTCCTGCTAAGTCCGATGTACTATCTTCTTCCTGTGTCCGTAGATTTGAATGGACCACTATGTCTTTGAGGTTCTTGGCACGTGTCAAGGCAAACATGGGCTTCTCCTGGAAGATGGGATGCATTTGTAAAAGATGCCAGTGTTTTAAAATGCTTTTCTTGAGGTGATTGGTTTGTGGCGTGTGTGGTAAAACACATACCAGTCTGGTGTTTGACTGTGGCTGTTTTGTGTTTAACAGTAAATCTCTGTTAGCCCATCTAGCTCGTTTGTATGCTTTATTGATGATGGACAAAGGGTATCCCCTTTGGAGAAATCTTTCCTTCATGTGCATTGCTTGTTGTTGGTATTCTTGTACTGTTGAGCACAACCTCCTGAGTCGTAGGAATTGACCTACCGGAAGGTTCTTTTTTAAATGATCAGGGTGATATGAAGTGTAATGGAGCAACATATTCCTATCCGTTGGTTTACGGAAGATGGAGAAAAAGAATTTCTCTTCTATAATCTGAATTTGTATGTCCAAATAGGATACCGTCTGTGTGTGAAAATGATATGTAAATTTCAAATGGGGGTTGCGAGTGTTCAGCCACAGGAAGAACTCTTGTAATTGATGTTCTTCCCCTTGCCAGATCATAAAGATATCGTCAATGTATCTCTTCCATAATTTTATATTGTCGCTGTATTGGTTGTTATTAATCCATTTCTTTTCAAATGATGCTACGTATAAATTAGCCAAGTCCGGGGCCATGGTGGCTCCCATGGCCGTACCTTTTGTCTGTAAAAAATATTGTCCATGAAACATGAAATAATTCTGCTGTAGCGCCACCCTTGCTATATCCACGACAAAGGCGTTGGGTATTCGATGTCTGATTTGTTCTGCCGCCAATACTTCAGCGATGGTGGTAAGAGCCTCTTCTTGTGGGATACTAGTATACAGCGCGGTGATGTCAATGGTCACTAAATATAAAGGTGCCTGCACTTGTGGATAATCCTGTAGGATGGTAATCAAGTGGGCCGAATCCCTAATATATGAAGGGATGTTTGGAACAAATTTCTGCAATGCTCGATCCACAAAGCGGGAAAGGGGTTCTAACAAAGATCCCTTTGACGATACTATTGGGCGACCTGGTGGCTGAGTTAGTGACTTGTGAATCTTTGGCACCGTATAAAACACTGGGCATACCGGATGTGATACCGTAAGGAAACGTGCCTCCTTTTGCGTGATCCACCCAACCTGTTGTGCCTGTTCAATCAACTGATCTACTTGTTGTTTAATGCACCATGTAGGATCTGCATCTATCTGTGTATAAAACGTGCTGTCATTAAGTTGTCTGTGCGCTTCCTGAATGTACTGTGTAGTGTCTTGAACTACTATGGAGCCACCTTTATCAGCCGGTTTTATGACTATGTGTGGATTGTCTCGTAAGCTCTCCAATGCTTCCCTTTCCTTAAATGAAAGGTTTGATGACCGGGGATGTTTCATTTTCTTAGCGAAACTCTCTTGGCGAACTCGTTCAATAAACGTGTGAATCACCGGATCTATGGGCCCAGGCGGTACCCATGTAGATGGTGTTGTCAATCTGTCAGAGGGATCCCCCGAAGGGGGGGTATTTCCAAAAAAGAGTCTGAGCCACAATTGCCGTGAAAATCTGTAAAGAAATTTTTCCCCTTCAAAAATAGAATATTCATTGAGTGGTGCAAAAGAAAGACCTTTATCCAAAAGGGATAGCTGGGCTTCTGTAAGAGGGACCGAAGATATATTGATGACACCCCCTCCAGGGGCTTTTTTTTACTTGTTCTTTGTTTGACGGGTCCGTCCATATGGTCGGCGTGTGTTGCTTGTGCCTCCCCTGGTCCGGGTGTCGTCCTTGGATTGGTTGCCTTGTCCTAAAAAACGCTGACCTTCATCTTGTGTGGTTGCTGTACTTCCACCTGTTGCTTGCAGTTGTTTATTCTCTTCTCCAGAGGAGTCCTCTGATGATTCTGCAAATGTGACTTTTGGTTTTTTATTTCTTTGGCGTTGAAAGGACATCCAATTGTATACGTTGCCCTGCTTGTAATCCACTTCATCTCGGATAAATTTGGTCAATTTGAATTGTTTAAGTTCATCCTTGAACTTCTCCATTTTTTCTTGTAATCCTTGTAGAGATTGTTGGTAACCCTCTTCTGTTTCCTTTTGTTTGATGTCCTGCAAAGTTATCTCAATTTCCTCCTTGATCTGTACTGTGGTTGTCTGTGCTTTTTCTATGATGAGGATCATCAGATCCAAAGAGCACTTGTTCAAGATCTTATTCCAGTTTTGGATAAACTCTGGATCCTCTCCATACAAACGCGGTTCCTTCTGTATTCTTAGCCCGCGGGGGATCCGTTGGATCCGGCAGTATTCAATCAGTGTCCCTGCATGTAACTCTGTACGGATTAATCTTTTATGCGTTGCTTCAATGGATTCCCATTGATCTTGTTGTTGTCCATCTTGAGATGTGAAAATTGACGGCGCGGTTAATAGTGCCTGTAATCTGGCTTCTGAAAATGACAGGGTGTTCTCCCACGACGTAACACTGGTCATATAGAGGTTTGCTTGCCACCAGTGTAAGCAATAGGGCTTACATCCAGCATCCAGCTACATCCTGTGATTGCATCTGCCTGCTTTGTCTCCAACACTGTCAGTTGGTCCACAGTCCTGCTAACACACTGCTGCTGCCTCCCAGGCCTGAGATGCTAGTCCGAGGGTCAGAACACACACAATGATGAGTCCTGCTGTGTCTCCAACACCGCCAGTTAGGCCACCCTTCCGCTAACACACCATTTTGGTCTCCATTCTATGGACCATTACCATTTCTAGGGATGTGCAGAGCAAAATTTTATGTTCATATTTTTTATGTCCGAAAGGGGGTCCCACTTGCGGCCAATATGGACATAAAAAAAATCCAATGAGTTGGGTATATGTACATATGTGCAAAAAAAAAATTAAACCCCCTCACCCTCCTTAATCCCCCCCCCAGACTTACCACAACTCCCTGGTGATCGAGCGAGGAGTGAGGACGTCATTTCTGCAATCCTTGGCGAGAAGCATGTGACGTCGGTGGCACGTCGAGTGACGCGGCGTCACGTGATTCCTGGCTCGTTCGCGCCGGACGGCTCGTTCGGCCCAAAAAGAACTTTTGGCCAGCTTGGGGGGGCCTCCTGACCCCCCCAAGCTGGCCAAAAGTTCTTTTTGGGCCGAACGAGCCGTCCGGCGCGAACGAGCCGGGAATCACGTGGCGCCGCGTCACTCAGACGCGACGTCACGTGATTCCCGGCAAGTTCACGCCGGACGGCTCGTTCGGCCCAAAAAGAACTTTTGGCCAGCTTGGGGGGGCCTCCTGACCCCCTCAAGCTGGCCAAAAGTTCTTTTTGGGCCGAACGAGCCGTCCGGCGCGAACTTGCCGGGAATCACGTGACGTCGGCGTCACGTGATTCCCGGCTTGTTCGCGCCGAACGAGCCGTCCGGCGCGAACTTGCCGGGAATCACGTGACGTCGCGTCTGAGTGACGCGGCGCCACGTGATTCCCGGCTCGTTCGCGCCGGACGGCTCGTTCGGCCCAAAAAGAACTTTTGGCCAGCTTGGGGGGGTCAGGAAGCCCCCCCAAGCTGGCCAAAAGTTCTTTTTGGGCCGAACGAGCCGTCCGGCGCGAACGAGCCGGGAATCACGTGACGCCGGCGTCACTCGACGTGCCGCCGACGTCACATGCTTCTCGCCAAGGATTGCAGAAATGGCGTCCTCACTCCTCGCTCCATCACCAGGGAGTTGTGGTAAGTCGGGGGGGGGGGGATTAAGGAGGGTGAGGGGGTTTATATTTTTATTTTGGCTCAACAATCGCGATTTCCCACATATCGAACATATCTATGTTCGATATGTGGGAAATCCGATCGTTTATGTCGAATCAATTTTTTAAGTAAAAAAAAAATATGAGTTGCGTTTTACTAATGCGGTCAATCCGAATGCACACCCCTAACCATTTCTATCCTTTTTCAGGTACAGTCTTCAGAACTGTGAACACAGCACAGTACTCCCGTCTCAGTGAGACCTCAGCAAAGTCCTGTACAAGGGCATTCTCACCTCCTTTTCCTTCAGGTTATCCCTCCTTTTAAGTAGCCCAACATCCTTCTGGCTTTACCTACTGCCTTTCACATTGCTTCGCTGCCTTCAGATCACGAGACACTATTACCCCCAGATCCTTCTCCTGGTCAGTGCACATAATTCTTTCTCCCCACCCCACCCCCACCCCCATCGCATTCAGCTCCTTTGGATTATTGCACACCAGATGCATGTCTCTGCACTTCTTGGCATCAAATTCTACCTGCCAAATCTTCAACCACTCTACAAGTTTTCTTCAATCACTTTTCATTCTCTCTATTTCTTCAGTCTCTTCACTGAGTTACAGATCTTGGTATTCTCCACCAAAAAAAACCCCACTTAACCTCCAGTCCCCCTCTGGAATGGCACATACAACATAGAATGTAATATCTTCATCTCGAGATGTACACCAGCTATTGAGTTTAAATGCACATTTATGACCATGCTTGCATATCTTGCCCATTTCAAAACAGTCTTAGAAAGGCTCAGAATCCTTAATAATTACAAATAAATGTAAGATTCCTAAGAATGCTACATTTTCAGCTTGCAGAGGATGAAATTTTCTGAAAGCTATAGGAAATAGGGATGTGAATCGTTTTTTGACGATTTAAAATATTGTCCGATATATTTTAAATCGTCAAAAATCGTTAGAGGCGCGATACAATAGAAATTCCCCCGATTTAGCGTCAAAAATCATAAATTGGGGGAGGGGGAAGGGGGAGGGCGGGAAAACCCACTGGACCCCCAGGGACTTTTGGCCAGCTTGGGGGGGCCTCCTGACCCCCACAAGACTTGCCAAAAGTCCAGCGGGGGTCCGGGAGCGACCTCCTGCACTCGGGCCGTATTGCAAAATGGGGCCAGCCGTATGGCCATATTGCCGTATTGCAAAATGGCGCCGGCTGTATGGCCGTATGGCCGGCGCCATTTTGCAATACGGCAATACGGCCCGAGTGCAGGAGGTCGCTCCCGGACCCCTGCTGGACTTTTGGCAAGTCTTGTGGGGGTCAGGAGGCCCCCCCAAGCTGGCCAAAAGTCCCTGGGGGTCCAGCAGGGGCCCGGGAGCGATCTCCTGCGCTCGTGACGTCGGGGGACAGGAACCAAAATGGCGCCGGCGCCATTTCTATTAACGCAGCCATGGCCTGAGACTGGAAGATCACACCGGGACCCCCCCACTGGACCCCAGGTAATTTAAAACATTTTGGGGGGGTTCGGGAGGGTGGGGGATTTATTTTAAAGGGTCGGGGTGGGTTTTAGGGCTGTTTTAGTGTGCCAGTTTTCCCGCCCTCCCCGATTTACGATTTAAATGATTTAAAAAAAAAAAAAAAAAAAAATGCGACGATCAGATTCCCTCCCCCCCAGCCAAAATCGATTGTTAAGACGATCGATCACACGATTCACATCTCTAATAGGAAACTGAAAACACCACAACTTTGGGGTGTTACAGCTACACTTCTCACTGCTTTGCTCTGCTCCTACCATTCCAGTTTTTAAAAAGTATTAATCATTGCCAACACCACGGTTGCCGCCGCTGCTCCAAGCCATTCTTGCCACATTATAGTGCCCGCTTACTCCACTGCTCTGTGCAAGAACTGGCAAATGCTTTTGGGGGTGTTACAGCCTCACTGCCTTGCTCTAGCTCTAGCTAACTTAGAGACTGCATTGTACAAATCAGCTCTTTTTGTTGGTACCTTTCATTGATTCAAATGATAGAAATTCATCAGTCATATCAAATTTGCAATTAATTCTTCCACACATGCAACCCCCCACTCCACCCCCAACCTGCCCTGAGTCCCCTCTTACAGTGGTACATATATAGATTGCCATATTGACTCTATACAGAGGTTCTTTCTCTCTTGTGAGAGTGGGGCTGTGTGTGGAGAGCTGTGCTCAGTTTAGGTCCAAACTGGGGCTTCTGCTTCTTTTTTTCTGGTTTGGTGGCTGGAGGTAGTTGGCTAAGCTGACTTCGGTCAGCAAACCTGGCAATGAGGGAGGAGGAAATCTCCACCTAGTAAAAATGGTGACGTTTTAACTCTAAGACATGGGGTTAGATTCCTGCCTCCAGAAAGTGCTTCTGTGAAGAATTGTGTGCTGGTAGTAGGTGAGGCTGTTGATTGCAAGAACATAAGGTTTGCTTCTAGAATGAATAAAGCTGTTGTTTTTGTAAATAGGTAAGAATTAGCAAAACAAGTCATTTCAAAGGGCTTTGTTTTAGATGATACTTTTGTTTCTGTTATGCCTCTGTCATCTCCTTCACTTAGAGTTGTGCCACCATTTTTGAGCAATGGAGAATTAGCAAGAGACTTGGCCAGGTATGGGAAGCTAACAGGTCCTATTAAAAATATTGCTTCAGGTTTTAAAACAGAAAAAATAAAGCATGTTCTGTCTTTTAGAAGGCAAGTATTTATGATTTTGCATAGTGCAAACAAGATTTTGAATGCTTCTTTGAAATATAGAATTGAGGGCTCTGATTGCATTGTGTTTGCTAGCACAGAAGATATGAAGTGTTTTTGTAAACTGTGGAAGTGTGACTCATTTAGTGAAACAATGTCCAGGTAAGAAAAGGCAGGAGGGAGCTAGAACAGAGGTGGTAGCTGAGAATGAAGCTGCTTCAGACGGTGAATCAGAGGTTGAGGCTGGAGGCAGTGAAGTGAGTCAGGGAATGAGGCTGGGGCTGCTTCTGAAGCAGAAAGTATAATGGAGGCTGAGAATACCGAGGGTGCTGCTGTGTCAATGCCAGAAGCAGTGGGGGGAGGGGCTGGTAGCACAGCAAAAAAAAAGTCCTCTGAAGCCAGAAGTGTCTCAAGCTACTGAAGTAATTGCAAAAAGACCTAACCGAATTCCTGATAAAGGAGAAAATATAGTACCCCAACCTCCCAGTACTGATACAGAGAAAATTATTTTGCAATTAGAGAAATCAGGCGATCCTGTTGAAGAGGGGGTGTTCTTGGTACTGTTGGTGGCACTTTGGCCCCTCTTATGATGCCTTCAAGTTGTCATATTTCTTTATGGGCTGCTTTGTTCCCCTCTCACAATGGCTTGGGGGTGTTTCTGCCATTGTTGGTGCTGTTTTCAGTGTTCAGATTCTACTATCACTCCTTGAGACCTCAGGCAAGTCACTTTACCCAGAGCCATAGCGTGCCTATGGCCAATATGGCCACGGACATAGGTGCCACTATCGAAAGGCGCCATAGCGCTGCCACCATGAGGGGCCTCAGTAAAGAGGAAAAGCAGCATGGCCCATTGGCCACGTTGATGATTCTGGCGGAGCCACACTGCTTTTTGACTCATAGGCATCAGAATCGGAGTACAGCCAAAAACGAAAGAAGCCTCACTGGCGGCAGTGGGACGACGCATGATTTCCTGAACGCTGCTCACCCTCACGGGGTACTATCATGATCCCCTCATTCATCCTCTCTGCTCCTGAAGAATGGAAGGATCGCGGCCTTGCAGCGCGGTTGCTTCCTCCACCTGATGGTGTCATTCAGGCACCGGCAGCTGGGAGAGAGGAAGCAGCTCATGCTGCAAGGCCACGATCCTTCCATTCTTCAGGAGCAGAGAGCGTGAATGAGGGGATCGTGATTGCAACTCACCGGGGTGAACAGAGTTCAAGAAATCATGCACCTGCCAGTAAGTGAGGGGATTGTGGGTGAGGTGTGGGAGGGGAACAAGATGGCTGGAGATTGGGGACAAGATTTCTGGGGAGTAGAGGGGCTAGGAGGGGAAAAGAGGCTGGGGAGCAAGACTGCTGGGAAGTAGAGGTCTGGGAGGGGAGGGCCTGTTGAGCAAGACTGCTGGGGAGTGAGGTTTCTAGGATGGAAGAGGCATCTGGAAAGCAACACTGCTGGGGAGTGGGGGGGTCTGGGTGAGGAGAGGGGGCTAGGAATTAAGACTCCTGGGGAGTAGATTGTCGGACAGGAGAGTAGACCAAGAATGCTGTGGAGTGAGGGGAAGGGGAGCAAGATTGTGTGGGAGCATGTGTGTGGGGAATGAGAGAGAGAGAGAGAGAGCATGTAAGTGGGAGACAGAGAGAGCAGGTGTGTATTCATGTCAGAGAGCGAGCATGTGTGTGGGAGATTGACCCCCACTTTTTCTCTGCCTGCTAATCCATGACAATTTTAGGGTTTCTGGAAATCAAAAGTTCCCAGATATGGATGATGGGCAATTTTTTAAAATCCTTATTAGTTCTAATTATTGGGTATTATTTGATGTGTTATTTGAAATATTTTATTAATGTTTGGAAAATTTTAATGTGAGTTTTCAATTATTGGATGCTATTCTAGTCATTAGTTTTGAATTATTCTGCTTATTGGTATGGTTTTACTAATTTTTTTTTTTTTATGAGAAATGGTAATGCTTCTGTTTTTTTTATTGTTGCAGTGCTTGTTACGGCGGTTACTACCCCAAACCAAATAATCCTGATACTTCACTTTCAATGCATATCCAGCATATCTCTCTGCTTCAACGGCAGGGGAGAAAGTCTGATACTTCACTTTCAATGCATATCCAGTATAGCTCTCTGCTTCAATGGCAGGGGGAATGAAGTAAAGTGGATCTATATACAGACAACAACCAACAAGGACTGAATTACATAGTCTGGGTAAACAAATAAGCATGGGTGAGCTTGCTTATTGCGGCGGTTACTACCCCTAACTAATTAAGCTAGATATTTCACTTAGATGCAGTTCCAACACTGCTCTCTACATCAATGATGGGGGTGGAAGGGAAATAGAACCAAAAGTGTACTAAGAGCCAAGAGTAACAGATAAGTATGAGAAAACAGAAAAAAAAAGTGCGAAACTTGCTGGGCAGACTGGATGGGTCGTTTGGTCGTCTTCTGCCGTCATTTCTATGTTTCTATATAGAAGAATTTGGCTTGTTGCGGTTTCCAGTTCAGTTTTTGCCTGTACATTTCTATTTATACTTTATGGTCTCTTTATTCTGTATTTGAGGGTCTATCTGTAGGGATGTGCAGAGCAAAAGTTTAAGTTCATATGTCCATATGTCCAAAGGGGGTCCCATTTGCGGTCAATATGGACATAAACAGAATTCAATGAGTTGAGTATATGTCCATATGTGCAAATAAAAATTTAAACCCCTCACCCTCCTTAATCCCCCCCTCCCCCAAGACTTACCACAACTCCCTGGTGGTCCAGCGGGGTCGAGGACGCCATTTCTGAAAGCCTTTCCGAGGAGCACGTGATGTCGGCGCCACGTCGGAGTGACGCGGCGTCACGTGATTCCCCGCGGGTTCGCACCGGAACACTCGTTCGGCCCAAAATGAACTTTTGGCCAGCTTGGGGGGGGGGGTCAGGAGGCCAGCTTGGGGGGGTCAGGAGGCAACTTATTCAACATAGCTATGTTGAATAAGTTGGAAATCCGATCGTTTATGTCCTATCACTTTTTTAAGTTAAAAAAAAAAAATAAGTAGCGTTTTACATTTATGTTCAATACGAATGCACACCCCTATCTATCTGTGTATTGCATATGTGACTGAGTAAGGTATTCCAATAGTGTGTAGTTTGCAGGTCGAGATCTATAGCAGCTTGGCTGTTCTGTTTTCCTAATAGAGGGTGTAAATGGTGTTTTAGGCCTGGTGTAATATTTGCAGTGTTAACTTTCATATGTAGAGTTGTTGCTGTTTGAGTGCTGGCAGTTAGTGTTGTTTTGATACAGAAAGTTTATTGCATTGTAATTCTGTGGCTCTCTGAGGATCATGCCCATGCCCAAGATGTATTAAGGTAGGCTTAATACCTTGAGTTCCAACTGTCTCTTGCTATTTTGCAGGGTTTTCTGGTTGGCACCTCAGTGGTGCATGTAAATATAAAATGCATATTGCAAGTGATTTTTTTTTTTTACCTCAGAAGACTGTGCTTTGAATGTCCTTTTCTCATGTAAAATCTATCATTACAAATGCATAATTTTTAATTGTCTGTGAGGAGGGCAGTGGCGTAGCTAGACAATTTGGCGCCCGGGGCAAGAGACTTCTTCGGCACCCCCTCCCTCCATCAAGATTCCAGTCTTAGTCATTTAAAAATATACATTTTCTAAAGGCTTAAAAAAAATAGCAAAACCATTTCAGATTGGAACTATTCTAGTCTTCATGCTTAAATTATGCTAAAAAAACCCAAAACCTGGCATCGGTATCTTAAATTTGTGATTTTGCTGAGATGAACATTTTAAATAGTTTAATTTTTTTTGCTTTAGTATTTGTCTCCACCCACGTTGCTAAATTTTATTTTCTAGAAGAGGGATGCTTAACATTCAGTAATTTAATCTTTCATCCAACTTTTCAAAAGTTGCACTACCAGCACAAATTTTTTTTTAAACTGGCAGATTCCTCTCTCACATACATACCATATATACACATACAGAAGCACCATTCCTTTCTCATACACACACACCGCTCCTTTCTCACATACACACAGAAGCACCCTTCCGATCCAAGGTTGAACAGCTGGTCTCCGGCGGCAGTTAGCAGACCAGTGTTCACTTCTTCGGCCCCCGCCGGCCTCGATTTTAATGTCTTCAGCCCTCTTGGTCTCCGGCGGGGGCCGAAGACATTAAAATCGAGGCCGGCGGGGGCCGAAGAAAAGAAGATGGGCACCGCCCAATCGGCCCCCGCTTGAGGCTGGCTGGGAGGCGCCCATCTTCTTTGCTTCGGCCTCCGCCGCCACCGGCCTCGATTTTAATTTATTCAGCACCCGCCGGCCTTCGGGGGCCGGCTGTCTCCTGCGGAGGCCGAAGAAATTAAAATCAAAGCCGGCGGAGGCTGAAGAAAAGAAGATGGGCACCTCCCAGCCAGCCCCCGCTTGAGGCTGGCTGGGAGGTGCCCATCTTTTTTTCTTCGGCCGCCGCCGGCCTCGATTTTAATTTCTCCAGCGGGGGCTGGCTGGGAGGTGCCCATCTTCATTTCTTCGGCCCGTGCACCGCTGGCTGATCTTCTTTTCTTCGGCCCCCGCCGGCCTCGATTTGTATTTCTTCGGCCCCTGCCGGCTTGGCGAAGGCGTTGAGGCTGGGCTGAAGAAGAGCCACGTGGTCGAGACCACGTGACCAGGTAGACCGGCCCACCGGGGGATGCCCGATCCCCCGATAGGTCAATCCGCCCCTGACCATTACTATAAATCTCTCATAACAAAACAAAACAAAACAAAAAAAAAGACGATCTGCCGGTATTCAACAACACTTACATCTGGGCTTAAAATACTAATTTCTTTTTTTATTTAAATAGCTTTTTGGCGCCCCCTTAGACCCGGCGCCCGAAGCGGCCGCCCACCCCGCCCACCCCTCGCTACGCCACTGGAGGAGGGTGTAATGGGGTGGGGGATACAAGGCTGCAAGGTTTTCCTAGAGCACCTGATACCTTTGCACTGGCCATGAGCATTACTGTACAAACATTTAACAAAGTTCCCAGCTCATGGTGTTATGTGTTGTGTAATGGGCGAGGCCGCAGTTTTTCACTTGGCCATAGGCGCCACATTGCCTTGCTACGGCTCTGACTTTACCCTCTATTGCCTCAAGTAGAAACTTAGGACCTGATTCACTAAGGAATTTTTACAATTCTGTGTCTATGGGGAAATTGCTTAGTAAATGAAGCCCTTAGATTGTAAGTCTTCTGGGAACAGGGAAATACCTACAGTACCTGAATGTAATCCACTTTGAAGTGCCAACAGTGTTATATTAAATAATGGCCACCCACTTTGCCCCTCTTCTGGAACATTGGGGTGTTCTTGTCACTGTTGGTTGCTCTTTTTCCCCTGTCACAGTTCCTTGTGCTATTCATGACACCATGCTCCGTTACTGGTGTGTATGAGTGTTCTTCCCTCTGCTGCTGGCTGATACCTGTCTTCAAGCGTCATTAAACTTGGATTTAAAAAAAACCCAATTTTAGAGCCCAAAATAGGATGCACTGCTTCCCCCATTGACTTTAATGGAAAACAAATGAGTGAATGAATGTATAAAAGAATGACATTTTGGGACCCTAATTGAACAATATAAATTTCCAATCTAAATGAACCAAAATAAAAAAACAAACTGAAAAAGTTGTCCACATCCCTACTTTGCCAGAGAACAGGTGCAACACAGGCAACAGTAGGGCAATAATCATTCAGCTTCTGAAATGAGTACCTTTTTTGGGTTGTAGTATAATGCAGTATTCAGACTCATCCAGTTATTGGTCTCTCTGCTGAGGATAGAAATCCTCTTTTGAGGCCATTTATTCATTTCCCAGATAACAAGGGAAAATTATTGACTGCAAGAATGTAAATTATGAGACATCAATCATGTCCTTAAAATGATGGAAACTTTCAGACACAATCATCTTAAGAATGTTTTGCAACCAAGGACCCAGAGGTGTCTCTCTGTTCCAGTGCTAATCTAGTGTATGATCTTGCCCTAGAGGTAAAAAGCTCAGTATCCTTGTGCCAATCCCCAGAGCCCATCTTCTCTTCCTTAATATGCCCATAATTTCTATAACAAACAGCCAAGTTATAATCTCTTTCACTAAGTGCCGGGTGTTATTGAAAAAAAACTCTTTAAAGCAATGTCTCTTGGTAAACTATATGAATTAAACATTCCCTTACAAGTTCTGGTAAGGAAAATATCAATAAAAAAACCCCCTTTCTAATTTCCCATATAAATAATGGATATTCCCCATTGCTAAGAGCTCTTTCCTGAAAGTTCTTCAGCAATAATTCTGCTTTTTGCTTTTTCTTTCTTGTTGTTGTTCACAGGCTGTGTACAAAATCTATATTTAATTTGATTTATTAAATGATATTCTATTTTCTGCTGTGTTTAGAAACCTAGGTTAGCCTCTCTGGACATCTATACAACATCCAGCAGAAAGAGGTAAATATTGACAATTCCATAGTTTGGCAGTTTTTTTTTTCAAAGGGGTAACAAACAATTGTTAAATATAGAGAATTGATGAATTTCATTTGTTTTTCTGTCAAAAGATTTATCAGTCTATTCTATGGGAAAAATATTCATTGATGGAGACATTTTTTATGAATATTTCTACAAAGCCCAGTTTTTACTACACTGCACATAGATTTTGTATCTCAATCAATAGTGCTGCTAATGATACTTTACATCCAGTAGGCAGTACTAAGTGAGTAATACTGAAATTTGGTTGTAATCATTGGGTTAGGAGGTATTAATCCTCTAGGTTTCCCTAGGTACAGAATATAGCTGTAGATCCTGGAGACTAATATATGGTGGTGTATTGTCTTATTGTTGTTGGTCTAATAAATATTTAAATTACAAAAAAATAAAAGAAGAGCTCCATATTCAAAATAAATTTAGATGGTAATGTAATAGTTATCTGTCTTACCCAGCTATATTTAGTCAGATAAAAAGGGGGTGTTTCAGGGGTGTTCCAGGGAGGGGCTGAGATATCCGGCTAATCTAGCTGAATATCAGGTATATCCAGCTAGGTTAAACGATAACTGGACCTGCTTCTGAGCAGGTCTAAAGTTATGCGGCCTTGTGTGGCCAAATAATGCACTACTTAACTGGGTATTTTGAAAGATATCTGGCTAAGTAGCACTGTCATCTACTAAAGAAAAAAAAAGGTGCCCCATTCCTTCCCTCCCTCCTCCCCCAAAGCATGTCAATTCATAATTTGTATCCTAACCCTCCACCCCTTAAACCTTTTTAAATCTTAGAGATTTGCCCCATTTTAGAAGCTGGGCCCTCGTCCCAATGTTAAGTTTAAAAAGCTCAGCCTGTCTCCCCACTCCCTCCCACCTACTAGGAAAAATCATGGCTCCTGCACTCCATCCTCATCCCCATCCCTCTGCCCCTCCCCATCCCCGCCGATACCCTTTTTTTTTTTTTTTAATCTGTGGTAGCAAGAGAACCTCTGCTCTTGCTCCTGGCGATGAAGAAAAAGGAATCGATAATTTTATCTGGATAAATTATTTGGCTAAATCTGAATATTGGATAACATATCGAGCTAACAAAACGCTTCCCCAAAACACTCCTGGAATGCCTCCAACTTATCTAGTTAACATTTATCCAACTACACAGCAGCCTGATATGTCAGAGATGATCAGAGCAAAGACAAATTTAAAACTCGTATTTTGTCCAGTTAAGTCCCAAACTTAGGGGGCCAGTCATCAAATAGCGTTAAAGCCTTATCACGGGCATTAGGGCCCTAACACCTGCGATAATGCCATAATACATGCGATAAATAACGCATCGCGAGATTCGTATGCAAAGTTTCAAAATTTAGAAGAGTTTATAAAACTGAGGGTGTTTAACATTGCATGCGATAGCATAATGCATGATTTAATGCTGGAAATAACTACACCTTTTTGCAGGGCGTTATGCCCAAAATGGGATTTATGATAATTTTTTCTAAATCCTGTTTTTGGAAAGGAGAGAGAAAGAGAGCACCTCTAGGAAGGCACACATTTTAGTCAACTTTTTATACCACTGTAAGAGGGGCAAGTAGTAACTCAGGGTGAACGTTTGGTAGTGGCCTAGGTTTTGGGGGCAGTTTTACATGCACAGTCAGAGGTATGAACAGCGCAGTAAACATCACTGAAGATTTTATGTGATTTGGAGTGATGAAAGTTATAAAAAGATGAGATTTGTACAATGAACACTCAATCTAGCTTGATGCACTCTCTACCTAGCTGCTATCAAGATAGGTCAAGAGTACAATGTACAAATTTTGGTATTGCGCTAAAAATACATGTGATGCAGTAAAATAGCTGTATCTAGGAAATTATCCTAACCATGCCCCTTTTCTTATCGCAGGTACTATTCTTGTGAAAATTATAGCAAAATGATGAATCTAGGCCTTAGTCAGAAAAACCATCTAAATATTGACTCACTATATATCCAAACAACTTGAGCTAGCTAAGAACTACACAAGAAAACTATTCTAGCTAGTAAAGAAACTCTCCAACATCAAACACCTCTACAGAGATCCCCACTGCTGACAACTTTCTGGAATCTTTGATAAAACAGTTAAAGTAATATGCTTATCCTTTATTACTACCCTCTGTCCCACACCTCTCCCAGTCCCAAACAACATAAAAAAACTAGACACCCTTCTTCCAACTGCTATCAGAAGAATTCAACTCCAATCAGATTGCACTCCATTGTCCTAAATTAGGTCAATCTACTCCAAAGATTTTCAAATGAATCCTCTTGCCTGTTAAACCCCCATAACCTTGAAATTCATTTGTAATCTCAAGAAAGATCCAGCTCCCTGGTTAACACCATAATAAAAGCCATGTTAATGCAAGTATCTCTGCCATCCTCACTCAAAAAGGTTGCGATCCAACCTATCCAAAAAAAACCTCAAAAAACAGTTGAACACTATTGACAAGTCTCCAGCCTCCCCTTTCAACTTCTAGATTTCTTAGATGATGTCATCATCCTCCATACTTACTAATCCAACCTTATGAAAGGCCATGGAATCAATCCATCCTGTTATCTTAACCAACACAATCCATCTGCATGCTAGCCAAGGAGGTAACCCCTCTTAGTTCTAGTAGATTGTTCTGCCATATTACATACTTATGATATAACACTTGAGGGATATCAGTATTAAGGGCATAGCCCTTAACTGCTTCAAATCATTCCTAATACAGGACCAGTCATATGGGCCAACAAATCATCCTCATCAAGGAAATTCACTTGTAGAGTGCCCCAAGGCTCACTGGTCTCTCCAGTCCTCTTCAAGATCTACATCCATCCAATCCTTCAACCTTGATTGTCACCTGGAGGACATAAAATTCTGCATCAAAATAGGGACAGATCAAGATGCCAATCTCAACTATTGCCTTTCAGCAGTATCCCACTGGCTCAACAAACACAAATTGATGGCAGAAAAGGAATTTATGGCCCATCCAGTCTGCTCAGAAAGCTCCTATGTTATCAGTTTCTCATATTTATCAGTTACTCAGACTGCCAAGATCAGGGCTTTTGTTGGTTACTGTTTGAGTTCAATTTCCTTACCCCCCTGCAGTTGAAGCAGAGAGCAATATTGGAGTTGCATCAGAAGTGTAGTATCAGGCTTTTTGGTTAAGGGTAGTAACCGCTGCATCAAGCAAGTTACTCCCATGTTTATTTGTTTTCCCAGACTGTACAGTTCAATGTCCTTGTTGGTTGTTGTCTGAATCCAATTCCTCTTTTCCCCCTGCTGTTGAAGCTGCAAGCAATAATGGAGTTGCATCACAGTATGAAGGCTTATTTGTAAAGGGTATACCACATCAGCAAGTTACCTCATGTCTCTTCCTTTATTCCCCTCCCCCTTGCCTTTAGGGATCCACAGTATTTATCCCATGCCCTTTTTGAAATTTTGTACCGTTTTTGTCTTCACCACCTCCTCCAGCAGGGCATTCCAGGCATCCACCACCTTCTCCGTGAAGACATATTCATGACATTGATTCTGAGATGTCCTCCCCAGAGTTTCATTTTGTGACCCCCTAGTTCTATGGATTTTTTCCAGCGGAAAAGGGTTGTTGTTGATGCATCATTAAAACATTTCAAGTATCTCCTCTGCTCTTCCTCTCCTACAGGGTATACATCTTTAGGACCTTCAACCTCTCCTCATAAGTCATTTGATGGAGACCTCCCACCAGTTTGGTTGCCCATCTCTGGACCGCCTCCAACCTGTCTCTGTCCCTTTTGTGATACGGTCTCCAGAACTGAACGCAGTACTCCAAGTGAGGCTTCACCAAGGACCTGTAGAAGGGGATTATCACTTCCTTTTCCTTACTAGATATTCCTCTCTCTCTGCAGCCCAGAATTCTTCTAACTTTAGCTATTGCCTTGTCACATTGCTTCAACATCTTTAGCTCACTAGACACTATTACCTCAAGGTCCTTCTCCTGTTCCATGCACAGCAGCTCTTCACTCCCTATTGCATACAATTCCTTCAGATTACTGCATCCCAGATGCACGACTCTACACTTCTTTGCATTAAATCCCAGTTGCCATATCTTTCACCACTCTTCAAGCTTCCGTAAATCACTTCTCATTCTATCTACTCCTTCTGGCGCATCCACTTTGCTGCAGATCTTAATATCATCCCTGTATAGACAAACTTTACCTTCTATCCCTTCCACAATATCGCTCACAAAGACATTGAACAGAATTGGTCCCAACACTGATCCCTGCGGCACTCCACTTAACACCATTCTCTCTTCAAGGTAGGTTCCATTTACCATCACACTCTGTCTTCTTCTTCTATCTGTCAACCAGTTTATAGTTCACACCACCACCTTGGCACTCACTCCCAAGCTTCTCATTTTGTTCATGAGTCTTCTATGCGGGCCTATATCAAAGACTTTACTAAAATCCAAGTAAATCACATTGAGTGCTCTTCCCTGATCCAATTCTCTAGTTACTCCATCAAAGAAATCAATCAGGTTCATCTGACAGGATCTTCCCTGTTGAATCCATGATGTTGCTGATCAAGCAAGCCACCGGATTGTAGGTAGTTCACTAAGCTTTCTTTCAGTAGTCTCCATTAATTTTTCCACTACTGAGGTAAGGCTAACCGGCTGGTAATTTCCAGCCTTCTCTCTGCTCCCACTCTTGTAAAGTAGGACCACCACTGCTCTTCTCCAGTCACTCGGCACCACTCCCATTTCCACCCCCAGCACATCTCTGAGCTCCCTCAGTATCCACTGATGAATCTCGTCAGGCCATATGGCTTTGTCCACTTTCAGTTTTCCTAGCTCTTCTCATATGTTCTCTTCCATAAATGGGGTATCATCAAATCCACCCCCATCCACAGCCTTGTTAACCAGCGATGGTCCTTCTGCAGGGTCTAGTGAACACTGAACTGAAGTATTAGTTTAATATTTCTGTCTTTTCTTTGTCTCTTTCCACATATTGATCCTTTTCACCTTCAGTTTCACTAAACTACATCGGACCTTTCTCCTTTCTCAGATATATTTGAAAAAAGTTTTGTCATCTCTCTTTACCTCTTTGGCAATCCTTTCTTCTGCTAGACTTTTTACTTTCCTGATTACTTTTTTCATCTCTCTCAGTTTAACCAGATAATCTTCCCTGTGTTCCTCTTTTTGGGATCTTTTATATTTATTGAACGCTGTTCTTTTTATTTTTATTTTATCAGCCACCTCCTTGGATAAACAGTTAGGTTTCTTATTTTTCTTGCTTTTGTTTACTTTTCTAACGTAAAGATTAGTTACCTTTGTAATTGCTCCTTTTAGTTTGGCCCACAGTTGTTCCCCCTCTCCCATTTTCTCCCAGTCTTCAAGTTTCATCTCCAGGAATTTTCCCATTTCAGCAAAGTCTGTATTTTTGAAGTTCAAAACTCGGACCTTCGTGTGACTTCTCCGTATCCTATTTGCAATATCAAACCATACCGTTTGATGATCACTGGTGCTAAGGTGGGCTCCCACCTGGACATTTGAGATGCTATCCCTGTTTGAGCACTAAGTCGAGAATAGCTCCTTCCCTCATGGGTTCCATTACCATTTGTTTGAACAGAGCCCCTTGCAGGACATCCACTATCTCTCTACTTCTGTTAGATTCTACAGAAGGGATCCTCCCGTCTACCTCCAGCAGATTGAAATCTCCAACAAACAACACATTTCTCTTCTTTCCCATCTTTTGGATGTCTTCAATGAGCTCTCTATTTAGTTCTTCCATTTGAGTCAGAGGCCTGTAAACCACTCCAGTAAAAATGGATGCACCATCCTCTTTTTTTAGGACGGCCCATAATGCTTCTTCTCTAGCCCCTATTCTTTGCAGTTCAGTTGTCTGGATATTTTTTTTTCACATAAACAGCTACTCCTCTCCCTTTTTTGTTCTCTCTATCCTTCCTTAATAAGTAACAGCCCAGTATGGCTGTATCCCATTCACAGGATTCTGTGAACCATGTCTCCATAACAGCAACAACGTCCAAGTCCATCTCCATTAGGCTTGCAGGTCTAGACTACGAGTATTTGTGCTCATAGCTTTCCAGTTTCTCTGGTTCTATTTACTGCTTTTCTTGGACTTTTGTTATCCCCTTCATAATTTTCCTTTGCTTTTGTATTTGTTTTTGTTGTGGTTGGGGGGTGACATTCCAATGTCCTCCTGCCACCCCCGTCATTTAGTTTAAATGCCTTATGGCATAGGATTTTAATTTATCCCTCAGACAGATATAAGCCATCTTTGACATAGAGTCCTTTTCTGTTCCATAAATTGCCCCAGCCTCCAATATATCAAAAACTTTGTTCCTTGCACCAAGTTTTGAGCCATCATTGATCACCATCCACAACAACTATTATAACTCCCTATTTTCAGAATGTCTCAATACAACATCAAACATATCCAGATTTTACAGAGTATAGCAGCTAAGCTTTTGAATGAGGCCATATCCATAGACCACATACAATCAATCCTGAGGCAGTTATATTGGCTCCTGGTAGAAACCAGGAAAACATTTAAATCTTCTATGATTTTAAATGAAATTATCCATTGGCCTCAATAATACCTCTCATAACTATTGCTCTCCTACACGACAAACTTTGATCCTCCCAATTGGCTTCCTTTCCTTTCCTTCCCTCCCCCAACTTCTGTGAAACTATCATACAAAAGACTTTGCATATTCAGCTGCTTTGCCCCTAAAATATGGAATAGCATACCACTAGCCCTATGCCTTGAAACATGCTACCTCACCATCAGCAAAAAAAATCAAAGATTGGCTATTTGGTCAGACTTTCTCCTACAACCAACAGAAGAGACTTCCCTCCATTAACTTTTTTGAAATGGGTCAACAAGAACCGGATTCAGTATTCAAAGTGTGGTCATACCATAGATTTAAACAGAGACATTATAATATTCTCAGTTTTATTCTCCATTCCTTTCCGAATAGTTCCTAACATTATGTTTGCTTTTTGACAATTACTATGCAGAGGGTTTCAATGTACAGTCCACAGTGACACCAAGTTCTTTTGGCAGAGTGATGACTTAATATGGAACCCAGAATTATCAATTATGTACTTGTAATTAGGATTATTTCTTCCTCTGTGCATCACTTTGCACTTGTCAACATTAAATTTCATCTGCTATTAAAATGGCTAGTTCTCAAGTCTTGTATATAATGAACCACATTTAATGAAATGCCAAAACAAAAAATATTTTTATTGCGACAATAACCCTCATACAGGAGCCAACTTTTAATATATAAGACATATTTATTTCATGGGATTTTTAACCCAATCCAAAGTGAATAGCTCACCATATAGATGTTGAATAATCATCAGATTTGTCGCAGTGGACCCTAATTGTTTTTATCTTTTTCTTTCTTTTCCCTTTTTTTTTTTTTTTTTAAATATTATACGTCACAATAATCCTCTTATCTATAGAGTCCACGTTTTAACTTAAATGTTCTTCAAAAATATATATATATCCACAGATAAGAAAACACTTATCATAATGTTGAACTGTGTTGCAACTCCATATGCCCTTCTTAAAATGCCCAGTTCTGTGACGCAGTTCTGAACTTGAACTGCTTTCACCACAGCGCCCGACACAGCGTGTGTTTCGTGTAAAGAACTCGTCAGAGGCTTGGGCTTCAAATCAACTATAATATAGAAAAGCACAAGTTAGTTTCATAATTATCTTCCATTTTTGTCACAAACTTTAAATACATACATTTTTCTGCGGATAAACTTCCTCTCGGCGTTTCTGGTATACTTCAAAAAATGGAGCCGCCATGTGAATGAATGGAGGAGTATTTAAAGCTTTAATTGACTCAACCTCAGACCAATCCCAACCCACTTCCTGCTTTAATGGCAGCTAATAGATGGTATTTCTTCTTATTTCTTATTACCACAATTTCTATCCAGTTGTTAGATATTTAGTTCTCAAGTCTGGCAAGGTTCTTCTATGGTTTTTCACAGTCTGCTTGTGTTTTAACTATTTGGAATATTTTTCTGTTATCTGCATATTTGATCAGGTCATCATTGTTCCCCTTTCTGATCAGTAATGAAGAATTTAAATATCACTGGTTCCAGTACAGATCTTTGAAACACTCTGTCCATTCAAAAAGAGACCAGCTGTGCTCTTCTGGGCATCAATTCCAGAAATGAATGCCACCAAGTTACTGAGAACGATCATACTTACGTGTAAGTGCTGGTTTTAAAGTGTTTATGTAGCATTTAGAAATAGCCTGAATATAATGCAATTGTTTTATGTAGACACTTGATTAGCCCCTTGAAGAAGAACTTGTGAAGTTTGAAATGTGGTCACATGTCAGGCTGGAAGATCATGATTTAGAGTGCATATCGGGCTTGATGATTCATCAACAGCAGGCATCTGATCATACATCCGATTATACATCCTACAGCATTAATTATGATGAACCAACAGATATACATGATTAAGATAAGTCTTTGTTTAATGAAATGAAAGAGATTTAGCAACAGACTGTGTATTTTATTTGCAAGATAAAATATACAAAAAAAAAAATTACATTTCAAAAGTTCAGATAATAGAGACTAAAAATGACTGATGATTATATATAAGGCAAAGAAATAAGTGGCAACACAGGCTATTGATGTCTATTATGAAGGTCATTTAGTAAGTACAAGCATCTTTCTTAATATTATTGTGCAAAGAGAGGGGAGGAGTAATACACCTTTTATTTTTAAATAATGTCCATGCTTGCTGCACACTCTTTACCTTTGTAGCTGCATCTTTTAGTTTTTTAAAAACTATTTTCCTCATTTTGTCAAAGTTTTCTTTTTGAAAGTTTAGTTCTAGAGCCATGGATTTACTTACTGTCCACCTTCCTGTCATTAATTCAAATTTGATAATGTTATGATCACTATTGTCAAATGGCTCCACTACCATTACCTCTCTCACCAGATACTGGTCTCCACTGAGAATTAGATCTAAAATTGCTCCCTTTCTTGTCGGTTCCTGAGCCAGTTGTTCCATCCAGGAACTTTATCTCTCTAGCATGTCCTGATGTTATATTTACCCAGTCATTGTTGGTGTAATTGAAATCTCCCATTATTACTGCACTACCAATTTTATTTGCTTCCCTAATTTCTCATGGCATTTCACTGTCCATCTCATTGTTTTGGCCAGGTGGAAGGTAGTATACTCCTATTGCTATACTCTTCCCCAATGCACAAGGGATTTCTACCCATAACATTTTGATTGTTCATTTAGTCTCTTGCAGGATCTTTATCCTGTTGGACTGTATGCTATCCGGGACATAAAATATCACCTCACCACCAAGTGTTTCCTCTGTATCATTGCAATATAATTTATACCCTGGAATAACACTATCACATTGGTTATCCTCCTTCACCATGTCTCTGAGATGCCATTTAAGTCTATGACATCATTCAGTGCTATACTCTCTAATTCTCCCATCTTACCTCTTTGACGTAAGCAAAGTGTTTTTTGTTTGTATTAACATTCTGCTTTTCAGTTGTCAGGAATAATTTGGTATCTTTTAGCTCAGGTGATTCTTTTCTTATAGGCACATAGACTATTTTTTTTTATTATTGGAACCTCTCTGCTTGGATGCCCTAACTCTAATGCTTCATTAGTATTTTCCAAAGATACAGCCCTCTGAACCATGCGCTGCTGAGCGATTGTCATCTTTCCCCTTTGTTCTAGTTTAAAAGCTGCTCTATCTCCTTTTGAGACTCCAGAGATCTGCCTGCCTCTTGGGACCTGTGCGTGGAATAGGGAGCATTTCAGAAAATGCTACCCTGGAGGTTCTGGATTTCATCTTTCTACCTAAGAGCCTAAATTTGGCTTCCAGAACCTCTCTCCCACATTTTTCTACGTCATTGGTGCCCACATGTACTGCGACAGCCGGCTCCTCCCCAGCACTGTCTAAAATGCTATCTTGGTGATGCGTGAGGCCCACCATCTTCACACCAGGTAGGCATGTTACCAGGTGATTCTCATCCCACCAGCCACCTAGCTATCTAATAATCGAATTGCCAACTGTGATGGCTGACCTAACCCTTCCATCCTGAGCAGTAGTCCTGGGAGACACATCTTCAGTGCGAGAGGACAATGAATCACCTGGAGAGCAGGTCCTTGCTACAGGAATATTTTCTGCTGCACAGGTTGATGTTCTCTGACCAGGAAACCTTGCTCTTCCAAGCAGCACCAGGGCTGCCAGACTGGAGTTGGGACTTGGCAACAATGTTCCTGATGGTCTCATCTATATACCTCTAAGTTTATGTATGTGTAAGCTGTTAATTGTAAATAATAAATTGGAATCTTGTATGAAAGAGGCTGAAATCAGTGTGGAGTGTGTCTCCAGCCAGAAGTTTTGCTCAGCTATCCCACAAATGATGTCAGTTCAAGGATTTCTGCCCCAAACTCTAGCACAGGCTAGGGAAGAGCTCACTACACTTGCAAGCAGAGGAAATACAGCAGCTGTTTGAATCACATGACTGGTGCTTTACCCTCCAGAGGGTCAAAGGTGCAGGAGAAAATAAAAGCAGCAAATGTGCTGAAGCCAGAGAGAGGCCTACGAATGGTGTGATGGGAAAACCTGATGGGAAACCAGGGAACACCCTGCTGGAACAGGTGGCAAAAGAAAAGCCAGAGTTGCAAGGTCAGGCATAGCATAATGCAAGAAAGGAAAATGGAACTCAGGTGAATGAATCAACCTGCAATGATGGGAACTGATATGCAAGAGAGCTCATGGTGGAGGTTTACAGGCCAGGAGCCTGGCCTGAAGGAGGCATCACAGACTGCCCTGAAGAAGGCAGCAGGTGACCGCTAGTAGATTGTAAGTGCCACATTTTCTTATGAGGCTCAGTGTAGTGGCGCAGTAACAAATATATTCACTTTACTGCTCTGTCTCTAACCCAATGAAAACATATGGGCCTGGAGCCTGAATTGGGGGACTGGGACCTGAATTGGGGGGACCCTGCTACGTTAGTATTTTATAAACTGTGTAGTGGGTTTCTGCACAATTTATAAAATAGAGTGTAGTTATGCTCTGAAAGTACACTGGTGTGTTTCAGTACGAGCAAATATTTTCAATGCCAAAAAAGTGTTTATTTTCTCTACCTATACACAAATATAATTGTCGTGTGAAAAAATATAATGTATAAATAAATCCCTGATTTATAAGTAGAGGCAGGTATATTTTAAAATATGTACTTTGGGATGGTAAATGTAAAAGGAGTGCACGGGCGCCCATTCACACGTGAGCATATTTACGCTGGAATTTTAAATTGTCCATGCAAATGCACATATATTTTTTAAAATACTTCTGGCATGCATATGTGTGCTTCTAATTTTAAGCGGCTACATGAGCATACTTAAATCACGTAATTTCCTTACAAATTTGTTGGCTTTAACGAACACAGGTAAGCAGATTTGAAAGCGTGCACTTGAAGGAAATAGCCAGTTTGCCCAATGAGTCCACCAGTTTGCCCAGCCTACCTCTATGTCAGACCCTTCTGATTCTTCAGCCTGCATTCCTGAGACCCTTTCCTTATTTTGTGGGGAGATGGAGGGGCAGAATAACCAATCATCTCACTTTGGGCCAGTTCCAAGAAACAATTTGAACTGCCCACCATGTCTGCACTATAATGGCTTAAGCCTCTTTAATGAGGCTATGTTGACAATGCCCTATGGTGCATCTCATTAGCTTAGCACATTGGGACTTAAGTCCCATGTTAATGCTTATGTTAAAATCAGAGGATAGCAAGCATTATCCACTAGTATTAATGCGCGTCAGTACATAAACCCCAAAGAGCTGAATACATTTGCTTAGTTTTAAGGAAAGTAGAGCATTCACCAAAAAAAAACAACTGCATTTTGAAGTTTTCTTTTCTGTGCAAAAGTCTCAAGGTTGAAAATGAGTAACTTCTAATGCAAATTCACCAGCAGAGAAAGTCAGTGAATGGAGTTGTATAATACTGTATTATACACAGCAGACCAATAAAAAAATCAGTCTGATTGATGTACCTTGTTATGAACTTAGTGGTTTCCAAAGCACTAGCTATTAAATAGGCTAACTGGAAGCCAAAGCTTTAGCGACCTCAGAGGACTCTTCAGCAGCTGCCTAGTGCAGATTTTCAAGTCAATTCCAGTATAGTATTGTGTCACAATATATTTTAGAAAACAGGGCACGATGAGTGCAGCTTATTGCTCTGCTTAACTGTGTTCAAGAGGTGCATGAAGGCCATAGTAATCTTCTGATAAGAGTAACAAGGTCTAAAACTAAAGAAGAAATTTGTTTCACTAGATGCAAAATTTTACTACTAGTGAATTAGCAAAATATGTCCACAAAGATACTTACTCTGATGAGATGCCTTGGCATTCAGTATATCCTCAATTGCATAAAGTACTAACTGAAGGCATGCAGCAGGGTAATTAACTATTTTAAGATGAAAACTTGAGACCAGCATAATGTATCATCAGGTATGGTGTTTTTCTGTAAGACCATATCTCTTTCCATTCTGCAAGGGCATGACATACTTCACACCTAGAAGTCAATACTCAGTAAAGCAGCGAGCACCGATATAAACAGAAAAATAAGAATGTACAAAAAAGAGCAGGGATTTTCAAACAATCTAATACTTCTTTCTTTCTTTATTTAAACTTGATTGCTGCTTTACAAATAATCTCAAGACAGGTAGAATAACTAAGAATAACAGATTAAAAGATATAGATAAACATTATATAAAACAAAATCCTAATAAATTAAATCATAAAACAAAACAATAAAAGCCTAGCTAACAACTAAACTACAAAAAGAAATAGCAAAGGCTTTGGTTATTCAGGTCAAATTCAGGCTGCAAATACCTGTTTAAATAACCAAGTGTTAGCATTCTCTAAAACCCAGGGGCGGTAACTTTTAAACAGGTGCGGGCAAGCACATGTGCACGCATTTGCGATTCATGTTCAGAGATGCGCTGATTTTGTAACATACATGCATATATGCACGTATGTTGTAAAATAGCCTGGACACGCGCATGTTAGCACAGTTTTAAATGAATGCGTGCATGTGCGTGCAAATATCACTTCTATCGCATAAGTGGGGGAATTTTATAAAGGACGTGCACTGATGCCATAGCTAGTTTTCCCAGTTCACCCAGTTAAGGGATTGGACTTCCAACCCCCCTAGTTTAATAACTTCCTTTCCCCCTGTTGGCTCCAACCCTTAAAACCCTGCTGACTAGCATAGAAATTTTTGTTTTAAAACTTACACGCCATCCATGGCAGAAGTAAATTTACACAACAGGGGACCCTGTTCTGAGCATGAACACATATGTATTTACATGTACCATGGCCAGACCCTGACATGCCCACACCCCTCCCAGAACATGTATATGCTCTGCCCCTATTTAGAAAGGTTTTACTTTGCACAAAGCAGGAAATATATGCATCATGGGCGGCTTTTAAAATCCTCTCAGAGTATGCTGGCCCAACTTGTGCATGTTTCTCCCAGTTTTGGCACTCACAGGGCTTTTAAAATGTGCCTTTAAGTAGGAGGAAATAGAGCACATGTCAAGAGGCAGTAAGTTCCACAAGTGAAGAGCCACATAACAAAAAGCCATCTTCCAACTGGTCTGTAATTTCACCTGGGATGGAGGAAGCAACTTGAGGAGACTCTGCTGAGAAAACTTAGGGCACTGACTGGAATACATGGCATAAGTAGCTTCTGGAGATATGGCAAAACTGGATGGTCTAGATATTTATAGATGAAATGAAGAATTTTAGAACTTCAGTCTTTGCATTACCAGAAGCCAGTGAAGTTCTTTTAGAGTGTGAGTTATATGATCTTTAGCAAAGGTCCTGGTCAAAATTCTACCCATAGCATTCTGAAGGAGTTGTAGACATTGTAAGAGCCTCAGGGAAGACTCTGATACAGGAAATTATAATAATCAATTCTGCTAGTGACCAGAGCATGTACAAAATTTGCCAGGTTATTTCTGGATAAAGAAGAATACAATTGCCTAATTTTATAAAAACTACTTATTCATATTCGGTTTTAAACCCCAGCACTTCCTTCTGGCGCCACGCGCCAAAGGAGCGCGACAAAGGGGCCTGCCCCTTTGTGCGCCCCTTCGTGCACCCCCGGAGGGCACCTTCCGCTGAATATAAGAGAAACGCCGAACTTGGACCAGACCAGACCTGATCAAATAGCCCGACGAAGGAGATAGCTACTACTATAATTCTACCCTCAACCTTTGCTAGCACTGCTAAACATGTGAAGAATACTCCCCATGTCCATGAAACTTCAGATGAGGAGCTACTCTTGAAGAGATATCGCAAGGAAATACTAGTTCTGAAAAAATGTCTGGAAGAGCCCCTTCGTACAGCCCCGCAGTGCCACCCCATCCCTTGCTTGACCGCACCCAATTGCCACCTGTAAGCATTCACGCCAGTATCCCTCTCGCCCTAACAACCTTAAATTACTATGCTCAACCCAGCGCTCCATCGAACCGCAAACCCAATCCACCTCTTCCAGACACAGCAAGCCAAAATGCGCCCAGCTGACTCTATCCCTATACTTCAATGCCTTACACCCTTAACAAGAATTGCAACCAAGCAAGCCCGACAGCGCTCATTAATAACCCTCACGCCTATCTTAATTGCACCAATCACTCAACTTCTAGGCTTCACCCTTTTCTCCTTTACTCTTTTCAATGCTCAATCCCTTACCAAAAAATCCCTGATACTCAATGATTACCTTCTAGACACCAAACCTGACATATGTGCGATAACTGAAACTTGGCTAAAACCCACAGACACTGCAATAATAAATCAACTACCAACTCAGAACTACAACATCTTTTCCCTTCCCAGACTGAAAAAAAGAGGCGGTATAGCATCAAAAAAAGGCCTCAGATTCACACAACGCTCGGTCATATCAGACCCGAAACTAGAAATCGGCTTTTTCACCTCTGAACATCTTCAAATCCTGTTAGTCTACGCCCCCCCGGGGCTCTTGGAAACAAACACTTCACCAATCATCGAACTAATCACAACCACCATCAATCTGGACGCCCCAACCATTATTCTGGGGGACTTCAATCTACATGTAGACGATCGCATTCTCTCACCCAGCTGTGAAGCTTTCCTCACTGCCCTATCAGCCTTGGGATTCAACCAGTTAGTCAACGAACCCACACACAAGGCAGAACACACGCTGGATTTAATCTTCGTCAACTGAGGCATCAAGCATTCCGCTCATCTAAATTACGAGAAGGTCCCCTGGTCAGACCATTCAGTAATCTCCACCAGGTTCACAATAAACAAAACCATCCCGGTTCATGAACCCCAACCTTCCTTCCAATATAGAAGAGCCTGCTTGTCGGAAGACCTCAGCAACCAACTAACCTCACAACTTACTCGCATAGATCTCACCAACCCCAATTCAGCTCTCCTATCCTGGAACAAAATCACTGAATCCATAGCTAACAGGCTGTGCCCTCTTGTAACAAAAAAACCTAATACCAACCCTTCCAAAAAATACCCATGGTTTACTCTCGAGCTCAGAAAACTGAAACAAAACTTAAGGAAGGAGAGCAAATGGCGTAAAGCCCCATCTAAAAGCACACTCTCCGCCTACAAACAGGCACTCCACCAGTACAAGACTTCCACCTCCAGATCCAAAAGGGATTTCTACGTGCACAAGATTCACGATCACGTCTTCGACGCCAAAGCTCTCTTCACTTTCATTCCAACCTAACACAAATCAACCCACCAGTCATCCCTATCAATCAAGCACAATCAAAAGCCGAAGAACTGGCCCTGTTCTTCCGCAATAAAATCATAAAGCTCCTAAATCAGCTGCCCAACTCCACCCCTCTGCACCTGAGTTCACTCCAACCTTCAAACTACAAATCCATATACCTTGAAGCATTCGAACCCACCTCAGCCGAAGAGATCCAATCAATCATGAAGAAAATGAAGCCATCCTCACATCCTGCAGACCACATCCCTTCCAAACTAATCTTGACAATCCCAGACACCATATCGCAAACGCTGGCAGTCATCATCAACTGCTCTCTATCTCAAGGCTTTTACCCAGATGAACTCAAACAGGCTTCTCTCAAACCTCTCCTAAAGAAGCCAAACTTAGACCCCGCTGACCCGAACAACTTCCGCCCAATCGCCAACCTACCACTCATAGCCAATATCATGGAAAATCTAGTTAATATTCAAATCTCTGAATACATTGAAGACAACAAACTCCTCTTCCCATCCCAATATGGGTTCTGCAAAGCCTCCAGCACAGAATCCCTCCTTGTTTCGCTGACAGACTACCTAATTCTAGGCCTCGACAAAGGACAATCATTCCTATTGATTCTGTTAGACCTTTCTGCAGCTTTCAACACCATCAACCACGCCATCCTCATAAACCAACTCTCATCCATTGGAATAACAGGTTCAGTGCTAGCCTGGTTCAAAACGTTCCTCAATAATAGAGGCTACAAAGTGAAAATCCAGAACAAAGAATCTCCCCGCCATGACGCGCCAGTAGGAGTCCCACAGGGATCCTCCCTATCACCCACCCTGTTCAATATTTACCTACTCCCACTGTGCCAGCTTCTAACCAACCTAAAACTCAAACACTTTGTCTATGCTGATGACATCCAGATAGTGATCCCACTTTAAAGAATCTCTCATCAAAACTCTCGAATACTGGGAATCATGCTGCTCAAAAATCAATGACCTGCTCGCCAGCCTAAACCTCATTTTAAACTCCACCAAAACGGAACTCATGCTAATTTCTCCAGAAAACAACAACAACTCCAGCACCCCTCCAAACATTCCTCTCGCCCCCCAAGTCAGAGACTTAGGAGCTATAATTGATAACAAGATGAATTTGAAAGCATTTGTTAGCCGCACTACAAAGGACTGTTTCCACAAACTCCAAGTATTGAAAAGGATAAAACTGCTTTTCCATTTTCATGACTTTAGAACAATACTACAAGCAATAATCTTCGCAAAGTTAGATTACTACAATGCTATCTTACTAGGACTTCCATCTTCATACACTAAACCTCTGCAGATGGTACAAAACGCGGCGGCAAGAATACTCACGAATACCAGAAGAAGAGACCACATCTCACCCATCTTAAAAGATCTCCATTGGCTCCCTATTCACTTCAGAATCATCTATAAATCCGTTACCATCATATATAAGTCCATCCACCACCGTACGTCACTTGACCTTCAACACCCGCTCAGCCCACACAACTCCCTTAGACTGACCAGAGAAGCCTACAGAGGATCCCTCCAGATACCCAATACTAAATTCACGCGGCTTTCTCGACAGCAGGACCATCACTCTGGAACTCCATTCCCATGAACCTCCACCAGGAGCCTTGCCTGCCAACCTTCCGAAAAAGATTGAAAACTTGGCTATTCAAACAAGCCTTCCCTGACCACACCTGAATCACAACTATATATTCAAAGAATGTAGCCACCCCGGTGCTGTAAATAATTATTAATTTATAGGAATGTGAATCGTTTTTCAACGATTAAAATTATCGTCCGATAATGTTTATATCGTCTTAAATCGTTATAGAACACGATACAATAGAAATTCTAACGATTTATCGTTAAAAATCGTTAAATCGTGTTAGTGCGCACTAACTCGAGTTAGTGCGCACTAACTCCCCGTTAGTGCGCACTAACTCGATTTAGTGCGCACTAACTGAAAATGATACAAATAAACACTTTCCAGGTCACTGAAGGTCAGTTAGGAATGAATATGTGTTCCTATTGGCTGGCTGCCCTCTTATCTATTGATGTTATCAAGGTTACCACTGAGGTGATGGTTGGGGGGATGGGAAATGGAACTGGAAACTAACGAACACCAACAGAAAATGAAACAAAGTGTTCACACTTCCCAGGTCAGTAAAGGTCACTTAGGAATGAATATGTATGTATGTATTCCTATTGGCTGGCTGTGCTCTTATCTATTGATGTTACCAATATGGTTGGGGGGTTGTGAAATGGAAACAGTTGGAAGCTTGACAAAAAAAGTAATGTAATGATCAGCACTCACGTGACTAGAACTTGTTTGTTTATTATTTTTGTTAGCAGGCACCTGAAATGCTAGTGCATGTTGAATTTGCCAATCACTGTGCATTTTAGAAAGGTGGTCCTGGCTGGAACTGTACACAGTTCAAATATATGTAATTGATTGTTGGTAAGTGTATTTTTTAAGTAGCCACACTGGCACCAGTATGTTTACTTTTCCTCCTACTTAACTCACTAGCTCAGCTTTGTAAGAAGGGCTTCTCTGCTTGTGTGTTGTTTTTGTTTGGTGTGAGGAGAGCAGAAACATCAGATCTTTATTCAATCTACTACAGTCATCTCTTACAGTGCCCTATCCCTATTAATACCAGGAGTGTTGTGATCTTCCTGCACACAGGGCCCTAACCCTGATACCAGTCTGAGACAGCTCCCTCCCTGCATTACTAGTGAGAGGCTGGCTTCACAGACAGGGGGGAGCTGCCTGACCCTCACTCCTGACTTCCCCCATGTCCCAGCTAGTGAATGGTGTGTGGGTGAGGGGGGGGGGGGAGGATGGTGAAGTCTGAGACAGCTCCCTCCCTGCATTACTAGTGAGAGGCTGGCTTCACAGACAGGGGGGAGCTGCCTGACCCTCACTCCTGACTTCCCCCAGGTCCCAGCTAGTGAATGGTGTGTGGGTGAGGGGGGGGGGGGGGGAGGATGGTGAAGTCTGAGACAGCTCCCTCCCTGCATTACTAGTGAGAGGCTGGCTTCACAGACAGGGGGGAGCTGCCTGACCCTCACTCCTGACTTCCCCCATGTCCCAGCTAGTGAATGGTGTGTGGGTAGGGGGGGGGGGGGAGGATGGTGAAGTCTGAGACAGCTCCCTCCCTGCATTACTAGTGAGAGGCTGGCTTCACAGACAGGGGGGAGCTGCCTGACCCTCACTCCTGACTTCCCCCATGTCCCAGCTAGTGAATGGTGTGTGGGTGAGGGGGGGGGGGGGAGGATGGTGAAGTCTGAGACAGCTCCCTCCCTGCATTACTAGTGAGAGGCTGGCTTCACAGACAGGGGGGAGCTGCCTGACCCTCACTCCTGACTTCCCCCATGTCCCAGCTAGTGAATGGTGTGTGGGTGAGGGGGGGGGGAGGATGGTGAAGTCTGAGACAGCTCCCTCCCTGCATTACTAGTGAGAGGCTGGCTTCACAGACAGGGGGGAGCTGCCTGACCCTCACTCCTGACTTCCCCCATGTCCCAGCTAGTGAATGGTGTGTGGGTGAGGGGGGGGGGGGGAGGATGGTGAAGTCTGAGACAGCTCCCTCCCTGCATTACTAGTGAGAGGCTGGCTTCACAGACAGGGGGGAGCTGCCTGACCCTCACTCCTGACTTCCCCCATGTCCCAGCTAGTGAATGGTGTGTGGGTGAGGGGGGGGGGGGGAGGATGGTGAAGTCTGAGACAGCTCCCTCCCTGCATTACTAGTGAGAGGCTGGCTTCACAGACAGGGGGGAGCTGCCTGACCCTCACTCCTGACTTCCCCCATGTCCCAGCTAGTGAATGGTGTGTGGGTGAGGGGGGGGGGAGGATGGTGAAGTCTGAGACAGCTCCCTCCCTGCATTACTAGTGAGAGGCTGGCTTCACAGACAGGGGGGAGCTGCCTGTCCCTCACTCCTGACTTCCCCCATGTCCCAGCTAGTGAATGGTGTGTGGGTGAGGGGGGGGGGGATGGTGAAGTCTGAGACAGCTCCCTCCCTGCATTACTAGTGAGAGGCTGGCTTCACAGACAGGGGGGAGCTGCCTGACCCTCACTCCTGACTTCCCCCATGTCCCAGCTAGTGAATGGTGTGTGGGTAAGGGGGGGGGGGGGGGAGGATGGTGAAGTCTGAGACAGCTCCCTCCCTGCATTACTAGTGAGAGGCTGGCTTCACAGACAGGGGGGAGCTGCCTGACCCTCACTCCTGACTTCCCCCATGTCCCAGCTAGTGAATGGTGTGTGGGTGAGGGGGGGGGGGGGGAGGATGGTGAAGTCTGAGACAGCTCCCTCCCTGCATTACTAGTGAGAGGCTGGCTTCACAGACAGGGGGGAGCTGCCTGTCCCTCACTCCTGACTTCCCCCATGTCCCAGCTAGTGAATGGTGTGTGGGTGAGGGGGGGGGGGGGATGGTGAAGTCTGAGACAGCTCCCTCCCTGCATTACTAGTGAGAGGCTGGCTTCACAGACAGGGGGGAGCTGCCTGACCCTCACTCCTGACTTCCCCCATGTCCCAGCTAGTGAATGGTGTGTGGGTAAGGGGGGGGGGGGGAGGATGGTGAAGTCTGAGACAGCTCCCTCCCTGCATTACTAGTGAGAGGCTGGCTTCACAGACAGGGGGGAGCTGCCTGACCCTCACTCCTCCGGGGTATTGTGATCTTCCTGCACACAGTGCCCTATCCCTGATACCAGGGGTGTTGTGATCTTCCTGCATGCAGTGCCCTATCCCTATTAATACCAGGAGTGTTGTGATCTTCCTGCATGCAGTGCCCTATCCCTGATATCGGGATGTGTGCAAGAAGATCACAACACCCCCGGTATCAGGAATAGGGCACTGTGTGCAGGAAGATCACAACACCCCCAGTATCAGGAATAGGGCACTGTGTGCAGGAAGATCACAACACCCCTGGTATTAGGGATAGGGCACTGTGTGCAGGAAGATCACAACACTCCTGGTATTAATAGGGATAGGGCACTGTGTGCAGGAAGATCACAATACCCCTGGTATCAGGGTTAGGGCACAAGTTCTAGTCACATTGACTGATCACATTACTTGTTTTGTCAAGCTACCAACTGTTTCCATTTCCCATCCCCCATATACTGTCAGTAGGAAACTTGGTAACATGAATAAATAAGAGGGCAGCCAATAGGAATACATATTCATTCCTAAACTGACCTTAACTGACCTGAAAAGTGTCAAATTGTATCATTTTCAGTTAGTGCGCACTAACTCCCAGTTAGTGCGCACTAACTCCCGTTAGTGCGCACTAACTCGAGTTAGTGCGCACTAATCGGAAAAAATGATTTTTAACGATTTTTTAACTAAAAAATCGTGCCTAAGACGATTTTCTTGCCCTGCCACACGATTTCTATCGTTAAGACGATATGGAAAACGATTCACATCCCTATTAATTTATGATGTTAACCTTCTTCTGCTTCGTTCTCTCTTGTCCCAGTTCCATTACCCCTGTTCATTGTAACTGCAACTCCTCTGCACTAGATTCAGTTATTGTATTTTTTGCACACCTTGTTCGAATGTAAACCGGCATGATGTGATTTTATCATGAATGCCGGTATATAAAAAAACCTAAATAAAATAATAAATAAATAAATCACCTTACAATAATAAGAATTATTCATCTCTTAAAAAGTTGTTGACATAGTATGTTGAAGATGAAGTTTTTAGAAAACAATTGAAGACTTATCTTTTTAATGTGCTTTTAATTTTTGAGTTGTGAAATTGTATTATTGTTTGTTTTTTATTGAAGACTGTGAACATTTTTTGTAATCCACAGTGAATATTGTTTAAAGCTCTGGATTATAAGTATTGCTACATAAAATATCTAAAATAAATATATGATATCCCCCAGGAATTTAGGCATTGTGTCTTGGGAGTCCTGAAAAAGAAATGGCTTATGAGGCATCCAAGGATTTTGGCAGTAAGGAATAGGAAAGACTCCAAGCTGTGTGCAAGATTTTGGGGACCTTCCTGAGGAAGGAAACTATCGTGGATAAATTCTGGACTGGGAAAACTCCAGTAAGTGAACTGTGTCTAGATTATGTTGCCCCAAAGCCTTGGGGCTCAAGGTTTAGGTGAGTATGATCCCTCCTACTCAAAGATAAGTGATAAGTTACTACATTTTCTAATCTCTAGTTGAACTAAATCCTGATAACTATCCCCAGATTCATCAAATTTTTTTCCTATCTCGAACCCCCCACTGTTGCACTGAGGATGGAAGGGAGCACTATGGGGCACTTCCCAGCACGGGAAGTGCCCCTTGCGGCGAGACATACCTCATCTGGGAATGAAGCGAACCAAGCCCTGCTGACCTGCACGCCTCAGTGAGGCCAACAATGCAATGTTAGTCTCTGAATGGGCCTCCAACCATTCCTAGCCTTTTTGGACTTGCTGCTGGCTAATAGCAGAGACAGCAGGCCAGACATGGCAGAGGTGGATGAGGACTGGAACATGGATGCTGATGGTGACATGATTCATACAATGATCAGACTCAGATGGACTCGGTCAGATGAGAAGAGACAATCTAAAACCAGGATAAAAACTCGAGATGGAGAAGACTCCAGGTGGACTCTAACACCCTCAGCCAGAGGGAACTGCAGTGGCCAGACCGGCCCTCAGGTTATCCACTGGAGCTTACCGCCAGGGGCTAAGCATAGCCGGAGTCCAGAGCATTAGAGAAGAGATTGGACGTGCCTTCAAGGCGAGGATCCAGGACATCTGGGATGGACTCTCCAGACACTCGGCAAAGAGCAGCCAGGACAGATGAAGCAGACGTTCAGAAGATTCCAAACCCAGAAGGTGACAGACAGGAACATGGAGATCCTCGGCTCTGATGATGGAGAAGACCCACCAGCGCCCTACATACCCAAGCAGGGGTGGTCACAGACCACGGGGCCGCAGCGCACCCTACCAACCCAGCCGGGCTGGTTGCGGACCATGCTAGGAAGGATCAAGCGAAGCCTGGGACATCTGGACAGGACGAACATCAAGACTGGATGAAGGAACATCAGGAGTCGGGATGAAGGAGATATCAGGAAAAGACAGACATCAGCAAGGACCAGAACATACGATTACCGCACCACACGGTAACTTATCACTTCACATCGGTAGTATCGTATGATGCAGTAAGGCCCACATAGTAGTCAATTATTTATTAGGGATGTGAATCGGGCTTTGGACGATTGAAAATATTGTACGATATTTTCACAATCGTCAGAAATCGGGGGCTCCCCCAAAATGATAAGAAAACCCCACGAAATTGTTTGTGGGGGTTCTCTTATCGTTTTGGGGGAGGGCAGGAAAACGGCACACAAAAATAACCCCTAAACCCACCCCGACCCTTTAAAACTAATCCCTTAGCTTCCCCCCCCCCCCCCACCCCCCCCCCCCCAAAAGTTTTTACAGGTACCTGGTGGTCCAGTGGGGGTCCCGGGAGCGATCTCCCGCTCCCGGGCCGTCGGCAGCCACTAATCAAAATGGCGCCGATGGCCCTTTGCCCTTACCATGTGACAGGGTATCCGTGCCATTGGCCGGCCCCTGTCACATGGAAGGAGCATTGGATGGCCGGCGCCATCTTTAAAAATGGCGCGGGCCATCCAGTGCTCCTATATAGAGGGAAAAGAGCAGAACCCGTGGAGCGGGTAACTGCAGTTAAAGAACAGTTCTTGAGCATAACCTGTGGAGTGGGGACTGCAGTAGAGATACAGTTCTTGAGCAAGGGATATGCCCAGGGTGATACCTCAGATGTAGATATCCGGTAGTGGCCCACAGTGCGGGGTATGCCAGGCAGCTTTCTCAGTAGGGAAGCAATTACCTCTGATGTGCAGATCCGGTAGTGGCCCGTAGCGCGGGGTATGCCAAGGATGATTGTACAATGGTGGTGATGCTGAGGTAGTTAGAGGTACGGAAGCTCAGAAGGTTTCTGAGGAAGTAGAGGCGGTAATCTGCTCCACAGGGTATGGTGAAGAGAATCCTGCTGAGGAGAGCGCGGTAGTGGCCCGAAGCACAGGGTACATCGCAGGGAATCCCAGCAAGGCTTGGTAGAGTTGAAGTACGAAGAAGGTGCTCATGAGTTGTGGTTTCAAGAGAAGTCCTGAGAAGTAGAACAAACAGGAGTTCAAGGCAGGAAGGCCCTCCGAGGAGCGGATAGCCTAGGAACACGGAATAGCCCCCGAGGAGCGGGTACTCAGAGCATGAACTGGAACTGAAAGTCCAAGTGTAGTGGATTCAGCAATGAGGAAACTCCTTGCTAACTCGTCAGTGCATAGGGCCAGTTTGCTTAAGTACAGTTAGCAAGACTATGTCATCTGAAGGGGACGCCCCCGAGGTTCCTGCCATGATGTGTATATAGCTGACCCATGCACACATGCGTGTGTCTATGTGACTCCAGAAGCAAGATGGCGGTCGGCAGCGCCCACGCCATCCCGGGAACACCAGGGAGGTCAGCAGTGACTGGTGGAGGTCGCCACTCGTCCTAGATTTGATGGTGCAGAGAAAAAAGAGGTGAGCATGAGAGGTCACAGCCGTCTGTGACCGAAGTACCCCCTTCTTAGGGCTCCTCCCTGGGGGTTTTGGTTTCCTAGGATGGGAAACATGGAATTGCCGAGTCAACTCCTTGTCAAGGATGTTGCTTGCAGGCTCCCAACTATACTCCTCGGGTCCAACACCTTGCCAGGATATGAGGTACTCCTGGCGCCTTCCGTGCTTTCTCACATCCAATATATCCTCTAGGGATGTGAATCGTTTTTCAACGATTAAAATTATCGTCCGATAATGTTTATATCGTCTTAAATTGTTATAGAACACGATACAATAGAAATTCTAACGATTTATCGTTAAAAATCGTTAAATCGTGTTAGTGCGCACTAACTCCCCGTTAGTGCGCACTAACTCGATTTAGTGTGCACTAACTGAAAATGATACAAATAAACACTTTCCAGGTCACTGAAGGTCAGTTAGGAATGAATATGTGTTCCTATTGGCTGGCTGCCCTCTTATCTATTGATGTTACCAAGGTTACCACTGAGGTGATGGTTGGGGGGATGGGAAATGGAACTGGAAACTAACGAACACCAACAGAAAATGAAACAAAGTGTTCACACTTCCCAGGTCAGTAAAGGTCACTTAGGAATGAATATGTATGTATGTATTCCTATTGGCTGGCTGTGCTCTTATCTATTGATGTTACCAATATGGTTGGGGGGATGTGAAATGGAAACAGTTGGAAGCTTGACAAAAAAAGTAATGTAATGATCAGCACTCACGTGACTAGAACTTGTTTGTTTATTATTTTTGTTAGCAGGCACCTGAAATGCTAGTGCATGTTGAATTTGCCAATCACTGTGCATTTTAGAAAGGTGGTCCTGGCTGGAACTGTACACAGTTCAAATATATGTAATTGATTGTTGGTAAGTGTATTTTTTAAGTAGCCACACTGGCACCAGTATGTTTACTTTTCCTCCTACTTAACTCACTAGCTCAGCTTTGTAAGAAGGGCTTCTCTGCTTGTGTGTTGTTTTTGTTTGGTGTGAGGAGAGCAGAAACATCAGATCTTTATTCAATCTACTACAGTCATCTCTTACAGTGCCCTATCCCTATTAATACCAGGAGTGTTGTGATCTTCCTGCACACAGTGCCCTAACCCTGATACCAGTCTGAGACAGCTCCCTCCCTGCATTACTAGTGAGAGGCTGGCTTCACAGACAGGGGGGAGCTGCCTGACCCTCACTCCTGACTTCCCCCATGTCTCAGCTAGTGAATGGTGTGTGGGTGAGGGGGGGGGGAGGATGGTGAAGTCTGAGACAGCTCCCTCCCTGCATTACTAGTGAGAGGCTGGCTTCACAGACAGGGGGGAGCTGCCTGACCCTCACTCCTGACTTCCCCCATGTCCCAGCTAGTGAATGGTGTGTGGGTGAGGGGGGGGGGGGGAGGATGGTGAAGTCTGAGACAGCTCCCTCCCTGCATTACTAGTGAGAGGCTGGCTTCACAGACAGGGGGGAGCTGCCTGACCCTCACTCCTGACTTCCCCCATGTCCCAGCTAGTGAATGGTGTGTGGGTGAGGGGGGGGGGGAGGATGGTGAAGTCTGAGACGGCTCCCTCCCTGCATTACTAGTGAGAGGCTGGCTTCGCAGACAGGGGGGAGCTGCCTGACCCTCACTCCTGACTTCCCCCATGTCCCAGCTAGTGAATGGTGTGTGGGTGAGGGGGAGGGGAGGATGGTGAAGTCTGAGACAGCTCCCTCCCTGCATTACTAGTGAGAGGCTGGCTTCACAGACAGGGGGGAGCTGCCTGACCCTAACTCCTGACTTCCCCCATGTCCCAGCTAGTGAATGGTGTGTGGGTGAGGGGGGGGGGGGAGGATGGTGAAGTCTGAGACAGCTCCCTCCCTGCATTACTAGTGAGAGGCTGGCTTCGCAGACAGGGGGGAGCTGCCTGACCCTCACTCCTGACTTCCCCCATGTCCCAGCTAGTGAATGGTGTGTGGGTGAGGGGGGGGGGAGGATGGTGAAGTCTGAGACAGCTCCCTCCCTGCATTACTAGTGAGAGGCTGGCTTCACAGACAGGGGGGAGCTGCCTGACCCTCACTCCTGACTTCCCCCATGTCCCAGCTAGTGAATGGTGTGGGGGTGAGGGGGGGGGGGAGGATGGTGAAGTCTGAGACAGCTCCCTCCCTGCATTACTAGTGAGAGGCTGGCTTCACAGACAGGGGGGAGCTGCCTGTCCCTCACTCCTGACTTCCCCCATGTCCCAGCTAGTGAATGGTGTGTTGGTGAGGGGGGGGGGGGTGGATGGTGAAGTCTGAGACAGCTCCCTCCCTGCATTACTAGTGAGAGGCTGGCTTCACAGTCAGGGGGGAGCTGCCTGACCCTCACTCCTGACTTCCCCCCATGTCCCAGCTAGTGAATGGTGTGTGGGTAAGGGGGGGGGGGGGGAGGATGGTGAAGTCTGAGACAGCTCCCTCCCTGCATTACTAGTGAGAGGCTGGCTTCACAGACAGGGGGGAGCTGCCTGACCCTCACTCCTCCGGGGTATTGTGATCTTCCTGCACACAGTGCCCTATCCCTGATACCAGGGGTGTTGTGATCTTCCTGCATGCAGTGCCCTATCCCTATTAATACCAGGAGTGTTGTGATCTTCCTGCATGCAGTGCCCTATCCCTATTAATACCAGGAGTGTTGTGATCTTCCTGCATGCAGTGCCCTATCCCTGATATCGGGATGTGTGCAAGAAGATCACAACACCCCCGGTATCAGGAATAGGGCACTGTGTGCAGGAAGATCACAACACCCCCAGTATCAGGAATAGGGCACTGTGTGCAGGAAGATCACAACACCCCTGGTATTAGGGATAGGGCACTGTGTGCAGGAAGATCACAACACTCCTGGTATTAATAGGGATAGGGCACTGTGTGCAGGAAGATCACAATACCCCTGGTATCAGGGTTAGGGCACAAGTTCTAGTCACATTGACTGATCACATTACTTGTTTTGTCAAGCTACCAACTGTTTCCATTTCCCATCCCCCATATACTGTCAGTAGGAAACTTGGTAACATGAATAAATAAGAGGGCAGCCAATAGGAATACATATTCATTCCTAAACTGACCTTAACTGACCTGAAAAGTGTCAAATTGTATCATTTTCAGTTAGTGCGCACTAACTCCCAGTTAGTGCGCACTAACTCCCGTTAGTGCGCACTAACTCGAGTTAGTGCGCACTAATCGGAAAAAACGATTTTTAACGATTTTTTAACTAAAAAATCGTGCCTAAGACGATTTTCTTGCCCTGCCACACGATTTCTATCATTAAGACGATATGGAAAACGATTCACATCCCTAATATCCTCTACCTGATAGGTAATGTCCATTTTTAAAGATGGCACCGGCCATCCAGTGCTCCCTCCATGTGACAGGGGCCGGCCAATGGCACAGATACCCTGTCACATGGTAAGGGCAAAGGGCCATCGGAGCCATTTTGATTAGTGGCAGCCGACAGCCCGGGAGAGGGAGATCGCTCCCGGGACCCCCCCTGGACCACCAGGCACCTGTAAAATGTTTTTTGGGGGGTCGGGAGGGTGGGGGAAGCTAAGGGATTAGTTTTAAAGGGTCGGCGCAGCCGATAAACAAAACCGCGATCGGGCTGGACGAAAAAAAACCCCACAATGTGAATCGGAATCGGATCGGATTCCGGTTCCGATTCACATCTCTAATAAATCCCTATCTAGTATCAGAATGTTATGGCTAGTCTCTCTCTCTCTCTCTCTCTCTCCCCCATAATGCTACTGAAAAAGGTGTAATTAAAGCCATGCAATAGGGCTTCAGTAAACCCACTCCTCCTCTTTTTCTGATTTGCATTGCACCCTACATTATGGTGCTATCGCATGCGTTAAAGGGTTTTCGCATGTGATAAGCCCTTAACGCATGCGGAAACACCTTATAGCATTTTGATAAATGACCCCATGAATTTGATATTCAAATTGGGAAACTTTGAGCAGATACAATTGAAAGATCCAAGCATTTAGAAGTAAAAAAAAAATAGTCAATCCTAGATTACAAATTGGTGAGAAAAAGCAAAAAGGTGTAATTTCTGTCTGTTGTGTGTAGCAATCTCCAAGGATCAGTAAAACCAAAACAAGAAATCATAGCCTAATGAAGAAAACTTTCATTTACATTTAGATTGGCTGTCTAAAAATAAGTCTAAATGTTTATTGAAATCTCACCCTAAAATTATAGGAACTGTTACATTCTCCATAAGTACAGAAGAGAAAGAGTGAAAAAACAGGATCATCAATATTTTGATCATATATGTTAAGGAAAAAAATTGCATTAGAATGAATAATAATCAAAATAGAAACCCATGTATCATCAGGATCATAATCTTGATATAGAATCAAACATCCAACTTAGAGAATCATTACACCTCTCCTCTTGACTGCTGGAGCAATAACTAACTAGATCCCCAATCTATTCTTGTTTTAATTTAATCAACTCAACTAAGAACAGATGTGTTTCTTGCAGAATAACCACATCAGGATAAAAGATTTGAGAAAACTTAGAACCTTCTTCTTTTTAATAAAATGACTGAGACTATTTACATTCAGTGACACATGCTTAAGATTGGATCCAGCAGTCAACAAGATATAGAAAAGAAGGCGAGATCATAACATAAAACAATCCCCCATAGCAAACCTACACTAAAGATTAGCAGTACATTCAGCCATTTATCACAAGAAAGACATTGGAAAGGAAAACAAGTTGACAGATAAATCCTCTCTGAAATATCAAAAATACTAAGCAGAGGAAGAAAAAATCTTGTTGACCCTTACAAGGTGACTCAGCCAAGTATAACAACATGGCCTCGTGGTCCAAGAAGAAAAATTTCAACCTCATGAGGCTAGCAAAACATGATTCAAATAGCATTCACATAAAGAAATATACATATAGACATGTATGGGGTGATAAAGACAAAATTAAAAAGAGAAAATAAAAAAAACCAATAGTATACACCAATGCCAAATGAAATAATTAAAAAATGATATTAAGTGCTGTGCCAATGCCATATCTGCAACAGAAAAATGCAGACAAGGGGGACAATGCATCACAGCAGTAATCATATAATGAAACAAGAAAGCTCTCTCTATAATTATTTAACATGAGTTCAATACTGCTAGGTTACTAGAAACAGATGTGGTCCAAAGATAAAGAGCTCAGGGTAATTCTGTCTCTCTACGAAGGAACAAAAAATACTTTCTTCGATTTTGTTTAAAAAGTGCCACCTATTTGCTTCATAAAGTCTCCTTTAGTCCTATTACTATTGGAAAGGAAAACTAACCATTCCTTATTTAACTCTTCTACTCCATACATGATTTTATAGACCTCTATCATATCTCTTCTCAGCCTTCTCTTTTCCAGGCTGAAGAGCCCTAACCTGGTTAGCCTTTCTTCATAGTGGAGCTATTCCAGCCTCTTTATTATTTTGGTCACCTTATTCTGTACCTTTTCTAGTTTTGCTATTACTTTATTGAAATGGGGTAAACAGACCATGAGTATGGTGTGTACTTCTCGTTGCCCCATCTCAAAAACGTTATAGCAGAATACAAAGATACAGAGAAAGTATATTTTTCCATTCAGCACAAAATTAAATTGTGGAATTTGTTGCCAGAGGATGTGTTGAAAGCAGTTAGCATACCTGGGTTTAAAAAGGGTTTAGACAAGTTCTTGGAGGAAAAATCCATAAAACACTATTAGCCATGTAGACTTGGAAAAGCCACTACTTATCCCTGGTTATGATCCTATGGTACTTGTGATCTGGATTGGCCACTGTTGGAGACAAGATGCTGGGCATGATGGAGTTTTGGTCTGACCCAATATGGCAATTTGTTATGGTTGGCGGTTTGCGGGATGCCCCTGCAAGCCGCCTCATTTACCCCCAATGCAGCCTCAGAGCGACACCTGCACGGACGCCGTCCCCTCCCATTGTCACTGCTGAGCATGGCATGGTCGCCTGCTGGAGCCAGCTCCCACATCCCTGACAACCCTCCAATTAAAGGGGCCATGGGGGAAAATCCACATCCACGCCCATTGTTGACATCAGATGCTGTCTCCTACATAAACCCTGCTTGAACACTTTATTGGTGCCTCAGCAACAGGTCCCCTGGTGTCCAAGTGTTCCAGTGTGTTTTACTAGTACTGTCTTGTGCCTTGTTTGTGCCTTGCCTGCTCCTGTCTTGTTTTTCTGTCTCTTTGTTGCCTTTCCTTGCCTTGTCCTCCATCCATCCGGTCCTTGTTCCCTGTTCCCACTTGTGCCCTGTCTTGCTTGTCTTCCTTGTCCTGGTTGCCTTGTTTGTTTTGTTGCCTTGTCTGACATGTTTGTCTCAGATTGATTCTCAGGAATCTTGACCTCAGCCTGGCTCCTGACCTCTGCTGCCTGCCATGGCCTCTGGTTTGGTACCTGTTCTGCTTTCTGCTGCCTGCCATGACCCATGCTTGAAATGGACACTCAATCGGAATAGCCCTAGGGACCCACCTAAGTCTTGCTGGCTGCCAGAACTCAAGGATGCTACCTGTCGGGAGGCGGCTGGTATAGGCGAAGCTCCAGTCAGTCTCGCCCACAGACTTCTCTGCTATCTGCTGGTGTGGGCCTAGTGAGTTCACTCATTAAGTGGGGGCCAATCACACCATAGCCACAAGGGTCCACTTTCTCTGTTGGTATTACACATTTCTTATGTTCTTAGTGATGATTCTGCAGCTGTGCATTTTCTCATGGACTGGCAGATCTTTGTATGCTGCCATTGCAATCCTCTTCTGATGTTTCACATCTTGGTCTAGCTCTGTTGCTTCATACTGGATGTTAGGCACTGGCTGGTCTATGCAGGAAAAAGAGAAGCCCGGGCACATTGTGTTGATAGCAGAAGTACACTCCCTTGTGGACTGTTGAGCCTCTGTACATTGCCATTGCATTCCTTTTCTTATGCATCACAACTCTCTCTGTATGGCCTACTAACCCTTTATCATGCTGGGATCATTGAGTTCCTATCCAGCCAAAGGCTCTGTTGCCATTTGTACTCTCATCTCATCTATGGTGAGGGGTAGTGCTGAATTTGCTAGAGCATTTATGGGATCTAGCCCCCTGGTAGCTGCAATGGTACCTGGTGTTGCTAATATATTGAGGATATCAGGCATGGACTGGTCTATCCATGAGAAGTGGAGGTTTACCATCTGACTCTCTTCTTCAGTCTCAGTTTGCAGCTTCTGGCTTTCAATGGGGTGAACAGCAAGTTTCATGAGAGGTTTTTCCTGGGGCAATATCTCCTCATATGCAATCCAGATCTCTTCAGCTGTGCCCAGTGTGGCTGGCTGATCTGCCTCCATCTTCTGTTGCTGCTCACTTGCCAAAAAAATGCATGTTAATAGTGATGCTTGATTAAACTGCATTTTATTTCCCTGCATGGAAGAGTGTCCAGAAACCTAATGGATAGCAGTGCCCAACCAATTACATCAGATGTTACCTCTGGTCACATTTTCCAACCAATAATAAACAATGCAGCAATATCAAGCACCAATCTCACTTTATGCTGTTTTTTACCAGGGATTTCTGCATTAATCTTATTTTTTTGTGCAGATTATTGACTTTACTCAAGTATTGTGCATGGTTTTTCATTTACTACTTTTTTTTATACTGACATCCTAGCATTAACTTACTGCATCCCATGGAAACAAAAACCTGTACAAAACTTTAGCCTACATTTTACCATGGGAGGGCAGGAAGGCTATCCAATCTGGCAGGGGAGGGGTAATAATCAATTGACAGGTGAACTGAGCTGGGCAGTGAGAGGAGCCTAGCCTGCTGAGAAGAGGTGAGGAACAGTGAAGGGATGGGTGAGCCGAACCTGCAGGAAAGAAGAGCTAACTGGGGTGAGGGAGAGATGGGGAAAGGAACTAGGAGTAGTTTGAATCAAAGGGAAACAGGGAAAAGAGGGGGCAGAGGAGTATTAAACCTCCCACTAGCAAATAGAACATAAATGATTTATTTAAAACATATTTATGAATCACCTTTCCGAATTTACAAAATGTTGCGAGCACAAGGGGTGCAGTCACTTGCTTGAGGGAAAATGTGAGCCCTTGGCCCATGGCATGCCCCCAGAGAGGAGCCCCGAGGCATGTACCATGGGAGGCGAGTGTATCCATACACTGGCATAACAAGGAGCATAGCTTGAGGCGAAGAGCGTAACTTGGAGCATGGAGCATAGCTTGGATCACTCAGGTCTATGCTGAACCTGCACGCACCCAATAACGCAATGCTGGTCTCAAGAGTAGCCCTCTGGCCACTTGATAGACCTTTTGGACTCACCGCTTGAGAACGACAAGTGCGTCAGGTCAGACGAAGGCTGAGGGCAGGATGGACATGGATTTGAGATGATGACTTGAGGAACTTGGAAGACTCAAGACGAGAACTCGAGGAACTTGGAAGACTCAGACAAGGATGGAACTCAGGACCAAGGGCACTGCACCTCAGCACACCCTACATAGACCCCTTTGGGCTGGTCGCGGACCATGCTGTCCCACTGCGTGCCCTACACAACCCTCCACAGGTTGGTCACGGACCATGCAGGATTCGGGACAGGCTCAGGACTGAGGAAAGGATGAGGACAGGAGTCAGGACATCTCTTGAAGCAAGGCTTGGAACTATTCTGGTTGGACCATCCAGGAGATCGGAACAGGAATGGCCTCCAAAGATCTGGTCCAGTGAAGATGGACTTGGAGACAGGGCCTGTGCTAGGAAGCACCCTACACAGCCACCCCCCCTCCCCCCGGGCTGGTCATGGGCCACAACGCTAGCTTGCCTGGAAGAAGGATGAGAAAGGATCCGAAATTCTGACCAAAGACCGAAGTCAGGAACATCCAGGACTTTATGGAGACGAGATGGAGAACCGAAGACTTGGACAAGGAACGGACGAGACCAGGAACATGGAATAGACCATACAAGGAGCTCCGATGAGGAACAAGAAGACCCAGAACATTGAACAGGTACTTGGGAACCGGAACACAAGGTTCAGGAACATCCAACGAAGAACATGGAACCACCTAGACAGACTTAGATCATGGAGGGCCTTGCAGGATGAAGAGACCATGAACAACCATGAGGATCCATTGTGAAGGCCCTGAGGAGCTGGCGAAGAGCCCTTTTATAGGGCTGTATGCAGGATGAGGTGCTGATGTCATCAGATGGGGGTGCAGGGCTTTTCCTGCCATGGACCCTTTAAATATTCAAAAGAGGCACGCATGCGTGCTTATGTGGGAGGCAGAGACAGGCAGGAGCAGCAATGTCGGTGGCTCCAGCCACAAAGAGAAGGCAGGGTTGGCGTCCAGCCGGCAGGCAGGGTCAGCAGCTCCCAGCCATGAAGAAGAAGTGCTGGTGGCGGTCTGACCGCGAAGATGAAGGTAGCAGTGGCAGGCAGCAGCAGTGACGGCACTCGGGCCACAATGAGGGAGGCGTGACGGCATCAAGGCCACATGGGAGTGGCAGCATGGCAGCAGCTCCAGCCTCGAAGGAAGCACAGAGCTGGCATCTAGCCGGTAGATAGTGTCAGTGGCTCCACAGCCACGAAGAAGGCAGCGGCATCGGGGCAGCAGAAGGCATGGCCATCCCAGGGAGGTGAGAGAGCTGCTCGTGGACCTGTCCCACGGCAGCAGTCATAACACAAAATTACTCAAAGTGATGTGGGAGAGAAAACTTATAAAATAACAGAATTACTAAGGAGGGGACGGTAAGAAAAGCTAAAAAAGGGGAGAGAGGGAAGAAAAGATTAGGTGAAAGCGAGAGAAAACGGTAGCAGTAGAGAGAGTGTGATGTGGATGAGCTGAAGATTATGGTATGGACAATTTGCAGGGGGAAGAAGGGAGAGACTGGTGGCAAGGAGACTGGAGGTGAGCTGCGGCTGAGGGAGGAGAGAGACTGGTAGGCCTTTCAGTGCTTCTTTTAGTCACACAAGGCTTCCCTGGATCCATGTCACCTGCTCTGCTCTACACATTTAGGGGACAATTTGCAAAGGAATTTCCACAGGATTACAGGTGAGTGTCACCAAAGTCCTCTACAGGTATTCAGAAGCTTGAGGCTGAAGCATTGTTTGAGCCTGAAAAGCTTTTTTCAGCTGGCTCATTATTATATTTTGAGTACTCAGCTTTGAAAGCAGTACCAAACTATTTGCAGTCATTGCAGTGTCTATACAACTGGGTGATTGCAGAGGTGGGAAAGGTCAGATGCCCATGCTCTTCTGTGCCAGGATGGTCAGAATCTTTCCTAGGTCTTCCCTTTTGCATGCTCCCTTAGGTCCCAAACCACATCCCCTGAAGCCGCTCCTTGAAGATCTTAACTGGCACATAAGACCTAAATCTACAGTCATCCCAGTTTCCTGTTCTCCTTTGAGCTCTTCTCCTGGATTGTAGTAGTACTCCCTCATCTTTCCTCTGCTCTAGCAAGGAAGTCTTATGAGCCAAGCTTAGATGTAAACCCCTTGGAAGGCAGAAGAAAAGAACTGAGAAGACTCAGTTTAGCATCCTCCCACAATTTAGCTTGTGCTCAGCATAACTGGCTCATACTGTTTAACCAATCCATGTTTGAGTTTTCATAAGGCAAGAATAGAGTAAGCATATTATTTCTGATATTTTTCTTTTTTTTTCTTTTTTTTTTTTACCATGAATAGGCTCTTTTGACATCACTTGTTAAGTGGCTTTTTAACATGTCAACTACATTTTTTGTGAACTGATGCTAAAATTGTTTTTGCACAATTTTTGTTGCCTAGGTCTCACTATCTCATGGTGGGTTAAACAGCTCTAGTAAGATCTAAAGGGAGGGTAATTTTCAAAAGGACTTTTGCAGATAAAACAGCCTTTTATATGCAAAATGGGCTTTTATAAAATTTCCCGCTTGATATGCAGGTAAACTTTTATGCATATGTCATGTGCACCTAATTTTACCCAGACTAAACAGAATCATTCCTGGGAGAAGAGCTGGAGAGGGGTTTTCATTTATGTACAGAATTTTGGATTTTAAAAAAGTATGCACATATATTTTCACAAAAAATTGTGGACAATTTTAGCAGACAGAACTTGTGCAAGTAGATTTGGTGGGAGAATTTTCAAAGCAGACTTCTGAGCGTTAGATCAGTTTGAAAATCGGTGTGACTTATGCTTGTATTGGTTGGCTAATGTGCAGTATTACAAAATTACCTCCTGTTGTACCACTCCATCCAGGATGGCATGTTTTCTATTAGAAAGGATTTCTACGTAGTCTCCTTGGCTGCTGATTAAACTAAATAATTATCCTGCTCAGAATTAATAGTGCCCAGAAACTCCCATAGGAAAATGAAATCTTAAAGAAGAAACATCAGTGACTTGACTGGAAAACAATTGATTTATCCAGGATCTGAAAGTATTCACATCAAATGTACTGAGAGTCCCTGCTGTGCCATTGAAAAGATATACAGCTTATGTACAAGCCCCTGCAGGAAATCATCTAGTTTTAAAGAAATGTTCTGACCTTCTTCCCTGCTGTGCCACATAAAACATATGAAATGGAATATCCTGTGAAGTGGAATCATTTTCTAGTGCAAGCTCTAAAGCTGAAGTTGCTATCATAGGGCTGTGCATAATGAAGGATCATTAAAGAAGAAGAATTGAGAAGGAAGAGGCAGCAGCCAAAAATCAGCATTAAAAGACAGGCAGGAGGAATGTCCTAGTAGGAATCAGAAGGATGTAGTTTCCTAATCAGCAAGGGTTCTAGCAGCATGAGCAATTCTAAGAGTGTTGTCAAAGACATCACCAGAGGGACACTATACAACGTAAATGAATTCTGTTTTATTTTATTTTCTCTCCCTACCTCCTTCCTCATGATTGAACTCTGCTCATGGAGCAAGTCTCTCTTATCTGTGCCCTTTGCCTCCACCACCAACTCTTTTTTTTAACTTTTTATTTATGCAAATCAAATATACAATCAAGAATAGCCTTGACATAGGAAAAACACAGGTAGTCATCAATATTAAAAAATTAAAGGAAAAAGAAAACAAAAAATAACGTCTGACTCCTGATCTATATTCAGGGAACCATTGGTTTCCCTTACTACGAGGAACATACTCAGTTGCTGGGGAGGTTCATTGCAGAAACTACTAAAGAGAGGTTTGGGGTTTACGCCCCCATGTGGAAACTGCAGATGGTGTGACCTAGCTGTTTATCATCCTCAAGCACCAGCAATCCTCATGAAGTTTTAGTTCAGCTTCTGTTTAAGTAGGTCATGGATTTTGGGTTAGCCTTTCAGGAGGACAGGAGCTTGTGGTCTCCTGTCCCATTATTTTTCCCTTATTTATTGAAAAGGAGTTGGGGATTTTCCCTTTTGGGTCAGCCTCTCATCATCTTGGTGAAGATTTGACATCATTTGGAGTGAGGGAAGTCTCACAAAGATGAAATTTTGTACTATGTTATCTTACCCTAGCTTGATGGTACCCTGATATAGAGTCCTTCAAGCTAGGGTGAGAGAACATAGTAGAAATTTCATCTTTGAGAGACTTTCCTCACTCCAAATGATGTCAAATCTCCACCGAGGTGTACTGTGCTGTTCGTATGTCTCACACTGCATGAGAAACTGGCCCCGAAACCATAAACCATCTCCAATACCTCACCTTGATCTATCAGATGGCCTCCTATAGAGATATAAATACTTCACTACTATGAGAGTCTCTCTCCTTATCATAGGGCATGCTAAGTTTACAGCACAAGTGGTGCAGTAATTTCCATAAACAAACCCCTTTTTCTTAATGCAGGCATTATCAATGCATTAGTAATGAATTTTGATGGATCTAGGGGTAAATATTATGCTGCTAATGAGTTACCAGAACAAAATTTAGTCAAGGAGAGAGGTAAAATTTTGAAATCTCAGGGGTTTTTTTTTTCTTGAAAACCCTTTGAATATTATCCTCTGCTTAGTTTTGCCATAAATGTGATATGTACTAACCATTTTTACCATACGCACAGAGGAAAATTTCCAAAAGATATTTGCCTAGTAAAAATGCAGGACTAAAAATTGCCCCCTCCTCCCTTGCAAATAAAAGGGGAAGGGGTGGGGAAAGATGTTGCTGGCCTACAGTGCCTAGGAATTTCCTTTTGAAATTCCCACGTCATTTACAGCACAGATTTTGTACCTATTGCATGGTACAGTCCATGTTGCAGGCCAGCCCCAGATTTTCAAAGGTACCTAAAGTACCCAGTAGCATCATCTCTAGATCAATCAATGCTGCTACTCATAGGATTATGAAATGACTACTTTGCAGTCCTTCTCCAAAACCCAGCTGTTCTCCCAACTAGGTAGCAAATATTGCACCAAATTTTAGCACTTTTTTTGGACGGGGTGTATTAAATTATCTAATTATGGTTTTTTAATTGGTACATTATATTTTCTCTTTAAGAAAGTTAGTGCAGTTGAGTTTAATAGAAAATAAAACATATGTGAATTGTGTTTGGCTCCATTGCAAGTTTCCAGTGTTTAGTTGGAAGAATGCCGGAAATCCTTCCAGAACACTGTGAATGGCACAGACACAGCAGAACCTCCTATATAACCTTTAATAATGAACATGTTCTGCTTATTTGGAATCACTGGATATTGATAAACCAGCCGTGAAGCTTATTAAAGTCATTAATTTGCTGCATGCTCTCTAAATATTCTAGTTGCTTGTTTACATAATAAGCACTATTTATATTTTCTGCAACAGAGAAAATTAACTGCCTACTGCTATTATAATTATTCAAGATACTAAAATACCAGTTTCTGCAACTGTGATGATTCATAGTACAAGCAACATGATTTTGATATGAGGATAATAATTCAGTTAATTAACACATCATGATTTTCTGCAGGAAATGGAGACGTGGATTTTAGGAGTAACCTGGGAAACTTTGAATGGCATGGGACAATAGTCACACACAGAGGGGTGAGGATATGAGAATAATGGTCACAAATATATTACAGGAGAGTGTTGCATATATTAAATAGGGATATGCATTTGTTTCAAATGAATTTAAGAAATGTGATGAATAAGGGCAATTCGTTTCATTCAGGGGCCTCGAAATAAATCGGGGCCCCTCAAATGAAACAAACCTAGTTCATTGCATTTGTTTGAAATGAATGCTTTGGGCTAAACCTAGGCCCGAGACTGGGATATCATCTAAGGCATCGGCTGAGGCCCAAAGCAGGGGCAGCGGCCTACACAATAGCACAACACCAGCACATCGGCCTACGCCTAGGCCCAAAGTTGGGACAACACCTACAGCATAGGCCAAGACCCAGAGTAGGGGCCATAGCCCAGGCTCAAGTGTGATGTGGGGGTCTCAGGCTAGGCCCAGGCTGATTATGGACCCTCGACCATAAGAACATAAGAACATGCTATACTAGGTCAGACCAAGGGTCCATCAAGCCCAGCATCCTGTTTCCAACAGTGGCCAAGCCAGGCCACAAGAACCTGGCAAGTACCCAAAAACTATTTCATGTTACCGTTGCTAGTAATAGCAGTGGCTATTTTCTAAGTCAACTTAAATAATAGCAGGTAATGGACTTCTCCTCCAAGAACTTATCCAATCCTTTTTTAAACACAGCTATACTAACTGCACTAACCACATCCTCTGGCAACAAATTCCAGAGTTTAATTGTGCGTTGAGTGAAGAAGAACTTTCTCCGATTAGTTTTAAATGTGCCACATGCTAACTTCATGGAGTGTCCCCTAGTCTTTCGATTATCTGAAAGACTATAGACCTGAACTAGTTTTTACCTAATCCGTTGGGTATCCAATGGCAAGGCCAGCCTCAGGACCCGACACCTAGGCCTCGGCCTATGCCAGAACCTAGACCCAGGCCTGATGCCAAGACCCAGTCCAGAGACAGGGTCCCGACGCTGGTGCCTCATCACGGACCAATGCCAGACACTGTGACCAGGCCTGGAGACAGGGTCTTGACTCTGGGAGCTTGACCTAGACCCAGGTTCAATGCCTCAGTGTAAGCTGGTGCCCAGAACCAGGCATAACTCTACGACCCAGCTGGGTCTGGGCTTCAGACCGGCTGGAGCCCAGACCCAGACTCAATGCTGTGATCCAGCCTGGAAGACCAGCCGCAGGCCTGGAGGCTGGGTCCCAATGCTGAGTCCCGACATTGCAACCTGACTCAGAGGCTGAGTTCTGATGCCTAGATCTCAGTCTAGGCTGGCACCTGGATACAGGTCTGATGCCATGACCTCGCCCTGAAGCCAGTTCTAGATGCTGGGGCCTCATCTAGGACTCAGGCCTGATGCTGCAATCTGACCCAGACTCTGGGTCCTGAAGCCTGGGTCTAGGCCTAGGCCAGTATCTGGATTCAGGTCCAATGCCATGACCTGATCTAAAGGCCAGGTTCTGATGCCTGTGCCTCAGTCTAGGCCAGAGTCTGGACCCAGGCCTGTTGCTGCAACACAGTCTGGAGTTCTAGCACAACCCCAGTGTATGGCGTCAGAAGAAAGAAAAGGATGACATGGAAGGAGCTGCGAGGCACTCCCACCCCCATGGCTTCACCACATTTTCATGGTCAATAGTTAGTAGCCTGCTAGGAGCAAGTTCAGTGTAGTACAGTGTTTAGAAAGGAATTGGGATCTGCAGTGCCGGAATATAACTGATCTGCCCTCTAGTTTTGGCAGGTCTGCTGGAGGGTCTGTTCAGTTTATTTTTGGAGAGAGTAGTAGTTCTGCAGAGCTAGAGAAGGATGAATGTTTTTCTTTTATGGTGAAAATAGGGCGGAGTTGGGAAATTATAGGCTGGTTAGCCTCACTTCAATGATGGAAGAGTTAATGGAGATTCTAGTGAAGGAGAAGATAATGAAGTATTTGCTGAATATTATCCTGAGATAGAACAGGTTTACAGATGTCAAATACATAATGAAATCCAACATAGACTAATTGTCTACAAAAGGGCATTACATATACAAACTACCAATTGCTACTGCCACTTCCCCACCAAGACACTACCACTCCACAAATCATAATCCCAATTCTAATCTGGGGGTCCTGTTGGAATCCCCCTTTGAGATGCATACATTTGTTTCAACAGTGGTACAAAAAAAACTTACTTTAAGCTTAAACAAGCACAGAGGTTTTATCCTTTATTAGGGACATAAGCTTTTCAAATAGTCTCTCAGCTACCCCAAATTTCCCTGCTCAATTATTATAACTGTCTTCTGATAGGGCTTTCTGTTAAGGAGTCTCAGATTACAAATTTTTGAGAATATGGCTATAAGGGTTCAATTGTTTGGTTTCATAGGTATAGTGCAGTACCACTGCTGCATAGACTGCATTGGCTTCCAGAAGTAGTAAGGGCCAAGCTTAAATTGGGAACTCTGATCTTTCGGGTCTGAGGTACAAATGTACTGTCCAAGATAGGTTTTAAAATCCAGCTAAAGGCTTTGCTGGAAGTGCCCTCAATCCATTCGATTAAGAAGGTTTTCAAAACCAGCTGGCTGGTGCCATTTTTTTCCATAGACCATGCAGGGCCCAGAGCCTAGGGGACACACTGGGCTTCATTAAGCCACTAGGGATTTAAAGATAGGGCCAAGAGAGTTGTCAGAGGGTGTGCTAAAGGAAGGTCTGGAGGCCTGGGTGTTCCAGAGGCCTGGGAGTTGGGGTATTTTGAAAAAGGGGCGGAGTCTGCACCATGTGGCTTTAAAATATTTTTTACATTTTTCTTCCACTTGGGCTGCCTCTAGGGGTGACAGGAGCATGGAGCATGAGGGTTTCAAAAGACCCCTGGGCTATTTTGATACTTGAGGGAAACTTTGGGTCACTGAGACCCTTTAACTCACTGCCCCAGGAGTATCAGAATTCACATTAGCACCCTGATGCACCTGGGGAAAGTTAGCTACAATTCCAGAGTTGTAGCTAACTTTCATGAAAATATCACAGCTTGTGATTTTTCAGGCAAGCTACCTTATTTTATATATATGGTATTGCCTAGTAAAGAACTGCTTTGCCTGCAAAGAGGGTCATTACTGTATTTGCGTTACTGGGGGGACAATGCTTGTATAACTAAGCCATTTACTATGTGGTAAACATCTAGCACAGCTATGTAAATATACCTTTAAGTTTGTGACTTGCTCGAAGTCACATAAAGCATCAGCATGATTTGAACCATGGCCTCTCTAATTCTCAAAAAACAAATCGGAAGCCGATCCAGTTGGCTGTGATACAGCTCTGTGATACAGCTCTATGAGCGAAACTCGGCCAGAGTCGGGCATTGAAATAAAGGGCTTCTTCTGATCGTCCGATTCTCATTGTCTTTACTCTCTAATTCTCAGCCTGCTATTCTAGTCACTTCATTAGTTTTCATATTGTTGTACACTGCACTGAGCAGTGGTTTTGCATTATCAGACCGATACAGTAAAAATTGCGGGAGAGCGGGCGAGCGCAGGCCACTCTCCTGTGCGCGCGATTCAGTAAATTAATTTATTTAAATTAGGGCCCACGGTAATAGGGGGTAAAGCTAGCGCGTCGAAAACGCACGTCCAAATGCGGTTTAACACTGCGTTCCGCCGGGGTCTGCACCATGTGGCACTGTACTGTATCTGCCCGTTTATTAGTAATAAATGAGAAAAAAAGAAATTTAGGAGCCTCCAGGGATGAAATCCAAAGAAGCATAGTTTTACCATAAGGAGATCATGTCAAACAAATCTGATCAGGAGCATGTGCTAGATATGGTGAACTTGTATTTCAGCAAACCTAATACTGTCTTGTACAGGGTCCTCATAAATAAACAGAGCAGTATAGAGGTGGGCCTCAAGGTGATAGACTGGATTAGAAACTAAATAAATGACAAAAAGTGATGGCAGATGGAAGTTACTCTGAGGAAAGATGAGTCATTATTGGAGTAACTCAGGGGTAGGTTATGAGGCAAGTTCCTTTCAATGTGTTTATGAGTGATATTGCAGAGTGGTTAGAAGGAAATGTTTGCCCCCTTTGCAGATGGCACAGGGATGTGCAACAGATTGTATACCCCTGTGGAAGTAGACAGAATGAAGCATGATCTAAGAAGACATGAGAAGTGGGCAAATGTATAAAAGTTAAGATTCAATACAAAAAAGTGAAAAATCATGCATTTGGGGGTGCAGAAATCCAATGGAGTGGTACACAATGAGGAGGTGTGATGGAGAAGGGGTATCCATGGTAAGTGAACTACATTTCATAGTGAGAAGCTGAAACTATGGGGTTCTGAGGGTGACATCCCTGAGAGTAGGGTGGGCAGGGCACCAAACTCACCAAGCATCTGAAATGGGCACAAGAGAGGGCGGCTACGTGTTTTTAAATTTTGTTTCGTCTGAGGATTTTGTAATGTTTACTTCGGTTTGGCAAAGGAACTGAACTAAAATAAACATTAATGCCTGAATTTTAAAAGCCCTATGTGTGTAAAATGTGGGGATTATGTGCGTGGGCGGGCCCTGCGCACGCCGCACGCATTTTTGAAAGAGCCTGGCCACATGCGTAACCCCCAATATGCGCAGAAGTGCCGGGCAGAGCTAAAAAGGGGTGGCTGGGGAATTTGGTCTGGACAGGGAGGGGCAGGGCGGGGAGCAGGTTGGGACAGCACCATTTGACGCTATCCTGGAGAAGCAAGCGCCGGCAGCCTACCGGCGCGCGGAGTTTACTTCTGTTCTGAAGGAGCAATAAGTATAAAAACAAAAAAATTGGGGATAGCTAGGGGAGATTTAGGAGTCGGGGAGGAGAGTGGAAGAGGGAGGAAGGATACTTAGGGTTAGGGAAGTTTCCTCCCAGTCCGCTCCTTTATTGGAGCAGACTGGGAGGGACCTGGGCTAAAGCCAGATTGTGTCGCCGCGTGATTCTTTTAAAATCTGGGGGAGGTCACCCATCTGTACATACACATGTGGACATTAAAATCCAGCACGCATGTGCACATGGGAATCGCATTTGATAACATGCGAGCGCCGATGCTCGAATGTTATAAAATAGCAGCATCTATGTGCACGCGCCAGGAACCACGAGCTTATGGACACGCGCGCGGGCCATTTAAAATCTACCCCTAAATGAAATAGATAAAAAAAAAATCAAATGACATTTTGTTTGCCTGCACATTCTTATTATACAGATACATCCCAGTTTTATGCATGTAAATGGCCTTTAAAAAGGAAGTTATGTGCATTAAAGTATGCCAAAAAGCAATTTTAGGCATAATTTTATGTACACTACAATAAGACATTCTGGGGCAGAGTTCGAGCAGGTAGATGATTTGTGTGCAAATTTTCAATTTTCAAAAGTATGAGTATAAATATACACAAACAAAGTTTAATTTTAAGTAAGTCTGTCAGTGTTGATTCTGTGCACCCCTGAAATTTTTAAATCTGATTTATGCTCTTCTGTTGCAGGCAGGATGGGCCAAGCTTCCTTTCATGCTGTTCACTCACTGGCAGGATGAATTGTTCCAGCAGCCCTTGTTTTTTCTGGTGCCCTTTGGTCATCGGCAGGATGGGTTCAGCCAGTGGACCTAGGCCTCTATCAGCACTCTTTAGCCACCAAGATGGGTGCAATCAGTGGCCATAGACATCCTCCCATTATCTGGCTGTCCCCCAAGGTATGATACGCTAGGCAACTTCCTAGTTCACCTAATGGAAGCACTGGCCCTGATACCACTGCGAGGACAGTATTTCCGTTGAATTAGGAAAACAAGTGGACAAAGTTGTGGGGTTATAATGCTGACTCACTCAATTGAAGCCTGATGTTATATCATCCGTAAAGCTAACACAGCCATCCCATGCCACTCCTAATGCTAAGCTCTGCATCATGCTGCTGGTTTCATAGTGTCTTATTGGCTGTACATTGCACACATTACCAATGACATCATACACATGCGCCACACGGTCTCTCTTCCTTGATGTGCTTCCCTTACCACCATTTTCTGAATGCGGGAAAGGCCACCATTTTCTTAAGTTTTGCAGTTTTCTTCCCCACTTCTTTCCAATGCAACATGGCTGCAAAATATCAAATTTCTTATCGGTAGCACACATTTTCAGTTTCACTGCCTTTGATTGCCAAGTTTGGTGCCATTATATATAACCCATTTTTAGTGGATTTGACAATATCCTGAGGATCCATACATGAATTTATTTCTGAGGCTAACTCTTCTGCCACTTCCACAAATCTTTTAATCCTAAATGGTAGGTTCTTTCCATGGGGGCAATGATATCCTTCTAGTCCCAGATGGTGTAGTGACTTCCCTTTATGTATTTATTTATTTATTTATAGATTCTTCTATACCGTGGTACGTATAGCTATACATCACCTCGGTTTACAGTGAAACAATAAATTAGCAACAGGCTTTACATATAACAGTTTACACAGTAAAACATATAACAGCAACAGGCTTTACAGAAAACATTAGGTTTCAAGGGTAATATGCTAACATCATTAACAATCATAACTATAAAATATTAAAAATCAAGTATAACGCAGGAGTAAATTAACTGACCAAGGCAAGACCAAAGTCAAGTTAAAGTCAATATCTAGAGATGTTATATGCTGATAACATGCTTTTTAGGATGGTGCTGCAGGGAACAGGCAGGACATAGTATTGGGTGTTCAAAATAAACTTTACTGTGATTCTTCTGAATAAATAAATGTCCAATCAATTGAGTAACTGTTCCTTTACATCTCACTGCGGAATTTACAGTGCATGTGTCCTCAATACCTGATCCTGGGTTGGAGCTCATGCCTCAAAAAGTGAGAGAATAAGGTATCCCAGATAGGCAGGAAAATCCCTATGATTGTGGCGGATCCCCTGAGTCTCAAAATCATAAAAAGTGTCCACATGAATCCTGATCTTCCCCAGCCTGTGTCCTGTGTCCCAAGGGTGGAGATCCAGATGGGGGTCTTCAAAACCTTGCTTCTATTCCTCGGACTAGGTCTGCTGCTAAACAAACAGGCTAATTTATCCCATCTTGCACTGTGAGGAGAGGTGACATTAAACCTCCACAAACCAAAAAGGGCAAAACAATTTCAAAGCCAAAAATGCTTCTGCTGAGGTGATGAGTCACTGCTGCCCTTCCTCTTCAGGGGAAGGAGTACGCAAGTCTTCTCATTCTTGACCCCTGGATTCGGGTCTTGACCCTCACCAAAGAAGAGCCAGAGTCTCATCCATGTAACTCTGAAGAAACTTCCCAAAATGTAACCAAAGTCTCTTTGTCCTAAACTGGAGGCAGACCCAGACAGGCATGTGATGCATTGCAGGAATCTCCTCAAAACAAATAGCTGTCAAAATCGCCTCCTTATTCTCTAGAAGCCAACTCAAAATGACCGTATTATCTAAACCACTACCCTTCACAGCCAGCTGCAAGGGGAGGTGCAGTAAGGAAATAGTTTCTCCCACTAAACTGTAATATCTAGGGCAGGGATCTAGGGCCATTTGGTGGAGGCCAGGAGGCTCTACATTTGGTAATCACATTTTCTTGCATCTGTAAATAACAGTGATGTACAAAAAAAGTAAAACTCAACTATCAGTAAAACCTAACCAAATGTACAAATACAATTAAAAATTAAACAGCACAAAATGAACACCAATAAGCTAGGTGGAGAGAACATTGCACAAATCTCATCTTGGAGTGAGTTTCCTCACTCCGAAGGCCAGCAAATCTTCACAAGAGACCACTGTTCTGTTCATACTAGGGATGTGAATCGTGTCCTCGATCGTCTTAACGATCGATTTCGGCTGGGAGGGGGAGGGAATCGTATTGTTGCCGTTTGGGGGGGTAAAATATCGTGAAAAATCGTTAAAATCGAAAAATCAAAAAATCAAAAAACCGGCACATTAAAACCCCCTAAAACCCACCCCCGACCCTTTAAATTAAATCCCCCACCCTCCCGAACCCCCCCCCCCCCAAATAACTTAAATAACCTGCGGGTCCAGCGGCGGTCCGGAACGGCAGCGGTCCGGAACGGGCTCCTGCTCTGAATCTTGTCGTCTTCAGCCGGCGCCATTTTCCAAAATGGCGCCGAAAAATGGCGGCGGCCATAGACGAAAAAGATTGGATGGCAGGAGGTCCTTCCGGACCCCCGCTGGACTTTTGGCAAGTCTCGTGGGGGTCAGGAGGCCCCCCACAAGCTGGCCAAAAGTTCCTGGAGGTCCAGCGGGGGTCAGGGAGCGATTTCCCGCCACGAATCGTTTTCGTACGGAAAATGGCGCCGGCAGGAGATCGACTGCAGGAGGTCGTTCAGCGAGGCGCCGGAACCCTCGCTGAACGACCTCCTGCAGTCGATCTCCTGCCGGCGCCATTTTCCGTACGAAAACGATTCGCGGCGGGAAATCGCTCCCTGACCCCCGCTGGACCTCCAGGAACTTTTGGCCAGCTTGTGGGGGGCCTCCTGACCCCCACGAGACTTGCCAAAAGTCCAGCGGGGGTCCGGAAGGACCTCCTGCCGTCCAATCTTTTTCGTCTATGGCCGCCGCCATTTTTCGGCGCCATTTTGGAAAATGGCACCGGCTGAAGACGACAAGATTCAGAGCAGGAGCCCGTTCCGGACCGCTGCCGTTCCGGACCGCCGCTGGAACCGCAGGTTATTTAAGTTATTTGGGGGGGGTTCGGGAGGGTGGGGGATTTAATTTAAAGGGTCGGGGGTGGGTTTTAGGGGGTTTTAGTGTGCCGGCTCACGATTCTAACGATTTATAACGATAAATCGTTAGAATCTGTATTGTATTGTGTTCCATAACGGTTTAAGACGATATTAAAATTATCGGACGATAATTTTAATTGTCCTAAAACGATTCACATCCCTAGTTCATACATCTCACGTTGAATGTCAAAGTGGCCCCTACCCCCTACACTAATACGTAACCCTCACCTCGAGTTACTAGGTAGGCCTCCCATAGGGATACAAATACCTGTCTGGGGAGGAGGAACTATAGCAAGTCTGTCTCTCTCTCTCTCTCTCTCTCTCTCTCTCTCTCTCTTTCTCTCTCTCTCTCTCTCTCTCTCTCTCTCTCTCTCTCTCTTTACCGGCATCTAGCACACAATGTAACACAAATGAAAGAGGTGTAGTTAAGAGCTGTGCAGCACACAATAAATCCTCCCTACTTTACATTTGCTCTGCCCCCTGAATACAAAATTAAAAAATCATGTTAACGGCTGTTAGTGTGATTTGTGGAATTATCACATGTGGTAACTCCTTGGAAAATGTGGCCCTAAGTTACATAACTAGCCAAATGTACAGAAAAAATAATATCAATAACATTAAGGCTAAAATAGCATCTACTCATAAGAAAATCATTATTCTGAACAAAAAGCTTTTGAAAACAAGCAAGCCTTTCTAAATGTCAGATACAGTAGTCCATCTTGAGACATAAAAGACAATGGAAAAGAATTCCAGAGACTTGGTGCTAGGTGGGAAAAGTTTATCTTTCTGGTTACTTCCAACTTGATGTGATGATGGGATGGTAAGACTAATATTCCTGCTGGGAAGAGTGTAGTGTGCACATAGGAAAATAGGGTGCAGTTCACCAGGGTAGGGCTTTAAATTTAAGGAATCCAATTTTGAATTGGGGAGTGACCTGATCGTATTTACCTTTATTGAAAATCAGCTTAGCTGCCATATTCTACACTATTTGAAGTCTTCTGGTTTGTTGCACTGTGAGGCTGTGGAACAAAGTGTTGCAATAAGGTGCGAGAATGGACTAAGCTTCACTGAGGCCTCCCCAGGCCCCTCTAAACCCCTTTCCACCACTGAATAAAGCAGTGGGGCCCAAACATAACCTGCTAAACTGAGTCATGCCCAGCAGAGGCTCTGAGATTGGTGGCATTTCGACATCATATGGCGCCAATCAATAAGCTAGCCAGCACAATTTTAAAAAGAATAAATGGGGGCAGGAGTGAGTGGGCATTGCTCCTCCCCCTTTCTTATACCAGGACTCCCATTGAAAAGGTAAGTGGTGCCAGGGAGGTCTCCAATTCTAACACAATTCTCAAGAGATGGAAAGGGACCTGGAGGGGCCTGGCAAGGCAGTGGCTGGGCTCAACACAGCCCTGCTGGGTAGGCCTGGGTCCTGCAGGTTTCTTGATGGATGGGAGGGGAGGGGCCATCATAGGCCCTGTGTTATTTTATTGTATTTTGTTTCATTTTTGGGTTTTTGTAATGTTTATTTCAGTTTGGCAAAGGAACTGAACTAAAATAAACATTAAATGAACTGAAAAAAAACAAAACAACCCAAACCAAAAGACATTTTGTTTGCCTGCACATTCTTAGTATAACCACATACATCCCAGTTTTATGCATGTATTTGGTCTTTGAAAAATTACCCTGGACGTTTTGTGCATAAAAGTATGCATAAAAACTATGATTTTAAGTGTAGTTTCACGTGCACTACAAAGAGACATTCTGGGGCACAGTTGGAATGGAGAGATGATTTATGCGCATACTTTCAATTTTCAAAAATAGGAATGTAAATATACATACAGAAAGTTAAATTTTAGATATGTATGTCAGCATTTGTTCTGTGCACGCCTGCAAATTTTTAAAAGCAGATTTATGTGCATAAATCTGCTTTGGAAAATTCAGGCTAGAATCTGTGGTAAAAAGTACCCGCAGACTTTAATCTATGTGGGCTATATGAAAATTACCCTCCCTGTGAGCTCAGAGAGGTTCTGATGGGCCTGCTAAAGGATCTGTCCCATAGATCCCTGGAGAATGGACCAATTGAACAATATGTATGAGTGGGGCAGTCTGTACAATTTGTCTTATATAAATCTCATAAATGATTTTCCTATATAGACACCAGTGGATTTCTGAGTAATTGTGCTTTGCTGAGAGCACTGTAGTTGAAAACAGCATTTAAAGAGATGGTTTGTTTAAAAATACAAGAGAATTACAGCCTTCCCTGCATTTCAATTATAATGAGAAAGGCTTAGAAAATGGATCATGTTTAGTATTCTGAGCTGATCTGCCTTTTTTGCTTATTCAAGTCTTCTGTGCACACAAGATATTCAACAATATGAACGTGTAGATGTGCTCTGCAGTGTATTATTATCCCTAATTGCCTGAATGTTAAATGCCACAACGAATTAGGATTGTTCCATTATGTTGTAAGATTATGGTAATTTTCCCCTTATTGTATCAGGTTTTATATTATGTAAAGGATTTTCTGAAAAGATATAGTTTTATTTCTGACACTGCATTTTTTTCTGAATAATTTAGTTCTAACTACTAATGTTTAAGGGAGTTTAAATCTATCTCATGCAGCAGCTTTGTGAAGTGTTGAAGAAGAGAAAATGATGTAGGGTTTGTCATAACTCAGCCTGCAGCCTTGCTAACCTGGGTAATTGTTCTTTCATGGAATCTATGAAGCTATATTGGGGATGATGTGGTCAGCACCTGGATATGGACCTTTTCAAGAACACATGGCTCTGCAGAATATAAGAATGGTGAACTGAGGCAAAATGAAGCAATTTCCTGAGTTTAGCAATAAAGAATAATTTTCTGACAAGGGCACTGCCTTTTAGGTTCAAGGTTAAACCAATTAGTCTCCACAGAACTTTATGCATATGTAGAGGCAATAATCCTGAGGTTATTGCTAAATTATAAAAGTGATTGAACAAATTGGGTCTAGAGGCAATACTTTAGAAAAAAACAATTGAGGAAGGGAACTTTAATTACATTTCACAAATATGTCACTGAGGCCTAAAGGGATTTCCTAGATGCAATGCAAATATGAAGAAGAGTATTAGTAGTAAATTTGAGAGCCTGATACCAGACTTGCTATCCCCTGATTTGGAAGGGAGGTTCATTCAGGGATGGTGCAAAAGTATTTGGTATCCTTGAGAAACCATTGGTCATGCAATCTCTCCCCCAATTTACCTATTTAGATCAGCTCCAACACACTGCTTCCTCCTACTAGAGTCAGTGGCTCCAGCACTGTGCTCCCTTCTTTCGTGGTATTGACTCTGGCACAGCATCCCTCTGGGGCTTGCACTGGTGAAATTATGATGTCCCCCAAATTTTGGCAACCCTATTGGAAGCACCAGCCCTGGATTTATATGCACAAGATTAATCCATTTGGATACATTACCCTGAGTGATTCTTTTGTATGAACAGAAATAAGAACAATAAGGGGTGTTTTTTATATTTATTTTATTTATTTATTTAAGTTCTTTTAATATACCGTTGCTCAAGACCAAGTCTTATCGTACCAGTTTGCAATGAAACAAGGGGAAACCATTTAACAACAGTATAGAAGATATTGAAAACGGAAACATTATGGAATATTTTGCCAACAGAAATAGTCATGGCAATAACACCAAATCAATTCAAAATTGAATTGGACAAACTTTCAGAAGAAACCAATAATGGTGGGTATGATGAACTAACTGTATGCTGGGAAAAAATGCTCATGTAGCAATTTTGAGTTAATTGCAATATATGGAGTCAGAAAGGAATATTTTTCATTGCTGCAGAACTGGTTAAAGATGCACAATGTTTTTTGTTTTGCTTTCCTATGGACTTTTAAATAGAGAAAGTGTTGTGATTCTGCCTGTTATGCAGCCTCCCAACCATCAGAGGTCCCTGTGGAGCTGCTCTTACTTTCACTCCAGCCATAGCCTCCGTGATTCCATGACTCAGCAGGGCTCTGCATGAGGTAAAAATAGAAAATCTCGATTTGCTAAAAGTGTATGTTTAAAAGCCTTCTGAAGGACCTGACAAGGGTACCTGCTCTCTCTGAACTGAGATATCATCTGCTTAACTTGGAGTAGGAAGTCCAATTTAGATGAGCAGAGCCGTCATAATCTTAGTAATTGCCCTACTGGGATTTTCATTCTTAAATGAGAAGGATGATGGCTATCGTACTCAACAATGTATTACGATCAGTAATTTTGTGAAAAATAGATAAAGAACCTGAGTTAAATGTAACCATAATGTCCAAAAAAGGAATTTCATAGGAGTGGATGTTAAAGTTAAACTGAAGGTGTCTGTTGCATGAGTTTAACCAATCTAAAAAAATATAAAATTGTACATCTGTCCCAGACCAAATCATAAAAACGTCATCAATGTACCGGAGCCACATGTGAATGAAGGAGGACCAATGAGAGGGGTAAATAAATGATTCCTCAAACTTGTTGACATAAAGGCAGGCTAGACTAGGCGCCATGGTAGCCCCTATGGCGGTGCCTTTAATTTGTTGATAAATATTGGATTGGAATTGAAAATAGTTTCTGGTTAATGCCAAGCATGTGAGTGTGAGTAAAAATGTGGTAGAAGTACGAATGGGATGAGAACGGAGATTGAGAATCTCCTCAATCAAAGTAAGGGTTTCTTCCAGGGGAATGTTTGAGTACAAGGAAACGATGTCTAAAGTGACCAAAAAAGCAGTATTAGGAGGTGCTGGGGAATTATAAAGGACTGTGATAAAATGACTGGAGTCTTTTACGTAACAGCGACTTAAACTGGCAAAGGGTTGTAAAAATAAATCAACACACTGTGACAGTGGTTCTAATACCGAGCCAATACCAGATACAATGGGACGGCCGGGGGGATTCTGAAGGGACTTGTGAATTTTGGGAAGTATGTAAAAAGATGGAGTGCGTGGAAATTCAACTTGCAAAAAATCAGCTTTGCGGGGAGTAATCTGATGAGAGTCATGGGCTTGTTGTACCACATCCCTGATAGAGTTCTGAAATTCACTGGTAGGGTCATTAGCTAAGGGTAAATAGAATTCTGAATCCGATAATTGTTATGTGATTTCAGCTATATAACTAGAACGGTTCATAACAACAATGCCATCCCCCTTGTCAGCAGGTTTAATTATGATGTTGGAATCACTGGCTAAAGAGCTTACAGCCAATTTTTCTGCTATAGAAAGATTATAATGTTCAACAAAAGGGTGCCCTTTTGTTGAACGAAAAACGAATTTTTGAATGAAATTGTTGAATTTTGAACGAATTGTTGAACGAAAAACGAATTATACCTCGAAGCATCCAACTCAAAAAACGACCAGGTAGAAAAAAACAAAGCTCATCTCTACTGCCCATACCTCTCTACATGAGGCTCCTGCCTTGGACTGATGGCCACTGTGGCGTCTTCTTGCCGACCTCTCCAGTGTCCCCGGACCGACTATGGTGCTGCCTCCCACAATTCTCCTTCAAGGGACCTCTAGGTCACGCGTGCATGCGTGTGCACGCTGCCCTCATCTTTATTTCCACGTTGGCATGAACCTCAGGGACGTCCCCCTGTTCTGACGTCACGACTCCAGGGTATATCTGCCCACTTCATTTGCTAGCTCGTTGAGTTAGCAACCAGAACTCTTACAGATAGGATTCACTCTCCGTTCCTAAGCTACTCTGCTATTCCAGCTCTACTGGAACTCTTCCTACCCTTCGGGGTCACTAACGGGGTACCCGCTCCTCGGGGGCCTCTCTGCTCCTTTCAAGTGCTATCAGGAAATCGGTACTCGCTCCTCGAGGGCCCATGTTCTCTGTGTCGCTGCCTGCAACCTCATCCTTCTACTTGGAAGAGCTAACTACAGTCACTATCTGTGAGTACAGAAACATCTCTCTCTACAGTACTGCTTCGCCAGAATCAGGTACTCACTCCTCGAGGGCCTGCCCTCTGTTCCGGTGCCAGACCTCTCATCTAGTGGCATCTCTGCTACTGCTAGTGAGTACAATGCTATTGAGTCTCTCTGCTCTAATGGATCAGGTACTCGCTCCTCGAGGGCCTGCTCTCCCTGTCTTGGAGCTCTCCTATTCTATGTGGGACTCTGAATGTTAATTCTATTGTGTGCTCATAATTCGCTGTCTCTTTTCCACTACAGCACTGCCTACAGAGGATCCTCTGTTCCAGCATCCTGTGAGAGACATGCCCAGCCAGGCTCTACAACCACTACTCACTAGGGATGTGCAGAGGGACGCCATACGTTGCATTCATGATTCGGATTCGTCGGGGAGCAGATACGTTGCATTCGGCCGTATGGCGCCCCGATGCGTTAATACGGCTATTTCTATTCGTGTCCCAGCTAAAATTAAAATTAACTACAACCCCCCACCCTCCTGACCCCCCCGAAGACTTACGAAAACTCCCTGGTGGTCCAGCGGGGGGGTCCATGACCCATCCCCTGCACTCTCACACCCTCGGTGCCGGTTTCATCATGTCGCCGATAGCCTTTGTCTCAGGGGCTACCGGTGCCATTGGTCAGCCCCTGTCACATGGTCATCGGTGCCATCTTGTGCTCTTACCATATGACAGGGGCTGACCAATGGCACCGGTAGCCCCTGTGACATAGTATGGGCAAAGGCTATCGGCGCCATTTTGAGTACTGGCATCGGACGGCCGGAGTGCAGGGGGGTCGCTCCGGGACCCCCGTTGGATCCCCAGGGACTTTTGGCCAGCTTGGGGGGGGCCTCCTGACCCCCACAAGACTTTCCAAAAGTCCAGCGGGGGTCCGGGAGCGACCTCCTGCACGTCAGCCGTCCGATGCCAATACTCAAAATGGCGCCAATCGCCTTTGCCCTCACTATGTCACAGGTACCGACGGTCGGCCCCTGTGACATAGTGAGGGCAAAGGCGATCTGCTGCCAGTATTCAAAATGTGGCCTGGTTTGGCCTCTGTTGGAAGCAGGATGCTGGGCTTGATGGACCCTTGGTCTGACCCAGCATGGCAATTTCTTATGTTCTTATGTTCTATCTTGGGAACATTACGGTCCCAAAGAAAATTCTTGGGAGCCGATGGCAAATATCCTGGACAAAGAGATGCTTCTTCAATTTCATCAGATGCATCCTCACAAACCTAACCCTGGTAAAAGGGCTGGAGGTCATCCTTTGAAGGGGGGTACTGAAGACCGACGGCTTTGCCCCGCCTATACCTCTCCCACTCACCCTGGACTGATGGCCACCATGGCGTCTTCTTGCTGACCTCTCCGGTGTCCCTGGACCGGCTATGGTGCTGCCTCCCGCCATTCTCCTTCAAGGTACCTCTAGGGCGCATGCGCGCACGCTGCCCTCATCTTTATTTCCACGTTGGCATGAACCTCATTGGCGTACCCCTGTTCTGATGTCACGACTCCAGGGTATATCTGCCTACTTCATGTGCTAGCTCGTTGAAATATCAACCAGAACTCTTACGGATGGGATTCGCTCTCCGTTCCTAAGCTACTCTGCCACTCCAGCTCTACTGGAACTCTTCCTACCCTTCGGGGTCACTAACGGCGTACCCGCTCCTCGGGGGCCTCTCTGCTTCTTTCAGGTGCTATCAGGAAACTGGTACTTGCTCCTCAAGGGCCCATGTTCCCTGTGTCACTGCCTGCAACCTCAACCTTCTACTTGGAAGAACTAACTACAGTCACCATCTGTGAGTACAGAAACATCTCTCTCTAAAGTACTACTTCGCCGGAATCAGGTACTCGCTCCTCAAGGGCCTGCCCTCTGTTCCGGTGCCAGACCTCTCATCTAGTGGAATCTCTGCTGCTGCTAGTGAGTACAATGCTATTGGGTCTCTCTGCTCTAAGGGATCAGATATTCGCTCCTCGAGGGCCTGCTCTCCCTGTCTCGGAGCTCTCCTATTCTACTTGGGACTCTGAATGTTAATTCTATTATGTGCTCATAATTCTCAGTCTCTTTTCTATTACAGCACTGCCTACAGAGGATCCGCCATTCCAGCGTCCTGTGAGAGATGTGCCCAGCGGGGCTCTACAACTACTACTCACTACTGCCACCTCTGGTGGTTCCATATACTGTTTAAATAAAGATTCAGTTCTGTGTTTGTCTGTCCGGAGTTTAGCCTGACACTGTGGTCCCTCATGGGACTGCCCCCTGTGGGTGTGGTCAGCTGCCACAGTGTCCAAGGATCCACACAAACACCACTAACCATAACACCTCCTGCGTGTTTGCTGGATCCTATTAATTATAAGAAAATTCTAAAATTCTTTGTAGTTTTGTACTCCTAGTAATTTTATTTATTGATTTTTAGTATTCGAGTGGGTTCACTTTTCTTTAACGCATTTACAATAATTTATTGTTCTATTTATATATGTTATTGTGGTTTTGATATATTTTACTTTTGATATATTTTGTACTGCTTCTAGATATTCTAATATATTGTTGCATGATTTCTATACCTTCTGGTGGTAAAGTGTGATATAAATAATACAAATTTTATAATAATATTTACCATTATAATTATTGCTATAGAAGGAGAAGATAGCAACTGAAGCAGTGGGGGGTTACACCTATATGCAGAAAGAGGGAGAGTGCTGGAGAAGAGATAGAGAGGGAAAGAAAGTTTATGTACACACCCACCAGTCCATCCAAATCCCAGGGTGACCAGAACTCAAAAATTCACCGGTAGGCCAATGCTTTCTATTAAAGAAACAAAGAATTTCTTTTTTTTTTCTTAAACAATCATAAAGGCACATTAGAAAAAACAAAGTCTTATGACACCATCAAGCTCATTAATAACTTCTATGGGTCTTACCCCAAAAGGACCTTTTTTACATTCTGTGCCAATGGGAAAAAATAAATCTTCATGTAATAAGGTCAAGAAAAGGCAATTTTTAAACACTATTTACCCATATGTGAGATAGCACAAGTGGTCTCTGGCTCTTCTTACACAAAACCTGATTCTTCTCAAGCAAATCATACAACATAAACCGCTTGCCTTAACAGTGCTGCAACCAAACAAATGTCAATAAGTCAGTTATTATCAGGAGCTGTCTTCCAGTCTGCCAGGGGCCTGCCTGTGTCTGTCTGAGCCTAAGCTTTAATTGCCTGCTCAGAAGACCCACCCTGTAACCAGGATTCCAGACTGGGGCCAGTTACCTGAGTCCTTTAAGACGTTCTGACGATTTCTCCTGTATACTCCATCATACCATATAGCTATTTACCCAGGTAAAAGGGCTATATAAAAATTATCCACCATGTATGTGGGTAGAACTAGATGCATGGTTCCACAACATGCCTCCTTTTACCTTCATGTCCGTGGAGGCATTCTTCAAGGTAGGGTTAGGGCTGGGAAGGCAACAATGTGTGCAGTTTTGCATTTTCAAAACGAATAGGTCTGATCTTAAAAAGCATTTACATGCTTAAAATTGGGTTTTACACATGTACATGTACTTTACCCATATAAATGGGCTTTTGAAAATTGCTACACTATGGGCCAGATTTTAAAAGGCCTTCACGGGCCGGGCCTATTTTCAAAGGCCCGGCCATGCACGTAAAGCCCTGGAACATGTGTAAATACCGGGGCTTCGGGAAAGGGGAGAGGAGGGGCGGGGATGGGGGATTTAGAGTGGTCCAGGGGGTGGGGCAGGGCTAGAGGCCCCCAGCAGGGTGCTGGTGCATGCAATCTGCGCCTGCCCTGAGGCAGGCGCAAAAGGTAAGATAAGTTTTGGGGGGAGCGTAGGTTACGGGAAGGGGATGGGAAGTTAGTGAAGGAGGTAGGGAAGTTCCGTCTCAGTCCGCGGACTGGGACTGGGAGGGAACTGAGGAAGGCCGTATGCGTCGGCGTGCGCAGGATGCACAAGTGTGTACCCCTTGTGCGCCGACCCCCGATTTTATAACATGCGCGCACCTGCACGTGCATGTTATAAAATCTGGTGTCCATGTTTGCATGCCAGATAGTGCTCGCACATGGACGCTCGCACGCTTCTTTGAAAATCTACCCCTATGTGCATTGAATTGTCCATAGGATTTATTGCATATGTGCACTTTACGTGGGTAAATGGCTTTTGAAAATTGCTACAATAGTAGTTACATTTACAAGTGTAAATCTTTTTGAAAATTACCTCCAATTCTTGTTGTTATGCCTGGTGAGAAATGTAGCACAGAAAAAGCAGGTAGGCAGTCTCTGGTGGGTCATTTTCACTTGGGCATTTTTCAAAGGTTAAAATGCTCATACTTGCCCTTTGAGAACAGCTTCAAAATCTGCAGGTAAAAGCCCCCATCAACTTTACATCTGCCTGCAGAATTTTTACAACTGCCTCCTTTATAAGCTAGTTACTTGTGAGAGCAATTGTTCATTCTACTCTTCTTTGTGATTTTTCCTGAAACTGTAAAAAGTCCGGCTACAAATCTATTATTTCACCAAACAGTGTTGATGGTGATTGCCTTAAAAGGAAATCACACACAAAATTGCCCAAGGAATTTTGCAGGTCACCAAGATTGTGACATAAGGCTTGGTGGCCAAAGGCATATTTCATATTCCAAATGACTTTAAAATCCACAGGCGACATATGAATATGAATGCACGCAAAAATAAGCAGTCCCTCAGTTTTACTGAGCCTATAAGTTTTCCCATTTGTCACATAAGAAACAACTGAGATGGGTACAGCTGCTGCACTTGGCATTGCTGCTATTCTTGGACTGCTTAGTGACATGATGCAATGGAGGGAAAACTCTTCTGTATAGTGCAGCATTTGGTGCAATGCAGGCTGAACATGCTGCTCTTTACCTTCTATTCCATTATCATCAATACATATATAATGTATACTGTACACATGTACCAAAAAAACACTCCTACTGGAGTGGAATACAAGCACATATCAATACTTCACAATGAATTCTCTTTATTATTTTATTTATTTATTTATTTATTTTAAGAGTTTTATATACCGTTATTCGGAAAGCCATCATAACGGTTTACAAAGTGGACAATTTTTTATCATATTTTAACTATAAAAAAATTATTTTCAAATTATTTACACAGATAAGCGAATTGATTATTAATAAAGTGGAGTTGGAGCTTCAAGAAGGACCAGTGGTGTATCTATAAAATGGAAGGATTCCTATGGAACAGTGGGATGATTATAACAACGAAAGTTATTGTTTGGAAGAGAATATCTGAACAATGTCCCTAAAATTGTTTTTGGATATAATTATATTAAAAGCTATTGTTTGTCAATAATTGCTTTCAAATTCCACTGAAGAAGCCGCGAGTTGAAACGAGGGCCCTGTTGGGATTGATATAAAGATCAAGTGGAGGGTTTAGATAGATGGAGTAGATAGGCAGAGGGGAATGAATGAATATCAAATGGAGTTTTTCAGATTTAGCATCTGAGTAATTAAGACAGAAAGATTGGGGAACAAAGTGTATCATTGTTAGATATAGTGGGTTCTAATGTAATAGGATTTTCTAACTTTAAGTATTTTTTATGAGTGGATCAAGTGTGTTTGAGTGTGTATGAGTACGAGTGGGAATGGTTTTAATTGAACAAATGTAGAGTGAAAAAAATATTTGTGTAAACTGCATATTTTATGAATGGTAAATATTATATGAGTATTTTTGGATGTTTTTCAAATGATAATAAAGAGAATTCATTGTGAAGTATTGATATGAGCTTGTATTCCACTCCAGTAGGAGTGTTTTTTTGGTATTGATTGTTAAGCACGAAGGATTTGGTATTGATTGTTAAGCACTTACTCTATTGAATAATAGGGGATCAACAAAAATGTTACATGGGAAATCAAAAGGTTGACGACCCCACAAAACCTAAAGCAAAAAGTACAAAAATACCTCCAACTTATTACAAAAACATTAGTTAATATGGCTTTCCAATGTTTTGTCAAATCAAAAACTTTAATAGTCTAATACAAAATGTTGCTGCAAACTTCTTCTTTGGAACATTTTCCTATATTATCTGAATAGCTAAATCTTCAAGATCCCAATTTGCATTTTTTTTCAATTGGATTTATATCAGGTTCCTTTTTTAGACACAATTATATATATATATATAAAGATGGGAGGGAACTTAATACTACTATTCATCAGAACCAACAAATAGGAGCACTTTTGTATTTCTCCAGTCATCATCCTCAAATATTAAAAGAAAATATTCAAGTAGGTCAATTTCTTCATCTTAGACGGGTCTGTACCAGCACTCAGGAATATAAACAAGCTGAAGACAAGAAAATCTGATTCCTACAGAGAGGATATCCCAAGAAAATCATTAAATGTGCCTATAAATGGGCATTATATGCCAATCGGGAATACCTCTTAAGTAGTTCCCCAAAGGCTCTGTTAGAATAAATGGTATGTGTGTTATCTTATTCCATTAGAATGCGGGAAGTGCCGGACATTATAATAAGGAACTGGAACATTTTGGCTATTCACAATGGGGCAGATTTTTAATCTTACGTGCGCGGGGTAATTTGTATGTGCTACCCGGCGCGCACAAATGTACACCCAATTTTATAACATGCGTGAACTTTCCAACATGTGTGCACCTTGTGCATGCCGAGCCCTAGGGGAGGACCAATGGCTTTACCCGTTCCCTATGAGGCCGCTCCGAATTTGGAGCGGCCTCGGAGGGAACTTTCCTTTAGCTCCCCCCCCCCACCTTCTCCTCTCTTCCTCTATCTAACCCATCCCCATGCCCTATCTAAATCCCCCCTACCTTTATTGCAGGAGTTACGCCTGCCGGCGACTGGCATGCCAACCCCTGGCACAGCCGCTGTGCTGGAGGACTCGGGACCGCCCCCGGCCTGCCGCCCCACCCCTGGCCCACCACGTTTTTCAAAGCCCGGGACATACACATGTCCAGGGGCTTGCGTGCGCCGCCGTGCCTATGCAAAATAGGATCTGCGCACGCAGGGGTAGGTTTTAAAGGGTTGCCCGCATATATATTACGAGCGTAACCCTTTGAAAATCTACCCCAATGTATTTCAACAAAGTCCCATTATTGCCAAAACTAGGGGCCAAATTTTAAGGGATCACCTTGTAATAACTACACCTCCCTCATCACTATATTCTGATCCAATATTGCAGGGCCAGTTTGCATGTGGTCAGTGAGCTGTTTGTGATTATATTTGGGTTATTTGTTAGTTACACTTTATGGGGACATTATACTGTAATACTGCTCAGGTGATTTATGCTATAATTTTTCCGAGCAAAAAATTACACATTGGCATATTAAATTGCCTATTAAAACCTGGATTATACAACATAAAAGTTGTATTTGAATGGCAAAAATGGATGCTCCGATTGTGTAACATTGGATTTAATCAAAGCATTCGATCCAACAGTTGAAGTTTTTTATGATTCAACAATTTACTAGGAACCGTGAGGTATTATTTTTCTTTATTTATTACGTAAAGAGAAATTCTTCATTTACAAATGGCTATCTCTTTTCCCATTAGGTCTTAATAAAGCTGTGGAGTAGGAGGCTTTTTATTGAAGCTTTAATAAAGTTTTTTTCTCTTTATTTGGGGTTCTGGAAGATGTATATAAAGGCCTACTTCTGGGAGGTGCTGTTAATTCATTTTTCATAAGGACTTGACATTGTTGTAATCGACCTTTCCTCCCCGGTTCCTGTTGTGTTTGCCATCTGTTCCGGTCAGGTAGAGTTAAGCAGCTGTGATTCTTTAAAAGTGGGTGGACTTATTCTGTAGGGCATTGTGAGCTAGTTGTATAGTGTTTTAGCTCTTTTGTGTTTGTGAATAATTTGGGGTCTCATATCATTTTATCTTTAGTGGCCATGTGAAGTTTAAACATTGAAGTGGTGGGAGGACCTACAACGCCTGCTTATGTTTAATTACAGTTTGCTCTTCATTTCATCAACTATATACTCTGATGTGATGGTTGCTGAACTTTATGTCTATTTTATAGCAGTTTGGAATTAGATATTCCCCTGAAGAAGCTGGTTACATGGTGAAATGAAGGCCTTTCTCAGGAGACTTTAATACACTGAAGAACATCGCTGGACTTAACTGTTGAACATCACCTGTTTGTGATTTAAGAACTAAGCAACACAGAGTGGAATTTAAACAGAGGATTTCTTAATTCACTATTGTATTGCTACACTTAAGCATGAACTAGAGTGGGTCTCCAACAATAGGTCTAACAACTGACTATTGAAATGCTGTGCTCAAGTATTTTGGGAATATACCACTGTGTGTACAATTATTGGATATTCCTTTGTTTCTAGTGCTTTTTTGATTTGGCCATATTCACAGGCAACATAAGGGATTTTAAATACTTTTTTGTATATTCTTTAGTAGTTAGCATGGGAGTGATTGAGCATTTGTGGTATGATTATAATTTAGCATCTTTATGTACCTTTTATTGTCCAGATATAGTCTGAAGCAAAATTTTGTATTAAGACTATTAAAGTTTTTGTATTGACAAAACATTGGAAAGCCGTATTAACTAATGTTTTTTGAACTTTTTGATTTAAGTTTTGTGAGGTCATCAACCTTTTGATTTCCTATATATAAACTAGCGAAAAGTGTCTGGTGTCTCAGGTTGCCTGGTCTATGACAGCCGTTGGATATGGAAGCCTGTGCCTAAATGTGGGGGTGGGGCAGTGTGCATGAGGGGGCATGTGTGCCTATATATGTGTCTGTGTGTGTGTGTGTGTGTGTGTGTGTGTGTGTGTGGGCGGGCCTCTTAGGGTTGCTAACTGCCTGGTTTTGGACTAGAAAGCTAGGTTTTCAGACATACAGTGCAGTGTCCAGTCAGAAGTACTGACTGGATGCTGAAAGTCTGGTACCCTTCACTTCTCCTCTAACGCTTTCGTCCATCTACGGAGACCCTCTTCCAGGACAGGGGACCCTGTCCAGTGTATCACTTATGTTACATATTGACCCCTCAGGCATGGACACCATTAGCTTCCACGTCCTATCCAGAGTTGTAAGCCTGGCTGTGATAGGCCTCCCATGGCTCTTGTGACACCAGCCCTAATTTGACTGATCCACACCAGAACCTAACCAGTGGGGACATGGGTGTTCCAAATCTTGTATGGACTCTAAAGGGTCATTCTGTCTGATGATCATAGCTTCTGCACTTCCGGGACTTCTGGCAACATGTAAAGAATCCTGGGATACCCAAACTGCTCCACAGCATCTCTAGGAGAATACCCTTGAAGATCTCTACAAATAAATACAAGAATGCTTGGGACAACAGAGCATGAGAGTCTGGAAAAAAATACAATTATGCCAAGAAAAGGCTTGAGTCCTTTATCATTAAGAAAGACAAAGAAATATGAATCCTACAAACCCAACTTCAGCTAGAGAAAGAGAGGAACTCTATACTTCTGTCTATCCTATCAGTCCAAAATCTGGAAGGGAGGTAGATGTCTCCACTTCTCTGATGGGAACTGTCCACTGTCAATATAGCCCAGAGGAATTTATCCCTTAGCTTGTGGCTCTGCTTCTCTCCCCAGAATTGCATGAACTAGGGAAGAAAATCAATCAGTTGGTTGTGGAAGCTACCACCTCAGCCAAGAAACTCGCATGTACCCGAAGGGGTTTTCCTCGCCAGTACCCCCACAAACCCAAGCCCTCAGGAGAGGGCTTAGGAAGCGGGGTACTGCTGCAACCAGCAGTCTGTGTGCTGCTCCCATGGACCACTGTTCTTAACTTCAGCCCTGGGCCTGAGAATACTGCTGCTGATACTACCAAGGCCTGCTTCAGTGAACGTGGTGAGACACTGCCAACACACAGCAGACGCCGTCACTCTGGCACTGTCTTCTCACCAGACTGCTTAGACATACACACATCACTCAAAGGTTTAAAGGGACCACAGCGAAAAAAGTACTATGGCCCCTGAGATTGACATCACAAGTTCTGGCATATAAAAGCCCTTCACTTGCCTTAGTCCTTGCCTTGGAAATAGGTCAACCTGCTTCCAGTGGTGTGAGTTGCCAGAGCCCTTGTTCCTATGTCTCCAGTTCCAGCTTGTTCCTATGTCTCCAATTCCAGCTTGTCTCTGTTCCAGCCCTTGTCTTCAGCTTCTGACCCTGACTCTTCAGTCTTCAGTTCCAACAGTCTCCATCTTCAGCCTCTGTGGTCCTAGTCTTCTTGTCTGTCCTTTTGGTAGCTTCTTAAGTTCTTCAGTGGGCTTCTCCTGCTTGTTATGCCTCATTCCTGCTTGCCTTGCTCATCTGTCCCTCCTTTACCCTTCAAAAAGATATTGGATATTGACCTCGGCCTGACTCTTGGACCTGCTTGTCTGCCACCTGCCTTTGACCATAGCCTGCCACTGGATATGCCTTTCCTTCTCCTATTCCAACCATATTATGTCCACAGATCTTGTCACAAGCAGAAGCCCCACCTAAGACCTGCTGGCCCTGATACCCAAAGGCGCAAAAACCACAAAAAGAGCCGAAATGATCCTGCATGCAACATGCTAATAATACAAAAGGAATCTGCCAAAAAAACTATTAAAAAAGTCACCACTCACTTCGTTATTTATATCATATTTTTATACTTGTTTTGTATTTTTCTGCTTTTTATTTTACTGCTTTTTTGCTTTATTGTTTTTCTACTTTTTGATATTTTACTGCATTAGCAAGCCTAACAACGTGCTTTGCCAAAACCAAAGCCGTCCAGACTGTTCAATCATCTGCGGTTATGTTAATCACAACTTAGTTGTGATTAATATAACATAACATAACAACTTAGTTGCGAAACATCGGCCGTTGTCAAGCCGAGTCATCAAGGGGGAGCCAAGCCATCAAGGGAAGTAGACAGGCTTCTCTTGAAAAATATTATTTTGATATTATTTTATAAAACAATTGAAAGCACTTGGTGATTAACATAACCGCAGATGATTGAACAGTCCTGACGGCTTTGGTTTTGGCAAAGCACATTGTCAGGCTTGCTAATGCAGTAAAATATCAAAAAGTAGAAAAACAATAAAGCAAAAAAGCAGAAAACTACAAACAAGTATACAAATATGATACAAATAACGAAGTGAGTGGTGACTTCTTTTTATAGTTTTTTTGGCAGATTCCTTTTGTATTATTACTCAAAGGCTCAAACCAAGGGGAATGTGGGAAGGTAAAGGTGAAGTTCTAGTTGGACCTCTGCCTCTTCTGTGTCCGCCTGCCGATAGTGGGGACTTGCAGGGCTCCATCCTGCAGGTAGCATCAGTTCTGCCTTAGCCCAAAGATCCATGCTCACAACAGCTGTTATATCATGTTATTTAGGAGAGGAGCATTGCACACATACATTTTTTGTTTCCTCCCCAAATGCCCTCTAACCCTGTTTCTCAGAAATCTATAATCCAACTTTGGGCTGTCTGTAGAGTGGAGATTTGGAAGGTAGAGAGGGAGAAAAGCTGGTGTGAGGGAGAGAAATATGCTATATGTATATGAGTGTATGAGATAGAAGGCTGTGTAAGAGTGTGCATAAGAGAGGCTGTGGATGATGATTTTATGAGGATGGTTGAAATAATTACAGTTTATAAAATAAATTATATGGGGAGGTTGCTTGAATACCAAGTGATGAGTGGATCAAAACCTGACACTAGCCTGTCCCCATCCATCTCCTCCCCAGTCTCAAGCATCAAGTTTAATGGGGTGTACAGTTATGGTTTAAGGAAAGGTAGGCCACCCTAGGGCCTCTGCCTATATATGTGTATCTGTTTGCCTTTGCCTGCATGATGTGTGTCTCTACTTGTGCCTGTGTGTTTCCTTGTGCCTGCATATGTATGTGTGTCTTTGCCTGTGTGCCTGTGCCTGTGTGTACGAATGATTGCCTGTGTGAGTTTGTATGTGTTTGAGGGTTTGGGAAGCTTGTTTGCATGTGTCTGCCTGTACCTGTTTCTGCCTGTGGGGGTGTGTGCTTGTGTATGTGTATATATGCCTGCCTCTGTTTGTGTGTGTCTCCATTTGTGCCTGGCTTTGTTTGTGTGTCTCTGCCTGTGCCTGTATGTATGTTCATTTCCCTGTGTGGGTGGGTACCTGTGCCTATGTGTGGGTTTTTGGGGAAGCCTTAGATACTGTGCTTCTATGTCTGTGCATTTGTCAATGCTGGTGCCTGTGCCTATGTTGGTGTGTATGGGGGACTATGTGGGGGGGGGGGGGGGGACTGTGTGTGGGAGTGTTTATATGAGCTTATTTATGTGTCTGTGCCTGTGTTTTCCTGTGTATATGTGTCTGCTTGTGCCTATCTGTGCATGTGCAGGGGCCTGAGCCTATGTATGTCTGCCTGTGCATTTGTGTCTGTCTGCCTATGCCTACATATGTCTGTGTGTGTATGTGTGTGTGTGTGCCTATGGGGGCATATGGCTGTGTGTGTGTGTGCCTATGTCTGTCTGTACGTGCATATATATTTGGGGATGCTTGTGTGTATGTGGTTGCTGTGTATGTGTGTTTGCCTGTGCCTATGTGTAGGCCTATGTATGGAGTGTGTTTTTGGGAACCTGTGGGTGCCTGCATGTGTGGGCGTGGGTGTGTGTGCAAGTTCCTGTGTCTGTATGTGTGTCTGCCTGTACATATTTGTGGGAGCCTGAGAGACAGAACTGTACAGACAGAGAATATTAGAGAAAGATACCCAGTATTGCTTGGGTTGTCATAAGAACATAAGAACATGCCTATAATGGGTCAGACCAAGGGTCCATCAAGCCCAGCATCCTGTTTCCAACAGTGGCCAATCCAGGCCATGAGTACCTGGCAAGTACCCAGGAACTACATCTATTCCATGCTACTGTTGCTAGTAATAGCAGTGGCTATTTTCTAAGTCAACTTAATAGCAGGTAATGGACTTCTCCTCCAAGAACTTATCCAATCCTTTTTTAAACACAGCTATACTAACTGCACTAACCACATCCTCTGGCAACAAATTCCAGAGTTTAATTGTGCGTTGAGTGAAAAAGAACTTTCTCCGATTAGTTTTAAATGTACAACATGCTAACTTCATGGAGTGCCCCCTAGTCTTTCTATTATCTGAAAGAGTAAATAACTGATTCACATTAACCCGTTCTAGACCTCTCATGATTTTAAACACCTCTATCATATCCCCCCTCAGCCATCTCTTCTCCAAGCTGAAAAGTCCTAACCTCTTTAGTCTTTCCTCATAGGGGAGCTGTTCCATTCCCTTTATCATTTTGGTCGCCCTTCTCTGTACCTTGTGTGTGTGTGTGTGTGTGTGTGTGTGTGTGTGTGTGTGAACAGGCATGGCCCTCCAGCAGAAAGGCAGCCTGCTCAACACTAGAACACAACTGACATAAATTTTCAAAATTAAACAAAAGTTGCTTGGCTTTTCCATATATGGTATCAGAAGTGAGATTTCTACTCTACGCTCAGCACATAGAGAAATCCAAGTCTCCAAGGGAGGAAAAAGAAAGTAGAGAAGAAAGAAAGTTTGTTGTGTGTGTAGTCTGCTAAGAGGTAGTTTGGAAGCAAAGCAGTGCTGTTAGATGTGTGCATAAGAGTACTGAAGAGTTTAAAAAGGGGTGACTCAGAGAGCACACAAAAGTAAAACAACTGCCCAAATTTTTCTTCTTGAACACAGAGAATTGAGCAGAGGATATTTAGGTCTAAATAGTGAAACAGAGCACAGGAGTGCACAGAGTACTGAGGACTGTAAAGGATTGTGGTACAGGGAGAAGCACAAAGCCAAACAGCTTAAAAATTTCCTTCCATATAGAAGCTGTATCTTGAGATCTGAAGCAAACCTTAATAACTTTAAATGTTTGTTTGCAAGTAGGGGGATAAGCTTTGAGAAATAGTTGTACAGAGAGACTGTGTTCAAACAGGGCATAATTATTGCAAAAAGGTGAAGCTGCCAGTTTGTGTGTGTGTGTGTGTGTGTGTGTATGTGTGTGTGAACAGGCATGGCCCTCCAGCAGAAAGGCAGCCTGCTCAACACTAGAACTCAAGAAAGTCAGCCTTGTCTGTGAGAAAGCATGGATGAACAAGAAATGCAAGCTTTTGTCAAATCCTTCTGGAAGGATGGAAGCAAATTCAAGAGAGAGCCTTTTAAAGTGCCAGAATGCCTGTGGTGTGCTCTTAACTTTCCATCTGTCAGAAGTAATGCAGGAAGCAGAGAAAGCATGACAGCCTTCTGAATCACATGTCTGAGGCTATACCCTATAGAGGGACAAAAGTTCAGAAGAAGCACAGCAGCTGTATGAACTACAAGGGAAAAAGTGGCTAAGAAGAAAATAACAGCAAATGTGCTGAAGACAGAACAGAGCCTGTGGATAGTGTGACTGGGAAAACTGGCATGGAACCAGTGAACACACCGCTGGAACAAGTGGTGAAAGCCAAAATTGCAAAAACAGAAGAGTGGAATGCAAGAGAAAAGAATGAATGCCAGGTGAATGAACCTACAACAACTGTCATGCAAGAAAACTCATGGTGGAGCTTTACAACCTGGTCTGAAAGAGGCAATAGATGGAGGCAATATAGAATGGCCTGTTGGAAGCTACACAAACTAGCCCAAGGAAGGCAGCACAGTGGAGTCAGGGAGAAGCACTGTAGAAGAGCCAGAGAGAGGCGTTGCAGAGGAGCCAGAAAGAGACACTGCAGAGAGGACAAATGAAGGTACGGTAGAGGACCCAGATGCAGGAACTCCAGAGAGGTGCTACAGAGAGACCAGATGGAGGCACTGCAGAGACCTCAGATGGAGATGCTGCAGTAAGAGCAAATGAAGGTGATACAGAAGGAGGCGCTGCAAATTACCCAGATGCAATCACTACAATGGCCAGTGAGCAGCACTACAGATGGAAATGGCATGGAGTAGTCAGAAGATACTATCAGAAAAGCTGAAAGTTGAAGCATGAAGGAATGCAACAAGTACTGTGAGTGGAAGTGAAGCCATCCCAGGAGCACTCAAGTGGAGTCCAGACAGTCCTGCTGGAGGAGAATGGGAACCTGGAGCAGCAAAGAGACTCATTTGAGGGAATGTGGATGGACACTGGGCAAAAGGGGCAGTGGAAAATGGTAATGGTGGTATTTGGGGTAACCCTAGTCAGGGGAAGGGAGCATGACCTTATAGCCCCAACCAAGAGTCTAGCTGGCGGAAGACCAGTAAAAGTGTACTAGGGAGTGAAGCCACTTCTCTGGATGGGATCCAAGCTGAATAAAGATGCTTGCCCCAATGGTTTCAAGCTGAGGGAGAAGATATGTTAAAGAGTGGCCTTACTGTCCCTCCTTAACCTGTGTGGGACTAGGCTAGATGCCTGGTCCATCTTAAAACCCAGAGTGATGGAGAGTCTGTGGGTGGGACCTTGCTGGGACAGGATATGAGACTGAGTCTAGCTGGGATCAGGAGGCCCCAGAATCTCCAGGAGAAGGAGTTCCTGAACCCTTTCACTGACAAGGCATGGTGAGAGTGCACTGCTAGAAGTTATAGCGTTGTTTGCTAAAGGTTTTTAATAAAGCTGAAAGTTGCATGAAGAAAACCTGGAGTCAGTATAGTTCCTGCCTCCAGCCTAAGAAAGTTGTTTGGATTGGAATACCAGAACATCATGAACAGATGCTAAGGTGTCACTGACAAAATTTGCAAAGGACATTTTTGAGCAATAACCTTAGATTATAGCAATGAAATGCATAACATTGCCTGAAATTATCTGCTCTGGGGTAACATTACCCCAATAGTTTTTATCCTGTCAGATGACCAATAATCATTACTAGCTAAATATTTGAGACATTCTCTGTGGGGATATGTGTGATAATGCCCTAAATGTTCAAAATTTTAGGAGTGCAAATTTTGAGATCACATCCTTAGAGATTGGGGTAACTAGTTACCCCAAGATCCCATATGAGGATTAAAAAATATCTCTGTGACCACTCTTACCCACTCCGTAGTTTGAGATGGGGTCAGGAGCAATCCCCAGTTACTCCTATCCTGGTTATGCATTTTCTATAAGGGCACTGGTTGAACCATGGCCAGTGTCATATTTAATGTTTGGCACACAACAAAATGGTGCTGGCCAAAGTGTTTTTCTATGACAAGTGTATATTAAACAGTATTATTCATCTTTAAAGTGCTCAAACGTCTCCAGTTCTGAATCTGATGGGAAAAAAGGAGGAGGTTTTTGACTAATGATTAAGTTGTGCTATGTTAGGTGTGTTCCATTATTGGCATGCTGAAGTATTTTTCTCCATTTAATATAAATATAAAAAAGAGATATTTACATAACCAGAATTTGTGAAAATAATTAGTGAAGTATATTTTTTGATAAGTGAGTCTGTATATTAAACCAATATAACTAGATGTTCCATTTCCTCTTTCTAGATTAACCCACAGTGACTCCTCCTTATCTTGTAATTCTTGCATTTCTGTTGTTAATATCATTTTTTAATATATATATAGTGCTCTTCCTCCCTTTCTTGACCTTCCTGAATAGATTGTAGTCAGGTATAACCATATCTCAATCATGGTTTTCCATGTACCACATTTCCATGACAACCACTGCAGCCAAGTCAACTTTTAGATCCAGGACTATTTCCCAAATTACGGCATTAGTGTACATAGTTTTCCAGAATTTGCCCTTTTTTCCATTTCTATACAAGTTTTAAATGTTTTATTCATCCATCCCCAATGATCCCAGTTTAAAGCCCTCCTCAGCAGGTCTGCTAGTCTATGCTCAAAGACACTGCACCCTTATTTAGACAGGAGAACCCAGTATTTGCTCAGCAGTCCTTGGAATGCCATCTAATGCTCAAGGAAGCCAAAATGCTCTTGTAGACACCATCTATGCAATCATTCATTCACCTCCAGAATGCAAGCTTCTCTGCCTGGGTTTTCATCCTTGACTGGGAAGATTGAGGAAAATACCACCTATGTACCTACCTGCTTTATCCTTTCTCCAAGAGCCATTAAGTCACTTTTGATATGATCGTTCCTCTGGGAATGATTTCTCCACTTTCACTTCTAGGGCTACATACCGGTTTTTTTTAGCTTGAATGAAGGTGGGATCGAAGTGAAGATACTAGTGGCTTTGGAAATTTGTGTCCAATTGTCATTTGTTATTGTTGTGTTTTTGTTTTAAATAAATGAAATAAAACAGCAACCACCAAACTAAACAACAAAAACTAAAATGAAAATAAAACAACATTTTCTGTGCACACTCCTATTTCTTACCCAGTTGTCTGGTTCTTGGTTGATAGATTTTTGAAGGTCTCATTCCTGAAAACTATCCTCTGCATTGATCTTAGTTAGGAAAGAATAATATATTTCTGACAGGGGTTGGTAGCACTTATAGCTGGATCTAAGATTGCTTATTGCTTGTTAAATCAACCTTTCTGTGTTTGTAGTACTTGGAATATTAAACATATCTTGTTCTGTCTTATCCCATACTTTATCTAATCTATCATGATACTTGTTTTTGAAAGATTCATATTTTTCCCAGACCATTTGTGTTAATGTGCCTATCCATTTAGGTCTAATACTATCTTGAATTTGTTGAGTCTAAAGCTTATAAAAAAAAACAAAACACAGAGCTGAGGAGTAGAGATGAAGAGAGACAGGTTTCAGATGGCGCTGGTTAATGTCCTCTTGTGAATTAGCGTGCTGATGGCTGATGCTTGCAGCCACAGAATTAGGCTGCTAGAGAAGTCACTGTGCTCAGTAATGTTCCTATATTCTGATTTGTAATTCTGAAGCTTGACTAGCAGTAGGCCTTTGCTGTAGAAATGTAGCCATAGGAGCATGAATCTGCTAATGTTGAGCCCACAGAATAGGTGCTTTTTCACTAAAACTTACTGAAGAGCTGCTTTTGTACTATTCTGACCTCATCGCATATCATGCTGCACAGGTAACTAAATTCTGCTTCCTATATAAAGACAGGTTGGAAAAAAGACATTTACTGAGAAAAACAAACTGGAAAACATAGAATTTACTGGAAGATGAAATTGAAAAAAGAATTCCTGGAACAGGACTGTTTTATATCTCTGTTGAAGCTATCTTTTAATTCTTTGGCTGAAACAGTTTGAAAAAGCTATGCCTTCTACGAGTTCTGAGTAAGAGACAAATCTAACAGAAACTTCATGCTTACCTAGAATGAAGGATCCTCACATAGCGGTACTGCTTCTTGTCAGTCAGAGTAAAGGTTACAAAAGGCTGACAATTTACAAAAGTCTGACAATTTACATAGCAAATTACATAGGTAATTTGCTAATAAAGTTTTACTCTACAAGCACTGGGTGGCAGTGATGAAACAAGCACTGGGTGGCAGTGATGAAACAAGCACTGGGTGGCAGTGATGAAACAAGAGTTTCATCACTGCCACCCAGGCTGCTTCTGCCACCCAGGCTGCTTCTGCCTGTATGAAAGAATTTCATACAGGCAGAAGCAGCCTGAAGTGACAAGACAATTAGAGACTCCAGAAGATAGAGGGAGCTCAGAAGAGAGTCCCAGGGAGAATACTACCGCAAGACAGAAAGAAAAATTGACCAAGAATTGGCTAAGAGATTGTAAAGATAGAAGGAACAAGAAGCCTAGAGCTGCTGGAAAATGTTTGGAGATCCTTGGCAGACAGTCAATTAGGGTGAAGGTAGCAGCCAGGAAAGATGTGTTACTAATTGGAGACACAGTTAAGGCTAAATACAGAGTTACTGCTAGGTATCAGTGTGTTTTTTAAGGAAAAGAGCACTGCCTTTCAGACAGAGGGGCCAATGCAATAATTTTTGCGGAAAGTGGGCACTGACTTTTCAGCACCCGCTTTCTTAATGCATGCATGGTGCTCACAAGGGAGGCCCCATGCAATAGGCAAATTAGGGGCTCGCACTAGCAAGGAGGCACTAGGGTCGCTGGCGTGACCGTAACAATTTCTTGCTAACGCGACCCCGCGGCGGCTGCCGGTTATGAAGACCGATGACGGTAAAGTTTATCGAGTTTATCGGCGTCCGTTTTCATTGCTGGCAGACGGCCGGTTATGAAAATCGATGCCGAGTTTACCGGTGTTGGTCTTCATAACTCGGTGGTCTGCGAGGTATTTTGGGGGTTTTTTTTGTTTTCTTACTGAAGAAGTACAGAAAAGCAGTTTTTTTCTGCTTTTCTGTACTTCTTTTACATGTGCTCAGCTATTAACGCCTGCTCCAGGCAGGCGTTAATAGCTGAGTGAGCGATTAATGTACATCTGAGACACACATTTATTTTTTTGAATGCGGAGTGAATGAGTAATAGCCTCATTCACATGCAGAGAGAGGGCAAGAACCATTTGGGGAGGCAGGAGAGAGAGAGTTCATCTAGATTCAGAAATTTAGATAACTGTAGCCCTTGATAAGGGATTTTAAATCTGCAAAGGTACAGTTGGGAAGTAGGTTCCATGCAGCCTTGGAGAATTGGGAAGACCTGTGGGGAACTACCAATGTATCCTGATACAGAGATGCCCACAGCAGTCAGTTGGAGATTTTTGAATCTGCAAGACTATGATTGGGAAGTAGGTTCTATATAGCCCTGGGGAACTGGGCTTATAGGGTATTACCTGGGGGTGATCCTGGTGTCTCAGGAAAGTAAAAGAAAGCTACAAGTGTGAAGAGAACACTAAGACATGTAAAGTTGTTTCTACTGCAAGTATTTGGCTCCAAGCAGTGTGTTCCAGAGAACTTTCAGTAGGCCGTGTGGGACCTAAGCAGCAAACTACGATAGTAGCATATAACACAAAGCCAAAGGCACATTGCATACAGAGCAGTTTTAGTGTGATGTCTCACACTATTATATTGACAAAAGTTCAGCACAGCAGTGCCTCAATTTTCTTACATTAAATAGGTTGGGAGTAGGAGGCACTTTCAAAACTTTGGACATTACCATTAAATAAAAACCAGAGCAAAAAAACATGACTGTGTTAATTTCAAATGCTTATTTTATTATCTCTAAAAATGATAGTATTAAGATCATTCATTCCTCTTTCTTCTGCCAGATGCACCTTTAGATATTTGATGAGAAGCACATTTTCTGTTGTTTACCTCTTCTGTATTAACAGTACATCCTTGTACATTTTAAGGAACAGGATTGCAGTGTACAAATTGCATTGTTATTATGACTCATGAAAAATCAATAATCATTTCACTAGAAATGCTGACATCAAAACCCTTTTTATTTCTTAGCTGTTGATGAGCTCCTGGGAGCCTTGTCTCCGATATCAGAAGTCTCTATAGAATTTCAGTAGAGCTGTACAAGCAAAATTCTGCCAAATTTCATTCTAAGTCTCGGTTCCCCGGAGAAACTAGCATCTTTGGAAAAGTTTTCTTATACAATAGGTATTATAACATAAACTATAAATAATATGTATATACAAAGACGGGTTTCTGTTTCATGGAACATCAAGATTACTTGCTCACAAGCTTCAATTCGGTCAGTATTTATTGTACCTGTTGGTCAATAAATTTTGATGTTCATTTCAACAAAAGTCAATATCAGAGCAACTTTTTCAGTAACATCTAACTTTCAGTTATATAGCAAACTGCTAAAATGTACTGCACTGCAGAATCCTAAAAGAATAAGACCCTGATTTGTAAAGCATTTTCTACCATTATGTGCCTAGGGGGAAAATCAGGACCTAAGTTTCTTAACAATAAAATTGTCTGTTTCTGAAGTTAGATTCTCAGCAACAAGACAAACATCATAGCTTTACAACTGCTGCCTTTTAGCACTTTTTCCTAGAGATTGTCAATCAGGATTCAATCTCTGCCTTATTTGCAGATTTAGTGACTTTGAAATGTATGCCTTGGAGAATAAGCAGGGTATAAAATTGTTTTTTGGTGAAAGTCTATTTTAGGATAACCCAGTATCTGCTTATGATATTTTTGAGTTATTCATGTTTGTGGCCTACTTTTGAAGTTTACCAGCTTCTTGATAACAAACCAGGAATGCTTTAATGAAGCAGCAGCAAAATCAATAAGGGATCTATGTTCTATCGTGCATTTTGCATGCAGCCAGAATAGCAAACTATATATTAAGGCCATAGCAAGCACACAAATCCAGGATCAAAGATTATTAGTAGGTGCATGTTAACATTAGTGCATATCTGCATATAAATGAGGAAACATTGTAAGCAATAGGGATGTGTATTCGTTTTTGAACGAATGCGCAATCCGCAACATATAGGTCCCTATTCGTTGCATTCGTGGGTCCGCGAAATGCATGGTGAACCCCCACGAATGCAGCATATCATACATTTCCATTCTTTTGGTTCGCGCCCTGATGTTTTAGAAATAGAAGGCCATGTGAGAGTAGGGGCGGATTGGCCTATCGGGGATCAGGCTTCCCCCTTTGGGCCAGACTAGCGGATCACGTGGCCTCCTCTGCTCCGGGCCATTGAGGGCACTGGGCCGAAGAAATGAAGACTGGTGTAGTCAGCCGCCGACGGAGAGCAGGCCAGCGGGCCGAAGAAAACAAGATCGTCGCAACCCGAGACTAGGCCGAAGAAAAGAAGATGGCCACTGCCAGCCGCTGCCGGAGAAATGAAGACCAGCGCAGCCCAAGACTAGGCAGAAGAAATGAAGATGGCTGCTGCCAGCTGCCCCTGGAGAAATGAAGACCGGCGCAGCCAGCCAGCGATGGAGAAGAGCTGTTCAGCTGGGGGCCTTTGTGTGTATATGTATTTGAGATCGGAAGGGTACTTCTGTCTATGTGTATGTGAGAACGAAATGGTGCTTCTGAGTGTGTGTGTATGTGAGAAAGGAATGGTGCTTCTCTGTGTGTGTGTATGTGTGGTGTGTATGTGAGAAAGGAATGGTGCTTCTGTATGTGACTATATTACGTCACAGAGAGAACACATACATAAAAATATAATTTATCATTTATTAGAAATCACAAGGTATTCACCTATCTAGACATTTTAAAATCTAAACTCACACATTCAACCACCATTCACACACCAACATAAAAATCTATATTGCACAAACAATGTTCAACAATCCTAAATTACAATTAACAAGTATACATCATTTTTACTACTTTAAAGTGTGATATCCAATTTTTTCAAATATTTCTTGACTTTTTTCTTGTGTGTCCAACAAAGGATCTCCTTGTTTCGCCTTCCAATCAGGCTTCCTCAGGGACTTAATCTCATAAAGCTGGTTGTTTATCTCTCAATATTTATATCTTGAGACTTTTGTTCTTATAACATCACTAAAAAACTCTCATAAGGTACAAATCTCCACACAATTCTCATTCTACCATCGGTATAGCTCGAGGTTATTTCCAGATAAACGTGCCTTCCCGAACCAGCTTTTGATCACTCTCAGTAGTGCAAAACATTACCACCAAGCATCACCGCTGGTTCCAATCTTTTAATAACTCATCTCAGACAATTCATAAGCATTAATTCAATGTGGAACCTTGCGTGTTGTGCCTCATTGTATACGTGACCCAACGTAGCATTCTACGCCGGAAGTAGAGTAGAGAAAAAAGTCAAGAAATATTTGAAAAAATTGGATATCACACTTTAAAGTAGTAAAAATGATGTATACTTGTTAATTGTAATTTAGGATTGTTGAACATTGTTTGTGCAATATAGATTTTTATGTTGGTGTGTGATTGGTGGTTGAATGTGTGAGTTTAGATTTTAAAATGTCTAGATAGGTGAATACCTTGTGATTTCTAATAAATGATAAATTATATTTTTATGTATGTGTTCTCTCTGTGACGTAATATAGTTATATGACACCAGAGAGTTGTATAAAAAGAATTTCGCTCTGTTTAATTACCTTGTTAGCTTCTGTATGTGAGACAGGGAAGGTGCTTCATGTATGCGAGATAGGGAGGGTGCTTCTGTGTGTGTGTATGTGAGAAAGGAATAGTGCATCTGTGTGTGTGTGTGTATGTGAGAAAGGAATGATACTTCCGTGTGTCAGACAGGGGAGGTGCTTCATGTATGTGAGATAGGGAGGGTGCTTCTGTATGTGAGACAGGGAAGGTGCTTCATCTATGTGAGATAGGGACCACTCCATTATAATTGACTATCAAACAGGGAGGGAGAGAACCTTTCGTACCGAGGATATCTCCCCAAGGCCTACTGCCCAGGAGGGAAGGGTTAGGTCGGCCGTCATAGTTGGTGATTTGATTATTAGGAATGTAGATAGCTGGGTGGCTGGTGGGCGTGAGGATCGCCTGGTAACATGCCTACCTGGTGCGAAGGTGGCGGACCTCACGCGTCACCTAGATAGGATTTTAGACAGTGCTGGGGAGGAGCCGGCTGTCATGGTACATGTGGGCACCAATGACATAGGAAAATGTGGGAGGGAGGTACTGGAAGCCAAATTTAGGCTCTTAGGTAGAAAGCTTAAATCCAGAACCTCCAGGGTAGCATTCTCTGAAATGCTCCCTGTTCCACGCGCAGGTCACCAGAGGCAGGCAGAGCTCCAGAGTCTCAATGTGTGGATGAGACGATGGTACAAGGAAGAGGGATTCGCCATGCCACTGTCGGGATGCCCTAATTCTAATGCATCATTAGTATCCTTTAAAGATACCTCTCTCCGAACCATGCGCTGCTGAGCGACTATCGGCTTTCCCCTTTGTTCTAGTTTAAAAGCTGCTCTATCTCCTTTTAAAGATTAGCGCCAGCAGTCTGGTTTCCACCCTGGTTAAGGTGGATCCCATCCTTCGGAAGAGACCTCCCCCTTCCCCAAAAGGTTCCCCAGTTCAGCTAGTGTGGTATCGAATTGGAAAGTAAGGAGATACCATTCTGTATAGCCCCTCCCTTTGCAGGTGCTGGGATGGCCATCCCCCTTGTAAGATAATAAAAACATGTTTCTCCTGAGAGCTCTGTGGGAAGTATAGTTTAGTTGGAGGTTTGGAGGAAGTCTGGATATTTGTTTTCCTTTGTGGTTTTTGCCCTACCTGGAGACTTAGGCTCCATCTTGCTTGCCCAAGTCAGGGACTCCACTCCTGTATCCCACTCCTTAGGTGCAGCATAGTTTGTCCAGGGTTGTTTTGTGTGAGTTCTGCATTTTTGTAAAAAGGCTGTGAGACCCCCAAGGTGTTTGCTCAGGGAGAGGTTTTGGGAAACCTCTTCTTGGGGGCCCTGGGTAGGGAAGACCTGCCCCACACTGACCTCTTCAGGGAGCAGAAGATGGCGGTGACCCACAACAGCATCCTTCTGCTGTTTAATCTAATTTGGGGACGAGAGACTTTTTTGTTGGCTGCCCAGGAGGAAGAGTTTTGGCTCCCCTTCCTGCCTGGGAGACAGGACACACACAATTGTGTGTTTTTATGAGGATCCTTTCCATCTGGGATCTGAACAAGGAAAAAAATAGAATTGGGAAGAGAGAAACATTTTTATTTTTATTATATATTTTTGTAATTTGAGCTTTTATAATGTGATAATCTTTATGTTCTTTTAAATTTAAATCTTTATTTACATTTGTTTTTTATTTAGTTATGTAAACTGTTTTGATTAAACACTGTTTGTAAAGACGGTATACAAACACTTTTAAATAAATAAATAAAATAAAACTGTGAGAAAGATCATTGTGACACCTTTTGAGGACCCCCAGTTGGAGTCTTCACCCCCCTAGAGAGAGGATTTCTGACTTTTTGTGCAGAGACTGAGTTTAGTCCTTTTTATCAGTGTTGGAAGTTTTCTCCAACACTGCTCTCCTGGTTCTTCACCAAATCCAAACCCTAGAAGGTGAGTGTCTCCCCAGCCCTGATAATAGAGCCTATGCACAGACTGAGGGAAAAGACTGTAACCTGTGATTTACTGTGGTGGTGAGGACTATATTAATTGTGTCATTATTTCACCTGATTTACCATCAGCAAAGATTTTTTTTCATTTGTACACTTAACCAAACCTCCCGTGTGGTTATTGCACTTACTGCACTCACAGTGGGAAAAAATTCAGTGTACGTCCCCCAGGGAAAAGAGTACCTTAGCACCCCTGTCTCTCTGAGCCCTGGAGGTTATTTTCCTCCCCCTCCCCCCCCCCCAAAAAAAAAGGCTCAGGCCCTGGGAAGGGAAGAGACTGTGTGTAACAATTAGCCTGAGAGAACCAGCCCCAGAGACTAACACATTTTTTATGTACCCATCAGAGTTTAGCCTGCACCCAATGATGAGGTTACATACCTATGATGAGGGGTTACATAATATGCCAAAACTAAAGGCCTGCCTCCTCAGAGGAACTAGAAGATCATCTGGATGAAGAAGAGGAGTAAGAGTAGGTACATGAGCAGAGTTAGGAGGAATTGCAGAATATACAGTACATCACCACAGTCAAGGCAGACTATATAGAAAATGAATATTCTGATTCAAAGACATTTTAGAAGGTGAAGAAGATGCTTTGTATTTACATTAGTAATAGAAGTGCAGAAAAATATGTACAGTTAATGCTTCCTTGACCTCCTTCTTTTTTCTGGGGGAAAGATTTGTTCCCTTTGCAGAGATTAGGACTTCTTTTTTGAGAAGAAGATGGCTGAGGGGAGATATGATAGAGGTCTATGAATTAATGAATGGAGCGGAAGGAGGTAACATGCCTCGGTTGTTTACGCTTTCAAAAAGTACAAAGACTAGGTGACATACAATAAAGTTATTAAGTTAATACTTTTTTTATTTACTCATTTTTATTTCATTTATATATGTATAATACAAGAGACCTTGTTACAGAAAATCTGAGAGGATAAAAAAAGGAATTATGCAATTATTACCAGATAAATAATATCAACTAAAGTAAACTCCTCTCATATTAAGGTAAAAGAGGAGAGACAAGAGCATAGTTGAATAAACACAGAGGTAATATGGTCAGAAAAAACTAAGAGATTAACATTGCATTATTCAATACAACCAAACAACAGCATTAGCCGATAATAGCCTGAGAGTCTAAATAAGATCTCAATTAATAAGGTTCAAAGTAAACATATTTCACATTAAGATGATTCACCCAAACATTTACATGGGTACCGAAGAATAAATTATGCTCCAAAAAATTTGGACGCATAACCAACATTTTTTTCTACATTCCTGAGTTGATCTAGTAATAATCTGGATAGATCAGATTTTCTGCCCATAGAATAAAGCAGTTCTATTTCGAAGAAAAAAATCTCAAAATAGAGCCACAATCTTGCCCAAAAGCAAAGGAAACCATAAGTGTAGCTCTGTAAGATACTTGGACTTATGATGTTTCAAAAATTCAGTTAAATTAAATTAACATCATTGAACTTGGTAGGTGGTATTAAGTTATACATTTAAGACTAATAATAGAAAATCATTTTCACTCAATGCATAATTAAACTCTGGAATTCATTACCATGTGGTGAAAATTGTTAATAAGGCTAATGTTTAAAAAAGATTGGGGCAAGTGTTGCTGGAGGAAAAGTTCCATAAACCATTATTAAGGTGGAGTTGCAGAAATCCACTGTTTATCCCTGGGATACGTAGCATGGAATCTGTCTACCCTTGGGATCCTGCAGGGTACTGTTGAAAACAGGATATGGGCTTGATGGGATCTTTGGTCTGACCCATTATGGGCAAATCTTATGTTCTTATGTTATACCTGTCCAACCATATGCTCCTCCTCAGCGGTGTTCAATCACTGCTGATGGTGCCCTTGGAGGGCCTGGAAAATGGGGGCAAATGGCAGAGGTTGATAGCTGCAGGAGGCACCTGGAGGGCTATGTTGCTTCATCAAGGGGTTGTGAAGCTGCAGAGGATATAGCCTGGGAGCACTGGGAGCACTTGTGGGCAACTCCTCTTCAGCCACTGCTCTAGATAAGGCCATCCCCATCATGGTAGAGGATGAGAATCAAAACTATGCATTTGGAGAGGGTGGGTGGTGGTAGTGTTGCTGGAGGTGGCAGTAGTGTGGGGTAATATTGGCATATGAAAAGATGGAAACAACTTTGGTGGTGGTGGAGCTGCCAATGAGGCAGATGGAAACTCTGGCATGGGGAGGCACTATACAGTATAGTGGTTGCAGCAAAGAAAAGAGAGGGCTTCATCCACACAGGCATCATACAGCAGGGAGCATTCCATGGGAGCAGTAACTGGTAAAGTAGCATATACTGCGGCATCTCCCTCCACACTGCAGTCTGGACCTGCATTTCTTCATTCATGCCCCTGATGCATTCTTGCATCTCCTTCTGGACCTCATTCTAAAGGCCCTGAAAGTTGTGTCTGAGTCCTGCTATGTACTCCATCACTCTAACATTTAATTCTTGAGGTTAAGGTAAAGATAAAGGTGCAGAGATAGTATAAGGAATGAAGTATTTATACAATTTACTTATCTAATAATAATTAGTAGTTTCTATAAGGAATGGATTCCATGGTAATATATTTCAAAAAGATAAATTGCATTGGTTGTTAATACAAAGTAATATTGTCTATAAAAGTTTTATTTGAATACTATAGAATATTTACATTACATTATTTGAATACTTGAACTGTAAGTGATTTATAAGATTAATTTGAAATCCAGCTACATTGATTTTATAAGGTTTGCTTACCTGTTTGGCAGCTTGGTCTCTCAAATAACATGTTTATTTTATTGGAGTGTTATGCTCAGGCTTGTGAACCCTTGGCCGACGGGAGGATGGTATACCTTTCGGAGGATCCGTAGGTTCTCTCGTCGGATGGCGAGGCAGAGCAGAAGACGGGACCAGCTGACCCTTGGCACTGGAGACTGAGGCGGCTGCAGAGGCAGATGAAGAGACGAGAAGAGGAGCTGTGTCTTCACCACTGGAAGTCTGTGGTCCCCCCAGGAGAAGCCCATAGGGACCCAGACCGCTGGGACTTAGGTGGACCTTTGAGAGGTCAAGGTGTTGGTGCAAGGGCTGACTGGAGCTTCGCCCTGGAAGCCCGTGGTCCCCCCAGGAGGAGCCTGTAGGGACCCGGGCCGCTGGGACTTCGGCGGGCCCTTGGAGATGGTAGTTGAAGGAGTCCTAGGTCGAATGCCAGAGGGTCGTCGCTCTCCAGTCCGAGGTCACACACGGAAGGATCACCACTTGCCAATCCGAATTCGTACACCAGAGAATCACCGTAAGCCAATCCGAAGTCAGGAACCGGGATCACCAAGACAAAACAGGAACAGGATCCAAAGCTCAAGGAACTCACCAAAGCAAGCAGACTAGACAGCGCTGGAGGACGTTGCCAAGTCACTGAATGAGCAGAGGAACCTTCCCTTTATACTTCCCCTGCCTAGGCTGATCAGGAACAGGTGAAGCCAGTTTAAGGGATTAGGTCCCTTTAAATCTGAAGAGGAGGCGCGGCCTCGCGCCTAAGGATGGCAGCGGCCATCTTGGATTTTTCCCCACGGAGGAGAGACGCCGCTGGATGCCGCGAAGGGGGAGCAGGACGGCTCCCCCTGCAGTGAACAGCACTGGAGGCTGCGCGGGAAGCGACGCCCCGAATCAGAGCCCTCCCCGGGGCTCCAGCGGCGAGGGAACACCGCAGACAAGGTAGGGGGCCGCGGTTGTGGTGCGCCACGGCCGCGGAACACAACAGTACCCCCCCTCTTTAGGGCGTCTCCCCGGAGGCCTGGGTTTAGCTGGATGGTCCTTGTGGAACTGCTCCACAAATTCCAGTCCAGTATATTAGCCAGTGGTTCCCAGGAGGTTTCCTCAGGGCCGAAGCCTTCCCACGCTATCAGGTACTCCCATTTCTTCCTGTGTTTCCTCATGTTTAGCACCTCTCGGACTTGATAGGTGAGGTCATCTTCAGAGGCAACTGGTTGCGAGGTCGGAGTTGTGCTGGAAGGCCATGATAATACCAGAGGCTTCAGTAGGGAGATGTGGAACGTGTTGTGAATCTTGAGAGACGGAGGGAGACAAAGTTGATACGAGACAGCACCGACTCGCCGGATGATGGAAAATGGTCCGATGAATCGCGGGGCCAATCGCGATGATGGCAGCTTTAAGCGGATGAACTGCGTGCTCAACCAAACCTTTTGGCCCGGCTTGAGAGGCGGTTTCGGTCTTCTGTGCTGGTCAGCATATCTCTTAGCTGCCTGGCCGGCCCTGATCAGGGCGCGTTGTGTGGATATCCACAGACGATGCAACTCATCAGTAGAGAGTTGAGCTGTCGGAGACGCAACTGTGATGGAGACAGGCAGTGGCGGGCGTGGCTGCTTCCCATATACTATCTGAAACAGGGAGGATCCTGTAGCTGCGGAGATATGGGAATTTAGCGCAAATTCGGCCCAGGGTAGCAGGCTAACATACAGACGAAGTAAATTGCTTCAAGGTCTGATTAGTTCTCTCTGCGAGACCCTTGGTTTGTGGATGGTAAGCGGATGTGTAATCTAGGGTGACGTCGAACTTTGGCAAGAGCCCTCCAGACTTTGGCGGTAAATTGAAGCCCTCGATCAGACAGGATGCCTTTAGGTAGGCCATGAAGCCTGAGATGTCCTGGACGAACAGCTGGGGCCAGCTGAGGTGCAGACAGCAATCCTGGCAAAGGCACGAAGTGCGCCATTCTTGCTAAAGCGATCGACTACAACCCATATTACCGTGTTGCCATTGGATAGTGGCAGGTCCACCACAAAGTCAGTTTGCCACATAGGTCCACGGTTTCAGAATGCACAGGTAATGGTTTGAAGTAACCCTGGGGTCGAACCGGAGATCCTCTTGTGGCGAGCACAGGTCTGGCAGGACTCCACATATGCCCGGACATCCTTATTGTACCTTTGGCCACTAGTAGTACCGGCGTAGGGTCTGCAACTTGCGGGATTGCCCTGGGTGGCCGGAACAGCGGGAAATTGTGAGCCCATGCCAGCACTTGTTTCCGCAAGCGTGGCGGGACCAGAGTTTTTCCCAGGCGGAATGGTTGTGGTAGCGGCAGGAGGATACGGGACGGCTCAATGATGTACTGTGGTTCCTCAGATCCTTCCGTTGAATCAAATACCCGTGATAGGGCATCGACCTTAATATTCTTCCCAGCTGGTCTGTATCGGAGAATATAATTGAAATGGGTGAAGAACAGGGCCCACCGGGCTTGTCGTGGGTTGAGCCGTTGTGCCCGATGCAAGTATTCTAAATTCTTATGGTCTGTGAAGACCGTAAACTGGTGTTGTGCCCCTTCCAGCCATGGGCGCCACTCTTCTAAGGCCACCTTGATGGCCAAGAGCTCCTTGTTGCCAATGGCATAGTTCCATTCTGCAGGCGAGAACTGGTGGGAGAGGAAGGCACACGGACATAGCTAATGGCCCTCGGAGCCCTGGCTCAGGATGGCCCCTACTCCCTTTGAAGATGCGTCCACCTCGATAAAGAAGGGAAGTTGCGGATCCGGATGCCGAAGGCATGGTTGCTGCATGAATGCCTCCTTGAGGCGACGAAAGGCAGCCTCTGCTGCTGGAGGCTACTTTTTGGGATCTGCGCCTTTCCAGGTCAGGGCTGTCATCGGGGCAACAATGGACGCATAGTGAGGGATAAAAGAGCGGTAATAGTTTGTGAAGCCCAGAAACCTTTGGAGTGCCTTGAGCCCAGATGGCTGTGGCCATTCCCGAATGGCAGTTAGCTTTTGCAGATCCATGCAGAATCTCTGACTGGAGACTATATATCCCAGGAAGGGAAGAGACTCCCGCTCAAACAGGCACATTTCGAGCTTCGCATACAGCTTATGTTCCCTGAGGCGTTGTAAGACTTGGACGACGTGCCGCCGGTGAGCGGCCAAGGTATCGGAGAAAATCAAGATGTCGTCCAAATATACCACCATGCATTGGTACTGGCGGTCACGGAGTATCTCATTCATAGTATTCTGGAATACTGCGAGGGCATTACAAAGCCCGAACGGCATCACTAAGTACTACTGTGGCTGTCACGGGTATTGAAGGCCGTCTTCCATTCATCACCTTCCTTAATTCGAATGAGGTTGTAAGCCCCTCGAAGGTCCAACTTGGAAAAGAACCTCGCATCCTGTAGCCGGTCAAAGAGTTCAGAGATGAGAGGCAAGGGATAACGGTCCTTGATCGTTATAGCATTCAAGCTCCGGTAGTCAATGCAGGGGCGGAGGGTTCCATCCTTCTTCCCGACGAAGAAGAATCCAGCCCCTGCGGGGGACTTTGACTTCCGAATGAAGCCCCTCTCCAGGTTTCTCTGATATACTCATTCATGGCCTGCGTCTCTGCAGGCGAGAGGGCGTAGGTGCGTCCTTGAGGAGGCTCAGTGCCAGGGAGAAGATTGATGGCACAATCAAAGGATCGATGAGGTGGGAGAATCTCGGCCTTTTGTTTTGAGAACACATCCGAGTATAAAGCATAGGGGACCGGCAGGCCTGGAAGACTGGTGGAGGCCACGGAGCAGGAGACTGGGACTACGGATTGAAGACAATTATCATGACAGCTTGGACCCCAATGGGTCAGCTGTAAAGTCTTCCAATCAAACTGGGGACCATGTTCGTGGAGCCACGGAAGGCCCAGGACTGCCCAGGTGCATCGAGTGCTCCAGGAGGTGGAACGTCATCTCTTCACGATGAAGGAGCCCGACCCTTAACTGGGTAGGTTCTGTCATGTGGGTCACACGGCCTGAGAGGGGTCTCCCTTGGATGGAAGAGATGAACAAAGGAGCAGGGATGTGGGCCAGAGGAATTTTCAGGTGCTCCACCAATTTCTGCATTATGAAATTGCTGCCGGCGCCGGAGTCGACCAGGGCTAACGTATGAAACTCACCCGCGGGTGACGTTAGCGCCACTGAAACAGTTAATGGAGGTGCAGATGAAGTTGAGCCTAGGAAGAGGCCTCCTCCTGGTCCTAGGCATGGGAGTTTTCCGATCGCGCAGGGCATGCGGCTATCCGGTGGCCTGCTGCTCCACAATAAAAACAGAGGTCCTTCTTTATTCGCCGATGGCGTTCGCGGGAGGACAACTTCCCATGTCCCACTTCCATGGGTTCCTCGGCGGGTGCCCGAAGAGCTTCAGATGCACCTTTGGGCGGAGGTGAGGGCCTTCTCGCCACCTTAACTACCGGAAGGTGAAACCTCATTCGGCGATCCACTCGGTTGGCCAATTCTATAACGGAATTGAGATCGTCCGGGAGTTCTCTCGCTGCTAGCTCATTCTGAAGGCGCGAGGCTAGCCCTTCCAGGAAGATTCCATGCAGGCAATCTTCCCTCCAATTCAGTTCTGTGGCCAGAGTGCGGAATTCCATTGCCTACTCGGCCACTGTCGAGTACCCTGTCGCAGTCAGAGCAATTCTGAGACCGCTGTGGGTTTGCAGATGGGTTCATCAAACATCTGCTGGAAGGCAGACAGAAACTGACTCAAGTTCCCGAAGATAGGGTCCCTTCTCTCCCACAGATGAGAGGCCAAAATCAGAGGCTTCCCGTCAAGCAACTACATAATGTAGCTGGTTTTGACCAGGTCGCTGGGAAACTGCGCTGGCAGCAAGGAGAAACGGACCTGGCACTGGCTGAGGAATCTTTGACACAACTTCACATCTCCAGCATATCGAGAGGGCGCCGGGAGTTGAGTTGGAGCTACATGCCCCAGGTCACCCCTGGAGGCCTGGGCGGTGTGTGGCTGAGAAGCGTGGGCTCCTTGAGCCCCAGATGGAGACGGCAGCGCAGGATTCATAGGCCCTAATGCCTCAAGACATTGGGTTAAGCTCTGCACGGAAGAAACCAGGGCATCCAGGGTTTTCTGCTGGTCCACCAGGCGCTGGGCCATTCCTGGAATGGCCTGGCAGGCGGATGCCTCTGCCAGGTCCATGGACTTCTACAACCTCCAGAAAATCAAGGAAACCTCTTGATTTGTGGTTTTTGTGTGGTTGCTATCTATGGTTCAGCCCCTTATTTTGGCTGGCCCATTGGTATAGCTCCCGTGTTTTATTCTTTAATTTTCTTTTTTTTTTTTAAATTTATTTTTTATTAAGTATATTATTTGCAATGAAATATACAGATACTGTATTACAGAATTTATACATATAGATTCATAAAGAACAATAGAAATTTTGCTCATACATATCTGAACATTTATAGAAATTGCTTTTAGTAATAATGAAACCTACTAAACAAAGAATCCTTGAGCAGATAATTCTAAGAAAATATCACATTGTATTGTGTCTAACTGCATCTAATTTATTTTAATACCCCTACTAAGGATGTCTATAGTGTTAGGAATCCAAATACTTGCGCAACTGCTCAGGCTGGTTAAACATAAATTTCGTATTCTGATGTACAACTATACAGCGACACGGGAAGCGCAAGAAAAATTTAGCTCCTTTTTGAGTAAATTTTTCCCATAGTGCTATAAACTCCTTTCTTCTACTTTGTGTACTATAGGCGATGTCAGGGAAAATTCTCACTGGAAACCCATGAAAATTTAATTTTTGATATTTGAAATACGTTCTAAATACCAGATCTCTTTCTGCTATATCTACAAATTGTACTATCAGGGTTGCTCTCAATTTGATTTCCATCTCAGAAGATTTTTCCAAGAGTTCCGATAGATTTGTATCCTCCCTTAACTCACCCTGATCTTGATTTTCTCCCATATTTTTAATCTGAGTAGTATAGTATATACCCGACAGCATGGGCATTTCCTTCTCTGTATATTTTAATATACTCCTAAGGTAACTTTTAAACAGTTCCTTTGGAGATAGCAGGTGAGTTCTAGGGAAGTTCAAAATCCTCAGATTAACTCTTTTGATTTGGTTTTCTAGTTGTTCCATTTTGTCTATTTGTAACTTTTCAGATTTAATTAAACTAATCTGTATCTTCTCAATCTCACTTATTTTTGTTGTTATATTATTTACTGATCCATCTAATCTTTCAATATTTGTTTGTACCACCAAATTTTTACTTATACCATCCTGTACAATTTTTGCAAGGTCATCCAATGATTTTTGCATCGAGAATATCATATGTCCTATTTCCTCCAAAGTAAATTTCCTAGGAGTTATTACTTTTATTTCTTCTGTCAGTTGTGCTTGGGATCCCAACAACCCTTTATCCTTAGTCTCCATTTCAGGATTCACAGTTTCCTCAGACAGTCTCAACTTAGAATCTTCAAGTAGAAATTCTCCTCCTCCCCTTCCTGTAGGTGGTTCCAGAGTAGAGGGAGCACCAAGACTTAACGAGATCTCACAAGTCAGGAGGACTGGCTCTGCTCTTGGCCAAGACCTCCAGCGACTCCCCTCCTGGTGATTACTAATGCAGTTTTCCCAAAGAGGTCATAAACACTTGGTTTGTATCCCACTCACCACAGGTGTGGACGTCGATAACCTCCCTTTTTCTTTTGGTATGAGGCATACCAGAAAGGATTGACCAAATAAACTAATAGAAACAGTACCTTAGTAATAGAAGATCTCTTGGGGGCACAATAGTCCCAGTTTTTCGGTTTCAAATGGCTGCTGCGGCAAGACAAGCAAAGAAATAAACCACCTTCCTCCAAAACCTCCCGGCAAATCCCGGCGAATCCTGGTGAAGCCGGGCAAAGCCGCGCGCCTAAGGGGCGTGCGGCTTTGGCAACACGGCTTTGGCGACGCGCCAATGGCGGGGCGCCGTGCAGACGCCGCTGTTATTGGCGTCAGTCAGGCTCCTCCCACGAGCGTCGGGAACCGGCAGGTGAGTGGCAGAAAAAATTAAGCAAGTTAGCAGCAACCGCTGCTTCCAGGAAAGTGTCCACAGCAAGCTCTGCTCACCCGGTTGGACGCCGCTGTATTGGCATCAGTTCACGGGCTCCTCCCACGAGCGTCGGGAACCGGCAGGTGAGTGGCAGAAAAAATTAAGCAAAGTTAGCAGCAAACCGCTGCTTCCAAGGAAGTGTCCACAGCAAGCCACCTTAAGGCGCCGCTCACGTGCGAGTCAGAAAGAGAAAAAAACGATCTAAGTGCATTTTGACGAGGATCGCGACAAAAAATTCCTTCCCATGCCCCCTGAAGCAGGCAGACAAAACTGTCGAAACATGGCCAGTGTCGGGCAAAGCGAAGGTGGTCCCATGAATAGCTGGCAGCAACTGAACAGCTAAAAGACAAGTTAATCTTTTAAACGAAGACAAAAATCAATGAGGATCGCACCGCATACCGGGAGAATAAATGCACAAAAAATTATTTTATAAAAATAAAAAAGAAAAAAGAAAATTGTTCATTAAGAAAATTTAAAGAATAAAACACGGGAGTTATCCCAATGGGCCAGCCAAAATAAGGGGCTGAACCATAGATAGCAACCGCACAAAAACCACAAATCAAGAGGTTCCTTGATTTTCTGGAGGTTGTAGAATTATAGTTTAAGGAGAATGAGGTGGTTGTTGAATAGGGTCCATGGACTTGGCAATCTGTTATGCTCAGGCTTGTGAAGCCTTGGCCAACGGGAGGATGGTATACCTTTCGGAGGATCCATAGGTTCTCTCATCGGGTGGCGAGGCAGAGCAGAAGACGGGACCAACTGACCCTTGGCACTGGAGAATGAGGTGGCTGCGGAGGCGGATGAAGAGACGAGAAGAGGAGCTGTGTCTTCACCACTGGAAGTCTGTGGTCCCCCCAGGAGGAGCCCATAGGGACCCAGACCACTGGGACTTAGGTGGACCTTTGAGAGGTCAGGGTGTCGGTGCAAGGGCTGACTGGAACTTCGCCCTGGAAGCCCGCGGTTCCCCCGGGAGGAGCCCGTAGGGACCCGGGCCGCTGGGACTTTCGGCGAGCCTTGGAGACGGTAGTCTAGAAGGAGTCCTAGGTCGAGTGCCAGAAGGTCATTGCTCACCAGTCCGAGGTCACACACCGAAGGACCACCACTTGCCAGTCCGAAGTCACAAACCAGAGAATCACCGCTTGCTAATCCGAAGTCATACACCAGAGAATCACCGTAAGCCAATCCGAAGTCAGGAACTGGAATCACCAAGATGAAACAGAAACAGGATCCAAAGCTCAAGGAACTCACCGAAGCAAGCAGACTAGACAGCGCTGGAGGAGGTTGCCAAGTCTTTGAATGAGCAGAGGAAGCTTCCCTTTATACTTCCCCTGCCTAGGCTGATCAGGAACAGGTGAAGCAGTTAAAGGGATTAGGTCCCTTTAAATCTGTAGAGGATGGCGGTGGCCATCTTGGATTTTCCCTGCGGAGGAGAGACGCCACTGGACGCCACGAGGGGGGAGCAGGATGGCTCCCCCTGCGCAAGCAGCACCGGAGGCTGTGCGGGAGCGACGGCCCGAATCAGAGCCCTCCCCCGGGGCTCCTGCGGTGAGGGAACGCCGCGGACAAGGTAGGGGGCTGCGGACGTGGTGCGCCACAGCCGCGGAACACAACATGGAGTGTCATTCCTTTCCTTTTAAAACTGTGAACTTTTCTTGGATGTAAACATCTCACAAACTATTTTCATCTATATACAATTAAGTGGAAACCCCAAAAGCTTGAAGCCATCAACTATCATCGTGACCAAGCAGAAAATAGTTCCCCACCCGGGTGATTTATGCTTAACACTGCCATTCCAAGTTTAAAAAATAAATACAGAAAGCCTAATGCTAGAAGTGCAGAAGGTGGTTTGGATAGAAGACACAAGGAATTTGGGGTCAGCCAGTATGTATATACCTGCTGTATATGATTGGGTTGCCCTGACATCACAGGTAAAAAAAAACTGTGTTACCTGTGGAGGAATGAGATACTGTATATGAGAAAATAAAGACAATATTTTACTACAAAGTGCCTGGCAGTGCAGCTGTTTCCTACTATCTGGCAGTGATGCAAAGCAGTGCACTGGAGATGTCTTGTCATACCTGTGTTGAAGATTTCTTCTCTATTGCTTGTGCTTGGAATGCACAAAAATAGTAGCTTATTTTTTAAGTTGGTTTATCTTCTGCTTTAATTTGAAAAGTAAAAGAGAAATCCTTGAAAATAAAAAGGCTTGTATGTCCTCTCGCTTTAAGAGGTCGGCCCTCCCCGCGCGATCGGCGTAGGCCCATCGGGGCCAGGGGATGTGGACCAGGGACAAGCCTCTCGCGAGGCCCCGAGGTGAGGAAATAACAGCTGCAAAAACGCGGCGAATTCAAAAAAACAAAACAGCAGCCGCATTTGGAAGGGCACAGCTAAGCCCTCCCCGGAAGCCCCGACGCCTCCCCAGAGCCCTTTAAAGGGCCGAAAACGACTGCAGGCGATCCTTTCTCTCCGGCGCCGCCGCCCCTGCACTGCCCCCTCGATCCGGGTCGGCCCTCCCGCGCGATCGGCGTAGGCCCATCGGGGCCAGGGGAGGTGGACCAGGGACAAGCCTCTCGCGAGGCCCCGAGGTGAGCGAATAAAAGTCCCGCCCACCGATACAGCTCCTCCAATAGGAGCCAGCCCTTGAGGGGTTTTAAATCATTATCCAGCCCAGCGCCGCGCGCCGAAGGAGCGCGACAAAGGGGCTTGCCCCTTTGTGTGCCCCTTAGTGTAGCCCCTTGGAGTGCCCCAGGGCCTCTCCCTATAGCAGTCAGCCTCTATTTCTCCCAGGCAAAAGACTAATATCTCTAACACGCCTTAGAACAGCAGCACCTGTGCCTGCATTGTGAGGCTCCTAAACCAAATCTATCCAAAGAATTCCAGTAACTCTTTCTTACTCCGACTCATCTCGGTGAGCCATGGCAGCGCTCATTTAGTAAGCAGCCATCCAGATCTCACCCAGTGCCCAGTCTGCACTTTACCATCCAGCGCTCACTCAACTAGCAACATCCAGCGCTCACTCAACTAGCAACACCCAGCGCTCACTCAACTAGCAACATCCAGCGCTCACTCAACTAGCAACACCCAGCGATCACTCAACTAGCAACCATCCAGCGCTCACTCAACTAGCAACACCCAGCGATCACTCAACTAGCAACCATCCAGCGCTCACTCAACTAGCAACATCCAGCACTCACTCAACTAGCAACATCCAGCGCTCACTCAACTAGCAACACCCAGCGCTCACTCAACTAGCAAACCATCCAGCGCTCACTCAACTAGCAACCATCCAGCGCTCAGTTACGAAACCAATCATGGCGATCTCATCCATCCCCATCATCCACAACTTCAAGAGACCATCAGCAAAAAAACAAGCCTTACCACACTCTTTACAAAAAGACTCATCCCTATTGTCATCTCACCTTTAAACCAACTACTGGGACTGTCACTTTTCACCTTATCACTGCTGAACGCACAGTCTTTGACTAAGAAAACTCACCTGCTTCATGACTATCTGCTGGAAGCAAACACAGACATATTTGCAATCACTGAAACCTGGTTAAAACCAGAAGACATCGCTACAATCAACCAACTCCCTACTCACTCGTACAACATATTCTCAATCCCCAGACTCAAAAAACGAGGAGGAGGTCTTCTTCTGGCAGCAAAAAAAAACACTAGGAATATCACTACAAACTTCAATATCTTCACATTCTCTAGAATTTGCCGTATTTAAATCCTCTCACCTTCAAATCGGGCTTACATACGCCACCCCAGGATACCTCGAAACCGATCCATCACCTTTGATCGAAAATATAGTAAAACACATCAACGCCGACACACCAGCGATACTATTGGGGGACTTCAACCTCCATGTGGATGTATCTCCCCATTCTCACAGCTGTGAAACTCTCCTAAGCACACTAAACTGCATGGGTTTCAAACAAATAATTAAGGAACCCACCCACAAAGCTGGTCATACGTTGGACCTCATTTTCATTAACCAGGAACTTACTCTTTCCTCTCACCCTACATGCCTTCCAGTTCCCTGGTCGGACCATAAGATGATCAACACAACACTAAGATAAACCTACCTACACTCCCAGAAAAGCAGAATAACACAATCCAATTCAAAAAAATGTGCAGCCAGGAAATTCTCAGCAACAGCCTATCGGATGAACTTAACCAACTGGACCTTACTAACGCGGACTCAGCCATTTTGTCCTGGAACAACATTACCAAAAAAGTGGCCGATACTACATGCCCAACTATTACCAAAGCTCCTCAAGCAAACAAGGACAACAGAAAACCTTGGTACACACCAAAACTAAAATCCTTAAAACAGGATCTCAGAAAAAAAAGAACAACACTGGCGGAAAAACCCAACATACACCAACATCACAGCATTCAAAACCATGATGCACCATTACAGAATATCCATCCTCCAAGCAAAAAGAGACTTTTACTCACAAAAAATCCACCACTTCATTTTCGACCCTAGAGCGCTTTTTTCTCTGGTCTCATCCCTCACTAAACCCCTACCAACATCCATACCAGATGATAAAGCAGCAAGCAAAGCAGAAGAACTGGCAACCTACTTCAAAAACAAGATACCAAATCTACTAACTCATTCCATTAATAATAACAATAATAATTACACTACGCCAGTAATACCTCGAGCTTCAGTCTCATCACAAAAGGCTAGCCTTAAGGAGTTCGAACCGACCTCATCCTTAGAGATCGAAAATATCCTAAAAAAGTTCAAACCTTCTTCGCACCCTCAGGATACCATACCCACCAATCTCCTCATCTCTTGTGCTAAAATCATATCCAAGCCCATCGCACAAATCATAAATTGCTCCTTCTCTCATGGGATTGTACCTGACCCACTAAAAATGGCAATCATAAAACCACTCATAAAAAAACCTAATCTTTCTCCTGAAAACCCAGCCAATTTTCGCCCAATAGCTAATCTACCATTCATCGCAAAAATCTTGGAACGAGTTGCAAACAAACAACTAACAGAATACCTAAACGACCACAAAATTCTTTCCCCATCGCAGTTCGGTTCCGCCAATCTCGAAGCACCGAAACCCTCCTAATCTCATTAACGGACTCTATATTACTTAAACTTGAAAACAGACAACCGTGTCTTCTCATCCTCCTAGATCTAACAGCAGCTTTTGACATGGTCAATCACAACACATTAATAGATCGCCTGGCAGAAATTGGCATCAGAGATGAGGCCCTCAACTGGTTCAAATCGTTCCTACAGAACAGACAGTATAAGGTCAAGATCAACAAGGAAGAATCTCAACCAGTCACCTGCAACTTAGGAGTCCCACAAGGATCATCACTCTCTCCAACCTTATTCAATATTTACCTTCTGCCACTCTGCCAGCTCCTCATCAACCTGAATCTCGTCCACTACTTATATGCAGACGATGTTCAGATACTGATTCCAATTACTGAATCTCTCCAAAAAACACTGGACTTCTGGAACTCTTGCCAACAAGCCATCAACAACTTACTCACTAACCTCAACTTGATCCTTAATCAAAACAAAACAGAATACCTCCTCATTTCCCAAAACGGAACCTACACACTTCCAAGTACCATCATGTCAACTCAACTAACAATAACCCCACAAGTCAGAAATCTAGGAGTTATACTTGATAACCAAATGAATTATAGATCACTCATAAATAACATCGTAAAGGATGGATTCTTCAAATTACAAGTCTTAAAAAGACTGAGACCACTCCTACATTTCAAAGACTTCCGATTAGTGCTACAAGCAATCATTCTCACGAAAATAGATTACTGCAACTCACTTCTACTGGATCTCCCTGCCAATGCCATAAAACCGCTACAGATGCTGCAGAACGCTGCAGCGAGGATCTTAACCAAGTCCAACAAAAGAGACCACATCTCACCCATCTTAAAAAGCCTACACTGGCTTCCCGTCAAATTCAGAATACTATTCAAAGTGCTCTCACTAACCCACAAGGCAATACACAACCTGGCACCACTTGAGCTCACATTCCCTCTCCAACTCCACACATCTTCCAGACCAGTGAGACAAGCCTACAAAAACAACCTTCAAATTCCACCGATGAAGTCAGCATTAAGTAAAAGAGCTTTCTCCACAGCTGGCCTAAACTCTGGAACTCTCTCCCATCAGAGCTCAGATCACTGCAATGCTCCACTACATTTAAAAAAAGACTCAAGACTTGGTTATTCAACCAAGCTTTCCCATAACATCAACCTGCGAAATATCCCTGCCAATATCCCCTCAGTGGTAACACGCTAGAGAACTATATAGATCTTCTCTAGAAATCACATGATCTTTGGCAGTCTATTATCTTTGGCAGACTATTATCTTTGGCAGTCTATCATTAAAACCCAGCCTCTAGCCTATATTAGGCACCGCTCATGTTAATTATGTTATTACCCCCATATATCTTAATCCAAGTTAATTCGACCTGTTTCATTGTAAGACATTTACTTGTCATTGTTGTTATTGTTTAAAATGTAAACCAAATTGATCAATAATTTTGTTATTGGAAAGTCGGGATAGAAAAATGCTAAATAAATAAAATAAATAAATAATTAGTTGCCGTGTTCTTCACCTGTAGGGTTGTGAAGCATGTACTTCACATCAATGGACAAGAACTCTCAAGCCCATCTAAGATACCCGAGAGTCACCGGATTACATATTGGTATATATATTTATAGAAAGGGAGAGAGAGAAACAGACAGGCAGACAAGCAGAGATGGGTATATTATATATTGGCTCAGTATACAAGTCCAGCATCTATACTATGAATTTTTTTTCAGTCAGGAGCTAAAGAGCAGAATGATCAAGAAATCTACATATTTCTGATACTTTCTCATTTTATTTAATTCATAGTACTGTATATTTGGTTGCTGTGCATTCTAAACCACGGGATCCATAAAAAAGTTGATACAAAATAAAATTATTACTGTTATGTGTTTTACCTTAATTTACATTGTTAGGTCTCACCACTAGATGAAACCCAAGTATATCTGGCCCTAAGATTGTTTTTGCCATTTCAAAAGGGAGACAAAGGGGTATCTTATCAGATTTGAGAGTCTAGCTATGTGCTTAGAAGTTCAGGACATTAAGTAGCTATAACAAGAAATATTTATATTTTAACATTGTAATACATCATTTATTTGTGATGCTTTTATATCACTATATCCTGATAAGCATGCATTTATGTGTTTTAAATATCAGAATTTTGCCCATTTGGGAACATACAGATTTATAAGTGCACATTTCACTGAACTGAATAATGCAATTCCTGTAACCCTAAGGACATCAATCTAGTCCCAGTCTGAATATTATGGCTTTCAAGCTGCAAGCATAGATATATTATATGGGGTGTGATGAGGAGAGTCTTATATTTGCAAGGTGACCTCACTTCAAGAAAGTCTCTCTCAGGAAACTATGGACATCTGTATGTAACCAAATAGATATTTATTTGAAGAGTTTGCTGAGTGCAAAAAATCCTGTCAGATATATAATTGTCTGCTTTTCTTTAGGCATGAAGAACATGATGTTAACACTATTTTTTTTGTCACAATAAAAGTGTTTACAATTAAAGTACATAAATAGTTTACCAGAAGCTGATAAGGTCTCATCATCCTGGACGAGGAGAATGCAACTGTTATTGAATTCAGGCAAAATTCCATAAAGGAGTTATTGAACATTTCAAACAATATATATTATTTACAAAACAAAGTGTTTTCCATGGTTAATCTTTTTCATACAAGTGAACACAAATGGACTGAAGAAAAATATTTGAAGCCATTATTACTAGCTAGGTTTACATGGTAAAGTACTAGTACACTTAACAGTGAATTTTAAAAGCCTGGTGCGCAATCGCATCCAAATCGGGAGATGTGCGCAGGAGTCAGGCTTGCTCGCACCCCACCAAATTTTAAAAGCCACCCATATGCACACATATCTTCTGCTGCACATACATCTCACTTGATTTCAAGTAGGGATGTGATGTGAGCATGGTCATTTTGGGGCATGGCCAAAAGCTGTGCATGTAAATACTTATACACCCTGGTGCCTTCCCATGTCCAGTGCCATATAAATTTTCTTCTGCTATGGAGAAGGTGTAACTTAAAAAATAAAAGAAGTTAGCCATATCTGCTGGGTTTAAAGGGTGTGGTGTAACTGGGGAGCATGCAGGCTATCAAACCAGGGGGTTTGGAGTATCTAGTTCTTAACTAGGCAAACTAGTGAATAAACTGGTGAAACAGGCAAATGCATGGTTGCACATCTGATCTAAATCACCCTGACTTGCATGGTAGAATCAGGATTTGCACCCACTTAAAATTATCATGCGGCCAGGCTATTTTATAATGTGCATGCAAGTTATAAAATGGCCAGATATTTGGGCACGTGCTGACGCACACATGCCAAAGTGTGCCAGTGCACCAGCTTTAAAGTTTACTGTCCCTGCTTTTAAAGGAAATGGTGCTGTGAGCTGGCTACAATATCTCCTTATTGTGAGGTTAAATTTTCAAAGTCATAAATGAAGGTAAATAAAGATTTATGCATGTAAATAGCTGTCTGAAAATTGTCCTCCCTCAATATTGTTGTATCTCTGGTCCCTTGGACTAGGGTGAGATTGGTTCTACCTACAGGGAGGAGCCATGCAGGTTCTCACTGCCAGCAGATGGACCCAGGCAAAGCAGAGACTGGTCAGGAGCTTCACCTTTACCAGCTTACGTTCCCCTTGGGTTGAGCCTTTGGGTGCTGATGATGAGGGATGTGATCCAAGGCCCAGGCTAAAGTCATAGGTAGGGTGGCGGTTGGGTGTCGACAGTCCAGGCAAGAATCATGGGCAGGCAGCAACCAGGTGTATCTTGAGTCCATGGCAAGGTTCAAACCAGATATCTATCTGAGGAGGAGAAAGAGGGACAGATAGGGCTGAGTTAGGCTGAGCTGGCAAGGCAGGTGCAAGCTGGGCAGACAAAGGAAGGAACAAGCTGGCAGGTGAAGCTAGGAACAGGCTAGTAGATGAAGGCATGAACAAGCGGGGCAAAAGCAAAATGCACTAAAAAATAGCTGGACCTGTTGCCGAGATATTAAGAGAGGGCCCTTTATAGGGCTAAGCGTGTGATGTCATCAGGAGGCCCCACAGGGCTTTTCCCACTGTGGGCCCTTTGCCTGAGTTCACCATGAGTGCACCAAGGGGAGCGTCAGTGGGCTGCAGGAGTGGTGGCGTCCGGCTGTGTGTTGCCAGTATCCCACCATGCTTCCTGTAGGCCAACGTTGGGGTGAGTGAGTTAGCTCATGGGGCCACTAGTGAGCCGGGAACTGTAACAAATATGACTAAAAGAACAATGTACGTTTAGCCGCATTTAAAGGAAGTGTTCCCAAGGGCATTTATATTGGTGGAGAAAAATAACACATAACGATAGTAATTTAATAAGAGTCCATGTAGGGCTGAAGTCCATGTGTAGAAGGTACACTCAGACTTCAGCCCAAATTTTCAAAGCAGACTTACATGTGAAAGTTAGCTTTAAAAATTAACAGGGGTATATGGAATAATGCATGACATACAAGCAGGCATAAAAGTGCGTGCATACTTTTACATGCATACTTTTGAAGATTGAAAGTATGCATATAAATGATTTCCCTACCCCAACTCCATCCCTGGGAATGCCTCTTTCAAATATGCACCAAATTATACAGAAAATTGCTTCCACATGTATTTTTACACAGACAGCCCCCAGGAAAATTTTCAAACAAGCCCATTCATATGCAGAAAACTAGGTCTTGTGTGTAAATATTATTGAATATCAGGCCCTGGCTGTCTCTATAAAAAATAAAATTGGTAGAATATTCATAGGCAAAACAAATAGTCATAAACTTTGTTTCAATGTGGAAAGTTTGAAAACCCCCCCCCCCCCTTTTAAATGATATAGTGCATCTTATTTTCTAATATTTTATTTGGCCATAGTGTTAATGAATTCCACGCAGAAGGAAGATTTTGTAAACTAAAAGACAAGATACATTATTCCATATCTCATAATTATACATGAACAAGCAATCAGGACTCACAAAGAGCTGCAAAGGTTAAAAGTGTTCAACAGGCATGGACAATGTTTAAAAATAAAATCCTAGAGGTACAGTCCATATGTATTCCACACATTAAGAAAGGTGGAAGGAAGGCAAAACGATTACCGGCATGGTTAAAAGGTGAGGTGAAAGATGCTATTTTAGCCAAAACAAATCCTTCAAAAATTGGGAAGAAGGATCCATCTGAAGAAAATAGGATAAACATAAGCATTGTCAAGTTAAGTATAAAACATTGATAAGACAGGTGAAGAGAGAATTTGAAATAAAGTTGGCCATAGAGGCAAAAACTCATATAAAAACTTTTTTAAATATATCCGAAGCAAGAAACCTGTGAGGGATTTGGATGGACCATTAGATGGCTGAGGGCTTAAAGGGGTTCTTAGGGAAGATAAGGCCATTGCAGAAAGACTAAATGAATTCTTTGCTTCCGTGTTTACTAATTGAGGATGTTGGGGAGATACCAGATCCGGAGATGGTTTTCAGGGGTGATGAGTCAGACGAACTGAATTAAATCACTGTGAACCTGGAAGATGTAGTAGGCCAGATTGACAAACTAAAGAGTAGCAAATCACCTGGACCAGATGGTATGCATCCTAGGGTACTGAAGGAACTAAAAAAATGAAATTTCTGATCTATTAGTTAAAATTTGTAACCTATCATTAAAATCATCCATTGAACCTGAAGACTGGAGGGTGGCCAATGTAACCCCAATATTTAAAAAAGGCTCCAGGGGCGATCCGGGTAACTATAGACCAGTGAGCCTGACTTCAGTGCCAGGAAAAATAGTGGAAACTATTCTCAAGATCAAAATCGTAGAGCATATAGAAAGACATGGTTTAATGGAACACAGTCAACATGGATTTACCCAAGGGAAGTCTTGCCTAAAAAATCTGCTTCATTTTTTGAAGGGGTTAATAAACATGTGGATAAAGGTAAACCGGTAGATGTAGTGTATTTGGATTTTCAGAAGGCGTTTGACAAAGTCCCTCATGAGAGGCTTCTAAGTAAACTAAAAAGTCATGGGATAGGAGGCGAGATCCTTTCGTGGATTACAAACTGGTTAAAAGACAGGAAACAAAGAGTAGGATTAAATGGTCAATTTTCTCAGTGGAAAAGGGTAAGCAGTGGAGTGCCTCAGGGATTTGTACTTGGCCCGGTGCTTTTCAATATATATATAAATGATCTGGAAAGGAATAAGACGAGTGAGATAATCAAATCTGCGGATGATACAAAATTATTCAGAGCAGATAAATCACAAGCGATTGTGATACATTACAGAAGGACCTAGTAAGACTGGAAGATTGGGCATCCAAATGGCAGATGAAATTTAATGTGGACAGGTGCAAGGTGTTGCATATAGGGAAAAATAACCCTTGCTGTAGTTACACGATGTTAGGTTCCATATAAGGAGCTACCACCCAGGAAAAAGATCTAGGCTTCATAGTGGATAATACTTTAAAATTGTCAGCTCAGTGTACTGCAGCAGTCAAAAAAGCAAACAGAATGTTAGGAATTATTAGGAAGGGAATGGTTAATAAAATGGAAAATGTCATAATGCCTCTATATCGCTCCATGGTGAGACTGCACCTTGAATACTGTGTACAATTCTGGTCGCCGCATCTCAAAAAAGATATAGTTGTGATGGAGAAGGTACAGAGAAGGGCAACCAAAATGATAAAGGGGATGGACCAGCTCCCTATGAGGAAAGGCTGAAGAGGTTAGGGCTGTTCAGCTTGGAGAAGAGACGGCTGAGGGGGGATATGATAGAGGTCTTTAAGATCATGAGAGGTCTTGAACGAGTAGATGTGAATTGGTTATTTACACTTTCGAATAATAGAAGGACTAGGGGGCATTCCATGAAGTTAGCAAGTAGCACATTTAAGACTAATCAGAGAAAATTCTTTTTCACTCAACATACAATAAAGCTCTGGAAATTGTTGCCAGAGTGCAGTTAGTGTAGTTGGGTTCAAAAAAGGTTTGGATAAGTTCTTGGAGACGTCCATTAACAGCTATTAATCAAGTTTACTTAGGGAATAGCCACTGCTATCTGCTATTATTTGCATCAGTAGCATGGGATCTTCTTAGTGTTTGGGTAATTGCCAGGTTCTTGTGGCCTGGTTTGGCCTCTGTTGGAAACAGGATGCTGGGCTTGATGGACCCTTGGTCTGACCCAGCATGGCAATTTTTTATGTTCTTATGATCTAAGAGAATCACTGTGGAGATGCTAGATTTCACAGAAAGAAAGACAATTGATTATACTTGCAGGTGAACTGAGTTAAAAGTAGGGGATTTGATAGGTCTCTTTTCTCATTTTTTCCAAGGTTCTAAGAAAAGCAGAAAGATGACTGGGAAAAATTGTATCAATAAAGCTGCCGCTACAGTTACTACTTATACCTCCATCAAGGTGGATATCCTGATCCACAGTGAAGAACCAATTCAGTGTGAAAAATACCTGGAGGCTGACTCACTGAATAAAACATATGGTGGAGCTAGCAGAGGAGGTGACAAGAATTAGGAGCATCTGTGACAATGAGGATTGTATCAATGCAATATTTCTTGAGGTGTCTAAAATGAAAACTCCAGTGGAGGTGAAAGAGAAATTGGACTGAAAGATGACAGCTGGACACATTACCAAAGTCAGTAGAATCTTCACCCTGACCCCACCTTCATTCACGCTGACGAGCCAATATGCAGCCCTGGAAGTGGAAGTAGAGAAACCATCTCAGAATGAAGAGGAACCTAAGCTCATGTATCCTAAAGCTACAGGATCAGGAATGACTGCGTCTAGGAAGCGAAGGGTAATGATGGTTGGTGATTCTGTTCTGAGGAGCCCAGAGGCATATATCTGTCAACCAGACATGCTGTGCTATCTACTGGGTGCCAAGATCTGAGACATCATGGACATATTGTCAAGAATCATGAAGTTTACTCTTTTCTCATGCTGTTTATCCATGTTGGCATGAATAATACTGCTAGGGATCATATTAAAAGGGACTTCATGGAGACCACATAATCCGATGAGCGGGTAAGCTGTGTCTTGGTCTTGCTCCTGGTTCCCCTTCTGTACTTGGATAAATATTGGGGACTCAAGGAAGACAGTGGCAGCCAGACCGAACTTGGGGACGTTGCAGCAGTGTATTGAACACTTTTTTCCAGCAGGAAGCTCGGAGATGTCTATAAAACCGCAACAACGAGAGAAGCAGGCAGATCAGCAGCCTGAATCTAAAAATGGCCAATGGACCCCCAAGCCCACGTTCTGCAGTAACAAGCGAATTGCTGGTGGAAGAGGTCACCAAAGCAGTCATGCAGGTACTGGACACCCGGTTTCAGGAGCTCTCACAGCAAATATCGGCAGGTAATAAACACTGAATGAAATTAACGACAGGTGGAGGATACCCAACAGCGAATTGCAGATGTAGAAACGGAGACATAATCCGCTATAGAGAAGCTCACTAAACAAATCTCAGTGCTAGAATCAAAAGTGGATGATCTAGAAAATAGATCATGCAGGAACAATCTTAGATTTGTGGGATTTCCCAAGTCTCTACCTGAGAGAGAGCTACCTGCAGTATTAGAAAACTAGCTAATGTCAACCTTGGGCCTGGATGAGCTGGTAGGCCGTAGTATAGGGGGAGCGAGCGCACAGACTTGGATCAAAATCTCAAAGCCTTTCCCAGCCCCAATTGGTCATTGCACGGTTTTTGAATTTCACCCACAAAGTAGCTATATTATAAGCATACAGGAAAGCAGCGACTCTGACCTATGAAGGACATAAGATCATGGTCTTACAGGACTATTCCTCCGCTGTCTCCCAGAGGAGGAAAACATTTTCACCTTTATGTGCAGATCTGTTTAATCACAAAATGTGATTCACTTTACAATATCCAGCCAGATTGTGGATCAAACATAAGAGTGTATGGAAGGTCTTTGATTCGGCTGAAGATGCAAAGCAATTTCTAGAGGATGCGCCTGATAGAGGATGAATTCTTGCCTGGTTCTTCATATTATTTGCTTCTTCTTGCTGATTTTTGTTCCCCATCAGGAATGATAGCTGTATTTTGAAAGGGTGGTTTATGCCCATATTTTGATCACAGTGCATGATAGGTTTTCAGTTTTTCTGTTTGTATTTAATTGTGCTGTTCCCATGCCTGTATTTTCAGAAGTTTATATATTAAGACATAGAGAGGGAGGGGGAACCGGTATGGATCCATCATGTGGTTTTCCTGCCTCCATGTTTTGGAGGCCCAGAGTTTGAGGTTGGGATTAATTGAATCTGGGGAGGGAAGGGGTTTTTTGGGATGGATAAGGGAGGGTTATGAAGCTAATAATTGTCTAAATTCACATGCTACACTTTATTACCTGTTGCGGTCCTGGCCGCGAGCACCGTGACCAGATCCTTACCTCCTTGGTCCCGGACCTGCTCCCACCTCCGGAGCCCTGGCTTGCGGCCTGTTTGGCGGCATCCCCGCTGGGGCTGCGCTGCCGCAAAGGTGCCTGAGGACGCCCTGCTCCTAGGCGCGTGCCACTTGGGCACCTTTCTAGCCCGTTTCCCACCAGTGGTGACTCCGCCCAGTTCCTGACGTCAGACGCCGCGGCCTTGATAAGCCGGCCGCGGCCATCCAGTCCTCGCCTTGCAATGGGTTAGCTTCCCGGTTTCCTGTTGCGCTGTGCCCCGGAGTGACTCTCTTGACTTTGTCGCTCCGTCCCTGCTACAGTACCTGCTTGGATCCTGCCTGCCTGCTACAGTACCTGCTTGGTTCCTGTCTGCTTGCTACAGTACCTGCTTGGTTCCTGCCTTCCTGCTACAGTACCTGCTTGGTTCCTGTCTGCTTGCTACAGTACCTGCTTGGTTCCTGCCTTCCTGCTACAGTATCTGCTTGGTTCCTGTTTACCTGCTACAGTTCTTGCCTAGTTCCAGCACCTGAGTCCTGCTACAGTTCCTGCCTGGTTCCAGCACCCGAGTCTTGCTACAGTTCCTGCCTGGTCCCAGTACCTGAGCCCTGCTACAGTTCCTGCCTGGTTCCAGTACCTGAGTCTTGTTACAGTTCCTGCCTGGTCCCAGTACCCGAGTCTTGCTACAGTTCCTGCCTGGTTCCAGAACCCGAACCCAGTTACAGTATTGCTACTTTCCTAGTCTGGTTCCAGTTACCTGTCCTGATCCACAGCTCACCTAAGTCCCAGTGGCCGGGCCCCTACGGGCTCCTCCTGGAGGGGCTTCGGCTTCCAAGGGTGAAACCACCTAAGTCCCAGCGGTTGGGCTCCTACGGGCTCCTCCCGGGGGAGTACCAGTTTCCAGGGTGAACAGCATCTATGTCCCGCCTGAACATCTGCCTCCCGGCCTGCTATTCATCAGAGACTGACCATCTATTCCCAGTTTCCAGCAGGTTGGCCCAAGGGTCCACTAAACTGAGACTCCCACAACATTACCGACAGATATTGATTGTTCTGCTCTGTGAGGGAGGGGATAGTCTACTGGATTGTAGTGTTGCTCTCCTAGGCTGGGTGGGAAATGGTATGTTTCCTCTTAACATTCTTTTTTCAATGATTTGGCTTTTTTGGTATAAATATGGCTGAATCTCTTCGTTTCATATCCTGGAATATTGCCGGATTAGGGTCCCCAGTAAAGCGAGCCAAGATGCTGCAATCTTTGGGTAGGCAAGGGACCAAGATAGCCTTTCTGCAGGAGACATATCTGACGGCTCGAGAGACTAAGAAGCTGGCAAAGGACTGGGTGGGGAAGGTATTCTACTCACAAGCGGTGAATAGAAAAGCTGGGGTTGCAATTCTTTTTGGGAAACAGTTGGCATTTGAACCTGCACAGACTATTTCAGATAATGAGGATAGATATGTTCTAGTGAGAGGGAAATTATATGGTCAAGAAATAACCCTTTGCAATATGTATGCGCCCAATGTGTATAATCATAGTTTTTTTTGCAGAATTAGTGAATACTCTGATCCCTCATACTCAGGACTTAATAATAAAGGCAGGGTATTTTAATTGTGAGGTGGATCCCGGAGGAGATAGATCTTCTCAGGCAGCCTCCCCGGGATTGGGGAAACACGAGGGATCTCTTATTTATGTAAACAGTTTTAGCTCATGGATCCTTGGCAGATTCTCCACCCTGAACTTAGGGATTTTACCCATATTTCTAGGGCTCATCTGTCTGTGCCCCGCATTGATTACATATTAATCTCCACAACCTGCTTTTCTAAAGAGGTAGCCGCTGAAACAGGCCTGTCAGAATTCTCTTATCATTCCATGGTGTGGGTGGAGATAAAGTTGGGGGGACCTAGAGCCGACCAGCACCACTAGTGTTTTCCTTCTAATCTATCAGGATGTTAGTGGGGGAAAAGAAAACTCCTTTCAAGGCCCAGAGTGACAGGGGACACTTTACTTTTTGATCTCTGGGAGAGGTACACTTTTCCCAAAGCTGTGGATGCTGTAAGTGCCAAAAAAACCCAACAAAACCCATTTCAGAAGAATGTGGGTGTGTGTCCAAAATCAATCTTCACTGAAAGTGTTCTTTGAATGGTAAAATGGCTCAATGGAAATAAGCTCTTTTTCCATAGGTAGCTGTTACAGTTCTTTCTCTTTCTCTCCATCTGTGCACAAGTCTCTTTATCCTGGTCAAGGGCTTGAATTAATGAAGTTCCCAAGTGGATAAGGGCATCCTTGTTGGGATGGATAACCCCCCTTCAGCTAGCCAAAAATCTATTACAAAGTATCTACAAAGAATAGGGGTGTGCATTCGTTTTTGCTGTATTGGCGATCCGCAACGTATACTGCACTATTCGTAGTATTCGTGGGGAAGCGAAATGTATAGCGATTCCCCACGAATACACGAATATTCACCGAATTATACGGCCACCTAAATAAAATTTTAAACAAACCCCCTACCCTCCTGAACCCCCCAAGACTTACCAAAACTCCCTGGTGGTCCAGCGGGAGGTCCGGGAGCCATCCCCTGCACTCACACCCTCGGTGCCAGTTTCGTCATGGGCCGATAGCCTTTGTCACAGGGGCTACCGGTGCCATTGGTCAGCCCCTGTCACATGGCCATCGGCACCATCTTGTGCTCCTACCATGTGACAGGGGCTGACCAATGGCACCAGTAGCCCCTGTGACATAGTATGGGCAAAGGCTATCGGCGCCATTTTGAGTACTGGCATCGGACGGCCGGAGTGCAGGAGGTCGCTCCGGGACTCCCGTTGGACCCCCAGGGACTTTTGGACAGCTTAGAGGGGCTCCTGACCCCCACAAGACTTGCCAAAAGTCCAGCGGGGGTCCAGGAGTGACCTCCTGCACGCCGGCAATCTGTTATGTTGTTATGCATATCCAGCGCAGCTCACTGCTTCAACGGCAGAGGGGAATGAAGAAATAGGATTTATATCCAGCCAATATGTAACAAGGCATTGATCTGAGCAGTATGAGTATACAAAGATTGGGATAACTTGCTCGATACGACGGTTACTACCCTCAAACATTAAGCCTTATACTTTACTTTGATACAGTTCCAACCAGTGGCGTAGCCAGAATTGATTTTTTGGGTGGGCACAAGGTTAACATGGGTGGGCTGTAGGCATGCAGGTCTACTAGTTGTTTTTTTACTGATAAATAATGCCAAATTATGCAGCATAGCATTCACATCTACGCCTAAGTATGAGGTTTACTTAATGATACAAACATAATTCACGGTGATTTGTGGTACTTTAGCCTTCTTATTATTACGATTTTATACACGGCTCCTACCTGTCCATAAATTTTGAGAGAGTGGTTGTGTTGCTTATATTTAAATTGCTAACATCTCAAAATATAGATATATATTTTTACCTTTGTTGTCTGATCTTTGTATTTTTCTAATCAGTTGGTCCTGGTCTCTTTTTCCCATTTTTTCCCTTATAGCTCATTTCCTAATTCCTTTTCAGTGTCTTTCTTCTATTACTGTCTTCTTCCCTTCCACACACACACACACACACACATACATGCTTTCTCTCACAGACTCCCTCTCACACACTCAAGCTCTCACTTTCATATGCTCTCCCCCCCCCCACAAGCTCACATTCAAGTTCTCACTTTCTCACCCCTCCCCAGGCTTATATTCTTATGCACACACAGACGCATATCCAGGCACCCATTCTCACCCACACACATAAACCCAGACTCCCATTCTCACCCACAAACCCATGCTCCCAGTCTCACCCACACATATTCAAGCTCCCATTCTCATCCATACATATACACATTTAAGGTACTATTCTCACCCACACATACACACATTCAAGCACCCATTCTTATCCACATATTCAAGCTTCCATTCTCACCCACCCACACAAACCCAGGCTCTCATTCTCACCCATATATACACACATTCAAGCTCCCATTCTCACCCACCCACAAACCCAGGCTCCCATTCTCAACCACACATACACACATTCGAGCTCCCATTCACCCACATATTCAAGCTTCCATTCTCACCCACATACACACCCAGGCTCCAGTTTTCACCCACACACACTCCCATTCTCATCCACACATACACATTCAAGCACGTGCACAGCTTCCGTTTCTCCCCAGAGCAGGAAGATCAGCTGCCTCTCCTGCTGCCACCGGACTCCTGCTATCTTCGGGCGTCCGAACTTCCTGTCGGGGGGGGGGGGGGCGGAAGCGCAGCGCACAACGTCCGCTTCCTCCCTCCCCCCCCCAAGCAGGAAGATCGGCGGGCAGTATGGCCCGACGCCCGAAGATAGCAGGAGGCCAGTGGCAGCAGGAGAGGCAGCTGATCTTCCTGCATTGGGGGGAGGAAGCAGAAGCTGCGCGCGGCGCTTCCGCTCCCCCAAACAGGAAGTTCGGCAGGCCGTTTGGTCCGAAGATAGCAGGGGCCGGTGGCAGCAGGAGAGGCAGCTGATCTTCCTGCATGGGGGGAGGAAGCGGAAGCTGCGCGCGGCGCTTCCGCTCCCCCAAACAGGAAATTCGGCGGGCCGTTTGGTCCGAAGATAGCAGGAGAACGGGTGGCAGCAGGAGAGGCAGCTGATCTTCCTGCATTGGGGGGAGGAAGCGGAAGCTGCGCGCGGCGCTTCTGCTCCCCCCCGAAAAGGAAGACCGGTTGGCCATACGACCGCAGCAGCGCTTCCCCACGTGTGCCGTGATGGCGCGCGAGGCGTGGGTTCTCTTGTTCGCTGTCGCGGGGATGGGATCCCGCGACAGCCTTGCAGTTCCGGTGCCAGTTGGGTGGGCCTGGGTCTAAGTTGGGTGGGCACCTGCCCACCCAGGCCCACCCGTGGCTACGCCACTGGTTCCAACACTGCTCACTGCATCAGTGGCGGGGGTGGAAGGAAATTATAATAAAAAAGCTACCAATAAGGGCACTGAACTCAGCGGTCGGAGTAACAGATAAGTATGAGAAAATAAGTGTGAAAGCTTGCTGGGCAGACTGGATGGGCCTATTGGTCTTCTTCTGCCATCATTTCTATGTTTCTATCATTATATCCAGATAGGATATCCACTCATGATGACGAGACATTGAAAACTTCAAATTCGAATCCAAGGTATTCAACCATGCCACAAAATAAAGTATTCCCTACTTTAACTATCAACGATATTCCCAATAATCAAGGACGCAATAGTTGACCATCATAATAGGCATCATCGTGTAGTACTTGTGACTTTGGTACTCTGCCTTATATTTAATCATAGGTCAATAGAAACTGTTTTTATAAGTTTTTTGTAATGCTATAAGTGCAAAAATAGGCAATAATGATGCATCATGACGCTGCCCTGATTAGTATGAACCCTTGACAAAGGACCCTTGCTGTCCGAAACACGGCCCCATGTCGGGCATTGGTATTGTTACCTTGAAAATATTTAGGCATGAATTGACTTCTACAAGCTAAAGATGTCAAGAATATGTGTAATTACACAAATGTAATGATATGATACTGAAACATATATTTTAAAGGTGGTGGATTTGCACTTACAGCATTACAAAAAACTTAAAAAACAGTTTTTATTGACCTATGATTATATATAAGGCAGAGTACCGAAGTCAAAGTACTATACGATGATTCCTATTATGACGGTCAAATATTGCATCTAGTTGATTTTCTATGATTATTGGGAATATCGTTGATAGTTAAAGTTGGGAGTCTATCTTGTCAGCGTTCCCATCATACGATTTGGTCGCCCTATGCAAGATTAAATTAGTCTCGTACAAAATAAAGTATGTCAGTTTCAGACACCCTTCCAAATCATTACTTTATCATCTATATAACTGTGGCAAGAAACAATGTATTGCAATGAATGGGAAGGATATATAAAAGTCTCTTCAAACCTAGTAACATAAAGATTAGCAATATCAAGGGCCTTGGTGGTCTCCATTGCTGTGCCATATTTCTGCAGAAAAAAATTGTTAATAGAAATAAAAATTGTATTTATTTTATTTTATTTGCACAGTTTTTATATACTGGTTTTTAGTCTGAGGACCATCACATCGGTTTACAATTATACAATTTAAAATTCATGATACATACATGATCATGATACATGATACATGATAAAATTCATGACCAATGCAATAAAATAAAATCCTCAATAAAATTAACAAGCTAAGTGAGAAATAAAATCAAAGTAACTTACATACAATATATATAAACTTAACTAACAATTACAGCTTCTGCAATGGGACATCTCAGATAATATTCATAGAGTATACTTAGCTTGGACTATCATTGAATGCCTGATTGAAGAGCCATGTTTTCAGAGAATTCTGACAGAGGACTATGCTGGCTAAATCCACTATAAAATGAGATGATGCCCATTGTGGCTGTGATCTCAAAGCCAAATTTTCTGAAATAATGTCCAAGGCTGCCTTCTGTTGAATGTTTGTGTAAAATGCCTCTAGATCTAATGTAACCAGTATAACATCATTAGGTAAATCGGTCATTGCTCTGAGAATTCTCAATATATGTGATGAATCTTGAATTGTAAAAGCGGTTCTAATACTAATCCAATAGAGGACACAATTGGTCTTCCAGGTGGGTCATGCTAGGACTTCTTATGTTGAGAACCAAATAGAAGACTGGATTTTTTTGGATGCAAGACCCTAAGAAATTGACTCTTTCTTCTGGTAAGCCATCTTTGTTCTTGTGTTTGCTGGGCAATCTCAAAAATCTGTATCTGCAAGTTAGATGTTGGATTCACTTCTAAGAGTTTGTAGAAAACTGTACTATCATTTGTGCTGAATAATGACAGCTCTACACTTGCCCTTGGGTTTTACTACCAAATTATCATTGCTAGCTAAATCTTGCAATGCCCTTTTTTTTCCTGTGAATTAATGTTAAAAAAATGGACAAGTGCAATCTTGTTCAGTATTACTAAGATCTCTAAACATTTGAAAATAATAATAATAAGGATCCATGTGGCTTGCAGGAGGCCATTGGTATTTTGGCCTAAAGAAGGAAACATACCAGATAGCACAGTGGTTTGTGGAAAAATAATAGCTTTACTTTCAAACATCTAAAAAAGAACAGTGCAACCTGACCCTGGTCTTAAAGGGTTCATGCATTTTGTTCAGGACAAAAAGTAACCCGTTATCTAATTGTATTTGTATAGGCGTTAGTTCTTCATCTGACAAATTAACTACTGATGTTCTCATCTGGTTTCTGAGCGAGTAATGGGCCTGATCTGATAATCCATATCCTGTTTTCGATATAATCAAGCATTGTGCAGACCCTGACACACAAAATGATGATCTCATTGCTCTAAAAAATGTGAGGTGATTAAAGGCTTAATTAAATGTACACTGCATCTCTTCTCTACTTGTGGATTCCTCAGATGAAGGTTCAAAACTAAATTGTTTCTGAGATGGTTTCCGTTGAGGGACAGGTCATTAACATGAATACAAAAAACTACTATTATAATCTGATTGATTCCTTTTAAACTTATAGGGCTTAACTTGCCACACATTGATCTTAAATTGCTCTATAGATTCATGAAAGTCCTTTAAAGAAGTCTCATACTTCCAATGAGCTATACCAGACTTAATATGTTCTAGAGTTTCCCTAACACAAGAAGTCAGTTCTTATGCTTCATGCTTAGTGGTTTCTATAATCTGCAGCATCAGATCTCTGGAACACTTGTTTAAAATCTCTGTCCATTTGTTAACAAAGTCTAAATTACCTCGTGAATCCTTGGCATCCTTTGTATTCTTAGACCTCTCAGATTCATCTTAATAAACTATACCAAAGTTGCCATACAGAGTTCTTCCCTAATGCACCACTTCCAAAACCTGACAACATCTGCCCTCAGTGTCTCATCTTGAAAATGCAATGGTTCTAGTAATGTTTCAGGATAGGGGATTTGCATATGACATCCCCTTGACTACTGCTATTGACTTAGAGTGAAATATCATTTCACAAACAAATAATGGCAATCTTGAATTGTAGGAAATAACACTAAAAAATGGGAATATTTTTTAAAACAATAATGAAATGAAAATTTTTGATCTGTATACCCCTACATTCCCCTGCAGTTCTAACTGATTGTTGCGCTTTTAACTGTGTGATACAGCATAATGTGGTAAAAGCACGAGAGTCAGGCTGGACTGCAGGGCAAACAGAGGCAGCCTGAGGTTCTGCTGCAGTTGGTTTTGAATTACTGCACACCAATCTGCTTTGGCAGCCAGTGTAGAGAAAGAAAGATGTGTGGACCAACACTGCTGCTCAATCCAGTTCTTAGTATCCTGCAGAAAATATGTGGCAATGGCCCAATTCTCTTCCTGCAGTCACAAAATTACAGGAGACAAGAAGCCTTGTCTATTGAGTTCTAGATACTTTACTGTCTTTCTGTTGATGGTGAATCTATTAGGGATGTGTTGAAAAAAAAATTATTGTTTTGTTTCATTCATTTACTTCATGATGACCTAAAAACAAATTGGTTTATTTATTGGGGTAAGAAGTCATTTGCAAAAAAATAAGAAATACAGATGATGTTTCCTATTTCATTGCATTTTTAGAAAACTAAAAAATGACAGGAAAAACCACAAACTTTTGTGTTGCTTTTCCTATCATTTTTTGGGAAGGGGTTAAAAAAAACACAAACATGAAAGAACCCCCCCCCCCCCCAGAACCTGTCCCAAACCTTCCCATTTATTAAAAAACAGAGCCCCCCTCGATAGCAGACCCCCACCCACTCTCGTGACCACCCCAGGATAAACAAAAAACACCTGGTGGTCTAGTAGAAGGCCCGGGAGCAACCTCCCACTCCTGGGCCAGCAGTTGTCCTCATTCAAAATAGTGCCAACTGCCCTTTGTCCTTCACTTGTGACAGGGGCTACTGGTGCTATTGGTCAGCCCCTGTCACATGGTAGGGGCAAAGGGCGGCTGGTGCCATTTTGAATCCTTTGCCCTACCATGTGACAATTTAAGGGCAAAGGGTGGCCAGCATCATTTTGAATGATAGCAGCATTGACTGCATCATGAGAGGCAAAATGGTACCAAAAATGACATCAATATCTAAATCACCATGAAGGGGGACTGAAGCAAAAATGGTGGCAATAAAAACTCTATGGCACTGAAAAAGGGATTAAGTAGCACAAAGAGTGAAGACACCAAAGCAACATGAGAGGTGCAAACTAAGCAGCCCCCCCCCCCCCCCCCCCCCGAGTGGCAGGAATATCTCAAGGAGTAAGGTCTGGGCATATCAGCAAGGCTGAGTGACACAAAGACCTTCAAGGTGTAGCATGAGTGATATAGCAGTAAGGCTTGCATAGGAGTGGCAGATGTCAGTCATTCTGTTGGAATACTTGCCTAATGTCAGATTCAGTACAAAAGAATGATTTGTGATCATTTTCTTGACATAAGCTTTTATTGTATTTTCTGCTTGAACTTGATCTAGCTGCTAAGTAGAATTTTATTTTCTTGTGAAATGGGTTTTCTAAATACAACTATTCTAATATTCATAATGGGGCAGATTTTAAAAAAGCACGCGAGCACATACTTTTGTTGGCGCGACTGGCGCCAACAAAAGTACGCTGGATTTTAAAAGATACATGTGGCTACGCAAGGCTGCGCAAAATCGGCAGCCTGCGAGCGCCGAGCCGTGCAGCCTGCCTCCATTCCCTCCGATGCCGCTCCAAAATCAGAGCGGACTCGGAGGGAACTTTCTTTTTGTCCCCCCCACCTTTCCCTCCCTTCCCCTATCTAACCCACCCCCCAGCCCTAACTAAATCCCCCTCCCCTACCTTATTTCATTGAGTTACGCCTGCCTCTGGCAGACGTAACTTGCGCGCGTCGCCGGCTCCCTGCCCCGGCACAGGCTGCTCTGCCGGAGTACTCGGCCCTGCCCCTGGACCACTGTCATGCCTCCGGCCCCACCCCCGGACCACTGCCATGCCCCCAGATACGCCCCGAATGCCGCGCCGCCCCCAACATGCCCCCCAAGCAAAGCCCCAGAACTTATGTGCGTCCCAGGGCTTTGCGCGCACCGGCGGCCTATGCAAAATAGGCGTGCCAGTGCAAGTGCCCTGCGTGCATAAATCCGGCAGGATTTACGAGCACAGGGCTTTTAAAATCTACCCCAGTATGTAAATGGTTTCTAATGAGTGTGGTTTAGATTTCCTGGTAAGTTATGAGGAAGCTTTCCCATATTCTGTTGCTTAACTCTGGCTGTTATATTTCCTGATTTTCTGGTTTTGTATGAGTTCTCTCTCACTACTATAACTTTATCACATTCAGAAAATCAAAATAATTTCTCTTGAGCATCTTTTCTCTTCTATCTGTATTTCTTCCTTCTGACTGGACTTTTGTGGACCAACCACTCCATCATAATTGACTATCAAACAGGGAGGGAGAGAACCATGCTGGGATTGTGGAGGGGTATGGAGTCTAGGCATGAGTTAACAAGTGCGCTCTTGTGGTATAAGGGGTATAGCAGCTGGGCATGTGGCAGAAAGTCCCCTATGGTAGTATGGCAGGTACACATAAGACAGAAAGTCTTCTATGGTGGTATAAGGGTTTTTTTTTAGAAGTTCCTACAGTCAAAATGGCTGAACTCGATTTAACTTGAAAACTTGCCTTCTCAGTGGTGGGCCCCTTACTATGGAACGCACTTCCTGATTCCCTCAGACTACTATCAAATATAAAAGAGTTAAAAAAAAGTGGTAAAAATTCACTTATGTTCCTCCATTTTTAACAAAACTCTCACAACCATATGACTACTACATACAGTATTTTATCTATTTCTCTATCTTCTTAATTTTATTAATTTTAATATTTTATTTACTTCTCATATTTGTATTCTTTGGTTTTTACCCTATTTTGTTTTACTTTTTTCTTTTACTCTTCTTTGGACTGTTTTTACTTTTCCCTAACCTTCTGATTATTGCATGTCCTCATTTTATTGTAAATAGCTTAGATCTTATAAACAGTTATATAGGTGGTATAAAAAAGATTTTAAATAAATAAATACATAAATAAACAAACAAACAAATAAATAAATAAATTAGGGGTATGGCAGATAGGGATGAGGCAGTAAGTCCTCTATGTTGGTGTTAGAGTTATGGAAGGTAGGCATGTGGCAGCAAGTCCCCCATAGTGGTAATAGGAGTATGGAAGTTATCAGCATTCTTCCAAGTCAAAGTCTACAGAAGGAATACACAGTTCATCTTATGCTCAGTCTGCAAGATCAGTGTTGGTGAATCAGGAGAGCAGTGATGGGTTGGATCACTGTGATATGTTGTCTCTGTGCTATGGTCTCCTTGACAACAGCTTACAACATAACACGTGACTCACAGAGAATGGTTGGCTGCTAATTTGCTATATTGTTACAGTTACTAATTGACTTCTGCTCCTCATTGATTTCTATGGGCAACAGACTTCAATGGCTCATAGAAATGATGGGGGGCAAAACAAATGAAAATAATAGGATATGTTTAATTCATGGGATAGGCCCATGTATGAAACAGACGGGACCCATTCATTTAGGATGTCACATGCATTTTAATCAAATACACATCTCTAGTCACCATTAATTTTACTACATCCATGGTTAGACTACAACATGAGCTGTAAGTTTGCAACCTCCTCACTGGTACTACTTTTATGAAGAGGGACAATATATATTAGGGATGTGAATCGTTTTTCAATGATTAAAATTATCGTCCGATAATTTTAATATTGTGTTAAATCATTAAAGAACACGATACAATAGGAATTCTAACGATTTATCGTTAAAAATCGTTAAATTGGGTTAGTGCACACTAACAGAAAATGATACAAATTGACACTTTTCAGGTCAGTTAAGGTCAGTTTAGGAATGAATATGTATTCCTATTGGCTGGCTGCCCTCTTATTTATTGATGTTACCAAGGTTCCCACTGAGGTGATGGTTGGGGGGATGGGAAATGGAAACGGTTGGTAGCTTGACAAAAAAAGTAATGTGATCAGTCAATGTGACTAGAACTTGTGCCCTATCCTTGGTACTGGGAGTGTTGTGATCTTCCTGCACACAGTGCCCTATCCCTGATACTGGGAGTGTTGTGATCTTCCTGCATGCAGTGCCCTATCCCTAATACCAGGAGTGTTGTGATCTTCCTGCACACAGTGCCCTATCCCTGATACTGGGAGTGTTGTGATCTTCCTGCATGCAGTGCCCTATCCCTAATACCAGGAGTGTTGTGATCTTCCTGCACATAGTGCCCTATCCCTAATACCGGGAGTGTTGTGATCTTCCTGTACACAGTGCCCTATCCCTGATACCGAGAGTGTTGTGATCTTCCTGCACAAAGTGCCCTATCCCTGATACTGGGAGTGTTGTGATCTTCCTGCACACAGTGCCCTATCCTTGATACCGGGAGTGTTGTGATCTTCCTGCACACAGTGCCCTATCCCTGATACTGGGAGTGTTGTGATCTTCCTGCACACAGTGCCCTATCCTTGATACTGGGAGTGTTGTGATCTTCCTGAACACAGTGCCCTATCCCTGATACTGGGAGTGTTGTGATCCTCCTGCATGCAGTGCCCTATCCCTAATACCGGGAGTGTTGTGATCTTCCTGCACACAGTGCCCTATCCCTGATACTGGGAGTGTTGTGATCTTCCTGCACACAGTGCCCTAACCCTGATACCGGGAGTGTTGTGATCTTCCTGCACACAGTGCTCTAACTTTGATACCGGGGGTACATTTGTGGGTGGCACGCACAAATGTACCCCGCACGCGTAACTTTAAAAATCTGCCCCTGATTGTCTAGTGATATGAGGAGACCCTTTTTGATTTCACTTTTTACAGGTTTGGATAATAAGGATGGGCATTTCTTTGAAACAAAATAGGAAATACTGATGATATTTCCTATTTTGTTATAGAGGGGCAGCCCACTACCATCGGGCACTTAAAGAAAACTACATCTTGTGAGAAAAAGACACAAAAAAATAGTAAAAATGAACTGAGATGTTAAAAGAGAAAATCAGCGATGTGAAGACCCGCCCCCCCCAGACGTCATGATGACCAGCCAGCGGCGACCCGATTAACGGCGCGATTATACCAGTTGTCACGCAATGAAGGGGTTTTCCCCTTTGTGCTCCCCTTCGTGCTAACCTTTGTGCTCCTTCTAATATAATTATATTTATGTTTATGTTAATAATTTAACTTTTATTAATGTTATTTAGCTTTTTGCTTTGTTTAAAATTATTTCATTATTGACGTTTAAATGTATTAGACTAAGGAATTTTACTTTCTGCTTTTTCTGTTTCATTGTAAACCGGTTTGATATGCATTTTATGCAGGAAAATCGGTATAAAAAAACTAAAAATAAATAAATAATAAATAAATTTTATTGCATTTCATGTTTTAAAAAATGCTAGAAAAAAAACATGAAAAGCCATGTGTTTCTTTTCCTATTTTTTTTAAAAAAGCAATGTTTAATTTAAAAAAAAAAACACTCAAAAACCTGTTCCCCAACACTTCTCCTTTATTAAAATATTCAACCCTGACCAGTTAGCCCACCTGAGCCTACCAGAACTCACCAAAATGTCCCAGTGGTCTAGTGGGGGCTGAGAATGACTCCCCATTCCCGGTCCTAGCAGCTGCCATTATTCAAAATGGCACAGGTCACCTTTGCCCTTTCATGTGACAGGGGCTACCGGTGCCATTGTGTAGCTTGTCACATGTTAGGAGCTACCAATCAGCACCTGAGTTAAACACATCTTTTTTAAAAATTTTAATTCAAAATTGCTATTTATTTGCTAATTTTAACAGATTGAAAATAATAAAACTGTGATTGTAGTACAGAAACCCTTCCAGTTCATTCATTACTACTTTTTTTCAAAAACGTTGTTAATAAAGGCCAAAAATTGATTAATAGTTTGAGCCTTCAATTAGTTGAAGGCAATCTCACAGCTGAACAAATACTCTTACCCTTCTAACCTCTCAGGTTGTGATTGTAGTTCTGTCTACCTCAACAACCATGGGCTTCTCTAAGGCCAGGATTCATCATTCTTCGTCGAATGATGAATCCTGCGAAAACGGGAGGCGGGGGGGGGGGGCCTGCAAAATCCCACAGCCTTCACACCACGGCGGTGTGCCAGCTGCCAGCTTTTGCACCAAATTGCGCCACCGTGAAAGGTGGTACTATTCGGTGTGCTACTGCCGATGATAATGTTAGTAACATTAACGCTGGCAGCAAAGATACCGCCGACTCTGCCCCCTCCCCGCCCCGACTCCTCCCCTCCCCCTAATTTGCATGATATCGCATACGAAAAGGCCCTTTTCGCACGCAATCGAGGCTTTTCGCATGCGATAAGGCCGCATCACGTGCGATAATCCTTTGATAAATGACCCCCTAAGTAACAGTCTGAGCATTTGAAAATGAAGATAATTTACAGTAGCAAAGTAGGAGAATGCTATAAAAAAATCTCTAAATGCTTTCAGTTAGAAACATTGTTAAGAAATGGAAGATACAGAATCTTTTGTGATTGTGGATGAACAGGTCAATTTTCCTTTCATTAGTCTAAAGCACTTTACTCCTAAAGTTTCAGGCTTATCAAGATTATGTTATGCATACTTTAGCAAATTTATGATGAGGTCATAGAAAATGTTTCCTTCTTATCATTGTTGTGTAAGCATTGCAATGCTGGACTGTGAACCTGTGGATAACTACTTCAGTGTCAGCTAAAGTTTTCAGCAGGTGGTTTGAAATTGCTAGCTGAAAGCATTTAGAAATTTTTAATAGCCTTCCCCTTCCTTGCAAGAATACATTTTATTCATTTTCCAATGCTCAGACAGCTGCTTATAGGAGCCCATGGTTGTTGAAAGAACAACAATCACAATCTGAGAAGTTAGAAAGGTCAAAATATTTGCTCAACTGGAGAATTATCTTCACCTAATTGAAGGGCTAACAAGTAAAGTAACTTTTTGGCCATAATAACTTTTTTTTTTAAGTAGTAATGAATGAACTGGAAGAATGTCCAACTTTTGCAAGTGCTATAATCACTATTTTTTTTGTCAATTTATTAAAATCAGCAAATAAATAGTAATTTTGCATTACAAATTGCAGAAAGCTGTGTTGTGTTTAACTTTGTACCATGCAGAGGCTATGCAGGGCCAGCGTGACCATTAGGCAGGACTTGGCAGCTGCCTAGCGCAGCATCAGTGAGCGGGGCACCACCAGAGTACCAAGGCCTCCTTTTTCCACTAGGTTTATGCAATGAGATAGAGAGAGAGAGAGAGAAAAGAGAGCACTGTAGAAGGGAGACCATAACTCTATATATCTATCAGGGTGGGTTTTGGGGGGGGGGGGCGGTGTTACATTCATCTGCCTAGGGCGCTACAGACCCTTGCACTGGTCCTGAGGCTGTGTCAACTTCTGTTCGCTTAGGGGTAAATTTTTTAAGCTGTGCATGCGCACGGTTCCTGGAATGCGCACATGGACGTGCCAATTTTATAACATATGTACATTGCCTCATGCATGTTATAAAATCTGTTACCCGCACGCACATGTGTGCCTGATTTTGTATCAGAGCAAAAGTACACAATAAGCAACCAAATGTCCGATCTTATACAACTTTATTGTGTAGAAACAATGTAAATAAAGTTGTATAAGATCGGACATTTGGTTGCTTATTGTGTACTTTTGCTCTCACGGCTTTATTAAGCAACCTTCCTTGCTGCTTTTTTAGTCCCTTGATTTTGTATCAGCACATGCATGTGCGCATGAGTTCCCACTCGAGCACGCGGGAGGGAATTTTTAACACACGCACAGCGACACAATTGGGCCTTTGTTCAGTTTCCTCCCAGTCTGCTCTAATAAAGGACTGGACTGGGAGGGAACTTCCTTAGCCCCTACCTATCCTTCCACCCTTTTCCCCTCTCTTCCCCGACCCCTAAACTCACCCTAACTATCCTATTTTTTTTTTTTTTGTTTCAGAACTTACTCACTCGATGGAGCAGGAGTAAGTTCCATGTGCCGGCCAGCTGCCAATGCAAACTTCACCAGGACAGCACCTAATGATGCTGTCCCAACCAGCCCCTTCCCCCACCCCCACCCCCACCCCACCCATACTCCACCCCCAGCCAGCCCCAGCTCACCTCTTTTCAAAACCCTAGCTCTTCCACATGTACTGGGAGATATGCATGTGGATGGGCTGTTTTGAAAATGCACTCGGCGTGCGCTTGGCCCAGACACACGTGTTTCACCCGGGATTTCCATGCGTCTGGTTTTAAAAATTTGGTCATAAGATTCATTAAAGCAAACAGTTTGAACAGGGATGCCTAAACTTTTACACACAACTGTACTTCAATCAACCCACCAGTAGGGATGTGCTTTCATTTTCTTAATTTTTTTTGTTTTGTACATGCTCAGTATTTTTTAGCATGCACTAAAGTAATTTAGGGAACATTAAAGTGATTCAGTAAAAATAGCATGCTCTGATTGGGTTTTAACATGTGCTAAAATTGAATAACATAAGCCAAAACGAAAAAGAAGTGACTTAAAATCTCTCACCCTGAAAACAAAATGAAACAACACAAATGAAAATTGTAAAGTTGCACATTCATACCCACCAGAACCTCTCTGAGCTCCATTAATATCATAAAATCATATCCATCAGGCGCCATAGTTTTCTCTACTTGTAGTTGTGCTAGTTCCATGCAAACCCTTTCTTCCATAATTGGTGCAACACCTAACCTACTGCCGCATGTATCCCTGCCAAAAATCTATGGTTTTTCTCCAATTCCTTCTTCATAAAATACCAAACAAAATTATGGGCCGGATTTTAAAAGCCCTACGCGCGTAAATCCAGAGGGGGGTGGGGGGGTTATGCACGCTAGGCCTATTTAAAAAGGCCTGGCGAAATGCATAAAGCCCCGGGACATGTGTAAGACCCAGAGCTTGCAAAAAGGGGCGGGACCGGGGGTGGGGTGTGGGCAGGGCGGGGCCATTGCCACTGTGTTGAAGGATCGCGTGCCGGCAGGCGGCCAGTGTGCGCAACTTGCGCCTGCCCAGAGGCAGGCGCAAAAGTTATGATAAAACGTTTGGGGGGTTAGAGTAGGGCTAGGGGGGAAAGATTAGAAGAAGGGGTGGGAAGTTCAGGCCAGGGGGAAGGGAACGGGGAAGGCAGCACGGCTCAGTGCGCAGAAGGTGCACAATTGTTCTCTCCCTTGCATGTGCTGACCCCTGATTTTATAACTTGCACGCTCCTACGTGTGCAAGTTATAAAATCGGGTGTACATGTGTGCGCGCCGGGTAGCGCGTGCACATGTACGCCTGCGTGCACCCTTTTAAAATCTACCCCTATATGTTTAGAGTTTTTACATTTTCCTTATTCCCCTCCATCTAGTCCTCCTTTTCTCCTTTAAGTTTTATAATTCCAGCTCCATTATCAACTTATAGGGAGGTGCATTAATTGAAAACAAATGCAAAAAATACAATGGATGACACCAAAATGTTTGATTATTTCCAAAGTGAACAAACTGAAAATGGTCTTCTATGAAAATACCCCAAAATTTACAGGTTATTTTCATATTTGTTGGAATAAAAAAAAATCAGGCCTCTCACAGTCCTGGATACTCCTTCTCACCCTGCCAAAAGTGAACCTTGGTGTCAGGCCTACCCAGCTGGGCCTTCCAGGGCCCCTACCACCCTTCCATTTTAATCTCATGGGTTGTGAAACTCCCACTCAAGCCCCTGCTTACCCCTTCCCAGGTCCTACAGAGTCCTAAAGGGCAGCTCATTTACTCATGCATGCGTCTAGAAACTTTAAAAATGGTGCCATATACTGCTGATGGCCCCAAAGTGACATCACTTTGGCACCTTGCTCCTGTATGGAATCAAAATGGCACTTAATCTCAAAAAGAGAAAACAATCGGTTATTTACTCTTTCGGATAGTAGAAGGACTAGGGGACACTCCATGAAGTTAGCATGGGGCACATTTAAAACTAATCGGAGAAAGTTCTTTTTTACTCAACGCACAATTAAACTCTGGAATTTGTTGCCAGAGAATGTGGTTCGTGCAGTTAGTATAGCTGTGTTTAAAAAAGGATTGGATAAGTTCTTGGAGGAGAAGTCCATTACCTGCTATTAAGTTCACTTAGAGAATAGCCACTGCCATTAGCAATTGGTTACATGGAATAGACTTAGTTTTTGGGTACTTGCCAGGTTCTTATGGCCTGGATTGGCCACTGTTGGAAACAGGATGCTGGGCTTGATGGACCCTTGGTCTGACCCAGTATGGCATTTTCTTATGTTCTTATGTTCTTATGTTCAAACATCTATATCAGACTATACCAAAAAATATCAAAAGTAGCTCCATTTGATTTAAATGTATTTAGGCTACCATATACTCTTCAAATAGATATATTGTATTCATATGTGAAGCATCACATGGAATGTTCTTTTTTAATTAGCTTAGGGGTAGATTTTATAATTTTGCGCGAGCGTGTACTTTTGCTCGCGCACCAGGCGTGAACAAAAGTACGCTGGATTTTATAAGATACGCGCGTAGCCGCGCGTATCTTATAAAATCCGGGGTTGGCGCGTGCAAGGGGGTGCACATTTGTGCAACCTGCGCGCGCCGAGCCCAGCACGCGCTACCTGTTCCCTCCGAGGCCGCTCCAATTTCGGAGCGGCCTCGGAACGAACTTTCCTTCGCCCTCCCCCCACCTTCCCCTCCCTTCCTCTACCTAACCCACCCCCCCCGGCCCTATCTAAACCCCCCCTTACCTTTGTTGCACGATTTACACCTGCTAAAAGCAGATGTAAATCTGCGCGCGCCAGCTGGCTGCTGGCGCGCCATCACCCGACCCGGAGCCTGGTCCGGAGGCCTCGACCATGCCCCCGGGCCGGCGCCATGCCCCCGGGCCGGCGCCATGCCCCCGGGCCCACCCCCGCAACACTGCGTCACGCCCCCGAAACGCCGCGTCATTTAGGACATGCCCCTTTTACAAAGCCCCGGGACTTACGCGCGTCCCAGGGCTCTGCGCGCGCCGGCGGCCTGTGCAAAATAGGCGTGCCAGCGCGCGAGGGCCCTGCGCGCGTAAATCCGGCTGGATTTACGCGTGCAGGGCATTTAAAATCCGGCCCATAATGCTCTGGCCATCATCACCTGCCTCAAAAAATCCTTAATTTTGAAAATTTGATATTGCATTTTAACAATCTTACTTCAATATTTCTGTGTGCCAACTACTCAAATGCAGGCTTGTTTGGTGAAAACCATAGATCTCATTAGATTAAAATTTGTCAAGAGTGGAAACAGTGGGTTAGATTAGTTTTGTGGGCTAGAATGATAGTTGGAGGGACCTGGAGAGGCCCCAGCTGAGGCAGAGAAAGGTCAGCCAGGCAGGCTCAGGCTCCAGGTTCACTTTTTGCAGTGCAGGAGGGGGTTTCCAGGGCTGCAGAAGGCTTTTTTTTTTTTTTTCCTGTTTAATGATTTTTTTTTTTTTTGTTTGGAACATGAACTAAACTGAAAAAACATGAAATGAACTGAAAAATGAATTCTCCCCCCCGCCTCCCAAAAGAAAATTTAATCAAAATGAAAAAGTTGGCGCTGCACATCTCTATCAATTTCAGTGACTACACTTTAACCTCTCTGGAGTTCTTCACTTTCCTATGCTTTTATGGCCTTAATCTACCACAATATTTCTCCTGTAGTTCAATTATCATTACATTTCCCATGCGTTCTCCATTCCAACAGCAGCCTAATATTGGACAGGCCTTAATTGGCATATGGTAATATGCATCTTTGCATTTTTCTTTTTCTTCATTTGTTGTCATTTTATGTGAAGTTATATTTTATTGTAACTTTGGGATCTAGTATGACAAGCATGTAATAAACATAAAACAATCTGAAAATCTGGTAATTTGGTAATGTACACAGTATTGTATAAAGTAACTCTATAATTTACATGTTTACAAACAGAGAGGCCAACTTTCAAACCTATCCATGGTACAATATTTGTGCACATAATAGGATGCATAGAGATTAATGCTGGAATTTTATAAAATGAGTGGTGGAAGCTTGCACAGTTTATAAAATACTACATACTTCTGCTCTGAAAGTATGTGCATATATTGTCAATGCAAGGAAGCACATACTTTCTCTACCCAATTTATAAACATAAGTGTGTATTTTTTATGCAGGAAATAATCATGACACTGTGAATACACACCAAGAATCAAAACATAAAGGCAAGTATTTTATAAATTATGTATGAATATGGAGTAACCATATCATCGATATTCTACCAGTTAATTCAGTCCTTCTCTAATTCTTCTAGACCCTCTAGCACTTCACCCTGAATCTCACTTGTTCACCCAAACATCCCACCCATAAACTGCAGACAACAGATAAGTCCACTTTCACTTGTGCAATTCAATTAGCAGATGTAAAAATGTATGAATAAGTTTGTTAATGTGCATGCATATATATCTTACAAAATAACAATTCCCTCATGTACCTTTGAACCCTGTCTTGCAGCCAGGGCTGGCGTGACCTATTAGGCAAACTAGGTGGTTGCCTATGGCGCCAACCATTAGGGGGCGCCGATGAGCAGCTGTGTCAGGCTGTGAGAGGAACCAATCATGATCACGTCAAAGAGAAATAGAGATTCTGCGGCAGGCCGCAAATGAAGTAGGACTGGGAGTCAGGGCGGAGACCAGGGTGCGACTCGACCAGGGCGGGGGGCGGGCGCAAGGCAGAAGGTGCCTAGGGTGCCTAATACTCTTGCACCGGCCCTGCTGCAGTACCCCAAGATTGTCTCTTTTATCCCTGGGAAAATATATATTTGAAACAAAAAACATGGGTATATTCTTGATGTTTATGTAATAGCTTATATGCACACATTTGCTACTTACATTCATATATGTTAGTTTTATGTGCAGAACACCTTTGAAATTCCACCTTTTGCATTCTACATTTCAGCCCAGAGAAGTAGTCACACAATGTATGGAGGACAGAGGAATTTAACCAAAGATTCCAGGGTTACAGCTGGGCTCTAAATACCATGCCACTCTGCCAGACTTGCATATATAACAGTAATATACTTCTAAAAATCTCAATATGTTCCTTTCTGGGTAAATTTTTCCTGATAAAGGCTCCCTGGTTAATGTAATATATTTTGCCAATCCCTATGGTGTTCCTATAAAAGGAATGTTTTGAGTTATATTCAGTGACAAACTTAAATTTTGTTAAACAAATGCATTCACTGAGGACATTAACTCAGCAAACAAAGGATACTCTTGGCTTATTTACAGCACCTCAATCATTAGTGATGTTCCTCCTGACAATAGCTCAAATGCTAACAGCAGGGTTTATATATGGCATTATTTAGACACCTCATGCAGAACTGAAAAATGGTTGTAACAAGCAGAATTAATCAAAGCAAGTACATCATTTTCTGCAACACCTGTTTCCACCAGCTGCCTGGCACAATGAAGCCCAGCTCACAGAGTCCTCCAAAATTAGACAATAAAACAGCTCTCACTGCGGTGAAAAGCAGAGTGTCCTTTCACTAGAGATGATGCTAAACTGTGCAGGCTTTGAAATGCAATAGCTGACTTGAATAATCCACTTCATTCTACCAACATCAAAACAGACAAGTTTAGTTCACAGATTGGGAGGGGCGTTGGAGAATCCCAGTCATCACATAACACACAACAGCAACATCTACACCTGCCCCTAGGATTCCTGGAACATGTATAACAGATTCAGAAGGGAGTCATGATCTGTGGCCGTCTACTGCAATGTCTAGTCAGGGGTGGCTAAGGTTTCCCTTGGGCTGGCCCAAGGCCTCCCCAGGAATACTCCAGGTTCCCAGAGCTGCTTCAGCACAAATTGCTGGCTGGCCTCCCAAACAAAATGGCCTACAACCTCCAGCTCCAGCACCCAAGGGCTCAACCTGCAGGGAACGTGAGCTGGTATTGGCGAAGCTCCAGTCATCCTCCATCTCCTAGTCTGCTCTGCCTCCCAATGGTGGGGACCTGTGGGGCTTGCCCTACGGGTAGCATCAACCTCACCTTGGGCCAAGGATCCACCTCCGGCGCAACATGTCTAGGCTATTTCAGCCTTAAACAGTACAACATTTCTGCTTGGACATTTTAACTTCCCTGTTTTGCATGTATCTTTGGAAGATACTTTCCTCTGAACCATGTGCTTCTGAGCAACCGTCAGCTTTCCACCATGTTTTAGTTTAAAAGCTGCTCTATTTCCTTTTCAAATGTTAGTACCAGCAGCCTGTTTCCACTCTGGTTGTATGTGTGCACTCAGTGCAAACAGTTCCTGGCTCTCAGAGAACTAGTCAGATCTCTGGAGGCCAGAGTGGCAGTCCTGGAGGAGCTGAAGCAGACAGAGAGGTATATAGAGGAGACCTTCATGGACATAGTAGATCGGTCCCAACTTTAGTCAAGCAGCACTTGTACTGCTTTGAAGAAGTAAGGGCACCTGGCAGGACACCATCACCTTGGCGTGGCAGGAAATGATCCTGTAGGTTGGACCTGCTCTGCAGATGATGCATTATTCTCTCACACTAAGGATGTGTCTCCAGGGCATTGTGCCCAGGAGGGAGGGTTTAGGATGGCCATTATAGTGGGAGATTCGATCATTAGAAATGTAGATATCTGGGTGGCTGTTGAGTGTGAGGATAGCTTAGTAACTTGCCTGCCTGGTGCAAAAGTGTTAGTGTTTGAGATAGTTGTGGGTGGATCCTTGGGCCGGTGGCAGATGACCACACCTCTGGGGGAAGATCCCGAGAGGGACCACCGGTCAGGCTCAGAGTTTGGAGACAGACACACACTAGTTCTTTTATTAAACAGTATATTGAACCACCAGAGGTGGCAGTAGAGAGCTGGAAGCACCCGGCTGGGCTGTAGTACCTCAGATACTGGAACAGCGATCCTGGATAACTGAGCTGTAGAGAAACTGGATATAGTGAATAGGCAGGGTATGCAGAGTTCAGGAACAGAACCTTGATGGTAACACTCACACAATAGTCTCTTAGAAGCAGCCCAGGAGCTGGAAATGAATTAGGCCCTCGAGGAGCGAGTACCTAGTTCCAGGGAATGCTCTGAGAGAGATGGTAACTCACTGGTGTTGTAGGCAGCGAAGAATTCCTGGCAGAAGTGGTATTCAGTAGCAAGTCCGGGAACGTGGGCCCTCAAGGAGCGAGTACCGGTTCCAGACTGCGACCTGAAAAACAAGAGAGAGTGAGGCCCTCAAGGAGCAGGTACCTCTGGTAAAGTCTGAGGAGGCAGAGTAGCAAGGTATGCGGAGAGTGAATCCCATCCGCAGCGATACCTAGAGGAAGCTAGGTAACCTTTCCTTTGCAAACTCGATTAGTTAGCAAATTCAGAGACCTTAAGTATCCGTTGAGGATGATGTCATCTCAGGGGGATGCCCTTGAGGTTCGCACCACTGCTGGTACTTGAGTTGGGGACGCGCCATGTGCGCTCCCTTAGGCTTCTGGAAAACATGGCGGAGTGCAGCGTCTAGCCAGTCTGGGGATGCTGGAGGAGGTCGGCAAGATGACGCTGCAGTGGCCAATCTTCCATCAAGTTGCCAAAGAGGTAAGGTTGGCGTAGTGAAGACGTTGGGCAGCGACAGTCGCAACAGTACCCCCCTTCAAAGGGCAATTTCCTCTTCGGGTACCAGGCTTGGGTTTTGAAGGATGCATGATGTGGAATTGATGAAGCATCTCTTTGACCAAGATATTGGTCTGAGGCTCCCAAAAGTTTTCTTAGGGGCCGACACCTTCCCACTTTAGAAGGTATTCAATAGTATTGCCTCTTTTTTGAACATCCACAATCTCTTTGACTTTGAATTCTAAGTCGTCTTCTGCATTGTTGACAGGTGGGTCTTGAGATTTGTAAGAAAATTCGCTGAATATGAGTGGTTTCAGAAGTGAAACGTGGAAAGCATTATGGATGTTGAGACCAGATGGTAGCTTCAGACGGTAGGTGACTTTGCCAATACGTTGAAGAACTGTGAATGGTCCCACGTAGCGAGGAGCAAACCAAGAGGAAGGTAGTTTAAGTCTGAGGTGCTTGGTTGACAACCAGACCTTGTCTCCTGGCTTGAAGACTGGAGCTTGTGAATGGTATGCATCGTAGTACTTCTTAGCAAGGTCACTTGCTTTGATTAGCATGTTCTTTGTCTGAACCCACAATTTATGGATATCATCAGCAGTGGATTGAGCTACTGGAGACATCACTGAGAGCTTCAGTGGAAGTGGTGGTGTTGGAGAACGCCCATAAACCACTTCAAATGGTGACAATCCAGTAGATGTTGCTGGATGAGAGTTGATGGCGAATTCAGCCCATGGAAGCAATTCAGCCCAGTTATTCTGTCGGGACATAACATAGGCTCAAAATAAACTGCTTCATTATACGATTCATCCGTTCCGTCTGGCCATTCGAATGTGGATGGTAGGCTGAAGAGTAGTCTACAGTGATGTCGAACAACTTGCACAAGGCCTTCCAGAATCATGCCGTGAACTGGGACCCACGGTCAGAAACGATGTGTGAAGGTAGCCCGTGGAGGCGGAATATGTGCGTTATTGTTACGCTTGGGCTCCGGTCAGGAGGCGTGAACACCACCCAGCAGGGTGGCTCCAGGTGGAGAGAGACAGGAAGCTAGAAACAGTGTCTGGTTCCAGGCTCGGTCAAGGCAGGCAGCAATAAGCAGTGTCTAGTTCAGGCTGGGTCAGGGCAGGCGGCAATGAGCAGAGTCTAAGTTCAGGCTGGGTCAGGGCAGGCGGCAATGAGCAGAGTCTAAGTTCAGGCTGGGTCAGGGCAGGCGGCAATGAGCAGAGTCTAAGTTCAGGCTGGGTCAGGGCACAGTAAGCAGGGCAAGGCAGGTCAGAAGGCCCGTAGGCCACACACACACAGAAGGCCCGTAGGCCACACACCATAAGCGGGGCAAGGCAGGTCAGAAGGCCCGTAGGCCACACACACACACAGAAGGCCCATAGGCCACATACCATAAGCGGGGCAAGGCAGGTCAGAAGGCCCGTAGGCTCCACACACACAGACAGAAGGCCCGTAGGCCACACACCATAAGCAGAGCAGGGCAGGTCAGAAGGCCCGTAGGCCACACACACACAGAAGGCCCGTAGGCCACACACCATAAGCGGGGCAAGGCAGGTCAGAAGGCCCGTAGGCTCCACACACACAGACAGAAGGCCTGTAGGCCACACACCATAAGTAGAGCAGGCAGGTCAGAAGGCCCGTAGGCCACACATACACAGAAGGCCCGTAGGCCACACACCGTAAGCAGAGCAGGCAGGTCAGAAGGCCCGTAGGCCAGGTGAGAACAGCGAGGAAGGAGGCCCGAAGGCCGCGCAAGGCAAGGAAAGGCCCGAAGGCCGCGCAGGGCAAGGCAAGGAAAGGCCCGAAGGCCGCGCAAGGCTAGAGCAGGGAGCCCAGGTGAGCTCGATGCCGAAGCACCGAGGCAACTGTCAGGCAGGGTTATAAGGACACACCCAGAGCACAGAGTGGACAGATAAGATGGACTGGGCCTGTCCGGAAAGCCAGCACTAGAGGGACCCCTGGTGGTGAGGCGGTTGCACTGCAGCCAAAACTGTAACAGTACCCCCTCCTCAAGGCCTCCCCCTCCTCCTGGGTCCCATCTTAGCAGGGGGTACTCAAAGATGAGATCTGGCCCCTCCGAGGGCAACAACAGCAGGAGCCATTCAACAGGCTCAGATGGCTGAGTTAGAAAGTCTGTTAGTGGTACCGGTTTGAGCCCCTCCGGGGGTGGCAGCAGGACCGGTTTAGCAGGCTCTTCTCGGGGTAGTGCAGCAGGTTCAGGCCCCTCTCGGGATGAAAACAGCAGGCTGGAACACCTCTCCGGGCGTTGTAGCAGGATCGGACCCCTCTCGGGGGTGATGCAGCAGGCTTGGCCCCCTCTTGGGGTGATGCAGCAGGCTTGGCCCCCTCTAGGGGCGATGTAGCAGGCTTGGCCCCCTCTTGGGGCGATGCAGCAGGCTTGGCCCCCTCTTGGGGCGATGCAGCAGGCTTGGCCCCCTCCTGGGGCGATGCAGCAGGCTTGGCCCCCTCCTGGGGTGATGCAGCAGGCTTGGCCCCCTCTTGGGGCGATGCAGCAGGCTTGGCCCCCTCTTGGGGCGATGTAGCAGGCTTGGCCCCCTCCTGGGGCGATTGCAGCAGGCTTGGCCCCCTCTTGGGGCGATGCAGCAGGCTTGGCCCCCTCTTGGGGCGATTTGTAGCAGGCTTGGCCCCCTCCTGGGGCGATGCAGCAGGATTGGCCCCCTCCTGGGTGATGCAGCAGGCTTGGCCCCCTCTTGGGGCGATGCAGCAGGCTTGGCCCCATCTTTGGGCGATGTAGCAGGCTTGGCCCCCCTCTTGGGGCGATGTAGCAGGCCTGGCCCCTCTTGGGGCGATTGTAGCAGGCTTGGCCCCCTCCTGGGGTGATGCAGCAGGCTTGGCCCCCCCCTGGGGTGATGAAACAGGCTCAGATGGCAGAGCAGCAAGGTTTGAAGCAGTGCACATAGAAGACTCAAGTAGCACTGCTGTGGGCTTGATACCTCGAGCCACACTCTGAGGCTCCTTATTTTGTTTCTGGAGGAGCAGTTTAGAGAAGGCACAGGCAGTTCTAGGACGTCTAGGGAATGTGCTCGTTAGTGTCTCAACAGCAGCTGTGGGCAGCAGAGCCCTGCTAGAGTTAATCAACTCTCTCCGTTTGAGAGAAACCTGTTCCTGAGGCTCTAGCACTGGTGTCACAGAAGCCTTCTTGGCCAGGTAAGTCCTGGGTTTTTCTATCCACAAACTGCCAGCAAAAATGTCTGTTTTAGTTGAGCCAGAAACAGAATACTGGTTAGGAGAGCTGATAGCTTTTTTTAATGGCACAGCTGGTCCTAGAGCAGAACACCGGGGGCAGGGTTTGCCTGGTGGTAACAAACACGGAAGATAGGAGCATTTCCACCACCCTGGTTTAGGAGCCAGACAGTTCAAACATTCCTGATAGACAGAGACATTTTTTCTTGTTGCAATTATTGCATGACCAGTGTTCCTGACCAACAAGTTCACAGGCTAGACAGTTCTGATAGCTTGGATAATTCAAAGTCTGACAGGAATTGCAGGTATAAAACTTTAAAGAAGGAGGCATCTTGAATTAGTGAAAAAGTTGACTCACCGGCAGGACACAGACCTATCTCTTCCCCTGGAAATTTGATGGCTTCGGCATACTGTTACGCTTGGGCTCCGGTCAGGAGGCGTGAACACCACCCAGCAGGGTGGCTCCAGGTGGAGAGAGACAGGAAGCTAGAAACAGTGTCTGGTTCCAGGCTGGGTCAAGGCAGGCAGCAATAAGCAGTGTCTAGTTCAGGCTGGGTCAGGGCAGGCGGCAATGAGCAGAGTCTAAGTTCAGGCTGGGTCAGGGCAGGCGGCAATGAGCAGAGTCTAAGTTCAGGCTGGGTCAGGGCACAGTAAGCAGGGCAAGGCAGGTCAGAAGGCCCGTAGGCCACACACACACAGAAGGCCCGTAGGCCACACACCATAAGCGGGGCAAGGCAGGTCAGAAGGCCCTTAGGCCACACACACACACAGAAGGCCCGTAGGCCACATACCATAAGCGGGGCAAGGCAGGTCAGAAGGCCCGTAGGCTCCACACACACAGACAGAAGGCCCGTAGGCCACACACCATAAGCAGAGCAGGGCAGGTCAGAAGGCCCGTAGGCCACACACACACAGAAGGCCCGTAGGCCACACACCATAAGCGGGGCAAGGCAGGTCAGAAGGCCCGTAGGCTCCACACACACAGACAGAAGGCCCGTAGGCCACACACCATAAGTAGAGCAGGCAGGTCAGAAGGCCCGTAGGCCACACATACACAGAAGGCCCGTAGGCCACACACCGTAAGCAGAGCAGGCAGGTCAGAAGGCCACGTAGGCCAGGTGAGAACAGCGAGGAAGGAGGCCGAAGGCCGCGCAGGGCAAGGCAAGGAAAGGCCCGAAGGCCGCGCAAGGCTAGAGCAGGGAGCCCAGGTGAGCTCGATGCCGAAGCACCGAGGCAACTGTCAGGCAGGGTTATAAGGACACACCCAGAGCACAGAGTGGACAGATAAGATGGACTGGGCCTGTCCGGAAAGCCAGCACTAGAGGGACCCCTGGTGGTGAGGCGGTTGCACTGCAGCCAAAACTGTAACAGTTATAAAGAGATTTGCAAGCTCCAAGGCTGAAGGTATGTCAAGGAGCGCCACGAAGTGTGCCATCTTGCTGAATCGATCCACAGTCATCCAAATGGTGTTCATTCTTCCGGAAGAAGGTAAATCGACTACAAAGTCAGTAGCGATGTGCGACCAGGGCCGATCTGGAACTGGCAATGGTTGCATCTGACCGTACGGTTGTCCAGAAGTAGGTTTGTTCTTAGCACAATTGGTGCAGGATGCCACGTAGGAATAGGTATCCTTTTTGATAGTAGGCCACCAATACAGCTCCTGAATTTTGAGCAGGGTACGGCATTGGCCAGGATGGCCAGCCAGCTTAGAATTGTGCGCCCAAAAGAGCACTTTCTTCTGGAGTTTCTTATTAACGATATTTTTTCCAGCATATACAGACTGGGTGGATGCCAAGAGGATTTTCTTCGGGTCAATTATGTGCTGTGGCTCATCAGGCACATCCTCTGAATGAAACGAGCATGACAGAGCATCTGCTCTGGTGTTTCGATCTCCAGGGCAAAACCTAAGCACAAAATTGAAACAATTAAAGAATAATGACCATCTGGCCTGTCTGTAATTCAGACGTTGTGCATGGCGGAGGTACTCTAGGTTTTTGTGATCCGTGAATACGGTTATTTGATGTTGAGCGCCTTCGAGCCAAGGCCGCCATTCTTCGAATGTGAGCTTTATTGCCAAGAATTCTTTATCGCCTATCCCATAGTTTTTCTCGGCTGGAGAAAATCTTTGTGAGAAGAATGAATAGGGACATAAAGCTTTTGAATCTCCAGGTTGTCTTAACACAGCCCCTACCCCCACATCCAAAGTGTCAACTTCTACTATGAAGGGCTTGTTGGGGTCTGGATACCGCAAGCACGGTTCTGTGGAGAAGGCACTCTTCAATTTCTCGAACTCGGAAATGGCCTCCGCTGACCATTTTGAAGTGTTGGCACCCTTGCGGTTCATCGCAGTCAAGGATACGGTTAAAGAAGAGTAGTTCTTTAGAAAGCTTCGATAGTAATTGGTGAACCCCAGGAATCTCCTTAAAGCCTTCAGGCTGGTAGGTTGGGACCACTTCTTGATACTTTCAAGTTTGTGAGGGTCCATTTGGAAGCCTTCATTTGATACTATGTAGCCTTGAAAAGGCACTGAGTCTTTGTGAAATTCACACTTAGAGAGTTTGGTGTACAGCCGGTGTTCGCGGAGACGGTGGAGTACTTGCTTGACGTCTGCAATGTGGGTGTCCAAATCCTGGGAGAAGATTAGAATATCGTCAGGTAGACCACAACGTTCTTGTACAGCAGATACCACAAGATGTCGTTCATCATATTTTGGAAAATGGCGGGTGCATTGCACAACCCGAACGGCATTACTAGATACTCAAAGTGACTGTCTTGCGTGTTGAAGGCCGTTTTCCATTCATCGCCGCTCCGAATGAGAATGAGGTTGTAGGCCCCCTTCAGGTTAAGCTTTGAAAATATCTTGGCCCCTTGCAGCCGGTCAAACAGTTCTGAGATTAATGGCAAGGGGTAACGGTCTTTGATCATTATTTCATTTAGACCTCAGTAATTGATACACGGACGTAGGGTACCATCCTTCTTCCCCACAAAGAAAAGGCCTGCGCCGGCTGGTGACTTTGATGGTCGGATAAAGCCTTTCTGGAGATTTTCTTCAATGTATTCCGGCATTGCTTTATTCTCAAGAGCTGAGAGAGGGTACACTCTACCCTTCAGTGGCTCAGTGTTGGGCTTCAGATTTATGGCACAGTCATAGGGCCTATGTGGAGGAAGAATATCAGCCGCTTCTTTGGAGAATACATCCCCAAAGATGCATATTGGGGTGGCAGTCCTGGCATCGCTGAAGTTGTAGGCATGCATATAATAGGTGAGATCTCCTTAAAGTACTTCCCATGACATTCTGGGCCACAGCAGGAGAGATCCAGGGATGCCCAGTCAAATTGGGGTTGGTGCCCTTGCAGCCAGGGTAACCCCAGGATGATAGGGTGCATAGCCTTTTTCAGTACAAAGAAGGAGAGCAATTCCGTACGGAGAGCTCCGGTGCGGAGAGTAACTGGAACGGTTTGGCAAGTCACGTTGCCCGGCAAGGGCTCTCCATGAATGGAGGACAACAGTAGTGGGTTTTTCAATTTGATGAGGGGGATCCTCAAGTATTCCACTAAACGTCTGAGAATGAAGTTGCCTCCTGCCCCTGAATCCACCAGGGCAGGAGTCTGAACCGTGACTGGTCCGTAGTTCAAGGAGACTGGAAGAGAGAGCGGAGGAGAGGGTATAGTGAGGCCTAAGAACAATCATCCTGCAGGACCTCAGCCTGTCCATTTTCTAGACGAATAAAGCATGTAGAGACATCACGGCCAGGATGAACACAGTACATGCAAAGGCCATGCTTTTTCCAAAGTCTTCTCTGTTTGGAAGTCAAACGTCCAAGACTAGGGATGTGAATCGTTTTAGGACGATTAAAATTATCGTCCGATAATTTTAATATCGTCTTAAACCGTTATGGAACACAATACAATACAGATTCTAACGATTTATCGTTATAAATCGTTAGAATCGTGAGCCGGCACACTAAAACCCCCTAAAACCCACCCCGACCCTTTAAATTAAATCCCCCACCCTCCCGAACCCCCCCCCCAATAACTTAAATAACCTGCGGGTCCAGCGGCGGTCCGGACCGGCAGCGGTCCGGAACGGGCTCCTGCTCCTGAATCTTGTCGTCTTCAGCCGGCGCCATTTTCCAAAATGGCGCCGAAAAATGGCGGCGGCCATAGACGAAAAAGATTGGACGGCAGGAGGTCCTTCCGGACCCCTGCTGGACTTTTGGCAAGTCTCGTGGGGGTCAGGAGGCCCCCCCACAAGCTGGCCAAAAGTTCCTGGAGGTCCAGCGGGGGTCAGGGAGCGATTTCCCGCCGCGAATCGTTTTCGTACGGAAAATGGCGCCGGCAGGAGATCGACTGCAGGAGGTCGTTCAGCGAGGGTTCCGGCGCCTCGCTGAACGACCTCCTGCAGTCGATCTCCTGCCGGCGCCATTTTCCGTACGGCCATAGACGAAAAAGATTGGACGGCAGGAGGTCCTTCCGGACCCCCGCTGGACTTTTGGCAAGTCTCGTGGGGGTCAGGAGGCCCCCCACAAGCTGGCCAAAAGTTCCTGGAGGTCCAGCGGGGGTCAGGGAGCGATTTCCCGCCGCGAATCGTTTTCGTACGGAAAATGGCGCCGGCAGGAGATCGACTGCAGGAGGTCGTTCAGCGAGGGTTCCGGCGCCTCGCTGAATGACCTCCTGCAGTCGATTTCCTGCCGGCGCCATTTTCCGTACGAAAACGATTCGCGGCGGGAAATCGCTCCCTGACCCCCGCTGGACCTCCAGGAACTTTTGGCCAGCTTGTGGGGGGGCCTCCTGACCCCACGAGACTTGCCAAAAGTCCAGCGGGGGTCCGGAAGGACCTCCTGCCGTCCAATCTTTTTCGTCTATGGCCGCCGCCATTTTTCGGCGCCATTTTGGAAAATGGCGCCGGCTGAAGACGACAAGATTCAGGAGCAGGAGCCCGTTCCGGACCGCTGCCGTTCCGGACCGCCGCTGGACCCGCAGGTTATTTAAGTTATTTGGGGGGGGGTTCGGGAGGGTGGGGGATTTAATTTAAAGGGTCGGGGGTGGGTTTTAGGGGGTTTTAATGTGCCGGTTTTTCGATTTTTCGATTTTTAACGATTTTTAATGATTTTTCACGATATTTTACCCCCCCCAAACGGCAACAATACGATTCCCTCCCCCTCCCAGCCGAAATCGATCGTTAAGACGATCGAGGACACGATTCACATCCCTATCCAAGACCAAGTTGCATCGGTTCATCTTTATCAGCAGCAGGGATTACTGGAACCATCCAAGGTGCAGATATAGCACTAGTCTGTTTCAACCCAGGTAACATGTTAGGCCGGATTTCCTTCACCTTGTCCTGGAGCCGGTGATCAATCCGAGTGGCCAAGGCTACTAATTCGTCCAGTGAGTCAGGTGTTTCACGAGCAGCCAGCTCGTCCTTTAAATGGGTATCCAGGCCTCTGCAAAAGAGGGTCTTGAGACATTTGGGGTCCCAGCGGAGTTCCGCCGCAAGAGTATTGAACTCTATGGCAAATTCAGCCAATGATCTGTTGCCTTGCTTCAATTCAACCAAAGCAGAACCGGCTACAGAAGTTTGAGCAGGGTCATCGAAAACTGATTTAAACAAGTCCATAAATCCTTCTGTGTCCTGCAAAATGGGGTCCTTTTGTTCCCACAACGTAGATGCCCAAGACAAGGCCCTACCATCCAAGTAGGAAAGGATGTAGGTAGTCTTGGAGAGAGCCGTAGGAAATAAAGATGGCTGTAAGACAAAATGCATGCAGCACTGGTTTAAGAAGCACCGGGTCTTCTGGATTTCTCCGGAGAAGTGGATTGGAGCCGCCAGTGGTACAGCAGTCTTTAAAGTTACCTCCTGTAACTGACCTTCATAGTTGGAAGCTGTGCCTTGAACCTTCTGTGTGTGTAGCAGATGAAATGCTGAAGTAAGTTTCTCCAAGGCACCTTGCTGCTCCACAATGCGCAGGGCCAGGCCCGGTATGGCCTGCAAGGCATTGAGTTGTGCCGGATCCATGGAGTTAGTAATATGTTAGTGTTTGAGATAGTTGTTTTGTAATCCTTGGGCCGGTAGCAGATGACCATGCCCCTGGGGGAAGATCCCGAGAGGGACCACCGGTCAGGCTCAGAGTTTGGAGACAGACACACACTAGTTCTTTTATTAAACAGTATATTGAACCACCAGAGGTGGCAGTAGTGAGCTGGACTGTAGTCCCTCAGATACTGGAACAGCGATCCTGGATAACTGAGCTGTAGAGAAACTGAATATAGTGAGTAGGCAGGGTAAGCAGGTCAGGTCAGGGTCAGGTCAGGTCAGGAGGGCCCCCCCAAGCTGGCCAAAAGTTCCTTTTGGGCCGAACGAGCGTTCCGGCGCGACCCCGCGGGGAATCACGTGACGCCGCGTCACTCGACGTGGCGCCGACGTCACGTGCTCCTCGCAAAGGATTGCAGAAATGGCGTCCTCACTCCTCGCTGGATCACCAGGGAGTTGTGGTAAGTCTTTGGGGGGGGATTAAGGAAGGTGAGGGGTTTAAATTTTTATTTTGGATCAACAATCGCGATTTCCAACATATCCAACATAGCTATATTGGATATGTGGGAAATCCGATCGTTTATGTCTCATCACTTTTTTAAGTTAAAAAAAAAATATAAGTAGCGTTTTACATATGCGGTCAATACAAATGCACACCCCTAGAAGGTATGCGGAGAGCGAATCCCATCCGCAGCGATACCTGGAGAAAGTTAGGTAACCTTTCCTTTGCGCACTCGATTAGTTAGCGAATTCAGAGACCTTAAGTATCCGGTGAGGATGACGTCATCTCAGGGGGACACCCCTGAGGTTTGCGCCACTGCTGGTACTTGAGTTGGGGACACGCCGGGCGCATGCCTTTAGGCTTCTGGGACACATGGCAGAGTGCAGCGTCTAGCCGTTCCGGGGACGCCGGAGAAGGTCGGCAAGATGATGCCGCGGCGGCCAATCTTCCATCAAACAAAGAGGGAGTCGCCAAAGAGGTAAGGTGGGCATAGTGGAGATGTTGGGCAGCGACGGTCGCAACAAAAAGTAGCGGCCCTCGCACGCTACCTAGATAAAATTTTAGAAAGTCTGGGGAGGAGCCAACTGTCATTGTACAAGTGGGTACTAATGACATAGGAAGGTGCAGAAGGGAGATTCTGGAGGCTGAATTTTGTATATTTTAAGCAGATGAGTCTATAGCTGCTATTTTAGACATTTTAGACACTATAAGCAGGTAGTATTACTGTACAATTATGTTTGATTCCATTTTTTATTTTATTATAGCAAATCTCTATGAATTTTGGTTCAGATTTGGGAAATTAAGAAATCCTCTTGAAGTAGAAACTATTTTGAAGCATGGACCTGTGTTGGGGGTCTATGGAAAGGGTTGCAGAGTAACTGTTAGATTATTTCTACAATGACTCAATTTGCATATTTGATTGCTTACAGTGGAATCTAGATTGCAAACCTCAGGGATTGATAATTATTGCTGTAGAACAGAGTCAATCAAAGTGCTCACAGCAGTTTTGCGTATGAAGTTTCCCTTGGTTTCTATTAATATTTTGTGTGGATTGATGTTCACAGTAAATATGAAGATTCCATATGTCAGAATGATGCAAGGCTGTCTGCTGGAAAGTCTTGGATGAAAATTCCATAAGAATGCAAGATTTGCCATACTGGGTCAGACCAAAGGTCCATTAAGCCCACTATCCTATTTCCAACAGTGGCCAATCCAGGTAATAAGTATCTGACAGGTCCTCATACGGTAAATAGATTCCATGCTGCTTATCCCAGGGATAAGCAGTGGATTTCTCCAAGTCCACCTTAATATTGGTTTATGGACTTTTCCTTCACGAACTTGTCCAAGCCTTTTTTAAACCCAAGTACACTAACAACTTTCATCCCATCCTCTGGCAATGAATTGTAGAACTTAATTATGTGTTAAATAAAAAAATATGTCCTCCTATTTGTTTTAAATGTATTTTTAAGTAACTTTATTGCATGTCCCCTAGGCCTTGTACTTTTTGAAAGAGTAAACAACCAATTTGCGTTCACCTGTTCCACTCATTTTTTTATAGACCTTTATCATATTTCCCCTCAGCCATCTCTTCTCCCAGCTGAAGGGTCCTAATGTCTTTAGCCTTTCCTTGATAGTAATCTCATTCAGACCCCTGTAGTCGATGCAGGGGCGTAAGGTGCCATCTTCCTTCCCTACGAAAAAGAAGCCTGCACCAGCAGGAGATTTGGAGGGTCTGAATCCCTTTTGTAGATGTTCTTGTATGTAGATAGACAATAGACATTGCTTTAGTTTCAGCTACTGACAGAGGATAAACTCTTCCTTAGGGAGCTTCTGAATTAGGTTTCAGATTTATGGCACAGTCAAACTCTCTGTGCGGTGGAAGAACATCAGCTGCTTGGTTTGAGAAAACGTCCTGGAAGGAGGCGTATTGTGGAGGTAAGCCAGGTAGTGATGGAGTGGTGGGCATGCAGATGAGTGGTGAAAATTTCGCAAGACACCGACCATGACAGTCTGGTCCCCACTGGGACAGTTCCAACGTGGCTCAATTAAATTGTGGTATATGGTCTTGAAGCCAGGGCAGCCCCAATACCACCGGATGCATGGCTTTCTCCAGTACTAGAAACAAAATGGATTCTGAGTGTAGAGCTCCAGTATGCAGGCCAATGGCCTGGGTGGTCAATGAAACTTCTCCAGGAAGTGGTTCTCCATGGATAGAGGACAATAGCAAAGGCTTAGCTATTGGTGTGGTAGGAATCCGTAAATGTTCATCTAAGCGCTTCAGAATAAAATTACCTCCCGCACCGGAGTCAATGAGAGCGAGAGTCTGAAATTCAAGACCTCCGCAGATTAGAGATACTGGTAAGGACAATGGAGGAGTAAGAGATGTGAGGCCCAGGAGAAGTCCTCCTGCAGATCCTAGGCCTGTCAGTTTCCCGTACAGATGGGACAAGTCTGGACTGCGTGGCTCGATTGGCCACAATACAAGCATAACCCCATGCACTTGCGGAAACGTCTCTCCTTGGAAGTTAGGTGGCTACGGCCTAACTGCATAGGCTCTTTTTCCTCTCAGGATGCAGACGGTAAACCAGAAGCAATCGGCACAGGTTTAGGATGGTTAGCCCCCACCGTAGACTTTCGTGAACTCTTTGCCTCCTGAGTTTGGTCGCGGATGCGGCGGTCAGTTCTCCCAGCCAATTCCATCAGGCCCTCTAGGGTATCAGGCAAATCACAAGCCATAAACTCGTCCTTTAGGCAAGAATTGATACCCTCCATGAATATGGCATGTAAGCATCCAGTGTCCCAATGTAATTTGGATGCTAAAGTTTTAAATTCAATTGCAAAGTCTGTAAGCGGCTTGTTACCTTGTTGAAGATTGAGCAAAGCAGATCCAGCGACAGTCTGGCGAGCCGGGTCATCAAAAACAGACTTAAAAAGTTTTAGGAATCCTGGTAAGTCATTCAGGATAGGATCTTCATGTTTCCATAACGGTGAAGCCCAGGCCAGGGCTCTTCCTTCTAGGAATGATAGGATGTAGGTGGTCTTGGAAGCTTTAGTGGGAAAGAGGGTAGGCTGTAATGAAAAATGCATGCTGCCTTGATTAACAAACCCTCTGCAATCTTGGCTTCATCCATAAAGCGGGTAGGTGTGGATAGAGGCACAGTGGTCTTGAGGGTTACCACTGGAGACGGCAATTCCTTCACCAGAGGAGCTGAAGAACTCAGTTGAGCATGTAACTGATTGAAGGCAGTAGCTAGGCTCTCCAAAAACTTTTGTTTTTCCTTGATCCGCTGGGCTAGGCAAGGGATGGCCTGCAGGGCCGTGAGTTGTCTCAATTAGTAAGGCCCCAATGGAAGATGGAAGTGAGAGACCCCCGAGGAGCGGGTGTCTTGAGCTTCTGGAGGAGTTAGGCCCTTGGAGAGTAGAGCAGCATCTAAGCATGGGACAAACCCACACTGCCAAAAATAACCATGGGAAAAGGCGTGTGGCGGCAGCAGGGACAGTGAGGGGGAGGAGAAGGGGTTCCAGAGGTAGAGGGGGGGGCGCTAAACAGCCAGCAGCGCAGCAATTTGAATTGATGCGTTGTGATTGGCTGGGAGATCGCAGCTAGCCGGTGACATGGGCAGGGCTCTGCCACACAGACCCGGCTGGCTACAAGGAAGAGGCTGCTGTGGCTGGTTGTCCCTCCCTTATGATGTACCATTGTAAATGTTTTGCAGGTGTTTGAGATTTGTCACAGTGAGGGCGGAAACCGAGCCCAAGTTGGATATTTGTATATGCAATGTTAAAATGGCGGGTGTATGTGTGTGTGTGTGTGTGTACATCTTGTGTAGTTGGGGGGCTGCTGACGAGATGGCCAGCGAGCAGGAGCTAAAGCTCAAGGCCATGGCTTACCCACTCTGGGGCGAGGTGGGGTAAGCCAAACTGGGGGAGGGTAGTATGCCGCACCACTGGGACATGGTGGTTGAGGCACCACACAGGGAGGTAAGGGAGGGGTTCATTAAAACTTACACAAAGTTACTGGCAGTTATGTTTTGTGAGGGCTTGGGTTAAGACTAATAAACTGCAGCCTGTTTTAATGCAACAAATTTGTCTGCTTTATTGGGGGGAGGACCCCCAGGGACTTTTGGCCAGCTTGGGGGGGCCTCCTGACCCCCACAAGACTTGTCAAAAGTCCAGCGGGGGTCTGGGAGCGACCTCCTGCACTTTGGACGTCGGATGCTAGTACTCAAAATGGCGCCAATCACCTTTGCCCTCACTATGTCACAGGGGCCGACTGTCGGTCCCTGGGGGTCCAACGGGGGTCCCAGAGTGATCTCCTGTCCTCGGGCCATCGGCTGCCAGTAATCAAAATGGCGCCGATAGCCTTTGCCCATACTATGTCACGGGGCAACCGGTGCCATCGGTCAGCCCCTGCCACATGGTAGGAGTACAAGATGGCACCGATGGCCATGTGACAGGGGCTGACCGATGGCACCGGTAGCCCCTGTGACATAATAGGTCAAAGGCTATCGGCACCATGATGAAACCGGCACTGAGGGTGTGAGAGTGCAGGGGATGGCTCCCGGACCCCCCGCTGGACCACCAGGGAGTTTTGGTAAGTCTTGGGGGGGTCAGGAGGGTGGGGGGTTGTAGTTAATTTTAATTTTAGCTGGGACACGAATAGAAATTGCTGTATTAATGCATCGGGGCGCCATTCGGCCGAATATAACGTATCTGCTCCCCGACGAATCCGAATCCCGAATGTGACGTATGGCGTCCCTCTGCACATCCCTAATTCTCGACTGTTACAGAATATTCTCTTTGATTTAACACCCTAATGGTAAACATATGATGCTGTACATTCCATGTATGTGGTATAGACTCTGTTACGAAGTGTTTCATGATTTTACAAGCTCTGCAGCGACATAAAGTGCAAATTGCTATGCTACAAGAGACTAGACTTACTGATTCAGAACATGAAAAGTTAAAAGGGGAAATCCTTTTATGCCTCTTCTACCACGAGTAAAGCAGGAGTAGCTATTCTCTTACACAAGATGATTCCATTTCAATTACACTGTTCTATACTGGACCTGGAGGGGCGATACTTATTCTTGGAAATAGAAATCTATGGGAAAAACATTTTTATGGGGAATATATATGCTCCAAACACTAATTCACAAACCTTCTATAATATGGTATTCCATATTCTCCAATTAAACTCCCATTTCCCTGTTATCATTGGGGGAGACTTTAATGCGTTAATAGACTCAACTAAGGACAGGCAGCCGCCTAAACCAGCCTCCCAAATAGACTCCACGAGGGGCCTACTTCTACTATGCAAACACCTAGATTTGATTGATGTTTGGAGGGTTCTTCACCTAACTGAGAATAATTACACACATATCTCCCGTACCCATGGGTCCCAATCTCTTGGTAAGCCATAATTATTTTTACCAAAGTCATAGGTTCCGAAATCAGGCCCTTAGTCGTCTCTGACCATTCACCTATATGTATGGACATCACAGACCTGACTGATTCAGGAGGCCAAAGACGTTGGAGATTCCCAGCCAAATTCTATTATGATGAGGTTTTTAAAACTTACATAAGAGATAAATAGAAAGAATACACCCACTTCAATCAGCAACACGAGGGAGACCATGTCTTATACTGGGAAGCTGCTAAAGCAGTCTTAAGGGGCTAAATATAAATAATAGCTTATATGGCCAAGAAGAACAAATAACTATCTACCTACATTATTAGATTAGAATGACAGTTGCAAAAAGCCAAGTATAAATTTAATTCCAACACCACTAAGGATAACCACATGCAATTCTACTCCATTCAAAGTATATTACATGAGTATATTCAGCAAAAGACACAAAAGAGCCTCCTTTATTACAAGCATAGGCTTTTCAAATTTGGAAATAAGGTGGGGAAATTAATGGTTGGTCTAGTGAAATCATGGGAAGGTCAATCTTATGTTAAGGGCCAGCTAAAAATAAAACATCAACCAAGGAAATCAGTGCAATATTCACTGACTATTACCAACAGCTTTATACAGCTGACCCATGCAGCCGCCCAGTCATACAAGCTTATCTTTCCAAACTGAGGCTCCATAGGGTGCATGAGTCAGATTTACAACTCTTAAATGCTCCGATGGGTAAACTTGAACTGGAAATGGCAATTAATTCTACAGCTCTAGGTAAATCCCCTGGTTCCGATGGCCTTACGAATGAGATGTACAAGATTCTTTCTGATCAGGTAAGCCCCCCTCTACAGCAGGTATACAACACATTGGCATCAGCTGACTTCCAGGCATGGCAGGCGAATAGAGCTACAATAGTAGTCCTTCCTAAACCGGGACGAAATCCTGAATCTCCGGGCTCCTACAGACCCATTTCTCTCATTAACTGCAATTTGAAGTTAATGGCCAAGGTCATGGCGGACCGCTTGTCTTCCTTTATATACAAACTTATATTTCCCTCTCAGGTGGGATTTGTCCAGGGGCATCAAGCAGTGACTAATGTTCGACGAGTTCTGGCCTCGATAGCCTTTTCACAAAAGGAGAAATTAAACTCTCTTCTTGTAAGCTTCAACATCGAAAAGGCTTTTGACAGGGTGAACTGGACTTTTCTTTTTGAAACCCTCTATCACTATGGTTTCCATGGCCCTTTCTTATCTTTTCTCAATACAATTTATACGAAACCACAGGCCAATATTTGAGTCAATGGAGAATTGTCTCAAGATTTTACACTGTCTCGAGGTACTAGTCAGAGTTGTCCTCTGACTCCCCTTCTTTTTGTCCTCTCTTTGGACCCCTTATTGCATATCTTGGAGGGAACGCAGAGTATCGAGGGGATTCAGCTTGGGGTAGCGTCATTTAAAACGGTGGCTTTTGTGGATGATCTCCTGCTCCACTTGACAAATCCCACCTGTTCTCTTCCTGCTGCACTTAAATTCCACCTGTTCTCTTCCTGCTGCACTTAATCCCACCTGTTCTCTTTCTGCTGCACTTAAAATGATAACAGAATATGGTCTACATGCTGGTCTCAAATTAAACCTTGATAAATCAGAGGCCATGCTGATTGGGTCCGGAGGTCTATGCCTTGGGCCGGGGAGTTTCCTTTAAAATGGGCAGCGGATAGGATAAAATACTTAGGGATTTGGATACCAAAAAACATCACTGACTTGTACGACGTAAATATTGCCAAACTGCAGGATAAAACAGAGACTTCTCTGACAACTTGGCTGCATCTTCCCCTCTCGCTCATTGGCCACATACATTTGCTGAAAATGTCTGTGCTACCCTGCTGGTTGTACGTCCTGGGTGTCCTTCCAATTATTCTAAAACAATCCACAATAGCCAAATTTCAGAGGACTGTGACAAAATTCCTTTGGCGCGGAAAAAGGCCTCGGTTGGCACTAAAACTATTGATGTGACCAATATGAGTGGGAGGCTTCAGTCTACCAGATCTGAAAGTTTACAACCATGCCATCATCTTGAGACATATTGGAGATTGGCTTTTGAACACCTCGTTCTTCTCTGATACTACCTTTGAATCACAATTACAATTTCCCATATCTCCGCACTATGCTCTCCATGTACCTTGCACATTGCTCTCTATGGATACTAGATTGGGACTCTTATTACAACCATTGAGACAGATGTGGACATGGCTTATGAAGAAGGCTTTGCTGCCACCAAATGTATCCCCTTACCTTCCACTCCATGGTAACCAAGCACTTCCAGTGGGTGTCGGCTCATCCAAATTCCGAGAGTGGGAGAGGAAAAGTCTTACCTGTATAGCCCAATTGATTCAGATGGATGGGTCATTGATGGACTTTCCTGGAGTATGCAACTGTTTTGGAATTTCACCTAATGACTTTCTCCAGTATCACCAGCTCCGGCATTATGTACAATCGCTCGGACACCTTAGCTTCTCGGACTCCAAATTGGCATTTTCTGCGAGACTGGTTCAACTTAGACAATCCCTAAAAGCACTCAATCTCTAATTATTAAAGGCACCTGGGGACCAGCCATAAGAGTTGGTCTCTGGATGATGTGTGGCTCAAATGGCAGAATGAGCTCAATCACTTGATTTCTCCTGGGGTGTTCAAGTCCGTCTTTGCCAAAATGCCCCAGATAACCAGTAATACTCTGCTGAGAGAAACTTGATATAAAATTATTTATCGGATGTTTATCTCACAATGCCAGGCATACCTGGCAAGGATTACAGATTCTGAAGACTGTATCAAATGCCGTTCTAGTGGGGCACATTTGGGACACTCACTTTGGGGTTGTCAGATACTATAAACCTTTTGGAGGAAAGTTTTTCATTTTGTGAATGAAATTGTAGGACTCAAGATACCATACTCACCTCTGGTAGCATTTTTAGCATTTTTCCACGGTCTTTGATTGAGAAAAAAGGGCACATTCTTTGGATTACAAAAGTATTTCTGCTAGCCAGGAAAGCTATTCTTATGGTATGGCGGAAACTGGAAGGACCATCTATGGCACATTGGCATTCATCCATTCTTCATCTCCTAACGATGGAAACTCTGTCCAGCAACCAACTGTCAGTCAGGATCAGAAGAGCTCTCAGCGCAGTTTGGATGCCATTCATTCTGACCTTACCACAGGACCCTAAAAGTCAATTTCTTAACTGCATAGATGTTTAACGAGATTATAGTGATCTTATTGGATTTCTCATTTACAATCTCTGTTGTTACATTTTATTAGTCCCTCTCTGTGCTGGGGGGGGGGGGGGGGGTTTGGGGTAAGGGATGGTTGGGTTGATGGGGGGAGGATCTGAAAAACATTCATAGATGTATGATATGTAACAGACCATATTATGTATCATATTTATTTTATTTATTTTTAATTTTTATTTACCGACATTCTTGTATAAAATACAAATCATGCCGGTTTACATTAAAACAGAAGATGCAGGAAAAATGTTACCTTTGTCCAATACATTGAAAAATTAATAACAAGAAAATATGCCATACCTTTGTTCGTTTCTTGCATTTATCAATAATAAAAAAAAGATTTAACATAAATAGTTTTTAAACATAAAAAGAAGAAATTTGCTTCAAAAAAAGTAGTAATGAACAAAGCTAAATAAAAAGTATTACATAAAAATGAAATAAAGTGGTGTGTGGGAAGCAGCAGATGACGTATAATCTGGTGCTCGTTGATTATACTGGTTGAAGCCCATTGCGGGCAAGAGCCTGGAGATTGAAAGAGCACAATTATCTCTGATACTGATTCCTTATTGATATATAAAATATTTGATTGATAAGAATATGTAGTGTTCCTCATGAGTGGTGTGGTGATTTTTTTAATGTTTAATACGTGAGGTTTTTGAGCCATTGATAGTTGGAAATATCCGTTTGGAATGAGTATATCTCCTACATCTTCCTCAGTGAATACTGAAGTAAAGCATTCATTTAGTCTCTCTGCAATGGCTTTGACATCCCTAAGTGCACCTTTTACCCCTTGATCATCTAATGGTTCAACTGACTCCCTCGCAGGCTTTTTACCTTGAATGTACCTGAAAACATTTTTATTATGAGTTTTTGCTTCCATGGCAATCACCTTTTCAAAGTCTTTTTTTGCCTTCCTTATCAATGCTTTGCATCTGACTTGCCAGTGCTTATACTATTTCCTGTTTTCTTCATTCGTATCCCTTTTCCACTTCTTGAAAGATGTTCTTTTAGATATTATAGCCTCTCTCACCTCACCTTTCAACCATGCCGATAGTCATTTAGCCTTCTTTTCCCCTTTTCTAATGCATGGAATACATCTGTTCTGGGCTTCCAAGATGGTACTTTTAAACAACACGATCAACTAGAGAGTGCTGACAACTTTTTAAGTGGATAGGAGGTAACTCAATAGCTTAACAAAAATACCAGGCTCTATCCAAAATTACATACTTCCAATGACGCTGAATATTGTAGCAAAATTATTATTTATGAAAAGTAACCATCATACTAGGCATCATCAATGTAACTTTATACTGCAGACTTTGCCTTATATATAATCATCAGTCACAGGTGGCAATAAGTGAGATGTCCACATCAAAATATTTTTTTAGCTTTTTTTTAAATGCAAAAATAACTTTAAAAAGTCCATATATAGATCACTTAACTTTTAATAGCTCAGTGGTTTCCATACCACTAGTATCATTCTAGATAATCGATCTTCTCTGCACCCTTCTGTGAGACTATTCTCATTTTCCTTTTCATTGCATTCTCAATCTCCCTCCAGTCTCCCAGTCTCCCGACACAGAGCCGTGTTTCGGACCTGCTAGTCCTTTATCAAGGGAACATTCTGCATCCAAAATAGCAAAAAAACAGCAAAAAAATTAACCTGACTTTTCAAGACATAGTATTTCCATTTTCTCACATAACATCCTGAACGTGTTCCCCTCTAGGCAGCAAACATCTAAAAAAAGGTTGGTGGTGTACTTACAACATGGCATATTGGCGTTTTTTCCTCCTTGTTGATCTAACATCTAGACCGGAACTAGATTTAAATTACGCGCCTACTGGTCCCACCTACTATACGTCACTAAGTACCACCCCCTTATGTGGCATGTTGTCGATCAACCAGCGTAGACCCATCCTTGTGGATTGCACCTTTCAACATAACGAATACCATTCTATGTTAAGATTTAAACCCTGAGGTGCCACTGTATTTAGGCGAAAAATCCATTGCTGCTCTTTAAAATTTAAGATTTTATTAGGATCACCACCACACATATTGGGCTGAATCTGTTCCAATATTCTCCATCGTAAATCATCAAAAGTATGATTCATCTCTTTACAATGAACAACCATCGGGGCTGAAATTTTCTCTGTAGCAATACAGCTCCTATGTTCCACCAATCTAGTCCTTATCATCCGTTTGGTGCGGCCAATGTAATAGAGATTACACGGACAATTAAATAGATGACATTAGTAGATGAGCAGTCAGTGTGATAATACAATGAGTGTGTACAACCTTGGACATCTTTCCAATCCTTTCTGATAATTGCTTGCATACATACTGAGCAGTGATGACATGCCCAATGAGAGCAGGAGATCGCGCCGGGACCCCCCCACTGGACCCCAGGTAATTTAAAACATTTTGGTGGGCTTTGGGAGGGTGGGGGATTTATTTTAAAGGGTCGGGGTGGGTTTTAGGGTGCCGGTTTTCCTGCCCTCCCCCGATTTACGATTTTTTACGATTTAAAAAAAACAAAAACCATGACGATCAGATTTCCCTCCCCCCCCCCCCAGCCAAAATCGATCGTTAAGACGATCGATCACCCGATTCACATCCCTATTGCACAGTGCACAATGCCTAAATCATCGACAGGTCCGTTGGGCCCTTTTTTTTACTTGATTTAATTTTCTGTTATGATACCGTCCAGCCAAAAGACTGGGAGAGTGCCGATGCACTCTCCCAGTCTTTTGTCAATGAAGATGTACCTGACGTTCCACGGCACATCATTCATCCAGCCAAAGTCCTCCTTTCTGCCACCTTCACTGTGCCGCCTGGGAAAACAGTAGTTCCCTGACAACTCCGATGGAAGATACTCCACTGGGCTTATGTCTCCTTAACAGCAGGCCACCCGGGACAGTCTAGAACCCTTTTCACACTCCAACTGTTCTATTGGTAGCCCACTATGAAGAAAGACACACAAGCCTATGTTGAGTCTTGCCCCACGTGCGCTCGTCATAAGCCTGTGGTGGGTCATCCTTGGGGCCTCATGCAACCACGTCCTGCGTCCAGCAAACTGTAGACACACATAGCTACAGATTTCATTGTGGACCTTCCTCCTTCAAGTGGCAACAATACGATTTGGTTCACCGTGGACTGATTTTTGAAAATGGCTCAATTTGTGACATTACCTGGCCTTCCTTTGGCTCCAAAACTAGCGAACCTGTTCATCCGCCACATATTCCGCCTCCTCGGACTCCCAAGACATATTCTCTCTGATTGAGGAGTGCAATTCACTGCCCGGTTATGGAAATCCCTCTGCAAGAAGTTTGACATCGCTTTGGACCTCATATCGACTTATCATCCCCCAAGCCAATGGTCAGACGGAAAGAACAAACATGACCTTAAAACAGTTCCTTCGAGCTTATGTAAATTCCCAGCAGAGTGATTGGTCCGACGTTCTGCCATGGGCTGAGTTTTCTCTAAATTCCCACCAGTCCACATCCACCGGGTCATTACACTTTCAGGTGGTCTATGGTTGTCAGCCGCTGCCTCCTCTCCCACTCTCGCTGTCGGTGCCATCCCCAGCGGCTCAGGCTATTGCGCAGGAGCTGCATTGACTCTGAGACCACACCAAACAACTACTTCAGCAAGCTGCCCAAAGATCTAAAAAGTTCTAAGATGCCCATCATCAAGAAGCTCCGCAATTTAACCCAGGAGACAAAGTGTGGCTCAGCACTCGTTTTATTCGTCTAAAACTGCCATCGGCCCGCTTCACCCCCAGATACATTGGACCTTTTTCCATGCTCCGCCGACTGCCTGCATCTCCTAAAATCCATAATGCTTTCCATACCTCACTACTCAAACCTCTGGTGCTGTTAGAGTTAGAGTTTATTGTTTTTTTTATACCGTTGCATCGGCATAGCCTTCACAACTGTCCGACTTCTCAAAGAAACCACCTGAGCCCCAATCTCTGTCATTGGAAGCGGTCATTACTTATCATGTGCAAGATGTCTTCGATGTCAGGAAGCGTGGAAAGAGGTGGGAATACCTCCTCTCGTGGGAGAGCTTTGGGCCTGAAGAAAACAACTGAGAGCCTGCGGCCAACATCCTTGACAATAAATTAATCAGGCAGTTTCACGCCACACATCCTAGAAAGCCCAAACCCTCAGGGGGGGGGGCTTAAGAGAGGGGGTACTGTTATGACCGTTGGTGGCAGACAGCTGCGACCGCTATTACTCACTTTGTGTGTCAGTGCCTTCTCTCCGCTGGGAAGTCTCGCGGATGTGGCTAGCCACCTCCAACCCTCATGGTTCCATTCCAGAACTCCCCAGGGTGGCGAGGATGTCGCCGACTACCATGTCACTCCCAGGCCTTCCTTTAAGGATGCCAGGGCGGGAACCTCAGGGGCGACTCCCCTTGATGACATCACTAGCCCTGGACTCTTAAGCACCATCGGGGCCTGGCTCTAATCGACTTGGCAACAAGTTCCCTCCTTGCTGAATCCTGCTGTTCTCGCTACGGATGCCGGTTCCTGGTTCCTGCTCCTCCTGGCATGAGATACTCTTGGATACCTGCTCCTCGGGGGCCCTGCTCCTGTCTCTGGCTATCCGTACCTCGGAGGGCCCTGCACCTCAGATGCAGTCTGTCATCTTCCCTGCTCCTCGGGGTTCCTCCAGGAACTACTCTACTCGTGAGAAACTACTTCGGTGTACCCCGCTCTGCGGACCATTGCCGAACTACTCTAACCATGAGAAGCTACTTCGGTGTATCCCACTCTGTGGACCATTGCTGAACTACTCTAACCGTGAGACGCTACTTCGGTGTACCCCACTCTGCCTTATGGTGACTCAGTGTGGTGTTCCTCACTCTGCTGACCTTTTGCCATACGACTCTACTTTGTGGAGACCTAGCGCTGGTGTACCCCACTACATGGGCCATTGCCATCCCTGATGACTCAGCCGTACTTTGCTCCTTGGGGTAGCACATTGTGAACTTGGGACTGAGCCGCGCTCCTCCGCTCCTTGGGGCAGTACCTTGTATACTTCTGCTACTACACTCCGCTCCCCGCTCCTTGGGCAGCGTCCTGCTTATCTCTGTGACTGTACCGCACTCCCCCGCTCCTCGGGGTAGTGCACTCTTGCACTGCCAGAGACCCCTAGGCTTCCCCGCATCCCGGGTAAGCCTATGTCATACTTTCTGTGCTGACTCTCTCTGTGGCTCCACCCCTGGGGTCGCCCTCACAAGCACTCTTCCATACCTTGCCTGCATTCCCCATTCCTCGGGGCCTGTTCAGTTCTCTACCACTAGGGGGCCCTATTCTGGCAACCACATCCACACCCCAGTCTCCTGCTCTTCCTGTACTCGCTGGGCTGTGTCACCTATCGCTCATACCTCGCCTCCCGACGGTGAGGCTCAGTGGGCTCCTCCCCTTGGGCGGTACCATCTCTCACCTCGGGCCAAGGGCCCACTAACCTACAAATCCTAACAGCTTCTCAGTGTGATTATTGCTAAAGATTGTGGAGTTATCAATACCATTTACAGAGAGTGAAAAACAGGGCTGAGTATTTTATTGAATGCAAAAGGACCTAATGCTATACTTCCCCACACAGGGAGCCCTGTGTCACTCAGAAGTTAAGCTAACCTTGGAGAATTGTTTGCAAATAGGGTCTATTTTATTTCTGTGTGCCCTTGAGGCAATTACCAGGGTTATCCCATTCAGGGTTACAATGATCTAGAGAGGGAATGGGATTTGAGTTCATGACTAAGAGTGAGTTATCCAATACTAAACCAGAGGCCCAGAAGGTTGAACCTCCCTCTCTCCTTCTCCAGATGAATCTTGGCATTCCCAGAGGCTGGTGTGGACAATGTGTGAAAGGAAGAGAGGTCCAGGATACTGAAGAACCTCCCTGGGAATGGGAAATGTGTGACCCTCTTAATCCAGTGCAGCTCACAATGGGGGGGGGGGGGGGGGGGAGCGTCAGATGAAGATGAACTTAGAGATTCAGTAACTTTAATTAGGGATGCAAATATTTATAACCTTTAAGCCTGTGAGTGGGATAATCAGGGGTTGTTAATGAAAAGCTGCCTCTAAAAGATGGCTGGCTCAGCTCTTTAACCGCCTTCAGTCCTCTCTATTCCCCACCAAGAAAGTTGTGTGGCAGTGTATGTAAGTCAGTGAAGATATATAGGGAAAAAGCTTCTCAAGGGAATAAGCATGATAGTTGTGCTGTTCCTTGGTAACTCGTTATTTCCCTAGGATATGCATAAAAGACAGTGAACAGAGAATTGAATGAAAGATGTTTGCAAAGTACATACCCAGTAACCAGCTATCTTCAAAGTGCCCAGAAAGTGCCAATTGCTGCAAGATAAGGGCATCATGGATAGCTCCCACATACCTTGGAAGCACATTGAGGCAGTGCCTGTGTGCATCACACACCACTTACATATTGAGGTAGATGACGTGCATTAGGCTGTGGTAGGTCTCTTCCCTCTGATAGGATGGGATGATGGCTACATGGGTGCTACATTGGGGAACTATACTATGGCAGAGAAATCCCTCTTCAGGGCCAGCCATTCCTTGCCTGTTGTTATCCCGGCCGTAGCAGGCCCACGGCCGGCTCTACTCACTCCCAATGCCCGGGTCCCGGACCTGGCCCTTCCTCTTTGGCAGTGGTTGGCAGTCGCCTGCGCACTCGTGCTCCTGCTGCACTCCCAGGTTCCTCCAGCAGCTCTGCGGCCTCCTCCAGTCCCAGTCGGGTCTCCCCATGTGCGATGAGGGGAGATGCTGCCACCACATAGTTCCTGTTTGTCTGCTTAGGCACACGCGCGCCTTTCCCGACTTTAAAGGGGCCGTGGCGGGAAACCTTCCCATGGCCCCAGATGATGACGTTTCTGGGCCTTGGTACTTAAGACAGGCTCCACCATCCGGTCTTTGCCTTGGCAACAGGTCTCCATGCTTCCAGTCATGTGTTTAGTTGCTGCTCGTTCGTGTTCCTGTTCCTATTCTTGTTCCTTTTCTTTTTCTGGTACCTGACCTGTTCCAGTCCTTGTGCTTCATTTCCAGCTTCCTGTTTCCTGATTACCCTTTGGATGGATTCTTTGAATTGACCCTTGCTTGTTCCTGACCATGCTTTAGACAGATCCCATGGCTCTGACCCTCGCTTGAACCTGATCTTGTCTCCAGCCGCCTGCCCTGACTTCAGCTTGCACCTGACCTTGTCTCCAGACACCTGCCCTGACTTCAGCTTGTACCTGACCTTGTCTTCAGCTGCCTGCCCTGACTCCAGCTTGAACTTGACTTTGCCTCCAGCTGACTACTTGGACTTGTCCTTTCTTAGGCTTTCTCCTACTTATAAGCCCAGACTTATCATGTTCCTGACTCTTAGCCTGCTTCAGCCTGTCCGGGTTTCTGGATCCAGGCCCTGTCTTGAACTCAGCTTCATTTGACCCTGTGTCTCAGCTGCTTCCTGGCTCCCTGCCTTGAGCACTTTTTACATGGATCAACTACACGGAGGTCCGCCTAAGACCAGATGGTCCCAGTACCCAAGGACTCAACCTGCGGTGAACGAGGGCTGGTATTGGCGAAGCTCCAGCTGGCCTCCACTTCCCGGTCTGCTCTGCCTCCCGATGGTGGGGATCCATGGGGGCATACCAACTGGTAGCATCACCTCCACCTCGGGCCAAGGGTCCACCTCCGCAACACTGCCTCTGATGCAAGTGTGAATCCAGCTACGCATGGCTTGCACATGGAAAAAGTGGCTTGAGATGTTCCTCATACTATATTGACTGTAGAGGAGAAGGAGCCAGAAGCCATGAAATGTAAGGAGGTCAAGAGTTTCACAAGGCCTTAGTATAGCATGGGACCTGGCTGTGATTGGCTCAAGCTCAGCTTTGAGCTCTTCATATAAAGTTGATATGGCAACAAAGTTCGAACAGTACTTCATGATCAGCTACTACTCTGGAAGACCCAGCAATGTGGTGCAAGGTCAAAATAATCGCTCCAAGCAGGCCCTGGGATGCCTCCTGCAAGCTGCCATTCACGTTTTCGATGTAGCCCCATCTGCACCTGTTGCTGTATTGGCTCCTGCATCTCTGCCTTCCTTCCCTCTCACCACTTGCTGGTTAGCAGTCTCAAGCATCCAGTGTGCCAAAAATACACTACACTGGCCAAACATTTTGCCTAGAGGAAGCATGGCCAGATAGGTAAGGTTTTTCCATAGCTTCAGAGCTAGATGGGCATGTCTGGGGAATCTTGAAATAATTCAGGTACATTTTCAAAGGCCCACATGCGTAAATTTCCGGGTTTAGGCGCACAAGTGCCGGGCCTGTCAGAAGGGGCGGGCCGAGGGCAGGCAGGGTCAGGGATGGGCAGGGCGCATATTATAAAATCGGCACATCCATGTGAGCTCACCAGGAACTGACGGCACATGGACGCACACATGCTCCTTTTAAAATCAACCCCATAATGTATAAAATTGACCATTTTCATGCAATATTTAGGGCCAAATCTCAAATAGCTGCAATTCCAGAACTGTAGCTATTTTTTTCTAATTTCTGTAACCCCTGTCCATTGGGGGTCACCTTCTCTGCTACGGGGAACCTGGGGTAACTATCCCAAAATTAGGATATAAATGTCAGTTGGGCCGTGGGCTGGGGGCAGCTAAACTGCAAAGCCAAACTGGGTGCAGGACACACACGCCAGAACTTCAAAAAGTCCCCACTGTCCACATCCAAATTGTGCTCCTAAAAAGAAAGGATAGTTTTTAAAAGTATCTTCAGCTACTGTAGAAAGAGTACAATGTTCAGCTTCATAGCAAATCCAGGAAGACTTTTCTCTCATCCTCCCAGAAGCCTTAAACCACTTATGTTGCAGTCTATATACAGCACTCTTCAGCCTGTGCTGGGCCACACTGTTTAAATTCTCATCTCAAACCCAGCAAATCTCAATGCACTCACTTTAGATCTCGGATGGCTGCAAGCTACTCACTTCCCCTTGTTGCAGGAGGAAACAGGAGGCTTTCAACCCTGTTTCCAGGATCCAACCAGGCACAGGATTTTCTTTTCTGTTCCCAAACGGATCCCTCCATATTTCCTTTCCTTTCCAGTTCTTTTAACTCTTAAATACAATTTCCAGATGCTTCACACAGGCTCCCTGTTGGAGTATCTCTGCCAAACTATCTGCTCTTTTCCCCTTGAAACCCCTGGAGAGGGTTCCAGCTGCTGCCTTCTCTTCACATGGTGACTCTGGGAGAACCACTGCCCTTGCTCTGAGCAGGGTTGTATTTCCTTTGCAAAGCCCAGCCCCTGGGGGGCTGAATTAGTCTGTCTGTCAAGAGATTCCAAACCACCTCTTAACCACCAGATAACCTTTTACTAGCTGGTAGGGGTGTGCATTCGGATTGACCGCATTAGTAAAACGCAACTCATATTTTTTTTTTACTTAAAAAATTGATTCGACATAAACGATCGGATTTCCCACATATCGAACATAGATATGTTCGATATGTGGGAAATCGCGATTGTTGAGCCAAAATAAAAATATAAACCCCCTCACCCTCCTTAATCCCCCCCCCGACTTACCACAACTCCCTGGTGATGGAGCGAGGAGTGAGGACGCCATTTCTGCAATCCTTGGCGAGAAGCATGTGACGTCGGCGGCACATCGAGTGACGCCGGCGTCACGTGATTCCCGGCTCGTTCGCACCGGACGGCTCGTTCGGCCCAAAAAGAACTTTTGGCCAGCTTGGGGGGGCCTCCTGACCCCCCCAAGCTGGCCAAAAGTTCTTTTTGGGCCGAACGAGCCGTCCGGCGCGAACTCGCCGGGAATCACGTGGCGCCGCGTCACTCAGACGCGACGTCACGTGATTCCCGGCAAGTTCGCGCCGGACGGCTCGTTCGGCCCAAAAAGAACTTTGGCCAGCTTGAGGGGGTCAGGAGGGCCCCCCCAAGCTGGCCAAAAGTTCTTTTTGGGCCGAACGAGCCGTCCGGCGCGAACTTGCCGGGAATCACGTGACGTCGGCGTCACGTGATTCCCGGCTCGTTCGCGCCGGACGGCTCGTTCGGCCCAAAAAGAACTTTTGGCCAGCTTGGGGGGGTCAGGAGGCCCCCCCAAGCTGGCCAAAAGTTCTTTTTGGGCCGAACGAGCCTTCCGGCGCGAACGAGCCGGGAATCACGTGACGCCGCGTCACTCGACGTGCCACCGACGTCACATGCTTCTCGCCAAGGATTGCAGAAATGACGTCCTCACTCCTCGCTCGATCACCAGGGAGTTGTGGTAAGTCTGGGGGGGGGGATTAAGGAGGGTGAGGGGGTTTAAATTTTTTTTTGCACATATGTACATATACCCAACTCATTGGATTTTTTTTATGTCCATATTGGCCGCAAGTGGGACCCCCTTTCGGACATAAAAAATATGAACATAAAATTTTGCTCTGCACATCCCTACTAGCTGGAGCCTTCCCTTCTCTTTTGCAATCTCTAGGACTTCCCACAGGGGAAAATCACATTAACTAGTACCACACACTCTCACTCTGCAATTGTTTCTGTGACATACAGGGGCCACATTTCATATCAAATTTCAGTCAATAGCCTGAGTATTTTACCACTGGAACCTGAAGACAGCCCACATTTGAATGATTTGCAGTACTAGAAAAATGAGTGAAAAAAATATCCCATGAAATTCTAAATACCACACAGTAATAGTGTGAATACCACATAGAAATAGAAATTGCAGCATGCTGTTTCATTACCACAGCTTAGTAAATGAGCCCCACCGTTTGTGAACATTTTTTTTTTAAGGTTGCACATCTCCAGTCCAGATGTATTTCTTATGAAGTGGATGTAAAACTTCAGGTGGTTCAAGTTTTGCAAAACCACTAAACTTGCCAGCTATTTCTCATTAGAAAGTTAAGGGAATGCTGAGGGGTTTCTTTCTATGTTTTCAAACAAAAAGTGTCATTAGTTTCTGGAGGGTAAATATATAACCATAGTGGAGAGAGTAGCATGCGTTTGGGAGTGATCTTGTGAATTTTAAATCGCATATAATCCTCAAGTCTATGAATGTCATAATGTGTTTTTTTTCATTATGAAGGAAATTGGATGACATTCACAATGCAAAATTACCATGCAATTTCCAGTTCTAGGGCATTTTGTAATTTTTCCAATTCCCCATAAAACTGTATTAATTTTTTACTGAAACACTTACATGTTTGCTTAGACTTAGCATCTCCACTGTTTTGGATATGAATACAGATTAACCCTCAGAGGCTAGTACTGTGATGGAGTAATATGCTGTTATATTCTTACTAGAAGCCATGAAGGATGGTCTGAAGGTATAATCTACTATTCTTAGGGACCTTCATTTTCGTTTTTTAATTTTTTTCCTCGTAATTTATCAGGGTTTATTATCACATGAACAAAAACAGGAAAAAATCAGTGGACAGAAGTCAGGACAATAAAAAAATATATATATCCTATCTAATAAACGAAGCTTGACCGACGTGCCGCAAATGCGCAGTAGAGAGCAGCTCTACTGCGCATGTGCGGGCGAGCACGTCAGTCTTAGGCAGCGTCAAAAAAAACAAACCAACATGGCGGCGGTAGCGGCAGCGGGCGGCGGCGGCGGCGGCAGTAGCGGCAGCGGGCGGCGGCGGTAGCGGCAGCGGGCGGTAGTGGCAGCGGGCGCGGCGGCAGCGGGCGCGGCGGTAGCGGTAGCGGGCGGCGGCAGTAGCGGCAGCGGCGGTAGCGGTAGCGGGCGGCGGCAGTAGCGGCAGCGGGCGGTAGCGGTAGCGGGCGGCGGCAGCGGCCAGTAGCGAGGGAGGGAGGCGAGAGAGAGAGGGAGGGACGGACTGAGAGGGAGGGACGGAGGAAGTGGGAGGGACGGAGAGAGAGAGTGAGAGGGAGGGACGGAGTGGGAGGGAGGGACTGAGTGGGAGGGAGGGACTGAGTGAGGGACTGGGAGGGAGGGACTGAGTGAGGGGGGAGGGACTGAGTGAGGGGGAGGGACTGGGAGGGAGGGACTGAGTGAGAATAAGGGAGAGGTGAGAGTCAGGGATGTGAGTAAGTGGAAGGGGGAGAGGGAGAATGAGGGAGAGGTAAGAGACAGGGCCGCAGCGGCGAAGACGGGCGGCAGCAGTGAGGGAGGAGAGAGAGAGAGGGAGGGACTGAGTGAGAGGGGAGGAGAGAGTGGGAGTGGGAGTGTGAGAGGGGGAGGGAGGGAGGGAGTGGGACTGAGTGGGGGGGGACTGGGACTGAGTTGGGGGGGACTGAGTGAAGGGGAGTGGGAGGGAGTGGGACTGAGAGGGAGGGAGGGAGTGGGACTGAGAGAGAGGGAGGGAGGGAGAGGGATAGAGGAGGGAGGGAGTGAGTGAGACTGAGTGGGAGGGAGGGACTGAGTGGGAGGAGAGGGAGGGTGGGGAGGAGTGGGTGAGTGTGAGGGAGGGAGGTAGGGGGTGGTGAAGAGTGAGGGGAGAGAGAATGAGGGGGAGGTGAGAGACAGAGGGATGTAGCCCGTTTTAACGGGCTTAACGGCTTGTCTACTAGATAAATGAGGCTTGACCGACGTGCCACAAATGCGCAGTAGAGAGCAGCTCTACTGGGCATGCGCAAAGGCACGTCAGTCAGAGGGCAGCAACATGGTGCTGGGAAGCGGCGGAGAGGAGCAGCGGCGACGGCGGCAGTACAGAAGGTCTCCAGGGCTCTCTCTCTCACGCGGGGAGAAGCGGCGGCGGCAGCGGCACAGACAGAAATGGGAGGTCTCTGGGAGTCTCTCTCTTGCGTGTGCGCGCCTCATCACTGAGCGTCGGGTGGGGCCAGCAACGAGCCCAGTGGAGAGGCGCGTGCGAGAGACCACCGGTGGTGAGATGTGCGTCCCGGATAAGAGAAGAAGAGGGAGTGGAGGAGGGCTGAGGGAGAGGGACGGGGTTGTGGAGGAGGTGGGAGGGGAAGGAAGAGGATGTGAGTAAGTGGGGAGGGGAAAGTTGTAGAGTACAGAAAAAGGGAGTAGAGGAGAACTGAGGGAGAGGGAAGGGGAAGGAAAGGGAAGATGAGAAGGGATGGAAGGAAGAGGATGTGAGTAAGTGGGAAGGGTAAAGTAGAGTAGAGAAAAAGAGGGAGTGGAGGAGGGCTGAGGGAGAAGGGGAAGGAAAGGGAAGGTGAGAGGAGAAGGAAAAGGGAAGAGGATATGACTGAACAAGTGAGAAGGGTAAGAAGTTCTGGAGCAGAGAAAAAAGAGTGGAGGAGGGCTGGGAGAGGGAAGGGGTTGTAGATGAGGTGAGAGGGGAAGGAAAGGAAAGATGAGATGGGATGGAAGGAAAAGGGAAGTTGTGGAGAACAGAGCGGGTCTAATCGTGCCGGTCTGACCGATGGAATCTCGCCCGTTTTAACGGGCTTAACGGCTAGTTAAACAGATTCTACCACTCACCTACTTAGCAACATCCTCCTGTTCCCAATTCCCCATTCCCCTACCTAGTAGTAACATCCTCCTGTTCCCAATTCCCCATTTCCCTGCCTAGTATGTCCTCCTCTCTCCCCCCCCCCCCCCCCCACCCAGCAAGAATCTCCCTTTCTTTGGCCCCTCACCAAGAATCTCCTTCTTTCTCCCTGCAACTGTAAGAGCATTCATCCTTACTGGTGGTGGCTCCAGGTTTCCCCTCCCTCCTCCTCGGCAGGATGCTTGCTGTGGCTCCTGTGTATGGCACTTTTGCTTTTGTGTGGGGCCAGGAAGCCTGTCCTCGCCCTCCCTCCCACCCTACCTCCTCTGAACCAATCTTACCCTGTCTGAGAGTCTTACGAAATCCAAAGGGCTGCAGGAATGATCCCGCAATGCTCCTGTTCCACCACATCCTTATACCAAAATGGCACTGGCCAGCCCTACATTCAGTTGCACAGAGATATCACTGTGCCTCAGTATAACAAGTGATGCTAGCATTCAGGGCCAGCTGGCACTATTTTCAATAAGAAACCAATGGACAGAATCAAAAGGGGATCGCTCCTGCCACATTTGGATTTCTAAAGACTCATGGATGTGGTAAGATGTGTCCGGGATTAGGGGGAGGCCATGAACTGGCCCAAGTGGGGCCTTTAATTCTTTAAAATGTTTGCGGTGCTGGTGCAGGTTTTGTTTTTTTTAAGGGAGGAGCAGGGAAGAGGGAAACCTGGCCATTTTTTTTCTTTTTGTTTTGTTTTTTTTGCCTTTATTTTTGTTGCATTTCAGATAAAAGAAATTACAATCATAAACAAAACAAAACTGAGGTACATATCCCTAATTTGCACCCATTTGGTAAGATAAACTAAGTAAAATGTGATGCCTAAATGAGATCATTTATTTTCAGAATATGTATCTAAGATGATTATATACCAGTTTATATTTTATGCATATATGGGTACAATTTTCAAAGCCTTAAGAGTTACACTTGTATACTGGCTGATTTCTACATAATTGAACTTTCAGGCACCTAAAAACATTATGTACTTTTGCAACATGCATACATTTAGCAGGAAAACACGTGCAATTCCTCTGAAGATTAAATCATCCTAAACACACAAATCAGAGGTACTCGGCAAATTTATATCATACATTCGAACCCTCACCGCAAGTCTTTAAAAAACAGCTCAAAACATGGCTGTTCTTGAAAGCATTCCCTCCTGAACCCCAACATCCTAAAATAAACGCTCTTGAAAGCCTTACCGCATAACTTCTACCCTGCACGAACGCATAACCCCTCCTCCCCCTCTCTATCCTCCCTTTTTCCCTGTCCCCCACCCTACTCGTAACCAAGTCATATTGTACATATTGTATATAGGCTATATGCCACTTCTATATACCCACATTTAATATTTAATTTTATTCATATGTTACAATGTTCCTTATATTAATTGTTTAATCAACTGTTATCTTGTTACAATGTAAAATAGGGCAGTTCCGGCTCTATTCAACCTGTTATCTGGAAACCGATGTGATATCTCGATCGAATGTCGGTATACAAAAGAAATAAATAAATAAAAATAAATAAATTACCCTTCATTCATACCAATCGTACCACTCATACCCATAACCTCACACAATACCCATATTAAAATACTATTCTGAATGATGTTAAATTCTTTAGATACAAAATATCCAACAATCAATATGTCACATATACACTTCTCTTGTTGCATGGTATTGTTATGACTAGTTGTTCATATTTTACAGTCAACTAGTGGTTGACTGTACAATATGAAGATAATGAACTAGGTATGATTGGTGTGAATGAAGGGTAATGAATGTATGATATTGGGGAAGTTTTTAGGTAATACAATCTATAAGTGCACAAGGTGGTCTATATAGTAAATTATATGGGAATAAAAAGGCATAGTTTAAATTTTATATAATAAAAAAATGATTGGCATATAAATTTGCCAAGTACCTCTGATTTGTGTGTGTAGGTAGATTTAGCAGGAGACATTTCAGCGACATGGTTGAAAGCTACATGCAAACATTTTAGTTTTATAACATGCAAATGTGGCTAACGTGTTTACAACTTCATTGTAAATTACTTAAAGAACATACATACATTTTAACCACATAACAACCCAATCTTCAAACACAAACTTTTGGCCGGATTTTAAAAGGGTTACGCGCATAAGTTATGCGCGTAACCCTTTTAAAACCCCCCTGCATGTGCCGAGCCTATTTTGCATAGGCTCGGCGGCGCACAGAAGCCCCGGGACGCTCGTAAGTCCCAGGGCTTCGCTAGGGGGGGGGGGGGCGTGTCGAGAGCGGGACCAATGTGTCATTCGGGGCATTCCGGGGGGCATGTTGGGGGCATGGTGCCGGCCCAGGGGCATTTCGGGGGCATGGCTGAGGCCTCCGAAATGGGTCCCGGGCCAGGGAATCGCGCATCAGTAGTCCGCTGGTGCGCGCAAGTTACATCTGCTTCTGGCAGGCGTAACTTTTAAAACACAGGTATATAAGATACACGCAGCTACGCGCGTATCTTATAAAATCCTGCGTACTTTTGTTCATGCCTGGTGCGCGAACAAAAGTACGCGCGGGCGTAGATTTATAAAACCTACCCCTTTATGTTTGAATGTCAACTTGGTTTATTCGGGCTAAAAATTAAATGTGATGGAATCTCCAAATTGGGTCCATGTCTTTGGAATGTGGACTTGAGATGTTATGGATCTGGAGGTGGACCCTTAGTCCGAGGTAGAGTTGGCGCTACCTAAGAGAGAATATACTCTCTTAGGTCCCTACTGTCGGAAGGCAAGGCCAGGTAGAGCAGCCGTTGAACAGTTACTTCACCACTGGAAGCCCACGGTCCCCCCAGGAGGAGCCCGTAGGGACCTGAGCCGCTTGGACTTAGGTGAATTCCAGAAGACTGAAGATAGGTCTGGATGCAGGCACCTCCTGCAGGTCATGGGATCCAGACCACTGGTGCCTCCAGAAGGTCGTAATTCAGTCCAGGAGTCGAATCCGAAGAAAGGTCGGAAGCCGGTCCAGGGGTCCAAGCCAGGAGAAGGGTTGAAGTCCAAAGAATGGTCAAAAGCCGGTCCAGAGGTCTAAGTCCAAAAAATCCATCCAACGAGAGTAGAAGCAGTAACTGGGAACAGAAGGACAAGACCAAGAGAACCAGCAGTAGAGACCAGGAGCAAGGAACAGGAAGTCGGAGCTCAGGAACAACTTCAACAGGAGCCAAGATACCAAGGCAAGGCCTGAGGAGCAGACCTTCCTTTAAATAGTAAACTAGCAGGGGAAGTTCCCCGGAAGTTGCTGCTGCAATATTCTGTCGTGGTCCTTATAGGAACAAGGCTTAGCCGCACGCGCGGCTCTTAGGCAGGCTCAGAGGGGAAGGAGTCAGCGTGCAGGAGGAAGTCGGCAGGAGACGCGACCAGGTCTCAGCTGCGGCCATGGCCGCGAAGCGAGCGTCGGAGCTGGATGCCCGCTCCCACAGGTGCCCCGGGAGTGTCCCGATGCCGTGGGTGAGTGGCTGGCCCCGGTCGCGGACCGCTGCGGCTGGCGGCCATAACATGAGAAGGCTTTGGGTAGGGAATCCCTAAAGCTAATTCTAGAAAAACTAGATAAGATAAAATATTATGCATACAGCATGACTAAACTGCCACCAGATGGAGAAAAAAAAAAAATTGAACTGGTTGTATATTTTGTAAGGATCATCAGGGATGGGTGAATAAAACCCAGGGACAGTAAATTCCAATCTGGCACATTTGTCTAGGATCCACGGACATTTTATAAAGTACGCACACATATGTGTGCATGTTATAAAATAATCTGGCCGCACTAGCAAGTGCGCCAAATTTTGAGTGGGCATGCTCATATGCATGTAAATCCCATTTCTACCATGTAAATTGAGGGATTTTAAAAGTGGTGCATGCCCATGCCATTACCAGTTTACCAGTTCATCCACCAATTTACCCTGTTAACAGATAGGGCCTCTGACCTTCCTGGTTTGATGGCCTACACTCCCCCCAGTTACCTCAGATCCTTTAAACCCCTCAGAAATGGTTCTATATTTTTAACTTACATGTCATCCATAGCAGAAGTAAAGTTACATAGCAGGGGACCTTGGCGTGCGCTGGGATGCATAAGTATTTACACGCACATCTCTTGTTCATGCCCTGAAATGCCTAATGCCCTGCCCTCTCTCCATCCCTTTTTTGAAAACTTTGGAGATGTGTATGCAGAGGGACATACACCCATATCCGACCAGCTTTTATAATCCGCTTAGTGCACGTGAGCCCAAATTATTTCCGCATCTTCTAATTAATGTGCATGCCAAGCTTTTAAAATTCACCTTTAAGGTAAGTAAAACAAATATTTGTACAAAAATGGGAAAAGGGGGCAACAACTATGTACACTAATGCATGCGTATGGGAAATAAAGTCCTGGATCTAGAGGCAGTAATAGAAAAAGATTTTTGAAGGATGTTTTTTTGGCTAAAATAGCCTCTTTCACTTCACCATGGTTAAAAGGTGAGGTGAAAGAGGCTATTTTAGCCAGAAAACATCCTTCAAAAATTGGAAGAAGGATCCATCTGAAGAAAATAGGATAAAACATAAGCATTGTCAAGGTAAGTGTAAAACATTAATAAGACAGGCGAAGAGAGAATTTGAAATGAAGTTTACCATGGAGGCAAAAACTCATAATAAAATCTTTTTAAAATATATCCAAAGCAAGAAACCTGTGAGGGAGTTGGTTGGGCCATTAGATGACAGAGGGGTTAAAGGGGCTCTTAGGGAAGATAAGGCCATTGCAGAAAGACTAAATGAATTCTTTGCCTCCGTGTTTACTAATGAGGATGTTGGGAAGATACCAGTTCCAGAGATGGTTTTCAGGGGTGATGACTCAGACGAACTGAACGAAATCACTGTGAACCTGGATGATGTAGTAGGCCAGATTGACAAACTAAAGAGTAGCAAATCACCTGGACCAGATGGTATGCATCCTAGGGTTCTGAAGGAACTCAAAAATGAAATTTCTGATCTATTAGTTAAAATTTGTAACCTAACATTAAAATCATCCATTGTACCTGAAGACTGGAGGGTGGCCAATGTAACTCCAATATTTAAAAAAGGCTCCAGGGGCGATCCGGGTAACTATAGACCAGTGAGCCTGACTTCACTGCCAGGAAAAATAGTGGAAACTATTCTCAAGATCAAAATCGTAGAGCATATAGAAAGACATGATTTAATGGGACACAGTCAACATGGATTTACCCAAGGGAAGTCTTGCCTAACAAATCTGCTTCATTTTTTTGAAGGGGTTAATAAACATGTGGATAAAGGTGAACCGGTAGATGTAGTGTATTTGGATTTTCAGAAGGCATTTGACAAAGTCCCTCATGAGAGGCTTCTACGAAAACTAAAAAGTCATGGGATAGGAGGCGATGTCCTTTTGTGGATTACAAACTGGTTAAAAGACAGGAAACAGAGAGTAGGATTAAATGGTCAATTTTCTCAGTGGAAAAGGGTAAACAGTGGAGTGCCTCAGGGATCTGTACTTGGACCGGTGCTTTTCAATATATATATAAATGATCTGGAAAAGAATACGACGAGTGAGGTTAACAAATTTGCGGATGATACAAAATTATTCAGAATAGTTAAATCACAAGCAGACTTTGATACATTACAGGAGGACCTTGCAAGACTCTAAGATTGGGCATCCAAATGGCAGATGAAATTTAATGTGGACAAGTGCAAGGTGTTGCATATAGGGAAAAATAACCCTTGCTGTAGTTACACGATGTTAGGTTCCATATTAGGAGCTACCACCCAGGAAAAAGATCTAGGCATCATAGTGGATAATACTTTCAAATCGTTGGCTCAGTGTGCTGCTGCAGTCAAAAAGCAAATAGAATGTTAGGAATTATTAGGAAGGGATTGGTTAATAAAACGGAAAATGTCATAATTCCTCTGTATCGCTCCATGGTGAGACCGCACCTTGAATACCGTGTACAATTCTGGTTGCCACATCTCAAAAAAGATATAGTTGCGATGGAGAGGTGCAGAGAAGGGCAACCAAAATGATAAAGGGAATGGAACAGTTCCCCTATGAAGAAAGGCTGAAGATGTTAGGGCTGTTCAGCTTGGAGAAGAGACGGCTGAGGGGGGATATGATAGAGGTCTTTAAGATCATGAGAGGTCTTGAACGAGTAGATGTGACTCGGTTATTTACACTTTCGAATAATAGAAGGACTAGGGGGCATTCCATGAAGTTAGCAAGTAACACATTTAAGACTAATCGGAGAAAATTCTTTTTCACTCAACGCACAATAAAGCTCTGGAATTTGTTGCCAGAGGAGGTGGTTAGTGCAGTTAGTGTAGCTGGGTTCAAAAAAGGTTTGGATAAGTTCTTGGAGGAGAAGTCCTTTAATGGCTATTAATCAATTATACTTAGGGAATAGCCACTGCTATTAATTGCATCAGTAGCATGGGTTCTTCTTAGTGTTTGGGTAATTGCCAGGTTCTTGTGGCCTGGTTTTGGACTCTGTTGGAAACAGGATGCTGGGCTTGATGGACCCTTGGTCTGACCCAGCATGGCAATTTCTTATGTTCTTATGTTCTTAAGATGACTTGGATGTATAGTGGCTGTCACAGAGATATGGTACATGGAGAACCATGACTGGGATATAACAGGTTACAATCTATTCATGAAGGACCGGATAGGATGGAAGTGAAGAGGCATGGCACTACATATAAAAAAAATAATATTAAAGCAACAGAATTGCAGGGGGTAAGGAGGTAATTCAGGTTAATCTGGAAAGAAGGGAATGGAACATCTATTTATATTGGTGTAATCCTCCTTCACCAGCAGAAGAAATGGATAGATATTTAATGGAGGACATTCATAAAATTGCTATGAATGTCCATGAATGTCCAAAACTTCCATGCTGGTATATGAAAGGCATGGAGGGTAGGCATATTAACATCATTACCCCCAAGGTGGTATATCAGGGACAAGGCAGTTAGGTAGGGTGGTAGCAGCAAGACCCCTAAGGTGGTATATCAAGGGCATGGCAGGAAGGCAGAGTAGCAGAAAGAGCCCTAAGATGATATATAAAGAGCATGGTGGGTAGACAGAATGGTAGCAGAAAGGCCTAATATGTGGTACATCTGGGGCATGGCAGATAGGCATAGTAGCAGCAAGACCCCTCAGGTGGTATATAAGGGGAATAAAAGGTAGGAATGAAGCAGGAAAACCCCTTAAGATGGTGGCTGGCATGTAGTCATGATTTAGTAAGACCTCTATGGCTGTACATCTGGGGCATGGCAGATAGGCAGAATGCTAGCAAGACCACTAAAGTGGTACATCTGAAGCATGGCAGGTAGGCATGTGGCAGGTAGCAAGTTTACCTAAGCTGGTAAACTTGAGGCCATGGCAGGTAAGCAGAGTGGCAGCAAAGCCTTCATGGTGCTTTCAGTCATCTCACCACTTGCATGGAAATTCTGGACCCCAAGCAAAGGCAGACTGCTTTTCAAAAAGACCAGATTTTCCATCAACTCTGGCACCAACTCTGGAGTGACGAGGGCTCCCAATGTCCACATTAGTTAGTGGGCAGGAAAGATAGTGCTGAGCCACCTTGATTAGGTCTGGCCAGATTGTGGACTCATGTGCCTAATATGCTATCACATCTGTGTCCATATTTTCAATGGGCTCTGTGAGATAGTGTGTCACAGCAATTTATGGTGGGGTCTCCTTTGCTGGGGTGGAGTGAGGGTCTTTCTTGCCAACTTCTATGGCTTGTGTCAGGAGATATGGGTTCTTTGCAGGCAACATGGCTTTGGCATATTGAAGTAGGGGAAGATGTAGTAGCTGACAGGGTGCTGCTCCTGCTTGCACCACTCCCCGAGATGGCCACTCTTTTCTGTGCTGTATCCCCACTGTTCCTCTGGATCCAGCACTCCTGTTCAGATACATTAACTACCAGTACTTCTTTCAAGAATATGAGATGCTGGGCCTGATAGGTATGACAGCATTTCACATGAGGATCACAAAGTATAGCAAGCATGTATGTATTGCTTTATATGAAAGGTTTCAGTCTCTATGCTCATGAAAACTCTCTAACTTTTCCTCCAGAATATTTTCTATAGGGATGATCCTGCCCAGAGTAGCACTTCTGGAACTCAGATCCTCCGTGGCACCCTTAAAGGGATTCCGGATCTATACCAGCTGACTCATCACTACCAAATCATGATGTCCCTGTACACAATGCATACCTATACCTGTTTCCAAAGACAGATCATGAGGGGCTATCTTCAGCTTCCCTAACCTCTGCTGCATCATTTAGGTTGAATTCCAATGGGCGCCAACATCTTGAAAAAGATGCTCGTGAGGCATCCCGAATTCTTCCTGTTTCTCATGAACAACCTGTGCCACCTTCATACATCTATGGAAATGCCCTACTATTTTTCTTCACCTCTCTATCATGTTCTTCAGGAATGGATTCTTATCATAGTTGGGCCCTAGCACCAAAGCGTTCCTCGCTGCCAGATGCAGCATATGTGCAAAGCAATGGGTATCCTGAAAGCCCCCATCTTCTATTGCCTTTACCATATTTGTTGCAAGGTCTGTCACTAAAAAACCTGCCTGAAGACTCCTGTCTCCAGTCTAGCTGCCAACCTTCCTGCAATTTTCTTATGGATGATAGAACATTGAACAAGGTATGGAGCTATGCATCAACTTGGTGTGCAACAAAGCCCACCTGCACCCTGTTGATCCATCTCCTCTAGAACTGCTGCCAGCCTCTGCCTCATCCAGGTTCCACCAGTGTGCCATCAGGGAAAGGTAAGAGTACATAGCATTCATGCTGGTTCAGATATCACTGGTAAAATGCCCGCCACTCCTCTCTGCCTTAGCCAGCTGTGCCTGCATGGCTATGGCACAGGTTGTACAGTGTGGAGATGACCTTTCTACTAAATGTATTCCTGGATATCACTTTATAATTGAGGGCTAAAACATGCAGCAGATGTTTAAAACCCATACTCTTGACTACCTGCAGGGGCTGATCCTCAAAGGCAATTATTTCCCCAATGCTCCTAATTACTATTTTAGTTGCTGCCTGCCTTTTGCACTGAGACAGTGTTATGAAACACCACCCCATTTCCTCTATGGTAGGTTGCTGCTGGGGACTGCAGTCTGCCATCTGACTTCTTTAAGGTGCCATGAGAAAAGTCTTGCCCTTTTCAACCCCTTTCCTCTGGCTTTTACTTGGAATGACAAAAGGGGTCCCTAAGTTAGTTCTGCCATTCTTTGCTAATGGCAATGATAACAGGTGCTGGTTCTGAAGGTGATGCTGCATAATCAGTGTTTGTGATATGCCCCACTTGCTTCCCTCAACTGATATCCTTCTTGCAGTGAATATACTAAGCAAAATGCAAGTTATCCTTCATTCCAGGACAGGGATTTCTTCTGCAATCTCTACTCTACATCCTTGGAGGCTGATGCTGGCACTAGAGATAGAGGGTTCACCCTGTGAAAAACTTCCAGGAACATTTCTCATGGTCTCTACCTGCTATGTCTTCTCTTCCTGTGGTTTGATCTCAACATCAGCAGTATTATCTCTCTCTCCCATCACTTCAATGGCAGCTAAGACATTACTGATTAGACTTTCAAAATTATTTTTGGCTAGTAGTTTTTTAAATATCTTCTTATTCAGAGAATCCCAGTCAAAATTATTCCTCAGATTCAGCTGGTACAAATATTCCCTTCACTGCCTCAGAAACAATGGTTTTGGGCTTTGCACTTCTGTTACCCATGCTCTTCTAATGCTAGTTTTGGATGATCCCACCTTTTCCCTTGCTTAAGAACAAGAAGGAATGGAAGAGGTAGAGGTGCTATATGCTCTCCAAATTTATTTTTTTTCTGCATTGAGATGACTTCCTCTCCTACCATTCTGGACCTTAAAAATGTTCCTCTTCAATTTAGGTTCAGGACTGCCTTTTTTTTATTACTGTACCTACCGGAGCTGCAAACTTTGCCAATATCCCATCCTCTCTATTTTTCTGACATGACAGAGTTGAAGTTCACAGTCTCCTGGAGGTTTGGATATTACAAATACATTTATTAATACTGTAACTGTACCCCTACTCACAGTACCACTCACTATATGGAAAACTGTGTCACACATAAACACAGACACATATATAGTATATATGTTTTGTGCTGTATGCATTAGTGTTAACTGACTCCACATACAAAAAAACTGTTATACACTAATAGACAAAATAGAGTGGCATTCTCATAAGAATCCTCTCTTCAGTCTCTGAGCGTGAACTGCTCATCTCACTGGCACAACTGCAATCTCCACACTCTTTCTCACCTTGGTCTCCCTCAATGAAGAGAAAAATCAAAATTAGCAGCAGTGCACTGCCTCTCTTTCTGATACAATGAGTTTGTGAGTCCCCTTTAGAATAGAGAAGAGCAGAAGCAGGCTTTTGACAGGATTTTCGAAAACTCAATGGGAGCTTGTAGTAGCATTTCTGTCTCTGATATGAACTAGAGAGGAAAAACAAAATTTCTTCGACATGCTCAGACTTTGTAGTGGGAGTGAATTAGTGTCATGATCCAGATAGCTGCTATAGGCTAGTTTAAAAAGATACTATGCAGTGATTTATCCTCTGGCTAGTCTCCTTGTCAACTTGTCTTGCCTTAGTTCTGACAAGGCAGTGAGGCTCATAGGGAAAAACTGGTTGCTATAGTTACCAGTTGCTTTTTTTTTTTCTTCGCAATACACACACCATAGAATTGAGAACAGAAACAAATTGGATGAAAAATATCTATTTCATTCATGGGACCCACCATTTGTTTTGGGAAGCCACAAATGAAATGAATATGGGCTCATTCATTATGTTTTACCCAGTTCATTTCAAATGAATACATATCCCTATTGGAAACTACCAGCCGGTTAGTCTGAACTCTGTTGTGAACAACTTAATGGAATCGATGCTGAAACAGAGGATACTGCAGTTTCTGAAATCCAGTGGATTGCAAGATCCAAGGCAGCATGGTTTTACTAAAGATAGAGCTTATCAGATGATTCAAATCAATTTCTTTGAACATGTGCCCAGAGTTGCATCAAGGGGGGTGCTAGAGGTAGTGCATTTGGATTTAAGCAAGACGTTTGACATGGCTCCATATAGGCAGCTAGTTTTAATGTTAAACTGTCTGCTAAGATTTAAATCTCAAAAATGTGGAGTTATGCTTTTAGGATACAAAAAAACAAAGGGAGAAGTATAGTATTAGGGTGAAATTCTCTTAAGTATGAAAGAAGAGGGGGATCTGGAGATGATTGTATCTAATGCTCATAAGGTGGCCAAGCTGATAGATAAAAGTCAGACAGCAAAAGTCAGAAAGATGCTTGGCTGTATTGGCAGAAGAATAGTCAGAAAAGAGAGGTGATATTGTCTACCGTATAGATGTCTAGTGAAACCTCATTTGGAAAACTATGTACAATTTGGAGATCATACCTTCAAAAATATATATAATCCAGTTGAAGTCAGTCCAGAGGGCAGTTACTCAAATGGTCTGTGTTCTTTGTTGTAAAGCATGTGGGTACAGACTAAAAGATTTAAACATGTATATCCTAGTGGAAAGTGAATAAAGGGAGATATGATGGAGACATTTAAATACTTAGAAGGTTTTATGTACAGGAGTGGGACTTCTTTCAAAGGAAAGGAGGCTCTAGGATGAAGATGAAAGGGGATAGACTCAGGGGCAATCTTAAATAATATTTCTTTACAGAGAGGATAGTGGATGTATGGAACAGCCTCCCAGTGGATTTGGTAGTGAAAAAAACCCAATATCTGAGTCAAGAAAGCATGATATAATCATAAGGGATCTCTTGAAAGCTAAATTAGTTGGGTGCATGTGCAGACCAGATGAGCCTTATGGTCTTTTCATGACATCACATTTTCATGTAAGGAGAATGTTCTGGATACAGTTGCTAATACTTATAGTTCCTTTAAGATGTTAGAAAGAATATCCTCTAGGGGAGTAGTTCAAGAGAGTATATATAGTAATAGTGCCAGTGAGTCACTTTTCTAAATTATTGTGGGTGTTTGAGTTGCCTTATATTTCATTTTCTTACAAGGTTTGGCAGGAGGAGATTCTGGAGATTCAGGGAGATGAATTAGTGGTGGGAAGTTCCTGCCAGCTAGGGCTGGTAGGTCTGGGGACTCCTCCTGTTTTGAGTGTGCCTTGCAGGAGATATCCCCCTCTTGGGGAGAGACCCAAGAACAAAGAATGAGACGGGACCAGGAGGAGGTGGTTCCTTTCCAGGAAAATATCACACAGAGTGTGACACATAGCTTGCAGAAGCTCAAGGAACATTGGCATCCTCCCCATATCACAGCAATGAGAAGTAGTGCATCCCACATGAAGGCAAGAAGCATTGGCCTCCCTTCCTAAGCTGAAGCACACCTGGAGGCTAGAGGAGAGATAGAGACTATGTGTGTGTGTATGATTAGATATGTGAGAGTCTATGAGGGTGTATGTGTGTATGATTGATCATGTGAGAGAGAGTTCATGAGTCTATGTTTATGATTAGGCAAGTGAGAGAGAGCATAACAACATGTGTGAATGATTGAGCATGTGAGGGAGAGCGAATGAGCATGTGTGTATGATTGAACATATGAGAGAGAGCATATGAGCGTGTGTGTGAGTAATTGAGAATGTGAGAGTGAATGAGCATATATGTGAAAATGGTTCATCATGAGAGAGAGAGAGAGAGAAAGTGAGAGAGTGAACAAGTGTGTGTGTATTAATGAGTGAGCATGCATGAGAGAAAGCATTGAGAAAGTATGTATGCAACATTCCCCTTTGACAATCACAAATTATCTAGAAATTAAAATTTTCCTGGGTATAGGCAACAGGGGATTTATTTTTTTATCCTTATTAGTTTTAATTATTGGGTGTTATTTGATATATCGATGTTTTGAAATATTTTATTGCTATTGTAAAAGGTTCATACGAGTTTTCAATTATTAGATATTCTTTCCATCAGGTTTTTTTTTTATATTTATAATTTTTATAAGCATGGTTTTACTATTATGATTTATATTTTCTGATATATTATTGTTTAATGTTTTATGAGGAATTGTGATGTTTCTGTTTTTTTTCATAGTTGCACTACATACAGAATCTGGCTTGTTGCAGTTTCCAGTTCAGTTTTTATCTACATGCGTCTGTTTACATCTTATGGTCTCTCTATTCAGTATTTAGTGAGGGTCTGTCTGTGTTGTGCATATATGAATAAGGTGAGGTCTTCAGCTAGTGTGTAGTTTCTGAGTAAGGATCTATAACAGCCTGGCTTGATCTGTTTTCCTAATAGGAAATATATTGGTGTTTTAGGTCCTGATTTAATATAGATAAATAAATAAATAAATGTATACTGTTGCGGTTTCAAGGATAGGGTTGTTACTGTTTGAGTGCTAGCAGTTAGTGGTGTTTTGATATGGGAGGTTTACTATATTGTAATTGTAATTCAGTTTACTCATGGCTTTCTGAAGGCTAAGCCTACACCTAACATGTGTTATGATAGGTCTAATAGGTCTTTTTGTGATGAAACCTACCTTGCCTCTTAGTTCTGTGATATCATTTATGATGTACTAGTCAGATATCCTTTAAACACTGTACAGGTTTAGCGACAATTTCAATTGGTTGCCTGACAATGCACATTACCGCTTGTCTCCAAAGTTTCAGTCACACTCTTCCTACTGTGAGTAGCTGTTGAACGATGTGATGTATTAATCCTGATGTGTTACTATTATACTTGTGTGCATATATGTTTGCAAAAAGAATTCTTAAAAGTGTTATTTTTTATTCTTTAAGTGACATTCTTGGAGATATACCTTCATGTTGAAAAGAAGCCATTCTGGCAGGCCCCTGAGGCAGCTTGGGCGAAACGTGATATCATGTCGGGTTATGCCAAACGGGGGAAGTATCTCTCTTTTTACACAAAAAGCTTAAAAAATTAAAAAATATATATATGCTTTTTGAAAGTACTTATATGGATCAATGATTAAAGTGTACTCGCAGCGGTGAAAAGACTGGAAATTCAAACAGTAACTCCTGTTGCGCTCGGGGGTGGACCCCTGTCCTGTGGCAGTACAGGGCCTGACCACAGGGGGAAGAGCACAGAAGGAGACAGAGGCAGTGTAGATCTTCACCACTGGAAGCCCGAGGTCCCCCCGGGAGGAGCCCATAGGGACCCGGGCCGCTGGGACTTAGGTGGGCCTCGCAGGTCTCCTGGGAGAGTCTGAGTCCGACATGCCCACAGACACTGGGAGAGCGCTATCAGGTTCGAGGCTGGAAAAAGGTTGGAGAAGAGCGAACCAGAATAGAGTTGGTGAGGACAAGGCTAGGGACAGAGCCAGAATCAAGCAAGGTCAGGCGAGCAAGGTCAAAGTCCAAGAATCAGTCCGAGGAGTGGTCAACGAAGCAAGGGTCACGATCTAGAGGTCAGGCAAGGTCGAAGAGCGGGCTGAGGTCTTTGGCAAGCGGCAGGCAGGTCAGGAACAAGCTGAGGTTTTTGGCAGGTGGCAGGCAGACAGGCAGGTCAGGAACAAGCTGAGGTCTTACCAGAAGTCAGTCTGGGGTGAGACCAGGGAGACGAACATGGGAACAAGCAGGGCAAGGAAGCAGGTACAAACAGGAACGGAACTGGAACAGAAGGATCCTGGACTGAGACGAAGAACAAGCGAGCAGGAACACAAGCAAGGGCAATCTCAGGAACAAACCGACCCAATTGCCAAGGCAAGGAAGTGAGGCCAGGAACTTCCTTATAACATGAGTTCAATCAGGGTGCGCCGCGGAACTAGGCCCTGCCCTGGAACCTACATCAGGGAGGCTGGTCTGCGCATGCGCACACATAGGGGTGTGGCGTAGCTGCTGAGACGCCGAGGCCCGGCGTGAGGCCTGCCGTGCGACTGAAGGCCCGGCGGACCGCCACCCCAGCGGGACGCTGGGGCCTATCTGGACTTGTAAGAGCCATGAGGGAGACAGATCGTGGACCGCTGGTTGTGACCCCGAAGGTGAGTGGTCCCATGCGCGGACAACCGCGGGGGGTGAAGCGCATAACCACTCCAGTACCCCGCGGGGTGGTATGACAGTACTTAAATAACCAAAAGTAAAAACAAAACATTTCTTCATTGATTTACAAAAACGTTTATTCCTTGCTAAAGCGAAAAGTATTTATATTGACATCTTTTCACAGTATGATAGGTCTAATACATATGGGTTCCAGATGCCTCTTTTATTTTATTTTTTTGCATGTTTTTATTGTTGGCACCACAGCAATGCATGTAAATATACTATGCATGTTGTTGTAAGTGATATTTTTACCTCAAAATGCCCTTTGTCTACGGCTTTTATGATTATGATTTTCCTGATGCTATTTATGATTTTTGCCATATTTGCTTGGGTTTTGTTTTTTAAACATAAGTATATTTTTTTGGTTGAACACCACAGCTGACTCCTTGCCGTGTTTTGAGTGCTGATTTAATTGAGAGGTCTCCAATACTGTGAGTACAAGCTGACCAGTGACTGTGATGAGGATGAAAGTAAGTAACAGTAATACAGATCCCACTGCTGCACCAAGGGTGCAGTGGTGTATAGATATTCTTTGCCGCTGAGCCTCACCAGCCTGGGCTGAAGTTTGATGCATTTGAGCATGGTCCTGGGACTTTGCTGAAGCCTCCCACTTAAGTGGCCAAAACCAAGAGGAGAATACCTAGCATAGATTGCTCAGCTCTTCTTCAAAGTTGCTGCTGTTCCAAGGCAGTATTCAGTTCAGACCTGAGAGATGGAAAATGTAAAGGCCATTAAATAAGCTGCAAAAGAAAATAGTTTGCTTTATTTGTTGTCTTAGAGACTTGTTTATTTACCCATTGCTAATTCAGGATATTCATGGGGGCAGCTTTTGTTTACTTTTAGACTAGCCAGAATGATAATAAATATAGAAAGGATAGCAATTACTAATTTGTCTAAAGATGAGTAAACCTGATGGATAGATGGGTGGTCTGATTAAGAAGGGCATTATTACCTGTTCAGGCATTTTCTGAATGTCAGCCAAGAGCAGAGAAACAGAGAAATCTAACACTGTAAAACATATCCCACTGGGATAACAATATATGAATTTTCTGCATTTGTGGCTTTTCATTCCAGGGCCAAGAGAGTGAAAACAATTGTAGTTCCTCATTTTGATAAAATGATTATATTCTGTCGAACTGCAAGATGCTTCTCTTTTCTTTGCATGAGCACTATCAATACATTTCCTTGCACTGCAATTAATCATGCATGCACTGGAAGATAACAGCATTCTGATCCAGAGGTATCCTCAACTTCTAGTATTTTCAATTCTGTTTGGCTTGATTTATCCAATTTCAGGACTATGAAAACTTTTCATTTAATTTTTATTGAAGCACTGTTCAATAAAAATTGTACCTGATGTTAAATAAATGCAGTTATGAGGACCAGCTCATTCAGCAAAATTGAATAATGTTCTCTACTGAAATTTTCAGAACAAGTCCCTCCTCGTCCGCTCCCCCTCTACACATCTCCCACTGTATAACACATTAGCAGTTTCATTACAACATGTACAAACCTCATTATTTCTTTTCAGATATGCATAGTCACTCCTTTGATTCCAACAACATATGGAAAAAGCACATGAAGCATTCTTATGCCTTGATTAAGGTAATATTTATACCTTGCCATACTTGCTTGGATTTTGGACTAGGGGGCACTCATTTTCACTCATCGCACAATTAAGCTCTGAAAAATATTGCCAGAGGATGTGGTTAGTGCAGTTAGTGTAGCTGGGTTTAAAAAAGGTTTGAATAAGTTCTTGGAAGAGAAGTCCATTAACTGCTATTAATCAAGCTCAGAGAATAGCCGCTGCTTTTACTGGTATCAGTACTATCAGTAGCATAGTGTTTGGGTATTTGTCAAGTACTTGTAGCCTGGATTGGCCACTGTTGAAAACCGAATGCTGGGCTTGAAGGACTCTAGGTCTGACCCAGTATGCAATTTATTATGTTCTTATGTACTTATGTTCACAAACTAAAAAAATAAATAACAGTCCATAGAAAATAATGAAAACTATATCAATATGGCTCTGAGCCTTCCGGGACTTTCACCAACTTTGAACACAAGTAAATATATATGAGTTCCAGGACTGCTAGCAGTATTATTTTAAAATTCATTCATAGAGCACCCTAGCCCAGGACACATTAAAAGAAATTATATAGAGATATAATGAAATCTTAGCCAAGAAAGCTTGCCATCTGAGTACTTGAGGAAATAGGAGTTAAAGATCCTGATTTACTAAGGCTGTCCCCACTCTGTGTCTATTGGAAAAAAGTTTATTAAATGAGACCTAAAGTGACTTGCTTAAAGTCACGATTAGTGTCAGTGACAGACACAGGATTTGAACTCTGACCTCTTGGTCCCCATCCCATTTTATAACTAATTTAGGGGGTGTACCTGTGTGTTAATTTAGGGATTTTAGTTTTCAGCGGTCTGTAGAGGGCTAAAGTCTGCATGTACAAAGTACACGCAAACTTCAGCCCAAATTTTCAAAGCAGATGTAACCCTGAACTCAGGGAATATTTTAAGATTCACAGGGTTAGTCACAAACCATATTGGAACAGTCCCTATCCATTCTCTTCAAACCCACTTCAGTGGATTCTTCTGTAGGGTGGTTTGTTATCCTTCAAGACCCAAGGCGTTAAGTGTATCAATCACTAAGTGGATTTAAAAAAGCCAGAGGGATTCTTAACAACATGGGCATTCAGGTTCCCCAGCCCTCTTCCCATTCTTCTATCCCCACATAAGAAAGACACAAACACAGAATATGGAATTCAACCTAGCCACAATCATTGCCAAAACAACCTCAACCCAAACACTTTAAACACTCACATAGGCACAAAATTTATATATAACACTTCATACTCTTTTCCCCCTCCCCCTGGCCTAGGGGTGGTATTGCCACAGCCCCAACAATAACCACCTTAAAATTCCCATAGCTTCCTAGGCTTTTCCGGCAATCAACTACCATGCCCCCCAGGATGTCATTGCCAGTAACCAACAGGATGTTCCATCAGAAGACCTGTGAATGTACAGATCTACATCATCTGTGCCAGCAGCCCCTTTTCATACAGAACATCCAGCAGAGAAACTAGGCAATAGCACAAATGATTCCAAAAAGTTGGGGTTATCACCACTAAAAAGAAGTGGTCAACATCAGCCCTTGTTCTCCCAAGCAACTGAAGCCCCTATGACTGAAAGACAATGCAATTGCAAAAGCCTAGTGGAGACCATTATTGAAGAGCTCAATTCCAATGTAGGTCAAGTGTGAGTCTCGCATTAAGAAAAGTGAAAGGAAGGGCAAATGATTGCCAGCATGGCTAAAAAAGTGAGGTGAAAGAGGTTATTTTAGCCAAAAGGTCTTCATTCAAAAATTGGAAGAAGGATCCATCAGAAGAAAATAGGTTAAAGCATAAGCATTGGCATGTTAAATGTAAGTCATTGATAAGACAGGCTCAGAGAGAGTTTGAAAAGATGTTGGCCATAGAGGCAAAAACTCACATTAAAAATTTTAAAAAATATATCTGAAGCAGAAAGCTTGCAACGAAATTGGTTGGACGTACGAGGAGAGATTGAAGAATCTAAATATGTACACCCTGGAGGAAAGGAGGAGCAGAGGCGATATGATACAGACTTTCAGATACTTGAAAGGTTTTAATGATCCAAAGACAACGACAAACCTTTTCCATAGGAAAAAAATCAGCAGAACCAGGGGTCACGATTTGAAGCTCCAGGGAGGAAGATTCAGAACCAATGTCAGGAAGTATTTCTTCACGGAGAGGGTGGTGGATGCCTGGAATGCCCTCCCGGAGGAAGTGGTGAAGACCAGAACTGTGAAGGACTTCAAAGGGGCGTGGGATAAACACTGTGGGTCCATAAAGTCAAGAGGCCGCCAATGAAGAGTGGATGACTCGCCAGAATGATGGCTACTGCCTGGAGACAATACCCTTATTCAATAAACGTACACATGCTTACTGTGACTCCAACATCGTTCTAGCTTCAACAGCAAGAGGAAATGTGGAATAAAGGATTTGCACTCACAAAGAGGGGAGTAGCTGGCTTGTTACGGCGGTTACTACCCCAAACCAAATAAGCCTGATATTTCAATTTCTATGCATATACAGCATAGTTCTCTGCTTCAATGGCAGGGGAGAAGAAAAAAGGGTTCACACTCACAAAGCGGGGAGTAGCTGGCTTGTTACGGCGGTTACTACCCCAAACCAAATGTGCCTGATACTTCACTTTCGATGCATATCCAGCATGGCTCTCTGCTTCTACAGCATGGGAGAAGAATAAACTGATTCTTCAAGCATATCCAGCATAGCTCCCTGCTTCAACGGCAGGGGAGAAGAAAAACACCAATAAGGGCTGTATAACATAGTCTGGGTAAAAACAAATAAGCATGGGTGTAGCTTGCTTATTGCGGCGGTTACTACCCCTACTACCCCTAACTAATCAAGCTAGATATTTCACTTGGATGCAGCTCCATCACTGCTTTCTACATTAATGGTGGGGGTGGAAGGGAAATAGAACCAAGAGCTAAGAGAAACAGATAAGTATGAGAGAAAAAAATGTGTGAAGCTTGCTGGGCAGACTGGATGGGCCGTTTGGTCTTCTTCTGCCGTCATTTCTATGTTTCTATGTTTCTATTAGATGATCGAGGGATTAAAGGGACATTTAGGGAAAACAAGGCCATAGTGGAAAGATTAAGCAATTTCTTTGCTTCAGTGTTTACTGAAGAGGATGTTGGGGAGATACCCGTTCCGGAGTCAATTTTCATGGGTGATGATTCAGATAAACTGAATCAAATCACGGTGAACATGGAAGATGCGGTCGGAGAGATTGACAAACTGAAGAATAGTAAATCACCTGGATCAGATGGTATACACCCCAGGGTTCTGAAAGAACTAAAAAAAAAAAAAACCAGACCTATTTCAATTAATTTGTAACTTATCATTAAAATCATCTGTTGTACCTGAAGATTGGAAGATGGCCAATGTAATCCTCATATTTAAAAAGGGCTCTAGGAGTGATCCGGGAAACTATGGCTCAGTGAGCCTGCCAGGAAAAATCATGGAAACTGTTATAAAGAATAAAATCACAAAACATTTAGATTGACATGGTTTAATGAGAAGTCTTGCCTCACAAATCTCCTACATTTTTTTGAAGGAGAGAATAAACATGTGGAAAAGGTGAACTGCTAGATGTGGTGTATTTGGATTTTCAGAAGGCATTCGACAAAGTCCCGCATGAGAGGCTTCTAAGAAAAACTAAAAAGTCATAGGATAGGAGGCGATGTCCTTTTGTGGATTGCAAGCAGGTTAAAAGACAGGAAACAGAAAAGGATTAAATGGTCTGTTTTCACAGTGGAAAAAGGTAGTGGAGTGCCTCAGGGATCTGTACTTGGATCAGTGCTTTTTAATATATTTATAAATGATCTGGAAAGGGCTACGACCAGTGAGGTGATAAAATTTTCGGATGACATAAAATTATGCAGAGTAGTTAAATCTCAAGCAGACTGTGATAAATTGCAGGAGTACCTTGTGAGATTCAAAGATTGGGTTTCCAAATGTCAGATGAAATTCAACATGGACAAGTGCAAAGTGAGGCATATAGGGAAAAATAACTCTTGCAGTAGTTACACAATGTTTAGTTCTTAGGCGTTACCACCCAGGAAAGAGATCTAGGCATCATAGTGGATAATACATTGAAATTGTGAGCTCAGTGTTGTGTGGAGAACAAAAAAGCAAACAGAATGATAGTAATTATTAGGAAGGGAATGGCAAATAAAATGATTGATATCATAATACTTCTGCCATGGTGAGACCGCATCTTGAATACTGTGTGCAATCCTGGTTACCACATCTCAAAAAAGATATTGTAGCACCGGAGAAAGTGCAGAAAAGGGTGACCAAAATAAGGGGCATGGAATGGCTGCCCTATGAGGAAAGGCTAAGGAAGTTAGGGCTGAAGAGATGACTGAGGGGAGATGTGATAGAGGTCTTCAAAATCATGAAAAGACTTGAACAAGTTAATGTAAATCAGTTATTTATTCTCTCAGATAATAGAAGTATTAGGGGGCACTCCATAAAGTTAGGAAGTAGCTCATTTAAAACAACATAAGAATATAAGAAAACGAAGAAACATAAGAAAACAAAGAACATTCTTTTTCACTCAGTGCATAGTTAAACTCTGGAATTCATTGCCAGAGGATGTAGTTACAGCAATTAGTGTAACAGGGTTTAAAAAAGGTTTGGATAAGTTCCTAGAGGAAAAATTCATAAACTGCTATTAATTAATAAGCAATAGTAGCTTGAAATGTATTTAATATTTTGGTACTTGTCAAGTACTTGTACTTGGATTGGTCACTGTTTGAAACAGGATACTGAGCTTGATGGACCCTTGGTCTGACCCAGCATGCTTATGTTCTTATGAATCCCTTTTGACTGGTAAAACCCCAGGCACCTCTCCCCTACCCAGTCATGTCTAGGTCTAAACCCTAAATTTCATAGCAACCCAAGACCCAAACTGATTACTAACCTTCCTCAACCCACATCTCCAGAGAGGTTGATCATTACATTTTGGCCTCCTAAAGACTCATATATCTGATCAATTGAAATGCTTTTGATGCACAGATTTATCAAAGCATCCAAGATTTTCTTTGAGCAATAATGGCTCGTAACAGAAGCAAGTACCCAAATTGTTACTCCAAGATGAATCACCAGCCTCCAGGGTACCCCCTCCATCTAGCACTTCTGCAATGACAAGGAACAGCTGGACCCCCTGTGCATACTTAGAATGGTGATCCAACTAACTTTCCTATCACCATTGGTCATTAGGGATGTGCATTCACTTCAAATACATTTTAAAAACGTGACAAATAAGTGCAATTCGTTTCTGATGCCACAAGTCCAGAGGCTGTGGCTCAATGCTTGGCCCTCGGCCTAGGCTGGGGCCCTGACCCAGTCTCGATGCTGTGACTTGACCCAGCCTACATGGTGCCATTTTAATATGCTGCAATTTTATGGCAATGCCGTACATCAAAATGGTGCCATAAAGTAGGGTGAATGTACCACAGTTAATTAATTCCAGCGAAACCCCAGCAAACAGCATCAGAAGAAATAAGAAGACCTGACTCGAGGCTGAGTCCAAGGCCCAGGTGTTGGGACAAGGCCTTCAGGCCAGGCCCTAGAGTCAGGACCCAGCCTCTAAGCCTGGTTGTTCTGACAGGCCTAGGTCTGGGCTCTTGCCTAGGCCAAGGCCCAGGTGTTATGACCATGTTTCCAGGCCAGTTTGCGGCATTAGGCCTACAAAAGTACTGAGGCCCTGGCATCAGGACCCAACCTCCAGGCCAGGTCATAGCATCGGGCCTGGTCTGGACCTCAGCCTAGACCAAGACCCAAGCATTGGGACTCGGCCTCCAGGTCTGGTCATGTGATCGGGCCTGGGTCCAGGCTAAGGCCCTGGCATTGGGACCTGACTTCTGGGCCAGGTCATGGTGTTAGGCCTGAGTCCAGGCAAGGCAGATCTTCTTTTTCATTTTTTTTAAATTGATTGATTCATTTTTTTCTCACAGATTAAATGAATCAAACAATCCACGAACTGAAATTCTTGGGAAAAAAAACTTCCAAAAATCTGCCAAAATCAAAAACAAATATTTTTCCCCTACACATCCCTATGAATACTCATGTCCAAATACTCACTGTAGGGATAGTTTAATGTTTTCTGAAAAGCCCAATAGATGAAAGAATAGCCTATAACCCAGGCACACCCTTTCAGCACCTGCCCCTCCTGGACGCCTGAAAGAGACCAAACAATAGTTAAAGAAAATCACAGAATGCTGATGTGTGGATATCCCTGTGCATCTGAGCAAACACCTGACAAATGACCTTGAACGCTATCTACACAAGTGCTGAATAGCAACACTGGAAAATCAAGCATGGGCCACACTGTTCGCCACACCTATCTTAAAAGAATGGGTCCAGAAACTTTCTTCTCGCTACAAATAACCTTCTTCAAGATTCCAGTGAACTGATAATAAGGCAGGGAACAACTTTCAGCATGCACCAAGAACTGCCGAGGTCCTACTGGGCAAATCCTACCAAAAGTCTCCACTGAACTGATGGGACATAAAAAGCTATTAGGGATGTGCAGCCAAAAAGTTTTCGTTGCATTCGTGATACGTATTCGTGGGGGGTCAATTCCGTTTCATGCGGAAGTATGGAGAATTCCATAAGTTGTCGATCTGTCAATACGTTACTACTGCGAGTTAAATTCCTGTCCCAGCTAAAATTAAAATTAACTACAACCCCCCACCCTCCTGACCCCCCCAAGACTTACCAAAACTCCCTGGTGGTCCAGCGGCGAGTCCAGAAGCCATCCCTGCATTCTCACACCCACGTTTGCCGGTTTCATCATGACGCCGATAGCCTGTGTCACAGGGGCTACCGGTGCGATTGGTCAGTCCCTGTCACATGGTCACCGGCGCCATCTTGTGCTCCTACCATGTGACAGGGGCTGACCAATGGCACCAGTAGCCCCTGTGACATAGTATTGGCAAAGGCTATCGGCGCCATTTTGAGTCCTGGCATCGGACGGCAGGTCGCTCCGGGACCCCCGTTGGACCCACAAGGACTTTTGGCCAGCTTGGGGGGGGGGCCTCCTGACCCCCACAAGACTTGCCAAAAGTCCAGCGGGGGTCCGGGAGCGACCTTCTGCATGCCGGCCGTCAGATGCCAATACTCAAAATGGCGGCGATCGCCTTTGCCCTCACTATGTCACACATAGTGAGGTCAAAGATGATCGGTGCCATTTTGAGATGCAAAGGCAAAGGGCAAAGGCGATTGTGTCTCAAAATGGCACCGATCGCCTTTGCCCTCACTATGTGTGACATAGTGAGGGCAAAGGCGATCGGAGCCATTTTGAGTATTGGCATCGGACAGCCGGCGTGCATGAGGTCGTTCCCGGACCCCCGCTGGACTTTTGGCAAGTCTTGTGGGGGTCAGGAGGCTCCCCCAAGCTGGCCAAATGTCCCTGTGGGTCCAACGGGGGTCCCAGAGCGACCTGCCGTCCGATGCCAGGACTCAAAATGGCGCCGATAGCCTTTGCCCATACTATGTCACAGGGGCTACCGGTGCCATTGGTCAGCCCCTGTCACATGGTAGGAGCACAAGATGGAACCGGTGACCATGTGACAGGGACTGACCAATGGCACCGGTAGCCCCTGTGACACAGGCTATCGGCGTCATGATGAAACCGGCAAACGTGGGTGTGAGAATGCAGGGATGGCTTCTGGACTCGCCGCTGGACCACCAGGGAGTTTTGGTAAGTCTTGGGGGGGGGGGTCAGGAGGGTGGGGGGTTTAAATTTTTATTTAGGAGGCCAAATAAAACAGAAATCTGTTTAATACGTGGGGAATCATGATGCGTTTCGCCTCCCCACGTATTTAATAGATAGGACAAAAAAAGTTGCGGATTACAAATACGTGGAAAATGGATGCACACCTCTAAAAGCTATCATGTAACCTGTAAAGGATAATGTCCTGACCATGACCCAACTGATTCATCTTAGAAAAATGAATGCACAGTAACACCATGTCACCATGCAAATGTGCATTCTCCTACAACAAGCACAACATCCCTGGCTTGACTGATAATAAGGCCATTAGCTAATCCATGCACGAGGCATCAAAGAAAGGGAGAACAAATGTGACTTAGAACAAGAACAGCTCAAAAGGTGACCAACAAACCTGAGGCAAGGACTCTACTATTGCCAACAAATCATAGCAGGCAGAAAAATGGCAGGGACAGAAGATTTGATATTGCTGCAGAACCAGTTCAGCATTTCAGAAGTATAAACTGTAAAAGAAGCAGTAATAAAAAAATTAAACTTAAAAGAGACTTTTTTGCTGCAGAAAGCTCAAGCAAAAAAAAAATTAAAATTGTGAGATCATGTGCCATTGCCACCTGTTCCTCTCTCTCTTATAAACAGGGACAAAAGGTAGGAAAGCCCTCTGAGGCTGGCATAATTAGGAAAAGTCAAGGATAGGGCAGCAGAAGTGCAACAGCCAGAACCAGGGTTTGATTTAGGATTTTGCCACCCCTAGGCACTTTTGATGCTTTCATCTCCCCACCACCTGTATGGAGATGAGACAGAATATCAGAGGACTATTCTCTGATGATTATTGAATGGAATAAGATTCCATAAGAGGTGAGGCAGCTGCAAGATTTAAAAGATTACAGAAAGGTGCTGAAGGCAGTGTTCTTTGAGGTGGCATTTAGATGAGGCTCACTGTTTTAATTTGAGGCTTATTTCAGTTGTATATTGACTTATAATGATTTTTAAGTGTCTGTATGTTATTTTATATATGTTTTATTTGTATATGTTTTTCTTTTAAATTTTTATGACTGATTTTTGTAATCCACACCGAACTATTGTATGGAGGCAGTGGAATAAAATAATTTTCAATAAAATAATAAATACATTTAAATTTAGCAGTTCTAGAAGGCAGAAATCTTAGCCAGCCTGATGCACCTAAATGTTTGCTATCCTAGGCTCAGACATAATATGTACATATTAACTAATCCAGTGCATTTCTCCATGATTATTGCTTCTGAGATAATGGAGGCAGTATTTTCAAAAATTGTTACTGATGAAGAATTCTGACTTGGATTCCCTGAATCAGAACATATTGAAGAGCTAGTAGCCAAAGAGAATTTTGGAGATCTAGTCAGTAGCATCTTAGTCTCCAGTGAGGTAGTAGGGGAGGTTGAAGATACTGGTGATGTTGAGAGTAATCTCCAAAAAGAGCTGGCAGTGCAGGTAGATAGTGTGAGCAATGCCAATGGCCTGTTATGGTCAGCATCAAACTCAACTCCATTACCAGTAGCAACAGCTCCAAGAATGGAGAGAGGAGATCATGTCACTATACATTGGGAATCTTGCTGCCTCTCTGCCTAGCTTCCATGCCTCTTATGGTACACCTTGGGAGTTTTGCTGCCATTCTGCCTAGCTGCCATTCCCCTGATGCTACACCATTGGAGTCTTGTTGCCATTATGCCTTGCTGCCATCCATTTCCCTGATGCTACACATTGGGGGTTTTGTTGCAACTCTGCATAGCTGCCATACCCAGAAGCTACACTATGGAGATTTTGCTGTCAGTCTTTTTTGCTGATATACTCCTTATGAGACACTTTGCTGTCACTATTCCTAGCTGCCATGCCCCTGATGTTACACTTTGAGGATCTTGCTGCCTCTTCACCTAGCTGCCATGCCCTTACTGATAAACGTTGGGGTCTTGATTCCACTCTGTTGTGCTGTCCTGCTCTTTATCCTACACCTTGAGAATCTAATGCCATACTGATTTGCTGCTATTCCCTTTATGCTACACATTGGATGTCTTACTACCACTCAGCCTTGCTGTTATTTCTCTTATGTTATACCTTGAAGGTCTTGCTGCCATTCTGCCTTGCTGCCATACCCTAGACTTTACACCTTTGAAGTCTTGTTGCCACTGCCTTTCTGTCATCCATCATCCTGATGCTACACCATGGGGGTCTTGCTACCACTCAGCCTTGCTGCCATACCCAAGATTCTACAGCTTGGGGGTTTTCCTGCCACAATTACTGGCTGCTATATCCCTTATGCTACACCCTGGGTTTCATGCTGGTTGACACTCTGCTTAGCTACCATATGCCTGTTGTTATACTTCATTGAACCTAATGATGCACTACTTAGCTGCCATGCCACTGATGTTTCCATTGGGGATCTTGCTGCTATTCTGCCTTACTGATATACCCTTTGGTTATATTGCTGCCACTCAGCCTAGACTGCCATACCCCAGACTCTACTTCTTCAGGTTATTGCTGCCACTCTGCCTTGCTGTTATACCCTTTATGCTACATCTTTGGAGTCTTGCTGCCACTTTGCCTAACTTCCATACTCTTAATGATATACCTTAGGGGGTTTGATGCCCAAGTGTTGTTTGTCACTTGGATTTCTGCCTATTTATTTTACCCTACTTCTCTCTTGTTTATACTTTGGTGTTTTGTCACCAAAATAAAAGGAAAAAAAATAAAAAATATCCAAGTTTCTCCCCACCCCACTTTTTTTCTTGTTCACTGGGATCCTAGAGGTCTGTTCACTACTGTGAACAGACCTCTAGGATCCCAGCCTAGATATTACACTTCTCTCTTGGTTATAATGGGGTATTTTGTCCCTAAAAAGAAATAATGTTTAAAAAAGAAAAAAATACTAGTTTCATCTCCCATCCCACTTCTTTTGTAGCTCTACAACTTGTTATCTAACTCTGCCACTATTATTGCCCATTATGCTCCTAGCTATCTTGTGGTGCCTTTGAGAACATCTGCCACTAAGGGTACCATTTTGCTGTTTTGCAGTGCCTTGGGGAATTCATCCCACTGTTAGTGCTGCCTTTGCTGCTCTTTGGAACTTTCACTGCTTTGGGCTGAGTATACGACTATTATTGGTTTCTTTGCCAACTCATGATGTCTTAGGAGTTTTGATGCCTCTGTGTTATTTGTAATACCCGAACCTCATTCCACACTTTGAGAATTTTGAAGCCTTCATGCTGCATGTGGTTGTCTGCTCTTTATACCATGAGTATTTTGATACCTCTATGCTGATTGTGGTTCCACATATTCAATGTCTTTGGGAGTTTTGATGCCTCTATGCTATTTGTATAGCCTGCCACATTTCTACACCTTGGGGATTTTGATGCCTCCCTGCTGTTTGTGATACTGTACACTCTAAGTCTTGAGGGTTTTGATGACTGCATGCTGTTTGTGATACTAAACAGTCTATGTCTTGGGAGGTTTTGATGCAACTCATTATGTCTGTCTCACTCTATATGATTCAAAATGCGGCAGCAAGATTGTTAACCAGTACCAGCCGCTACGAACACATATCACCAATTCTCAGGAACCTATACTGGTTACCAGTAAATTACAGAATTCTATTCAAATCAGTCACCTTAATCCATAAAACCATCCATCATCAACTTCAACTTGACCTGGAAATACCTTTCAAACTCTACTCCTCTATCAGACCAACTAGAGACATTTACAAAGGCACTCTTAATGTTCCCCCCACTAAAGCCACACGCCTCGCTACGACCAAAGACAGAGCCTTTTCGATAGCAGGCCCATCAATCTGGAATAGTATCCCATCAAACCTCAGACTGGAGCCCTGCCTTTTAACTTTCAGAAAAAGACTTAAAACCTGGCTCTTTCAACAAGCCTTCTCTGAACCACCAGACAATCACTAGTCGGCCTTCATTCCTACCCGGTCTGGCACTCCGTTTCTCAAAGAAAAAATAAATGGACTCTGAGACATTCAGGTTAAAGCACCGTCCTTAAGTTTTTAACTTGTACACTCTATGGTAAAATTTCTTTTACCGGCCTATCTTCTTTCCAGCTTGTTGCAAGCTTCCAAGTTCTCTCCCTCTGTTGATTGTAACTTTGACTTATTCCTACTTATTGTTATCTTTCGTTTACGTGAATTTGTTACTCTAGTTTTTTCCCTTTTTTTCCCTTTGTTAAATTGTAAACCGATCCGATATGGTAATTTACTGTGAAGGTCGGTATAAAAAAACTGTTAAATAAATAAATAAATAAATATGCTGCTATCTTGAAATCTGTTCTGCACCTACTGTTAATTTCAGAAGCAAATTTCAGTGAACATCAGCCTGAGCATCATCTGTTTCTTCTCTGTATCAAAGTTTGCGTGTTTTTTGATGCCACTCGTTATTTCTGTCTCACTCTGTATGCTGCTATCTTGAAATCTATTCTGCACCTACTATTAATTTCAGAAGCAGATTTCAGTGAATATCAGCCTGAGCCTCATCTGTTTCTTCTCTGTCTGAAAGTTTGTGCTCTTGGACAGAAGTCAGCACACATACATAGTGTGTGAGAGACATTTTTGCACACATTGTAATTGTTACTGGGTATAGGTTTGAACTGTACAACTTTAGTATACAACTTAGGCATAGCTAGCCAGTAAACAGAGTGTGCTACTGCCAAGCATTCAAACTCTGCTTGCTAAACATGTCTTTCTTCTTGCTATGTTGCTCTGCACCTACTATTTCCGATTTTAATTGCCAGGGCTGCTGCTTCTGCTGCTGCAAGCCACTTTTGTAACCTTTGGGTTGTACTTCCCATGCTCTGGGTGTCTTTGAGGTTGTTTCATATTCCCGTCCCTTACAGTACTTGCCAACTCTTGGCCTTTCCATGGCAATATGATGCTTTATATAAACCTCACCATGTTACTTTTAATGGTTTCATACCCTCTTGGACATTTTCTTCCAACTCTCTTCCCTTAATGTTTCTTACTGACTATTGGTCTCATCTGTTATTTATTCTTCAACTCATTTTACCACAGCAAAAGGCAGGGGACAGCAGATGTTTAGCATCCAAAAATAGAATTGTCCTCCTCCATTATTATTGCTTATTGGGTAATGGAGACAAAATTTGCAAAAACTGATGCAAACCCCATCACCGGGCACATAAAGGGGCAGATTTTAAAAAAGTATGCGCGCGTACTTTTGTTCGCGCAACCGGCGCAAACAAATGTACGCTGGATTTAAAAAGATACATGTATAGCCGCGCGTATCTTTTAAAATCCGGGGTCGGCGCGCACAAGGCTGCACAAAATCGTCAGCCTGCACATGCTGAGCCGCACAGCCTGCCTCCGTTCCCTCTGAAGCTGCTCCGAAATCGGAGCGGCCTCAGAGGCAACTTTCTTTCCGGCACCCCCGACCTTCCCTTTCCTTCCCCTAACCTGCCCCCCGGCCCTAACTAATTCCCCCCCTACCTTTATTTCAAAAGTTACGCCTGCCCGAGACAGGCGTAACTTGTGCGTGCCGGCGTGCCATGTTCCGGTCCAGGGGCTGGACCGGAGGCCGCATCTATGCCCCCAAAACACCCCTGGGCCAGAACCACGCCCGCGGCCCCACCCCGGAACACCCCCGATGATGCGTTGGCTGCGACACGCCCAACACAACCCCGACACGCCCCCCTAGGAAAGCCCTGGGACATACGCGCATCCCGGGGCTTGCACACACTGCCGAGCCTATGCAACATAAGCTCAGTGCATGCAGGAGGTGGAAGGGGCAGCTTTTCGGGGGTTACGTGCATAAGATACGCGTGTACCCCTTTGAAAATCTGCCCCAAAATGTTGGAAGATCTGTCCTCATATGGTGAGGATCAAGCTATCTAATTTATTTTGTTAGTTCAACAGTTTAGGTCATGAAGATGGTAAATTGAACCCTACTGGAAGCAGTGGGCAGAATATTTTTTTTTCTGGCTGTTAAGGAGGGCATCATCTATTCTCTCCTTCATGAACCTTGTTCCCCCTATTTTTCAATTGGTGTTGGCATAAATAAAGGATGAAAGAACAATGTCACTCCATTTAAGGCTTATCCAAATCTCACAACTTTATTTTTCTGGATTTTCCAGCCAGTAATTATGTACAGTTTAGCAGAGGGTTAACAGTCAGTACTGAATAATCAGAGTTCATGGGATACACAGTCAGCGTGAAACATGCACTATAACAAAAATATCTGGTACCTAAGGGTTAAAGTACCATACTCCTAGTTCACACATGAACAGAAATTAGATTTTCCCATCTCCCTCCTTATCACTGATTCATCCTTCCATATTCCTCCTCTCTTGCTCTCGTTTTGGGGGGGGTTCAGGAGGGTGGGGGATTTATTTTATAGGGTCGGGGTGGGTTTTAGGGATGTTTTAGTGTGCTGGTTTTCGATGTACATGATATTTAAAAAACCCAAACTGCGACGATCCGATTCCCTCCCCCTCCCAGCCGAAATCGATCGTTAAGACGATCGATCACACGATTCACATCTCTAACAATTACCCCTTAGGACTATTCACCCCAATCCCATGAGCTACTCACAACCATTTTATTTCAGGCACCTTCTATCCTTTCATCTTTCTGGCAATGTGAAGACTTTCTCTGTGTTCTCCACCATCCATTCCTTCTTGGGCTCTTCTCCTTGTGGAACCTCTTAACTTCCTTCTCCAGGTTTTGTCTGTGGAGGAAGAATGATACTGCTCTTCATTTCTTGGCTTTTTTCCTTAAGAGAAACAACCCTGCAGAGCCCACTCTATACTGGAGGGATTGACAGGGCCCTATCAGCCCATGGGCTGGCTACTCCAGAACCCTACATCCTGGGGGTCTATCTCTTCCCAAGCTCCACCCTAGAAAGGGAAAACTCCCAACAAATGGACCCAGAATATATACCTTCCTGGGCTACCAAACAGATCATCCCATCCTCTTAAGACATCCACAATAAAACCCCTTGTATCTTAACACATTTCCATAATATACATTGTAAATAATTATTCTAAATTACACTAACCACAATCCAGTGAACACATGGTAGAAATACAGGTCAAAGAGACAATTTTTCACAATACCTCCAACCAAGAACATCTTGGGGATTTCCCCCACCCAAAATATCTTGTATTACTAAACATGGACAAGTGCATAAATGGTAACTCTAGCACATTCACTCCCTTCATGTTATGGTTAATGGTGTTTGGGTGGATCCTTGGACACTGTGGCAGCTGACCATGCCCAAGGGGAACAGTCTCGTGAGGGACCACAGTGCCAGGCTAGACTCCGGACAGACAAACACAGATTTGAATCTTTTATTAAACAGTTTGAGTAACCACCAGAGGTGGCGGTAGTGAGTAGTGGTTGTAGAGCCCGGCTGGGGGCGTCTCACACAGAACGCTGGAATAGCAGATCCTCTGCAAGGCAGTGCTGTAGTGGAAAGAGACTGAGAGTTATGAGCACACAATAGGGATGTGAATCGTTTTTTGACGATTTCAAATATCGTCCGATATATTTTAAATCGTCAAAAAATCGTTAGGGCCACGATACAATACCAATTCCCCCGATTTATCGTTAAAAAATCGTAAGGGGGAGGGCAGGAAAACTGGCACACTAAAACCCCCTAAAACCCACCCCCGACCCTTTAAATTAAATCCCCCACCCTCCCGAACCCCCCCCAATGCTTTAAATTACCTGGGGATCCGGCGGTGGTCCAGAACGGCGGCGGTCCGGAATGGCCCCCTCAATAGAATCGTGTTGTCTTCAGCCGGTGCCATTTTTCAAAATGGCCGCCGCAAAATGGCGGCGGCCATAGACAAAAACGATTCGACGGAGGAGGTCGTTCCGGACCCCCGCTGGACTTTTGGCAAGTCTTGTGGGGGTCAGGAGGCCCCCCCCCAAGCTGGCCAAAAGTTTCCTGGGAGTCCAGCGGGGTTCCGGGAGCGATTTCTCGCCGCGAATCGTTTTCGTACGGAAAATGGCGCCGGCAGGAGATCGACTGCAGGAGGTCATTCAGCGGGGGTTCCAGACCGCCGCTGAACGACCTCCTGCACTCGATCTCCTGCCGGCGCCCCGCTGGACTCCCAGGAACCCCGCTGGACTCCCAGGAAACTTTTGGCCAGCTTGGGGGGGCCTCCTGACCCCCACAAGACTTGCCAAAAGTCCAGCGGGGGTCTGGAACGACCTCCTCCGTTGAATCGTTTTTGTCTATGGCCGCCGCCATTTTGCGGTGGCCATTTTGAAAAATGGCGCCGGCTGAAGACAACACGATTCTATTGAGGGGGCCGTTCCGGACCGCCGCCGTTCTGGACCACCGCCGGATCCCCAGGTAATTTAAAGCATTTGGGGGGGGGGTTTGGGAGGGTGGGGGATTTAATTTAAAGGGTCGGGGTGGGTTTTAGGGGGGTTTAGTGTGCCGGCTCACGATTTTAACGATTTTTCACGATAGTTTACACACCCAAACGGCAACAATACGATTCCCTCCCCCTCCCAGCCGAAATCGATCGTTAAGACGATCGAGGACACGATTCACATCTCTAGCACACAATAAGATTAACATTCAGAGTCCCAATGTAGAAATAGGAGAAGCTCCGAGACAGGGAGAGCAGGCCCTTGAGGAGCGAGTACCTGATCCCTTAGAGCAGAGAGATTCGGTAGCGTTGTACTCACTTAGCAGTAACAGAGATTCCACTAGATGAGAGGTCTGGCACCGGAGCAGTCACTGATGGTAACTGTAAGTTAGTTCTTCAAGTTGAAGGGTAGAGGTTGCAGGCAGCAACACAGGGAACATGGGTTCTCGAGGAGTGAGTACTGGTCTCCTGATAGCACCTGAAAGAAGCAAAGAGGCCCCCGAGGAGTGGGTACCCCGTTAGAGATCCCAAAGGGTAGTAAGAGTTCCAGATAGCGCTGGAGTGGCAGAGTAGCTTAGGAACAGAGAGTGAATCCCATCCGTACGAATCCTGTTACTAACTCAACGAGCTAGCAAATATTAGGGATGTGTATCGTGCTTCTGACGATTGAAAATATCGTACGATATTTTCAAAATCGTCAGAAATCGGGGGCTCCACGAAACCGATAGGAAAACCCCACTAAATTGTTTGTGGGGGTTCTATTATCGTTTTTGGGGAGGGCGGGAAAAACGGCATACAAAAATAACCCCTAAACCCACCCCGACCCTTTAAAACTAATCCCTTAGCTTCCCCCACCCTCCCGACCCCCCAAAAAAAACTTTTTACAGGTACCTGGTGGTCCAGTGGGGGTCCCGGGAGCGATCTCCCGCTCCTGGGCCATCGGTTGCCACTAATCAAAATGGCGCTGATGGCCCTTTGCCCTTACCAATGTGACAGGGTATCCATGCCATTGGCCGGCCCCTGTCACATGGAGGGAGCACTGGATGGCCGGCGCCATCTTTAAAAATGGCGCGGGCCATCCAGTGCTCCTATCTCCAGCCCCAGACCTCTGCTATGCCTGACTACTCTTCAGCGTATCTCCAGTCCTGGACCTTAGCCACGCTTCACTACACCAGCCTTCTCCTTGCCCTGACCCTTGCCTTGACTGACTATGCCTGCCTTCTCCATGATCTGACCATTGCCTTGATTGACTTCGCCACATACCTCTCCATGTCCAGAGTTCTACATTGCTTGCCACGACTTCCGCCTGTCGCCGGCTCTGATCCTAGCCTGTCAGAGACGCCTCCTCTTGCCTATCCCCTGGACGTGGACTTACAAGGCTCCGGACTTTCTTTGCTTGAGCACCTCCAGTTACCTTCTGTTCCTTTGGCGCCTGAGTTCCTGTACCGAACCCAGTCCATGGTAGGACTACGCCACCTATCGGCTGCTGTCTCTGGGCTGAACCACTTTTCTTTACTAACTAACCTCGAGGCCCACCTAAGTCCCCGGCACCCAAAGGCTCAACCCGAGGCGAACAAGGGCTGGTATTAGAGATGTGAATCGTGTCCTCGATCGTCTTAACTATCGATTTCGGCTGGGAGGGGGAGGGAATCGTATTGTTGGCGTTTTGGTTTTAAAAATATCGTGAAAAATCGTTAAAATCGTGAGCCAACCCCCTAAAACCCACCCCGACCCTTTAAATTAAATCCCCCACCCTCCCGAACCCCCCCCCCAATGCTTTAAATTACCTGGGGATCCAGCGGAGGTCCAGAACGGCGGCGGTCCGGAACGGCCCCCTCAATTGAATCCTTTTGTCTTCAGCCGGCGCCATTTTGCAAAATGGCCACCGCAAAATGGCGGCGGCCATAGACAAAAACGATTCGACGCAGGAGGTCGTTCCGGACCCCCGCTGGACTTTTGGCAAGTCTTGGGGGGGTCAGGAGGCCCCCCCAAGCTGGCCAAAAGTTTCTGGGAGTCCAGCGGGGTTCAGGAAGCGATTTCTTGCCGCGAATCGTTTTCCGTACGGAAAATGGCGCCGGCAGGAGATCGACTGCAGGAGGTCGTTCAGCAGCGGTCCGGAACCCCCGCTGAACAACCTCCTGCAGTTGATCTCCTGCCGGCGCCATTTTCCGTACGGAAAACGATTCGCGGCAAGAAATCGCTTCCTGAACCCCGCTGGACTCCCAGAAACTTTTGGCCAGCTTGGGGGGGCCTCCTGACCCCCACAAGACTTGCCAAAAGTCCAGCGGGTGTCCGGAACGACCTCCTGCGTCGAATCGTTTTTGTCTATGGCCGCCGCCATTTTGCAGTGGCCATTTTGCAAAATGGCGCCGGCTGAAGACAAAAGGATTCAATTGAGGGGGCCGTTCCGGACCGCCGCCGTTCTGGACCACCGCTGGATCCCCAGGTAACTTAAAGCATTTGGGGGGGTTCGGGAGGGTGGGGGATTTAATTTAAAGGGTCGGGGGTGGGTTTTAGGGGGTTTTAGTGTGCAGGTTTTCCTGCCCTCCCCCTTCCCCCGATTTACGATTTTTTAACGATAAATCGGGGGAATTGGTATTGTATCGTGGCCCTAACGATTTTTGACGATTTAAAATATATCGGACGATATTTTAAATCGTCAAAAAACGATTCACATCCCTAGCTGGTATAGGCAAAGCTCCAGTGGCCTCTAACTTCAGCCCACTCCACCTGCCTACAGTGGGGACCCGTAGGTCCCTACCTATGGGTTGCATCAACCCCACCTCAGCCCAAGGGTCCACCTCCAACGCAACATGTCTTTTCCATGCCCAATAGTACCACTGGGATAAAAGTTTTCCAGACTGTGTTTCCCAAAGACCAAGGCTCACAACCACCTATAGAATCATTACTAATTGATTTTAACAATATAGTTTCATCCTCTGCACAATAAGAAGTTGCTGGAAAAGAATCTTGTATTAACTCATCTTCCCTTTACCCTGTTATAATGTATTTTCCTCGCTTTGGTTAATATGTGAACCGACATGATGTGCCTTTCTAATGTCGTTATATAAAAATTACTAAATAAATAAATAAATAACTGAATCTTCTGCTGAAAAAATATTCTGCCAACTTATCAGCAGAAAAAGAAGGAACTACAAAAGAACCAGATGTAGACATATCTGACATCTGGCAAACAACAGAAAAAAAGTTGCTTGGGTCTATTTTTCGCTAGTCTCTACTTGCAATATAATTGCCTTTTGCTATTTTAATCTCATGCTTATATGATAAAATAGCAGCTTTGCAAATATTTCTATTTTCTAAGGTATTATCCTTATACCTCTGTCTTACACAAGTCCAGATTGAAACCAAATATTGAAAAATTTAGAGTATTTCAATTCCTTAAGAGAGGCAACCTCTTCCAAAGATTTACTTAAAATAGAATTCCAAGACATCACTTGCTGATCCAAAGTCATACTACTAAAGTCAGCTGGAAACTGTTAGACATTCTCAGAAAATACTAATTTATCAATATTATGCAAGGTATGCCATGATCTGGCTATCGGAAACACTTTGGTGACCTTAGACAAATTATTTATAGAAAATAAAATAAGAGGATGATCAGTCCAAAATATGCCCTTTATTGTGTGTGGGACCAATAACATGCTGAACAAGATTAAGATCAAACATAATTTGTAAAAAATCAAATTTGTCCAGATTGCTAGGCTTGTCTACATGGACAAGATGGTCTAAATTTATCAGGTGGATTATACACCATTAAAATCCACAAAGGAAGATCGAACTTGACTTTTACCAACAAGACTTCAATACATTTTAAAGGTCTATATTCAATCTGACTGGTATGAAGCGAATTAGAAATGAGCAAAGCTACATCACCATCCTGTCTATTCTTAGAATAAAAAGAGTAATCATTGGGAAGGCTGCCTGAAGGGAAAAAGTTTTGCCATTACACAGTCAAGTTTCAGACAGGGACAAAAAATGCATTTTATGCTCTACAATTAAGTCAGATAGTAAAGGTGACTTAGAATGAAAAGACAAAACATTAAACAAACCACGTCATTCCAGAAAACCTTAAAACTCTGTAGACAATCATGTAAGAGAAACAATAAGGTAGGTATTTGGCAGGACCCTCAAGATTTGATTCTACTAAAGTCTCATCTAATGAGAACAGGAATAGATAATACACATTTTCTAAACAAATTGCAAATCCAACACTAAGAGAAAGCCAGAGGCACACAAAGGAACACACTAAGGGCAGGCCTTTGGGCATGGCCCTTTGGCAATGGTCCACATACAGGCCTTCCCCTTTTTGAGGAAGCCCTTCAGCATCATAGGAGGATCACTGATGTCAGGAGGAAGAGTTGAAAGCCCGGGGCAGGACCAGACAGTAACCTACATGGGTCGCATTCAGTAGGAAATAATAAAGTGCAGGTGCAGAAATCCAAACGAAAGGCAGGCAGTCCCACAAACCTTCCTTTACAAGAGCAGATAATCCGATGAAAGGGGAAGCCCATTGCTTGTCTTAGGAGGATCGATGACATCAGGAGGAGAAGTTGAAAGCAGGTGTGAAACCAGCCAGTGGCCCCCGTGGGTTGTGGTCAGTAGGAAATAATAAAGTACAGGCAGCCAGGCCTTGTCAGGCTGGTCAAGGCTTGGACCTGGACAGGACCTGGAATTATTGCCTTCAGAAGGACACTGGACACCAATCTGCACACCACATCCTACTGTAGCCTTGAAATGTGATTCAGAGAAGGGTAAATATACCACCAGGCTAGCAAACCACAAGGGTGAGAAAGCTTTCAAATCCCTAGAATAAGGATATAAAATTTGCTCATGCTTAGCCAACCATAGGGGGCGGGGCCTCCATTGATCCAGTTCAGCCACATGCCTACTCAAGGCTGATCTCTAGGCATGCCCCTCCCAATATGGGACCCCACTGTTCTGGAATACTTAGAGGAATATTCAGTCACTATCACCAACACCACTTGTCTCTCCCTTTCTTGTACATCCTATAGAAACAGAGCTTCAAGCATCTACACATCTGTCAGTCTAGCTTGGTGCAATCCAGGTACCTTGCATCATCAAGCTTCCAAAGGGAGCTTGTGTATTTTCAGCCCCACCATCGGGACCTCAACCAGCTGAGAGTCCTTAAACACAGTCCATTCCACTAGCAATTTGGTGCTATCATAAGAACATAAGAAATTGCCATGCTGGGTCAGACCAAGGGTCCATCAAGCCCAGCATCCTGTTTCTAACAGAGGCCAAATCAGGCCACAAGAACCTGGAAATTACCCAAACACCAAGAAGATCCCATGCTACTGATGCAATTAATAGCAGCGGATATTCCGTAAGTAAACTTGATTAATAGCAGTTAATGGACTTCTCCTCCAATAACTTATCCAAACCTTTTTTGAACCCAGCTACACTAACTGTACTAACCACATCCTCTGGTAACAAATTCCAGAGCTTAATTGTGCATTGAGTGAAAAAGAATTTTCTCCAATTAGTCTTAAATGGCGCCGGCCATCCAGTGCTCCCTCCATTTGACAAGGGCCGGCCAATGGCACGGATACCCTGTCACATGGTAAGGGAAAAGGGCCATCGGCGCCATTTTGATTAGTGGCAACCGATGGCCCAGGAGCAGGAGATCGCTCCCGGGACCCCCACTGGACCACCAGGTACCTGTAAAAAGTTTTAGGGGGGGGTCGGGAGGGTGGGGGAAGATAAGGAATTAGTTTTAAAGGGTCAGGGTGGGTTTAGGGGTTATTTTTGTGTGCCATTTTTCCCACCCTCCCCCAAAATGATAAGAGAAATCCCATGAACAATATCGTGGGGTTTTCCTATCGTTTTGGGGAGCCCCCGATTTCTGACGATTTTGAAAATATCGTACGATATTTTCAATCGTCTGAAGCCCGATTGACATCCCTATTATCCACTATGATGCTTAGATCTTTTTCTTGGGTGGTAGCTCCTAATATGGAACCTAACATCATGTAACTACAGCAAGGGTTATTTTTCCCAATGTGCAATACCTTGCACTTGTCCACATTAAATTTCATTTGCCATTTGGATGCCCAATCTTGCAGTCTTGCAAGGTCCTCCTGTAATGTATCACAATCTGCTTGTGATTTAACTACTCTGAATAATTTTGTATCATCCACAAATTTGATAGCTCACTCGTCGTATTCCTTTCCAAATCATTTATATATATATATATTGAAAAGCACCGGTCCAAGTACAGATCCCTGAGGCACTCCACTGTTTACCCTTTTCCACCTAGAAAATTTACCATTTAATCCTACTCTCTGTTTCCTGTCTTTTAACCAGTTTGTAATCCACGAAAGGACATCGCCTCCTACCCCATGACTTTTTAGTTTTCTTAGAAGCCTCTCATGAGAGACTTTGTCAAACGCCTTCTGAAAATCCAAATATTCTACATCTAGCGGTTCACCTTTATCCACATGTTTATTAACCCCTTCAAAAAAATGAAGCAGATTTGTTAGGCAAGGCTTCCCTTTGGTAAATCCATGTTGACTGTGTTCTATTAAACCATGTCTTTCTATATGCTCTATGATTTTGATCTTTAGAATAGTTTCCACTATTTTTCCTGGCACTGAAGTCAGACTCACTGGTCTATAGTTACCCGGATCATCCTTGGAGCCCTTTTTAAATATTGGGGTTACATTGGCCACCCTCCAGTCTTCAGGTACAATGGATGATTTTTATGATAGGTTACAAATTTTAATTAATAATTCAGAAATTTCATTTTTGAGTCCCTTTAGTACCATAGGATGCATACCATCCAGTCCAGGTGATTTGCTACTCTGGCCTACTATATTTTCCCAGTTCACAGTGATTTGGTTTAGTTCGTCTGACTCATCACCCTTGAAAACCATCTCCGGAAGTGGTATCTCCCCAACATCCTCATTAGTAAACATCATAGTCCAGCAGGGAAAAGTTATTGCAGAGGACAATGGCAAACATGTCTTCTAGGGCCCTCTCTAGTGTTTCTATCCAAGTGGTCTCAATATCCACAGACCCCATTATTGGAGCTATGACTGCCACCTGGTTATTGAGAGGTTCCATTGATGATATCCATAAAATCGCTGGCCTCTGCAACAGTTACAGCTGTCAATGCATATTAAACTCAGTTGCCATCATGAGTTCTGGTCTTCCTGTTGCAGCCTTGTCCCGTGAAGTTCCTTTAGCTGATTCTCCATCACCTATAGTAGGCAATGCCCCAGCACTAGACCTTACTATGGACCCTACTCCAAAGTTCACCGCTCTCTCTTCAAACTGTCCCCTTATTCCATTTGTAATGCTAGGGGTACTTACCACTGTTGGGGTGGGTCTCACCTCCTCCACTGCTCCGACTTCAACTGACAGCATCTCCATGAGGGCTCTACATGCCTCCACATGTGGTGGGGGCCTTTCTTACCAATGCATCTCCTGCCACTGCTGCCGACAAGACTCTGCTTCTTTGCCAACTCCTTCTGCACTGGTATGCAAAATCCAGGCCAGCAGAGGAACTGCATCTGTTGTAGCACATGCACTGAAACTGGATGGCTATCCACAACCCATTGTAAGATCTCCTCACTCCAATAAGAGAACTCAGGCTCTCCAGGGCCTTGGGCTATCTCTGCTGCACTTGCCAATCTTCACCACAGGTAACTTTCCTGGGATCGAGAAACCCACAACTTCTCTAGTTATTTGCATTGGGGAACAATAGCTAATGCCTTGATTAAAATGGGATTTGCATGAAGGTGTGCTAAATTATGCGCTCAGTTTTACTCATGTTTGTGCAGATATTTTTTGTGTATTAAACTCCTTACTAAATCAGAGTAAAGTTGTACACACAAAAATGTGCACACATCCCTCACTAGCGTGCACACAGCCAAGCACACCTTATTACACTGGGGACCTAGCTAGTTAGATCCCTTTAAATATAGGCCTTTAAATTACTCAGCTGGATGCTTTTCAAAATTTTCCTTTATACTCCCAGAAGCCTGTTAAATATAAAAAGGTTTTCACATTGAGATATTCCATGATTAAATGACCAATGATGAAAAGACCAATAGCACTTTCCCAACAATAGGCATGTTACATGAAATGTAGCTAGACACGTTAAACAAAAGATTGATGGTATAAATGATAGAACGATCAATCAATAGATAAAAGCTGTTATTATTTGATCAGAGTGTGCTGTAATGATTCTGCAAAAAGAACTGAAGTGTTTATTCTGCATAGAAGGGATAAAAAAAAAACCATCAAGGACTACTGGATAAACATCATCTTGGCCCTAATTACGGTACAACTTGTGCCAATTAGAAATGGACTTCCAACACACTAGGAGAAGGTCAGACTGCGTGAGATGAAAGCTTAATTGTGAAGAATGCTTGGCAAGGCAAGCTACTTTCCAGCAGGAAGAAGAATGATTTACAATTAATAACAGAGGCACAAAAAGGCCATGCCGTTCCAGCTCACCTTGACTTCACCTAGGAAGAAGGGCGGGGGTAAAATTCTCCTTTCTGCTGCTGTGAGATGTTCTCTCTCCCTGGTCATGATTACTGCATTATAACTTAGTGATAAAATCTGTCCTTGCTGAATTTATTGGCATTAAAGTTGATTTATTTGCATGCTCAGTGACTAAGAACTGCATTATGGCTGCATTACCAATGCTTGAATTCTTGGGATAGTAAGTGCTGCACTGCCTTAATTGTCTTTTCCCGCTTCACTTACCTGCTAATCTCTGTCAGGAAAGAAATGCTGCTTGAAGTTATTTGGTGCCCTTAAATAACTAGAGTAATAAACCCTTTAACATGTGAGGCAATTCTCTATTATCATTCAGCTCATCTTGCAATGTCTTTCCACCTATGTTGCCTCCATCAAACAATGGGTAGGGAAGGAAAAGCACTAGAAAGAAGCGGGAGTGCTGAAGATATTGAAAATGTCAGACTCCTGCGACATGCAGACATGTGAGAGAAATAAAGGCAGAGAGAATAAAGAGGGGTTAAAGGTGAAAAAAGTATGAGAAACAAAACAGGAAAGAAAAGAAGCTGAAAGAAAATAATGAAAGAAATAAACAAAACAGAATTATGGAATAAATTAGTTGCATGCAACAAAGGTTGGGAAGCAATTATTTCAAAGGAAATAATTCAAAATAAGTTAATATAGATATCATGCACCAAAGCTAACCAACACTACCTCATCAAAAACAGACTCTAAACAAGGTAAACATAAAATTGAATATAATATTGTGCACACAAGTTTGAAACGTGCACATATGCAACATCACTCTATAGGCTGGAGAAAAAAATTAGAGGGGAACATCAGTGAATGAGTTTTTGATCTTTTGATGCCTGCCAAGCTCTACTTATCACTGTGAAGCGGAATTTACAAAGTGCTGGATTATTTACCACTCATAGGAAACGTGAACTGGGCATAGATCTTCATGACACAGATTGGTTTCACTCTGCTGCAGATGTTATTAAGCTGGTAATCCTGCTGTGTCCCAGAGGAGTCACAGAGTCAGACTTTTGAGAAGCAAAGCTAGGGACACATACTATTTGGAACATCATCAGTCACATATCAGGGCTCCATCTCTGCATTTCCTGCCTCCCCATCAGTTATGCCAGAATAGAGGAAGCTGTGCCTTTATACATCCCATTCCTGCAAACACCATCACAATTTCCATAACACAGCTATCACACATACTGCTGATTTATTACCTTTTAGACTAAGATGCCATGCATACTTCCTGCTGTCACTCCTCTATAAAGGGATGCGTGTTAGTGCTCAAGGAGGTACACAATGCCATGAACAAACAAACGGACACATCTGGAAGCCAAATAGTGCCTGTTGTCCCTTCCTCTTCTTGTCCCTTCTTTAAAAGCCGCTGTTAGATTCATCAAAGAGCACAGGCGGTACAAGCAGATGTGAGCACTTTCTGAGCTGTTAATGTGCCCCCCAGTGGTAATTTTGGGCACAGTATGAATGAACATGCAGCTCATATTTATTGGCTGACTAAAGTAAATCTGGCATATCTTGTCTCCTATCTTTGTGCTTAAAAATAATTAGGTCCACATCTACTGCTGATGGCCGGGGTCCAATGTGTACTGCAAGAGTGAGAATGAGTCTTTTTTCTAAACCAATATTTTGCTTTTCACTCAGACCATCAATGAATGTCTTCTGTTTTTGGATGGCTTTTAGATCAACCTGATCTCTGTGACATGGTTCATCCTTGTTCAGGGATCAGAACAGTGTGCTTTGCTCATGGATATCAGGAATAGCAGCCAAATATATCTTTTTACAATCATAAATATAGAACACCCTATACCCAGCCAAAAGGGAGGAGGAATAGCCTAGTGGTTAGAGCAGTGGACTGTAAACCAGGAGACCAAGGTTCAAGTCCTGCTGTTGCTCCTTGTGACCTTGGGCAAATCACTTTACCCTACATTGCCTCAGATACAAAAACTTAGATTGTAAGCCCTCTGGGGATAGAGAAATACCTACAGTACCTGAATGTAAACCAGTGTGATATCTCAATTGAGATTGAATGTTGGTATATAAAATAAATAAAATAGCTAAGGTAAATTGACCCATGATTACAATATATATAAAAATGGTATCAGCTGCCTTGAGACCAGTGCCAAAGTGATGTCACTTCCACACCCATCTTAAGGTGGCCAGCACAATTGTGTTGACCTGATGTACAAACAAAATGCTGTCACCCAGCCGTGAGACAGTATCATTTTGTTGATGTGAAAAATGACACTGGTCTCAGGGCCGACCGACACTGTTTTTTAATGGATGCCGTTGGGGCATGAGCAACTGCAGATTCCTCTCATTCCTTGCTTCGTGAAAGACCCCATAGAAGGGGTAAATGGAGGCTGGGGAGGTCCTGTCTTCAGCTTATTTTCAGGAGGTAGCGGTTCAATGGTTCATAGGGGCTTGAAGTTGCCCCAGATGGACTTTGTTCAACCCAGCCAGGTAGGTCCCCAGCCCCAGGTGATTGGTGGGGGGAGGGGGTTAAGGGTTCAGAAGGACCTGGGGAGACTTTGGTGGGGAGTAGGGGAGCCCCAGAAACTGAGGAAGGGACAGGGAGTTTGGAGAGGCCCCATTTTGTGTGTGTGTGTATTTTTTTTTAATTTAATGTTTATTTAAATTCAGCAAATGAATCAAACTAAAATAAACATTAAACAAAATGAAAACCAAATAACCCTCACATAATGAAAAACAAAATAAAAATGTGTGCACATCCCTTTTAGGAATCAATGTCCTTTTGTGGATTACAAACTGGTTAAAAGACAGGAAACAAAGAGTAGGACAGGAAACAGAGAGTAGGATTAAATGGGCAATTTTCTCAGTGGAAAAGGGTATACAGTGGAGTGCCTCAAGGATCTATACTAGGACCCATGCTTTTCAATATATTTTTATCCCGCACCCAACAAAGTTCTGAGTAGGTAACAATAGCACAAGCATAAAATATACTTATATGAAACAAACATAATTACATATAGGGGTCAATTTTCAAAGGAAAGTGCTCCCGTCCATGTGTGCACAGTTCCCAGCATGCACACATGGATAGGCTATTTTATAACACTCATGTGTCAGCATGTGCATGTTATAAAATATGATATCTGCATACACATGTGCAGAGGATTTTAACATTCGTGCACGCATGGGCGGGAGAAATGCCTCCTCCGTGCACGGGGGGGGGGGGGTGGAATTTTCAAAGCCCATTTGCAGTGACAGGACTAGGGCTTCCCCAGGTCCCTCACAGTCCACTCCAATTAAGGAGCGGACTGGGAGAGAACTTCCCTATATCCCTACCTAACCTTCCTACCTTTCCCCTCTCCTCTCCTCTCCTCTCCTCTCTGACCCCAACCCTCTTTCTAACTACTTACTTTTTGTTGTTAGATTACTTTCTGCTCCTCTGGAGTAAAAATAAGCTTCCCTGGGACAGTAGCTAATAGAGATGTGCATTTGTTTTTTCCGAATTGGAAAATTGCAACAAAATTGTCCAATTCGGCATGTTTCAGGGAGCCTGAAAAAAATCAGGATTTTCCCGTTTTTTCGCAAAAATTCATTTTTCCGATTAGTGCGCACTAACGGGAGTCAGTGCGCGCTAACTCCCAGTTAATGCGCACTAACAAAAACTAACAAAAAGTAACAAAATCTAACGGTTTTTGTTAGTGCGCGCTAACAGGAGTTAGCGCGCACTGACTCCCGTGCGCGCTAACAGGAGTTAGCGCACTAACGGGGAGTTAGCGCGCACTAATGGGGAGTTAGCGCGCACTAACTAAAAATCGATTTTTCGCGAAAAAAAAGACCCGAACCGAAAAAAGACGACAATTTCCATGGCAGCCGAAAAACGAAGAACGACACGAACACAAAAAACGACGCACATCTCTAGCAGCTAATATGTAGTCCCGGCCTGCCCCCCCCCCCCCCCCCGCCCCTCCCTGCCCAGTCCATGCCTCCCATCCCGTCCCTTTTTCAGGGCTTGATACTTCTGTGTGTAACAGTTTTTATGTGCATGGCCCTCACTTTTTATGTGTGTTGCCTTTCATAAGCAGGGTTGTTAGCATTTGAATGCTGACAGCTATTGCAGTTTTGATATGGAAGATTTACTATACTGAAATTGTAATACATTTTAGTTGTGGCTTTTTGAGGGCCAAGCCCATACCTAACACAGATTACTATAGATCTAATACCAATTCCAATTGCAGGGTTTTTCATGGTTTTAAATATAATATACATGTTGCAAGTGACTGCAATGTTGTGACTTAAATGTTCTTCTTCATGTAAAATCTATTATCATAAATGTATAATTTTTTATTGTGTGTGGGAGGGTGTGATGGAATGGGTGGAGGGCAAGCTGTAGGTTTCATCTAGGATGCCTAATCCTCTTGAACCAGCCCTAATGCTCAAGTTCTGATCCAGCTCTGGCACAATCTAGGGTAGAAGTGTTACATTTGGAGACTCACAGAACAGCCCTGCGAGTCACTGCACTCACCCTGATACTGCTGACAGGCTCCTGACATCCTCGTGGCAGAAACGCCACTGACAACAGCACAACTACCGCCCACGCTACCTCCATACAGTATGGCGTGCGCCCAAGCATGCTTTCTCTTAAAGGGGCACTGGTGGGAAAGTCCCGGCTGTGCCCTTTGATGACATCAGCTGCCCTTCCCTACTTAAGGCTGGACTGGACACATTTCTGCACCTCAGTCACAAATCCCCTGGTATGCTTGTGTCCTATACATGTTGCTATTCCTGCTTCTTGTTCCTGCCTTCTCTGTGACTCATTCCTGCCTTTTCCATGCCCTGCCCTAGCCTTGTCTGTGCCCTAGCCATTGTCTTGTCTGTCTTGGTCTTTGTCTCTGTCCTCTTTGTCTTGACTTCCTGGATTCTGACCCTGTCTTGGGCCCTGACCTTCCTTGATTACTGCCCAGACTTGACCTTCTGCTTTGGACCCGACCAAGCCTCCTCTGCCACCTGCCTTGAACTCTAGCCTGTCATCTGTCTCTGCTGTCTGCTGTCAGCCCTGACCATCTACCAGCCTTCGACTCTTATTACTGGAGTACCCTAGGGACCTACCTGCCCTAGGGACCTACTTACCGGCCGCCAGAGCCAAAGCACTCAACCTGCAGGGGAGGCAGCTGATATATTTATTTATTTATTTATTGTTTTTGTTATACCGAGTTTCATGACTGGCATCACATCAACCCGGTTTACAATTAACAATGTGTGAAAAGCATAAGGTAACGTGATAACAATATTCCCAATAGAACTGTGAACTTTAAATACAGAGAATCAATTGAAGGGTGAGAAAGTTACAATAAAACAATAAAACAGGGAAAATTAACTTGGAGCTGGAAGAGGGGAGAGATTGAACAATGCAATATTTACATTTCAGCCAATTAGTGTAGTAGTATAGCGGAGTGAATAAATAAGCCTATGTGAATAAATGGGACAGTACATAAATATGAAACGGTAAAATAAGTAACCAAGAGAATATAGGCAAATAAGTAACCAATAAATAACCAATAAATAAGTAACCAATAAGTAACCAATAAGTAACCAATAAATAAGTAATATAGGCAAATAAGTAACCAAGAGAATATAGGCAAAGCTTCAGCCAGTCCCACCACAGAGTTTCTCTGCCAGCTGTTGTTGTGGGTCTAGTGGGCTTGCTTGCTAGGCAGTGCCAACCACACGACAACACCAAGGGTCTACTACTCTTGTCGGCATTACAGGAAGGTTGCATTTTCCTCTTCTAACTGAGTACTTTTGAGAAGGGAGAAAATTGCTGTACATCTTGATTCAGGTCAAGAGCTGTAGGAGGAAGAGATGAAGAGTTGGATTAAAACTTTTCCTGACTGAGTTCAAGTTTGGCTTCTCTGACTTGAATTGATCTAAACTGAGTCAATATACACAGTAGGGATGTGCAGACCAAACGTTTATGTTCATAAGTCCATAAGTCGAAAGGGGGGGTCATTTGCGGTCAATATGGACATATGGAGAATTCCATAAGTTGAGTCTATGTCCATATGTGCAAATAAAAATTTAAACCCCTCACCCTCCTTAATCCCCCCCCCCCCCAAGACTTACCAAAACTCCCTGGTGGTCCAGCGGGGAGTCAGGAGGCCATTTCTGAACTCCTTTGCGAGGAGCACGTGACGTCGGCGTCACGTCAGAGTGACGCCGCGTCACTCTGACGTGACGCCGACGCCGACGCTCTGACGGAACGATTCGCGGCAGGAAATCACTCCCGGACCCCCGCTGGACCCCCAGGAACTTTTGGCCAGCTTGGGAGGGCCTCCTGACCCCCACAAGACTTGCCAAAAGTCCAGCAGTCCGGAACGACCTCCTGCAGTCGAATCGTGTTGGTCTATGGCCGCCGCCATTTTGCGCTGCCATTTTGGAAAATGGCGCCGGCTGAAGACAACACAATTCAATTGAGGGGGCCGTTCTGGACCGCCGCCGTTCCGGACCGCCGCTGGATCCCCAGGTAATTTAAAGCATTTGGGGGGGTTCGGGAGGGTGGGGGATTTAATTTAAAGGGTCGGGGGTGGGTTTTAGTGTGCCGGTTTTCCTGCCCTCCCCCTTCCCCCGATTTACAATTTTTTGACGATAAATCGGGGGAATTGGTATTGTATCGTGGCCCTAACGATTTTTGACGATTTAAAATATATCGGACGATATTTTAAATCGTCAAAAAATGATTCACATCCCTAGTGCAGGATTGCTTGTATCAAAAGCTAGTGTGTGCTAATTGGGTGCACACTAGAGATGTGAATCGGAACCGGAATCGGTTCGGTTCCGGTTCCGATTCAAATCTTATAATTTTTATCATCCGGCCCGATAGGTTTTTTGTTTATTGGCTGCGCCCGATCCGATAAACAAAAAACCCACCCTGACCCTTTAAAACTGACCCCTTAGCCTCCCCCACCCTCCCGACCCCCCCCCCCCAAAAAACGTTTTAAAATTACCTGGTGGTCCAGTGGGGGCGCAGGGAGCAATATCCCGCTCTCGGGCCATCGGCTGCGCTAATAAAAATGGCGCCGATAGCCTTTGCCCTTACTATGTCACAGGGGCTACCGGTGCCATTGGTCAGCCCCTGTCACATGGTAGGAGGACAAGATGATGCCGGTAGCCCCTGTGACATGGTAAGGTCAAAGGCTATCGGCGCCATTTTGAATACCGGTAGCCGATGGCGTGAGTGCAGTAGATGGCTCCCGGACCTCCGCTGGACCACCAGGGAGTTTTGGCAAGTCTTGGGGGGGGGGGGGGGGGTTCAGGAGGGTGGGGGGTTGTAGTTAATTAAATTTTAGCCGGGAAACGAATAAGAATGGAACTCATGAACTGATCGTGGCCCTCCTTGCCGAATGCAAAGTATCTGCCCTCCCCCCCCACGAATATGAATACCGAATGTAACGTATGCAGTCCCTCTGCACATCCCTACCTTTTACTGTGACACTATATATATGCTATAGCACTTGCTTATGCTGTGTCAAATCTTCCTGAATGGAAAAGAACATCTTAGGTTCCTTTACAATGTGTCCATGTCACTCTCATCCAAGCTATCCCTACCCATTTCTAGCATTCCTCTAACACTGAAGCTGTACATCACAGTTGCCACACATGTCATTGCAGAAAGACATCAACCTGGTGGAAGGATTGTGCATGTCCCTGGCTGTTCTGCAGTATGTTCTCCAGAGATACACATTTGTCTGACATGTACCCCTATAATTGTCAAGACAAATTGTGACTGACATTCTGGCTGATAGAGCACTAACAGGGCACACCTGATCTTGGAATCCCTGCATTTGGACACAAAAATGTTTTGGTTCACAAGTGATATTTCAACAGCTCCAAGAGGGAGAATTTGAACTGCCATTTGCTTAAAGTTAACAAGTTGAAAGTCTGTACTGTTCGGTTACACACAGAGCTTTGTGGCAAGTGTATTGTCTGGGCACGTATTAGCAACATTAGCAGGCCTCTGTAGCATGGAGGGAGAAACCTGGGCCCTGGCACTATTACTTGTAGACTGAATTGTGTAAGCTATTTGTCATATAACTGATGCAGTCACATCCCTGACAGCCTCCAGTAGTGTTTGCTGTAAACACATAGCCAGAGAGGGACTACCAAAAGAAGCCGCTCTCTTACCTATGAGCCGACTCTCACCGTAGAAGTCATCTTCAAAATTTTCAAACAGGCCAGATTTCCTAAGTGTAAAGGAATCATGCACAGCTTTCGGGTACCTGGCGACCACATCGAGGATGCACAGTCGAGCGTCATAGACCACTTGCACATTGATGAAGTGGAACAGCTTTCTGTTACGGTAAATCTTCCTGCCATGGGTTAGGATGATACAATCAGTAGCTCCCAGAACATTAGGAAAGTTGGCAATGGCATAAAAACCTCTCTTCCAGTCCAGCAAGTCCTGCCTTTCATGAAGGAATTTTATATAATGATTAATGAGGCTTTGTAGAGCTGTTCTGACCTGGCCCAGACAGCGGGAAAAAAGATGTTTGAGACATTTCCCCGGTGCCCCCGACTGTTGTTTGGAAAGGCCAGATGCTATAAAATGCAGGGTGCATAATAGTTTGGTGAGGCCTGGATCAGCTTTCAACCTCTCAATGATGGGATCTAGATCCCCTCTGAGTTCTATGTATAATTCCATGATAGCCTGAGAGCTCAGGCGATACCATAAGAACATAAGAATATAAGAAATTGCCATACTGAGTCAGACCAAGTACCTGGCAAGTACCAAAACACTAAGTAGATCCCATGCTACTGATGCCAGTCATAGCAGTGGCTATTCCCCAAGTCAACTTCATTAATAGCAGTTAATGGACTTTTCCTCCAAGAACTTATCCAAAACTTTTTTTTTTTTAACTTTTATTGTCAAATCATGTTTATTTAGTTTTGAGACAAAGAATATAAAACCACAGAATAACATATGGTACATAAGTGTATCTGTTACATACTATAACCATGGCCGACTAATCTCACAATAACACAGTAACATGTTAACCCATACCCACCCTCCCGCCCCTCCCCCCCAAACCCAAACAAATTCCAAAGCTTAATTGTGCGTTGAGTGAAAAAGAATTTTCTCCGATTAGTTTTAAATGTGATACTTGCTAACTTCATGGAGTGCCCCCTTGTCCTTCTATTATCTGAAAGAATAAATAACTAATTCACATTTACCTGTTCTAGACTTCTCATGATTTTAAAGACCTCTATCATATTTCCCCTCAGCCGTCTCTTCTCTAAGCTGAATAGCCCTAACCTCTTCAGCCTTTCCTCATAGGGGAGCTGTTCCATCCCCTTTATCATTTTGGTTCATGGATGAAAGATGCACTTCCTGTACAGCCTGTGTGCCTTCCTACATGGCAAGCAATGCCATGGGCCAGGATACTCTATCAGCAGGGTTTATGGCTCTGGCTCCGGTGCGGGTATTCCCTAGCTGGTGTTTGAACCTCCCTTGCCTGTTGTAGTCATTGGTCTTGTTGTTGTCGAGCAACCCAAAGCAGCCAGCGTCCCACTGCTAGTACACTTCTTTCTAACATTGTTGCTTTAGGAAGATAGGGCAGATAAGAAAAGCTGTTTTTATTAGGCCAGCAGTAGGTGTTTCTGAAAGAAGGCCTCTTTTTATCATAAGTGATAATAGCCACGATCTGCAATAATGGCTGCTATGGCATAATAAAAACTTTTTTTCCACTTTACCACAAAAAAAGGTGTTTTTTCCTGCATTTTTATGCATTATTTTACTGTGATGTGTGGTAGGGGGTCCCTCATTTGCATAATCTTCCTGGCTTTGAATACTCATTATCATATTTACATGCTCATGCATGATGAAATAAATATCACGGGTTTATCGCATGTTAAACCCCATTTATCGAGCCATAAGGCCCTAACGCGGCTTGATGAATGACCCAGTTCGGTTGTAAACCCCCCTGGGGACAGGGAACTACACACAGTACTGAATATCATCCACTTTGAAGTGCCTGAAAAGCAGAATATCAAATAAATAAATTCACTTTTTAGATTGAGCACAAGTTACCTAGCGCTAACGCTTTGCTGATTTTCTTCCTTACTTTCTCAGGTCTCTCCCTAGCCAATTTTAGGTTTTTTGGATGATGGAGACCCTTATGTAAGGGTTCACAAAGCCTGCTGAAAAACCCTCCAGAAGTTATCTTGACTATTCCTTGTTATCTCGCTAGATTCACCCTCCTTCTGTCAATGTGGATGGGCAGTGGTACCAAGTTCACCCCCTCAACAATGTCTCTTTTACCAGTGTTTTCTGTTCTCACTGGCCCATGGAGTCTTGTGATTTTGAGTGATTGTAAGCGTTATGTGCTGCATGCATACACAAACCTGCCTGTAACCTCTTTTCTTAGGATACTCCTTCAGACTGCAGACTGGGACTAGGATTCATCCAATAGGGGACAGATTCTACTGAAATGCCCAAAGGGATCATACACAGTCAAGAAAAGAAAACTCTTCACAAAAATATGTTGTTCCAAAATAAAAAGTTTACTGAAAATTAAAAAAAGCAACAGAATACAGCTCACAATCCAACAAATTAATGGTTTTCTAAATTAATGCAAAAGTTTCAGTAGTTTGAAGGTTTTATCCTTGGCATCAGAACCAAGCATCACAGTTTAACCTTTTAAGAAGATTTACAGGGTCTGCAAATAGTGTGATTAAGTTTATAGTAGCTGAATACATGCAGTGTATAAATATATAGAATATTTACCGTTTTAGCAAAGACTATAAATTCTGAAGTGTGGAAGCACATCTCATTTATTTTTTTTTAACATGATCCTATCCTGTGTCTGAAATACAGATTGGTTAGTGCTATTAACATAAAGGGATTTTGGTGTCTTTGAATGAACATTCAAAATATTTATACGAATGCACTGGAATTTAGATGCATAACCACCCAGTGCAAACTGTATATTAACACTGATCAGAAAGTTGACACTTTTGTAACTTTTTCCTTTTGTAACATACAACCCCTGCCCCTTCTCCTCCATTGCAGACCTCATTTAATACTTCACTGTAAACAAATTAGTCAGCAAGATCATCTGTTCAGGAAAAATGAGAAAGATTAGATATCTATATATTCCTGCCTTGTATTGATTCAGATTGACAGGAGAGATGGGCCCACTTTTGTATCATGATAGGAGAGGGAAGGACTGATCTGGTTATCTTTGGTCATAATCTGGATTTTAGTTTGATATCCCAAACCCAAACTGATATTCAACAACTCAAGAAAAACTGGTTAAAAGACAGGAAACAGAGAGTAGGATTAAATGGTCAATTTTCTCAGTGGAAAAGGATAAACAGTGGAGTGCCTCAGGGATCTGTACTTGGACCGGTGCTTTTCAATATATATATATATATATATATATATATATATATATATATATATATATAAATGATCTGGAAAGGAATACGATGAGTGAGGTTATCAAATTTGCGGATGATACAAAATTATTCAGAGTAGTTAAATCACAACCGGATTTTGAGACATTACAGGAGGTCCTTGTAAGACTGGAAGATTCGGCATCCAAATGGCAGATGAAATTTAATGTGGACAAGTGCAAGGTGTCGCACATAGGGAAAAATAACCCTTGCTGTAGTTACACGATGTTAGGTTCCATATTAGGAGCTACCACCAGGAAAAAGATCTAGGCATCATAGTGGATAATACTTTAAAATCCTCGGCTCAGTGTGCTGCAGCAGTCAAAAAAGCAATCAGAATGTTAGGAATTATTAGGAAAGGAATGGTTAATAAAACAGAAAATGTCATAATGCCTTTTAGGGATGTGAATCGTGTCCTCGATCGTCTTAACGATCGATTTCGGCTGGGAGGGGGAGGGAATCGTATTGTTGCCGTTTGGGGGGGTAAAATATCGTGAAAAATCGTTAAAAATCGTTAAAAATCGAAAAATCGAAAAACCGGCACATTAAAACCCCCTAAAACCCACCCCCGACCCTTTAAATTAAATCCCCCACCCTCCCGAACCCCCCCCCAAATAACTTAAATAACCTGCGGGTCCAGCGGCGGTCCGGAACGGCAGCGGTCCGGAACGGGCTCCTGCTCCTGAATCTTGTCGTCTTCAGCCGGCGCCATTTTCCAAAATGGCGCCGAAAAATGGCGGCGGCCATAGACGAAAAAGATTGGACGGCAGGAGGTCCTTCCGGACCCCCGCTGGACTTTTGGCAAGTCTCGTGGGGGTCAGGAGGCCCCCCACAAGCTGGCCAAAAGTTCCTGGAGGTCCAGCGGGGGTCAGGGAGCGATTTCCCGCCGCGAATCGTTTTCGTACGGAAAATGGCGCCGGCCATACGCGTATGGCCGGCGCCATTTTCCGTACGGAAAATGGCACCGGCAGGAGATCGACTGCAGGAGGTCGTTCAGCGAGGCGCCGGAACCCTCGCTGAACGACCTCCTGCAGCTTGTGGGGGCCTCCTGACCCCCACGAGACTTGCCAAAAGTCCAGCGGGGGTCCGGAAGGACCTCCTGCCGTCCAATCTTTTTCGTCTATGGCCGCCGCCATTTTTCGGCGCCATTTTGGAAAATGGCGCCGGCTGAAGACGACAAGATTCAGGAGCAGGAGCCCGTTCCGGACCGCTGCCGTTCCGGACCGCCGCTGGACCCGCAGGTTATTTAAGTTATTGGGGGGGTGGGGGATTTAATTTAAAGGGTCGGGGGTGGGTTTTAGGGGGTTTTAGTGTGCCGGCTCACGATTCTAACGATTTATAACGATAAATCGTTAGAATCTGTATTGTATTGTGTTCCATAACGGTTTAAGACGATATTAAAATTATCGGACGATAATTTTAATCGTCCTAAAACGATTCACATCCCTAATGCCTTTCTATCACTCTATGGTGAGACCGCATCTGGAATACTGTGTATAATTCTGGTTGCCGCATCTCAAAAAAGATATAGTTGCAATGGAGAAGGTACAGAGAAGGGCAACCAAAATGATAAAGGGGATGGAACAGCTCCGCTATGAGGAAAGGCTGAAGTGGTTAGGGCTGTTCAGCTTGGAGAAGAGATGGCTGAGGGGGGATATGATAGAGATCTTTAAGATCATGAGAGGTCTTGAATGAGTAGATGTGAATCGGTTATTTACACTTTCAAATAATAGAAGGACTAGGGGGCATTCCATAAAGTTAGCAAGTAGCACATTTAAGACTAATCGGAGAAAATTCTTTTTCACTCAACGCACAATAAAGCTCTGGAATTTGTTGCCAGAGGATGTGGTTAGTGCAGTTAGTGTGTTATTGTTTGTAAGGTTTTGGGTGGACCCTTGGACACTGTGGCAGATGACCACGCCCGGGGGGGGGGGAAGTCCCATGAGGGGTCATAGGACACACAACACATAGGACATAGGGTCAGCTAGGACATACAACACAGAATTATCTTTTATTAAACAGAGTTGAGAAGCCACTAGAGGTGGTAGTAGTGAGTAGAGATGAAGCCCGGCTGGGCTTGTAGTCCCTCAGGACACTGGAACAGTGATCCCTCAATAGCTGTGCTGTAGTGGAGAGAAACTGAGATAGTGAGTACAGTGGAGCATACACAGGGTTCTAGTATAGAGCCTTGTTGGTAGATTACTCACACAGCGGTTTCTCCTGGAAGGTAACACAGAAGCTGGAATAGAGGCAGGCCCTCAAGGAGTGAGTACCTGGTTCCAGGGAACAGCTCTGAGAGAGTATAGATGGTAACTCACTGATGGTTTAGGCAGCGGTTTCTTCCAAGCAGAAGTGAGCTCAGGCAGCGAGTCCGGGAACATGGGCCCTCGAGGAGAGACTACCGGTTCCAGACAGCGACCTGAAAGAAAAGAGAGAGAGGCCCCCGAGGAGCGGGTACCCTGATAGAGTAAGTCCAATTAAGGAGAGGCAGAGTAGCTAGGTACGGAGAGCGAATCTCATCCGTAAGGAGTCCCATCACCACCTTGCTAACTCAAATAGCTAGCAAACAGAGTAGGCTTTTGTCTCTGGGATGCATGATGTCATCACAGGGGGACGCCCTGAGGTTCGGGCCAAAGAAGGAATAAGAAGCAGGGCCACGCTGTGCACGCATCCTATTGCAGCTGAACAACATGGCAGTATGCAGTGCCCAAGCCGGACCGAGGATGCTGGAGAGGATGGCAGGCAGATGCCACAGCAGCCAGACGTCCATCAACCGCAGGAGGAGTCGCCAAAGAGGTAATGAGGGCGGAGTAGAGATGTCGGGTTTCGACAGTCGTAGCATAGTGTAGCTGGGTTCAAAAAAGGTTTGGATAAGTTCTTGGAGGAGAACTCCATTAGCGGCTATTTATCTAATTTACTTAGGGAATAGCCACTGCTATTAATTGCATCAGTAGCATGGGTTCTTCTTAGTGTTTGGGTAATTGCCAGGTTCTTGTGGCCTGGTTTGGCCTCTGTTGGAAACAGGATGCTGGGCTTGATGGTCTCTTGGTCTGACCCAGCATGGCAATTTCTTATGTTCTTATTTTCTTATGTTCTTAGGTTCTTAGGTTCTTATCAAATTAATTCTGGGAGGTTTTTTTTTTCTTTAAATTGGATCAAAAAATAAAACACCAAGCCAGGATTACAGTGCAAAAAATGTCATCATTCCTACAAATACATGTATTAGGCCATGCCTTCCATCCCATCCAGGTTGCAATTCACACCCAGACCATCTCTAATGAGTAGAGATGTGAATCGAAACCTGAATTGGTTCGGTTCCGGTTCCGGTTCCGATTCAAATCATGCATTTTTTTTCGTCCGGCCCAATCGGTTTTTTTATCGGCTGCACCCAATCCGATAAACAAAAATCCCACCCCGACCCTTTAAAACCACTCCCTTAGCCTCCTCCACCCTCCCGACCCCCCCAAAAATGTTTTAAAAGTACCTGGTGGTCCAGCGGGGGTCCTGGGAGCGTTCTCTCGCGCTCGGGCTGTCGGCAGATAAACAAAAAACCCACCGGACCCTTTAAAACCGCTCCCTTAGCCTCCACCACCCTCCCGACCCCCCCCCCCCCCCCAAAAAAAAAAAAAACGTTTTAAAATTACCTGGTGGTCCAGTGGGCCCCGGGAGTGATCTCCCAATCTCGGGCCGTCGGCTGCCACTAATAAAAATGGTGCCGATGGCCCTTTGCTCTTACCATGTGACAGGGTAACCGTGCCATTGGCCGGCCCCTGTCACATGGTAGGAGCACTGGACGGCCGGCGCCATTTTTAAAGAGGTCTGGGTGAGACAGCTGTGCCCAGTCCTTTAAGATAGTCTGAGGAAGTTTTCTATATATACTCTCACATACCCTCCCCCTCAGCTCAGCCTTGTCAGGATGAGCACCTGCCTGTATATGGGACACGTCTCTGGACAAGAAATTTTCATTAGTGTTTTCCTTTCCTACCCTATATCGTATTTGATAGTTGAAGGGCTGTAGGTCCGTAAACCACCTCATCACCCTTGCATTGGAGTCTTTTATTCCAATTTATCCATAGGAGCAGATAGTAGTCTGTTATCAGCATGAACTGCAGACCTAGCAGGTAGTAGCGCAAGGCCTCTAAGGCCCACTTGACTGTTAATGACTGTTTATCAACTGTTGAGTATTATCTTTCCCATGGCTTCAACTTCCAGCTAACGTATTCCATAGGATGTTCTTGATTATCCTTCTCTTGGACTAAGATGGCTCTCGAGCCTACTTCTGAGGCATCTGTCTATACCATGAAGGGTTTGGTTAAGTCTGGACTTATCAGACCAGGTTCAGAGCATATTACTTCTTTCAAAGCCCTGAAGGCCTTCTCTGCTTCAGCTGACCACTGGACCTTCTCTGGTGCTTTGTTCAACAACAGCCTTGAGAGAGGCTCTACCTTCTTCAAGTAATTGGGGATAAACCTTCTGTAGTATCCCCTAAGCCCTAAGAATGCTCTCACTTTCACGTTTGCTTGCGGGACTTGCTCCCAGGTAATCACCTTAATCTTCCTGGTCTGTGGATGGTCCTTGCCTTCCCCAGGGTGTAGTCAAGATACTGGACTTCTTGCCCTCCCTGCAAGCACTTCTTGGGGTTAGCCATTTGTCCTGCTTTTCTCAGACTGGTTAGCATAGCCTGGAGTTTGTTTAGATGTGTCTTCCAATTTGGGCTGTACATCACGATGTCATCAAGGTAGACAACTGCATACCAGTGATATAGGCAGAGCTGGTGGTTGACCAAGCTTTGAAACATTGTAAGGACACGATGGAATCCAAAAGGGAGAATGGTAAAGTGGAAAAGTCCACCTGGCATCGAGAACAGAATCTTTACCTTCACTGTTGGTATGTGAGGTAACTGCTGATATCGTTTTATAAGGTCCAAGGTAGAGATGAACTGGGCTTATCCCAGATACTCAATCAGTTCATCCACTTGTGGCATTGGATATTCATTAGGTTTTGAGACCTTGGTGACCTGTTTAAAGTCAATGCAGCACCTTAGATTCCCATCTGGCTTCTGCACCAACACTGTGAGTGAGGACCAATCATTGTTAGACTTCTCTATAACTCCAAGCAAGAGCATCTCCTTTACTTTGATCTCAATGACATGGCATTTGGCCTTGGGAATTTGTTAGGGTCATTTCTGTACCATAACTCCAGGAGTTGTAATGTCATGCTGCAATAGGTGGGTATGACCAGGCAGATTCGAGAAGATCTGTTTGTTTTTCTCTACCAACTGCTTTAAGTCAGCTGTCTGTGCAGTGGACAGCTCCTCTCTGAAAGGAACTTGGGCTCAGTCCTCTTCAGGTCGAACCTCTAGATCAAACTCTTCTTCTTGTACCACTCTGCACTCCTGTACAACCCATTTCCTTCAGGAGGTTTACATGGCAGATTTGAGTTTTCTTTCTTTTATTTGTCTGTGCTATTTTGTAATCCATGGGTTCTGTTTTCTCTAAAACGTCATAGGTTCCTTGCCAATAGGCTAACAACTTGCTTTCCAAAGATGGGAGGAGGACAAGGACCCAGCCCCCTTGGCTGGAATACTCTTTGGACCATGGGACAATTGTAATCTTGGGCTTGGATACTCTGAGCCATTTCTAGACATAGGCCAGCCACCTCCCCAGCCTTTTTTAGGTGATACATAGTCAATGAGGTTTTGCCAGGGGGTTCCCTTTATCTTTCCAAGTCTCACAAGCTTTGTCCAAGATTCCTCTTGGTCTCCTTCCATGTAGTAACTCAAGAGGGGAAATCCCCATCAAGCTCTGTGGTACTTCACGGATTACAAACAGCACATAAAGTAGCAATGTGTTCCAATTCTTTCCGCACTAATCCAAAATTCGGGTTCCCCGAATTACAAAAGCCCGAACCACGGGAAATAAGAAATTTCCCATGGGGTGCTGAAAATGAAGCCCAAACCAAAAGGTTCGGGCTTTGCACATCTCTAGTCTCAATTATGGGCATTGGTATAAGAGGTGCTGCCCGTACATCTGCAGGCTTTGTGAGTTGGCAGGTAGGGCAGGACCGACAATAAAATTGGATCTGTTTATGTAGGCCCAGTTAATAGAACTTTGCCAATTTTTTCTCTCTGGTCTTTTCCACCCCTAAGTGACTCTCTAGAACAGGGGTGGGCAATTCCGGTCCTTGAGGGCTGCAAACCAGTCAGGTTTTCAGGATATCCTTAATGAATATGCATGAGAGAGACCTGCATACACACTTCCTCAGTTGTATGCAAATCTATTTCATGCATTTTCATTAGGGGTATCCTGAAAACCCGACTGTTTTGCAGCCCTCGAGGACCAGACTTGCCCACCCCTGCTCTAGAAGGTGGCTGTGTGCTTGTAGCATGACCTTCTGAAGATACAGTTTGGGAACTAGGAATTGTGCTATCAATTTCCTCTCCACACTTCCCTTTGTAATCCAGAAAAGTAGATCCTCTTTCATCACAAAATAAGGGGGAATATGGTCTATAACCTGTGCTCCAGGGACTAGCTTTCCATCCACCCTCTGTATATGCTCCTGGGCCCAGTTAAAGGACTTATCCTCCCTCTGGACCCACCTGAAGCTCCCAGGGTCACCTCTCTTTTCCCACTCAAAGGGTCCAGGTAAGATATTCAGGATGGGTTTCTGCTTTTCCCCTGACTCCGATCCTTTATCACTGGCTGCCTCTAAATTAGCAGCATAACTGTATCTGTCCTTTTGGCATTGCTTCTGGAACTTAGGAGTCTTAGAGTTTTTAATGATACAGACCTCCAAAGGAAAGTGTTCTGGAAATTCCAATTCTTCATTGTTGTGGGTGGACAAGCCTGTTGTGAGCTGGTTCTAGAGGCTCTTGAAGTTTGGACAGTCCCATCCTGTCACCATTGGGTAGGGTAGCCATGGAAAAACTTTCACCTTAATTCTTTCTTGGCTGACTAGGATGTTTAGTTGTACCTGGCCTGTTGGATACTACCATTGGTCTATGTGGATGCATGCTAGGTTACAACTCTGTCATAGTCAATCTGGACTTGCTTCACTAACTCTCTTCATACGAGCATTTTCACACTCCGAGAATCCACTAATGCCTAGGTTAGAACCCCATCCAGCTCAACTGCAGTTAGAAAAGTAGAGACTCCCTTGCTGGGGACATCCACAAAATTACAAAGTGTGGGGTCACAGCATTAATATCTATTGGCTCATCTTTTAGCAAAATGGCCCTTTTCTCCACAGGCGATCCAGCTGTTGTTTGCATGTGAGATGAAAAATTCTGCTGGGTCTGCATTACTAGTTGTCAAGACTGCTGACTCTTAGGACTCGGTAGTCCTCTAACCAGGTCAAGTGGCTTCTCTGGGAACCATAGCGACTCAAGCATGTTCTGGGCCTGATAAAAGGCCTCCGCTACTTTCAGCACCTTTTCAACCATAAGGTTTAGGTGTCAGCAGACCCACTACCCTATAGGCTGTTCGAGGCTCTCTAGGAATTGTTCCAGTGGAACTGTTTTGGCTATCTTCACCTCTGTCTTCCCTTACAGGTGCAACAACTTCCAAGCAACAACTTTAAGTCTGTGGAATTAGTTCTTTGGGTTTTCTCTAGCCTGCAGAACTCCCTGCTGTAATCACCGTCGGTAGGCTTCTGGGGTAAGTCCTGTGCTCTCTCTAGAATGGCAGTCTTGATTTACTAGTTTGTGGCCCTTCTTTCCGGATTGGCAATTTGGAATGCATCTTGATTATTCCTGGTCAGTAGATTCCCCTGATAGGTAGCCAACCTGCCGTCTGGCTAGCCTGCCAGTCATGCTGTGCATTAAAAGTTTTCAGAAAACCATTGGGATCTTCTCCTGGGGTCAACTTAAGTAGTGACTGTGACATGGGAGGTGGATCGGTTATTGCGCTTTGCATAGCTTGTGCTATCTAAGTTAGCACCGTATGCTGCTATATCACCTGCTCTTGCAATGCCTTCTGCTGATAAATTTGTGTTTGCAGGGCATTCTGCAATTGTTGCTGCCCTGTAGCAAGGACCTGGATCACTTGCTCCATCTTCCCTGCTTATCAAGCTGCCTCCAATATAGGCATCTCTCTTGGGAAAGAAGAGGCGGGGGGGGGGGGGGGGGGACCCTGAAAAATATCCGCTACCCTGTCTGGCTCTTACTCACTGCTTGACCCCTAACTATACAGGCAGGGCTAGCCCCCTTGGCCTGTTGTGCGAAAGCTGGCTGGGTGGAACTTGGAGGTCCTAGGAAAAAGAGAAAAAACATTCTTTGCCCATTTTTTTTCTTTCTACTGCTGTGGCTGTGGGATCTTGCCTATGCTTACAATTTAGGCAAGAAATCTGACTGGTACCACCATATGTGGTAACATTGCCAACAGAAAAACAGCCAAGGGAAATAAGGAGGCAGGTGCAGTTTATTTAAAGTAAGAAAACCAAAATCAAACAGTGCAGCTCACCTTAACTTCAGATAGCACACAGTCCTTAAAAGTAGCAGGTCTTAGTGTAGGGTTGGTCTCTCCCTTCTCCCTGGGCTTGTTTAACCCTTTCAGGCCCTGAGTCTTTAAACTCTGGTGAGGGGCTCCTCCCTTCACCCAGGATTCCCCATTGGTCTGGATTTTAAAGAGAACCATGCAAGACAGCTGTGCCCAGTCCTTTAAGATAGTCTGAGGGAGTTTTCTATGATACTCTCTCACAAGCTTATCTTCCACAGATTGTAGTAGTGGTTTTGTAGAAGGACTGAGTTTTTCTGTAACATGTTCTCAAGTCTCTTGACCTGTATGTTTGGCTTGATTAGACGGTAAGCTCTATTGATTAGGAACTATCTCTTATGTTTTGCTTGTATAGTGCTGCGTATGTCATATAGCACTATAGAAATGTTAAGTAGCAGTAGTAGTAGTAGTATGTCTTAGAAATGTGCAGAGGGACGCCATAAGTTGCATTCGGGATTCGTATTCGTCGGGGAGCAGATATGTTGCATTCGGCAAGGGGGGCCCCCGATACGTTTATTCATTAATTCTTATTCGTTTCCTGGCTAAAATTAAATTAACCACAACCACCCACCCTCCTGATCCCCCAAGACTTACCAAAACTCCCTGGTGGTCCAGCAGGGCGTCCAGGAGCCATCTCCTGCACTCACACCCTCAGCTGCCGGTATTCAAAATGGCGCCGATAGCCTTTGACCTACTATGTCACAGGGGTTACCGGTGCCATTGGTCAGACCCTGTCACATGGTAGGAGAAATGGATGGCCAGCACCATCTTGTGCTCCTACCAAGTGACAAGGACTGACCAATGGCACTGGTAGCCCCTGTGACATAGTAAGGACAAAAGCTATCAGCGCCATTTTGATTACTGGCAGCCGACGGCCCGAGTGCAGGAGATCACTCACAGACCCCCGCTGGACCACCAGGGACTTTTGGAAAGTCTTGGGGGACCCTCTTGACCCCCACAAGACTTGCCAAAAGTCCAGCGGGGGTCCAGGAGTGACCTCCTGCACTCAGGCCGTCAGCTGCCAGTAATCAAAATGGCACCGATAGCCTTTGCCCTTACTATGTCACAGGGGCTACCGGTTCCATTGGTCAGCCCCTGGCACATGGTAGGAGCACAAGATGGCATCGGCCATGCATTGCTCCTACCATGTGACAGGGGCTGACCAATGGCACCGGTAGCCCCTGTGACATAGTAGGTCAAAGGCTATCGGCGCCATTTTGAATACTGGTAGCCGAGGGTGTGAGTGCAGGAGATGGCTCCCGGACCCCCCGCTGGACCACCAGGGAGTTTTGGTAAGTCTTGGGGGAGTCAGGAGGGTGGGGGGTTTATTTAAATTGGCTCCTTTAGACGGCCGAATAATTTGGCGAAGATTCGTTGTATTCATGGGGAATCGCAATACCGTTTCGCTTCCCCACAAATACAACGAATATGGCCCTATACGTTGTGGATTACCAATTCATAGGCAACGAATGCACACCCCTAGTATGTCTGCCATAGGACAGCAAGGACTTTGCAGGAGAGCTGAATGCTCAGGTGACATCAGCCCTGAAATAGCAAGTACATTGTAGATGGATCAATTTTGCCTTTGAACATGTAAGACAGAGCCAGAATCCTAACTAGTATTATGAGTCACATAGCAGCTTATATTAACTCCACAGAACACAGCCATAAAAAAATAATTAGTAGGAGCACATAAAAAAGGAGAAAATTTATTGCTGCAGCAGAATAGAAATGCCCATAAGAACCAAAGAAAGACAAGAAATTATTTTAAAGTCTCAAATATTCATCAATTATCCAGTTCCAATGAGAAAAAAGATTTATAGGCATATGGTTTTAGTTCAGAAGTTGTCTCCTCAGAATGCCAAATTATTAAATCACTGAAGTGCCAGGAGGTAGGTGAATGCAATACATACATTATGTGTGTGTGTGTATGTGTGTGTGTGTGGGTCCGAAGGTCAAAATTAAAATCCAATACATAAATAGGCAATAGCAGAGTCCAATATATAAATAGCCAAAGCATGTACAAATAGGCATGAAAAAATAAGCAACTTGTTGTTTTATTAGATTCTTTCCCATAGAGAGGTTTCCACAGAAACCATGGTACTTTATTGATAATTGATTGCATTTTTATTAATATTGTAACTTCAGATTTTGCTGTTAATTATGTGTGTGTTTTATGGCATGCTTGCAGTTAATCCTGTGTTAAACAGTGATGTATTTAAGGTGGTGTATATTAGGGATGTACATTTATTTGAACAATATGCTGCTTGTAAAGAAAAAAGTCTCCCATATACACACCTCTCTCCCAAACCCATGTACCCCTATCTATACACACACACATCCCTCATATGCCTAACCTCACCCAACCTCCACATGCATACTCAACATACCTTCCATTCCCCCTAAACACACTCACTGCAAGTGCTATCCCTGTTCTACCCATCCCCCTATTCGCACACACACACACACACACACACACACACACTCTCTCTCTCTCACACTCTCTCTCTCTCTCTCTTTCTCCTTCAAATCTATGTTGGAAAGTATTTCCAAAGTTAAGCCTCTGCATGCTTTCTCAACGTTTTATATTTTCCAGATACAGAATGTTGGAAATAATTATGTAAAAGGGATCAATATGTATCTGTCTTTTCATCCACCTAACTGTCTGTAGTAAGGTTGCCGACTTTTCCATGGAGCAGGATTGGACACTTTGGGGGGGAGGGGGGGTGCAGCCGCAGACCCCTCCCCCATATTTTTCCTTTGAATTTTTCCTAAGCAGATTCTTCCTGCCTTTCTTTGGGGCTCAATTTGACTCTCCTCTTCCTCTGCGACTCCCAGGACAGCATGAAGTAGCAGCAAATGTGGCACAGCTATGGTAGAAGCAGAGGAGGAGGACAGTTAACTGAGCCCCAAAAACAGGCAGGTGACTGGAGCACTGCCAGGTTGCCACCACTGTTTGGCCCCTGGCCTTGCCCGATTGCATTTTATACAACAGGCTGCACAACTGGGCTGTCCGGTCAAAAACCAGGCACTTGGTCACCCTTGACTGTAGGGATAATAATAATTATTCAAAAATGGGTGGAAATTCATCCGATTTGGCATGCAGGAAAATTTGTGAATATCTCAGGCAATTTCAAACACAAGAACCTTGGGTCAGTATCTTCAGAACCTTCCCAAAAAACCCCACTGCTTTCTAAGAGAAATTGTTAGAAGCTGTCAAAATTGTTAGAATACTGATCAGCACTCCATTCCAAAAAAAACCCACTTCCCTCATTCTTCCAACACTTTGGCACAAAGCAACACAGGCAGATACAGGGGAAAATAATTGAAGCAGCTAGCAACAGATGACTCCAAAATACACCTTCAAAATCACCTCCCTCACACTTCTGAAGTCACACACACAGAGGCACTCCTCACACCCCACACTACACATTCTGATATCCACCACTCCACACCCGAACTACCTTGCCACCCACCCACCCACCCATACACACACACACACACACACACACACCACACACCACATATCTCTTACCCCCATATCTCCACCCACACCATTGGGGCAACCCCCTCCCCCAGTTTGGCCACTAGATATTACTAAGTCCCTGCATTGAATAACAATGAGCCTTCCATCTCCCATCAGTTCCTCACACATGGAGGGCTGTGATTTGATTGGATGCCTCAATTCTATTTAGCTCAGCCATTTTAGAACACTTTGGGATCAGTTTGAGGAAGCCTTTGAACAGTAAGGATGTTTAAGTTTTACACTCTGGTGAGGCCTCCCAGCTTTACCCAGATGGAGTTTCTTTTATAAGTGATATCTCATTATGCACTACCTGCCAGAGGGTCCTTCTCCTATTAATTTACAGAAGACATAGATTTTTATGCTTGATACCCTTTTGGAACTAAAGGGCTCTCACCAGAGGACAAAAGACCTGTAATCCCACTCTAAACCCTAGGTGGGCACTGCAAGAGACAGTGAAGGCAGAAGATGTATCCAGTTTAACCTTTAGAAGAATTTTTTGGATTTGAACAGGGTGGGGATATTTTTGGATCCCCCCTACCCACTGGGATTGCAGTGATAAGATAGCCTGATCCCACTTGACTTTTCCCCCATGAGAAGTCCCTCCCAAAATATCAACTAAGGAAGGAAGAACAAAATCCGGAGACCCCAACTGGATCTTGACCATGGGACCAAGATGGGTTGGGTGTCTGAGGAGAAGATGACTTAAGGTAGGACTTTTACTGTGAAGTTGGAGACCCTTCCAATAGGATTCCCGGATATCCACTGGTTGAGCTTTGCACAAGTAAAAACTACCATGGGAGCTCTACCCAGATGTCTGAAACAAAAGGATATCTATCTATCTAGAACTATACATGTACCAGCAGTCAGATATCTTTCAACATGTGGACTAATGTACTTTTATTTAAATATTTCCAGTCAATAAACTTTATTTTAACACCCAGACCCCAGTCCTATTTGGTTTGTCACAGCACCTCACCCCATGGAATGCATATACTTTAATTAAACACACTGTGAAGCAAGGCATCATGGTCCGGGCCATAAACGAGAGCTTCCCCCCATAGAAAGAATCCAATCAGGGTATTAGGAGTCAAGTGTAGGATGTAAATGGCTAGCTGGAGCAGCCCCAAAGAAAAGAAATGTTTGTGTGCCCTTGGAACTGAAACCCCGTTAAGGGTTACACCCACAACTCACACATCTAGTCACAAACTTCCCATACACCCTACATAGTCCTATACCTCACCTCATGCACAGAGCCATACACATCCTCACATGCACACCAACATTCTCATACCACCTCCCCATATAGCTCACTCACCTTCCACCCATATGCACTACACTCATGGACGCTCCTACATAACTTCACCCACATGTCTCACTATGTACCACATCCATCCCAGATCTGGATTAGGAATAGGCAATATAGGAAATTTCCTAGGGTGCCAAATTTTGAAGGTGCCAAATATCCAGACCAAAGAGGAGCCTGCTTGCTGTACTCAAAGGGGCACTTCCGTAGCATTCTGCCTTTGGACACCAAAATCTTAAATCTGGCCCTGATTCACCCTATAGATTTCTGCGTACACCCCCCACCCCCACCCACACACTCCTACTTCCACCATGTTCAGAGTCATTCTTGCCCTACTTGTCAGTCCAAACACGTACAAACAACTGCACCCACTCCACATCTGATACCCCCTACATAACCCTTCTATGTTGGAAAGCATGCCCAAAGCCATGCCTCTGCATGTTTTCCCTGCTTGTTCATTTTAACAAATATGTGTCGACTGGGCAGACTGGGTGGGCCCATCAGTCTTTATCTACTAGGTGCACAGCTGAATTTTCATTTTGGTTAATTTCTTTAATTTTGAGCCATTTTTGGCCCAAATTTCATTTTTGGGATTTTTGTTTTTTCATTTAGAAATATAGAGTGCTCTATTTTATGAAACAAATAAAAACTAAAATTTGGGGGGTTCAGGACCCTTTTCTATTTACTCTGGATTTAACAAAATGAAATGAAAATGGCCATTTTCAGTCTGGATTACTGTTCATTTTTAAATGAATATACATCCATATTGTCTACTACCTTCCATTTATTACTGAGCTCATCACATTGATTGTCATCGGTATTGTGCTAGTACATAAAACTATTTCTTGAAAGAAGAATTGTAAAATGCTTATATAAAGTGCTGTCCATACTAAACAACTGGCAATTTGAGGTGGTCTTGTGGTTTTGATGCAGAATACAATCATAGCAGCCCACTGTGACTCCACTAACTTCTGTAGTAAAACAAACAAAACATGAGAAGTGACAGCTTGCATTTAGTATTGACACTTTAGATTATAATCACAAATATCATTACTATGAAATATCTATCCCTCTTCATTAAGTCAGATCAGTCCAGATGAGTGGGATATATTCACTGACCAACAGATGGAGACAGAGATCAACAGTTTCATTGATGTCACCCCTTATATGCTTCCATGCTCACCTCAGCCTGCCAGTATTCAGCAGATGGTAGGCAAGCATTCCGTTCTGTGAGCTGAGACCTGGTTAGACCAGATAAAATGGAATAGTGGGTAGCTCCTGCAGTGAAATAACTTTCTTACTCCCCCAGTTGAGCAGTGCCTTGAGGTTGATAGATTGTTTTGGGGGCCACTCCTGAGGTGAAATTGGCAAATTCCCTCCCTTAGTTGAGCTGGGATACATCAGGAGGGCTTCCAGGTCTGTTTCAGGTTGGGGTCTGGGCTTTGAACTTTGATTATCTGCCTCCCCCCACAGCCCACTCCCTGCACTCCCACTCCCTCCTCCTTCCTCCACCTATTCTCTGTATGAGGACTCTCTCACTTTCTTTTATCTGGTAAGAGAAATAAGTGTTTTTGGGTTTTTTTTAAAGGGAGCCTTGCATGGAGCTTAGGCAGGGAAGGCCTGGGAGGCAGAGTCAACAGAGAGTTCTGTGGTTTCTCCTCTAGTTGTGATACCTTCTCCTTTGGGAGTCTCATGCAGGGAGACTATAATGGCATGAGAAGAGTGCAGGAAGGAAAACTATGTTCTGCAGCAGCTGCGGATTTGGCAGCTTCAGCCAGTAGGAAGGGGTTTGAGCTTTTTGTGCTGTGCCATGAATGTCAATCGGACATTGATTTAGTTTCTCCCGGGGAAGGTGGGAGTGGGTGGCTAAAGTGTATTTAGGCTATTATTACCTTCTTCCTTGGGTGGCAGCCATATTTATTTTTATTTATTTTATTTATTTAGGTTTTTTATATACTAGCATTCGAGACAGCAGTCACATCATGCTGGTTCACATAAAACAGGAGTGCATAATAAACTTAAACTAGAACTATGGTGCGGAAAAGGCAGTTACATGTAACAAGGGTGGCTAGAACTGGGAGAAGAGGGAAGAGAAAGGACAGGTTAATAATGGTTAACGATAGTTACAAGTAGTTAACAATGGGTAGTTGATGATGTGTGTTGATGTTGAGGTGTTAAATCAATTGGAGTCCGGAAATGCTTGTTTGAACAGCCAAGTCTTGAGTCTTTTCTTGAAGATTGAGAGGCAGGGTTCCAGTCTAAGATCTGGGGGAATGGAGTTCCATAGGGGTGGACCGGCTGTAGAGAAGGCCCGATCTCTTAGCGTGATGTGTCTGGTGGTTTTGGGAAGGCGGTACCTGTAGTGATCCTTTGTATGCATCTCTTGTCGGTCTGAAGAGTTATGTAATCGGAGAGGGGATCCTGGGTCACCAGGATGTGAAAGAGAGCTTGGCTTCCTTCATTTGGTTTGGTGAGACAGACTTTGTAGGGTCTGCAGTGACTCGGTTCTTTGCGGCAGCCCTAGAGAGTCCAATTCTTTAAAAAAACAACAAAGAAGCAGGATGAGAGGTAGTCACGAGAGGGAGGGAGGGGTGCATGAATGCACAGTTTGCATCTGCATCCCATTCTAGTATAGTGTTGCCAACTTCGCTTATTTCCCATGAGATTGGGCTTATTTTTATAGCGATTCCGCTTTTTTTTTTTTTTTTGCATTTGCAAGTTGCTTAGAAATTGGGGCCTTTTTTCCTCCAAACCATGTTTTTTTTTAGTTTGGTGGGTGGGACTTGTGCCCTGCTGTTCCTGTGTTTGGCTGCTGCTGCCAATGAGGCCTGTCCATTACAATGGTGTAACTACAGGAGCATCTGGGCATCGAGGTGTCTCTTCATTTGTGGTGGCCTCCTTTGGCTTGTCTTTCAGCATCCAAGGAGCTCACAAATTGTTTGTACAAGGTGGTTTACGTTTCATTCAGGCCTACAACAAGCAGTCTCAGGGCACTGGGGCAGCCAATTGGCAGTCCAGGCACTCAGGCAGGATTCCCAGCAGCAGCGAGTGACCTAGTCAGGCACAGCATGGTGTAGTATTCCAGCTGCCTTGCACCACAATTTTCTGAATCTTGAAAGGAGAGGAAACTTTTATGCAGCACAGCAGGGCTGAACGCTGAAGGGAGTGAAGCACTCAGCTGGCAACAGTCAAAGAGAATAGGTACCCTGGAGGTAGAGAAATGTTGTGTGAAGGGGGGCTGGAAATGTGCTGGGAGAGGAAAATGAGTGTGAGGGGCCGGAGACTTGCTTCAAGGGATGGGGAGGGAATGAGTGTGAGGGGGCCAGAGATATGCTTGGAGGAGTGGGGAGGGAATGAAGTGTGAGGGGGCCAGAGATGTGCTTGGAGGCGGTGGGGATGGGAATGAGTGTGTATAAATTAATTCTAATAAAAGTAGTTTAATCTTGTTTTGGGCTTGTTTATTTGGCAGATAGCGCTTGTTCTTTAATGACTACTTGGCAACCCTGTAAGAGAGAAGCTATGGGGCAGGAACGATGGCCCATGTTAAGAATGTGGGGTACTGGTGGAAACTATTTCTTTCTTTCTCACAGGTCCCATGGAAGTTGACAAAAAAAAAAAGGCATCGAGGTGTCCCTTCATTGTGGTGGCCCTCCTTTTGGCATGTCCTTCAGCATCCAAGGAGCTCACAAATTGTTTGTACAAGATGGTTTACTTGGGAACAGTTTGGACTGGATTCCACTCTGAGTATTTATCCTCTTTGAAAACTACTATGGGAGTAAAGGAAAATTCAGGGAAGAACAGTTCTCTTAGGAGAAGAAGATAACTCTTCTTTCTCTGTCTCATGCATTAGTAGGAAGTTTCCAGTTCCTCTGAGGGCCTATTTTGGTCGGTTTCATGGACCTGTGCATCCTTCATTCGCATGTATGGCTGTGCAGTATCAGGAATAAGTCTCTCCAGAAGCGATTGAAACGGGGCGTTCCTGGCCTAAGCTTACACTTTGGTGGCTCAAGAATGGGAGAGGCTTAAATCTCCTGAGGTGATCGCAACAATAGGTTTGTTTCCAAACTTACTATTTACAGGGAATGTGAAGTAGATTTGGAAGCTGTGCAAGATGGAAAGATTGAGGCAGTCCTGCAACAGGACATTGTGGCTGCTAGTAGGGCTTTACAGGATGCAGTTGGGGGCTGACTTTTATTAAACTCTGATTTCCATTTGTTTTAGCGCCTTCACATTACTCCTACACTTATTTCACTACGCTGGCTCCCAATAAAATTCAGAATAGAATACAAAATACTATACGGATTACACAAAATAATATACGAAAAAAAAATACAAACTGGTTAAGTACATCTATAAAACTACACTCCCCAAACAGAAACCTCCACTCGGCCAACAAAGGTCTATTAAAGTTTCCACCTACTCGTTCCAAACAACTTACCTCAACTTGGAAGAGAGCCATATCACTAGGAAATCCCAAACTCTGGAACACCCTCCCAACCAAACTTAGAACACAGCATAATTTAAAAACCTTCAAAAAAGAACTAAAAACCTGGATGTTTACCAAAGTCTACCAAAACACCCAATGACTCTCAGATAGTACTTCACTCCTACTGGCCATATGCAAACCATGTGGAACCAATGCAAGCACGTAATACATAAATAACTGAAAACGACATAGTTTGAAATACGATCTACGTTTATAAAGACTGCAATATTTATGTTGACAATCACATGAATCTTTGGAAAATATGTTAAACATCGAAACTTTTGTAAACCGTTATGATGGCAAAACCGAATGACGGGATATAAAATTCGATAAATAAATAAATAATGGTGAAGTGGGATCAGCATGTCTGGCTTTTCTCCAAGTTTTGCTTTTCGCCAGTGCAAGGGTATTAGGTGCCCTAGGAAAACCTTACAGCCTTGTACCCCCCACCCCATCACATCCTTCTCACACACAATTTAAAATTGTGCATTTATTATAACAGATTTTGCATGAAAAAGGACATTCAAAACATAGACATCAGAGGTAAAAATATTACTTACAATATATTACTTACATGGGATAGACTTAGTTTTTGGATACTTGCCAGGTTCTTATGGCCTGGATTGGCCACTGTTGGAGACAGGATACTGGGCTTGATGGACTCTTGGTCTGACCCAGTATGGCATGTTTTTATGTTCTTATATTTACCTGCATTACTGTAATGCCACCAGAAAACCCTGAAAAAAAGTAAGAGAAACTTGGAACTCATAAGGTATTAGGCCTAATGTAATGCATCTTGGGCATGGGCATGACCCTCAGAGAACCACAAAAGAAACAGAATTACAATGCAATAAACTTTCTGTATCAAAACAACACTAACTGCCAGCACTCAAACAGTAACAACTCTACCTATGAAAGTTAACACTGCAAATATTACACCAATCCTAAAACACCAATACACCCCCTATTAGGAAAATAGAACAAGCCAAGCTGCTATGGATCTATACATGTACACTACACACTATTGGAATACCTTACTCAGTCACACAGGCAAACCATAAATAGACCCTCAAATACAGAACAAAGAGACTATTAAATAGAAATAGAAATGTACAGGCAAAAACTGAACAGGAAACCACAACAAGCCAAATACTATAGAAACTGCAACAATAAAAAAACAGAAGCATTACCATTTCTCATAAACAAAATTAATAAAATCATGCCAATAAAAAGAATAATTCAAAACTAATGAATAGAATAGCATTCAATAATTAAAAACTCACATAAAAAGTTTCCAAACATCGATAAAATATTTCAAATAACACATCAAATAACACTCAATAATTAGAACAAATAAGGATTTTTAAAAAATTGCCAGTTATCCATATCTGGGAGCTTATGATTTGCAGAAACCCTAAAATTGTAATGGATTGGCAGGCAGAGAGGAAATGGGGTCAGTCTCCCACACACATGCTCACTCTCTCTCTCTCTCTCCCACATGAATACACACATACATGCTTTCTTTCAATCTCATTCTCTCACACACATGCTCTCTCTCTCCCCCACACACCTCTCTCTCTGTCTGCTCTCTGTCTGCCACACACATGCTCTCTGACTCCCACACACATACTCCCACACAGACTTGCTCCCCTTCTCCCCACTCCCCCAGCACTCTTGGCCCCCTCTCCTCTCCAAGACACCCCACTCCCCAGAGTCTTAATCCTCAGCCCCCTATCCCCACCCAGCTCTCTCACTCCCCAGCAGTCTTATTTTTTACAGATGCCTCTCCCATCCCAGAAACCCCACTCCCCAACAGTCTTGCTCAACAGGTCCTCCCCTCCCAGACCTCCACTTCCCAGTAGTCTTTCTCCCCAGCCTTTTTTCCCCTCCCAGCCCTCCAATTCATCAGCAATTTTGTTCCCCAGTCCCCAGCAATCATGTTTCCTTCCCACCCCTCACTCACTGCAGGTGGCAGGTGCATGATTTTCTTAATGCTGCTCACCCCCACGGGGTGCTACCATGATCTTCACATTCACCTACCTGCTCCTGAAGAATGGAAGGATCGTGGCCTAGCAGCGCGGGCTGCTTTCTCCCTCCCAGCTCCTGGCGCCTGAATGACACCATCAGGTGGAGGAAGCAGCCCGTGCTGCAAGGCCGTGATCTTTCCCATTCTTCAGGAGCAGGGAGGTGAATGAGGGGATCACAGTAGCACCCCGTGGGGGTGAGCAGCGTTCAGGAAATCATTTGTCATCCCACTGCCACCAATGAGGCTTCTTCTATTTTTGGCTGCACCCCCATGACGACACCTATGAGTCGAAAACCAGCACAGCTCCGCCAGACTCATCAGTGTGACCAGCGAGCCGCACTGCTTTTCCACTTACTGAGGCCCCTCGTGGCAGCGGCGCTATGACACCTTTTGGTAGCGGTGCCTATAGCCATGGCCATATTGGCCATAGGCATGCTACGGCCCTGGTAGATCCTGGTTGAAAACTGGCATTGTTCTTGTCACAGCATTGCTTGCTGCTTGTGTGGAGCATGAGATAGTGACTTGCGACAAAGTGACACCAGGAGTTGTTGGTGGTTGATTTTGCATTTGCCTAGTAATTCCATGAAACCAGATACTTTGGTTTCAATGCTCTGATATTGCTAGAATCTGGCTATCAGAACGGGATTTTGTTCCTCCCTAACAGGGATATTACTTTGGCTATAATACACCTCTTTCAGCTGGAATAGCTGTGTCCTTACTTTTCTAGTTCGTCGTGCTTTAAATTTTGTTTACGGATTAAGCAGTCAGGGTAATGTCTCTGATAACATCAGAGCAGTGGCATATATACTGTAGATCATCGAGGAAGAACCAATGGTCTTCAGGTATTGTTACAAGTGTTTTTATTTCTTGCTGCTCTGGTAATTCATTTCCAGTTATCATTGTACTCTTTTAATTTGTGTGGACTGCTCTGACTTAGAGAGCCAAAAAATGTAAAAAAAACCCAAAACCCTAAAACCCTCAATAAATGAATTAATCCAGCTTTCCTCTCCCAGATGGTGTACTGCAGTCCTGGAATCAGTGTTTTATGTGCACAGTGGTCCTAGGTACCACTCTTAAAATACAAACTGCTGTTCCTACCACTTGCCAGTTGAGCTGTTTTGCAGGCAGGGACCTAAGTAGTGAATCTTCACCAAACAGGATGCAGTAATTCTCTTAATTATATTCCTGCATTTTGTCATTCTCCTTCTCCTGTTGATACTGAAGCATCCACTGTCATGCATTACTGTTGCATAGCGTTCCCTTCCCTCCTCCTCATGCTTTATCATTACTGTGTGCTTGGGCCTTCTTACTCCTCTGTTGTCACTGTCCATGCCCTTTCCCAAGTTCTTCTTCCTTTTTTTTTGTATTTATTGTGTAGTTCATACCTTTTCATTGGTAGGTCAAGGTGACTTACATGCACGTACAGTAAGTATTTTTCTTCCTCTCCCTCGCGCCCCCCCCCCCCCCCCCCCCTCCTCCCATGCCTACCAGGCCTTAACACTGGAAACTATCCTTCCTTCCACTACATTTTCCATCTGCAAGATGGCTTGCACTCCATGGCTTTTTCTTACAGCCATGATCTAGTCCCTTGTACTCATCTCACCCCTGTCCTTCAACATGTCCTCCTAAGCAAACTTGTACTCCTATCACACTCATGACTGCAGTCACACACGCTTCCTGCCGTGCTCCATCCTCCATAATCTCATGCATTGTTACTCCCCTATTGAAAGCTGTAACACAAAGTGACAATGATTGACGCAGACACCAACAGACAGACACTGACCCTTGCAAAGACCAAGCAACAGGAAAGGAAACAATAGAGGAAACAAGTAGCACATTGTATACAAAACTCTTCTGAAATGTCTTGCTTTCTCACCTAATTTTCTCTCTCTGTGCCCAGGTCTAGTTGCCCTCCCTTCTCTGTACACTACACTGACAGTGATGCTTGGCTCTTTTTCATATATTTTGGGAAAAAGGAGAGGATGTGGGATAGAAGTAGCACTGTACATGCACAAAATAGCACAGACAGTGCATGATGGGTCAGACCAATGGTCCATCGAGGCCAGCATACTATCTCAGACAGTGGGAAAGCCCGGTTCATTGGTAGTACCTGGCAGATCTCAATGGGAAAATTCTTTCCCTGTTGCCCATTCCCAGATATGAGAAATGGTGATGCCCACATCTGTCTCGCTAATAATTGTTAATGGACATGCTATCCAGAAACTTGTCCAAACCTTTTTTAAACCTAGCTATACTATTAATCTTGACCATATTCTCTGACAACAAATTCCACAGATTAATTGCCCATTGACTGAAAAAATACTTTCTTAAAATTGTTTTAAATCTGCTACCTGTTACTTTCATGGAGTGCCCCCTATTCCTAGTACTATTAATCTGATATAAACTACTCAGAATTTTATAAATCTCTTGTTATATCCCCTGTGTCGTCTCTTCTCCAAACTGAAGAGCCCTATCCTGTTTAGCAATTCATCGTAAGAGAGCAATTCCATATCCTTTATCAGTTTGTAGCCTCTGTACCTTCTATACCTTTTGTAAGATGGAGTGACCAGAACTACACACATTACTGAAAATTTGGTCACCATATAGATCTATACAGAGCTATTATGATATTGTCAGTTTTACCTTCTATTCCTTTCAAAATTATTCCTAACATTCTACTTGCATTTTTTTACCACTGCTGCTGTACACTGAACTGTGCATTTCAATGCATTCACCACAATGATTCCAAGATCCTTTTCTTAATCCTAATATAAAACCTAACACTATGTTCATTTAGATAGGATTATTTTACCTATATGCAGCATTTTGCACTTGCTCACATTTAATTTTATCAGATATTTAGATGCCCAGTTTCGCAGGCTGGCAAGCTTTTCCTGCAAATCCTCATTCATTGCATGCAGCTGGTGTTACTGCTCGATTTTCCCATTGTGCATAATAAACTTGTAACATGCACATAAAAAAAATGTGGCCACTGAATTTTTAGCAATTGCATCCTATATATGACACTCTACTGTGAATAGCATGTTACATATAATTTTATTGCATGCTAAAAAAAATTGTCTCTGGATTAAACATGTTTTAACTTTTACTTTAGTGAATCAAGCCCTAAAATAGGTCTTAATGCTACCAAAGTCTGAAATGTGGAAAAGTTTTGAAGTGTTCATTTTGGAAAGCTGAATGTTTACTTTTCCTTTTTTGTTAGCCTATTGCTTTTAAATTAGTGTTAGCCAAAGTCACACTGTTCCTTGTAGAAAGAATATAGTAAAGCCTTGGAGGACTAATTATAGAACCTTAAAAGTTCTTATGTTTATAGCCAATGGATAGAGACTGAAGCTTTCACTGCTCATTCTGAAAATGGCCTCAGCCAATACTAAACTACAACTTTCTCTTGCACAATAGCTTTAAATGTTCACTGTCAGGTTGTGAATGGTCCACCGTTCTCAACAGTTGGAATCTGGGTTTCTGCTTGAGACTGTCTTCCATGGCCATCTTTACCTCCTATTGAAAGTGACATTTTCTAGTCAGTAGCTCCCAGCCATTCCCGAACCACAAATAAACCGAACGTCAGACTCCAAGAGCAGCACATCTTTGCTTGGAGTGTAAAAACACGTCTCAAGGCTGTGTAATAAATTAATTCATGAACCTTCAGTTCCCAGGTGACGCCAACAGTGGCGCAGGAGCAGGCAGGCAGAGTTAATGTTAATTTCTGCAGGTAGTGCGTAAGAGCAGATGGTGGAAGGAGGCAGAAGGCTTGAAAGGTCAGCATCTGCTGTCATGCAGGCAAATCACACAACTTGATTGGCCAGTAAATGTCAGCACTCTCTTCTGAAATCCAAGCACCATCCTTTCTATTCAATGTGCGCGTTCAGCCTTGGCTAATGATCACGCCGCAGTGTTTCAAAAGCCCTTGAGTTCTGAAACGGAAGCATACAACTGTATTCCCATAGCAGTAAGACAGACATAAATTACCAACTTGTCATTTAATCAACATAAATGCTGGTAGTTTGTATAACTACTTTTTTTTTTTTTTTTTTTGGAATATCAATTTTCAGGCAATGCTGAAGGACCTTTAATGATTATATACCATAAAGGACTGCAGTTCCTGCTGTTGCCATGGTATTCGCTGCTCTGTCTTCTTTTCTCGGAGTGACTAGAATGCAGAGTAGATAATAGAATGGAACTGATTGTCCTTTGCCGCACAAGGACCCGCTTTGCTTTGTCTCTGCACCGAGCATGGCTTGTTTCCCATCAGATCACGTTCAGGGCTAAACCATCTTTTGATGCCACTGATTACTTTTAGCTCTATTGGCGACTTTTAAAAGATAGCCCCAATCTCCTATTTGCAAAACTAAACAAGGTGCGAGTACCATTAACTATCGGTTGACTTTCTGTTTTATGGTGAAATATCTTACCTTTATCCAATTCATGCATTTCTTTGGAAAGCCATATTTTAATAATACACTAAAAAGATAGCTTTTGATAGGGTGAATCATAACATTCTCTTGGTATAAAGTAATTACATACTCAGGCAATGAGCCCTGTTTTTTCAGCACCACTGCTGAATGCTGATCTTGTTCTGTGGTGGGGCGGTGTGTATGCGGGAAGCATGCACCACTTCTGCCTGTACTATGCTTCTGCCTGTTCTGTCCTGGGACAGCAGTACATATGAAATAAGTTTTCTCTGCCAATGCCCTGCTGTACTTGTTTTGTGGTGGAGTAATGTGTGAGGAATTTTGTTTATTTATTTAAAAAAAATTACAAAATAGATAAATACAAATAAAATGTACATGAATTTACATAATTAGATAATCAGATATACATGACTGGAACAGAAAAACATTTTCATAAGACTGCAATTCCTTTCTATAACCTTTTCCCCATTGTTTCAGTTTCTTTATTGTAAATTACATTAATATCTTCTAATTGCATTGCTATATTATTTTGTAATATTTCATAATTTTTTGGGACATGAAACATCTCTCATTCCATAGTGTTATGAGTTGCCCTCTTGACCTTACACAACTCGCTGACTGTTCTCTGGAACACACCACTAGGAGACAGGCGCTTGCAGGAAACAGCTTTATTTTAGACTTCCAGATTCATTTTACACAAGTTTCATCTCTCACTCTAAGATACCAGTATCACCTAATAGAGTGAGGTTCTTTGTGTGCTCTTCACTGTAGGCTAGCCCTATTCCTCAGGACCACCCATAAGCTACTTTCTCTAATTGTACCTTGTTGCAGTTGCCAATGCCTAACAAAAAGACTGAAGATATTTCTGCTTCCTAGCTCCGTTTCTTTGACATTGTGTGTGTAGGCAGAACTTAAGAGCCATGCTGATTACCCTGCAGACTACATAAGTCACAGCTGTGTACCACAATCAATACCACTTGTTTGCCTGGCTGCTGGCTCCATAAACCTATTGAATCCCCTACTTAGAATCTCAGGACCACATTTCCCAGAAGCCTTGTGTTTCCTGGTCCACCAGGTTTTATCATCCCCTAGCCAAATTGTATTCGGTTTTCTTTCTCTTTCTGAAACAGTGTTCCTTGTGAATCTACTATCAAGAGTTCCCTCTATCTATTTGAGTCTTTAGTTGTCCTGTTGCTCCAGGCAGCTTCAGCATGTGTGAAGCTCCAGCTTCATTACACATAGACAATAAAGTGTAATAATATGTATTGTCTAAAGTGTTGTGACATGGTGGGTTTTATAGCTTAAGTTGAACAGGCCATATTCCACCTGAGCATAAGTAAAATGTCTTTTTTACAGGAAGTTTTTGGAGATATATGTCCCCACATATGCTGATTGAATATTGAAATTCTGTCAGGAAATACTCCATAGTTTCTGTAACAGCAACACAACTCAGCTTGGGATAGCTTGTATCATTTTGCCTCATATAGTTTTCCATGAAACACTAACCAGGTGGCATCACTTGCTTTATATGGTGTTTGGAAGTCTTGAAAATGCCTTAATGCTTTTTTCTAATCACTTTCTGCACTTTGCTTAAGGAATATTTTTTCTTGATATTTCCTCTCTAAGGGATGGATTTTAAGAATTACTTGTGTTAAAAGACCCATATATCGGGCGGATTTTAAATGCCCTGCTCGCGTAAATCCGACCGGATTTACGCGAGCAGGGCCCTCGCGCACCGGCGCGCCTATTTTGCATAGGCCGCTGGCACGCGCAGAGCCCCGGGATGCGCGTAAGTCCAGGGACTTTTCTAAGGAGGCGTGTCGGGGCGTGTCGGGGGGCGTCGCCAAATGACGCGGCGTTTCGGGGCATGATGCGACATTTGGGGGCGGGCCGGGGGGCGTGGTTTCAGCCCGGAGGCATTCCGGGGCATGACCACACCCTCCGGAACAGCCCCCGGGTCGGGTCTTAGCGCGCCAGCAGCCCGCTGGCACACGCGGATTTACGTCTGCCTCCGGCAGGCGTAAATCCATGGATAAAGGTGGGGGAGGGGTTTAGATAGGGCCGGGGGGTGGGTTAGGTAGGTGAGGGGAGGGCGAAAGAAAGTTCCCTCCGATGCCGCTCCGATTTCGGAGTGGCCTTGGAGGGAATGTAGGCAGGCTGCGCGGCTTGGCGTGCGCAGGCTGCCCAAAATCGGCAGCCTTGCGTGTGCCGATCCCGGATTTTATAAGATATGCATGGCTACGCGCGTATCTTATAAAATCCAGCGTACTTTTGTTTGCGCTTGTTGCGCCAACAAAAGTACGCAATTGCGCTATTTTTTAAAATCTACCCCTATGAGTATATAGGCCATGCGTAAGTAACTCATATTTTAAAATTGGCAAATTTCATGCATATATGTGTACATGAGCAACAGAATGAGTAATCAAAAGGGGTGGACTGAGGCGTTGCTGGGGCATTCTGGAACAGGGCCAACTTTTACACGTTTAAAACCTGATTTTAAAACTGGTGAACATAGCCACATGTCAGGATGATACCTGCACTTATTTGCATCTGCTCTTTATCAGGTGTAAGTCTGAAAAAACCTTGTTATGGCCAAAAAATGACTGGGTGAGATGTTTGGGTAAACTGGGGGGGGGGGGGGGGGGGGGCAGGCTGAAGAACTGGAGGGGTCTTGATGATAGCCTGGGCAAATTGGTGGACTAAATGGGTAAACTGATTATTTCCTTCACGTGCATATGATTTAAAATGTGCTCACTTATGCGTATAAAAGCGGAAAAGTCCTAAGGAAAGATACGCGATTGTTTCCATGCATACCCGCTTAAAATTAGGAGCTCACATAAACACACTGCACGTATTTTAAATTATATGCATGAACTTGTACATTCGATTTAAAGTTCCAGCATATGTATGCACATGTGCGCTTATGTTAAAGTTACAGTCTGAGAGTAATTTTATAACAGTGTGCTTAGTGACTTCAGCCCTAATTTTCAAAGTGTACTTAAACGCATAAGTTTATTTTGAAAATCAGCAGAACTGTCATGACCAGCTTTTGGGGTGTGTGACCTGTGCAGTTGAAAAGGCCACCATACCATACCAGTGCCCCTCTCCAATGTAGCCATACAGCTGCCGGCTACTGCTGCTATCTCCCCCTCCTGATAGGCAGATGAAGAGGCCCTGCAGCAGTGCTGCCATGGATTCCATACCAAGGAGGCCCAGAAATACAAGAAGACTGTGGTGCGGCAGGGCCACTATGGACCCCATCTCACTGTAACCCAAGAAGACAAGGACGCTGTGTGTTACGGTTTTGGGCTGTAGCCTGCTGTGGTGAACACCACCTGCAGGAGTGACACAGGACAGGAGGATGGGAGTAATAGCAGATGATCTGGTGAGGCTGGGAAGAGTCTCTGGAGCCGGGTGCAGGATGACAGAATTCCTGGAGCTGGGTCTCGGCTGAGAAGGGTCTCGGGTGCAGGATGCTGGCTGAGAAGGGTCTCTGGTGCTGGGTGCTGGCTGAGAAATGTCTCTGGTGCTGGATGCTGGCTGAGATGAGTCTCTGGTGCAGGGTGCTGGCTGAGAAGAGTCTCTGGAGCTGAAAGCATGGGGGTAAGGGTGAACTTCAGGAAACACTGGAACAGCATGTGGTACACATTAATGTGAAGGCAGGTAAGCGTGGTCTGTTATACCGGAAGTGAGTGCAGGTATTGGTGGAATCAGGATAGCGTGCAGGGAAGCGTGAGACTGGATGCAGGTAAGCATAAGCTGGATGAGGGGAACCAGGGCAAGTAAGACAGACAATGTCAGGACTAGACAAACCAGGACAAGGACTACACTGAACATGAAACCACAAAATGCCTGAAGGCAGCGAGGCAAGGAAGTCCAAGGAAGCAGGAGAGTAATAGGGCAGCAACAGAAAGGGATTCAGGGACAGAGGGAACAAGAAGGCAGGCAAGGCCTACAGAACAAGGTCAACGGAGGCCCAAAGGCCACAGAGCAAGGCAGGGAAGTGGGAAGTCTGAAGGCACACAAGGCAAGAAACAGAAGGCTAAAGCAGGGAGACGAAAGGAATTCGATGCTGAAGCACTGAGGCATTGGCAAGGCGGGGTTAAATAGGGAATACTGGGCATGGAGAAGATAGTCAGGGAAGACTGGGCCAGCCAGGGGAGTGTGCTCATGGGGGAATCTCTAGTGATGAGGAGGCTGAACAGCAGCCATATTTGTAACAGTTACCCCCCCCCCCCCACCCCTTTAAGGCCTCCTCCTCCTCCTGGATCCCAGCTCTGCAGGGGCTACTGACTGAAGGAGGATGCTATGGGCTGGTGTGGACGGATTTCTTTCATTAAATAGACTTGTTGGAAACGGGTGCCTCTTGCAGGGTAAAGTTGTCTAGACTTGTTCTGGGATGCTGGAACTAATTTAATCCCTTCCTGGAACTGAGAAGCCAGCCCAGACCACTACTGGGGTGGCCATGCAAAGTCAGATTTCTCCTGGGGTGGTGCGACAGGCTCAGATCCCTCCTGGGGTGGCGAGGCAAATTCATATCCCTCCTGGGGCAGCGCAGCAAGCCCAGACCCCTCCTAGGGTGGTGAGGCAGGCTCAAACCCCTCCTGGGGTAGCCAGGCAAGCCCAGACCCCTCCTGGGGTGGTGTGGCAAATTCAAACCCCTCCTAGGGTGGCAAGGCAGGCTCAGACCCCTCCTGGGGTGGCAAAAAAGGCTCAGAACCCTCCTGGGATGGCAAGGCAAATTCAACCCCCTCCTGGGGCAGTGCGGCAGGCTCAGAGCCCTCCTGGGGTGGTGCAGCAAATTCAAACCCCTCCTGGGATGGTGCGGCAAATTCAAACCCCTCTTGGGGTGGCGAGGCAAGTTCAAACCCCTCCTGGGCTGGAGTGACACAACTGGAGCAGATGTCCCTTTCAAGCCTAGCTGGCTGGGAATAATTACCCCCTGTAGGCTGGACTGGCTGGGAGTGAATGCTGAATGCTGAAAGAATTTTCTGAAATCAGGTACCTTCTGCTGGTCTTGGTGCCGGTTTGTAGACATCTCGTGCAAGCTCAACTGGCTGGATGTAGAAGCCTGCTGCTGACTGGCCACAAAGTGTAGGACTGGCCATATTAGTCTGAGAAGAGTATATAGACCTGGCTACAGAGCAGTTGGTGGGTAGAGGCAAGCTGCCGATCCTCTGATCACGGGTCCCTGGTTCTAATGTGTGGGTTTGCAGATTAGTAAAAGCACAGGCAGTTCTGGAATGCCTTGGGAAACAGCTCAGCAGCCGTGACTGACCTGCAGCTGTGAAAGGCAGAGCTCTGCTTGGCTTAGTGTTCTCTGCTCTAGAGAACCTTGTTTCTGAGGACTGAGCACAGAAGTCACAGGAGCATTACTGACTAGAGATGTGCATTCGTTTTTGCCGAATTGGAAAATTGCAACGAAATTGTCCAATTCGGCATGTTTCAGGGAGCCCGAAAAAAATCAGGATTTTCCTGTTTTTTCGCAAAAATTCGTCTTTCCGATTAGTGCGCACTAACGGGAGTCAGTGCGCGCTAACTCCCCGTTAGTGCGCTCTAAGTCCTGTTAGTGCGCACTAACAAAAACTAACAAAAAGTAACAAAAACTAACAAAATCTAACGGTTTTTGTTAGTGCGCGCTAACTCCCCGTTAGTGCGCGCTAACTCCTGTTAGCGCGCACTAACTAAAAATCGATTTTTCGCGAAAAAAAAGACCCGAACCGAAAAAAAACGACATTTTCCATGGCGGCCGAAAAACGAAGAACGACACGAACACAAAAAACGATGCACATCTCTATAGGTGAGTGCCAGGGCTTTCTGGTAGAGATTTAGATTTTTTCTGAGAGTTTTTTTCCAAGGTGCCATGAGAAGATGTGCTAACATTTTTTTATCAATGTAGTGCCAGTTGTAACTACACAATTTGCCTGGCTAGGAGCAGAACACAGGCTAATTAAACAGGCTGATGTTTCTTGTGGAACAACTGGTCTGGTAACTGTGCAACAGGGGCAAGCTTTGTCTGGGGGTAGTAAGCTAGGGATACAGGGACATTTTCACCATCCTGGCTTAGGAGTGTTACAGTTCAAGCATTCTTGGTATACTGACACATTTTTCTTCTGACAGCTACTGCATGCCCAGGATATCTGGTCTGTGAGCTGACAGGCTAGACAGTCTTGGTAATGTGGGTAATTCAAAGTTTGGCAATGAGTACAGGTAAAATACCACTGAGAATCAGAAATGTTGTGTGGAGTGGAAAAATAAGTTGACTCACCGAACTGATACAGACTCCTGTCCCTATATCTGAAGGTGGATGGCTTCGGCATGCTGTTATGGTTTTGGGCTGTAGCCTGGTGTGGTGAAAACCACCTGCAGGAGTAACACAGGACAGGAGGATGGGAGTAATGGCAGATGATCTGGTGAGGCTGGGTAGAGTCTCTGGAGCTGGGGTGCAGGATGATAGAATTCCTGGAGCTGGGTCTCGGCTGAGAAGGGACAGACAATGCCAGGACTAGACAAACCAGGACAAGGAAGACACTGAACATGAAACCACAAAATGTCCAAAGGCAAAATGTCATCGCCATCTTGTGCTCCTACCATGTGACAGGGGCTGACCAATGGCACCGGTAGCCCCTGTGACATAGTAAGGGCAAAGGCTATTGGTGCCATTTTGATTACTGGCAGCCAACAGCCCGAGTGCAGGAGATGGCTCTGGACTACCAGGGACTTTTGGCAAGTCTTGGGGGACCCTCCAGACCCCCACAAGACTTGCCAAAAGTCCCTGGTGGTCCAGCAGGGGTCCAGGAGTGATCTCCTGCACTCGGGCCATCGGCTACCAGTAATCAAAATGGCACCGATAGCCTTTGCCCTTACTATGTCACAGGGGCTACCGGTGCAATTGGTCAGCCCCTGTCACATGGTAGGAGCACAAGATGGCGCCGGCCATCCATTGCTCCTACCATGTGACAGGGGCCGACCAATGGCACTGGTAGCCCCTGTGACATAATAAGGTCACAGGCTATTGGCGCCATTTTGAATAATGGCAGCCAAGGGTGTGAGTGCAGGAGATGGCTCCCGGACCTCCCGCTGGACCACCAGGGAGATTTGGTAAGTCTTGGAAGGGTCAGGAGGGTGGGGGTTGTAGTTAATTCAATTTTAGCCGGGAACAAATAAGAATTAATGCATGAATGTATCCGGGGCCCCCCTTGCCGAATGCAACGTCTCTGCTCCCTGACGAATACGAATCCCGAATGCAACATATGGCATCCCCCTGCACATCCCTAAGGTGAGGTTAAATAGGGAGTTCTGGACATGGAGCAGATAGTCAGGGAAGACTGGGCCAGCCAGGGGACCGTGCTCATGGGGGACCTCTGGTGATGAGGAGGCTGCACAGCAGCCATAGTTGTAACATTGTGGTGCAGCGGGACCATCCCTGGACATCATCAAGTAGCAGCAGTAGAAGAAGAGGTGGCTGCAATGCAGCAGGGCCACCATGGAAGTTATCAAGTGACAGCAGAATAAGAGGAGGAGCAAGAGTGCAGCACAGCTGCCACAGTTCCCCATCCTGCAGTGGCCCAAAAAGATGAGGCCATGCAGCAGGGCTGCTCTGGATCCCATCCCACAGTGGCCAAAGAAAAGGCCTAGAAGTGAGGGGAAGGCCTGATAGAATGTATGTTTGTATAAGTATGAGAGAGTTAGAGCCTGTGTGTATTTTTGAAAGTGAGGGTCTGTGTGTGTGTGTCTGATTCCCAGACATTGCCCCAGTCACATGGCTGGGACAAGATTAGGTTAGACTTGCATTGAGGTCCTGGGCCTCCCGCCTCACACTTACTGCTTTTCAAAAAGGTGTAGATATTTCATCTAGGCTGCCCATCTTCTCAGTTGGCTGCAATTTTATTTATGTATTTATTTATTAATGGTTCTTATAGTCCACAGCTTCCACAGTGCTCAGTGTGGATTATAGTTTTAACATACATAATTGATAAAAATAATTAGTAAAATAAAACCACACAATGCAATAAAAACTGGATTTAAAAAAAATTGCAGATTCACATATTACCTCCATAAGCTTCAGTAAACAAAATATGCTATAAAATATTTGCATCATATTGCCTAGTAATGTGCTTCTTTGCATGCATTTGCATTATTCATGTATGCAAATCACATATGAAGAAGGTCATTGTAATAGTGGAGGGAACCAGGGCAGAGAGATGTAAAATATTTAATATATCACGTGATATAGCTGCAAACGTGATCTGTTGTGGCTTACTGCCTCTGCCAGTATAAGAGGAAATGCATTTGTTTTGTTTTTTTGTTTTCAGTGTTGTACTGCATGCAGAGTCTGGCTTCTTGAGATTTCTATTTGTTTTTGGTTGCATGTTTCTATTTCTAGTTCGTGGTAATATGTTCTGAATGCGTGACTGAGGTAAAGGATTCTGCTAGTGTATGTAGCCTTCTGGCTTGTTCTATTTTCCCAGTAGAAGTTGCATTGGTGTTCTGTGGCCTGATGCTGCCTTTTCATAGGTACAGTTGTCATTTCAGTCCTGGAAATTAATATAGTTATGGTAAAAAAGAGTTGCTATAGAGATTCAAAGACGGTAACTTTTAAACAGCTGCACATGTGTGCATGTATGCCGGCTCAAGCCAAAGGACATGGCCATTTTATAAGATACGCGCATATATACGCATAAGTATAAAATAGGCTTATGTGCGTATATGTGCACACAATTTTATATAGACACATGCATGTGCAAGCAAATGCCGCCACTACAGCATGAGGGAATTTTAGTAGATACATGCACCGATGCAGTTACCAGTTTACCCAATTCATTCCACCAAAGTAAAAGATAGGACTTTCTAACCTCCCCTAGTTAAATAGCCTCCCTTTTACCCTGTTAGCCCAAACCCTTAAAACCCTGCTGACTAGGCTATATTTTATTGTTTCATGACTTATATGACATCCATAGCAGAAGTAAAGTCACGTAGTAGGGAACCCTGGCACATGCTTGTGTGTGTAAATACTTAGGGGCCGATGTAATACAGTATGCTCAGCCGAGCACACTGTATAACCCGCAATTGGACATGGGTTATGTAGGCACTAGGTAATAGGGTTGTGCATTTGTTTTTCATGAATTAGACCATGTCAACGATATACAAAGTGATTTTTGCAGAAATTTTGGTAAAATTCATATTTCGTGTTAGTGCGCACTAATGGAGTTACTGCGCACTGCAGTAATGTTTTTCTAGCTAACAAACTCCTCTGAATTGATACTTTTCAATTTTAAGTTGCATTTTTTAGTGTGCACTAACATTAGTTACAGCGCACTACTGCATACTTAGTGCACTGTAAGTTCTATTAGGGCGCACTAACTAACCTGTTAGTGTGCACTAATGGGCCTTAATGCACATTAACATCTAGCTAGTGCGCACATTAACATCTAGCTAGTGCGCACTATCTCGTTCAGTGTACTGTGCACTAATGCTGATATAGTGCGTACTAACTGGTTGTTAGTGTGCAGTAAGGCCCACTGTTGAAAATTGCTGACAAAAAAACAAACTGTGGGAAAACGAAATTTTCCACGGAGCGCCCGATCCAAACCCGAACTGATATTTTTAAATGAAGCACATCTCTACTAGGTAATTCCCTTATGCAATAAGCATAATATAATCCTCATCACTTCCTTAGGGATCCTTTGTATTTATCCCATACTTTCTTGGATTTAGATACTGTTTTTGTCTCCACCACTTCCACTGGGACTCTGTTCCACATATCGACATCTGTAAAGAAATATTTCCTAAGATTACTCCTGAGTCTACCCCCTTTCAACTTAATTTCCTCTTCATTCTAGAGCTTTCTTTCCATTGAAAAAGGCTCACCTCCTGTGCATGTACACCTTTGAGATATTTGAATGTCTCTATCTTATCTTCCTTATCTCGTCTTTCCTCTAGAAATATACATTTTTAGATCTTTAAGTCTATCCCCATAAGCTTTAGAATGAAAACTGCTGATCATTTTAGTAGCCACTGATGTGGACGACTGATGTGACCGACTCCATCCCAATTATATCCTTTTGAAGGTGCTGTCTCCAGAATTGTACACAGTATTCCAAACGAGGTCTCACCAGGGACCTATAGATGGGCAATGTTACCTCCTTTTTTCTGCTGACCATTTCTCTCCCTATATAGCCAAGCATCTTTCTGGCTTTAACCGTCACTTTATCCACCTGTTTGGCCACCTTAAAATCATGAGATACAATTGCCCCCAGATCCTGCTCTTCCTTTGTGCTCAGAAGAAATGTATCTTCAATATTGTATATTTCCCTTGTTTTTTTGCTGCCTAAATGCATTTCTCTGCATTTTTAAACATTAAATCTTAGCTGCCAGACCTTAGACCATTCGTTGAGCTTTGCTAGATACCTCCTCATGTTTTCCAGTCCTTCCTTTTTGTCTACCCTGTTAGAGATTTTGGTATCATCAGCAAAATGACAAACCTTTCCCGACGACCTGAAAAGAACTGGTACAAAGACTGATCCCTGATACACGCTACTAGTAACAACCCACTCCTCAGAGAAAACTCCATTTAGCTCTACACTTTGTTGCCTCCCACGTAGTCAGTTTATAACCCAGACAGTCACTCTAGGATCCATACCAAGGGCACACAATTTATTTATAAGTCTGTGTCAAACCGTGTCAAAGGCCTTGCTGAAATCCAAGTACACTATATCTAGCATTCTTCTTTATTCCAGCTCTTTGGTCACCCAATCAAAGAAATTGGTTAGCTTTGTCTGACAAGATTTATCTCTAGTAAAACCATGCTGCCTCAGATCTTGCAATCCATTGGATTCCAAAAATTCTACTATCCTATGTTTTAGCAATGATTCCATTAGTTTGCTCACCACAGAGGTCAGACTAACTGGCCTGTAGTTCCCAGCCCTTTTTTATTTCCACTTTTATGAATAGGAACCACATCCACCTTTTTTCAGTCCTCCAGAACTACTTCAGACTCTAAGGAAGCATTGAAAAGGTCAGCCAGTGGAGTTTCCAGGAAATTTTTAAGTTCCCTTAGTACCCTCAGATGTATCCCATCCAGTCCCATTGCCTTATCTACTTTAAGTTTAGTTAGCACCTCTCGAACACACTGTTCTGAAAATCAATTGAGGTTTACTTCACTCCCAATCTTATTTGTTTGTTTTATTTGATCCTTCTCCAGGCCCTTCCACAATGAACACTGAACAGAAATATTTGTTATGCAATTTTGCATTTTCCTCATCAGTCTCTACATATTCCTTCCCTTCACCTTTGAGTCTCAAGATGCCACATCAGCACTTTATTCTATCACTAACATAACTTAAAACAGTTTTGTCCCCTATTTTACTGTATTTTCTGTTTTTTCCTTTATTTGAATTTTCACATTCCTGACTACTTTCCCAGCTTCTCTTAATTTTTCTAGATATTGTCACCTGTCTTCCTCTTTCTGTGATCTCTTGTAGTTTATGAATTCTAACCTTTTCTCCCTTACCTTTTCAGCTACTTCTTTAGAAAACCATGTTTCTTTTTCCTCTTCCCTTTATTTAAATTCTTAACAAAAAGATTAATTGTCCTTATGATATTTCCTTTTAGTTTTGACCCCTGACCTTCTACTTCCCCTAAATTTTCTCATCCAGATAATAACTCCTTGAAATACTCCCCCATTTTGAGAAAGTTAGTTTTCTTGAAGTCTAGGACCCTTGCCTTAGAATGAAACTTCATCTCTTGTATGCTAATATTGAACCGCATCATCTGGTGGTCACTGGTTTCCAGATGATCATAAGAACATAAGACAATGCCATACTGGGTCAGACCAAGGGTCCATCAAGCCCAGCATCCTGTTTCCAACAGTGGCCAATCCAGGCCATAAGAACCTGGCAAGTACCCAAAAACTAAGTCTAGTCCATGTTACCATTGCTAATGGCAGTGGCTATTCTCTAAGTGAACTTAATAGCAGGTAATGGACTTCTCCTCCAAGAACTTATCCAATCCTTTTTTAAACACAGCTATAGTAACTGCACTAACCACATCCTCTGGCAACAAATTCCAGAGTTTAATTGTGCGCTGAGTAAAAAAGAATGTTTTCCAATTAGTTTTAATTGTGCCCCATGCTAACTTCATGGAGTGCCCCCTAGTCTTTCTACTATCCAAAAGAGTAAATAACTGATTCACATCTACCCGTTCTAGACCTCTCATGATTTTAAACACCTCTATCATATCCCCCTCAGCCGTGTCTTCTCCAAGCTGAAAAGTCCTAACCTCTTTAGTCTTTCCTCAAAGGGGAGTTGTTCCATTCCCCTTATCATTTTGGTAGCCCTTTTCTGTACCTTCTCCATCGCAATTATATCTTTTTTGAGACGCAGCAACCAGAATTGTACACACTATTCAAGATGCGGTCTCACCATGGAGAGATACAGAGGCATTATGACATTTTCCGTTTTATTCACCATTCCCTTTCTAATAATTCCCAACATTCTGTTTGCTTTTTTGACTGCCACAGCACACTGAACCGACGATTTCAATGTGTTATCCACTATGACGCCTATATCTCTTTCTTGAACTTGGGCGCAACCTTTCCGGCCCCCCAGTTATCCATACCGGTCACCATGATCTGGGATTCCCGGTCCTTTCCAGTTCTTGCTCTGGTGGATTCCAGAGCAGAAGGTAATTTCATTCTCAAGGATCTTGTCCAGCTCCTGTGTATAAAGACCCAATCGTTAGAGACCTCCTTCTGTATAGCATCTATTTATGGAGAGCTGTTACCTGGCTGAATCTTCCTTACCATGGAACCTGTCCAGCTGCACACTGGTGCTCTACATACAGAAGAACTTGAAATGTTAGTATTGGAGAAATCCATCCATCCAGTAGTCCTCGGACTCCCCTGGCTACAAAAGCATTCTTCCCAATTTAATTGGGGCTCATTGCAACTGGTGGAGTGGGGTTATGCCTGACACCAGTTCTGCCTTCAGAAGGTGGTACCGCCATCCGTGGTTCCTTTGGCTGTCACTTCTTCTGGCATACCCGCTCCTTACACAGATTTTGAAGATGTGTTTTCCAAACAAAAAGCAGACCTTCTTCCACCTCTTTGGAGGTTTGACTGTCCTATTGATCTCCTTCCAGGGACCACACCTCCCTGAGGATGTCTCTACCTGAGACAAGGGCCATGATGGAGTACATCCAAGAAGACCTTGCAAAGGGATTCATCCACCCCTCTACCTCTCCTGCTGGGGCAGGATTCTTTTTTGTGACCAAGAAAGATGGATCTCTTAGGCCATGTATTGACTACCATGGCCTAAACGCCATCACCCGTAAAGACAAGTATCCTCTGCCACTAATCTCAGAACTATTTGATTGTCTTCAAGGAGCATCTATATTAACAAAATTGGACCTATGCGGGGCATATAACCTGGTACGAATCCGTCCCGACGACATTTGGAAGACTGCCTTTAATATTTGGGTCAGGCATTATAAATACCTGGTGATGCCTTTCGGCCTCTGTAATGCACCCGCAGTTTTCCAGCGAATGATGAACACAATTTTCAGAGATTTGCTGTATACCAAGATTGTGGCCTACCTGGAACATATCCTTCTCTTTTCCAAAGACCTGGCCACACACCGCACATTACGTCCTCTAATGCCTTCGCGAGAACCACTTGTTTGCAAAATTGGACAAATGCTTGTTCAAGAAATCCAGCCTGCCTTTCCTCGGAAAGATTATCTCCCAACAAGGATTTTCCATGAACCTCACTAAGTTAAAAGGAATCCGGGATTGGCTGCAACCTATGGGTCTTAAAGCTCTCCAGTGCTTCCTGGGGTTTCTAAACTACTATTGCCATTTCATTTATTTATTTATTTATTTATTAGGTTTTATATACCGTCACTAGGACAAGCCATCGTAAGGGTAAAGAGAAGTATCCCACATATTTCATCCCATGTTACTCCACTCTGGCTGCTCCTTTGATGGTCCTAACTTGCAAGGGCCAAGATACTCGAAATTGGACTCTGGAAGCTGTTGCAGATTTCCACTGCCTTAAAGAGGCCTTCCAGGTGGGGGTCTTGCCTACATCACCCAGACCCGAACCGTCCATTTCAAGTGGAGGTGGACACCTCCACTATTGGAATTGGGGCAGTCCTGAGTCAATGCACTGCTTCCGGTACTACAGTCCCATGCTTATTCTACTCCCGTAAATTCTCATCTGTGGAGCAGATCTACAGTATAGGAGATCGTGAGTTACTTGCCATAAAATTGGCCCTCGAAGAATGGCGCCCGTGGCTAGAGGGTACTCAACATAAGTTCACTGTGTTCACCGATCATAAGAACCTGGAACATCTGAGCCAAGCCCAATGTCTCAATGCCCGTCAAGCTCGATGGGCTCTGTTCTTTTCCAGGTTCAATTTTGAGCTTTGTTACTGTCCAGCCGATAAAAACCTACAGGCAGATGACCTATCATGATCTTTCAAGCCTGAAGACTCTCCAGAAGAACCCAGCCATATAATAGACCCTGCCTATATCTGTCTATCTGCTACTCACCCAGTCCCTGCTGGGAAGACTTTTGTGCCCCGACGACTCCGAGAAAGAGTTCTCCGCTGGGCACATGATTCTAAGTTTGCCGGTCATCCAGGGTGAGCACAAATCTTGGCACTGATCCAGTGGTTCTTCTGGTGGCCTACTATGGTCTCTGACGCTAAAGCATACGTCGAATCCTGTAACACTTATGCACAGCAAAAGCCCCTGGTCAGTCAACCTTGAGGTTTCCTGCAACCACTTCCAGCTCCCGAGGAACCGTGGACCCACCTGTTTACAGATTTCATCGTGGATTTGCCTCCATCAAAGGGTCATACCGTAATATGGGTAACCATAGACCAATTTTCAAAAATGGCCCATTTTGTCCCTCTACCAGGCCTACCATCTGCTCCAGAATTGGCAGGCTTATTTTTTCATCATATTTTCAGATTGCATGGCCTACCTAAGGACATTATCTCAGATAGAGGTCCACAGTTCGTTGCTAGATATTGGCAGGAACCTAGCCATGGCCCTGGATGATGACGTCAACCTATTCAAAGTATTTAAGCTCAGGATCTGCTCTCTAATGTTGCCTTTTGCAACAGGTCTCCTCGCTGGTTGAGTACTTGTTGCTACTTAGAGATTTGTCTCATCCCTAAGTTCCTGTTCCTCATTGTTTCTGGTTCCTATCTTTTCGTTCCTGCCCTAATGTTTCGGATTGACTACACAGACTTTGACTTTGCTTTGCCTGATGTTGCCATTGCCTATCTCCAGACCCAGACCTCTGCTTTGCCTGACCACGCTACAGCCTATCTCCAAATCCAGACCTCTGCTTCACCTGACCACACTACAGCCTATCTCCAGACCTAGACCTCTGCTTCCCTTGACTACATTACAGCCCATTTCCAGACCCAGACCTCTGCTTTGCCTGACTAAACTACAGCCTATCTCCAGATCCAGACCTCTGCTTCATCTAACTATGCCATTGATTATCTCCATGATCAGACCTCAGCTTTGCTTGACTATGCTCCTGAACATCTCCATGATCAGCCCTCAGCCTTGCTTGCCACTGCCTCTGGGTCGCCATCAGCCCTGACTCAAGCCTACCATTGGATGCCTCTTCTGCCTACTCCCTGGACATGGATTCATCAGGCTTCGGCCTACCTTTGCTTGAGTGCCCCCCTGTCTGCCTTTGTTCTATTGGCACCTGTGTTTCCAGGACATTATTCAGTCCAGAGTAAGACTGTAACATATCTCGCCTGCTGTCTCTGGGCTGAACCAACTTTTCCCGCAACTATATACAGAGGCCCACCTAAGTCCTGCTGGCTCCGACACCCAAAGGCTCAACCCGCGGGGAACAAGGGCTGGTATAGGTGAAGCTCCAGCAGTCACTGCCTATCAGCCCACTCCACCTACTGACGGTGGGGACCCGTAGATCCTTGCCATCGGGTTGCGTCAACCCCACCTTGGCCCAAGGGTCCACCTCCGAGGCAACAATGATCATGGAAAGAGCCACATTTTCACCTTTTTCCAGAAGAGCAAATAACTTAACTCCATCTTTAACTCTTTCTATGTTGAATTCCACAGTTCAGGACCCACGACAGAAATGATATGCTTCCTGACTGTAGTTCTTAATACCTCCTTTACTGTTGGAATTCTAAATAAAATTTCTGATGCTGAACGAAGGCATTTCCTTGGTGATTAATGCTCTACCAACTGCTGTAAATACTTCACCCCTTGTCCTCTAGATAGTTTATACATCAAGCACATGATTTTAAATTGTGCTATTTGCTGGACTGGACTGGGGGCCAATGCAGCTGCTTCAATAAAGGAGTGGCACTGAACTTCCGAGGAAAACCACAAATCAACCTCGCTGCTATATTTTGCATAACCTTTAATCTGAATATTATTAGCCAGCAACCTCACCAACAACCCATTACAATAATCAATCTGAGGTAAAGCAAAAGCCTGCACAACCTACCAAATGCAGCCAAGGAGAGGAACATCTGAACCCTTCTCAACAACCTAAGCTTAAAAAATATCTGTTGGACTGCCATCAAGATATGAGACTCAAAATCCCACTGATCATCACAAATCACCCCCAAGTTCTTTATCTTAGGACAGATTCATAACTCCACCCCTTCTAATCCCTTCTTTGTACCACATCCTCTTTCCCAAAATACAGCCACTCAGTTTTCCCAATATTCAACACTAAGTGGTTTTTATAAAACTACTTAGAAAGCAAACCTAAGTTCTCATTAATCCTCCTTATAGCCTCCTCACGACTACATCCTGCAAGAAAATTCAATTGCCCATCATCCACATAGAGAAGTCCCTTAAACCCGAATCTCTAATCAAATTCCCGAGTGGCTGCATAAACAGGCCGATACAGTAAAAATCACGGGAGAGCGGGCGAGCGCCTGCTCTACCGGCGCGCGCACAGGCCACTCTCCTGTGCGCGCGATTCAGAAAAAAATATTATTCAAATTAGGGTCCACAGTAAAAAGAGGCGCTAGGGACACTAGCATGTCCCTAGCGCCTCTTTTTTGATAGGAGCGGTGGCTGTAAGCGAGTTTGACAGCCGATGCTCAATTTTGCTGGCATCGGTTCTCAAACCTGCTGACAGCCATGGGTTCGTAAACCGGATGCCGGCAAAATTGAGCGTTCAGTTTTCAACCAGCGAGCTGCGGGCTGATTTTACTTTTTTTTTTTTTAATTATTTTTAACTTTTGGGACCTCCGACTTAATATCGGAGCGCACTGTACTGTATCAGACTGAAAGAGATTAAATAATAATGGAGACGAAGGGAACCCTGCAGAACATCACATTCAAAGCCATACTGCTTAGAATGTTCCACTCTTATCTGTACCACTGCAGTTCTCTCTTTCAATAAAGAATTCCATCTCTTTAAAACCTGTCCCTTTAGCCCTTGTTCCTCACAGTTTTGTTCACCCATCCCCAATGATTCTAGTTTAAAGCCCTCCTCAATAAGTTTACCATTCTGTGTTGAAAGATGCTGCTCCCATTCTTTGTCAAAAAGATCCCGTTTCTGCTCAGCAGTCCTTGAAATATCACCCATGATCCAGGAAGCTAAAATGTCAACTTATGTCAACACAATCTGCACAGCCATTCATTTATCTTCAGAATGCAAGCTTCCCTGACTGGGTCTTTATCCTTATCTGAAAGGATTGAGGAGAATACCAACTGTGCAGCTATCTGTTTTACCCTCTCTCCCAGAGCCATGAATCACTTTGATATGATCTTTAAAATGAAAAAAGATGCAGGGTGGGAGAACTAGGCTTGATCCAAACAACATGGGGGCATCAAAACACCCAAGATGTTATATCATTGACATAACAACTAGGCAGAATTTCAGCAAGACTCCCAAATTATACCGTAAGTGACATAACAGCTAGGCAGAGTGGCAACAAGACCCTAACTGTGGTATAGCAGGGGAAGGGCAGCTAGACAGTATGACAGCAAGATCATCAAGGTGTAATGTCAGAGGCATGGCAGCTAGGAAGAGTGGCAGCAAGACACCCAAGGTGATACAACAGTGGCATGGAAACTAAGACTAGTGCCAGCAAGACCCCTGAGATGTAGCATCAGGGATATGGCAGCTAGTCAGAGTGAAGTAAGAATTCAAGGTGGAATATCGGGGGCATGGCAACTAGGCAGAGTGTCAGCAAGACCCCCAAGATGTTGTGTCAGTGATTTGGCAGCCAGGCAAAATGGCAGCAATACTCCCAAGGTACTACATTAAGGACATGGCAGTAAAGCAGAATGACAGTAAGAGCCCTAATGTGTAGCATCAGGTTCATGGCAACTAGGCAGAGTGGTATCAAGGCCCACAAGGTGGTACATCAAGGGCATGGCAACTATGCAGAGCAGCAGCAATACTTCTAAGGTGCTTTCAGTCATCTTGCCACTCAACTGAAAATTTTGGAAAACACAGCAAAGGTAGATTGATTTTCATAAAGAGCAGCTTTTGCATTAAGTCTGGCATCAGCCTTGAATGATGAGGACTCACAGTGTCCACTGCCATTGAGAAGTTAAAGGGGGTGCAGGTTGGTGGGCAGAAAAGATAATGGTAAACCATTGTGGCCAGGTCTAGCCAGACAGTGGGCTTGTGTGCCCAATATTCCAGAGGATCTGTGTCCATGCCTTCAATGGGATCTGTTAGATAGAATGTCACAGAAATTCCTGTTGAGATTTCCATCATTGGGGTGGAGTGAGGATATTTCTTGTCAGCTGCTTTAGTTATGACTTGTGTCCAGAGAGACAATTCTGTGAAGGCAGTCTGGCTTTGGTGTATTGAGGTGGGGGTGGAAGTGATAACAGGATGCTTCCCATGCTTGTACTAATCTCTGAGGTGGCCACTCTTTCCTGTGCTATGTCTCCGCTGTGCCTCATAGGGATGTGAATCGTTTTTTGACGATTTAAAACAATCGTCAGATATATTTTAAATCATCAAAAATCGTTAGAGCCGCGATACAATAGCAATTCCCCCGATTTATCGCCAAAAAATCGTAAATCGGGGGAGGGGGGAGGGCGGGAAAACCGGCACACCAAAACAACCCTAAAACCCACCCCGACCCTTTAAAACAAATCCCCCACCCTCCCGAACCCCCCCAAAATGTTTTCAATTACCTGGGGTCCAGTGGGGGGGTCCCGGCGCGATCTCCCGCTCTCGGGCCATGGCTGCGTTAATAGAAATGGCGCCGGTGGCCCTTTGCCCTTACCATATGACAGGGCAAAGGTAGAGCCGGCGCCATTTTAGTTCCTGTCACCCGACGTCACGAGTGCAGGAGATCGCTCCTGGACCCCCGCTGGACCCCCAGGGACTTTTGACATAGTGAGGGCAAAAGTAGCGCCGGCGCCATTTTGAATATTGGCAATACGGCGCGAGTGCAGGAGGTTGCTCCCGGACCCCCGCTGGACTTTTGGCAAGTCTTGTGGGGGTCAGGAGGCCCCCCCAAGCTGGCCAAAAGTCCCTGGGGGTCCAGCGGGGGTCCGGGAGCGATCTCCTGCACTCGTGACGTTGGGTGACAGGAACCAAAATGGCGCCGGCGCTACCTTTGCCCTGTCATATGGTAAGGGCAAAGGGCCACCGGCACCATTTCATACTATAATTCCACTGGGAGAGTATTCCACAGGGAAGATCCAATACATGAAAAAGCACAGGCATGCATAGTTAGAAGTCTGATATCATATGGTGAGGGCAGAGCCAGTAAATATTAGGGATGTGCAGAAGGAAAACATTTTTTTCGATTTGTATTCATTTTGCCAGGACCCAAATTTGTTGCATTCATTTCATAGGAGGAAAAACCAATTTGTTTTATTTGTTTTATCCGTTTTCCATTTTCCCATTAAAGTCAATGGGGGAAGTATTTGCAGCCTATTTTTGGCTGCAGAATTGGGGTTTTCTTATCAATTCCGATGAAACATCTGGGGAGCAATCATCAGACCAAGAAAAGATCTCCAAGGTACTTAGACTGTGGCAAAGTGGCACCAAAGTGGCATGAATAGCCTAAGGCACTGTAAAGGGGCAAAGGGGTACCAAGACTGGCAAGAGTGCTTTAAGAGAGGTGCAAAGCAGCAGCGAGTGTCAAAAACACACCACAGCTTCAAAAGAGAGCACCGATAACAGTTGCATGAACCCTCGAAGGCAGTACGACAAGCAAAGTGGCAAGCAAGTGGCATCAGCATCCTACAGCACAATGAAGGGGGAACATAGCAAGCAGAATGGGTGTAAGAAAAAACCACAAGGTGCCGATAAATGGACAAAGCAGCAGAAAGACTAGCATCAACACACTGATGAACCATGATAGTGGCAACACCACCACAAGGAGTAGAATCGTCTGGTGTATGGCAGCAAGGCAGAGTGGCAGAAAGTTGATAGGGGCTAGACAGGCTGGCAGAGCTGAGGTAGTCAGGTCGCTGTGGCTTTGATAGGGGAAAGACAAGGAGGCAAGACAAGACAAGGCTCAGCATGCGGTGCGACTGTCAACCGTGGCGTACTGTCCTCCCGACCCATCTTGAAACACGGACCAAGGAGTCTAACATGTGTGCTAGGACCTGAAACATGATGTACTATGCCTGGGTGGGGTAAAGCGTTGCTGCTGTGTACAGGGTTGGTGCAAGGGTATTAGGCACCCTAGGCAAACCTTACAGCCTGGCGCCCTACCCCCACCTCCCCATACACAATTTTAAATTATGCATTTAACACATATTTTACATGAAAAGTGACATTCTGAGGTAAAATTAATATATACTCATTGTGATAATTTCATGCACTGTTGTGATTCCAACAAGAAAACTTTGCATCTTGGAATTCATATGGCATCATATCTATTGTGATATATTTTGGCATGGTCCTCCAGTATCAACACAGTACTATCTGCCAACACTCAAAGAATAACAAACCTACATATGAAAAAGAATACCACAAATATTACACCAGAATCTAAAATATCAATACACCTCCTATCAGGAAAACAGAACAGGCCAAGCTAAAGCTACTACAGATCCCTACAGAGAAACCACATATTAAAAGAATGCTTCATCTCAGTCGTTGCATGCAGAACACAAACCCTCACCAAATACAGAATAAAGCCACATAAAGTATAAATAGAAATGTGCAGACAACAACTGAACTGTAAAATACATCACACCAGACTCTATACAGTGCAACAATGGAAAAACAAAAATTTCACCATTCCTCATGAAACAATCAAGATATTTAACAATCAAGATATTTAAACCATTAATCATAATAGTAAACTCATACTAATAAAATAATTTCAAAACAGCTAATGAATAGAATATCCAATAATTACTCATGCAAATTTTGAAAGCTTTACCAAACACCAATAAAATATTTCAAACAGCAGACACATCACATACTACCCAATAATTAAAATGGTAGTCAATCAAGAAAAATGAACTTAAAAAGCCACCTTTACTTACCTTCTCCAGCACTTCTCCTACTCCTTTCCCTTGCAGGCCACACCAGAAGCAGCAGTAGCTGCTGAAGCTGTCCTCACGGTCCTCTTCCTTAGGGACCACAACCAGTCTCTTTTGTCTCTTACACACACACACCAGTCACACCCTCAGGACCAGTTTCTGTCTCTCGCACACCAATCATCTCCCCAACCAGTCTCTCTCTCTCTCATACACACACAACCAATCATCTCCCTGATCAGTCTCTCTCATACATACACATGCCACCTCTCTGGCCAGTCTCTCTCAATCATACAATGCTCTCGTTCTCTCTTACTTACACACAGGCTTTCAATCACACACATGCTCTCTCTATTTCACTTACACATAAGCTCTCAATCACACACATGTTCTATCGCACTTACAAACAGGCGCAATCACACACACATGCCCTCTCTTACAGCCACAAGCCAGCAAAAAACATGCTCCATCTCTCTCACACACACACATTGACACACAAGCACCCTCCCTGACTTACATATACACCACACACATACAGAAGAACCCTCCCTGTCTCACACACAGAAGCACCATTCCTTTCTCACATACACACCACATACACACACACACAGAAGCACCATTCCTTTCTCACATAAACACACACAGAAGCACCCTTCCGATCTCAAATACATATACATACAAAGGCCCCAAGCTGAACAGCTCATCTCCGGCGGTGGCTAGCAGCGCCGATCTTCTTTTCTTAGGCCCTGCCAGCCTGGTCTTGGGCGGCGGCTGGCTGCGCTGATCTTCTTTTCTTCAGCTCCGCCAGCCTGCTCTCCAGCGGCGGCAGGCTGCACCGGTCTTCATTTCTCCGGTGGCGGCTGACTGCACCGATCTTCTTTTCTTCGGCTCAGCACCCTCAAATGTGAAAGGAGCAGAGGAGTCCACATGATCAGCTAACCTGGCCCACCGGGGGAAGCCCAATCCTCCGATAGGCCAATCTGCCCCTGGTGGATACTCTCACATGGCCTTCTATTTCAAACGTCCACTAAAACACCGCAGCATGAACCAAAAGAATGAAACTAATGATATGTTGCATTCGTGGAGGTTTGCCATGTGTTTCGCGGACCCACCAATGCAACGAATAGGGACCTATTAGTTGCGGATTGCGCATTCGTTTAAAACGAATGCACATCCTTAGTAAATATACCCCAGAAGAATGTACAGGTGATTTGGGATATATTACTTAATCCTATTACATAAAGTACAGCCATATTGACACCAATATGTGGAGATGCTGACAGAAGCAGAAATATTGTATGTTTCTGAAGAAGCATGGCTTTGGATTTACAAGCTGATTTTATTGCTTGCATTGAAAAGGACTCAGCTAATACCCAGTACCCACTGATGCAGAATGTGTTTCAAAACACGGACTATGTTGGGGTTTGCCTAGCCATGATGCTGCTATGCTGAATATCAAGAAAGTTAAGTTGCTTTTTTACTTACATTAAAAAAAACCCAAAAATGTAAACTGTGGAGTTAATGGACTAGACCAATAATTAAATGGAAGTCAATTGAAAGCCATTGACTTTTTGGGCCAGTAGTGCCTATTATGAAGGTCTGCTACATATAAACTTTTCTATTGCATATGCTTGTGGGTCCTGATTTTTAATCACTTTTTTCCCTTGCACTTCCTGACACTGCTATTTGCTTCCTCTGGTGAAAATCATAATGCCTCTATTCCTGCAACCCATTCGATTATAGATAGCTGACTACCCTTTCCTTCAGCAATATCTCCATTAATTTTCACACCGTTGAGTAACCTGTCTGCAGTTTCTAGCCTCTTCTTTTCTTTTGTGCAACAGGACCACCACCTCCCTTCTCCAATCTTGTCACACCATGCCCTTTTCCAGGGATCTATTGAATAAGTCTTTCAGTGGACCCGCCAGCAACTCCTTTAGTATCTTGGGATGTGTTTCATCATTCGCCATGGCTTTGTCCATTTTTAGTTTTACTAGTTCCATCTTCTGTAAACAGGATTGTATCTACCTCAGCCCCATGCATACTTTTGCCAACCAGCAACTGTTCTCCTCTATGGCCTTCTTTACGGGCCATTCAGTAAAGTCCCACTCTCCTGGGTGCACAATTCAGTATGCTAATTAGGCCCGGCGGTAAAACAGGTAAAAGGAGGCACTAGGGACACTAGCGCATCCCTAGTGCCTCCTTTTGGCCCGGAGCGGCAGCTGTCAGCGGGTTTGACAGCCGATGCTCAATTTTGCCGGCATCGGTTCTCGAGCCCGCTGACAGCCACGGGCTCAGAAACCGTACGCCGGCAAAATTGAGCGTCCGGTTTTCGACCCGACAGCTGCGGGCCGACTTCAAAATTTATTTATTTTTTTTACTTTTTTTACCCTTCGGGACCTCCGACTTAATATCGCCATGATATTAAGTCGGAGGATGCACAGAAAAGCAGTTTTTACTGCTTTTCTGTGCACTTTCCCAGTGCCCGAAGAAATTAGCGCTACCGTTGGGTAGGCGCTAATTTCTGAAAGCAAAATATGAAGCTTTCTAGAAAAAAAAGCACTGCTTGCCATTATTTTCTATGTTTTTATGTTTATACACTTTTAAAAATAAGGAGGACAATTTTCAAAAGCCATTTACCCTGATCAATGGCTATTTACCTGGCTGTATGAAAATTGTCCACCCTGTACGTGGGTACAAGTATGCATTAGGATCAACAACAAGCATTGTTTATCAGGGGAAAAATATCTGCAGAAAAAGCAGATGCAAATCTCAGCACTTTTTCTCTAGGCAATTTTAAGAATACAATTTTGAGAATACATGCAAAATCTATGGGGAAAAGAGCTCACAGATTTTACATGCATTGGCATAATTTTGAAAAATGTCCCAAAAGGTGACAACCTTTTATGGTGCCTCTGTTAAAATGGTTTTTTACAATTTTTCTTCTCATAAAAACTTCTTATTCTATTCATGCTTTATATGTAGCACTGCAATACCTGGATGGCATGCTGGTACTGATCAACACAGCAGCAACCCAATTTAATTAAAGTAATCATAATGGTGTACAGTGCCAAAGGGGTTTCATGCACCTAAACTTTCGTAAGTAGCATTTATGTGGATATATGCTATTTTATAAACATTAAGAGCATATCTGTATTTTCTATTTCATGTATACATGTTACAGGGAAAAAATGGGGTGCACTGGTGATGTTCTAGGGTGGAGATCAGAAGAACACATGGGAATTCCTAGTTTTTAAGAAATATACACATATACAGTACATTATTGAAGTTACTGGTACACTTTTATTCTTGTTAATTGACACCCACAAATAAAATCAGACTTGTCTATTGTTTGCAGTTTTTGGGTGGGATATATGAGTTAACTGAATGGGTTTCAGAGTGAAGTGCTATATGGTCTAAGTGAACTGGAGAAGGACTAGGTGAACTGGTGGAGTTATCGGTCAATTGTTGATTTTAAGTATATGCACAAGTAAGCATTTTAAAATGGTATACATACATATTGTAGGGATAATCCAGATTGATGTTTTCTGAGTAAATCAAAGAAAATGGAAGATGGAGAACAAAATATTATGGACATTCTTCTATATATGTACTGAGACTAAGAAATGTAGGCCTTGCAGAAGAAAGCATAGGTTGTAAAACCTGTCCTGGCATGGGTGTTAGCTCTGCTGAATAAAATGACTTTCTTACAGATTGGACGATGCTTAACTCTAATACCAATTTTTGACTATGCAAGTCTCTATGCTAACATGAACTCTTCACTTTTATAAAAAGAATGTGAAACTCCCAATCAGAGAGCTCTGTTTGGCCCTCATCCATATGCATCGACTGTGTGTACAGTATACAAATTTACTGCTGTAAAAGTGAATGAAACAAAGGAATGAGAAAAAGGCCACCAAGATTTCTACCATGAAGAAGTCCATCAGGGAATCCACCTTCAAAGGGCTTCCACCAAGAACAATGAACAATACCCTCGGGACCAGATATCTGAGCCTGCCATGCTCTACTGGTACTTTGTGCAAACAGATGTTGACAAGAGATACCTGCATCTAGTTGAGTTTTCCTGACCTGCACACAGAGGTACACAGATGCAGATGTCTTCAGAGAGAGAAATTACCCTGCTCCTTCAACTGCTGCTTGTCATTGTGTGAGAAAACAAACTTTAATATTTAATTAAGAGGTCTAAAGTTAACTTTAGTTGGGGTAGATAGTTATGATTTCTCTGAATTAAATTGTGTAAACTGTTGTCAATAAGCTATAGCGCTACTGTAAAAATTGTGAAAATGCCTTTAACTTTCTAAGTCACCTAATATAATTCCCCTTTCCTCAAGTGCCTCTAGCATAGAATCCTGCTCTGTGCAGCATCCAAAGACCATGTATAGCACTTCCTACATGAGGAGACCCTCTTATAGGCCCTGCTACTGGGATTTTCTGGGGCACTGACTGATGACATCACATCCTGTCTAGGCATATAAGCAAGTCCTCTGCTTCCAGCTAGCACCTCAGCAACATGTCTCCTGCCTTCTAACCTTGCTTGATCTCTATCTGCCTCAACAACTGATTAGACACTGACTTTGTTTGATCTCTGCTTGCCTCGACCTCTGCCTGGACCACAAGCCTGCTTGACCTCAGCCTTTTTCAACCCACTGCCTGGACGTCATCTCCATGGATCTCTGTCCCAAGTCCTGCTGGCATCAGAACCCAAAGGCTTAACCCGAGGGGGGGAAGAGGCTGGTACAGATGAAGTCACCCTCCTACTATTCCAGTTAGGGATGTGTTTTAGTTTGAAACTAAATCGAAAAATTAAACAAATAGGGGAAAATTTGTTTTTTTTTTCATGGAGCCCCAAAATAAATTGAATTAAATGACTCCTATTCATTTCATTCATTTGAAATAGAATGATTTCTATAAGCCATTATAGTCAATGGACTCAAAAATCATAGGGAGAGCACAGGTGCATGTGCACAGTTAGAAATTGATACAGTGTAGAATAGGCAGTCAGCAGAGAAGAGGAAGATGGGTATGTTGTCATGGAGATGAGAGGAATGACATATTACAGTGAAGCATTTTGCTAGTCTGAACTATCGCTATGGGTTGAGTACAGTGATACTGATCTTGAAGACTAAGGGTGTCAGAGATTTGCTCTGAATTGCTTCTCAAGACATTGTGTAAAAGCATAGCTCTGAACTCTCTCTGAGTTCTTGGTACATTTTTTTGCTGTGGCATATTAAATAGACTCACAGTGGCAGCCAATCAACAGCCCATCACACAAGAGGGAAAAGCATTGCAGTGAGTCTGTGCTGCATCACAATATCTGTATCTATCCCATTGCTGATTTGTGTTGCTTCCCTTGCAGTTGCTGTTCTGGTTTTCTTTTCTGGTGATTGAAGCCTGGGTGCCCTTGAGATTAGTCATTTATTATCTATTTGCCTAGTAGGAGGCACAGTGTGGGTACTGGTAGTGGGAGCTAGGTAGTACTGGGCATTAAGTGAGCAGTTGAGGACAAGGCAGAGAGTGCAGCATAACCAGCTGTATTATGAAGCCTGAATGTCTCAGAGAAATGGTGCAGACAGAATATATATTGTGGCACTCACTGTTTGCTTGGCAGTGGGCACTAGGCAGTGGACATTAGAGATAAGCTTCGTTTTTCTGGCTCGGGTTGGGTTTCAATTTGGGCGCCTCATGGGAAAACTCGATTTCCCATGGATCGTTTTTCAGCAAAAATGAACCTGGAACCCGAACCCGAAATCAGAAAAACGAATTAAAAAAAAATCCGAATCGGAAAAAACCCCACTCCAACCCTTCACATTTACTGTATTACAACTCCCCTACCATCCCGATCCCTCCCCAAGACTTACTAAAAGACCTGGTGGTCCAGCGGAGTCCCGCGAGTGATCTCTCTCTCTGGGCCGTCGGGCTGTCGGGCCTGCTATGAATCAAAATGGCTCAGATGGCCCTTTGCCCTTACGATGTCACAGGGGCTACTGGTGCCATTGGTCGGCCCCTGTCACATGGAGCAATGGACGGCCGGCGCCATCTTGTGCTCCTACCATGTGACAGGGACCGATCAATGGCACCGTTAGCCTCTGTGACATTGAAAGGGCAAAGGCTATCGGTGCCATTTTGAATACTGGCAGCCGACGGCCCGAGTGCAGGAGATCGCTCCAGGACCTCCGCTGGACTACCAGGGACTTTTGGCAAGTCTTGGGGGGACTCTTGACCTAAATTGCCTAATTCACGATAAACGAATGCACATCTCTAGTGGACATTACAATACCACTGCAAAATATTAAATCTTTGTTCTAATCTTCAAATCCTCAGGGACAGGGAAAGATGATGTAAATTTAAATGTGTCCAAAATTGGAAAAGTTGGCATTGAGAGTGGCAGAGGTATTTCTTGGTTGTTATAATTTATACTGTTGTGTTTTATACTGATTTTTTCCCCCAAAAAAAGCCCTTGTTCTGAAAGAGAAAAAGATGCTCAAGCATAACCATTTCACTGTTCTGAGTGTGATAACAGAGATAGACAGAGGTTTCATGAAAAAATCAGAAAATCATAAAATGGAACAGGCTGAAGGCAGTTCAGTATTGTGGGAAATGCTCTCTATATAAAGCAGCCCTCACTACTTTCCTGGAAAACCTTCCCATAATCATTAGATAAACTGTTGTGATGTACTAATTGTGATAAGAACCTTTACATTTGACAAACCCATTCTACAATAAAATCTAAATTCCACCCTGTACCATTCCGCCTTGCTTCCATGCCCAGACCTTACACCTTGGAGTTCCCTTTGCCACTGTGCCTTGCTGTCATACCCCAGAGCTAACACCTTGCCAGTCGGGAGAGCTGCTTTGCACCTCTCATGGTGCTCTGGAACCTTGAAGCCACTCTTTGTCCTGCTTGGCCCCTTTATCAGTGCCTGCCTTGGAGGTTTTACTGACATCTTCTATGCTTTGTTCCCCTTTCATGATGCCTTACGATGCTAATGCCATTTTCAGTGTCAGTTTGCCTCTTAAGATGCCATCAAGGATTCATGGCACTGTTGCTGGTGCCATTTTTTGGAGCTCTGTGGTGTTCTTTCCACTTTTTCTACTTTTTTGCTCCACTTATAGTGACTTGATGAAATCCTGCCAATGTTGGTACCCCTTTGCCACTTTACGTAGTTGCAAGCTAATCATGCTACTTTTGCAGCCACTTTCTAGTTTCCTCAGTCTTTCTAGGTACCTTGGAGTTTTTTTCCCCTTCTTTTGATTTCTTCCAACATATTTAAAGACAATTTATTTAAAAAAACAAACATGCCCTATTCTGGAGACCAATATAGGCTGAAATTTGCCTGTACTGCTTCTCCCATTGACTTTAAAGGCAAACGAAAACAAATCAAACTAAAAAAAAACCTTTTTTTTTTTCATTTTGAAACTAAAGAAATGAATTAGGGTCCCCAAGAAAGGAATTTTAAAACAAAATTATTTTTTTTCCTGCTCAACATGCCTAATTCCAGCTTGTGGCATATCTGTTGCTGCCTCTGTTGGCCCAGTCCATGTTTCATAAATTGGGCAGTAACAATTCCACGGCAGTCCAGGGGCTCAGATCCCCATGAGTGTGACAGAATGCTGAGGCCATGAGCTCCACAGATATGCCTTCGCCACAGTTTCTTCAAGAGCTGGCATACAGGTTACAGCAGCAACAGAACCAATTTACCCACATCAATGAGCTCCTGCAAGATCTAGCTACTCCCCTTTGACTCCATACAATTCAATGATCCACTATGCCCACCACCAAGGATGGCTCTGCCTCTGCCACCACAGACCTCAGCACCAATCCTTCACCTGGCAGCACCCCCACGTTACCCTAAGATCTACCATGGTTTCCTAAACCAATGCCTTATGCATTTTGAACTACAAGCCACCAGCTTTACTAATGACCAAATCAAAGGAACATTTATAATTTCTCTTCTCTCTGGGCAGGTATTGGCATGGGCATCTCCTTATGTGAGAGGAACAATCCAATTATGAGTATCTTCTCAGACTTTCTGGTCTACTTCCAGAAAATCTTTCATGAACTCAGCTGTTCCTCCTCTGCAACTGCAAACCTGCTCCTTCTCAGTTAAGGCTCCAAAATTGTAAGAGAATAAGCTAAGCTCTTCTGTACTCAAGCCTCAGAACTTCACTGGAATCAGGAGAGCCAGGTAACAGTCTTCTGGCAGAAGCATTAAAGATGTGCTGGCTGGGCGAGATGTCCCTTCAGACTTAGAGGGCAACAGTACAGAATTAGCAGCCAAATGTCCGATCTGGATTCCTTTATTGAGCAGAGACACAAATTTGTAAACAAGCCCGACTCGGGCTGAGTTTTGCCCTCTTACAATGGGGCGGCATCAGGGGCTCAACTTTATCGTTTTGTGGTTTCTGAGTAACCGGGTTTCAGATATAACTGTACATCAAATGGTCTCAAGTCAAAAAAGATATCCTGTGCCGCAGTGTGATTAATGAGCAATGCTCTCCAATGTATTTGATGCGCTGACGGATCCTATGCACACATCGGCAACTCTGTCTCTCTCCGATTGTCATGAGAGACAGAGTTGCTGATGTGTGCATAGGATCCGTCAGCGCATCAAATACATTGGAGAGCATTGCTCATTAATCACACTGCGGCACAGGATATCTTTTTGACTTGAGACCATTTGATGTACAGTTATATCTGAAACCCGGTTACTCAGAAACCACAAAACGATAAAGTTGAGCCCCTGACGCAGCCCCATTGTAAGAGGGCGAAACTCGGCCTGAGTTGGGCTTGTTTACAAATTTGTGTCTCTGCTCAATAAAGGAATCCAGATCAGACATTTGCCCTCACGGCTTTGTTAGACAGCCTCCCTTGCTGTTTCTTCAGTCCTTCAGACTTAGATGCTCATCACCTTGTGCATCAAGATTGACGTGTAGTTCCAATAAGGGTGCGAAAGAGAGACTCCTTTCACAGAAACAGTCACCTAGCACCCCATTTTCAAAGACCAGTATAAACCTCTGCAACGGTCTCCCTGCCTAACACCTCGGAGGAGGAATCCATGCAAGTAGACTGCTTCTAGATCTCATAGGATGAGAAGCACTGGCACTGGCTCCTGAACCTCTGCATATACTGTGTCTGCTCTGGAGACCTCACCACCCAGTACACCGCAACAAAGGGAAACTTCAAAACCCTAGGGTTGATTGAGGAAGTGATTCTAGATTCTTCATGTTCTACTCCTTCTACCCAGATTATCCTCCTGGATGACTGTGAAAATTGGCACTTAAGACTTTATCTCAGAAGCCCTCATCAACTCTAGAAAGGTTGGGAATTTAATAGAAGAGAGATTGGTCCGGCAGTACGGCATTCCAGTAACCCATCTTGAACCCCTGTCACCATTTTTTTCTATCTATGGGAAACTCTTGCTGGGGAGTCTCCTGGCTATTACCACACCTATTGTCCTAAAGACCGGGGTATTACACCAAGAATGAATTACACCAGGGTATTACACCAAGTATCTCTAAGTACTACTCAGGTCAGTGAACCCCATCATCCAGGGGTTAATAATGGTTCCAATTACATAACCCTAGTATTGACTGGTGTCATGCAGAGATCACCAATTGATGTACCTATTGCTTCCAGCATTGACTGCAATCCATCTTGCCACCATTGGACCTCACTCTATTTTTCTCCTACTCCCCTGGGCTTATGCTGCCTTCATTGTTTCATCAAAAAACAAGTGAAAACCCTACCCTCTCACTGATCCTATCCTTGTAAGACTCCTCCTTGAGGAAGGGTATATCTCATTTAATTTCCCTAGACTCAAGCCATGTCCAAGTACATCAAAGAAAACTTTGAGCGTGGTTTTATAAAGAATTTCTTCCTCACCAGGAAGTGCAGGATTTTTCTTTGCAGCCAAGAAAGACAGATCTCTATGGCCTGAACACCATGAAGAACAAATATCCTCTATCACTTATCTCTGATGTTGACCAGCTTCAGAGGGCAACAATTTTTTACTAAACTAGACCCATTGGGGGTCTACAACCTTATAAGGTTACATGAAGGAGACAAACACTAGAGATGGCTATTATGTATCTCATGATGCCTTTTGGACTATGTAACACCCATGAGGCCTTTCAAAAAATGGTAGGTGAAATCTTAAGAGATCTACTGAACTCCTGCATCCTTGTCTATTTGACTGATGTTCTCATATATTACAAGTCCCTGGCCAAACACTGCAATCAGGTAAAAGTCATTATCCAATGGTTGTAAGAGAATGGACTCTACACCAAGCTAGAAAAGTGCTCCTTTGAGTAATTTGAACTCCCCTTCTTTGGCTACATTACCTCAGCCCAGGGACTAAAGATGGATCCTGTAAAACTCTCTGTCATCCAGAAGTGACCTCAACTGGTAGAACTCAAGGTGCTCTAACATTTTCTTGTCTTTTCCAATTATTATAGGGAATTTATTCAAAGCTGTTCCTCTCTCACAGCACTATTTACCGTACTCACAAGGAAGGGGGCTGATACCTGAAATTGATCCAGTGATCCAAAACTTCCAGCAGTTGAAGTCTGCCTTTGTAAAATGACCCATTCTGCACCACTCTGACACTAATAAACCTTTATTTTTAGAGGTAGATGCCTCTTCCATTGGCACCTAGGGCTATGCTTTACCAAGAAGAAGGCAACGGCAAGCAGCTTCCACATTCTCAAAATTTTACTCCTCTAGAACATAACTATACCATAGGGGACCAAGAACTCTTGGCCATCAAACTCACCATGGAGGAGTGGAGACTCCTCCTGGAGACTGACACTCACCCCATTGCCATTATCACTGATCATAGAAACCTACTATACCTCCAAGAAGCCCAAAGGTTAAATCCTCGTCAGGTCAGATGGTCTCTCTTTTTCAACTGGTTCAGCTGTACATTAATCTTCCACCTGCCAAAGAAGAACCAGCGAGTAGGTGCCCTGTGTCATTCATTCAAAGTATTAGACTCCCTTGAGGAGCCACAACCTATCATTGATCCTGCAAAGATCCTTGCTACCATGAATTTTTCTTTACCACTTTGCAAAACCATGGTACCTAAATGTCTTAGGAAGAAGATTCTTCACTGGATTCATGATTCCAAGTTCACTAGACACCCTAGCACCTGTGAAACCATAAGCCTGATCTCCCAACACTACTGGTAGACCCAGCTCTCCCAAGATGTCTGTCGCTATGTAGGATCTTGTCCTGACTGTGCCTGCATCAAGTCCTCTCACACACGTCTGTGGGGACTTCTCCAGCCTCCTTCCATCCCTATATACCATGGTCCCACTTCTTCATGGATTTCAATCACAGATCTTCCACCGTCTAGGGTTTTACAGTTATCTGGGTCATTGTAGACTGATTCTCTAAAATGGCTCATTTTGTGCCACTTTCATCTCTAACCACTGCATTCTCTCATGTTCACCAATTTTTCATAAACAGCTTTTGCCTGCACTGCCTACCAGAACACATTATCAGTGATAGGGGAATGCAGTTCACCTCCAAATTTTGGCGCAATCTGTCCTAAAAACTCAACATCACTTTGAACTTTTCTTCCGCTTACCACCCTCAGTCCATCAGGCAAATTGAAAGAATCAATCAAATTCTGAAAATCTTTCTTTGGGCATACTTCAATGAGTGACATGATAATCTGGCCTCTCTAATAACTTGGGCAGAATTTTGTTGTAATAACCACACTAGTGAGTCTTCAGAATTATCCCCCTTCTCTGTAGTTGATGGACAGTAGGGATGTGCATTCATTTGCGATGAAATAGGAAAGAGAGACGATATTTCCTATTTTATTGCATTTTGGGGGGGGGGGGGGCAACGAAACGATAAGAAAACCCACGAAATTTCATCTGGTTTTCTTATCGGTTTTTGGTGGGGGAGAAAGGGCACATTAAAAAAAAAACCCAAAACCCAACCCAACCCTTCAAATTGAATTAATTGCAACCCCCCACCCTCCCAACGCCCCCAAGACTTGCCCTCCCCCCCCAAGACTTACCGAAAGTCCCTGGTGGTCCAGCGGTGTCCCGTGAGCGATCTCCCCCTCTCAGGCTGTCAGCTGCCTCTAATCAAAATGGCATCCATGGCCCTTTGCCCTTACCATGTGACAGGGGCTATTGGAACCATTGGTCCGCCCCTGTCACATGGTAGGAGCAATGGATGGCCTGCACCATTTTTTAAGATCTCTGCCTGCCTCGACCCTCTGCCTGGACATTGTCTCCATAGATCTCCGTATCAAGTCCTGCTGGCATCATAACACAATGGCTCATCTTGAGGGCGAAGAGGCTGGTACAGGTGAAGTTGCCCTCCTATCATTCTAGCCTGTGGCATATCTGTTGCTGCCTGCAGGGATGTGGTCTGTGTTTCATGAACTGGGCAGTATCAAATCCACAGTAATCCAAAGGGCTCACATCCCCCTGAGTGTGACACCTAAATGATTGTTATATCAATCAATTATCCTTTTTCTGATTAAAATGAACACTGATCGACCCTAACCTGAGTAAGTAATAAATTTATAAAAACTGTGTATTATACAAGTGGAGATTCCAATAACAATAATTATCTACAATACTTTTCAAAATACTTGTCTCCATATATAAATTGAGGTTATTGCTCTTACATGTTATGTTTTTTTACTTGCCAAAAATATATGTGCATTGGAAATATTTGAATATATTGAAACGTATGCATGTACTTTTATAGCAGATCTACATGGTATTTTATACCTGGTGCACAATGTACAAAACACTAGCATTAATCTCTGCACATCCTCTCATGCATGTAAATGCTGTACCATGGATAGGTTTGAAAATGAGGCTCTCCTGGAGCAGCAAAAGAGGAACTTTATAAAACTTCAATGATAACTAAATCTTTAGACTGGATATGTTTAAAAGTGAGGATCTTAATGATGATTTTTGTTTTAACTACCAACTTAACATTTAAAAAAAACCCTAATAGTACAGCATCTTTTAAAGGTAAGGGCTATTATTCTGTCATCCTCTTTAATTTCTTGATTTACAAGTGCTCCTGACATTATAATTTTCTAATGTTGCTCTTCTCATACTGTATGTTCATGCTTCCTCTTTTGTTTGATTTGACATCAATCTGAGATGAGGGTAGTCCTGTTTGTCTCTAGCCATCTCCCATCTTCCAAGATGTATGGCAGAATAAAGTCCGGGTCTCATTTCCAGCCTTTGGACATTCCCAACCTTTTCTCCTTCCCCCTTGCTCTCACAATCTCCAAAGCTATTCCTTTTTGCAGGATAACCAAATATACTAATGATTAATGAACCTGTTTCACAGATTTATTTATTTATCATGAATATTCATTGTAGATCTGTTGGGGCTTTGAGAGGCCTTTAGATAGATGATAGATGATCGGTTGGTATTGCTCAGCACTCTTTCCAACTGTGCATTGGGGAGAGGGGTGAAAGTTGTAAGTATAAAGGAATGGCAGTAAGACTCAACAAAATGATGGCAGATTAAAAGTATTCTGTTTTCTTAAGAAATGTTTAAAGATTCAGACTGAACCTATTAATGATCTGTTTCATTGACTCATTTATTCATTTTAAGCAGCTTCTTGAATAGTTTTTTTTTTTTTTTGTGGTTGTTTTGTTTTTTATGGGGAGGGGGAGCAGATCTTCAATTATATCTAGAATACAACCACATCACCTCTCTTGTTTTCATGAGAGTCCTAGTTAAGTAAAAAATTATGCACGTGAACAGCAAGCAACTGTGGTTTTCATGATACTGCTCTGCTTGCTTGTACTTTCTTATATGAATGTCACTGCCACCAGAGCTGCTCCTGAGCACCATCATGAAAGCAAAGCATTACACGGGTGAAAGTCTGAGCACTGAGGACAGGAACTGAATTACTCTTAAAGTTTCCAATTGTCTTTCTCGTTTTGTACTGAATGGCTGTAATGGAGGAAATTGCTTTCCCAGCTTTTTATGTTGTCTCTTGGGCTTGATATCTGAGGACTTTAAATGATTCTTTACAGTTCAAATCCTGTTCACTCTCCTGCTTCAGGCTTCAGATCATGCTTTGTATTATGTCTTTCCTGGCTTCTGGTTTAACTTTTAGCATCTTACGCTACCTTTTAATACTACTGCTAGAACACAGTTGAAAAGTTATTTGTCATTCCACACTCTCTGATCTCTGTTTATTACCCATTCTGAGGCCTCAGGGCAGTCAGTATGACCAGCTGACCCCACAGATTTGGTAAACTGTTGCAGAAAAGGACAGAGCTAATGCATACATTTTAAGACGACAAGGAGGAAATGTGAATGTGGCTCTTCACCTTGCTGTTCCTATGGCCTAGAGAGGGACACAAATTGTGTACTGCACAGGGCTAGTAGCCATGTTAGTCCTAGAGAAAACTGGAATCTTTGCAGACTAGAATACTATTGTTTAGCATTTCTATAGCGCTACTGGATGTACGCAGTGCTGTACAAAATCATACAAGAGACAGTCCTTTCTCAGTGGAGCTTAAAATCTAATAAAGACAAACATATAGGCAGGGCAAGTGAAGGTATTAGGCACCATAGATGAACCTTGCAGCATTGTGTGCCCTCCCCCCACCCAAGTCCTGGTCACACCCTGTCCCCAGACAATTAAAAGATCATAACACAAATATTAATATATTAATCAACAATGACAGACAATATCGCTGGTCAATAAATATATTAAATACCAGAAGAAAAGATAACAGCAAATTATTGCCTTATCAACAGTCCAATGCCTTGTAAACAGACTAATAAGAACATAAGAACAGGCCATACTGGGTCAGACCAAGGATCCATCAAGCCCAGCATCCTATTTCCTGGCAAGTTCCCAAAAACTAAGTCTATTCCATGTTACTGTTGCTAGTAATAGCAGTGGCTATTTTCTAAGTCAACTTATTTAATAGCAGGTAATGGATTTCTCCTCCAAGAACTTATCCAATCCTTTTGGCTGCTTTTGCATGAGTGTTTGGGACAGCGATCAGTGGCTATCTCTCAGCCCGCCCCCCACCCCCCGGCCCACCACTTCCCAGCCAGAACATGCTCCCTGGCCCTCCCGTTTGAAGAGGCCTCTCACTTATGCGCATGCCAGGGTTTACACGTGTGGCCGGGCCCCTTTGAAAATTCGCCCGGTACATGCAAAGCCTGACCACGTGTGCGGGCCTTTTAAAATCTACCCTCAAGTCTGTTAATCAAAACAAATCACATTCAATCAAGTTTATGCTCAAAGCTGGAATGCAGATGTTTGCATGGGTGTCCAATAATCACTTCAAATGGGTTCAGATTAATGTTTCTAGTTTTTGTATCTTTAATACTTAGCAAGACAGTACTTCTGGGCAGGGCAACCCAGTTTCTTAATAGCTTTTAGTCAGTCTAAGTACATTTTAATGATTTAGTTCATCCTTCCAGTTTGGCTAATGAAGTTTATATTTCATATTATTGCAGGGTTAACTTTGGTCTTCTGTCCATTATCATTAAACAATATTGGCAAACAGTCCTTAACTTTTAGTATGTGTATAAACTCAAATGCATTTGCAATTGCAGATAATTTCAAAATTATCTTATATAGGAAAAAGGAGAACCAAGATGTGTTAAATAAAGTATTGGGATAATCAAATCAAAATAGAAATGTCCAGTGCATCAATAAATGGTCAAATTAAAGTAGACTATTTGTCACATTTGAAGATGTTTATCTCAAATAAAAAGTAAACCGATTAGAATTTAGCTACTTCTAAAGAGAAGAAAAGTGGCTATTATTACAGCTAAATGATTTCTCATCAATAAATTAGTAATTTTAAGTTTGATATCCAATCTTGGAAAGATACAGCATCTTCCTGTGGTTCTTATTTAATGCCACAAAAGATAATTTTTCTAAAATATCTATTCGCATAAACATACAGTATAATATACATTGGCATAATATCTATAAATCATTTGATGAAATGCTAATATGTAAAATAATTAAAATGTAACTCTGTTTATAATTTTCTCTATTGCATTTAGTATATATGTTTTAGAACATAGTTATCTTAACTTCAGAACCTTTTTAGCCAAATCGGCACAGTAAGTATAAAGCATAGGCAATAAAATAACAAGAGAAACTGTAAGTATATTCATATACATTTTTTCTTTTCTTCTTTGCTAACAATAAAACTTAAATAGGTTAATATATGGAATTCATCTTTAGCCCAGATTCATAGAGTCTTTTTCTTATCTTAAGCAAGGACATTTCGAGAAGACAGAGTATTAATGTAGACATTAATGTGGACATAAATCCTATTAAATGTAATAATTATATATATAAATTATTTATATACGTATATATTATTATTACTTTTAATAGTGCTGTTTTAATGTAAACAAATGAGATTCCTCAGATTATTTCATTGTGTAGCAGTGTCATTTTAACTAATGTGTTTCTACAGGGGCTGCACTCATATTCATTAACCTTTTTCCTTTTTTTTTTCAATCTAAATAGAGTATTCCAGCATCAAGCATTTAATACAGGAAAAAGGAAAAGTAATAATTCAACCTTTCCGATCTAAAAGTAGCATATGAGAAAGAAAAACTTTATAAAATGAAATAGGATGAACCCCTTCTTTTCCAACCAGTACAAAGGAAAATATCTGTAAAAAAAATTACAGTTCAGGACATAGAAAGCATGAATCTTATAATGGAATCAATTTTGAAAGAAGTTAGATCTCAAAATTAACATTGTACATAATTGTACAAGTCTTAAAAAGGGTTTCTCATGAGTTTAATTTGATTTAAAGGCTGTTTCAAATTATTTCTGATATATATATATTTTTTTCTCTTTTGGACTTTATTTTCTGTATGCATAATAATGGTAGTGGTTTCTTGGACTTAACTCAATGGTAGCTTTTCTGTAAAAGAAAAAGAAATTGAATTTATTGTGTACACAGGCTGGTGAAAGAAATCTAATCTTCATAGATAAGAGACAGGGACAGGATGTGAAATAAAGTTTGCTTTCTTTCTTATTATGCACTGAAAAGGACACAGAAATATTGGCATTTCTCTCACCAAAAATATAAAAGCTCTCCATGCTTTAAATCAATTGATCAGAGAAAACCTGCAAAAACATTTGCATTCTGACATACTCTAATACATTATGACATACACTGATATATTATGGGGAGAATTTTTAATCCTACGCGTGCGGGGCACATTATAAAATCCGGGGTCAGCGTGCGCAAGGGGGTGCACACTTGTGCACCTTGCGCGCTCCGAGCCCTAGAGGAGCCCCAATAGCTTTCCCCGTTCCCTCCAAGGCCGTTCCGAAATCGGAGGTGCCTTGGAGGGATCTTTTCATTCGCTCCCCCCACCTTCCCCTCCCTTCCCCTATCTAACCCAACCCCAAGCCCTACCTAAATCCCCCCCCCCTACTTTATTTTCTTTTTTACGCCTATCTCTTGCAGGCGTATCTTGCGCACGCCGGTCGGCTGCCGGATGCCTCGGTCACTCCCCCGGACCAGCCCCATACCTCCGCCCCCTTCCCGCCCCTTTTTCAAAGCCCCGGGACATATGCGCGTGCCGGGGTTATGCGCATAACCCTTTGAAAATCTACCCCTATCTTTAAAAACAATGGGCCAGATTTTAAAAATTATGCACGGGCGTAGATTTGTTCGCGCAACCCGGCGCACACAAATCTATGCCCGATTTTATAACATGCGCGTACAGCCGTGCACATGTTATAAAATCCGGGGTCAGCACAGGCATGCAAGGTGCACACTTGTGCACCTTGCATGCGCCGAGCCCAAGGAGAGCCCCAATGGCTTTCCCCATTCCCTCCAAGGCCGCTCCAAAATCGGAGCGGCCTTGGAGGGAATTTTTCTTTGGATCCCCCCCACCTTTCCCTCCTTTCCCCTATCTAACCCACCCCCCGGCCCTACCTAGATCCCCCCCTACCTTATTTGATGAAGTTACTCCTGCCACTGGGAGGTGTAACTTGCGCATGCTGGCCAGCTGCCGGCACGCATACCTGTGCCAGAGGACTTGGAACTGCCCCCGGCCACACCTCCATGCCCCATACTGCCAACACACCCCTGGCCCCACCCCCGATCCACCCATTTTCGAAAGCCCCGGGACATATACACATCCTGGGGCTTGTGCGCACCACCGAGCCTATGCAAAATAGGCTAGGAGTGCGCAGGGGCAGATTTTCTTGGGTTATGCGCATGGCCTTTGAAAATCTGCCCCATTATCTACTAGGCATGTGCATTCGTTTTCAACAAATGTGCAATCCACAACTAATAGGGACCTATTTGTTGCATTCGATGATCTGCGAAGCAAATAACAATCCCCCACGAATGAAACATATCATTAGTTTCATATGAATTAAACTCAATGCACTGATAGTGGTTTACCTCTTGCGTGAACCATTAACACAGTTCCAGAGCTACCACATTCATGAAGGTGATGTAATAAAAGCCTTCACAGTCCTCCCCTATTTAATTTCCTTGCTTTTCGCCCAAGTTATACAAACCCTATTCTCTATACTTGCTTCACCCATTTTATGTTTTCCAGGTTATTTCTTCCCTGTTCTTTGTTTTATCCAGGTTATTATTCCCTGTTCATTGTAAAACAAGACTTTGTCTATGTTATTTTGCTGGTTGTAATGTAAACCGAAGTGATAATTAATCTTGTTAATTGAACCTCGGTATATAAAAGTAATAAATACATAAATAAATAGATAAATAAATAAATAAATAAATAAGAATATATGAGAGAGTGAGAGAAAGAGAGACTCCTATATGAGGCCCACCTAGTTACTCGAGGTGATGTGTAGGTATTAGTGTAGGGGTTAGGGGCCACTTTGACAAGCAGAGTGTGATGTACGAACAGAACAGTGCACTCTTGTGAAGATTTTATGTCCTTCGGAGTGAGGAAACTCACACAATGATGAGATTTGTGCAATGTTCTCTCAACCTAGCTTGATGTTACCCAGGTAGAGAGTCCATATGCAGAGTAGAGGAGTAGCCTAGTGGTTAGAGCAGTGGGCTGGAGACCAGGGTTTGAGTCATGCTGTTGATCCTTGTCACCTTGGGCAAGTCACTTTATCCTCCATTGCCTCAGGTACAAACTTAGGGGCAAATTTTAAAAGGGTTAGGCATGTAATATACATGCCTAACCCTTTTAAAACCCTCCTGCTTGCGCCGAGCCTATTTTGCATAGGTTCGGTGACGTGCACATGTCCTGGGGCTTGAAAAAGTGGACGGGGCATGGGCAGGGACGGAGCTTTCAGGCACAGCGGCCATTTGTCGCTGTGCCCCGGATAGAGGGTCAGCCGTCGCTGGCGTGCACAACCTACACCTGCCCAGAGGCAGGCACAACTTAAACATTAACGGTAAGGGGGGAGGGTTAGGTAGGGCTGGGGGCATATTAGGTAGGGGAAGGGAGGGCAAGGTGGGGGGGAGGGTGGAAGGAAAGTTCCCTTCGAGGCCGCTCTGATTTCGGAGCGGCCTCGAAGGGAAAGGAGGAAGGCTGCGCGGCTCAGCGTGCGCAAGTTGCACAATTGTGCTCCCCCTTACACGCGCCAATCCTGGATTTTATAAAATGAGTGTGGCTGTGCGCGCATGTTATAATACCGCACGTAGATTTGTGCGTGCCGAGTTGCGCGTACAAATCTACACCCGCGCCTAGTTTTTAAAATCTGGCCCTTAGATTGTAAGCCCTCTGGGGATAGGAAAATACCTACAGTACCTGTATGTAATCCACTTTGAAGTGCTGTGAAAAGTGGAATATAAATCTAAATTTTAAAAAAATATATTGTGGAGGAGGTGAAATTGTTGTTTCTGGTAGGCTAGGCACATTTTATAACTTTTTGGTGAGTACACTAGGAAATTATTGGTATTTCTGGTAATTACAGACATTATACAACCATTTTTTTTATAGAAACAAGCCGTTAAGCCCGTTAAAATGGATGAGGTGTGCCGGCTAGAGCTGTCTATTCCACGCAGTCACAGCTGCTCATGGGCCCGTTAAAATGGGTGAGATGTTCACGGCACGTCAGTCAGAGCTCTGGATGTTCATGGCACGTCGGTCAGAGCTCTTTTCCACGCAGTCAGAACTAGGGATGTGAATCGTTTTTGAACGATTAAAATTATCGTCAGATGATTTTAAAATCTTCCTAAATCGTTAGAGTGCATGATACAATACAAATGCCCCCGATTTATCGTCAGGGGCATTTGTATTGTATTGTATCGTTAAATTTGGCATGGGAATTATTTGGGGGACGGCGGGAAAACTGGCACACCAAAACAACCCCTAAACCCACCCCGACCCTTTAAAACCAATTCCTTACCCTCCCCCACCCTCCCGAACCCCCCCAAAATGTTAAATTACCTGGTGGTCCAGTGGGGGGGGGGGGTCCCGGCGCGATCTCCCGCTCTCGGGCCATCGGCGCCATTTTGGCTGCCACTAATTAAAATGGCGCCGATGGCCCGATAAAAAAAAAAACCCACCCGACCCTTTAAATCGACTCCCCTTAGCCTCCCCCACCCTCCCGACCCTTTTGAAGAATTTAACATCAGATGGTTTAAACAAAGAAATTGAATGGTGCTATTTTACTTAGTTTCTGCTTTCACTGCTCTAGGTCCCTTTTATTGCTTCCCATGTTGTTTTTTACCTTTCTTGTTGTGTTTATGTAGTTAAATATGTATTTTAATATTTCTCTACAAAATTGTTTCCCCAAACATTGTATATGGCACGATTTGGCTGCGTTTACTTTCAGGTCCTCCTTTTGCTTTCATTTTGTCTCAGTTGCTTGGATTAGTTTTCTTTCAAGTCCGATCATGAAAACTCTCCTTTGATTGGTTCTTTGAATGTTTTGCGCCAAAACTGCGAAAGTTAAATGGCCCCCAGTTACCCGGCAGCATCGCACTCCCAGTGATGCTGTATGTTAAACATCTCACAGGTACACTTTAAATTGTTTTTCTAATTTGTTATTTTTAGTTATATTTACTTCTACTATATATCGCTTATCCTTAGTGGGGGTTTCACTTTTACATTTTTTATTTATGTCTTCCTAATTCCCGGCTATTGTCCTCCCACTTAGTTTAGTTTTTCTTTTGTTTTTATTATTTTTGCCCTCATGTCTTTTTTGATTGGTTGCTGAATGTTAAAAATTTTTAGTCCAACATACACGCCGTTTTTACTTTTTTCATTTCAGTTTCCCATTTAGGCTCTTAATACAACTCGTACCTTTATTGGTTTCTTTATATGAAATATGCTGCGTTTAATTGTGTGTTTATGACTGTATGATAGTCCCCTTATCGATGCAGTGTATCAACTTAATTAAATTTTTAATCCTGTTTGGTCTCTTTTCATATTCTCTATGGCGCCAATCTAATGAGTTTTCTTTTTAGTCCTGTTTTGCTTTCACTTTGCCTTCATTTCACTGCCTTAGCGCTCCCTCACGTCCGAATCATAGAACTCAATTTTGATTGGCTGTTGAAATTTTCGCGCCAGTTTGTTAAATTTAAATGGCCACTAGTTACATGTTAATATTGCACTCCCAGGGTCGCTGTATGATGAATTGTATATAGGTATGTTTCATTACGTTTTATTACATCTTCTTATCAATTTTAAACTTGTTGTCTCTTCTGGTTTAAAGTATAGTTTTTGTTTTGGTTTCCCTTCCTACCTTTAGTTTTGTTTTTCCTGCTAGTCCTTACCGGGTTAATGTTTGTCCCGTCCGACTGCTAGAACCTCCTGATTGGCTGTCAAAATTTGCTAGTTTGTTTTGAACTGTGATATGTTTTTAACACTTGATAATCTTAAAAATGTCATTACCATTCCTTTTTGTTGTCCACCTCCTTGATTTGCTGGTTTGTAATGTATTTCTTGTTTTACCTTCCAGAAAAATTTAAAGTTCTGTCTTTCCCTCCCGACGCAACGTTGCGGCGAAACACGGGTCCGTGTTGGGGGACCCGTTTTGTACTGATTCCTGTTATAATAATACTGTGGAGTTGCCATTTTGAAAAAATATATACTTTCTTTATCTGAATCATGTGTGGACATTAAATTCCTTCTGCACATTCATTTTGCTGATTAGAATGAATGAACAACATTTTTTTTGTCTGAAAAGAAACAAATAAATTTTAATAACCTAAGAAATTAATAAACAAACCAAAATGAAATATTTTCTTCTGCAAAATCCTATAGTACAGTAATTTACATGAATGTATTTTGATTGACAGCAAAAAATATTGCCTGACTCTGAAATGTATATATGCTGTATCTTTTACTGGCAAAGTTATTTTATAATAGACATATATGTGCATAAAATTGTGTTTTATGCATGGATGGCTTTGAAAATCAGGCCCACTTGTATTTGCTTTGTTTCATTGTCTTTTCTTTTGTCTCTAGTATTTTATTTTTCTATGTGTCTCTCTCCATCTTTTTTCCATGCTATTGGTAGATTTGTATTTTGTATTTAGCCATTCCATATTTTTCTATCATTATTGCTTCTGTATTTTTTCTTTTACTAATCTCTTTTGTATTCTTTCTTTAAAGTGTAGACGTGTAACGCCCCCTTGACCGCTTACCTCCTGGGGTGTTCCTGGGTCTGGGACCGACTTGACAGGTGCTCCCATTGGGCAGACTCCATCAATCCTCACATTCTTGGCGCCTGGTGCTTCCAAGTTAGTGGGTGAAATTTCCCTCCCATTACCCCAGAAAATAAATGGGACTGTGAACAAGCTGGCAGTATGTACAAATATATACAGTTTTATTAAACTATACAAGTATATACATTTCTACATGACTATGTATATTGCTAATAGGATGTTAAATAATAGCACACTAATCTACATGTGGTTAGTAGGCTGCACAACTATATACATTTCTACAAGATAGCAAGAACATTTAATATTTGCCAATTTGGTTGGCCCCTACAGTATACCACCATATGGAATAGAAGGGACTTCATACATTCCTGTTTAAGCAAGTATTATTATTATCCTCCCCCTTTTTCCTAAGTCTCACCTATGTGAAAAGATATATTTGGGCTGGTGGGCAGTGTTGGCCTGGTGTGGGGTCCGTTGTATGTAAACTGTCTCCTCCCGCTCCACTGAGAGGTCCACTCCTCGGAAAGGTGCGTACAAATGTTGGCCCTCTTGGGGGACCTGACTTTGCCTCCTGGACTGCTACAGGGGTTCACACCCTCCTGGAGGACTTGACTCTACCTTCTGGTCTGCCACTGTGGAATTACGGCCTCCTAGAGGACCCGATTCCGCCTCCTGGACTGCCGCTGAGATCCATGCCCTCCTGGGAGACCCAACCACCTCCTGGTATGCCAATGGGGTCCACATCCTCCTTGGGGACATGATTCCACCTCCGGATATGCCACTAGGGTCTGTATCCTCATAGGGGACCTGAATGCACCTCTGGGCCTGTTGCTAGGGTCCCTTTGCTCAAGGGGGACTTCTCCACCTTCAAATCTGCCGCTGGAGTCCCCTTGCTAGCGGCAGATCTCTGGATCTGCCGCTATCCTTATGTTCTCTCTGCGTAGGAGGCGTGGGCTTTACAGCTCCACTAGGCTCATGACTGTTTAGTGTTCAGTGATTCAGACCCTCTGCAGTCTCAGCTTTCAATGATTTGTAGCTCTGCTAAACTAATGGCCAGTTATTTGTGGTCACTAATTCTGGATTAGTTACCTTCTCTCAGCCAAAAGGCCAAGACCAAGGCAGTACCACAGAAAGAGACTGTGTGCATGACCCTCCATCTTCCCTGGCTATCTCTTCTTGTTGTCTAGGATCTCAGTAACTAAATGCCTGAATACCCTTGTTAGTCAGGGTGAGAATCTGTTTGCTTCCTAGGACTGTTTTCCAGTACATTTCTCTCATAAATCCCTTTCCCAGTCATAGTTCTATAATTTAGGAGTTTAAATCCTTTGATTTTTTAGTGGTTTTATTGCAAAATCACCATCAGTATTCCAGGGAGCTGTGACATGAAAATCCCCTATCTGAATCTCTGACTAAGCTATTCAATGGCCTTTTAAGTACCTTTTCAGTAAAGGTCTGGCAATCTTTTCAATTTCCTGGGCTAGAGGCCCAAGTTACAAAGCTGCATTGTCTTCTCTTATTTTTTTTGCTGCAGTTCATTTAAATGATAGGATGCTCAAACCTCCATCTCTTGTGACGTGGGGTTTCACACATATTACTCTTTCTATCTCTGTCCCTCTGCCTCTCCTCCCCCCTCTTGTTCCCAAGACCCTTCTTACTTCATCACCCTTTCCATTTTTTCACTCATTTCACAGTAGCAGGGAGAATTGCTCACAAATTAAGAAGCACATCTCAGCTCAATTTGACAGTCCCTTCTGTCAAAGAAGTGAGACTCACCAAGTCAATAGACAGTTTTATGTGACTGGTCCATGTTTCCGGAATAAACAACCTTAAGAATCTTTTCAGATTTTTTAAGTTATTAAAGGCTTATTTGTATCAGCAGGTTTTTGAGTGCAAGCTATCAAATTCCTGGTTGATTGTAAGGCAAGTTATTCATTTTCCAACTGAATGTGAACTTTCAGATGTAACTGGTCGTTGGGGATGATGGTGGGTGGCAGGATTTGGTTCATATCTGAGATTTAAATTAATTTCTACCCTGGGTTTACAGAAGAAAGCCACTTTTTTCTATAATGCAGAATTGTCACATCAATTTATTGGTAGTCTGGCACAGAGCCTGATGATGTATGCTCAGGCTTAATGTATATTTCTTATTTTTTATGTCGATTTTATTTTGGGTTTTATTTATTTGTTTTATTATGTAACATATGGTTTTATTTTTTTAGTTTTTTGCTTGTTTATATATGAGTGGGTTTTAAACAATTAAAAATAAATAAAATACATTGTGTGTGACAATTATTTTATTATGGATACTAGATAGGTTAACTATAAATATTTTAAATAAATAAAATAAATAAATTCCTGTCTTTACTTCTCCTATATCCCTCTGCTTCCTCTTGTTCCTTTACCCCTTTCCAAGGGCTTTATGCTGTTATCTTCAATAGCCACTGGGCCACACTTCTTTGCAGACATCTGGAAACTACCAGAGATTCTGAGGCAGGTCTTAATACCCCAAAATTCCTGGTCACCTCCAGCAAGTTCCAAAGTCTTTTATCATGCTACTATGGAAACTACCATAAGAACATAAGAACATGCCATACTAGGTCAGACAAAGGGTCCATCAAGCCCAGTATCCTTTTTCCAACAGTGGCCAATCCAGGCCATAAGAACCTGGCAAGTACCCAAAAACTAAGAGGGTAATTTTCAAAGGAGTTACGCGCATAAATGTAACTACTATTATAGCAATTTTCAAAAGCCATTTACTCACGTAAAGTGCACTTATGCGAATAAATCCTATGGACGATTCAATGGCATATATTGTAGCAATTTTCAAAAGCCCACTTACTCAAGTAAAGTGTATTTACATGCGTAAAACCCAGATTTACACATGTAAATGCTTTTAAAAATCTGGCCCTAAGTCTATTTCATGTTACCATTGCTAGTAATAGCATTGGCTATTTTCTAAGTCAACTTAATTAATGGTAATGAACTTCTCCGCCAACTGCACTAACCACATCCTCTGGCAACAAATTCCAGAGTTTAATTGTGCATTGAGTGAAGAAGAACTTTCTTCAATTAGTTTTAAATGTGCCACATGCTAACTTCATGGAGTGCCCCCTAGTCTTTCTGTTATCTGAAAGACTAAATAACCGATTCACATCTACCCATTCTAGATCTCTCATAATTTTAAACATCTCTATCATATCCCCCCACAGCCGTCTCTTCTCCAAACTGAAAATCCTAACCTCTTTAGTCTTTCCTCATAGGGGAGCTGTTCCATTCCCCTTACCATTTTGGTCGCCCTTCTCTGTACCTTCTCCATCGCAATTATATCTTTTTTGAGATGCGGCAACCAGAATTGTACACACCATGCATCCTTGTATCTCTCCAATCCAATTGTATCTGTGTGTTTTATGTTAATCTATACTAAGAATGAGGGAAATCTAGATTCACCATATTCCATCCCTATTTTAGCTCCAACCTTGTTCAGGTAATGACAAGGACACCTGATAGTAATTTTGTGCTGGCTCCTTCTGGAGTGATTTCTTTTAAAGCAAATGGATTCCTTTGTTTTGCTGCTTTAAAGGCTGAAGATCTGAAGTAATTTGGCAGGGAGTTTCCCAGTCAGACAGATGAATGCTTACAGTTCACCAGGCTTACTGGAAGGAAGCCAGAAAAAGTCTCTAAAGCTTTATTGCCCCTTTCTGGATCAACACTTCCCATCTCTGTTATTCTCTTTTATATGAATGACAATTGACAGTGGTCAACATTAAGGACCAGAGGGGGTACTATCTCCCCAAATGGCTCATTATTTTGTGTTCATTTGTCATTTGCTACTGAAAAATTCTTCAGCTAGTAGAACTGTGGTAATATCTTGACTCTATGGGTCTAAATTATTAGGCATTTTTCCCATTGGCAAAGAATGGGAAAAAAGCAAAATAAACCAATCCTTATGACATCAAATAATTGTGGTCCAGTCCTGGTTTGCAGATATTCTTTCCTAATGTATTCTGAGCTTTTCTTGCCATCTGTGGATAGAATGCTTTGAGATGAGCTGGGATATCAGAACTGGATTGGAACTTCATTGCATCACTGTGACAGGATGGGGGGGGGGGGGGGGGGGGGGAGGGAGAAATCTAAAAAGAAAAAGCTTCTATTCACCAGTCCATACACATCAACATATTGAGGAGGGTGTTGTAAATATTTGTTAACAGAGTATGTGATGCAGAGCAAGTTAAAAAAATAAATATGGATGCATATTCATTTTGTTACATGAATACATTTTTTATGTATGTAAATTCATATTTACACACATAAAATCAGTTGTATGTATGTACACAAATGTGTGCATGCATAAAAACAAATTTTAGGCATGTAAGTAATAAAACTAAACTAAAAAAATATTTTTAAAAGAAGGGGGCAGATCAGGCTGTCGACACAGGCTGTGTAGACTTTTTTTTAATATAATCTTTTTATTTCACAAATATTATACAGTATTGAAATAAAGCAGCAACATGAAACAAAGTTCACAAATGCCAACAAAACACAATAGTTATACCCTCTCCACTCTCTTCGTGAGTCCCAGCCCTCCTCCCAACCCTCCCCCCTACAACACTGTAGCACAGGAGGAATAATAATGCAAAAGAAAGAAAATACCTCATCATGAAGAGAAATAAACATACTCAGATAACATAACCAAATAATGTATTACAAAGCTTCTCACAAATAACCACAAAGATCATTACTCTGGGCCTTTAAAGACCACTTAACAAGGAATGTTATCATTGCTCCAGCAAGTAAGTATAAGTCCAGCAGAGACAATCTCCAAGAATCAAAGTTTGGAGTCATAGTGTCCAACCATTTTACCATCAGAAACTTAAGAGCTAAATGGCAACCTTTAAACAAGAATAGCTTGTCAGCCTTTTTGATAACAGACAGGGTCAATCACCAAAATGCATTATGGCGTTATCGCTGGTGTTAACGCCATAACACATGCAGTATTTATCAGAACATTCATGCAAATGTTTCAAATTTATTCAAAGGGGTGGGATTTGGGAGGGGTTTGGGTGGGTTCAATGAAAAAGAGGGGTATCATTGCGTGCTTTTAACACAAGAAATAACTACCCCTTTTTTTCCTGGTGTTAAGCTGTATGAAATGCCTGAAACAGCCAAAACAAAATTCATGATAAATATTGCAAATTCCATTTCGGGCATTTTGAGTGAGAGAGAAAGAGAGAGAGAGGTAGAGAGAGATACTGTAGGGTGGCACACATAGTAGTCAACTATTTATACTGCTATAGGAGGGCAGACTAGTAACTTGAGGTGAGGGTTTGGTGGTGGTCTAAGGTTTTAGGGCCAGCTTTACATGTAGAGTGAGACATACGAACAGCACAGTAAGCTTTGGGGAAGATTTGATTTGATTTGGAGTGAGGAAAGTCACACAAAGATACGATTTCTACAATGTTCTCTCACCCTAGCTTGATGGTCTCTCTACCAGGTTTCAATCAAGCTAGGGCGAGAGAACATTGAATTAATCTCATCTTAATTTGACTTTCCTCACTCCAAATCACATTAAATCTTCACTGAGGTGTACTATGCTGTTTGTACATCTTACTCTGCATGTAAAGGGCCCCAAAACCCTAGATCACCACCAAAACCTCACCTCGAGTTACTAGCTGGCCCTCTTACAGCAGTATAAATAGTTGACTACTATGTATGCAACCCTAGAATCTCTCTCTCTCTCTCTCTCAGCACTTTGAAAGTATTGTGGGGTGTGAAACCTTTAATGCACATTGCATTAAACTACCTATGCAAAGTGTGTGGTAATTCTAAAATTATCATAGTCATGCCCCTTTTCCTTATCATGGGTGTTACCATGTGAAAATTATAGCATTTTGATGAATCTAAGGAAGAGTTTGAGAAATCCTAACCTAATAGACAAAACGCAGCTGACCATGAAAATGTTCTACAATTGCCACATACTGGAAATCAACACTTTCAATTGCCTAATGGGATAATCAGGTGCATGATATAGCAGTGCTAGAAAAACTCACTTCAGTAATGCAGAAGAAGACCAGTATGTACAAGAAGACATGAGAGCCTTATTGGAAATATAAGGAAAAGTCCACAAGCATTTGATGTTGTTGTTTGGAGTGCTGGTTTGAAAGAGAGATAAGGGGGGAAGTTATGGTATTCTGAGCATGTATATGGCTGATGTACATGATTCATACAATTGTTGATGACACTGAACATGTTTTGAGTGTTGTACTATTATGTAGTTTTATGTCTTATAAATAGAAAACAAAATCCCCAAAAACCAAATGAAATAGATATACTTTTTCCCATGCACATCCTAAGAACTGAATTATTGACCAATTGCAAGTAAACAAATACAACCAAGTATGATAATTTTTCTATCTATGAAATGGACTGTTAACAGATTCCAAAGAAGTACATTTTAACCACTGTTATGGCGGGCCAACGCTACTTCCCTCTGATGCAATACGCCATAATCCAATGTGGCAGGATGCTGCCAGCTTTGCACACGGTAGGACACCACCTGGCCCATCCAGGCATGCTCCTCCTTAGGCACGCACACACCCAATGTTACTCCGCTTAAAGGGCACATGATGGGAAAAGCCCCATGGTGCCTGCTGATGACCTCACACGTCAAGCCCTATAAAGGGCTTCTTCTGTCCTTCCCTCTTTCCCTCAGCAACAGGTCTAGCTACTTTTTGTAGAGCGTGTTGCTTCCAGCATTCCTATCTTCAGTCCTTGTTCCAACCTTGTCTTCAGTCTTTGCTCCAGCCTTGTGTACAGTCTTTGTCCCAGCATTGTCTTCAGTCCTCATCCAGTTGTCTTCACTTTGTCCTCTATCTTCATTTAAGTCTGTTCCATCCTTGTTGCCCGCTTGTTCTCATCCTTGCCTGCCTGCCCTTCCTATCCATCCCTCTTTTCCTCCCTCAGACGGATCTCAGGTTTTGACCTTGGCCTAGATCTCGGATTCAACTGACCTCTGCCTACCTCTGGCCATTGCCTGGACCTTGGATGTGCCTGACTGTTGCCTACAACCCTAACTAACCACAGACATTCTCTTATACTATCATCAGAGACCCCACCTAAATTCTGCTGGCCTTGGCACCCAAAGGCTCAATTCAAGAGGAATTTAGGCTGGTATAGGTGAAGGTCCTGACTGGTCTCTGCTTCGTCTGATCCACCTGCCAAAAGTGGGAACCTGCAGGGCTCCTCCCTGCATGTAGAGTCAATCCTGTCTCAGCCCAAGGGTCCACAAACACAACAATTGACATAAAGGAAACCTTAGTTTTGTTCAAGTGGTAACGGTTCCCTTAGTATTTTTCATTTCCATTCCTGCATGGTAAAATCTCCACAGAACTCGCTTATTTAGTAGAGAATTTAATAATAAAACAACATAAATTTACTGCACATGGTTTCCTGCTACCTTTAAGAAAAAGGGAGCAGGGAAGCTTTGACTGCTGCGTTGAAAAGGATTACCAGAATATTCCTATCATTAGGGTCAGAGTGAACCAGACCTGTTTTTTTTTGTCCTGTTCCATCTATCTATAATTATACAGTAATGCTTTTCATAGTGAGATTGGAAGTACAAGTGCATAGATGAAATGTTGCAAAACCAGGCCTGGCTCCAACAGTTCCTGATGACCTGAAGCCAGCTGGTTGTTTGACATAGTAGCATATTAGCAAAGTAAATGGTGGCATACAAAGACCAAAATGGTCCATCCAGTCTGGCCGGCAAATAGTTTAGGATAATAGCAACCGCCGCTGTGGTCAGACTACTCCCAATCCTTCTATTATAAATAGTTGCAACTGTTGCTCCACGTAGGCTACCCCTAAGTAAAGTGTAGCTTCATTTCCATTCTCTAGCCAGCAGGGATCCTCTGTGTTTGTCCCAATCCCTTTTGAATTCCACTACCATTCTTGTCTTCACCACCTCTTCAGGAGGGCAATCCATGCATCACCACCCTTTCCATGAAATATTTCCTGACATTGTTCATGAGTCTTCCCCTTTGGAGTTTCATATTATGACCCCTAGTTTTACAATTTCCATTCCATCAGAAAAGATTTGATTTTTGTGCATCATTAATTTCTTTCAGATATTTGAAAGTCTGAATTATATCACCCCCGCCTCTTCTCTCCTCCAGGATATACATAATAAGGTCTTTCAGTCTCAATTCATATGTCTTTCTGTAAAGACCCCACACCATTTTGGTTGCCTTTCTTTGGTCCACTTCCATTCTTTCCTTATTCTTTTTGAGATAAGGTCTCCAGAACTAAACACTATATTACAGGTAAGACCTCTCCAAGGATCTATGAAGGGACATTATCACCTTCTTTAATCTGTTGGTTATGCCTTTTTCAGTGCAGCCCAGCATCCCTCTAGCCTTAACCATCACCTTATCACATTTCTTTGCCAACTTCAGATCATCAGACACTATCACCCTGAAGTTTCTTTCCCATGTTGTGCAAATAAATCTTTCTCCCCTCCATCACATAGAACTACTTTGGATTATGCTACCCTAAATGCATGACTCTGCACTTCTTGTCACTGAATCCCAACTGACAAACCTTCAACCATTTCTTGAGCTTTCTTAGGTCATTTATCATTGTCTCTACTCCTTCATGTATGTCCTTTCATGATACATCATATTGTGCATTTCCAATTTCTGTTGAAACAAGGTTGAGTAAGAGAAGGATAGGAGGAAATAGTTTAGACTTAGATTCCCTAATGCAGTGATTCTCAATCTACTCCTCGGTTTCCACTCATCCAGTTTGTTTTTCAGCATATCCACAATGGCTATGTATGAGAAAGATTTGCTTGCAAGAATCAGAGCATGCAGATCTATCTCATGCATTTTCATAGTGGATATCCTGACAACTAAACTGGTTGAGTGTGTCCTGAAGATTGGGTTGAGAACCATAGTCCTAATGTAACATCCTTGTCAAACCTGTGCCGAAGTTTTTGGATAATTCTTAAGTTACTCCTGTGCTTTTGGGATGAACCAGAAGATGGATGCATACAGTCAAGTCTGAAGCTTCATTCAGGAGTCCTAGGCAGGGTTATCACAAACCTGAAGCATTCTGGGCTTCTTGGTACTTAACCTAACTGCATAAGTTATAGTAAGAAAATATTGTCCATTCATATATTATTAACAGAGCCTGCTAACTTACTTAAACTGTTAACAGAAGCTTAGACTCTTCTATTGTAAGTAGCAGGGATGGAAGAGACTTGACTGGAACTCTGTAGCCAGTATTAGAGCTTTCAATGCTGGTGAACCAAATCAGTTGGGGGTGAGAAGAAAGATAAAGTTGTTTATCCTGGGGTCACCATGCATCTTTCTGGAGGGATAGCTTTGAGCTTAATAGATTTTATCACAGTTGCAGAGCTCTTGAGCAATGACCCCGAGTCACCTCTGCTGGTCTAGTGCTAGAAAGAACAAGTTTTGAAGTAATTTACTTGGGTGAATAGTGATTTATCCAGGTAAACTGGCTGTCCGAAAGTCATTCCTACTTAATTCTGCTAAATTATAAGTAGAATTCCATAATAGGCATATATTGAGCCAGATTGCCAGGAGGCATAACATTATGGTTTTGTCACCATGATCCTCCAGACAATCACTAGCCATTTACCCCATCTTCAGGTCCACCATCACTCCTGCCACACCAGGTCTCTATTTCAAAAAAGCATCAGCTATATGTTGTACAGCCATACAACAAAATAGCTCTAACTTCAGAGCTGGCTAATGCCGTTTTGAAATAGAGATCCGATGGGGGCAGGAGCCACTGGGGATCATCCCTACCCTTTGGATCCGTGGCTATGGGGGAAGTGGCTATGGGGGAAGAGGGAGACCACAATGTGCAAGCTGTAGAGGCTTTGTTAGATGCTGAATTTAAAAAATAAAATAAAATTGTGTTTGTTTTTCTTTTGTTTTGTTTTCAAAACAAATGAAATGAAATGGGAATGTTCAATAAAATGTGTTTCAAATTAAAGCATATTCCTAGAAAATAAAGATTATAGATTGTAATTTGAAATACATGGAGTATATTTACCTAGCAGTGGTTAGGTATCTATCATGAAGTAAACACTTTAGCCATGCAAGTATTATCCCCCAATAATGCAAGTATAGTAAAGCCTATTATCAGGCAATACAATGTAAATAAAATACCACTGCTTACTGAAAAATTGCAATTATTTTCTGGAAAGTTAGCTACAACTCTGAGTTGCAGCTAACTTTTCCTAGGAGCATTGAGATGCTATTGCACATCCTGATAACCCCAGGGCCATTCCTTAAAGAGCCCCAGTGACCCGAATAACTGCCCACAGTACAGGCCAAATTTAGGGGGGTCTCTCGTAAGCCCCTGTTCCATATCTCCTCCCCTACCACCCAATGAGGCAGACACATTTTTAAAAAATGTAAATTGTAAAATTTAGAGGTTTGGAGCCAGGCCTGGTCCCCGCCTCAAACCCCCTCCCCTTTGTTAACAACCCCTTCTCCTGGAGCTTGCCTACCTCTCAACTAGCTGATCCTTACTGGAATAGCCCTGGTAGTTCAGTGAAGACCCAGAGCACCTCCTACAGCTCTGGGCTTGGCACCATCATTTTTCAAAATGGTGCCATCTACCCTTGATCATACATTACCCCATCAGAGTATTATGTTTGCTGCTTGGTGGTCGGTCCCACGAGCAGATTCACTTACACTTACCCTGATGGCCACAGCAGCAAACCACAGCTGGGACACTGCCAAAATCAAGGCCACACTTGCGTACCATGAAATGCCACCATCATGACTCTTTTGCTGTGGGAATTCCCCTAGCGGGTGCATTCTAATGATATCATGAGGTAGGTATTTAAACCCAGTTGAGACTCTTCTTCCTTGCCTCAGCATTGGCCTTCCTGTTTCAGTAGAGCCTTACCTTGTACAGCCTTACCTCTTGCAGCCTGCCTTCCAGTCTTGCCTCATCTAGACTGATTTCTAGCCTTGCCTCGTCCAAGCTTTCCCTCCAGGCTCACCTTGTCTAAGCCTTGCCTTCAGCTCTGCCCTGTCTCTGTCTCCTTGTCTTGGCTGTTTGACTTACCTATATCTTCAAAATCTTGCCGTGCCTTGTCTCTTGGTCTTGTCCTTTCTGTTCCCCTGTGTCTTGTCTGTTATGGCCGGTCTTTTCGGTTTTAACCTTAGCCTTGGACTTAGATGTATTCCTTGCTTGCTGCCTGGACCTGACCCTAGCCTTGAAATTGGACTATTTTTATTTATTTATTTATTTAAACTCTTTTCTATACCGTCGTTAAGCTAGAAGCCGTCACAACGGTTAATATTAAGCACTTAAAATAATGTTGTTTAACTGTTATTTTAACATCTAGACAGGTGCTTGTAAGGTACGGTACAGAGTTTCATAATAGCTATAAGATGCTAGTGAGGTTGTGTGTTTAGGTTTATCAGGTCGGTTCAAAATTATTAATAATTTACATGTTATCTGTTACTGCTTAAAAGTAAAAACACTCATTATGAGTAGGGGTGTTGTGTCAAAGCACAAACTCATTGCTTTCTACAATTCTTTGGATTCTAATCTCCATTCTCTTTGTGGTATGCTTGTTTAAATTGCCATGTTTTTAGGCTCTATTTGAATAGTTTGATGTCTTTTTGCAGTCTGATTTCTGATGGCATGGTGTTCCATAATGTAGGCCCTGCTAATGATAGGGCTCTACCCCTTACTTGAGTTAGTCGTGCAGTTTTAACGGAGGGAATAGTTAGTAATGCCTTGCTTGCGGATCTCAGGTTCCTGTTGGGGACGTGTACGTTCAGTGCAGTGTTTAGCCATTCTGTCTTTTCGATATGGATTAATTTATGTATGGTACATAGTGATTTGTATTTATTCTCTGTTCAATGGGTAGCCAGTGTAGTTCAATTAGGGTGTCAGTGATATGGTCCCATCTACTTTTTCCAGTCAGAATTCTCGCCGCTGTGTTTTGCAGTATCTGGAGTGGTCTAATTGTTGTGTATGGTAAACCCAGGAGTAGGGCATTATAATAGTCAGTGCTTGCACTGACTATTATAATGCCCGATCGGAAATTGTTTGTTGTTAGCATGGGTTTTAATGCACCGATCGGAAATTGTTTGTTGTTAGCATGGGTTTTAATCTCCTAAGAGTCATAAGTTTGTTGTAACCTTCTCTTATTTTGAAAGATATATGTTGTTTCATATTCAGTTCAGTGTCAATTATCACTCCTAGGTTGCGTACATTTTCAGCTAGTTCAATCTTTTGCCTTGTCTGCTGCCAGCCCCAACTCTTGGACTGCTTCTGGATCCTGTTTAGCTCCCTGAATCTTCTAAGTTCTGCCAGCCTCCAGAACCCAAGGGCCCAATCTGTGGGGGAGGTGGGAGGCTTAGGTGAAGCCTTAGCCTGGTCGGTACCAAAGCATGTTCTTCAGGTATTGGCATAGGCCTCTTGGGGCCTGCCCACGAGCTGGCAGCACAAGTGATGCCAGCTCGTGATCTTAAATTCCCAAAATGACCTAGAACACAGAAGGCTGCTGTCCATGGAATAACGTCGGAATTATGTTTGTAAAGCACAATAAAATATTCTGTCAAAAAGAGTGGATATATATGCACTTCCATTAGTGGTGCATAACAGTGGCGCCCGGTTGCCAACATTTCAGTTATGCATCTTGGCCTTAAAAGCCTTAATCAGCCAGAATATTATCCTTACTGGATTTCCTTACTGGTAGTGACCTTTTTTAATAAGGTAAACATGTGTATACATCCTCTTCTACTAAGTTATACTGCACATCTCTACACCATATTTCATCTTATATTTGAAAAATTGTATATTGAGCATTATCATGCAAACATTTGTACATTATTGTAAATGACGTATGGGTTTTTTTCTCCAATAATCCTAATAAAAGTTTGAAAGTGCTATTATTATAAATACTTTCACTCTGGATAAGGGTATTTAATATATAGCTTTGTAACTGCATGTATGCAAATCCATCCTTTCCAGAAAGGTGTAAATGTTCAATACAATATTCCACTGAATGCATTTCTCCTGTAAGTTTATTAATAAAGGGCTGAATACTACCAAACCTTGTGTCTTTAAAGTTTGAAAAATGTTATACATATTCCCTAGTTTGAAATCTGGTTCCCTATGAAAGGGAGAAGGTAAGATTTTTCCCATGGTAATTTAAAAAAGATTCATATATATTCTCCACCCTCGCCTAACTGGTAAGTCTTGGACTTTAAAAAGTATATTGGCAAACTGTCTGATTTGACATGTAAGACATATGATAAACTTAAAGGAGCCGCAAAACTCTCCTCTGCTTTATAGACAAAAGTATTGGGATGCCCCATTAGCCATTCTTTCCGTATTCCCAAAATACAGGCAATGTTATACAGCCCGATATTAGAAAACGTTACTCCTCCCTCCGTTTTAGGGAACATTATTTTAGCAATTGGCAGGAGTGCTTTTTGGGATCCCCAAAAGAAATTAGACCAGATTTTATTAATTATTATTATTACTTTTTGAGCAGCATAAAGGGGACTATTTGTAAGACATACAGGGGTAGATTTTAAAAGGAGTGCACGCAGCGTACATGTGCGAGCGCTACCAGGCGCACGCACATATACACCCGATTTTATAACTTGCGCGTGCAAGTTATAAAATCAGGGGTCGGCACACAGGGGGGGTGCACAATTGTGAACCTTGTGTGCGCCGAGCTGCGCTGCCTTCCCCAGTTCCCTCCCAGGCCGCTCCGAAATTGGAGTGGCCTGGAAGGGAACTTCCCTTCCCCCTAACCTGACCTTCCCACCCCTTCCCCTAACCTTTCCTCCCCCTAGCCCTACTCTAACCCCCCCAAAACTTTTATTTTACCTTTTGCGCACGCCGGCAGCCTGTTGGCACACGATCCTCCGACACAGTGGCAATGGCCGCTCTGTTGGAGACCTCTGGCCCCACCCCACCCCCAGACCACCCCTTATGTAAAGCCCTGGGACTTACACTCACCCCGGGGCTTTACACCCATCACTGGGCCTTTTTAAAATAGGCCCGGCGCACATAACCCTTTAAAATCCGGCCCATAGAATTTCTGGAATAAGTATCATATTCATCAAAGCTATTCATCCCGATGAGGAGAGCGGAAACTGCATCCAACTGTTCAATTTTTCCCTAAATTCTGTTATTATAAGGGGAATATTATATTGATACCATTCTTTAGGTTTATTATGAACCCATATCCCTAAGTAATTGATAGTGTTGTCTTCCCATTGTAATGGAAAGTCTTCCCAATTTCCTTTTAATTGCCCTCCTATATCCAGTGATTCTGATTTGCTAAAATGTAACTTCAAGCCTAAAAAACTACCAAATTTTAAAATATATGTTATTGAAATTGGCAGAGTGGACTTTGATTACGTGATTACCATTATAATATCATCAGCGAATAACATTGATTGTAATTCCTGACTGCCTATTATTTTTATTCCTATAATTTCCTGTTCTTGATTTTTGTTTAATAATCAATGCTTCCAATGTAAGAATAAAGAGCAAAAGAAACAGCAGGCAACCTTGTCTGGTGCCTTGGCCTAGCACAGATAAATCTGAACAAGAGCCATTGGTACAAATTTGTGCTTTTGGGTCATTTATAAATAATTTTGATTGCCTCAGTAATAAACCCAGAGAAGCCAAATTTTTCCAGGACATAATACAGAAAATCCTATGACACCCTGTCAAAGGCTTTCTCTGTTTCAAAACTTACTACTAATGAGTCCTAAACTGAACATCATCTAAAAATACCTAATGCCATTAGTAGGCATCTTATATTTGCCAACAATTTCCTCCCAAAGACAAAGCTTGCTTACTCAGGAGAAATTCAGTTTGGGATGATGAATTTGAGCTGATGTGCAATATGTTTGGCATACATTTTTACATCTTGATTTAACAACAAAATCAGCCTATATGATGCAGCTATTTCTCATGTTTGTCTGGTTTTGACAGCACTGTTATTGCTGCTATTTTCATAGTTTCTGATAATTGTTTATTGGTAATCATTTATTCAAAAAGTTATCTTAAGGGATTTGCTATCTGTTTGATTAAAGGTTTGTAATAAGTAGTTGGAAGTCCATCTGGGCCTGGTGATTTATAATTTTATAATTCCCAAATGACTTGTGTAATATCCTGGACAATTACTTGCCTTTTCAATTTTCCTAGTATTTTTTCAAATATTTCTTATACTTTATTATTTGAAAAGAATTGTTCTCAATTTTCCACATTGCTAGTTTCGGCTGTGTAATGCTTGGAATAAAGTTGTTTAAATTCTTTCCCAGTACCCTCTACTTAAGTTACCCAATCACCTTGTTCATTTTTAAATTTAGATGCTAATTGCGTTTTTGCCAAGTTAGCTAATATTTGGCCAGGCTTATTGCCATATTGGAACAATTTATTTTTGAATGAAAACAATGAGTTAATCACTCTTTTATGCAGGAAATCATTTAATAACTTTATGCAGCCCAAAATGTCATTTTCCACTCATCTATATACATGATGTTCATCTGTCTTTTATAATGTTCAAGCTGTTTTTCTAAATTTTGGGCTGGATTTTCAAAAGGTTATGAGCGTAAATCTAGAGGATTTACACGTGTAACCAGCCTTACGCACACCAGGCCTATTTTAGAAAGGCCCAGTGACGCATGCAAGTTCCGGGGCTTTACTAAAGGGGAGTTCTAGAGGTGGGGTAGGGGTGGGGCCAGAGGCCTCCGACAGAGCAGCCATTGCCACTGTGTCGGAGGATCGCGTGCCAGCAGACTGCCGGCGCGTGCAACTTGCACCTGACCAGAGGCAGGCACAAAAGGTAAGATACAAATTTTGGTGGGGATTAGAGTAGGGCTAGGGGCGGGAAAGGTTAGGGGAAAGGGTGGGAAGGTCAGGTTAGGGGGAACGGGGGAAGGCAGTGTGGCTCAGCGCGTGCAAAGGGGTGCACAATTGTGCACCCCCATGTGTGCGCCGACCCTTGATTTTATAAGTTGCGCGTGCCTGCACGCGCAAGTTATAAAATTGGGTGTACATGTGCATGCGCCGGGTAGCGCATGCACCTTTTTAAAATCTACTCCCTAATATGTTCTTATTTAACTTCTTTTTTTAGCCACTACATAGCTAATAATTTCTCCTTAGAGAACTGTCTTGGACGTTTCACAGTATAAAATTGGATCCTCTCTATGTTGTGCATTGTAATTTCAAATTGTTTCCATTTTTTTTCCGAAAATAACTTGAATTGCAAATCTCTATTTAACCACCCTGGCATCTTCCAATCATTAAATTTATTTCTTCTCATCTTTTTCGTAAAAGTACATTGCACTGGACAATGGTCTGAAATTACAAGAGCCCCAATGGAATTAAATAATTCCTCAGAAGTTAAGACATAGTCTTGTCTAGAATTTGAAGGATGAGCTCTTGCATAATGAGTGTAATCTCACTCCGATGGGTGAAACACTCTCCAAATATCTATTATACTCAGTCTGCTATATAAAAATGGTACTCCTTTATATCTCCCTATTAACCACAGTTTAGCTTCTGTGTTTTTATCCAGGGTTGGATACACAGTTTAAATGTCCTCCTAATATTAATGGTTCAGGGCCTAGTTCAGTGATTTGGGTCACCAAATTAACAAAACAACTATGATCATATTGGTTCAGGGCATATACTGTTACGATTCCTCCTGTAGCTGTGCCACAGGAGGCCTCTCACCTTTCTCCGGAGGCTGCTCCGAAGCCAGGGCCTTGCCTGAGCAATTGTCCAGATCCTGCTCCACGGCCTGGGAGGCCTTCGGTGGTGTTCGAGGCCTGCTCCACTGCAGCCTAGACATTCTGGTTTGGGCCATGCCCTTCTCCCCAGGGGCGGGCCCGTGGCTTCTCTCCAGTCTTATAGGGCCAGCGAGGGGCAGCCCATCTGGACTCCTCCCAGGGAGTTGCCTGCATACAGCAGTATAAAAGGATCTTCACTTCAGTTCCTTTTTGCCTTCGGATTGGATGTCATGCTTGTCCAGGTTCTCCTGTGCCGATCCAGGTTTCCACTGGTTTCTTTTATTATGATGGCTCCATGTCCTGTGTCTGCTTGTTCCTGATGTTTCAAGGTTCCGTTCCTGCTTCAGTTGTTCCTGTTCCTGAGTTTTCTGAGTCTTCTGATCCTCCAGCACTGCAAGTCTGCCAGATGATTTCCTGAGGGTAAATCCAAGAGGTCAGTTTCTGTTCCCGTCATTGGAATCTTATCAGGCTGGGTTCCTTTCCTGTGCTGGTCCCGCTCCCGCAGATGTAGGACAGGATGGTCCATGACCAGCCCCATGGGTGGGCTGTGTAGGGCGCCCTGAGGGACAGTGCCAATGTCTAATCCTCCCAAGTCCTCATCCTGACCTAAGCCTTTGTCTACAGTACCTTGTTTCAGAGACTACATCTACAGTACCTTGTTTCAGAGTCTACGTCTACAGTACCTTGTTTCAGAGTCTACGTCTACAGTGCCTTGTTTTGGAGCCTTCTATGTTTTAAGACCTTTGTCTGCCCTCATCTTCTGTCCGGCCTGCCGCTTATTGTCGTTACCCAGCGGCAGGTCTGAAAGGACTTGGAATGGTCAGAGGACTGTTCATTGACCAACACTATGTTGCTGGTCATCCTGAGGAGGTCAGGTTCGGTTGAGGGTCGGATCTTCAGTTCTTGTCTTCTATCTTGTCCCGCTCCTGGCTACCCATACTCGCACCAGCTTACCTCCTACGGTGTGGCTTGGGGCTCCTCCCTGAGTCGCACTGTGGCCCAAGGGCTCACAACACCTGCTTTAGAGGCGACCGCGCTCCTCGCGCTCGTAACATATACAGTTGCTAAAATAACAAATTTCCCAAATAACTGACCTTTATCAAAATAAATCATCCCTCCACATCAGCTATATCATTTTCCATTACAAAAGCAATATTTTACTGTAATAATATGGCTACTCCAATTTGTTTGAAAGAACCAGAGGAATAAAATACCTGATTATTCCAGCATTTTTGCTTTTTATGCTCTTCATCTTTCCTATGAGTCTCCTGTAAAAGTATGACATTACTTTTCAATCTATTTACATGGGAGAGCACTTTCTCACTTTTAATGAGGGGTGCCCAAACCAGCTACATTCCAAGAAATTAAATTAACTTGCAGTCCCATTTAATCTTATCAGTCCTTGCATATTCCGTACAACAAAGCTTTTTTTTTTGTCTTGCTCTGTCCCACCCTACACAGCAAGATTACTGATCTCTGTTGAACCGCCCCTGATTGAGACTTCTTAGTGGATTACCAAATATAACCCCATGAGCCACATCCAGACCCCAGTTACTATTATCCTGGCCCCAACTTAAAAACAATGATAACATCCTCTTACCCTTTTCTCTCCCTATTCCCCACCATTCCCACCAAAACATATCACACTACTTTCCTCAGAGAGTGCGAAGCATGGTAACATGTATATGGGTGCCTAATGAAAAACTATAATTAGATTTTAGTGTTCATCTCTCTCGTAACTCTGTGTAATACATTGTTCTGTTCTGATATACCTGTCTCTTTGTAGCTCTGTTATGTGGAAGTTTTATTCACTGGCGCTAATGTTCAAATACAATTTAATGATCTCCTCCAAAGCCTGTGAATACATCAATAATTGTTCTTTATAGCTGACCAGGATTATGAGAAGAACCTTTTGGGTATATGTTCAAGAGCAACACTACATAATCTCAAATAGCCAAAATAACTGAGCAGAGATATTATTCTGCAGGTCTACGATGACAGAGCTGTTTGACGTCTAAAGATTATCATTATGCAGTTGTAAATAGTTCTCATTAGTTTCCTGTATTATTATATACCAAGTGAGCACTATCTGTGCAGGAACCTTTCAGATGTAATGGAGAACACTATCATTGCTCACTGTGGACTTTTATTTTTCTTGCATGGCAATCTCCTCTGCTTTATATAACCTTCTCTTAAATATGAGACGAGGGGCAAACTTTAAACAAGAACTAGCTTTAAACAAGCACTAAGTAATCAAACTAAACTTATGGTGTTGTGTTTGATCCTCCATTCCTTCCAGCCACCAATTTGCCTTTGAACAAACGTTAATTATGGCTAAAATCACCAACACCAGATATTCTCCTATCAGTTATGTCTTCACTGTTTATTATAAACAGCTCTATCAGAAAACAGTCAAGCTAAATTGAAACAGATTATGGAAGTGTGTCAATGAATTTCTTAGCTGCCTCTGCTTTATCGAATACTTGTGCCGCTCTTGCATGCCAGATCCGAAGATGCACTGAGAATTGCAATGTAAATTTTACATATTTTGTACCAAAGGACTGGACAGGGATTAAATGACTTGGGGCCGATGCAATACAGTGCGCTCAGCTGAACGCACTGTTTAATCCGCAGTTGGACATGGGTTGTGGAAGTGTTACCTAATCCCCTTATACGTTTAAACAGCCGTGCGGGCATATATTATGTATGCACGTGTGCTGGCTTACGCTGATGGACAAGGCCATTTTATAACATATGAGCATTTATGCACGTCTGCTATAAAATGGGCAGTGCGCGCAATTTTATATGGATGCAAGCGTGTGTCCACAAATTCCGCCTCTACCGCGTTAAGTGGAAGGATTTTACTAGGCATGCATGTTGAAGCAAATACCCATTTCCCCAGTTCATTCCTAGTTCATTTTGGTAAAGGATAGGACTTCCTAACCACGCTAGCTAGATAGCCTCCCTTTTATCCTATTAGCTCCAAACCTTCAAACTTCACAGACTAGCCCTGTCTTTTTAATTTTAAAACTTATGCGCTATCCATAACATAATTAAAGTTAGACAGTAGGGAATCCCGGCTAGTGCACGTAAATACTTATGCACAGACTTTGTGTTACAGACCCAGACTACCCATGCCTCGCCCACACCTTGCCCTGATACTGCCCTTGCCCTGTCCCTTTTTTGCCTTTTTGCTTTGTGCATGTACCAGGAGATACGCATGTACTCAGGTACTTCTTATAAGCTTCACGGCACGTGCTGGCCCAAGACACGCACGTATATCATGGCTTTGGTGTGCATAGGGCTTTTAAAATTGACCTTTAAATCAGCTTGATTAATAGCAGTTTATGGACTTCTCCTTCAAGAACTTTTCTAAACCTTTCTAAAACCTAGCTACATTAACTGTCCTTACCACATCCTCTGGCAATGAATTCCTGTGCTTAATTGTGCATTGAGTGAAAAAGAATTTTCTCCAATTTGTTTTAAATGTACTACTTGCTAACTTCATGGAGTGCTCCCTAGTCCTTCTTTTATCTGAAAGAGCAAATAACTGATTCACATTTGTAGTCTTCTCATGATTTAATAGACCTCTATCATATCCACAGCTGTCTCTTTTCCAAGCTGAATAGCCCTAACCTCTTAAGCCTTTCCTCATAGGGGAACCATTCCAACCCCTTTATCATTTTGGTCATCCTACTCTGTACCTTCTCCACTGCAACTATGTCTTTTTTGAGGTGAGTGACCAGAATTGCACACAGTATTGAAATCATGGTCTCACCATGGAGCAATATAGAGGCATTATGACATTCTCCATTTTGTTCACCATTCCCTTCCTAATACTTCCTGTTAGAACCCACAGATATTAACTCAGATCTAAATGCTGTTCACAGATACCTTCCACACTAGAAAATGGAAGAATCTCCTCATAACCTATAGTGGTCTCTCTATGCCAATTATCCAGTAGTATAAATCAGCATAATATTTGGTGGTAGGATGGTTTACATTTTAACACTTTTCCAGCTCTGGGAAAAAGGCAAAAATAACCCTAAAGTTCCCCTTGGATCTTTCCACATTAAGGACCGCACTACATATGTGCAATACCCCCTCCCCCCCCACTACATATGTGCAATGCCCCCCCTCCCCCCTTCCAATGGAAATTCTCATTACCAGTATGGCTTTGTGTACTCTAATTAAATAGTGTAGTGTAGGTTAGTAAGCAGTGGAAGGCACCATTCTGTGCAGCTCCTCCCTTTGTGGGAGCTGGAATTGTCACCCCCTTTGAGCTGATGTATAAGCAGCTCTCTTCAGAGAGCTCTGGAGGCAGTAGAGTTGAGTTTGGCGGTTTGGAGGAAATTGGAGATTTTTTTCCCTTTGCTCCATCTTACCTGTGGTCCTTAGGCTGGGTGAGGGCCTCCACTCCTCTATCCCACTCTTTATGTGCAAAATGGTTTTCCTAGGTTGTTTTTGTGATTTTGTAGATTTTTATTTGTAAGAAGTCTGTGAAATCCTAGGGTATTTGCTCAGAGAGAGGTCTTGGGGAAAACTCTTCTTGGGGGGCCATGGATAGCGAAAACTTGCCCTGCTGTGACTTGTTCAGGAATCATAGGATGGTGGGGACCTTCTGCAGTAGCTTCTGGTGTTTTTGAATCAGTTTTTTGGCAAAGGACCTTTTGGTTAGAAGAACTGGGAGGAAGAGTTTTCCTGTCTCTCCTCCTGCCCTTTAGGAAGAACATCAAGAGCTGCATGTTCCAAGTGGATAGCTCCCATCGTGGGATTCGAGAAAAGTCTAAATAGATTAAGGAAAAAGAGAGAGAACTAACTGTGAGCAAGATCGCCAACAAGTTACACCTAAGGACTCCCTATTGGAGTCGTCACCTCCTGGGGAGAGAGGAGTTGGACTTTCTGTGCATAGACTGTGTGTGACCCTTTCTACTAGCATGGAGGGGTTTTTCCTGATCTGACAAAGGATACCCTGGCCACATGGGAACCTCACTTAGCTAAACCCTGGAGGGTGAGTGTCCTGTCCTGGTATGTGAAACCCATGCACAGAGCGTGAAGAGAGATTGCCAGACAGAAAAGATCATCTGTGGTGTTGAGGTTTCTGTTATTAGTGCCATTTTTTCATCTGATTACCCATCAGACACTAAACCAAAGCCTCCCGCATGATTATTGGCACTTACTGCATCTACAGTAGGAAAATTCTGTGTACCTCTCCAGGGAAAAGAGTACCCTAATACTCCTGTCACTCTGGGCCCTGAAAGAGACTGTCTTTCCACCCACCAAATAAGGACTCAGGTCCTGGAGAAAGAGACTTGGATGCAAGCTAGCCTGAGCGACCCAGCCCCAAGAGGGACAACAAATTATTTTATGGTCCCATCGATGTTCAGTCAGCACCTGGGGATGGGGTTACATATGCAATATATATATATATATATATATATATATATATATATATATATATATATACACGGAAAACTTTCAAATGTATATATTCCTTTCACAGTTTGGTGGATGTACCATCTGGAAAGCTGGTGCGATTGGCAGAATCACATGAGTGGTCATTTTGTGTGGCAGGTATGTGTTTCTCCAATGACCTCCTGGATGAATTTAAAGCTGAGCCTTCAGAAGTCAAATTTCATAAATTGTTAAAAACATATTTATTTGTTCAGGGCTTTGGAGATTGACCAGCAAAAAGATTTAATTAACAGATATGAGATCTTTTAGATTCTGGTTTTTGCAAATAGTTAGTGTGAAGTAAATGATAGCACATAGCAAGGAAAGAAGTGTGAAGCCAATTAGTGATGCTGTCCTTATGAAATAAGGTGACAATAATTCAACAGATTTCTCAGGACTACAACTTTATATAGTCATCTTCAAATTTGTTGTCCTGAGAAATCTGTTGAACTATTGTCAACTTATTTCATAAGAAACAGCATCACTAATTGGCTTCACAAGCCTTTACTTGCTAGATTCTGTATTTTAACATAATCTGATTAGGATGATGATTTTTTACTTGCCATTTTAAGTATTTGCTATGTTTTTATAATTTTTACTATGTCTGATATGTTATTATGTTAAAGTTGTTTGTTTGAATTTTATGTTTGTGATTTTTGTAACCTGACCAAAACTGGTAATAGTGCTGGATATGTTTTAAAATAAATAAACTATACTCTTAAGGGTATTTTTTTTTACCACAAATTTAGGTATCCAATGGAAATTCTCATGACAACTTTTGAGTAAATTTTCAAAGGGGTTACATGCATAAAATTAGCATATTCATGCATAAGTAGCATATACATGTATAAGTAGAATAAACATGTATAAATAGTGTACATGCTATTTTATAATATGTAACAAGTTGATCATGATGTATATTGGAAATAAACTGTATATAGATCTAACTATAGAGATAAGACCTCAGTTTTGGCAAGAGATCTGAATTAACAGAAACTTCTGTGGCCAATAGGTCCAATCATCGGTCTTGTAATCTCTAATATAAATTTATTAATTTTATAAAATTATTTTAATTGTGAACAGTTGCTATAAAGCATACTATCTTTTTATTTTTATTTTTAATTTTTTAAAATTGACACGAATGAGGCAACAGTGTGGTTAATTTTAGGTAAATTGTTTGAACACTTTTTTCAATTGTTAATGGAATTGATATGAATCATTCAATGTTTCCTCTTGTTTAAAGATTTAAATGAACTGACACGTTTCAAAGAGTAAAAACATGATGTTGTTGTTTGGCAACTTTGTAACTTTAGGAAGATGAAGTAGCGATTCTTTTACTCCATCAACAAATAGTTGTAATCTTACTATGTTCAATTGTCCCAGTAAAGTAACAATGTTAATGTTCCAACAACTCGATGATCTTAAATTAATTGCTGAATGACTCAATATGTAAACCACAAAAATAAGCTGGTAAAGCTGTTACAAGCTAATTCAATCGCTTTGTGCCTCAGAATGCCTCAAAATTTGTGGCGGAATCTTATTCAACCATAAATGTGATGCAACTTGAACATTGAAATTTCAGTCTTATAATTAATAGCAGGACGGACGGTATAATTCACCCCGTCTCTTCTCATAAAGTCTTTTTCCCGACAATGTTAATATACGGCATAACACTTATCTTAATTCAATGAATTTGATGATCACTGGCATTGCAGATAGTTTGTTCACTTTGTGCTGCCGTATAGGGACCCGAAGGGTCTGAAAACCGCCGCCTCTAAAGTTAAGCAACAATTGAAAAAATCATTTAACCTTTTGAAAAAACGACAAAAGTAGCGTTGAAATGCAATGAAAGTCACTTACACTTTATAGAGAAACCTTCTTCTAGTGTAGTCGGGTTCAGACTGAAATTGTTTTCAAAAATGGCCGCGCTAGATTTAAACAATTGATTGGCTTAAAAAGTCACCAATCAGTGTTCTCCATTATAAGCTGCCAACGTGCTGACGTTGTGCTATGCCGTCGAAGCCATGCGTATTGTTACAATGTAACACTTACTGCTTGTCAATAAAGATCTTTGAAGTTAAACTCAATCACAAGCCGTCATATATCTATTGTTCAAAAGTGAATGAAACAAGGTAAATGATGATAACTTGACAAAAGAAAGTGATTCAATGAATGAGACTATTCCATTCTATTTTAGAATTCAAACCGTCCGGTTCTTCAGATTTTAATTTAAAAATCCATTCTTGTTCTTTCTTGTATAATAGTCTCTCTCTGTCACCTCCTCTGATGTCACGTTTAACATGTTCTAGTACAAACCATCTCAGCTCTTTAATATCATGGTTTTTCTGTGTGCAATGCAGAACAATAGGAGCAGATACCTTTTTGTTCTTCAAACAACTTTTGTGTTCTCCTATTCTTAATTTAAATGATCTTGTTGTCTGTCCAACGTAAATTTTGTTACATGGACATCTTATAATATATATCACATGATCTGTCTGACAAGTGGTGAAATTGTACATTTTGTATCTATATTGTGTGTGCGTACAAATGTACTCCTTCAATTCCAATGTTTGGTCACACAATTGCATACTAGCTATATCCCTTATTTTGTTGTCATGCTATTTTATAAACATAAAAAGAATGCATGTATTTTTGGTTTTACAAGCACATTTAACTGAGCAAAATAGGGGTGGTCTAGGAATGTTCTGGGGCTGGGCTAAGAGATATGCATATGCATTGCTATTTTATAAGAGATTTACACAAATACATTAGACAACTTATTTGTACAGTTTTACACCTGATAGTTAACTAGCACAATTGACATCAGATTCATCTGTTGTACGTTATTTTTCAGTGAGAGGTCTGCAGGGGTGGATTGGCCTATCGGGGGATCGGGCATCCCCCAGTGGGCCGATTGCTCCAGTCACGTGGTCTGCCGTGCGCGGTCGTGACAGAGCCACACTCGGCAGACCACGTGACGTGTCCTGGGCCGGCCTGGGCGGCGAATACCCAGGCCGGTCCGACATCGTGAGTCCGCCGCTGGAGGTCTGGGTGAATTGAGTGGAGTTTAAGGTGAAGTAGTAGGCGGGTCTCAGTGAAATAGAGAAGGATAAACTCTCCAGGACTGTTTACAACAAAACACATATACAGTAAAACAACATAACATTCCTTCAATCTTAAAGCCCCCTCACCCCAAATACCTTAATCACAACTCTTCCCATTTATAAATACACATCTCTAACATTCCTCCCTTATCATCTTCTAATGGCTGACTTTTCTCATCGGCCACTTCCTAGTAGATCACTCTCCATTATAAATTCTTTCTAGCTTTTCCTTAATCTTCAAATACTTACAAAGCAACCAGGTTTTCAAGTTTTTACTAAAAAAAGTAATTAAGCTCCTCATAGGTCTCCAACAAAATTATATTCCACAGTTTAGGGCCAAAGCATGTAATAATACTCTGTCTCATCACCACAAGATTAATCAAAGGAAATCTAGAAACCTCCAATAAGGCTTGCGCGAAGACCTCAAGACCTTGTTAAATAAACTGGAATTCCTCTATGGGGGCATTTGAAGATCACCATAATTATTTTATACATCATCTTTTGCTCCACTATGAACCAGTGCAGTTTATAAAAAACAGGAGTAATACGGTCTGAGGTAGATATTCAAATTTAGCCTATTAGTAAGTTATCCAGATAATACTCATCCAGCTAACTTAACAGGGGATATTGAACACTATGGGGCGGATTTTAAGAGCCCTGCTCGCGTAAATCCGCCCGGATTTACGCGAGCAGGGCCCTGCACGCCAATGCGCCTATGTTCAATAGGCCTACTGGCGCGCGCAGAGCCCCGGGACTCGTGTAAGTCCTTGGGTTTTCCGAGGGGGGCGTGTCGGGGGTGGGGACGAGCGGCGCGCCGTTTTCGGGGCGGGACGCGGCGTTTCGGGGGCTGGCCCGGGGACGTGGTTTCAGCCCGGGGCGGTCCGGGGGCGTGGCCGCGCCCTCCGGAACCGCCCCCGGGTCGCGTCTAGGCACGCCAGCGGCCCGCTGGCGCGCGGGGATTTACTTGTCCCTCTGGGAGGCGTAAATCCCCCAACAAAGGTAGGGAGGGGTTTAGACAGGGCCGGGGGGGTGGGTTAGGTAGAGGAAGGGAGGGGAAGGTGAGGGGAGGGCGTTAGCGAATTCCCTCCGAGGCCGCTCCGATTTCGGAGTGGCCTTGGAGGGAACGGCGGCAGGCTGCGCGGCTCGGCGCGCGCCGGCTACACGGAATAGGCAGCCTTGCGCGCGCCGATCCAGGATTTTAGTGGATACGCGCGGCTACGCGCGTATCTACTAAAATCCCGCGTACTTTTGTTGGCGCCTGGAGCGCCAACAAAAGTACACGAACGCGCCGTTTTTGAAAACCTACCCCTATGGCTATACTGCTGAATATCCCTGTAGAAGTTGCTAGTTAGCTGATGTCTTATCTGGCTAACTTTAGACCTGTTATTGAGCAGGTAAAACTTAGCATCCAGATAAGTTAACCAGATAAGTAGCTCCTTCCTGATCCTCCCACATTCTGCCCACAAGTTATCCAGCTAACTACTTAGCAGCCAGATATTCAGCGATTGGTCACTTAGGGCCTTATTTTCTAAATGTATCGCACGCGGTAAGGGACGTTTCGCATGCAAAATGTCCCTTTTCGCGTGCGATACCAAAATTGGGGCGGAGTCGGCCCCGGAAGAGGAGGAGTCGGGGCGTCACCGGGGCTGACTCCGCGAAGACGCCTAGGATGATGATAAGGTAAGGCCCTTTTCGCGTCCGAGTTCGCGCCCAATAGCTACACCCCCTATGGTGGCTCTATTGGGTGCGAAACCAACAGTGATCGCACCGCGACGGTGTGATCGCTGCCGGCTAGTGCAGGCCCGCCCCCCGTTTCGGCCCCCCCCGCCCCTCATTCCCTAAATTATCGCAGGCCTGCGATACTTTAGAAAATGAAGCCCTTAGCCAGATAAGTTCATACTTCCATTGCATCCTGCAACACGAGTCCAGTACCAACAGGTGGGTTATATCCTCGTACCAGCAGATTGAGGCAGAATACTCTGACTTCTCCAGTGACATTGTACCACTATGTATAGGTGATGCAACACAAGAAGAATCTGCCTCCAGCAGTATGTAGGACAAGTTGTTGGTGCATCAGGATTTTTTAGAAAGCTGTTTTGGGCCAGGCTGCTGGAGTACCAGTCTATGCAAGTGGTTAACAGGGGTTCCCAGCCCCAGAGGGGACTTGGTTGAGCCTAGAGGGAATACTTCTTCTGTTGAATAAAAAGGGGGAAGAGATAACATTTTTGAGGAGGTTGGTTTTTTTTTTTTGTACTTTTGGAGCATCTGGAAGGAATTCTCCTGCTTCTCCCACTTCCCACTCCTTCCCCTCCTCCTCTCTTCCTCCAGTGCTTTCCAGTTAGTGTCTGAGTGTTCTTTGAATAAAAGTTAAAGATATATACACAAATTTAGCAGGAAGGCAAAAGAGCGATAACTGACCTGTCTTGAGGAGGAGGAGAGTTTTGCTTGCCCAGGCCTCTGTGGAATAAATGGCTGTTTTCGAAGTAAGGCATTTTTGGGCCTCAGTTTCTTTGGTTCTGGTCCTGAGGAGGTGTCTAAGGGATGTGATGCAGAAGCCCAGGAGAAAAGAGCTCTAAAGAGCCTGAACTCTGCATCAACTGTGGAGCTACTCTACATGGCCTATGTTACAGTGGGAGAAATCTCTGGGGGAAGCTCAGGGGCTTCCAGGAGGTTTTCTGGCTCTCCCCCAATCTTGGAGCAGTTTTCAGGAGCAAATTCAAGGGTCAAGCTACCGTGAACAGGAGTCTCTGATGTTACAGTTTTGGTGGGAGCATCGGTCATTTTTAGTAACACTCCCGAGCCTGTTCCTGATTCGAAGTATTAGCAGGGGGCATAATTAGTGGAAGATTCTGAACTTCCTGCCTTAGTCATGAAATTTCAACCCCTTTTTTTGACTGCATTGGGACAGGCTAGTGGGGCTGCAGAGGTTTCCCTGAATTCTTCAGGTTTTTGTACCGGGCATTTTGCATAATTCAGAGGCCTGGTGATAAGCCTGCTTTGCTGGATGTGGTCATGCTCAAGCTATGATCTTAGTTCTGCGCAAGTGCCCTCAGAGTTCAACAGAATTGTCTTCTCTTGAACTTTGGGTGGATAATGATGCAGAGGTCATGGTTGAGGAAGCTCCTATGTGGGGGGATGTAAATCAATGAAGGTCTTCTCCTTGAATTCTGAGATACAGAAGATAATGTTGGTAGAGTGGGATGCTCCTGAATTGGGTCTCAATCTTTTGAATCTGTATCCCCTTCCTCTAGAGTTGTCAAATGCTTTTTTCAGATGCCATGTGTTGATGCATTGGTCATGGCTGTTACTAGGCACATAACTATCATAGAGGAGGGTATCACATCTCTTAAGAATTCTTAGGATTGGAAGAGTGAAAGTGCTTTGAAGCATTTGTTTATCTCCACAGCTCTGGTAGTGCAGATTTTGATTTATGGTGGATTTGTGGTCATAGCTTTTTGCACTGGATTCAAGAACTCCTGGAAAGTGAAGACACAGCAAGGATGGAGTCTGCTGCTACCTCATTGGCAGCTGCGTCCTATGAGCTTTTTCGGATTTCTTCCCATTTAGTGGCTTCTGCTGTAGCATTCAGAAGACTTATTTGGCTTTAAATCTGGTATGCAGATGCTTGGCCAAGTCTCACCTTAGTAAGCTTCTCTTTAAAGGGAGGCTGTTCTTTGAAGAGGATATGGAGCAGCTGGTCAAGAATCTGTGCAAACTTAAACCTCAGAGCTTCCTGAGAATAAGCTGCATTCCTTTTATCAGTCTGCTAGAGGATGAGATCAGTTTCATGATTCCAGGTAATAAAGGCTGGGTAAGCAGTCCTACTTTCCCTTTCGAGGTTCTCAGACTTCAAGGAGCAAGTCACAAACCTAACTCCAGCATCTCTTCCAGAGGTAGTAGGGCTTCTCAATGAAGCTAGGTGGGTCCATTCACTGGCTCTGGCCATGGGTGGTCGCCTCTAGAGTTTCTTCCAGGAGTGGACCCATGTCACATCAGCTCAGTAGACATTGGAGCTGATCCATCTTGGTTATTCCTTGCAGCTTTTTCTCCATCCCTGATACCTTTATAATCTCTCCCTGTCCTTCACCCATCAAAAGGAAGGCAGTTATCAATGCTCTGATGTATCTCCAGCTGTTGATGTAGTGGTGCCAGTTCCACTTCCAGAAAGGGGTTGCATCATTATTCCATCTCTTTCATAGTTACCAAGAAAGATGGTTCTTTCCAATCCATTCTGGATCTCAAGGGAGAGAAAAACAACCTCTGAGACTCACATTTTCAGATGGAGATACTTTGCTCTGTGCTCTCAGCACTCTGCCAAAGTACGTTTCTGTTTTTGGATCTTTTTATTTTCATATTCTCATAGCTCCAAAGGATCAGAAATAGCTCTATTTTTGTGTACTCTAGGAGCATTTTCAGTTCAAAGCACTCTTTTTCAGACTGGCCATGGCTCTGCAGGTCTTCACCAAGGTCTTGGTGGTGGTAGCAGTGACCCTGAAGGGAGAAGGGATTTTGGTTCATCCCTTTTTGGATGAATGGATGATCAGGGAAGATTCTGATCAAGAAGATATTCAAATGTCTCGCAGAATGGTCCAAGTCTTAGAAAACTTGGGTTGGGTGGTCAATTTTGCAAAAAACAATCTGACACCTTCTCAATTGTTGAAGTATCTGGGGACTCACTGTGATACTAAGGATGGCTGAGTCTTTCTCAAGATGGAAAGGGGGAACAGGTTAATTCTTGAAGTGTGCAATTTCCTTGCTCTTCAGAAGCCAAAAGCTTGGGATTTCCTTCAACTCTTGCACTGCATGGCCATGGCTCCTTAGGCAAAGTCTCATATGAGACCTTTCCAGTGGTCTCTTCTGTAAGTTTGGTTGCCCCAGTACCAGTATTATGGGCACTACCTGTCCATACCAGCTGTGGTGAAACAGGATCTCCAATAGTGGATGATACCTCAAAAACTGTTGCGGTATGTCAGTTTGTTGTTACTGTCTTGGATTCTGGACGCAAGCCTTTCCAGTTCGAGGGAACATTGCCTAGACCAGGTAGCCCAGGGGGTTTAGTTTCTTGAGGAATATGCCTGATCTTTCAACCAATTGGTTAGCCCTGATGGATTTCCTGCCCTTGACTTAAGGAACTGATTCCAATCCTGTTGGCAACACAACAGTAGCCTACGTGAACAGACGAGGCAGAACCAAGAGTCTGGGAGTCTCAGAGGAGATGAGATTCCTCTTACTCTGGGAAGAGGAGAATCTACAATCTTGTCAGGCAGGACAACATAAAAACATTTTTTTTGTAGAAATTGACACTATCCTGGGGAGTGGGAGCTCAGTCAGGATGCTTTTCAATAGATCATACTCAAATCAGAAGTGCCTCACATGGATCTGATGGCAGGTTAAAAGAGCAACAAAGCTCCTTTGCTCTTCAGTCATCATAGAGAGTACAGTTCCTTGGGGATAAATGCCTTGGTTCAGCCTTGGCCACAAGGCTGAACAAGGAGAGCTTCTGTATATTTTCCTAGCCTCTAGTGGGCAGGTTCTATGCAGATAGAGGTGAAGAACTGTCATATGATTCTGGTGGCTCTGGATTATCCCCACTTGGCCCTGAAGACCTTAGTATACATATCTGAAGACATTTCAGAACACTCCCCCCCCCCCACCCCCATGTCTTCAGCTTGGAGAAGAGACGGCTGAGGGGAGATATGATAGAGGTCTTTAAGATCATGAGAAGTCTTGAATGAGTAGATGTGAATCGGTTATTTACACTTTCGAATAATAGAAGGTCTAGGGGGCATTCCATGAAGTTAGCAAGTAGCACATTTAAGACTAATCGGAGAAAATTCTTTTTCACTCAATGCACAATAAAGCTCTGAAATTTGTTGCCAGAGGATGTGGTTGGTGCAGTTAGTGTTGCTGGGTTCAAAAAAGGTTTGGATAAGTTCTTGGAGAAGTCCATTAATGGCTATTACTCAAGTTTACTTAAGGAATAGCCACTGATATTAATTGCATCAGTAGCATGGGATCTTCTTAGTGTTTGGGTTATTGCCAGGTTCTTGTGGCCTGGTTTGGCCTCTGTTGGAAACAGGATGATAGGCTTGATGGACCCTTGGTCTGACCCAGCATGGCAATTTCTTATGTTCTTATGGACCTCCTGGTTCAGGGCCCAGTTGTCATGGACAATCTTTCTCCATTTTAGCTTACAGATTGGCTCTTGAAAGACCATGTTTGAGAAGGAAGGTGTGCAATTGGAGCAGTAGCAGTTTGGGAACAGCCAGAGAAAAAAGGAGGCAGACTCTGGCTGATCCTTAAGAGAAGTTGATTTACAGTGAAAATAAAGGTCAGTGACAGCAAAACAAAAAAATTAGGCAGCTCATCTTGACTTAAGGATTTTACAAATAACAAAGGGCAGTGTAAAGCAAAACAAACAAATCACGCAGCTCACCTTGAAGTTCAGGTATCTCATAATCTTTTAACACAACAGATCTTAACTTCATGTCACACTCGAACCTTAAACATAGCAGGCCTTACTTAGCATTGGGTGAATCTCTGTCTGTTCCCACAGGCCCACTTAACCCTTCTTGGTCCTGAGGTCTTACACTCTGGTGAAGATCTCCTCCTTTCACCCAAGATTTCCTGCGGGTCTGAAACTTATGGAAGACCAGTTGAGACTGCTGTGCCCAGTCCTTTAAAGTGGTCTGAGGGAGTTTTCTGTATACTCTCTCACAAAAGGTTTACTTCTCTTCAGCAATTTCTACTCTTTTGAAGGCTCCAAAGAGTTCTACTACTTTGGCTTGCATTAGAATCTGGTGCATCTTTGAGGAAGTCTGTAAGGGTAGCTTTTTATCAGAAAGACACAAAAAGATGTTCCTAGCATCCTGGCCTTTCTGTAGCAGGGTTTGAATAAGGGCCTGTCTTTAGGTTCCTTAAAGATTCAGGTTGCAGCTATCTCCTGTTGAAAGGGGGAAGATTCATGGGGTGTCGATGGTGGCTCACCTAGACATGACTGTTTTTTTGCAAGTCACTAAGAAGCTATGCCTCTGTTTCTTCCCATGGTTTCTCAGTGGTAACTCAATTTGGTTCTAAAGGCCTTAATTGCTTTTCCCTTTGAACCACTGAAGCACATCACATTGAAGGATCTTATACTCAAGGCAGTTTTCTTAGTGGCTATTTATTCAGCATGGTATCTTTCTGAAATTCAGGCTCTATCTTGCAGAGATCCTTTCCAGGTTATTGGTTCTGATTTTGTGTCCTTTCATTCAGTGCTTTTCTTTTTGCCTAAGGTCTTGGCATCATTTCATCTGAATCAGTATGTTACTCTTCCGGCCTTTTTGAGGTCCGAAAGTCAGGCTGAAAACAATCCTTACAATTTCTAGATGCGCGCCATGGCTCTGAGATGACTAATTCGTTCCGCAGAACTGATAGATTGTTCATGCTTTTTGAGGGTTCACATAAGGGTGAAGTGGCTTTCAAGGGTATGATTGTATGGTGGATTAGAGACAAGATAACTTCAGTATGTTTACTAAAGGGGCATAGAGCTCCTGAGATAATTCAAGCTCATTTGATGAGACTGCAATCTTTATCCTGGGCAGAGGCAATAGCAATTATACCAGAGGATATTTGCAAGGCAGCAGCTTGGTCCTCTTTGCATTCTTATTCTGACATTATCCTTTGGACAATTTTGCTAGAGGGGAGCCTTTGGGGCTGATGTCCTCAAAGCGGCTCTAACTTCCACACTCCCTAGATAGTGGGGCTTCATTATATCCCACCTGTTTGGACTGGATTGGTGTAGCAAAATGAAATGCAAGGAGACATTTTTACCCTTTAATTTTCTTTCCATGCATCCTGCTACACCAGTCTATGACCTTCCCAAGAAGTGGGGGCTCTCCGGGTCATGTGGAGTGCTCGAATCAATTCTCAGTATTTTGCATATATTTTTCAGACTATTCAGGGTAGTTTCTTTATATGGTATATTTCCCGTCCTGTTCTTTCCTTTTGTTCTTCTTCGTACTGGACAGGCAGATGAAATCATGAAGAATTTATTTATTAAATTAAGAGTTTTTATGAAAGTTATTTCATCTGTATATTTTGTACTTTCTTCTCTGTTTTCATATAGGGATACTGGATTCTTCCTGTACTGCACCACCTATAAATAGTGGCATTGTATCACTGAAGAAATCAGTGTGTTCTTCCTCCATCTGTTGTAGGGGGACATAACCCACCTGTTTGTATTGGATTGGTGTAATAGTTGTTACAATCCCTCCCATGGCCAGAGCCACGGGAGGTCTCTCACCTCTCTCTTCAGCCGGCTGCCGTGCTCACATGCTGCATGAGGTTGCCGACATCATCGCCTCTTGTCCCCGAGGCCGCCGACATTCCTCAATGTGGCTGGATCCGCCACTGACGTCCACTCTGTTTCATGGGTCAGAGGCCGCAGTCCCCGGCCTCGCCTCCTCGGCAGGAGCTGCCATTTGTTCATCTCTTTGCCGCTCAGACGCCGCTTTCAGTTTCGGGGCCTGCTCTGAGGCCCAGCTTCCTCCTGCTTCGTTCCTGCTGCTCAGCGGCAGCATGACCACTGTCCAGGGTCCTGCTTCCTGTTCCTGGTTCCCCTAAGGGGCAGGGCCACGTCTTCTCTCCTTATTTAAAGGGCCCACGGCCGGATATTACCCGGGCCCCACCTGGACTCCTCCCTGGGCATCTTCTGATCTTCAGCCCTATTTAAGGGCCCTGCTTCCACTCTGTCCTTGCCTTCACAAGGGGTTAGTCCTCCTAGGACTTCTCATCTTCACTCCTGCTTGGCATTCCTTGTTCTTTGTGGGATCCTTTGTTGTTTCGTTCCTAGTCTCTGCTGATGTCCTGATGTTCCGTGTTCCAGTCCTGATGTTTCGTAATCCAGTCCAGATGTTCCTGATGTTCCATGATCCAGTCCTGATGTTCCATGATCCAGTCCTGATGTCCGTGATCCAGCCTTGATGTCCTGAATTCTTGGTTCCTCATCCACCTTTCTTGGCGTGCCACTGTCGTGGTCCGTGACCAGCCCATGGGGGGCTAGGTAGGGTGCTTTGTGGTACAAGGCCTTCTTCTCATCTGCAGCACAAGCCTCTGGAGGGTCATCCTTGCCTGATGCCAAGTCCCATCTTGGTCCCCTGTCCTGAATCTCATTCCGGCCCTCTGATTCCTTTGTGTCTGCTTCAGCCCATGACCAAGGCTCTGCCAGAACCTGCTCCGTTCTAGCGTGGTCCGTGACCAGCCATGGGTGGCTGTGTAGGGCGTGCACCGGTGCAGGCCTCTACTGAATCTTTGACATTTTCCAGTCTCAAGACCCACTTCTACTCCTGGAGTCTGCCTCGTGCTCAGCGTGGTCCATGACCAGCTATGGGTGGCTGTGTAGGGCATGCTGCGTTGCAGTTCCCATCCAGTACTTTCCTCTGAATCCTGAATCCTTGTTCCAAGTCCTTCTAAGTTCCAAATCTCATCTGAGTCCTTCCAAGTTCCAAGTCTCATCTGAGTCCTTCCAAGTTTCTTGTCTGAGTCTTCATGTTCCAGAGTCTTCTTCTGCCCTTGTCTCCTGTCCGGCCTGCTGCCTTTGCCGTTACCCAGCAGCAGGTCCGAAAGGGCTTGGAGTGGTCGGAGGACACAGTCCAAGGCTGTGCAGGTTGGCAGGGGCCTGGTCTACAGTCTTCATCCATGCTCGGACACGTCTTGCCAGCCTCGGTACCGCCTTGGAGCTCTCGGGTTGTGCCATTGTCCAAGGGCACATAATCCCCTTGGAAATGGGACCGCTCTCCTAGTGCTCCCTAACAGCAGTACTCATTGAAAGAAAATTACCTGGTAAAACGTTCTCCTTATCCGGTTAAGTAGTGCTGAATATAGGTTTCATTCCGAGCTTCTTTTATTCTCAACCAAATGGACTACTGTATTTCAAAAGCAAATTTAATCACTTCAATCTCTTTGCTGGAAGTCCTTGGTAGAGATCATTACAATAGTCAAGTTTCCCCAAGTTAATGCATGCACTATTAACAGTACATTTTTTCCTATTAAACAAAGATAGCACCTGGTGGATAAAAGCCAATGTTACCACGTGTGATATCTGAGCTAACATTGTAAGCAGTGAGTCCAGATGTGTTTCCAAACTGTATACTGTCTCTTTTGGCTACAGTACACAACCCATAGCATATAGTAAACACACAAGCTTCCTTTTCTCCTTAATCACACATAGCAACTTTGATTTAACTGGATTCATTATACACTTCTGCTGGATTAGCCATACTGTTATTTATTTATTTATTTAAGATTTTTATATACCGGCATTCTCGATACAAATATCAAATCAGGTCGGTTTCCATAGAACAAAAACTGTCGAGGATAAGGCGTTACATTAAACAGTGATTCTGAACATAAGAACGTAAATAATAAGTATAAAAATAAACTGATAAATATAACAATATAAATATAAAGTAGACAACAATAACTCTTCCATTAACGTGAATAAAGTTATAGAAATAGTTAAAAATAAATGTTGAGTTAATTTGAGATAAGCAGGTAACAGTGAATACATGAGGGGCATGAACAAAAGAAGTGCATGAGCTAATGGACTAATATATCAACAAAAGGGGTCTTTCGAGGCGAGTGGGCTGTCCAGAAAAGGCGTATTTGGGCCCTGAGGAGAAATGTGCGGTCATGGAACTTGTAGTGGACTATTTTGTTCTTTGACCGGTGTCAGAGTGTTCCTGCGATTCCGGAAAGGCTTGCCGAAAGAGCCACGTTTTTAGGTTTTTCTTGAAAGTTGGATGGCATGTTTCTTGTCGAAGATCTGGTGGTAATGAATTCCAAAGGGTGGGCCCGGCTGTGGAAAGTGCTCGTTTAGTTAGTGAAGTTTTGATCGGGGGAGCATATAATGAACCTTTGTAATTATATCTAATAGGTCTTTGTGACGTGTGAAGGCAGAGTTGCGAGTTAAGATTTAGGTGAGCGATGCCCATAACATCCTTGTGAATCATTGATAAAGTCTTGAAGTTGATTCTGGCTTTTATAGGAAGTCAGTGGAGGCTGTGGAGAATAGGTGTGATGTGGGCTCTTTTGTTAGTGTTGGTGAGTAGCCTCACCAACACTATTTCTTGAAAAGCCACATTTAGTTTTATAATCACAGACAACTGATCTGAACCCTTAGATACAACCAACCAATGTCATCTACAAACAGGTGACAGTGCACATCCCTTAATCATTTAAATTATTGGTGCCATATAGGTTTTAAACAACAGTGAAGATAACACGAACCCCTGTGGTACTCTGAACTGAACAGGATATAACATGGATTGAACACCATTCCAGGACACCCCTTATGTCCTCTTGGCCAAAAAAGAAGACAGCCATTGTAAAATGATTCCACCCACTCTGATTCTCTGTGTCTGCTATAATATGATACTATGATCTGTTGTATCAAATGTAGCTGATAGGTCTAACAGGATTAATAATGAGTCCAACTCCATATCAGCCCAGATCCTAATAAGAATTTTGATAGCATAACTACCTCAGTCCCAAGTCCAGCTCAAATGTCAAACTGGCAAGGCTAGAGAACATCTCTTGTCTTCCACATATTTCCCCAATTGTTGGCTTATCAATCTCTGTCAGTTTACTAAGGAATGACACAGGCCAATAATTAACCAAAACCCTAGCATTTGACACTTTCTTCTTCAAAATAGTCCTTATCATTGCTTCCTTAAGTACTTTGGGGAATAAATCTTGCTGCAGTTATAGATTATACATATAGGCCAACCAGCACCTGTCCCACTAGCTTCAGGTATTTCATCATCATCAATATCATAATTATTTGTTATATGCTTTTCTAACCAGGGTGTTCAAAATGAGTTACAGATTTGTGTTAATAAATCTGGTACAACATAGTAGATCATCACACTGGTTAGTACTATAAAAGCAATACTAGAATGGGAGTCCTAGAGAGTTCACTGATTGTGGTGTTATACAAGAGTTTGGTTAATAAGATTAGTAGGATCGGATGTAAAATTCAGCATATTTGGTTAAGTAGGGAACAGTTGTAGCTACAGGTTACCCATTCAAATGCTGTGCATAATTTCTAATTGGGATTTAGCCGCATAGTAAATAATTGACACATAATTACAGGTTTTTCTTTGATATACCAGGGATTAGAGGCAAATCCACTGGATTGAGGAGGCTGTTATTTTGAGCAGGTAAGTGGTTGCATAGGGATTTAGGAATTCTTCCCTAAGTTTAGCACAGTTCAAGCTCCTGGTTTGTGTCATAAGAGCTGTTTGAGAGCCAGAGTTAGTAGATAGTGCAAACATTGAGGGATTTCTGTATACCCTGTTTGCAGGGCATACGTCGCTGAACAGTACTGAAAGCTGCTTCAAACAGCCAGGTTTTCATCACCTTTCTGAAGGAGAGTAGGTCTAAGGAAAGTCTAATGTGGAGTGGTAGAGAATTCCATAGAGTTGAGTCTGTTCCTGGAAAGGGTTTTTTGTTGTTTTTTTTTGTAGTGATGGGGTGCATTGTTAAGGTAAGGGGCTTTAGGACAAGTAGTCTTTACACCCTGAAAACATTTCTCCATCTCCAAAACAGTTACTCACTGACACTCAGTAAATCCTACCTGATCTCCCTTAATACTAAGAGGCAAATCCAACTCTATAGTCTCTCTCCTCTTCTTTTGTTCCATATCCTCCCTACCTTCACTTCCACTCAAGGGAAGATTTACAGGTGCTGAAAATGATAGCATCATCTCACCGTCATTAGTCTGACTCTCCAATGGTTGGTTCGAAATTTACCCTAATCTAAAAAATGTAATCAACAAAAAAGTCACAAAAACTTCACAGGAATGAGCTGATGTTTCCATCCTACCCTCTAAAGTTTTTGTTCTCTGTCATGATTTTTAATATTTATTTATTTATTTTATTTAAAGTCTCTTCTATACCGATAGCCGTTCGCACATCGTATCGGTTTACATAAAACAAATAACTTTGGGCAGGGCCCTTACAAGTAACAGTCAAAAACAAGTAACAAATGAAAAGTAATGGGGAAAGGTGTGATAACAATTAGAAAAGTTTTAAGGATAGGAACTAAATAAGGGGTATCATATGCAATACAGTAACAGTAACAGTAGATAAAACTGATAGGCATAATAATAAATAAATAAATACAACAACTATAATATAATAACTACAATGTACAGTGTTTTTAAAGCATTCTTAATCATATTCGAAGGAGGAGGTAACAGGTCAGCTACTCGAATTGTTACTTGATTGCTGTTGGAGATTTTTATGTGTGGGGGGAGGGGAAAGGGAGTAAGCTTGCTGGAACAACCAAGTTTTAAGTTTTTTTTTTAATTTAGGAGTAGAGGTCTCAATGCGTAAATCAGGAGGCAAGGAGTTCCATATAGTGGGGCCAGCAAGGGAAAATGCTCTGCTCATGGTAGATGAGAGTTTGATAGATTTGATTGATTGATTACAGAGGGTTCCTTGTAGGGCTGGGCGAGTAGGTCTATTGGAAGTGCGGGGGAGGAGAGGGGGGTTGATCCAGTTGAGCATTTAACAGACTTTTATGGATGAGGGAGAGCACTTTGTAAAGTATTCGAGAGGGTATTGGGAGCCAATGGAGTTCGATAAGCGTGGGAGTAATGTGGTCTCTTTTTTTAGAGTTTGTCAGTATACGTGCCGCGGCGTTTTGTAATAGTTGTAACGGTTTGGTATGCGTTGAGGGGATGCCAAGGAGGAGGGCGTTACAGTAGTCTATTTTAGACAGGATAATAGACTGAAGAACTGTGCGAAAATCAGAAAAGTGCAGTAATGGTCTGAGTTTTTGTTTCCACTACCATAACTTGACAGGGCAAATCTCCACAAACTGGAAATGGTCAGTGATAAAGTTTTCTTTGCTTCCCTGGTGGTCCCTTTATATGTTCTCAATTTTCCCTCACACAGTTCTAAATTAAAAGGGGTTTTATCATTCCTCCAATTCCTCTGCAGTTGTTTGGCTTGCCTTTTTAATAGACTGAAAGGTATTATCGATGCTTAAGAAGCAATTCTTTTTTTCCATTAGAAAGCAAGTTGTCAAGCTAAGCGTTATGATAAGAAACTCCAAGGTGGAAGACTCAAGAACAATATCATGAAATATATTTTCATGCAAAAGATAGTGATGCCTGGCATGCCCTTCTGGAAAAGGTAGTGGAAACAAAAATGGTAACAGTGTTAAAAAAATGAATACAGACAATCCCTGAAGACAAGAAATCATTAATGAAGCACTGGAGAGGCAGTTTAGTCCATGACAGCAGTTGTATGACTGCTCTGTGCTTCCAAGAAGGCACCAAGTTAGCCTGCACGGACGGAGTGGTGATTACAGCAACAAACAGAAAGTATTGGAGTAACCTGCATGCAGCAAATTTCAATCTACGCAGCAATAGCATGTTTACATTACCCTTCCAAGAAAGCATCGGGGTAAACCTGCATGGCATGGCAAGCAGCAGTGATACAACAGCATCAGGCTTCCAAGAAAGCTAGATAGACCTGCATGGAGGGACTGTGGTTAGCATGGGAAGGCCAAATCTTTTTTTTACCACAGTATTACTTACCTTGGTGTCTGTGGAGATTACTACAAAACTTGTTAACAACACAGAGAAGGGGGCCTGGATTCTGACTTGTACGAAGCAAACTTGAAGATGTCAAGGCCTGGAAAGTTCTACTAACAGAGGTGGTAGAGGTCATTACTGTGGCAAATTGTGAACATGCTTCAGTCAGATGTAGAGGACAGTGGTAGAGAAAGGTTTGAGAGGGCAGGTAAAAGACATGAGGGAGGAGCAGGGATGGTGATGGGTTGCATAAAGGATTTTATATGTGCATCAGCCTAAAATGGATGAATCTCAACTTGGCACATTTGATAGACCATTCTGATCTTTGTCCGCTTGCATTTTTGTTTTTACTATATCTACTGCAGAAAAGAGAATTGCACACTGTAAAAGCAGAATCAATCAAATTCCACTTTATTTTATGTAAATACTGTATTGGAGATGCATGAAAGCCATTTTCTATATCCCAGGATATAGAATGAAGATTTGCTAATTAATACCTTTTCTCAATCAATGAAACAGTTTTCCAACCATTGATGCATCTGGCTTTATTTTCTGTCTCTCTTTATTATCATTCTCTCTTCTACTTCACTTTTTCATCCTTTCTCAGATCTTTATCCTTCTTTCCCTTTCCTGTTTTAGATGTCTGCTGCTTCTGTTCCTTTCTTTTCAGCAGTGCATTTTCACTGTATTATTCTCTTCTTCCACTGTACTTCTCATCTCTATCCTTTCCCCAGCTTCCTCCTGTGCTTCTTATTCCTTTCCCACTTTGTTTCTTCACCCATTTTTCCTATGCACTTTACCTGACTCAGTTCACTGTCTCCTATCCTTTCTCTTGCACGCTCTTCAGTTTTCATTTGCCTTCACTCTCTTCATCTTCCATTTTCTTGCACTCTCTCTCTCTCTTTACCCCCATTCTCCTGTACTCTCTCTCCCCCATCACCTTCACTTATGCTATCTCCCCTTCTTCTTCACTCTTTTCCCTCTATCTGTACTCTTATCACACCCCCCATACACACTTTCTCCTGTGATATCTGCTCCTTCCCCCTTCTCTTCAGCTGTCTCCATGCCTTTTCTCCTCCTGCATGCTCTTCTATCATGTTTGAAGCCTCTTATTCTCCTTGACAGTATGTGGGGGGAGGGGAAGGGAAGGGGAAAGGTTCTTGGCTTGGAATACCTTGGCTTGGAATACCTCTACCCTGTAGCCGATTCATTTCTTTAAAGACTATTAAAGAAAGGAATCGGCTACAGATCTGCCTCTCTCCACCCCACAGTTCCTCCCAAGGATAGAGATTATCTCCTTTCCTTGACTTGCCTGCAATCCTTCAGGAGGCAGGGAGAAACCTTTGCTAAACTGGTCATTAAAGTTATCTGCTTACTGTTGGATTTGGACACCGTAGGAAGTTTGCCACATAGCAAACTTGTCAAAATCTGGACAATTGGCGGTCCTAGTTAGATTTAATTCTCATACCCTCCACAGATCATTCACATGTCAAATAGTAGCAAAATAATAAGATTCACTAGTTCTATATGTTATATCATAGAAAATATAGTTTTGTTATTGCGATATCCACTGATTCTCAGTGTCCCCATAGATTTATTTTACCATAAGTAAAAATATAAAAAATTGGTGAGTTTTCGGCCCTTGAATATTCTTATCTGACTCTGGCTTTCTCCATCTGATCTTCTTTTTCTTCTAGCTGTTTATTAGTTTGTATTTGTTTCCTTTTCCTACTTTTACTTTCAAATCCACATTTCTAAGTTTCTTCTCTTTTGTGCTTGTCTTTTTCAGTACTGTTTTCTCCATCATCCCATTTCCAACTCTAGCCCTTCCTTCTTAACAACTTTCTCAACCTCTTCTATTTCCTTCCTGTCCCCATCCCTCTTACCTTTGTTTTTCATTTGTATTCAATCACATCTGAAGGAGCCTGTGTGATCTTGATTATTCATGTTCAGCATCGCTAGATGATTCTTATGTTGGCTTAATAAATGGTAAAAAAAAAAAATCCTGCAAAGAATATAACCTTCTCCAGGATTCTCATGTCACCTCATGTCATCTAGAACCTTATAAGTTTGACTTCTTTTTATCTTTCATGCCAAGTGCTGAATGCTGTACAGGTCTAAGGAATCAATAAAATTCCCTGACTGCATTCTGAGCTCTGAGTACCAATAACAGCATAAGAGCAATACTAATAACACAGACACACATATATGAATGAAAATGTTATTTTAGGCTCTCTTTGTAACATGTTTTTTAAAATATACTTTGGTCATGCTTTTGGCACAAATTAGTGAGACATCTGATCTTCAATACAATTACTTTTCCTATAACAAATAATTTAGTTTGAGAACATTACTGTGTAATTGGGGCCTTTCCTAATAAAAAAAAATATTGTTCATCTTTCTTCCTCTCACTCTTTGTTCCTCATAATTAACTTTCCTTAGTATATCTTTGCCTATGTGCTGCCTCTGTTAGCTGTTGGCTGCTGACAACTGGTGTTCATGTCTGATCTTGTGAGTATTTGTTATGAATATCTAGCTTAATTGAATTATTTATTATATGCAATTCTTTCTTAGAAACACCAGGGGGCACTGTGTCCTGCATTGTGAGAACTAGCTAAAATCCAAAACCATATTAATGGTGAACATCATTCAGGACCAGCATTCAGAAGAGAAGGAACACTTCTCATGTTTATGTGTACAAAACTATCATTTGAAAACAAGTGCATTTAAGATACAGCTTTAGGCAAGGTTTTAGTTTAATCTTATTCAACAGAGAAAAGTTAATATAACAGTGCAAGAAAACAGAAAGCACAGCGTGAATATACTTTGCATAAAAAATGAGAGATCACAGATTGTCCATGGCAGAATGCTCAGTTCACAGAGAATTCTTGCTGTGGCTCCGTGTACCATTACTGGAAGTGCAGTCGCTCCCAAGGTGAAATAATAGCCACCTCCAAGGGTGGTAAAACATATGTAACAGATGATATAAATGTAGCATTTCCTCAAAATGAAATCATTTCTTGATACTGCCTAACTTGCCCCAGAAGTATCAGGACACAACAATAATGGTGTATTGCTGTTCAGAATTTAAGAGAAATCTAGCATGAAAAATAAGTATTAGGGTTTTAATTAATTTATGATGGAAAGATAGAAGGATTTAGGCACTGGTAATATAGGTACGTACCTTGGGCACCAAATTCTGAAGATTTCTTCTGCTGCTGTCTGATTTCTGTAGGCAAAATCTCTTCTGCCTATGAGTGCCATAATCCTAAAATCTGGCCCTGGTTGCAAATCCTTCCCTGAAGGTTCCTTTAAAAAAAAATAATAATCTCAGTGAATTCAGAGTGTTACTGTCCTTATTTTCATCAGAGATATACAACAGGCTCAAGGTTAAACAAGTGAGAGTGACCTTAGGTTGGAGGTTTATTTAAACAGAGAGTATGATGGCAGGTAAAGGCTACTATAATCTACTCATTTTAACCTCCTGTTGCAATAACACTGATTTTGCCTTTGTATCCCCACCAATCCTCTATCCCAAGCTCTTTTAAATTCTCATACTGTTTCTTGTCTCTACCATTTTGTGCACCTGCCACCTTTCTGTGAAGAAATATTTCTTTTTGTTACTCCTGAGCCTACCCCTTGGAGCTTCATAGCAAAACCTCTTCTTTTAAAACTCCCTTTCCACTGAATAATGTTTGCTGCTTGTGCATTATTTAGAGTATAGCTGTGAGCTTCAGGAAACAGCCCTTACAGAAATGGATGTGAGCCACATACTGGCAGCAAGCTTACCATCTACTCTGAGCTTTCGAAACATGTGCTATGCATGCGTCTTTCTTATCTGCATTTTGAATGTAGCCTTTGCCTCAACTTCTGGGAAGCACAGGCTCACGGGGGAGGTCATGGGTTAGGTCCGGAGCCGTGCTCCCAGATTCTTCACATATGGCAGGGATGGAAGGGTGAAGTGTCACTCTTTCAGGGGTTTTTATTTTCCTCCTGTCAAACCTCTTCTACCACTTCCACACTGTATCCTCCAGACACTGCACACTTCATGCAGTGTCTGTTGAGACACCAATGCTACTCTAGTTTTGGGATCCTCTTAAATGTAGGAAAAGGACTGGGGTCATAATAAAATGTTTAAACTTTGTAGTTTTTAGGACACCAAAATTGAAAGTGAAGTTAATGAGAAGATCCAAGAAAAGGTAATTTGGGAGTTCTTTATTCCTTCATGTTCTGTCCTCTTTTCTGGAACAACTTGCCCAAGTGGTTGAGATCCCCTTTACTGACCAAAGTCCAAAAGAGAACTTTTCTCCAAATATGAATGACTTACATGACTTAGCTGATCCCCAATAGGCTGATCCGCTCTGGCTTTACACCATTGTTTCTATTGACTTGTAGTCTATTCTATCTATTCTATTTTATTTATTTATTTATTTATTGCTAAATCCATTAGTAATTATTTTCCTGGGGGAGAGGGGGCAAGGGGTAGAAAGATCAGACTGGTGGAGAAAGTGTGAACTTTATCTTACCCTACCCTACTCCCATTAACATGTATTAGGAGGAGGGGGTACTTTCTCTCATTCCTCCTACTCATTCATTCACTCACACACACACACACACACACACACACACACATGCATTCTTGTACTCTGTCCCCCTTCTCTAGGCCTGACCTCAGAATTTCCCTCTTCTCCCCAGACCCCAGACCCCAGTGCTCCCTTGATCCCAATTCACACCTTTCTGTCTCCATCCCTAGGGCTCTCTTTCTTACTGTCTAACCTCATTGTTCTCCCCTATCACCTAGTCCTCTCCCCCTCATTGACTCCAAGCTCTTCTTCTTCCTCCTTCCTCCTTCTGACCATCATGCTCTCCCTCTTCATCTATGATCCCCCTTCCTCTTCCTGTCAAAGTATGGCTACACCTGGCTGATCCACCATTCCAGTAGGATATGTTTGTGTCATAGAGTAAACTATGCTCATCATAGGAAGGTAGGTACCCAAGTGCACAGTACAGTGGAACTGTGAGTGAACCATGAAATTAGTTATGGTTCATGGAGAGGTGCCACAAATGTGCAAAAGTATGGATAGTCATGGCAAGAGCAAGAGATGAGAACACCAAAAGAGCCACTGAATTCTCAGATCAAAAATCCAAAACCACCAACAAGATGAAAATCAAACCAAATATCAGGATAAGGGTTTAGTAGTATAATCTGTAGAAAATTTAAGAAACATTTAAGAAAAAGAGATGTCAGTAGGCCAGACAGTGTGTCCGATCATCATATAGGCCACTCAATCTTATCAATCAATCACCTTTTCAGAAAAATATATTTTTTGAGGTTTTTAAGCATTTAAAAAGGGCAGCAGTCTTTCAGAAGCATAACTTAATGTCAATGTTGAAGTATAATCTGCTTTCAAACGCCCAACAAAGACCATGATTTTCTGAGGAAATGTTTCTTCAGAGGCTAAACATAAAATCATCACATCTCACAAAACTTCAGTTCCAGTTTCCGATTACGAAGTTTTGTGAGATGTGACAGTCCATCTTTAGAAGACAACAGTCTTGGGATAATAATTTGATGTTTAACCCCTGAAGAAGCGCTTCCTCATGAAGCCACGACCGTTGTCTGGCTTTTGAAAGTGGATTATGCTTCAAAGTTGACATTAAGTTATGCTTGTCAAAGACTGTTGCCTTTTTTAAATGCTTTAAAAACTGCCAAAAAGTATATTTTTCTGAAGAGGTGAATGACTGATAAGATCGAGTGCCCTGTATGGTGATCGGGCACACTGTCTGGCTTGCTGACACCTATTTTTCTTAAATTTTTGTCTTAAATTTTCTCAGATTTAGTACAGATTATACAACGAAATCCTTATCCTGATGTTTGGTTTACTCCTCATCGTGCTGGTGGTTTAAGAGCAAGAGATGGCAAGAAGGTGAGTACCACAGATGAAGAATGGTATTAAAATCCTGAGGAGTGTTTCAGTAAGTTTGCAAAGCAATCGATGGTTAGGGCATGACAACAATTGGGCAGATACTTTAGGGGAAACTGATTTTTCAAGAACCTTGAACACTGCTGGAGTAGGAGGATGTACCCTCAGGTACCAAGACTAGCTTGGAATGGCAGCGGTAGCAGTGGTGCTGGTATATCTTAAGAACTTGAATGGTAGGACCAGAGCAATGTATTGAGAAGGGTATCCATTTAATACCTCCCAAAGGCATTTGTCAGTTCTTACACATGGACAGAGCAGCAGAGCTAGTGAACACTATAATGTGACAAGAATGGCTTGGAGCAGAAACAATAGAAATGTTGTTGTTAATAATTTTTTAAAAATTAGAATGATAGGAACAGAGCAATGCCACAAGGAGTGTAGCTGTCACACCTCCAAAGTAGTGGTGTTGTCAGTTTCAGGTCCACGTAGCAGTGAGAAATACTTTTGCAGGTTAAAAATGTAGCAGTCTTCTGGGCTGCAAAGTTTATTGGAAAATATTAAGGATCCTGAGCCTTGCTAAGACTGTTTTGGTATAGTTGGAGGATGACATGCTGAAGCTGGAAGTGTCAGGACCAAGGGGTTGTGGTTAGAGCAGCTGAAGTGTCAGGAGACAGTGATAATGGTTGGAGTATAGAATGCTGCAGCTGTAAGTATTAGGCCAAAGTGCTTAGGGACATGGCATGCCATAATTGTAAATAACAGGCCTCAATGGTAGTGGTTGGAACATGGCATGCTGCAGCTGTCTCAGGCCACAGTGGTTTGGGTTTGAAAATGGCATACTGCAACTCAAGTGTTAGGCCACGGTGGTTGTGGTTTAAAAATGGCATGCTGCAGCTGTGTCATGCCACAGTAGTTAAATGGCATGCCATAGCTATAAGTTTCAGGCACAGTGGTTAGAGTTGAATTAAGATAAGCTGATAAAGAATATGTTATTCTTAAGTGGCAATGCTAGAAGAAGAAGCAGAGGATCTCAGTGGAGTCATGATCAGTGGTGTTTTGCGTACACCATTCCTGAGGCATAACTCCACTGTTTTCCCCTTCCTGCTTCCCCTCAACAACTGTTTGGACTGAAGCAGTAAGGGGAAGTAAGTGGAGTTAAGTCTCAGTGGTGGTGTTTGGCAAACATCACCACTGAAGATGATTCCAATGACCTCCTCTGCCTGCTTCACCTCAACATCTGTTTGAAGTTTGGGGAAAAGGAGGCAGAGGAACTCAGTGGAGTCATGCATTGGAGGTTGCATTTGGGGAAAAGAAGGCAGAGGAACTCAGCAGGTCATACCTCAGAGGTTGCATTTAGGAAAAAGGAGGAAGTGGAGTCATTCTTTGGAGTTTGTTTGTATTTGAAAAAAGGTGGCAGATGAACTCAGTGGTGTCATGCCTTGGAGGTTGTATTTGGGGAAAAGGAGGCAGAATAACTCAGTAGAGTCATGACTTGGTGGTGGCACAAATAGGCAGAGGAACTCAGTGGAGTCATGACCCTACATTGGTGCTTGGCAGTTAGACATAGGATGTATCAAATTCCTGAGGTTGTGTGAGGTATATGGTACTGTAAGGCTGCTGCTGGATGTGCTGCCAGATCCTATGATGTTCGTGTTGGGGAATGATAGTGAAAAGCTTTTACTGGATATGCTGTCAGACCCCTGTTGTGTCAGATCTCAGTGTTGTTGAGACATATCAGAAGGAAGCAGGTGGATTGAAGCCCCAGAGTTATTGTTGGGGATGTTTCAAGAGGAAGTAAGCTGAGTCAGACTCCATTGTTGTTGAAGGGGACATGTCAGGAGGAATCAGGAAGATAGAAGCCCCAGTGTTGAGGTTGGGGTTGTGTCAAGAGGAAGCAGGAGGATTGAAGCCCCATTGTTGTTGCTGAGAATGTGTCAGGATGAAGTAAGCTGAGTCAGACCCCAGTTTTCATCATGAGTTTAAGTCAGAAGGCAGCAGGGTGTGGTGCATGGGGACAAGTCAGGAGGTAACATGTTGTGACAAGCCCCAGTTTTCTGGGTGCGGCAAGACAGGAGGAAGTAAGCAGAGTCAGACCTCAGTATTATGGATGGGGACAAGTCGGAAGGTAGCAAGATTGATCAGACCCTAGTGAAGGTAGACATTAACAGGGCAAGGCAGGTGGATTGTGCAGTGCATGTTGGCCCCTGTTATGTTGGTAAAGGCAAGGCAGGACACCGAACAGCGCAGCACCTCACCTCTCATACCCTCTTCCTATTGAAAGCGCTCCAACTTTTCTAACAGGATGTTTACTATAGAGATAACATCTTCCAAGGTGGCACTTTTGGTACTCAGCTCCTTTGTGGCATCCTTAAAGGGCTTCAGTATTTTTACAAGCTGTTTCATGACTGACCAATCATTATGCCCTAGGGGATCTTGCTCACCTATCTCCATTTCCTGAAACATATCATGCAGGGGTGTCTGCTGCTCCACTAGCTTCTGCTGCATCATGTAAATAGAATTCCAGTGGGTACCCACATCAATAGTGAGACGCTTCTGAGTCATCTCTAATTACTTTTCATGGAGAAGGTCTCCCTCCTTCATACTTTGGTGGAAGTGCCCAGCTATTTTTCTACACTTCTCTAGTAAACCATGCGGATAGACATGCTCTGGGTCCCTGCACCCCAGCCCCAAGGCCTCCTTCACTGCTAGGTGCAGGGTGTGAGCAAAGCATTGTACACCCTGATATCCCCCGTCGGATACAGCCTTTACCATAGTAGATCCGTTGTCGGTGACAAAGAATCCTGTATTAAGACTTCTGGCTGCCAGCCTTCCAGCATTTGTCTAATAGCTGCTAAAATATTGGCAGAAGTATGGGAACCATCTGCCAGGTGAGTGTGCAGCAAAGCCCACCTGCATCCTGTCGTTCTGGCCCCTGTAGAGCTGCTACCTGCCCCTACAGGAAAGGTGGCTGTCAGTGCATGTTAGGAAATGGACACTCAATACAAGCATCAGTTTTCTCCTGCTACTGGCACAATATACACCCACAATATACATGGCCTGGGTCGTGTATATTGTGGTTGTATTTTGGGCACCCAGAAATTTAGTTTTCGCAATTTTTTTTTTCACATGATTCTGCTTTCTGTGGTCCTTCCTACTTAGTGTTGCGTTTGGAGGTGGACCCTTGTCCTGGATCAGTGTAGAACAGCTCCCTGGTAGGGACCAGGAAGCACCTGCCCCCAGGGGGTGGAGCACAGGGGGAGATAGAGGCTAGGAAGAGCTTCACCACTGGAAGCCCACGGTCCCCCGGGTGGAACCTGTAGGGACCCGGGACGCTTGGACTTAGGTGGGCCTCACAGGGTCTCCCAGAGAGGTAGTAGAGAGGTGTGCCTATGAGCAGTGTTGGGTTTGTGGCACTCTTGGTCAAGTGGCGATGACTCCTCCCACAGGGAGGAGCCCCGTGGGGAACCACAATGATTGGCTAGACTCTAGTAAGCAGACACTGAGGAAAGAAGGCTTTATTATACTGCTGTTGAAGAGTTGAATCTTGCCCAAGGAATGGACAGTACTGTAGTCCAGTGATAACACAGTAAGCTCAGACAGTCTCTGCAGAAGATGGCCTCACCCAGATGTAGCAAAGATCTGGTAGTGTTCCGCAGCGCAGGATAACCCATGAAACTGAAGGGTGGAATGAGGAGAGCTGGAGCATAGTGATACTCACAGAGTAGCAGTGCTGATAACTTCCTTGGTAGATGAATGAGGAATGGGACCTAAGGTCAGAGGTGCAGGATACCCTGAGCAGAATAGGCCCTCGAGGAGCGAGTACCTAGGAGAGTCGAAGGTTGCTGAAAGAAAGCAGACAGGACCCCCGAGGAGCGGGTGTCCCTAAGGTTAGGCAGATGAGCCCCAGAGGGCGAGTAGAAGCAAGAGTCCCCTGAGGAGCAGGTACGCAGAGCTTCCGTAGGAGCGAGATAACCCCGGAGGGTAGTGAGGAATCCAAGCGAGCAGTTTATAAGCGGTCAGAGTAGCAAAACTGAAGTCCTTGCTAACTCGTTGATTTGGAATGGAGCGGAGGTTTAAATACCCGGAGGTACTGACGTCATGCGGTGGGGCCGCCCACGAGGTTCCTGCCATGACGTATTCATAAACGTAGGCAGCGTGCACGCGCGTGCCCTAGGAGACCTTAGGAAGAAGCATACTAGATGGGGATGCCCACGCTGGCTCGGAGACGCAGAGGGTTTCAGCAAACAGCAGTGGAGGCAGCTATCTTTACAAGGCAGGAGGAAAAGGGTATAAGAGAGGTGAGGCAGAGCGGTTGCATCCGTCTGCAACCAACAGACACAACATTACCCCCTTCAAAGGGCCCCCCTTCAGGACCTCTTCCTGGTGGTCTGGGTTTTCGAGGGTGTGCGAGATGAAATTGACGTACCATGTCTTTGTCCATAATGTTGGCTAAAGGCTCCCATGAGTTTTCTTCTGGTCCATAACCCTCCCAGGACATGAGGTATTCCCACGTCTTGTATCTTACGGACATCCAAGATGTCATCTACAGCATACTCAATGTCGTCCTCTGTGTCCAGGTTAGTAGGTTCTGGGCTCTTCTTAGAGAACTCTGAGAGCATCAAGGGTTTTAAAAGAGAGACATGGAAGTTGATATGTATTCTCATTGATGAAGGTAGCCTCAAACTGTATGTCAGATCTCCCAAGCACCAAGCCTTGGGGGGGGGGGGGGGTCAGGAGGGGGCCCCTGACCCCGCCAAGGCTTGCCAATAATCCCTGGGGGTCCAGCGGGGGTCCGGGAGTGATGTCGTTGTCGGCTGCCAGAAATCAAAATGGCGCCGATAGCCTTTGCCCATACTATGTCACAGGGGCTTTCGGCGCCATTGGTCGGTTCTCCTACCATGTGACAGGGGCTGACCAATGGCGCCGGTAGCCCCTGTGACATAGTAGTTCAGAGGCTGTTCGGCACCATTTTGAGGAGCAAGGCTGACAATGGCGCACATGTGCATGGAGGAACAAATGGCACCCGGGACCCCGCTGGACCACCAGGGATGTTGGTAAGTCTTGGGGAGGGATCTGGATGGGGGGGGGAGTTTGTATGTAATGTACAGAAATGAATTTAAATGCTTGGGGTGGGGTTTTTTTTAGCTTCATTTCCCGCTTCGTTTTTTGGCCCGGTTTCGGTTTTCCTCGTTCCGTTTTTCAAAAAAACTTAACGAGAAAAACTGAATTTTACCACGAAGTATCCGAGTCAAAAAACGACCCCGTAGAAAAAAACGAAGCACATCTCTACTGCAGTAGCCTGTGCAGCAGGAGAAGCCATTGATAAGGGAATTGGCAGAGGAAGAAGCAGTTGTTGTCATGGATAGGTGGCGATGTCCTTTCATGGTTTACAAACTGGCTAAAAGACAGGAAACAGAGAGTAGGATTAAATGGACAATTTTCTCAGTGGAAGGGAGTGGGCAGTGGAGTGCCTCAGGGATCTGTATTGGAACGCTTACTTTTCAATATATTTATAAATGATCTGGAAAGAAATGCGACGAGTGACATAATCAAATTTGCAGATGATACAAAATTGTTCAGAGTAGTTAAATCACAAGCAGATTGTGATAAATTGCAGGAAGACCTTGTGAGACTGGAAAATTGGGCATCAAACTGGCAGATGAAATTTAATGTGGATAAGTGCAAGGTGATGCATATAGGGAAAAATAACCCATGCTATAGTTACACAAAGGGGCGGATTTTCAGAGCTCTGCTCGCCGGTGAGCCTATTTTACATAGGCCTACCGGCGCGCGCAGAGCCCCGGGACTCGCGTAAGTCCCGGGGTTCTCCGAGGGGGGCATGTCGGGGGCGTGTCGGGGGCAGGCCCGGTCGTCGCGGCGTTTAGGGGGCGTGCCGGCAGCGTTTTGGGGGCGGGTATGGGGGCGTGGCTACGGCCCGGGGAGGTCCGGGGGCGTGGCCGCGCCCTCCGTACCCGCCCCCAGGTCGCGTCCCGGCGCGCAAAAGGCCCGCTGGCGCGCGGGGATTTACTTCTCCCTCCGGGAGGCGTAAATCCCCGGAAAAAGGTAAGGGGGGGTGTAGACAGGGCCGGGCGGGTGGGTTAGGTAGAGGAAGGGAGGGGAAGGTGAGGGGAGGGCGTTAGAGGATTCCCTCCGAGGCCGCTCCGATTTCGGAACGGCCTCGGAGGGAATGGGGGAAGGCTGCGCGGCTCGGCGCGCGCCGGCTATACAAAATCGATAGCCTTGCGCGCACCGATCCCGGATTTTAGCGGATACGCGCGGCTCCGCGCGTATCTACTAAAATCCAGCGTACTTTTGTTGGTGCCTGGAGCGCCAACAAAAGTACGCCTATTCGCGGTATTTGAAAATCTACCCCAATGTTAGGTTCCATATTAGGTGCTACAACCCAAGAAAGAGATCTAGGCGTCATAGTGGATATCACATTGAAATTGTTGGTTCAGTGTGCTGCGGCAGTCAAAAAAGCAAACAGAATGTTGGGAATTATTAGAAAGGGAATGGTGAATAAAACGGAAAATATCATGATGCCTCTGTATCGCTCCTTGTTGAGACCGCACCTTGAATACTGTGTACAATTCTGGTCGCCACATCTCAAAAAAGATATAATTGCAATGGAGAAGGTACAGAGAAGGGCTACCAAAATGATAAGGGGAATGGAACTGCTCCCCTATGAGGAAAGACTAAAGAGGTTAGGACTTTACAGCTTGGAGAAGAGACGGCTGAGGGGGGGATATAATAGAGGTGTTTGAAATCATGAGAGGTCTAGAACGGGTAGATGTGAATCGGTTATTTACTCTTTCGGATAAGAGAAAGACTAGGGGGCACTCCATGAAGTTAGCATGTAGCACATTTAAAACTAATCGGAGAAAGTTCTTTTTTACTCAACGCACAATTAAACTCTGGAATTTGTTGCCAGAGGATGTGGTTAGTGCAGTTAGTATCACTGTGTTTAATAAAGGATTGGATAAGTTCTTGGAGAAGAAGTCCATTACCTGCTATTAATTAAGTTGACTAAGAAAATACCCACTGCTATTACTAGCAACGGTAACATGGAATAGACTTAGTTTTTGGGTACTTGCCTGGTTCTTATGGCCTGGATTGGCCACTGTTGGAAACAGGATGCTGGGCTTGATGAACCCTTGGTCTGACCCAGTATGGCATGTTCTTATGTTCTTATGTCCATAGATGAGTTGGAAGGGAGAAGACCCCCGTAGATGTAGCAGGATGCAAGTTGATAGCAAATTCTACCCAAGGCAACAGTTCTGCCCAGTCACTCTGTCTTGAATTAACTTAGGACCTTAGAAACTGTTTAAGTGTTCTGTTCTGTTCTGTTCTGTTCTGTTCATTCTTTCTGTCTGTCCTTTCTGTCTTTCTGTCACCTCTCTTATACCCTTTTCCTCCTGCCTTGTAAAGATAGACAGATCCGTATTCGTGGGGGGGTCAATTCCGTTCCATGCGAACGAATGGAGAATTCAATAAGTTGTCGATCTGTAAATACGTTACTACTAAATTAACTACAACCCCCCACCCTCCTGACCCCCCCCAAGACTTACCAAAACTCCCTGGTGGTCCAGCGGGGAGTCAGAAAGCCATGCCTGCACTCGTTTGTGGTTTCCTCACAGCACCGATAGCCTGTGTCACAGGGGCTGCCGGTGCCATTGGTCAGCCCCTGTCACATTGTCACCGGCGCCATCTTGTGCTCCTACCACGTGACAGGTCATGTGGCAGGAGGTCGCTCCGGGACCCTCGTTGGACACAACCGGAACTTTTGGCCAGCTTGGGGGGGCCTCCTGACCCCCACAAGACTTGCCAAAAGTCCAGCGGAAGACCATGGAGACGGAACATATGTTTTAGAAACAACTCGGCTAACTCTGGGGCCTATGAGAGGCCCGGCAGGGGAATAAAGTGACCCATTTTCGAAAAATGGTCGATGATGACCCAGATTATGGTATTGTTCTGGGACGGAGGCAGATCTGTGATGAAGTCCATTGAAATGCTGGACCATGGCTCGGTAGGTGCTGGAAGCAGTTGGAGTAGGCCCCAAGGCCATCCGGTAGGTGGTTTCTGTTGGGCACAGATGGGACATGAATCTACATAGTTATGAGAGTCTTGCACCATGTTGGGCCACAAGTAGTATCTCCACAACATCTCTAGGGTTCTGGTACAACCTGGGTGTCCTGCCAACTTGGAATCATGAGCTCATTTCGGAACTTGTTCACGTAATCTATGTGGAACGACAGTTTTCCCAACTGGGACTGTAGTGGTCACAGCAAGGGATACACAGGCAGGATCTATGAAGTGTCTGGGAACTTCAGGAACATCCTCTGGTTCGAAGGATCTTGATAGTGCATCAGCACGGAGGTTCTTGGAAGCCGGGCAATATCGTAGTTCGAAATTGAACTGTTCAAGGAAGAGCACCCATCGGGCTTGTCTAAGGTTCAAGAGTTGAGCTTCTTTAAGGTGCTCAAGATTCTTATGGTTGGTGAAAATGGTAAATTTATGTTGCACCTCTTCCAACCAGGGGTGCCACTCTTGAAGCACCAGCTTGACAGCTAGAAGTTCTCGGTCACCAATGGTGTAGTGCTGCTCTGCAGGAGAGAACTTGTGTGAATAGAATGAACAAAGTATCAATTTACCTTTTGGAGAAAACTGACAAGACAGCCCCCGCTTCTACTGCAGAGGTGGCGCCGGCCGTACGGAAACACGATTCGACTGCAGGAGGTCGTTCCGGACCCCCGCTGGACTTTTGGCAAGTCTTGTGGGGGTCAGGAGGCCCCCCCAAGCTGGCCAAAAGTCCCTGGGGGTCCGGAACGACCTCCTGCAGTCGAATCATTTTTCCGTACGGAAAATGGCGCCGGCCATACGGCGTAAGGCCGGCGCCATTTTCTGTACGGAAAAACGATTTGCGGTAGGAGATCGCTCCCGGACCCCTGCTGGACTTTTGGCAAGTCTTGTGGGGGTCAGGAGGCCCCCCCCAAGCTGGCCAAAAGTCCCTGGGGGTCCAGCGGGGGTCCGGGAGCGATCTCCTTCGCTCTTGACGTCGGGGGACAAAAAAACAAAATGGCGCCGGCGCTACCTTTGACCTGTCATATGACAGGTCAAAGGTAGCGCCGGCGCCATTTCTACAATGCACGGAGGTCCGAGAGTAAAAGATCACACCGGGACCCTTCCTCTGGACCCCAGGTAATTTAAGACATTTTGGGGGGGTTCGGGAGGGTGGGGGATTTATTTTAAAGGGTCGGGTTGGGTTTTAGGGTTGTTTTAGTGTGCAGGTTTTCCCGCCCTCCCCCTTCCCCTCCCCCCCACTGGACCCCAGGTAATTTAAGGCATTTTGGGGGGGTTCGGGAGGGTGGGGGATTTATTTTAAAGGGTCGGGGTGGGTTTTAGGGATGTTTTAGTGGCCGGTTTTCGATTTACATGATTTACACAATATTTAAAAAACCCAAACTGCGACGATCCGATTCCCTCCCCTTCCCAGCCGAAATCGATCGTTAAGACGATCGATCACACGATTCACATCTCTAGTAAATACAGATTTCCTACACAACAGCAAGGAACCAAGTATCCTCTATGAGGGAGAGATCCAAATGCAAGCTGTAACAGTCTGTACATATTATAAAAAGAATAGACAGAGCAGTGATTTGCTGATTTAGAAAAATGCTTCTCTCTGATACATTCCCTTTCTTTGTCAGCCTGGTTTCCTTGACAGCAGATCCCATTTCTTCTCTGATCTCAAGCATAAGCCATAGGCATCAGGGCTGGTTGCTATGGAAACTCCCATATGACCAGCCCAGCCTCAGGCTCTATCTTCAATGCAGCCAATATTTTTCAATAGGAAACATAAACAAATGAAATGAATGACATTTGTTTCATTTATGGCACTTTCTCATTTGTTTTCAGGGGCAAACAAATTAAACAAATACTGCATATCCATCATGGATCAGCTATTCATTTTAAATGAATGCACACCCTATTGCTGATCCCACACTCTCCCACCAGGTTCTCTCTCCCTGGAATCACTCCTTCACTACCCCCATGCTGCTTCTGTGCTTTCCTACCAGTTTCTAATCCCTCAGACTTTCTCTTTCATTGCTTTGCACCTCCCTACCAATATTTGTCTCCCAAGGCTGTCTCTATCTCTGCTTCCATGCTGTCCAATTGTTCACTGCTGCTCCTGAACTCTCCTGATAACTTTCCTCTACCACTCTGTCCCTCCATGGACTCCTTCTTCCACTAACTACTTTCCTGCTAGTAGCTCTCTCTCCCCAAGCTCTCACTGCTATTTTCACCACTTTCTTCCACAGCAGGAGGCAACATCACAATGGTGGCAGCAGCAAGAAGAGGCACTACAGTAGCAGCAAGGATACAGAGTGAGCGTATATCCCTCCCCTTGCAGCAGTTCCTTACATAGAAATGACATAGAAACATAGAAATGACGGCAGAAGAAGACCAAACGGCCCATCCAGTCTGCCCAGCAAGCTACGCACTTTTTATTTCTCTCACATACTTATCTGTTTCTCTTGGCTCTTAGTAACCTTTTTTTATTCTATTTCCTTCTCCCAGTCCTTAGTAACCTTTTTTTTATTTCTATTTCCTTCTCCCAGTCCTTCATCTCTCCCCATCTCTTACTTCCTCCCTCTCTCTAATACTACCCAATTTTTCAGTTCTCTCCATCTTTTAAACCCTCATCTGCCTCACTCTTTATCTTCTCCCAGCCCCAGAGAAAGCAGCAGGAGAAATTCCCACTCCAATAGTGACAAGGGTCATCAGGGCTGCCCTTAGGAGGGTGTGGGGCCCAGAGCAAATTAACCTCAGTGGGAACCTGGAATTCTGAAATTATAGTGTTGGGGATTTATTTTTATTTTTATTTAATTAAGGCTTTTATATACCGATGTTCCTGTACTGGTACATATCACGTCGGTTTACATAGAACCAAAGTTGGAAATTACATCAAACAAGAGGGTACAGATAACAGGGCTAACTTCGTATGAACTTATAGGTAAAGCAGCGAACGACTTAAAATAAAATAAAATTATTATAAATATAAGTATAAATATACAAAATATAAATAAACATAAACTTTCAACAAACTTGGATTTACAGCAGACTTGAAAAGCATGAATGCATTATAACATGTTGCTTGCGGGAAAATAATGAGATTAAATTATAAGATTAAATGGTTACGGCGTCGGACATCTCGCATCATCGTGAATCTGACCCTGAGGGAGAGACCTTTAAGTGAAGGCTTTTGTGAAAAGCCAAGTTTTGAGCTTCTTTTTGAACTTCCAATTACAAGTTTCTAGCCAAAGGTCTGTGGGAAGGGCATTCCAGTGAGAGGAGCCTATACACAAAATTTGATCTCATTAGCTATACAAAAGTTACCTGATGAAAGTAAAATAACCTTAATGTAACACCCAGAGGAACAGAAAACACCTCCTCACATGATGACTGAGGGAAATTGTTAGGGTTCTTAATCATAGAGGTTTTTCTAAGATGTATTCTCTTGATGGCTGCCACAATAAGAACTCCTTTTCTCATCAAGTTCTATAGTTTAAAAGGGCCCAGAAAACCTACCTGATCTAATCCCTGTTGCACTCACCAGCCACGGGGCTTCACCTATCCTCAGACGCCTTCCCAACATGGCGCCAACTACCAGGTCCCTGGCTGCAGCCGGTCATCCTTCCTCTCTGGCCCCATCTGCCATCCTTGTCGCCGGGACCTCCTCTGCCTCGCTGGCACAAGGAACACCATCGGCTCCCTGCTCTGCCCATGATTCCCCTACACATGCACGTGTGCGCGGCTCCTGCTGCGATTTAAAGGGCCAATGGCAGGAAACCTATGCCAGCTCCAGGGGATGACATCATCGGCCCTGACCTATTTAAGGCCCTCCCAGCCTCCCCACAGATGGCTTGGCAACGAGTGTCCTTGTGGCGTTTCCTCGTGGGATCCTGCGCTTACCACTGAAATACCAGCTCCTGAGACCTAGTTTCTGACTTCCTGATCCAGCCTTCTGTTTCCTGCTCCAGCCCTCAGGTACCCGTTCCCACCTTCTGAATCCTGCTCCAGCTCCTTGTGCCTTCTCCCTTTGGATGGATCTCCCTGGCTTCTGACCCTCGGACTGGACACTACCTCGCCTGCTTGCTGCCTGCCTCTGACCCTTGGACTGGACACTACCTTGCCTGCTTGCCGCCTGCCTCTGACCCTCAGACTGGACACCACCATGCCTGCTTGCTGCCTGCTTCTGACCCTTGGACCGGACACCACCTTGCCTGCTTGCCGCCTGCCTCTGACCCTTAGACCGGATATCACCTTGCCTGCTCGCCACCTGCCTCTGACCTTTGGACCAGACTCCACTTTGCCTGCTTGTCATCTACCTTCTGACCCTCCACTTCACCTGGCTGTGCCACAGACCATCTCCGCAGGGGCCCACCTAAGACCAGCCGGCCCCAGTACCCAAGGGCTCAACCTGCAAGGAATGAGGGCTGGTAGTAGCGAAGCTCCAGCTGGCCCCTGCTCTCATCCGGCCTCACCTCCTGATGTTGGTGACCTAAGGGGGACACCCCCTTGGGTAATGATAACTCCACCTCAGGCCGAAGGTCCAGGGTACACTTCAGGATCCCTAACAATCTCCCAGATGTAGGGAGGGAAAACAGGAGTCAAGAAAATGTTGGAAGAAGACAATTAGTTATTTCAAAACTTCAAATATGTTTTTCTTCCCTTTTGTTTTAAGAAGAAAACAATTAATAAAACAAACTCTAACAGTTGGCGAATGTACTTCATAACATTAAATATCACAAATACACAATGAATGAAAAGAAATCAAGCAATGCAAGACTTCTCATACATTACTGAATTATACCAAACGGTAAACGTATTATACACAAAAAAGGGCCTCTTCCCTTTGTTTCCGACAGATTTTAGTTCAAAACTTTCAAAAAGTAGTACAACATCAATATCCTTCACACAGAACCATAAAATAGATAAGTATCTTGTTTCTTATTTTATTTGGTTGGAAAATTTTATATCCTTAAATGCATTCTAGTGTTATATAGATTGATTATTTCATTCTTTTTTTTCTTCCTATTTTTTCCTTCCTTCCTATTGCAAGAGTATTGAGCAACTCACCCAGGCAAGCATAAGTCTGACAATAAAATGTTTCAGTGTATCTAGCCTTGAAATCTAGTCTGCAGCTATAGTCTGTATTTCTATAGTTATATAGTCTATAGTTTTATGATCTGGTCATATAAATAATAAATATAATAATATGCAGTGCCATTTGTGCACACTTATCTCTTTCCTGTTTCTCTCTGCAGCTCACTAGCCCCTTCTGGATGCAGCAATCTCTGAAATGTAGACTGTAGTCCTAGTTGGATCTTTAGTTCCCTTCTCCTTGAGTACTGACTCCCTGACTTTAAAGAAATTTTAAAAAAGCAAATCTCTGCTGTGCTAACCATGCACATTTTCCACAGAAAGCTTTATAAGAATATTTCTAACATAAATCTCAAACCTTGTTGAGGCAAAAACAAACAATAAAAGCAGTGGTCTATGCCTTTTTTTCTCAAGCATTTATTTCTGTTATACTGCAGAGCACTTGATAGAGGCCAAACGTCTTATACAAATATCCACACACATTTTACATTTTCCTTTACAGAAAACTCAAGATAATACTTTCACACTAGGCAGTTTCTTAAAGGACAATTCAGGCAAACCTGAGAGACTTATTAGCCTCTATGCAACTATAAACTCAAATGAGGTCCTCTCTCTCTCAATGCTTTAGGTCAAATCCCCACAAAACACACAGCAAAACTTTTTCCTCTGTTTATTTTCTTCTAAATATGCGAATCTCTTGAAGACAAACACAGTTGCTATGACAACCTTAGATTCAATTAGCTGCTAGATAAACTGTTTATTGAACTCCTGGTTTGTTTCTTTTGCTCTGTGTGGTGAACACCAAACCTAACAGTGGCCGAACTTTATTAAGTCTTATTAACTCAGAAAAATTATTTTTGTATTCTGTACAGGATAAAGAGAAAAAAAACTATTCACAGCATTCAACTTTTACTTGGCCCCATTTCTTTCTTTTTCTTTTTTTAACAGCCATCTAAGTGCTCAAATTTCTCCAGGGCTTTAAATAACACTTTTTTTTTTCTTATTCAGCTTTCTTTCCAGTAATTTTATGTTTGGTTTCAGTAACCCTGTCCAGTTGCCCCATGGATGAAAATGTAGGAACTCTTGTATTTTTTAATACTCAGTTCACTCTGCAAATAGTTGGAGTACATAAGAACATAAGAAATTGCCAAGCTGGGTCAGACCAAGGGTCCATCAAGCCCAGCAGCCTGTTTCCAACATAGGCCAAACCAGGCCACAAGAACCTGGCAATTACCCAAACACCAAGAACACCCCATGCTACTGATGCAATTAATAGCAGTGGCTATTCCCTAAGTAAACTTGATTAATAGCCGTTAATGGACTTTTCCAAGAACTTATCCAAACCTTTTTTGAACCCAAATACACTAACTGCACTAACCACATCCTCTGGCAACAAATTCCAGAGCTTAATTGTGCGTTGAGTGAGAAAGAATTTTCTCTGATTAGTCTTAAATGTGCTACTTGCTAACTTCATGGAATGCCCCCTAGTCCTTCCATTATCCGAAAGTGTAAATAACCGATTCACATCTACTCGTTCAAGACCTCTCATGATCTTAAAGACCTCTATCATATCCCCCCTCAGCCGTCTCTGGTTCAGAAACTCTAATTCATAAAACTCTAATTCATAAAACATAGATCAACTTCAGCATTTGTTTCTCCTTTATTCAACATAATAGTGTTCCCTCAAATACCATGGAATCTTTTTTTTTTTTTTTGCATGGTTTGATACTCATGTTAAATTGACAGTTTCTTGACATACATCTGTGCCCTTTGATTCTACAATATTGTCAAATCCTCGTCCACTATATTTTCAAAAATAGGAGCAGGTGCATTCTCTGAAACTACCAACCAAATGGTCTTAAATTTCTCTGCTACATTTTTATCTTTTTGTTCAGAGTAGCTCTGCTTCATCTTCTTCCCATGAAATCAATCTGATTTAGTCTCTGTTTAAAACCTTTACATCTCCTGCCTAAAGCCCTAATTTTAAAAAGTCCACATGCTCAAAAATAGAGGGATGTGTGCATTTTAAAAATAGCCTGGCCTCACACGTATCTCCCGATACGCGCAGAATTGCTGGGCCTGATGAAAGGGGTGGGCTTGGGGTGGGGTCTGGGTGGGAGGGGTGAGATGGAGGCCAACCAGGACAGCGGCCATTAAGCTGCTGGCACGCCAAAGTTACTTCTGCTCCAAAGGAGCAGTGTGTATTAAAACAAAAAAAAAATTTAGCTTAGCTAGGTAGGGGGTTAGGAGTCAAGGAGGAGAGGGAAAAAGGAAGGGTAGTTAGGGGGATAGGGAACTGGGGAAGGCCCTTTTTCATCACCATGCATATGTTTTAAAAATTCCTCCGTTGCACGCGGGAGAGGCCACCCACCCGCACATGCGCATGCGGACATTAAAGTCCGGCACACATGTGCACATGGGAATCGTATTTTATAACATGCGCGTGCCAATGCAAGCATGTTATAAAATAGCCGTATCCCTGTGCGCGCGCTGAGATCCACGTGAACAATGGATGCCTGCACATGTTTTTTAAAATCGACCACTTACTTTCTAACCTGAAGGTGGTATTTCTATTTCCACAAATCTTTGTCACTTTATATGGAGTATGGTTTCACAGATCCTGAATGTTATGTTGGCTGCTGAAACATTGTTGCTGAACAAGCATTCAATTACTAAGTTCAATTAACAGATCTCAATTATTATTATTATTTTTTTTTTAATAAAAAATGGCCTTGTTCCTCCTTATAGTCTTTTCCATTTCTTTCCTAGCAATGTCCCAGTCTACTTTTAGTCTTCTCTGATGCTTCATGATCCAGTTGTCCAATGCATCCAGCTGATCTTCTTCCTCTGAATAAAAACTGTGTGGAAGAAACTATGTTTCCTGGCTTAAGAGGAAATAAAAGGGTGTATGTCCTGCTGAGCTGTGAATAGTAGTATTATGAATTTGAAGAATCTCCAGAAATATTCTGACCATCTTTTCTTATTTTTTTTTTAATTATTTCTTTATTTAGAAATGTCTTCTATGAATCTATATTGCTTTCAACAGTCAAAGCGGTTCACTATATAACATTCATAAAGTAAAAACAGAATTAATAAACAAAGTAATCAAATGAGATTAGTAAAAATAAAATATATCAATGTAAACAACATAGAACACCAACATAGCACTTCATAGGATATTAACAGATTTAAAATGAATCTACTGAATAAGGCTAGATTATGCAAAGCTCTCAGACTGAAACACTCAATTACGTTCCTGTTAGCAGCTCAGTAAATTCCTGCTGGAATAACCAGGTTTTGAGCTTTTTTTGGAAAACATTTTTGTATGCTGTAAGCCTCAGTGTTTTTGGTATTTTATTCCATAATAAATGGCACCAACTAGGCCAGGGGCGAGGGGGAACCCTAGGCTCTTTACTTTTGCAGCATTAGAGATTTTAAGGTATAGGGGATTGAGGGGAGCCATTAGGCGATAGTGGCCTCGTGTATTGTGGGCCACCATCGCGCTTAGCTATGGCCCTACCGTGTTGTTATGTCTTGCTGACTCCTTTAAGTCTTTTGGAGTGAATGTCTCCTTTTCATGCTTTAACCAAGATAGATCCATGGCACTGCTGCAAAATAGTGACACATTATGCCATAGCTGGAAAACACATTCTCTGATGATTGATTCAGCAGAGGATTTATAATAAGGTAAAGTCTGAGTCTTCTTGCATAAAACACATAAGGTCCTGAGAAAGAAAATCAGAACAAATGATTATGGCAGCAGTTTAGCTAACAGTTTAGTCTTGTTTTCTGCAAATATTTGTGTGATATTCCATGGGAAAAAAAGATCTATTAGTTGCTATAGCAACTGTAGCATTGTATAGCAGAGAAGACAGGCTGTTTCGAAATGTCATAAAGGGAACAAAAAAGAAAGAGTAACAATGGATTTGCACAAGATTGTTGAATATTTATTTCTGCTTTATATACCTGGATGACTCACTGGTACAAAGTCTTTCACCTCAAAGACTAGACAGTTGAAGGGAGTGGCATAGGGTTGCTGACAATGTCAGATTAAGGATTTTGCCACCTCTAAGCACTGTTGGTGCTGCTGCCGCCCTCCCTAACCACCAACGGCCTTCCTTCTCCTCCTCCCCCCCCCCCCCCCCATAAAGTTGGACAACAGAGAATAGAAGATCTAAGGCACATCTCCACAGTTTCCTGTGGCAATTCAGGGATAGATTCTGAGGGAAAAAATTAGAACATTCTGAAGGACATTGATAAACATTTCCATCTTTCATTTTATATTATAATAATAAAGTAGTTTTCCAACCTTGCTTGTATCCACATAATGTATTTTATTTTTACTGGGTGAGAAAAAGGGCTCTCAAATATCAGCATGGGGAGGAGGTCTCAGGATGAAGAGAGGGTGAGAGGACACCTCCTCATGAACTCCACTCATCAGGCAAGTCACTCATATATATGCCCCATCTCTTACTTGCCTTGTTTGTCTGTCTTGAATAGATTGTAAGTTATGTGTGTGTGTGGCCAGACCCTCCAGTCCACTACTAAATGCCCTTAGTTCCAATTTCTGATATTTAATACCTTTGAGCTTTCCATCCCCCTCGCATTCCTTCCACCTAGGAGAGCTGGGATTGGTTACTCTTTGCTTTATAACCCAGCCATTTTGTAAGTTAAGGTGTGGCTAGAATCAGTTCAGGACAGTCACAGAGCAGTAAGAATGTCTGTTTTTCCCTTCCTGGTGAGGCCTCCCTGCCTGAACAGGTTTTTGCTTTGTAGAGGGGAGACTCCTCTTTGCCATCCTGCCAGAAGGTCTCTAGACATTTAGTTACACTAAGAACTTTTTGCTGAAACCCCTGAGGAACTAGTCTGCTACTCTAGGACTGAAGACCAGTGAGCCCATTCACTCCCTGAATGAAGCAAGCACCTGCGACAGGCTTGGCTGATGTTTGAAGGCTAGAAAAAAACTATTTTTGGAAGGGACTGTGTTTAACTTATGGTTTATTTGGTTTTTTATACCGTCACATCAGTAAAAACCTTCACAACGGTGTACAATCATTTAAAAAGAAGGAAATACAATAATAATATAAATGAATAATAACAGCTAAAATATCAAGTAAGAAAATAAAACAATAAGTGTAGCTGTTAAAATTAGACTAAAAGTATTGAATGATAAAATAATACATATTCATCAAACTAACAATTATGGAAGCACAAAGTGAAAACAATAATAAATTAGCAAAATTAAGAGAAAGAGCATACTGTTTGTTTAACCAATCTCTGCATAGGCGCATGTAAAAAGCCACGTTTTTAGGTCAGATTTAAATTTCTTTAAATTTAAATTTGTTTCTCTGAAGAAAGTCATCCTTGCATGCTGGACCCAGAGGACAGGGACTGAAGACCAGTGATCCCAATCACTCCATGAATGTAGAAATCACCTGTGTCAGCAGAACACCAGTCTGGAAAGATTTTTTACTAGGAAAGTATTTTCTCTTTTTTTGTTGTGAGGAGGTTTAGAGCCACCCCTCCTCACTAAAATCTTGGCTGGAATAGCTGGTTCCTGAACTAAAGACTTTTCAACCTGAGGAGTCACCTTTTCAGGACAAGTAAAAATAATCAAGTAAGATCATGGAGACCACATCTGGATCTGCCCCCATGGGACCAGGATACAGGGTTGGGTGATCATTGAGAATTTTGAGATTGAGATAGGATTTTTTTGTTATGCTAAAAGAGGACCCCTGACATAGGAATCCTGGTTAAGATGCTGGAAGAGCTTTTAGTGCACATTTACCATTACTATGGGAAGCTTAACCAGTTTGCTGAAGAAAAGGATACCTATGCAGAATGAAACACCCTACCTGTAGAAAGAATCAGCTATAACTGCACACTTATTTAAAGATGGACATTAATTTGACTTTTACCAATCAGTAAAATTATTATTTAACACCCATTGCCTGTCCTGCTCGTTTTGTTCATAGCAACTCTCTCCTGGAGTTGCCATAGCCACAAACACACACAAAGGATAAATCACATCATTATCTGGGTCATAGATTTATTTATTTTATTTATTTATTTAAGTTTTTCTATACCGGCATTCGCGATAAAAATCGCATCATGTCGGTTTACAATTAACAAGTAGATAGGGAACAAAAGGCAATAAATAACATTGATCTAAGTAATAATAATAATAAAATAATAGTAATAGTAGTAAAAAACGTTAAACAAGAGAAGGCTAAGGAATGCAGTTACAATAAAACAAGGGAGTAATATAACTTGGATCAGAGAAAAGAAGCAGGGGTTTAAATATATATAACATATATGCCAGTCAATGTGCTTATAGCGTTGAAGATTAAAGTGTCCCCCCATAAAAAGAATATCTCTTTGGGATAGAGAACTCAGGATCTGGGAGGAGTGCTAGCTAGTAGGGGTGTGCATTCGTTTTGAACTTAAATGGAAAACGCAACTTATTATTTTTTTTAACTTAAAAAAATGATGAGGCGTAAACGATCGGATTTCCAACTTATTCAACATAGCTATGTTGAATAAGTTGGAAATCGCGATTGTTGATCTAAATAAAACTTTAAACCCCTCACCCTCCTTAATCCCCCCCCCAAGACTTACCAAAACTCCCCAAGCTGGCCAAAAGTTCCGTGAGGGTCCGGGAGCGGACGCGTGGGGAATCACGTGACGTCCGCGTCACGCCGACGTCACGTGGTCCATCGCGGTTCCGCTCCCGGGCCCCTCGTTGGACCCAAACGGCACTTTTGGCCAGCTTGGAGGGGCCTCCTGACGCCCCCCCCAAGCTGGCCAAAAGTTCCTTTTGGGCCCAACGAGGGGTCCCGGAGCGAACCCGAGGGGAATCACGTGACGCCGCGTCACGCCGACGTCACGTGATTCCCCTCGGGTTCGCTCCCGGAACCCTCGTTGGGCCCAAAAGGCACTTTTGGCCAGCTTGGGGGGGGTCAGGAGGCCCCCCAAGCTGGCCAAAAGTTCCTTTTGAGCCCAACGAGGGGTCCTGGAGCGAACCTGAGGGGAATCACGTGACGCCGCGTCACTCCGACGTCACGCCGACGTCACGTGATTCCCCTCGGGTTCGCTCTGGGACTCCCCCCAAGCTGGCCAAAAGTTCCTTTTGGGCCCAACGAGGGGTCCTGGAGCGAACCCGAGGGGAATCACGTGACGCCGCGTCACGCCGACGTCACGTGATTCCCCTCGGGTTCGCTCCCGGACCCCCTCGTTGGGCCCAAAAGGCACTTTTGGCCAGCTTGGGGGGGGGTCAGGAGGCCCCTCCAAGCTGGCCAAAAGTTCCTTTTGGGCCCAACGAGGGGTCCGGGAGCGAACCCGAGGGGAATCACGTGACGCCGCGTCACTCCGACGTGACGCCGACGTCACGTGCTCCTTGCAAAGGAGTTCAGGAATGGCGTCCTGACCCCGCTGGACCACCAGGGAGTTTTGGTAAGTCTTGGGGGGGGGGCGGGATTAAGGCGGGTGAGGGGTTTAAATTTTTATTTGCACATATGGACATAGACTCAACTTATGGAATTCTCCATATGTCCATATTGACCGCAAATGGAACCCCCTTTCGACTTATGGACTTATGAACTTAAACTTTTGGTCTGCACATCCCTACTAGCTAGCTGGTGCAGCCCTTGAAGAGAAATTAGTTGTGTAACCCTTAGCAAACACTCTGCTAAGGGTTACATGTGGAATAGTGACTGTCTCATCTCTATTTCTAAAGCAGTTTATATGTCTATTAACACAATAGAAAGGTTCACTAGTAGTAACAGTAATAGTAGGAAGGGAGGGGTAATGGAATGAAGAGATGGTGAGAAAACTGGGGGAATGGGGAGGAGTGTGAGAAGGAGCAGAGAAGGAATCTGGGAAGGATAATAGGAGAGAACCAGCCTCTGGTTTTGCTTTGTCTACTTCAGGCTCATCCCTTCTCCACTTCTTACCTGCATGTTGCTTGAGAAGGGAGAGGCTAGATCAGGAAGCAGAGATCTGTTCCTTTCTGAGCGAGTATCATCCCAGCTAGAAGGCAGCAAATCTTCAACCAACCTGCTCCTTCAGATTTTTGCAATTTTAGGTATAGACCTAGAGTGCTTATTGAAAAATCCAAGCCTGGTTACTGAGCCTTTCAGATATAGGACTGGATTCAAAGGATTGGATAGAAATACAGAGCTTTCAACCTAGGTAAGTTTATTTTATGTATTTATTTAAAACATTTATATACCGCATAATCAGAACAAATATAATAAAACTGGTTCACAACTTTACATACATAATAAAAAACACAAATCAATTAGGGATGTGCATTCGTTTGCGACGAAATAGGAAATAGAGACGATATTTCCTATTTCGTCGCATTTTGGAGGGGCGACGAAATGATAAGAAAACCCACGAAAATGTGTTGGTTTTCTTATCGTTTTTTTGTGGGGGAGAAAGGGCACATTAAAAAAATAAATAAATAAAAACCTCAAACCCACCCCAACCCTTCAATTTTAATTAATTGCAACCCCCCACCTTCCTGACCCTCCAAGTCTTGCCCGACCTCCCCCCCCCCCCCCCAAGACTTACCGAAACTCCCTGGTGGTCCAGCAGGGTCCTGGGAGCAATCTTCCCCTCTCGGGCCGTCGGCTGCCACTAATTAAAATGGCGCCCATGGCCCTTTTCCCTGTCACATGGTAGGAACAATGGATGGCCCATGCCATTTTTTAAGATGGCACCAGTCATCCATTGCTCCTACCTTGTGACAGAGGCCAGCCAATGGCACCAATAGCCCCTGTCACATGGTACAGGCAAAGGGCCATCGGCGCCATTTCGATTACTGGCAGCCAACGGCCCAAGAGCGGGAGATCGCTCCCGGGACCCCCGCTGGACCACCAGGGACTTTCAGTAAGTTTTGGGGGGGTCAGGAGGGTGAGGGGTTATAATTAATTAAATTTGAAGGGTTGGGGCAGGTTTCATTTTCGGGGTAGCCGAAATAAAATCGGCCTGAACCACAGGAAAATGAAATTTACCACGGCAGGCCGATAACGAAGGCCAAACCAAAAGGTTCGGCCAAATCACATCTCTAAAATCAATACAACCTCAAGAGAACAAAATTTGCATGTTACCACCCTTTCCCATCACGCTACAGCTTCAATGCACCACCCTCACTTCCCACATTAACAACCCAGAGAGCAGAAATTTGATTTGCAAATCAAACCCAAGTTTCTTACTGATATTGGGCCATTGGACCAACAAATAGCCACAGTATATAAAACCAGCATAATTGCTACCAATTGGCATAGCAATGAACAGTCTCAGCAAAGAGTCCTTGTAAGTTCTAGAGACAATCATGTCAGAATAAGATTGCAATACAGTGTTAGGCCAACATGGGGAAGCCTGCACTGCTTCTGCTGTATCTTTTTTTCTGATAAACTCAGGATTTTGGACTCTAGTTCTGCAAACCTGACCCTAGCAACATTCACATTATTATTATTATTATTATTATTATTATTCCACCAAGAAAAATACACCATGGATATCATATGTCAAGAGTTTTCTCCTCAGTCTCTGCTTAGAGGGAAAAGAATTGAGTAATCATAGTACTATGTCTGTGTTATGTTCAGTCTTCCATCAGTCATGGCTAGGAAGAAATAACATTGGAAAAGTTCCTGCTTGAAAACATACTTAGGGTCTTTGATGCTGCTGAACTAGCCAAGCTTAAAACTAGCTTCTAAATATTCCACAGAGAGAATGAACCTCAGTCAAAAATTGATTACAGTATATAAGCACTGATCTGTTCATCAGCACAAATGGTAACCCATTATTATTTTGGCACCCACCCACAATTCAAATGAAGGTGTTTATATTAAGGGGAGTAAATGACATCAGACTCTTTGGGTACATCACAGAAATGACATATCCTGTGCTAATTGCAGGAATGGCTTTTGAGGTGTGTGATTTATATACCTGCACAGGGTGCCGATGTGACCACGGGTGATCAGGGCTGGTGGCTGGAGATTCTCAGATGGTGGTGGCAGTAGGGGGAGAAATCAGCCTAAGGTCTATAAGCAGGATGATGTTCATAGGCCCCAGAGTAGCCCTGTTCCTTGCATGGGTTTCCTTGATAACAGGAAGCTCAGGTGAAAGGAAGGGGTGAGGCTGCAGTAAGGCCTGACAGTGCCTGTCAGCTCACAGGCCACATGTTTATTTTTCCTTTTATTGCCACTGCTGCGTGAAGATCTATGCAAGGACTGGGATTGACCAAATAAATTGAGAGGAGAACTGGAGATTTAAATGTGAATTTTAAAAGACTGTCACGCTCAAATAAGGAGATGTTTGAGTACGTCGGGCTCATGCCCGCTGAGCGTATTTTAAAAAGCTGCCTGAATATGCTCATAAATTTATGTATTTATTTATTTGTACAATCAATTTTATAAGCAAAGTCACAAAGTATTCATTGTGGTTTACAAACTTAAAATACAAGCATAAAAATTATTTACTAAAAAAAAAGAAAAACAGCTGGAAATACCATGCCAATTCCTGTGTATAAATCAGAAATTAATAACATTTCTAACCCAACACTCCTGCCTATGATGTTATGATTCAAAAATGTCTCTGAAACAAATAAGTCTTTAAATATTTCTTGAATGTGGAAGTAAATAGTTAATTTCTTAATGACTGGCTTATTGTTCATTAGAGCAGGCCCACCAATTGGAAGGGTACGAAGTCTAATTTCTACAATATGTGTCACTTTGACCGATGGAATTGCAAGGAGCCCTTTATTTTGTGATAGAAAATATCGAGAGGGAATATTCACTCTTAAGGCTGCGCCTAACTGTGGAGTATTTGCCTGATTGACTAATTTATGAATAAGGATTTTATACTCAGTTCTCAATGATATAGGAAGCCAATGTAGTTTAGCCAGAATCAGAGTAATATGATCAAACTTCCTACTTCCTGATAATAAGCGAGCTGCTGAATTTTGTAACAACTGCAATTGACATAATGTCGAGTCAGGAAGATCCAACAAAAGGGAGCTGCAGTAGTCCAAATATGTCAAAAGCAGAGACTGAACTATGAGTCTAAAATCTGGGGCCTCCAACAATGGTTTAAGCCTCTTTAACAAATGAATCTTATAGAATCCAGATCTGAGAAGTTGTCTGATTTGATCCAAAATAGAAAGCCTAGAATCTAAGATTGCACCTAAATCTCTCAAAGGTGAAGAGATTTGTATTGTGTGACCTTTAAAGGAAATCTCAAGATTTCTAGCTTAGAAAGATTCAATAACAGACATCCATCCTTGGATTGCATCCAGATACATTTTCAAGTAATTGATCGTGGATGCTACTGCACACACATCTCAGATCTTCTGAAAAAGAGGTGGGGCATGGGCATGGGCAAGACATGGGCATTTTAGGACTTTAACCAGAAATTTGTGTGTAAATACTTACACAATCTGGTGCGCGCCAAGGCCCCCTGCCACGTAATTTTACTTCTGCTATGAATAGCGTGCAAGTCCAAAAACAATAAATATTGAGCCATTTTGGAGGGGTTTAATGGGGGGGGGGGGGGTTGCAGGCTATCAAACCAGGAGGGTTGGAGTGCTTCTCTGTTAATTGGGCAAACTGGGAACTATGCATCGGCTAATTTGTCAGTGCGTGTCGCTTTTAAAATCCCCCCACTTATACAGAAGAAATGGGATTTACACACTCAGGCAAGGCATGCGCCTACTAAAAGTCAGTGCACATGTGTACGTGGCTAAACTATTTTATAACAAACGAGTATATATACGCATATATCATATAATAGTGTGTGCGCCTGTGTGCCGGTTTAAAAGTTACTGTCCCTGATTAAAGACCCAAGTCATCATCATGACAGGCAATAGAGGGATAGACCACATCTTCAGAGGGACCCATCTCCTGGAATATTTTGAGGAAGCAGTATCCCTGCCCCCCTCCCTATCTCAGGGCACCACTTATTCTAGGGCTGGCCCTAATAAATATTTCAGGGGCTATACAAACATTCTCAGTGGTATAACTAAGCCTGAGCACACAGGACAACTGTCCTGATGGGAGAGGAGGGGGATGTTTTCTATCTCCCTTCTTGTGCCACCTCCCCCTCATCATTTTTAGAAAAAACCTGTGCATGAGGGAGAGCACGGCCTGTGCGCAAATACTGACTCAAGCACTGTAGTATTCACTGACTGCTACTGCCATTAGGCCCGAATCAGCTCCCAACACCTTTTTCCAACTCAAGTGTTACAAGATGAGGAAGGCAGTGATGGGAAGAATGAAGGGGAATGTGAGGACTATGTGAGATGGGGAAGTGAGTTTAGCCCTATGTGCAAAAATATCTCCTACACCACTCAGCAGTCAATACAACATTTGTCAGACTTAATTATGCTTTCAACACTCAAAAACAATGTTCTTTTTGTTTTAGTTTCCTTACATCTCTAGATCTTACTCCATTGAGCTCTGATTAACATAAATGAAATACCAAGACATTTCTTACCACTGGAAAGATGATGTTCCACAATATCTCCATCCCTCGCTTCCTTTTTAAAATTCTCCATGTTCCCATGCACATCATGTATGAAATTCAGCTGAATTTATTTTTTTCATCTATGGCCAGATTTAGAAAGAGGACAGTTGTACATTCTGTTCCTCCTATTCTTTATTTATTCATTTTTTAAATTAGGAAACAGGACAATTTCTTAAAAAACAAACTGTCCTGTATAAAAGCTGGACATTTGATCTTTTGACAGGATATCCTTGGTTCCATGTATGAAAATTGCTACTTTCCTTTGATTACAGGCTAGGTGATAGACACCATCACAGTCTGTATAACACCGAACTGCAAATATTATCTTAGCAACCTGTTTATTATTATTTAAGGCCATTTTATGAAAAAAAGTTGTTGCATTTCCTCCGGAGTATTTCTCATTTACTCTGATTAGGAAGGAAAAGCCATCACTGCCATTAAAAAAAAAAAGCTTATGAATAAATTATTAGCCTAGGGGTTCAACATAAAATTGTTTTCAGAGCTACTTAAAAGTAGTAAATAAACAGTCCTCCAAATCTAAAGATTAAATCTGTGATTGTAATTTAATCCTCTTACTCATTACTTACACTAGTTTAGGAGACAATGAGTCATTGTAAAATTGTCTCTTTGAGCAGAAACTGCATAATTCTACAAAAAGCCAAAAATTAATGCTTCATGCTGAACAGTCAGAGAGAGGAAAATTGAGACTTATAATTTCCAGTCTTGCATTGCTTCTGACACTGGGAGGTGTTAGACAAATAATATTGTGTTTCTCCCCTGTCTTATCAAAGCAATAAGATCATAATTGATACCTGAACATTCTAGCCTAGGTGAGCATGTCTGTAGGTATATACCGGAAGTATCATAATAACTGTAATGCATATTAGGATTCTGTTTGTCATTTGTGGGTGGTTTTTCAAAGTTATGTACATAACAATTAGCATAAATGTATATAAGAAGCCTGAACTCGTATAGTTGGTATTTTATAAAAGTCACAAGTATGCATATACTTTATATTTTGTGTGCACATATTTGCACATAAACAAAGGGCACGCTGGGAAATTCTGGATCAGGGCCAAAAATAATGCACATAAGTTGCTGTTTTAAAAAACACGCACATACATTTGTCAACATACTCCCGGAATTTTACGCTTGCTAATTAACTAGCAGAACTGATATTAGACTTCTTTATTGTGCATTATTGGCTGGGTCTGGGTGAACTCGGGCAGAGTTCAGGCTGATGCATAAGAATGTGCATACCTTTTGAGCATATTTGGCTTTTTATGTGAACTTTTGTGACTGTACGTGTTTGTTAATTTTATGATAAGTTTTGGTTTCTGTATTATGTATTTTACTATATATGAGCATTTCTGCTGTACATCACTTAGGCTGCTAGTGTTAATGATTAATAAATATTAATATATGAAATAAATGAAAAAAATGCATGTTTTCATATGTAAGCACACACTTGGCCTGGGTCCAATCCCCAGACCTTACTCCAGTTACATGGCTGGGACAAGGTCAGCATGGTGCCATTTTGGAAAATGGTGCCAACCAGGATAGATATGAGAGTGCAACCATCCCTGATGCAGGTTCTAGGTTAATGTAAGGTGGGCTCTGGGAATAAGGGATTTGAACACTTTGGGGGCCAGGGGGGGGGGGGTAGATAGTGGGGAGCTTAGACTTCGGAAGACCTCTGCTGCCACTACACACATTATTGAAACTTTTATTTCATTTTGGAGGAGTTGGAGCTACTTTAACTGGAAGCCCCCACTGACACCTGCTCAAACTCCCTGCTTGACTGCAGTTTTTTTAATTTATTTTTTTTATGGCTGCTTTAAATGTGCATAGGGAGCATCGGGTCCTCAGCCTCCTGCAGCACATCTAACACTTCCCTAGGAGGTGTGGTTATTTTATTGCAGTTGACAACTTTTTTGATTAGCCATGATAGAATATTAGCAGCAGATTGCTGATTAATGTTCTTCTTTGCATGCATTTGCATTATTCATGCATGCAAATTGCACGCAAAGAAGGTCATTGTAATAAGGAAGCTATCTGAATAAGGAGATGCAAAATATTTCATATATCGCACGATATACGTGATATAATGCACATTAGAGTCCTAATGCAGCTTGATCAATGACCAGATAGTTTGAAAATTTAAATTTGGAAACAAAGCAATTTTCTTAGTCGGAAGCCCTCATTTATTTGCAGCACTATGATTACAAAAGCATGATGGAATATTTATGTGCAAGAAATGAACTATTATGAAAGAACTTTACAATGGGCCTCTGAGAACAAAGAATTCGCACGGAGGCCTTGCATTCTGTTACATTGCGGGCTGCTTAGTGTGCCCTTGGGCGTCAGCCCGACCCCAGATGGATCCAGGACCGAACTGAGGGTTGGCGATGTGTCCCAGGATGGCAGAAACACAGTCTTACCTTCTGCCGGGCCTGCAAGCTCCCAGTGCCAACAACAGGTAGGTTGTCCTCCGACCGTTCCGAGCCCTTTCAGACCTGCCACTTGGATCGGCATGGAGAAGCAGGCCTGCCTGAGGATGAGGGCAAATGGAGGCCTTGACATGAAGACATGACACCAGGGTTGAAGCGAAGGCATCACAGGCAAGGGTTGATGCGAAGACATGACACCAAGGCTGTTGAAGACATAACACCAAGGCTGTTGAAGACATGACACCAAGATTGTTGAAGACATGACACCAAGGCTGTTGAAGACATGACACCAAGGCTGATGCAATGGCATCAGAGACAAGACGAGAGACTGGGAAGGTGGACAATGGCACTGTCTCTCAGGGCGCCCTACTCAGCCCACCTTCACGGGCAGACCCAATGGGCTGGTCGCGGACCACCCTGTCCCACTACGCGCCCTACACAGCCCAAGAAGGCTGGTCACGGACCACGAGGAGAGCGGGACGAGCACAGGAGAGAATCCAGTCGAGGTGGGACTTCGACAACGAAGCCGATGTCATCCGAAGCACCACAAAGGCTGGCAGGACAAGACGGCTCAGGAGCACAGGACATCAGTCCACTGCCGGCATCTCCCAAGACATAGAAACGTCACCTGGAGATCCACGGCCGGCAGAACAGAAGGCTCCAGAGCAAGAACAAACACCAAGGAGGGCTGGAACACCAGGAAGCGATACACCAGGAGAAGAGACACCAGGATACCTGGACGGGGACCTCAGGCAATGAAGACTTGACATGACGCAGACGTGACGAGACGAGGAGCTCCACGGAGAAGACAAAGACCTGTCGGAGCACTGGCAGGCAGGAGCCTCCAGGGCTGAAGTCACTCCGATACAAGGCCAGGACATAATGCAAAGACAGCCCTCTTATAGGCCTGCTACAGGAAATAGTCACTAGGTGGGGCCCTGGGCATATCCGGCCGCGGGCCTTTTAAATGTAGCAGAGAGGCGCGGCCGTGCGCCTAGAAGGCAGGAAACAGGAACTGTGCAGGACCGTGGACAGCGGTCCTGCACCGACGTTGATGACGTAGCAGCAGGGCTGGGCCAGGACGCAGGCCCCGATGACAGCAGCGGCACCAGCCGCTGCAGGAGGCCCAGGGGCGGCTCCAGCCGCCAATCCAGGTTGGGGCTTGCGGCCTCTGGCCGCGAAGATGTGCAGGACGTCGGCAGCGGCTCTGTGCCGTGAAGATTTATTTATTTATTTATTTATAATTTTTATATACCGGTGTTCCTGTATGACATACAAATCACATCGGTTTACATTGAAACTGAGAACAAAGAATTCGCAAGGAGGCAGTACATGGAACAGGGAATACAAGAAACTAGGATATGGGAAACTAAAAACTGAAACTTTTCTAACTATGTTATGAATTGGTCCAGAAAACAACAGTTAACTACATAAAGGAATATGAACAATAATAAATGGGGAATAAATAAAATACAGCTTGTGTAAGTAACCATCAGTGATCTACAGAAATGAATATAATACAATAGGGTGCAGTGTGACCCAGAAACAACCTTAATTAGCTAAAAAAATGAGATTAAATGAGAAAAGTTTGACATCCTTAATAAAACTGGTTAACATACAAAGGATATAAATACCAAGTTTTGAGAGGGACCCGAACCTGGAAATCCGGACCTACAAGGAGGGTGGGTGATCTTGTCGGGATGGGAACAAGATATATGATACATTTTGAGAAGGGATCTTGTCAGGAAGGGAACAAGATATATGAAAAACTTTGAGAAGGAATACAAATGGGCGCTGAGAAGGAGGAGTGAGCAAACTAGATGCCAACAAGGGACTTATGTTCCTGGAAAAGCTTGGCATAAAAGCCAAGTTTTGAGTTTCTTTCTGAACGTCGAAGGGCCGGATGTCTGGAGGGAGCGCATTTCACTGTGTGGGGCCTGCTGTAGATAAGGCGCGCTTCCTTAGGGACGTTTTTGCTGGGGGGGCATAGAGTGTGCATTTGTATGCTCTTCTGATGGGTCTGGATGATGTATGAGGACGCAGTTGGGAGCTTAAAGAGAGCGGGGTGAGGTTGTGCATGGCTTTATGGATAGTTGTGAGAACTTTAAAGAGAATCCTGGATTTAATGGGCAGCCAGTGGATGTTCTTAAGGATGGGGGTGATATGTTCTCTTTGTGAGTACTACTTTCTCTTATGCAAAACGCCTATCAAATTTATACTCACAGCCACCCGATCCTTTGCGGGAACACTGGTAGCAGCATGCACACAAACTCTCTCTCATACACACAAACACACTTGCATGTTCACTCTTATATTCTTTCATTCTCACAAACACACACACACATATTTCTCATTCCTCTCATTTACTTCGCAGACTCTCGTGCATATGCACACTCACTCAATTCTCCTTCTACACACATAGCCACTCATCTCAGTAACTGCAAATCCTACACTGCCAAACACTTGAGAAGTAACACGAACCCCTATGGACTCAAAAAGCAGCAGCCTTGTCTAAGACATGGCAGCAATGCAAATATTATATCACTCCCTAGAAAACTAATACACCTCCTACTGGAGTTAACAGAACAAGCCAGACTGCTACAAAGCATTACAGAAAAACTAAATAACAGCAGAAATACTGCATCTCAGTTACACGTGCAGAACACAGACAGACCCTTACTTAATACAGAATAAGGGACTACACATTAGTATTACGCGCCTCGCCAGCGGCCATCCCGTGCATGGGCCTACTCACCTTCATGGTTCCACAGCGGGTCCTAGGACAACCTTCCTCGCAGTAGTTGCCAGCCCTGCCAGGCCCTGGCATCCCACGGCAGCGGTCGCCAGGCCTTCCACTGCGCACCAGGCCTCATGCTGAGGCTCGGCGTCCTCTGCCATGTTAGCCACGCCCCTACACGCGCGCACGCGGACCGCCCGGACTCATGTAGGGCCAAGGGCTTGTCTTAGCTCCTCGGCGCACCCTGATTGATCCCTCATTATAAGGACATTCCTGTCTATGCTGCTTTGCCTTGGCAATCGGGTTAGTTTGTTCTAAGATTGCCTCTGCATTTGTTCCTGCTCTTGCCACAGGGCTCTGCACTATCGGCTACTCTTTTTAATATTTATTTGCTTCCCTTGTGTCATCTTTTAACCAGTCATAGTTTAAATTATTTCATTTATGCAGATGATATCCAGATTTTATTCCCAATAGAAAATGGTTTAGAGTCAACTTTTAAATTAGTAGACATATACCTAAAATTTATTAGACAACTGCTAACTCAAATGAAATTAATTTTAAACTTAGATAAATCTGTTTTTATGATTTTAGACCGGAAAAATGTTAATTTAGAAAAGAAAGTGGTAATTCTCAATGACATAAAAAGTTACAAGTTAGTAGACTCAACTAGGAATTTAGGCGTAATCATGGATTATGAATTAAACTTTAGAGTACACATCTCCAAGAAAGTTATAGAAGGATTTAGTAAACTGATGATGTTAAACGCTTGAAGCCATTACTTTCACACAAAAACTTCAGATTAATACTCCAAGCTTTGTTAGTAACTGGACTAGACTACTGCAACACCATGATGCTAGGACTCCCAAAAGCGACATTACGCTCTTTACAGGTTCTGCAAAACACTGCAGCTCGTATTCTTTCAAATACTAAAAAAAAAGGATCATATCACTCCAGTTTTAAAGGATTTACATTGGTTGCCAGTAGAAAGTAGAATAATGCATAAAATTTTGTATATGTACAGTGATATGTCTGCATGGTTAAATTCTACGATAAAATTACATATCCTCCAGTGCAACCTCAGGTCAGCCAATAAAGCCCTTCTGACAGTACCAACAGTATGGTCCGCACACTTGAGCGAAGTAAGGGACCGTGCAATTTCTATCGCAGGTCTGTCCCTCTGGAACAAATTGCCACAAGAATTACGGCTACAACATAATTTGAAGAGATTCAGGAAAGATCTAAAAACATGGCTTTTTAAACAGGCATTTGAAACGGTCACTGAAGCATAGGCCAGGTCTTTTTATTTAATCCATTCTCTCCTTTTAGTCTGTTCTTATCTAATTTTAATATTAATTTTTGTCTCTATTTATTAGTTTTTTAATGAATTTTATTTTTTGGAAATTTAATGATGTACTTTTATTTCCTTTTTCCTTTATTGTTGTTTTAAATTGTATATTGTAAACCGTAGAGATAGAACTTGCTTCTGTGCAATGGTATATAAAAATTGTATAAATAAATAAATAAAAATAGTCTCATTCCAGGAACCTTCTGTTCTAGTTCTGTTTCTGACTTGTTCCTGCATCCTAGTTCCTGTGTCCTGCTTGTTCCTGTGTTCGTCTGTCTGTCTACCTAGGTAGTACCCTTGGACTGTCTTACTGGTACTGACCTCAGCTTGCTCCTGACCTCCTGCCTGCCTCAAGACCTCAGCTTTATCCTGACCTGCCTGACTGCCGCCTGCCTCAAAGACCTCAGCTTGTTTCTGACCTGCCTGCCTGCCTGCTGCCTGCCTTTGATCTCTTCTGACCTCCGGTACCTGACCCCTGCTTTACTGACCATTCCTCGGACTGACCTCTGGATCTTGACCTTTGCCTGCCTGACCTTGTCTCCAGATTCTGGCTCTGTTTGTCGCCTTGTCATCACCAACTCTGTTCTGGTTCTCCTTGTTCCAACCAGCCTCCAACTTCGAACCCGATCACACTTCCCCTATGTCCATGGGCACGCCGGACTTTCATTCTCTCAGGAGACCCTGCGAGGCCCACCTAAGTCCAAGCGGCCTGGATCCCTATGGGCTCCTCCTGGGGGAACCTCGGGCTTCCAATGGTGAAGCTCTTCACAGCCTCTGTCTCCTCCAGTGCTCCGTCCCCTGGGGGCAATTACCTCCTGTTCCCTTTCAGGAGACGTTCCTTCACTGTCCCGTCAAGGGTGCACCCCCGAGTGTAACAATTAGAAACAGAAACATGCAGACAAAAATAAAATGGAAATCTTGTACAGTGTAAATATGAAAAAAGAACAAAATACAAATATGTAATGCACATTACCAAAAATAACATATGCCAATTACTAAAAATTCAAAATATATATATATTTTTTTTAGAATTGTCTGATTTTATTTTTCTAATTAGTTGATCGCAGGCTTTTTCTCCCCTTAATCACTTTCTCCATCTTTTCCCAATTCCTTTTACAGCCTCTCTTTTTTTCTTTCTCTCTCCACCTGTCCTCTTTTCTTCCTCCCTCAAATGCATACTCAGGTTCTCATTCTCACATGCTGTCTCTCTCTTACACACATACACATACACACACTCACACGTACTCTCTCACACACACAGGCTCCCACTCTCATATGCTATCACTCACATACTCCATACCCCCAGGAAAGCTCCAATTCACACTTGCTCACCCACCCAAATCTCAGGCACACTCCCATTCACCGCCACCCACTCACCCAAATCGCTGGCAGACTCTCATTCACATCCACCTTAATCCTAGGCAGGCTTTCTTCACACACACTCACACATCCCAGGCAGGCTCCCATTCTCACACTACACACTCCACTGATCCGAGGAAGGCTCCCATGTATGCAAACATATGTGCACGCACACACACACACACACACACACATGAATCCCAGGCAGACTCCCATTCACACACTCACCTATCCCAGGGGAGGGTCCTATTCACACCTACAAACACCCCCATCCCAGGAAGGATCCCACTCATACACATATATTTATCCCAGGTATTCAGGGTCCACGGGGCCTCTTATTCTTCCTCCATTGCTGTTGCTTCATGAAGCTGTTCTGCAACTCCTCCTGTACTCCGGCCCCATGGTATTCAACACTTGCAATGCTAGCACTATGTTCAGTTTACGTTCAGCAGCTGCCTATATTCAGCAGTCACCACATAGCCATATGAGTCCCTTATATGGCTAAAACTTACATGCACAAAAAGTAGGCTTGTATTAGGTGTGTATAACTTAGGCCTTGAATTTATCAAAATGCGATAAGTATTGCTTGAGATAGCAAAATGGGTGTGTTTTATGCTAATATACAGTTTACTGCAATTTGTGCTAATTACCTATGTGAAGAGCTAAGTTAGCACAATTTGTGATAACATTTTCAGACTTTGTGATAAGTGCCATACCTTTTGTGTTTCCTGCATTCAACTACTGGGGGACCATTGTTAATGGTCCCAGGGAGCTCAGATATGAGAGAGAGAGAGAGAGAGAGAGAGAGAGAGAAAGCACCTAGCCATGATGCCCTCACCCTAGATAGGTATTTATATCTCTATGGGAGGCCCACTTAGTAACTCGAAGTGAGGTTTAGGTATTAGTGTAGGGGGTTAGGGGCCACTTTGACATTCAAAGTGAGATGTACGAACAGAACAGTGCTCTCTTGTGAAGATTTGATGATCTTTGGAGAGAGGAAACTCACTCAAAGATGAGATTTGTTCAATGTTCTCTCAACCTAGCTTCATGGACTCTCTACCTGGGTAACATAAACCTCACCTCGAGTTACCTGGTGGGCCTCCCATAGAGATATAAATACCTATCTAGGGTGAGGGCATTATGGCTAGGTGTGCTCACTCTTTCTCTTTCTCTCTCTCTCCCCTTAGTGGCTCTGATAGTAAACATGGTCCCCCCAGTGGTTGTATGTTGGATATACCACAATTCTGGCACTTATCTCAAAGTGCAAAAAAGTTATCACAATTTGTGGTAACTTAACTCTTCACATAGGTATGATTGCAATCAACTGACTATTAGGGATGTGAATTGTTTTTTGACGATTTAAAATATCGTCCGATATATTTTAAATCGTCAGAAATCGTTAGAGGCGATATTTAATAGGAATTCCCCTGATTTATCGTCAAAAATCGTAAATCGGCGGAAGGGGGAGGGGAGGGGGAGGGCGGGAAAACCGGCACCATTTTGCAATACGGCAATATATGCCGGCGCCATTTTCTATCAACGCACTCGTGGCCCGAGAGTGGAAGATCACAATGGGACCCCCCCACTGGACCCCAGGTAATTTAAGACATTTTGGGGGGTTCAGGAGGGTGGGGGATTTATTTTAAAGGGTCGGGGTGGGTTTTAGGGATGTTTTAGTGTGCCAGTTTTCCCGCCCTCCCCCGATTTTTACAATTTACACGATATTTTAAAAAACAAAACCGCGACGATCCGATTCCCTCCCCCCCCCCCAGCCGAAATCGATCGTTAAGACGATCGATCACACGATACACATCTCTACTGACTATTACCATAAAACACACCCCTTTTTCTATTGCACTGCAATTGCCATTTCCTTATATTCTCATTTTCCGGCTCCAGTTCAGGTTTTGCAAAGCCATTTGGTCTAATTTGAACTCACAGCTTCAACTACATTTATGCCCTAGTGGTAGCTCATTAGGCATCCTGTACTAGATAGCTCCAGACAGGTCAAACACTGAAACTTAGACAGAAAAAGAGATGTTCTTGCTCCTTATCTCAGCCAGTTAATGAGCAAACTTAACTAAACGTAACTAAACTTAGATGCAGCAGTATCAGGTTTAAAACATCTTACTCTAAGCTGTGGATTATATATTGATCCATATTCTTCATTTATTGATTTGTTGATTTATTGGTGATTGTTTTGTTTCATGAATTTTTTCCACCTGCTCATACAAAGTCTTCCAATCTACTTTTTAACTAACTCCCTATATCTTCCAACACACGGCCAGCTTTGAATATTTACCCTCTTGAAATTAAAGTACTGTGCAACTAGTCCACATAAAGAGAGGAGGAAAGAGAGCAAGAAAACAAAAAAATTGAAAATGCATAGCTTTATCTTCCCAGTGACAGCCCTTCCAATGGCACATTTGGCAGTTGCTAACAAACAATCCCATTATGCATTTAGGAATATGTGCCTCTGGCTGAGAAAGATACTCATTCTTCCAGAAACTTTTCAAGTTGTACTGGATCTTAGAAAGCAAGTTGTACCCCCTGATATTTAACATTTAACAGGAAACTTCAGAATCAGCACCCAATTGAACAACTTTCAAGCATAGTGACAGAAATGTTTGCTCTTCTTTTGATTGACCCTACAATATTCTAACCTCGTGGTTAAAAATTAAGTCATCCTTATTTTAATAAAAGCTCTGAGGGTCCAGTTTCGGTGTGGCTCTAAAGCAAAAGAGATAGTAATAAAGTCATTCTTGCCACAATGTCTTCCTGTGCTTCAATGACCCTATCAAATTAGCATCACTAATTTGAACTGTGCCAGCCACTCACTGGTATCCTCCACTTCCAGCTTCTGCTGCCTGAAAAGTAGGTAAATATTGGATTCTTACAATAGAAGTTAGTAACCCAGAGGGAAACGTCACTTCAGTTAAATACCTATGAAACATATCTCTTGGAGTAACAGACAATAACAGGAAAATCTGTAAAACAAAGATCACCTTTGCTTGCTCTGATTTCTAACAATTATATCATAGGCTGTTATCATTGTATCTTTATGTTCAATGTCTCTTTGGATTGGATTTTGTATCTTTATGTTCAATGTCTCATTGGATTGGATTTTGTTTAAGAGTCTTCCCACTCCTTACGTGGTCACTATTTAACAGTTTCCAATATGTTCTTAATTTTATTCCTTTGCTCCCAGTTCCTTATTACCCTGTTCTTTGTAATGCTCTTTGCAACTTGTGTTTCACTGTAAACCGATACGATATGTAATCTACCACATGAATGTCGGTATATAAAAATCCAAAATAAATAAATAAATATGTTTGTGACTCAAGCTAAGATTATCTTTAAACAAAGTCGATCGTAACTCCTACATAGATGAAAGACTCTTCTTATATTTCTGAAAATTGAGATCAATATCCAGCTGTATTAAGCTGGAAAACTAAATGCAGTTGAACTAAAAGTCAACTAAAGGATAACTGTTCAATATTTCCCCCAAATGCATCTACAGTTTTTAGAAAGTCCTTTTGGTCAGAAATTTCCCACAAAGGTTCTGGAATAGAATTTAAAAGACTTGGTCCAGCAACCAAAAAGGCATGATTTCTAGTGATATCAAGAATGGCTAATCTAGGAGAGGCAATTTCCAGTAAATTTTTATTTGATGACCGGAGTTGTCTAGTTGGTTTGTAAAAACATAAAAGAGGTACTTAACCAAATAGAGTGATCATTATTTAATAATTTAAATATAAGTATTATGATTTTATATTGAACATAGTAGACAACAGGAAGCCACAAGCCAGTGCAAAGACACCAGTACCTGCATTATGTGGTCATTTAGTTTTGTGCCTGTAAGGATTCATGCTGCTGAATTTTGAATTATTTGAAAGGGATGAGTAATATATGATGGTAAATCAAAATATAAGGAATTACAATAATCTAAGATATTCAGTATCAGAGACTGCAGAACCAAATGAAAGTCCTGGAATTCAAGAAGAAGTTTTAAATATTTTAATGAATGTTATTTATAGAAGGAGGATTTTACAATGGCTGAACTTGCATTGAGAGATTAGAGACAATGATTATTGCTAAGTTTCTAGCCTTGAGGATAATAGGAATACAGTATCATTAAAAGTCCAGGGAAGTGGGAATCATACATGAAGGAGATTTAATACTAGATAAAAATAATATTTCAGTTCTGGTAATATTAAGTTTCAGTCTATTATGAAATAGCCAGCGCTGTACAGAATTTAGGAATATTCACAAGTTATCCATCTAAATGACTAATGTGCATATTCAGCCACTTATCCAGCTAAATTATGCCCGGTTATAATTTAGCTGTATATAAAAGGGGAGTTTCAGGGGTGTTCTGCGGAGTGGTTGAAATATCCAGCTAACCTAGCCGAATATCAGGCATATTTTACTAGGTAAGCAAGATAACTTTCGACTTGCTTCCGAGCAAGTCTAAAATTATCTGGCCTTGTGTGGTCAGATAACTTGCTACTTAAATGGATATTTTTAAAAGATATCCAGTTAAGTAGCACTGACTGCCAAGATAAAAAAAAAGTGAAGGGGACTGTAGCCCAATTCTTCCTCCTCCCCCCCCCAACTTCCCCAAATGTTGCATATGGTCTGTCAGGCCATGCATCTCCTTCTGAAATATTTGAAATTGCTACAGTCAGCAGATCGATGCCCCCCCCCCCTCCATCCCCCATCCCAACCCATTCCCGTTTCAAAACTGATATTACCCCAGTGTCATTGCTTCACTCTCTCCCACCTACCCACAGTTTCAATAAGCTGGCACTAACATCCCCACCCTCTTTAAAACTGGTTAGGTTTTAACGTTATCCTGCTACAGGTAGCGGGATAACTTTAAGCAAGTATATTTCAGCAGGATGTTTATCCCGCTGAATATACAGGACAAGTTATTTGGCTAACTTTACCCAATTAACTTGTCCTCTAAATGGTCTACTGAATATTGGCTCATAGAAACTAAATTCAATATGTCAGACCAAGATGTTTTGTATGGAATGAAAAACCATATATTAACTGCATATATTTTACAAGTGACTCCAAGACAAGTAAGTAGATGACATAAAGGAGCTAGATAAATATTAAAAAGAGTAGTGGAACAGAATGGAGGAACTTATAACAGTCCATTGGCTTGCTGTGTATTATGAGTTGATTGAAGTAATGGACTAAATAGACTCTCTCTGGAAACCCTTTGCCAAAGAAAGAGAAACCTATGAATTTGAATAGTGCTAACTATGGGGCTCATGTAATAAGACCATAATAAAATCAGTGCTAAGATTTTAGCGCTGATATTTGAACTTATATGCAAAAAAATATATTGAAAAAAAATATTCACTTGAGACGAAATAAATATATGCAGAGCACATTTTAATTAAAAAATCAGCGCTATCTGGCAAAGGTGTGGTAAAGCCCAAAGTAAAGTTCACTTTGGTGCTAAAATCTGAAATAAAGTTTACTTCTGTGCAAAAATCTAAAATGTGTAGTAAGTGGTTCCATTTAAAGGGAGGTGGTGTCTCTCATCCAGAGAGAACTGATGGACTATTCCTGGGAAAGGAATGAATATGGGTTCATTCCTGGGGAAAAGGCGACAATGAAGAAGATCTGTGGCACCCGTCTAGTGACAACTGCATCTACATCATCAGGATGTTGAAGAAAGGAGAATGGAGGTATCGTACAGGTACTAACAGGGAGAAAGGAGAAGGAGTAAGTACTTTGTGCTGAACAACTAGACTAAAGGTAGGAGAAATGAGACTTCATTATAGTACATTTAAATTGGGAAAAATCATCCTACCCTCCAAATTCTGGGAGGAAGCTTCCAAACTATTCCATTAATTGGACAGAATCAGGAGCAGATCTTAATTTGTGGGGGAACTGCCTAAAAATGAGTTCCACTACTTTTTTTTTCAGATTAAAGAGAGAAAAACAGTAGGGGTTCCATCTCTTCCCCTCCAGGCAGCCTGCAGGGAAGAGGGAGGTGAGCCTAGAGCAGACAGAGACAGAACAGCCATTTTATTCACCCTAATTCAGCCATTCCCTTTTATTGTTCTATCCTCTCTCATCCTATTGTGCAGAGAATAGGAAGACAGGGTGTGATCCTGATGCAGACACCTCAGCCTAAACTGCAGACACAGAAAGGGTGATCAGTAATACCATTCATCAAGGCTTCAATCCTGGCTACTGAAAACCTCTCCCTGTGTGGGAAGGGCAATAAAATTAACTCCACCTCTCAGTTGTGTGTTTAGTGACACATGTAATGCACTCACACAACTAAAGGGTCTTTCAAGGATGGGGAGGAGGGGCTAGAGCAGAGAATAGAACCATAAGTGATAACATAAAACCCACCTTATATATTTACAAGTATTGCATAATAAAATCAGTGCATGCACAGTTACACAGCACATTAGGATTCTTATTAGAGGTGTGCATCCGTTTTCCACGTATTTGTAATCCGCAACTTAATTTTTTCTATCTGTTAAATATGTGGGGAGGCGAAACGCATCGCGACTCCCAACGTATTAAACAGATTTCTGTTTTATTCGGCCTAAATAAAAATTTAAACCCCCCCCCCCACCCTCCTGAACCCCCCAAGACTTACCAAAACTCCCTGGTGGTCCAGCGGTGGGGTCCGGGAACTCACTCAGACCCTCGGTGCTAGTTTCATAATGGCGCCGATAGCCTTTGTCACAGGGGCTACGGTGCCATTGGTCAGCCCCTGTCACATGGCCATCGGCACCATCTTGTGCTCCTACCATGTGACAGGGGCTGACCAATGGCACCGGTAGCCCCTGTCACATAGTATGGGCAAAGGCTATCGGCGCCATTTTGAGTCCTGGCGTCGGATGGCAGGTCGCTCCGGGACCCCCGTTGGACCCACAGGGACATTTGGCCAGCTTGGGGGGCCTCCTGACCCCCACAAGACTTGCCAAAAGTCCAGCAGGGGTCCGGGAGCGACCTCCTTTCACGCCGTCCATCCGATCCCAATACTCAAAATGGCGCCGATCGCCTTTGCCCTCACTATGACGGCGATCGGCGCCATTTTGAGTATTGACGGGACGGCGATTTTGAGTCTCAAAATGGCGCCGATCGCCGTCATAGTGAGGGCAAAGGCGATCGGCGCCATTTTGAGTATTGGGATCGGACGGATGGTGTGAAAGGAGGTCGCTCATGGACCCCCACTGGACTTTTGGCAAGTCTTGTGGGGGTCAGGAGCCCCCCCCCCCCAAGCTGGCCAAAAGTCCCTGTGGGTCCAACGGGGATCCCGGAGCGACCTGCCGTCCGACGCCAGGACTCAAAATGGCGCTGATAGCCTTTGCCCATACTATGTCACAGGGGCTACCGGTGCCATTGGTCAGCCCATGTCACATGGTAGGTGCACAAGATGGGACCGATGGCCATTTGACAGGGGCTGACTAATGGCACCGGTAGCCCCTGTGACAAAGGCTATCGGTGCCATTATGAAACTAGCACTGAGGGTCTGAGTGAGTTCCCGGACCCCAGGGACCACCAGGGAGTTTTGGTAAGTCTTGGGGGGGTCAGGAGGGTGGGGGGTTGTAGTTAATTTAGTAGTAACATATTTACAGATCGACAACTTATTGAATTCTCCATACTTCCACATGAAACGGAATTGATCCCCCACGAATACGGATCACGTACGCAACGAAAACCTTTTGCCTGCACATCCCTAATTCTTATACTCCATAGCAAACACAGACAAATGTCATTATAATAAAAAGGAAAGATGATTTTATCAACATGGAAAAGTGAGGAAAAGCAGGTTGCAAGATATAAAAGAAAAATCACTACTCTGTATCTCAGTTCAGTTCACTTGTAAAATACTTCAAACTCCCACCTAAATACTGACCAGAATAATAGCATAAGTTCTCAGTTAAGTCTCTCGTGTGTTCTGTTTTCCTTTTCTTTAGACAAGCTGCTCCACTGTGTGCTTGATGAAGTCAATGCAGATGCTTGAGATCCTGTGGTCAGTTCAGTTACAGTTTCCACTTGCTTCAGGAGATTGGAAATCATTTGTTCTCACAAAGAAAGTTATCAGTTCCCTCTTTCTCTATATAAAACCATAACAAATCTTCCAAATTTCCCTGCAACTAAGTCAGCCTGATACTGAATGTATGCAGATACTATTCTAAATACTGTTGTTCTAGCTATAAATGAAACAAAAGGTCAGGAAATACTTGAAACTCACACTCTTTTCCCTCACTACAAAGTAACAAACCACTGCATTCTCGGCACTGCTATATAATTACTATTCTACAGACTTTGGCTATGAGGAATGCTCCCATATATATGCCGCTGCTCTTTCCTTTGTGATAGCAGCCATGTGGCTAGGGTAGGAACCTCACCTCATTGCTATGCCCTTCTGTCTTTTCCTCATTTTGCCTGTCTAACTATACACAAAAGACAACCATTCATTTATACCTAATTTTAAAAAGTTCATTAGTAATCGATCCCCTGCTCCTCATTGACTCTGGTACAGGATTATACCCCAAGTTCTGACTCCAAGAATTGCCATAGGTCCATTCAACTCAAAATGTTTCTTCTGTAGAAATATCCGTTTAATCGAAGCACTTGTAGTCAAGTCCACTTTGTGCCACTGCGGTTCAGGATATAATACCACTGGCTTCCAGCCATGGCACTCCCATCCCTTGTAGTGGAGCCAGAGGGTAATTCAACATTTGCATACGTGAGAAGGACTTCTGTAGGCTTCAAAGGAAAGCATTTGCATTGGCCCCTCTCTGTCTCAACCAACAAAAGGCACTATCAAGTAATTCACATGTCACCATTTGCTTTTACTTCAAGGAGTGAATAAGGGCTCTCCCCATTGCAATTTAATTCACCTTTGGCTAGTCAGATCAAGAAAAATATCTTAAACTTCTGGTTTACACTACTATGCTGCTGCTGACAAGTTTCAAACTTGTGCTAATTCAACACCTTTTTTTGTCTGTTACTCAGGGCTTAATTTCTAAAAGAATAATCTAGAAGATGTTCTGCCACATTTTTTCCAGGGCCTGAGGAAGTGGAGCAGAGCTGGTGGGTGACAAACAACCAGGAATTGTGCACTGGTGGGAGCTGAGGATGTAGGATCACTGGGGTAAGAAGGAGGAAGAATGTGAAATTATATGTTTGGAAAATCATGTGTATGCTTAGTAGGGATGTGAATCGTTTTAGGACGATTAAAATTATCGTCCGATAATTTTAATATCGTCTTAAACCGTTATGGAACACAATACAATAGAGATTCTAACGATTTATCGTTATAAATCGTTAGAATCGTGAGCCGGCACACTAAAACCCCCTAAAACCCACCCCCGACCCTTTAAATTAAATCCCCCACCCTCCCGAACCCCCCCCCAATGACTTAAATAACCTGCGGGTCCAGCGGCGGTCCGGAACGGCAGCGGTCCGGAACGGGCTCCTGCTCCTGAATCTTGTTGTCTTCAGCCGGCGCCATTTTCCAAAATGGCGCCGAAAAATGGAGGCGGCCATAGACGAACACGATTGGACGGCAGGAGGTCCTTCCGGACCCCCGCTGGACTTTTGGCAAGTCTCGTGGGGGTCAGGAGGCCCCCCACAAGCTGGCCAAAAGTTCCTGGAGGTCCAGCGGGGGTCAGGGAGCGATTTCCCGCCGCGAATCGTTTTCGTACGGAAAATGGCGCCGGCAGGAGATCGACTGCAGGAGGTTGTTCAGCGAGGCGCCGGAACCCTCGCTGAATGACCTCCTGCAGTCGATCTCCTGCCGGCGCCATTTTCCGTACGAAAACGATTTGCGGCGGGAAATCGCTCCCTGACCCACGCTGGACCTCCAGGAACTTTTGGCCAGCTTGTGGGGGGCCTCCTGACCCCCACGAGACTTGCCAAAAGTCCAGCGGGGGTCCGGAAGGACCTCCTGCCGTCCAATCGTGTTCATCTATGGCCGCCGCCATTTTTCGGCGCCATTTTGGAAAATGGCGCCGGCTGAAGACAACAAGATTCAGGAGCAGGAGCCCGTTCCGGACCGCTGCCGTTCCGGACCGCCGCTGGACCCGCAGGTTATTTAAGTCATTTGGGGGGGGTTCGGGAGGGTGGGGGATTTAATTTAAAGGGTCGGGGGTGGGTTTTAGGGGGTTTTAATGTGCCGGTTTTGCGATTTTTCGATTTTTCGATTTTTCACGATTTTTCACGATTTTTCACGATTTTTCACGATATTTTACCCCCCCAAACGGCAACAATACGATTCCCTCCCCCTCCCAGCCGAAATCGATCGTTAAGACGATCGAGGACACGATTCACATCCCTAATGCTTAGGGACAGAGTTGCCAGATGCCACAGTTTTTTAGAGCCCAATAAATCACCAAATCTAGCCAAAAAAGGAGCCCAAAACTCAAAAGTTGCAAAAACATTTTTATTATGCACAATTTTACAAAAATTCCTGCATTGCATGCAGACAAACTTACAAAATTAACAATGTATATAAAAAAGTTAAAAAATATTGCTAGAAAAGTCTAACAATCAAGGTTGTCATGTTCATTGTTGCCATAACATAAGGTTCATCTGAGAACTGTGCAGATCTGCACCATGCAAAATGTATTAGAAGCAAGTCCAGGTTGGGGACCCAACCCCCCTAGGGCATTAAATGCTGCTATTCCGTTCCTGCTCAAGGGGTAGAAACACAAGCAGCTTTCCTTTTTTCAAGCCCTGCAGGGTGGATATGAGGTGGCAGAGCAAAGAAAGCACTTCTTTTAAGTCCCTGGCAGGGCAAAAGTAGCAGCAAAACAGTGATGCAAGTTGCCTTCGGAGCTATATCTTACTGCAATTCGCAGTCGGCCTACTCAGGATTCCAGGAATGGCGGAACCCAATGCAGTTATATTGATTGCTATAGCACTATACTGGCACTCTTGATTGCTCTTGGAAAGAATAGTCTGGGGCTCATTTATAAGGTGTTACCATTTGCAATGACAGTGTATTATAAGGAAGCTCTATTCCCTTTAGCACTGAAAACAGTGCTGTATTTTTGAGTGAAACTAATAGCACTATTTTGCCATATGACATGGCATTGCAGATGGTAGTGGTTCTCATCCAGGAATACCTGGAAGCCTGTCAGGGAGTTCACAGCCAGCCCATTACTGCTGCATGAGAAAAGGAAGCCTGAACTGCAAGAGACAGCCACCTGACACTGCTCAGAAAAAGCCACCCTCATTGATATCGATGATCATTTGTCAACAGCAATCTGTACGTCTACCTAGAATAAGCCATAGACTATATTTAGTCTTTATTTTCTTTTGATGGGAGAAGTCAGACAGATAGAGAAGTGTCCACTTATAATGTGTATCCCTCTGACTCTCAAAATGAGCAAAGCAAATTTAAGCTGTCTGATACTCACTTCCCCTTACTCTCCCCCCAGGCACAGCTCCCTTCATTTTACCCTCAAGCTTCAAATTAGCACCAGTTTGTCAGGAAAAGACAACAAAGTACCACTAGAAATATACCTTCCAGCTCGTGCAGCACCCTTCCAGAAAGAAGCCCAAAAAAACCACACACACCAAAAAAAAAAAAACCAAACTCAAAATCCCATAGACAAAAAAGGGAAAAAATTTCCTGCACATGCTCACAAAAAGTAGCCCAATTGGGTGTGAAAACCACCCATCTGGCAACACAGATTGAGGGAGAAAGTTCACAACCTGGCCACACCCTATCACATGTGTCACACATGACCCAGATTCTTCCCCCTCCCCCCCCCCACATCCAAGCTCCACAGTTCCACTTCCTTTTTAATCCTCAATTTAAGCCCTGTCAGGATAAAAGAAATCAAATTACTTCATTAATAACATATATTAATTGGAAGTATAACGTCACAGATTTATTAGAAGATCCCAAGCTGTAAAATGGGTTGTAAATACTAAAAACGTATAACTTAATAATTTTATCACATTTTCATTTTTAATCAGTAAATGTTATGTAACCCCTAGGTGGAACACATTCTTTAACTTGCACCCAGGGGCATATACAGTAGAAGAAAGAAAAGAGATGGACCCTTTCTGCACATCACTCCTTAAATGTCTCTCAGTCTCTCATTCTCCCCACCAGATAGCTTTACTTCTGAGTTCCAGGATTCCAACTGTGGGAATGAACAATAGTTCTTATTAGGGATGTGAATCGGGCTTCGGACGATTGAAAATATCATACGATATTTTCAAAATCGTCAGAAATCGGGGGCTCCCCAAAATGATAGGAAAACCCCACGATATTGTTCGTGGGGGATCTCTTATCGTTTTGGGGGAGGGCGGGAAAAACGGCACACAAAAATAACCCCTAAACCCACCCTGACCCTTTAAAACTAATCCCTTAGCTTCCCCCACCCTCCCGACCCCCCAAAAAACTTTTTACAGGTACCCGGTGGTCCAGTGGGGGTCCTGGGAATGATCTCCCGCTCCCGGGCCGTCGGCTGCCACTAATCAAAATGGCGCCGATGGCCCTTTGCCCTTACCATGTGACAGGGTATCCTTGCCATTGGCCAGCCCCTGTCACATGGTAGGAGCACTGGATGGCCCACGCCATTTTTAAAGATGCAATCGGGTCGACACTTCGGTGTAGCTAGTTTGCTGTTCCTTGTTCCTGTGCCAGATCCAGTCTCGTTCCTGTGTTCCTGTTCGTTCCAGTGCTCCTGCGTTCCTGTGTTCCCGTGGTCCTCCTTCTGTTCCAGTGTCTCTCCTGATTCCTGCTCTTCGTTACTGCTCTTGTTGTACCTCCTTGGACTGATTCATGGTACTGACCTCTGCCTGCCTGACTACGTGGATCGCTGCCCAGAACCGACCACTACCTGCCTTCTGACCACGTACAGACTGATCTCGGAACTGACCCTTGCCTTGGCTGACCATTCTCGCACTGATACCCTGGCTTTGACCTTAGTGCTACACTCAGATACTCTATTTGCTCCTGTGACAAACAGACCAGCCTGCTCGGATGCTACCAGCGGCCTACCTCCGACTAGACCCATAGGCGCTGCCTATCGTGCCTGGAGGTCCTTCACCTCCCGTCTCCTTCCAGAGGTCCAGATCCAGGTCTAGTTCATCCATTCTTCATCAGCCACGCACCTTTGCTAGTGGTGAGCACACCTCTCCACTACCTCTCCGGGAGACCCTCTGAGACCCACCTGTCCAGGCGGTCCGGGTACCCAAGGGCTCAACCTTTGGAAACCCTGGATTGCTATTGGCGAAACTCTAGCTAGCCTCTGTCTCTTAGTGTGCTCCGCCTCCTGGTGCCAGGCGCTCTCTGGGTCCAACCAGAAGGCCGTACCAATCCTGCACCAGGCCAAGGGTCCACCTCCAGTGCAACATTAAGTAATACTTCATACAGCAGCAACAAAGTTCTTGTTAACTTTACTTTATTTATTTTAACTTCTTTCCTATAGTGCACTTTGCTGAAATCCTTTTCCTTAGAAGAATCTCTCCACACTTCTGTTTCTTTCAGGATGAAATACTCCACTCTCTAAGGTGTTTGGATTACTTAGTCCTGGGTAACAAGGGCCATCAGCTCCAAGTGTATAGAAAATATTATTTAGACCAAGAAAAGGGGAAAAAATCAAGCATGGAGCAAGAAGGGTAGAATGAAACTTCCTTGCCTCCAGAGGAGATAGTGCAAAAAGACAGTTAATTCCAAGATATACTTCCTCTGCATTGGGTCACCAGACTGTTTTATCCTCTGCAAGAGAGATAGAAATCTGCCAGAATCTTCCCTTCAAATGATCTAACCTTACACGGCAGACACCCCAGTCACCTGCAAAGGGATACCAAGGCTCTCACAGGGAATTCTCAAAAATTGGCTTAAAAGAGTCCACAACAAGCTTAAAGGCTGGATAGTCAAGTTTATGGGAGGCTGTCTCCTAAATGAGAAAATGTCCTTACTCCTTTCCGATAAATTAGGGTAAAAAGGAAAGACAGGAGGCAGAGAGCTCCTGCTTCAACAAAATCCACACTAAAATGCATAAGGATAGATGGTGCTTTGGGATGATAAACAGCTAGGACACACATCTGCTGTTCCCACATGGGGGAGCAAAACCCAAACCTCTCTCACTTATTTCTACAGAGATCCTCCCCAGTGATTTGGTTCACTCCTTTTAGTTAGGGAAACCAAAGATTCCCAACAGTTAAGTTGGAAACTATCAGTTGCTTGTACTTGTCTGTGTTGCAGTGCCAACCTTGTTCCAATGCATGGTCCAGAGCAGAGAAGAAGCCACTTTTCAGCTGAATATATATATCTATATACACCATACTTCAGAACCTGTTCATGGGAGTCAATATATGAATATTTGTAGGGCTGAAGAATCTGTTCTTCAACTAACTTCTTAAATAACAAGACAAAAATTTTATTTTAAGAAATGGATTTCCAAGTATCTTTGGGTGATTATTGGTAAACATTTTGTGGATGTTTATTATATGGATGCCATGCAGACAGAATTTTGTTGAAACAAATTACATTAACTGATAATCAGGGCCGGTGCAAGGGGATTAGGCACCCTAGGCGAGCCTTATCCCTTGCGCCTCCCCCCCTGAATTAAATATGAACAATGCTCAGGGTCTAGAAGTTAATCTTCCCTTCAACAGAAATTCTAAGACTTTCAGAGAGGCTTAGCATTAGGAAAATAAAATTATACACTTAAGCCCATAATTGAGGTGTGGTCTTTATGATCCTGGGAAAGGACACTAGCCATGGGTTACATTATTCTTAGACAATTTTCAAAGGGTCAAAGTCCACAGGTAAAAAATATCCACTAACTTTGTATTTCTGTAGGCAGTTTGAAAAGTACCTTCTTAAAATCACAAGAATAAATCTCCTGCCGCATTCATTTTCAGACAGTGCACTGTGAGTGTGTTAAAAGTTCCAGGGTTCCCTTCTCTACCTATCTTTTGGGCAGCATAGTTTACAGAGTGTGAAGGGTTGGAAGATGCTTATCAAACATTCATGTAAACAGTGTAATCAAAAGCTTGCTCCCCAGTACTGGTTCTCCACCAGAGGGATAGCACAGAACATAATTACAACAAGGCCAAAACAAGAAATGTCAAGCTTCCTTTGCTAGAAGGAAATTCATTTACTGCTCTCCTCAGGTACAAGGCATGCATTCTTGTACTGCTGTGATAGAAGATTCTGCAAGCTCTTAAAAAATGCATTCATCCTCATGGTTAGGCATTTCACTAGCCAAAGGCATTCACAGTCTCAAAGTGTTTGTCTTGATCAGAAATATATTTCAAAACATCCGACAAAGAAGATATCATTTCCTCTTGGCTGAACTCTGATTTTACAAGACTGGATTAATCTTTAGTGGAAAATCAATAATGAATTAGGTTCATTACTAGAGCTGGCTTGGTCTTAGTTTCTTCCTAAATATGAAACTTCTTGCAAAGTTTATTGGAAATGTGTACTATGGAAGGACCAACTATTCTGGTTTGATCTGAACCAATCTGCCCCCTTTCTTCTGATCCATAAAGGGATCCACACCCTTTCTCTCACTACTCCTTGACCAGCACAGCTTTATTTATATAATTATGATTATACTGCCTCCCCAGCCTTTAGAAGGTTTTATAGAGCAATGTACAACAAAATTGTAATTACATGGGTAAGTATGAACATGTTCCTCTCGCTACCCATACCCCTTCCCACTATACTGCAATAACTCACACCACACACAGGTTAAATGGGTTTAAAAGCAAAGGCCACAGTTTATTGGAAAACATTAATTACCTGAGCCCAAAATTACAAGAAACCATTCTCTAATAACAGCAATTTTTCTTAAACCCCCAACCTATTATGCTAAACTTCAGAGCAGCTTGCTATAACCTATTGGCTACCAACAGCCCACCCAGATTCTGAAGTAGCATTGGCAGACCTCCACAATTTTCTTCCTCCACTAACATGCTTTCCCTGCCACACTCTAGCAGGTAAAGGATAGGGATGTGAATCGTTTTTTGACGATTCACATCCCTATCCGATTTAAAATATATCGTCCGATATATTTTAAATCGTCAAAAATCGTTAGGGCCACGATACAATACCAATTCCCCCGATTTATCGTCAAAAAATCGTAAATCGGGGGAAGGGGGAGGGCAGGAAAACCGGCACACTAAAACCCCCTAAAACCCACCCCCGACCCTTTAAATTAAATCCCCCACCCTCCCGAACCCCCCCCCAAATGCATTAAATTACCTGGGAGTCCTCCGTAGCGGCGGTCCGTGGCTAAATCGGGGGAAGGGGGAGAGCACGAAAACCGGCACACTAGATCGTGAGGTCTTCAGCCGGTGCCATTTTTCAAAATGGCCGCCGCAAAATGGCGGCGGCCATAGACGAAAATGATTCGACGCAAGAGGTCGTTCCGGGCTCCCGCTGGACTTTTGGCAAGTCTTGTGAAGGTCAGGAGGCCCCCCCCAAGCTGGCCAAAAGTTCCTGGGGGTCCAGCGGGGGTCAAGGAGCAATTTCCTGCCGCGAATCGTTTTCCGTACGGAAAATGGCGCCGGCAGGAGATCGACTGCAGGAGGTCGTTCAGCGAGGTCCGGAAATCTCGCGAGGGTTCCGGACCTCGCTGAACGACCTCCTGCAGGAGGACTCCCAGCGAGGGTTCCGGACCTCGCTGAATGACCTCCTGCAGGAGGACTCCCAGGTAATTTAATGCATTTGGGGGGGGTTCAGGAGGGTGGGGGATTTAATTTAAAGGGTCGGGGGTGGGTTTTAGTGTGCCGCTGGACCACCAGGTAATTTAAGGCATTTGGGGGGGGGATTTAATTTAAAGGGTCGGGGGTGGGTTTTAGGGGGTTTTAGTGTGCCGGCTCACGATTTTAATGATTATGACGATACTTTACACACACAAACGGCAACAATACGATTCCCTCCCCCTCCCAGCCGAAATCGATCGTTAAGACGATCGAGGACACAATTCACATCTCTAGTAAAGGACCATCAGACACTCGACTACCTGATAAACCATCCCATTCTACAATCCCCTATTCACTTCTGCCCCTTTCAGTTCACAATTCCATGAGTCGAATATCTGAAAATGCATAACAAGATATAAACCCAGCTTGCCACAAATAAGGAAATACCAAATATCCTCGTTCCCCCCAACTGCAACCACATTAACCCACAGTAAAAACATCCTCTAAATCCTCTTGTAGCATGTTATTAAAGAGATCAATGCCTATGTCAGAAAGAAGGCCCCCATCTCTTCCATAAAAACCCAGGCAATGATCTCTAGACCAGTCCAACTTAGTGTGAGGCATAAGATTCATCACAGCATATACAACATCCTTCTGAAAAGCAACAATAAAACCCTTAGCAGTCCAAGCTCCCAAATCATTCCCACCCAAATGAATCACCAATACTTCTGGCCTCACAGTCCTGGTCAGTTCTTCAGACAGGAATGGGCTCAGCTGATCCAAAGCTTGCTCCAGACTCCAAACCATTGAATCTTCCCGTGGCTGACAAACATCCTAATATGCTCACCATAAGGCCAATGGACTGTGCACTCACAAGTTCAGTAGATGAGTGTCCTGCAACCCAGGCACACCCTTTGTCCTCCACCAGAGGACAAAGGGTGTGCCTGTGAGCCCAAAACACAGAAAACAAAAAATTAAAACTCATCTGACAGTAAAAGAGGCCTCTGGGCTCTTTCCATGTGAACATATGACAAATGCTCATTGGATCACCACCTACCTATGTGCTGAATCATCCTTTCAGACAGTCCAGCATATGTGAAATGAATGAGTCTCAAAAATGATAGGGTCCATCCCAAATTGGTTATCATTCTTTTTAGCATTGCTGCAAACTGATACCTAGTCAAGGGAACCTGGCCTTCATGTACCAGAAAATGTTCTCCACCAGGAGGGCAAAGCAACAAATAACAATGCATGTTAGCAAATGGACGTGCGACCCACATTACCCAAACTATACAAAATGACACACTGCTCTTTACCCTTCTGATCTGTCTTGGAATGATCTATATGCAAATTTACCTTCAACCTTCAACGTTCCCGTACAACAACCCCCTTTGCTCAGATCAGCGAGCCGAAGCTGAATTAATTCACCAATCCATAAAGCACAAAAAATGCCAATACAAAGACTACTCCAAACAGTGCTGACTCAAAAACAGACCAACAAACCACCAGTAAATGCCTCAAAATCATCAAAACATGCTTAAACAACAAAGGCTGTCTCTTGTCCCAGAGAAGCCCACTCAAATGCTACACCCCTCCAACAAATGACGAAATGGAAAACTAACCGATACATTCCCATACCCCAAGAAATTCAGCAAAAATGAAAACCCAGCAATGTGCGACTGGACCATGGACAACAAACAACCAAACCACCAGGCATTTAAAATATATAACATCATCTCACCCTCATGAACATGACCACCCCGCCAACCATGGTTGAATAAAAAATGCATTACTACATCATGTCCCTTCATATACACCATCCAAGTGTTGTCAGAAATAGAAGCATGAATGAAGGCCCGGGCATCATCATACCAAACCATCAGAGGTAATCCAGCACTGAAGTCTCCTTGACATCTGCCTGAGGACCAATCTTTTGAACTTTTCCCACTTAAAACGAGAGAAAGTGTAAGCAATCACATTTTCAGCACCAGGCACATGCATCGCCCGTGCAGTAGCATTCAATCTCAAGCACAGCAGGACAAATTCACACAAAAGTCCAGAAACAAAATTGCACCTTGCAGACTGCCTATTAATCACCTCCACTACCCCCCAAATTATCACGCCAAAAAAAATCTGGCAATTACATAACCGTTTCTCTCAAATAGCCAATGCCTGAACCAATGAAACAACTCCAGGAAAGTAATATTTCTAGTAATGCCTCTCTCCACCCATCATATGGGCCAAGTGCAAGTGCACCAGAACCCCCTCCAGAACAACCCAAAACCCAAAGAGCCTGCAGCATTGCAGTACAACTCCAAATCCTAGAAGGTACCTAGGGCTCCTGAAAAACCCATACCCTATTAAAAGATTCCAAAAAAGTCTCCCAAAAGCAAGCTCATCCTGAATCCTAGCAGTCAACTGGATAAAATGATGACTTCTGTGAATACCTACAATAGAGGCTGACAACTGCCATGGGAATGACTCTGCATGTAAAATTCTAGGACCAATCAATGACTGCATAAGCCATAGGATCACCTTTTTAGCAGACCAAACTTCCCCACCACTTTTCTCAAGTCAAATACCTTATCCAGCAGCAAGTGTGACATCATAGCAATTGAGTCTAATTCAATACCTAAAAAGGCAATCCCCACGATGGGCCTTCCATCTTATCCAATGCCAGGGGAATACTGAACAAAACCACCATCTCAGTAAACCCGTGCAACAGACCTGCAGCAATATCTCCCCCAGCAGGCCTGACAAAGAAAAAAAATCATCTAAGTCATGCACCAGAGAAGACGAGCCTGTCCATTCCTCCACTATCCAATGTACGAAAATACTAAACTATTCAAACAAATCACAGGACACAGAACAACCAACAGGGAGACACCTATCCACATAATATTCTCCCCAAAAAGTAAAACCCATTAATGAAAAACTATCTGGATGCAGGGGCCATAAAAGAAAAGCAGAGTCAACATCTGCCTTCGCCATCAATATCCCAGGGCCAGCCTCTCTCTTCAAAGCTACTGCTGAATTGAAAAAAGCATACATAGCAGAACAAAATTCCTCAGGCACAATATCTTTAACAGATGTGCCTGCTGAATGGGACAAATTCAATATCAACTATTGTTTACCCTTCTCCTTTTTCAAGGTAACTGCATCTTAACAAAAGGAGAGGAAGCAAAAGGCCCAACCAATCATCCTTTGCCCAACTGAACAAACAACTTGCCTCGTACCACCTATTCAAACCTAGAAACTGATCTAGAATTCCAAATCTGACCCCAAAACCAGAACCAAAATAAGGTATGCAAAATCCATGCGCGAACCCCTCTCACAAACTAAAAGCGGTGACAGCATCTAACAAAGGCTACATAGTCTGAACACAGAGAGGGGTGAGGGCAACTTTCCTCAAGGCCTCAATATATCCCTCCCTCGGCCTCTACCAGAGGTGGGCCACTTCACACATAATTTACCTACATTTTATCATGAAATTGCTCATTATATTTGAGCCACTCTCACCCTTCATAATCCTTATAAGCCCCCAAAATACTATCAAAATAAACTAAAAAGGAGCCATACTGTGATGGATCATAATGACTGATGATGCTTGCCAACCTCAAAAAACTTCTAGTCCAATTCAACACATTACGGCGAACCTGCCTGACAGAGCCCACCTCCTTATGAGAACATTTACTCTCCTTACCTTTTTTTACTAATCTCCCTTCTTCCTTCCAATAATTGAAAAATATCAATATACCTATGCTTCATGATCTCCTTCTTCAAATCTTTAGGTACCCCCACCCACAATTCAGTGAAGGCCACCAAAGCCAGATGACCCATATCCAACTCCAACCATGGGTTCCTAACACCCCCGCTAGAACCACCCCAGGTGCCAGTGGATGATGAAGAAGAGAATGAAGAAGAGTCCAAAGAATAAAAAAAACATAAGCTTGTGCTTCTGCATGCCACCAACAACATCCACCTGCTCGCATACCAACTCATTTACTAGCAAAGGGGAATATGCTGTCAGATTCTTCACAATTCATGCAGTGTTACCTCAGTTTATCCTGCAGCAGGCCAGTCTTCAGGCTCACGTGCCCTCCAAGCCTTGCTCATGTTATGGTTGCCAGCTGCGGTGGTCCGCGACCAGGGCTGGGCACTTACCCGCGCCGTCGGGCAGCTCCAGGGGCGCCTGCAGGAGCAGGCAGCGGTCCCCGATGCTCTCCTTATGGCTGTTGCCGCCACTGAGTCCTGGCCGCGTTGTCGGCCTGTCTGGATGCTGACTCCTCCCCCACCGGCTCTCCTATGGATGCGTGTGCGGCTACTGCATAGAATTAAAGGGGCCACAACAGGAAATGGGCCATGACCCCTCCCTGGGATTCCTCCTTGATTTCCTGTATTTAAGGCAAGGTCTGCTCCTCAGACATTGCCTTGGTAGCTTGGCTCCTGGTCAGGTGTTGTTCCTGAGCTCCGAGTTCCTGTTCCTGTCTTGCTCCTGATCTCCGCTGTTAGTTCTCATTGGTCTTGTTCCCGTCCTTCCGATCCCAACACCTGCTTCTCACATTGGACTGATTCTTCTGGCTTCGACCCCTGGACCGGCTTCTGACCATTCTCCTGGTTTTGACCCCTGGATCGGCTTCCGACCATTCTTCGGCCTCAACTCCTGGACTGACATATGACCTACTGGATGCGCCAGCTGTCTGGATTCCACGACCTGCAGGAGGCGCCTATCTTCAGTCTTCAGGGATTCAACTAAGTCCAAGCGGCCCGGGTCCCTACAGGCTCCTCCTGGGGGAACTGCGGGCTTCCAGTGGTGAAGTACCTGTTCAACTTCTGCTTTATCCGGCCTTGCCTTCTGACAGTAGGGACCTAAGAGGGTTTATACTCTCTTAGGTAGTGCCAACTCTACCTCGGACTAAGAGTCCACCTCCAGATCCGTAACAGTATACCAAGGCCATGGATCCGGCAGAGGCCTCACTCTGCGGCCATTCCTGGCCTGGCCCAGAAGATTATGGAGCAACAACAGGTAATAGAATCCTTGGCGTCCTCCCTGGATTGACTCAACGCCCTTCTTGAATCTGTAGTCGCGGCTCTTGCAGTTCCTCCACCATTACCACCATCGTCCGTGATGCAGGGAAATACTCGTCCAGCAATTCCATTACCATCTCCTCCACGTTATTCTGGTGAACCCCACCTGTGCCAGGGATTCCTCGATCAATGCAGCACGCACTTCTGTCTCCAGGCTTCTCTCTTTCTGGATGATCTTACAAAGACTACATACATCTTATCCCTGTTAGAGGGTAAAGCCCTGGCTTGGGCTTCTCCCTATTGGCGACAGTCATACCCAGTCCTGTAAAACCTTCCTAACTTCTTGGAGCTGTTCCAAACAGTATTTGACAATCCAGGAAAACAAGTAGTCACTGGTTCCAGTCTTCTGCAACTTCGCCAAGGAGGACGTGCACTTGCAGATTACACTATTGAATTCAGAACTCTAGTGTCAGAACTCCATTGGGAGGAGAGCTGTCTCTGGACCATATTTTTGGAGGGATTGTCAGCCAGAATTAAGGATGAACTGGCAGCCCGGGAGCTGCCACGCTCATTGGATTCTCTTAGTGAGCTAGTAACCAGGATTGACCGTCATCTACAGGAAAGGGCTCGTGAAGGTCTGGGCATGAGAAGGCGCATGGCGAGTTCTACTTCTTCATGTCCTTTTTCTCCCATCCCTAGAACTTCACCCACCACAGAGGGGACCATCGACGAGACCGATGCAGTTAGGACGAGGCCCTCTTTCTCTGGAGGAACGACAAAGGCGCCATAAGGCAGGTCTCTGCCTATATTGTGGAGGATCGGGCCATCTTATTGCTCGTTGTCCAACGTGTCTGGGAAACTCCCAAACCTAGGCTCCACTGGGGGAATCACCCTAGGCATCACTTCACCGGCTCCCCCACTTACTCTGCCTGTCACCCTGCTTCTCAGAGGTCACAAATTATCCATGCTGGCTCTAGTAGATTCTGGGGCCGGAGGAAACTTCATCCTGCAAGATGTGGTGGAACAACTGCTCATCCCTACTCGTCCGTGCCCAAGGCTGTTGATTCTATCCTCCATCCACGGAGACCCCCTGCCAGGGAGAATAACTCATCATGGTTCCACTGGATTGCCACATTGCACCGAACCACACTGAATGAATCACCTTCTGTGTCATCCAGAAAGCCATTCATCCAGTTGTTCTTGGTATTCCTTGGTTGCAACGTCACAATCCACAGTTCGAATGGACGTCTTTAAGACTTATTCACTGGGGTCCAGCATGCCATGAAACCTGCCTTAAGGGAATGACTCCCTCCTGTAGTTACATCTGCAACTCTCTTCTAGAGGGTTTGCCTTCTCAGTACAGTCAGTTTGCTGATGTGTTCTCCAAAAAGGCCGCAGATACCTTGCCTCTGCACAGAGAATTTGATTGCATCATTAATCTGGTTACTGGAGCCACCCCGCCTCGTGGTAGAGTCTACCCGTTGTCCACCTTAGAGACCCATGCTATGTCAGAATATATTCAAGACAATCTTCAGAAGGGGTTTATTTGACGATCTACATCTCCAGCTGGGGCCGGCTTCTTCTTTGTTGGGAAAAATGATGGGACTTTGCATCCATGTATTGATTTCCGTGGGCTGAATGCTATCACATTCAAGGACCGATATCCATTGCCTCTAATAGCGTAACTCTTTGACCGCCTACAGGGAGCCAGGGTGTTCTCAAAATTGGATCTTCAAGGAGCATACAATCTAATCAGGATTCATGAAGGTGATGAATGGAAGATGGCTTTTAATACCAGAGATGGCCATTACGAATATCTTGTTATGCCATTTGGACTGACCAACGCTCCTGCAGTATTTCAGCACCTCATTAATGAGATATTTCGAGATCTGCTTTATGTCTGCGTAGTAGTCTACTTAGGCGACATCTTGATTTTTTTCTTCCGATCTACAGACGCATCGGCGACATGTTATTCAGGTTTTGCAATGCCTAAGAGAGAACTGACTGTACGCAAAGATTGAAAAATGCATCTTTGAACAAGAATCACTACCCTTTCTGGGGTATATTATCTCCAAACAAGGTTTACAGATGGACCCCTCCAAGTTGAAATGTATCCAAGCATGGCCCCAACCTAACGGATTACGTGCACTCCAGCGCTTCCTTGGATTCGCTAACTACTATCGTAATTTTATCCAGAACTTTTCTAAACTGGCTGCACCTCTCACTGCCCTTATTCGTAAGGGAGCAAACATCAAGGCCTGGCCTTTAGAGGCTGAAGAAGCTTTCCAGGCTCTCAAGAACTCCTTCCTACAACAACCTTGCCTCCGGCATCCAGATCCCAGGCGTCCATTTATGGTGGAGGTGGATGACTCAGCTAAAGAAGTAGGAGCTGTCTTAAGCCAGAATGACACATCGGGAACTTCTCATTCTTGCTCCTATTTCTCTAAGAAATTTTCTCCGGGAGAACGCAACTACTCCATCGGTGACAAAGAGCTTCTCGCCATTAAGCTTGCTTTTGAAGAGTGGCGGCAGTGGCTGGAGGGAGCACAACACCATATAACAGTCTACACTGACCATAAGATCTTGGTGTACCTCCAGCAAGCTCAACGTCTGAACCTGCATCATGCTCGTTGGGCGCTCTTTTTAACACGTTTTAACTTTGAACTCCGATATCGACCAGCTAACAAGAACATTAAGGCAGATGCCTTATCCTGATCCTTCTCCACTGAAGACAAAGAGGACCTATTTAACACATCATAGACCTGGCTTGCATGAAGCCTTGGACATACATCTCCACAGACTTCATTGTGAACCTTCCGCCGTCAGAGGGCAACACAGTGATATGGGTAGTAGTGAATTGGTTTTCAAAAATGGCCCACTTCATCCCGCTACCCTCCCTCCCGTCAGCTCCTCGTTTGGCCCAACTGTTCATGCTACATATCTTCTGCCTCCACGGAATACCGCAGCACATCGCTTCAGATCGTGGACTGCAATTCATGGCCTGATATTGGCTCAACCTCTGTAAGACGTTTTGCATTTCCCTGGATTATACCACTGCCTTTCACGCCCAAGCCAATGAACAGGTGGAGAGGACAAATCGGACCTTAAAACAATTTCTACGTTTATATGTCAACACACGTCAGGATGACTGGGTGGCTCTTCTTCCCTGGGCTGAATTCTCCCACAACGCACATGCCTGTACTACAACCGGGGTTTCACCGTTTCAAATTATCTTTGGACGGCAACCCAGGCCACCCTTGCCTCTGTCTCTGCTTGTTCTCTCACTGGCAGCCCAGCTCACTCTGGTCCATTGAAAAGGCTCTGGGTCCATACTCAACAGATGCTGCTCAAGGTGGCTCATACCACGAAGAAATTCACTGATAAACATCGAAGACCTGCTCCTCGGTTTTGTCCAGGGAAAAAGTGTGGCTTAGCACTAGGCACATCTGGCTGAGGGTTCCGTCTATGCGACTTGCTCCCCGCTATATTGGTCCCTTTCCGGTACTGCGACAATTGGGTCCTGTGACTTATCAACTGTGTCTGCCTGTCACTCTGAGGATCCATAATTCCTTTCACGTGTCTCTTTTGAAACCCTTGGTCCTCACCTGGCCTACTCGGAAGGTGTCTGAACTCCACAGCCCTGGGCGGAGGATGAAACCATATACCAGGCTCGTGAGGTTCTCGATGTCTGGAAATGAGGCAGCAAATGGGAGTATCTCCTAGCTTTGGAGGGATTTGGACCAGAGGAGAATTCCTGGGAGCCTGCAACGAACATTTTAGATAAGGACCTTATCAAGAACTTTCACACTGATCACCCAGGAAAACCCAAGCCTTCTCGGGGGAGGCCTAAAGGAGTAGGTACTGTTATGGTTGCTGGCCACGGCAGTCCGCGACTGGAGCCGGGCACTTACCCGTGCTGTCGGGCCGCTCCGGGAGTGCCTGCAGGAGCAGGCAGTGGTCCCCAATGCTCTCCTCGTGGCCGTTTCCGCCACTGAGTCCTGGCTGCGTTGTCAGCCTGCCTGCGCGCTGACTCCTCCCCCGCTGGCTCTCCTATGGACGCGCACATGGCTGCTGCATAGAATTAAAGGGGCCATGACAGGAAATGGTCATGGCCCCTCCCTGGGACTCCTCCTTGATTTCCTGTATTTAAGGCAAGGTCTGCTCCTCAGACCTTGCCTTGGTAGCTTGGCTCCTGGTCAGGTGTTGTTCCTGAGCTCCGATTTCCTGTTCCTGTCTTGCTCCTGGTCTCCGCTGTTGGTTCTCATTGGTCTTGTCCCCATCCTTCCAATTCCAGCACCTGCTTCTCCTCACGTTGGACTGATTCTTCTGGCTTCGACCCCTGGATCGGCTTGTGACCATTCTCCTGGCTTTGACCCCTGGATCGGCTTCTGACCATTGTTAGGCCTCGACTCTTGGACTGACTTATGACCTGCTGGAGGCACCAGTTGTCTGGATTCCACGACCTGCAGGAGGCACCTGCATCCAGACCTACTTCAGGCTTCAGGGATTCACCTAAGTCCAAGCAGCCTGGGTCCCTACGGGCTTCTCCTGGGGGGACTGTGGGCTTCCAGTGACAAAGTACCTGTTCAACTTCTGCTTTATCCGGCCTTGCCTTCTGACGGTAGGGACCTAAGAGGGTTTATTCTCTCTTAGGTAGCACCAACTCTACCTCGGACTAAGGGTCCACCTCCAGATCCGTAACAGCTCCTGGATGACCCCAGCTGATCCATGCCTTGCAACTCAGGGGGAACGTTCTCCATGAACCCCTACACTCCCTCTATTTCCTGATCCCCTGCCACGTTCTGGTCTGCCACATCCTCTTGGAGCCCCCATACATCACTCATCATTAGCACCAGTCCAACGCCTCCCACCACTTCTTCCCCACACAGGAACTTGCCCATATCCCTCCAACTATCTCTACCAAATCCCATAGCCACCCCAACTATAACCCCCACTGCCAAACCATGTAGGATGCACTCCAAATCCCCACACTCTGAAAGATCTAGGAAATTCAGAAAACTCCACTCACCATTTCCAGTAGCCATGTTGAGTCCTCCTGCCATCTCAGTGACTAGACTATGCCATGCTGCCACAAAAGCCTGGGGGGAGGGCATACACATTGCCAACTCCTGACATCACTTCTGTGTCCTTCTCATCAGCCATGGAGTGATGCGAGTAAGGAATTCCCAAACTGGAGACAGGAAATGTTCACCACTTTCTCTTTCTTTTGAACTCCCTTGCCTTTACCTTCTTGCTTCTGAGAAGGAGTAGGTCTTCTGCCATCTGCCAGTGACCTGACCCATCCTCCCCCTGAACCACCACCTGTAACCAGAAGTACCTGATCTGGATGCCTACCGACCCTAATATATGCCCACTGCCAGTACCTGCTCACTGCCATGTTCTGACATCAGAGGCTCCAAAGACACAGATTCCTGCTCTGCCCATGAACTGTGAGCACCTACCAAATTCCATTGCCTCCTATTATCTCCCCCACCACAGCTACCACACCTTCCCCACTCGCCGGAACAGCAGCCACGACTCCCAGAGAACCACCACCACTTCTCACCTGGCAAACTCCACTCACATGCCCAGCATCAGGCCCTGAACCACCATTATTGGTTGGGATAATCCCAGCAATGCCCTTCCTTTTATCTCTGCTTGCACTGTTGTTACCGCTGATTGCTGCAGTGCAGGAAGCCGCTGGAGCTGATCCATTCTGCACAGGACCTGCTGCTGTCATGCACAAAGCCTGAGCTCTTGATCTTGCCATATCAATGACCCTGTAAAAAAACAGAAGACAATCCAATTCCAATTCCAGTGAATTAAGTACAAAACAATGCCTAGCACACCCCACCTGTAAGACCTCTCACATAGAGATCCGACCAGTCCTGAGCTATATTAGTTCCTGCATGATATGAATGTCCATGTGGAAGGTGCCCTCATCCTGATACCCCTCCCCCTTTCTCTCATTCCAGATTTTAAATAAAACCCATATCAGCCTCCTATTGCTCCAGGCAAAATTGGGGGGGGGGGGGGGTGTTAATCCCCCACATATCTCAATTTGAGCAATACCTCACAGAGAAATATGTCTGCATGTTATCCACAGCAGTCCATCTACCCATGACTGCCTCTGTTCAATTTAACAGTCAAAGTTAAAAATTGAAAATAAAAAATCTGCAATATGCAAAACAAATTAAAGCAATAAAGAATAGAAAACAAAAAGTAAAAGCACGGAGAAACCTGAGCCATTTTTATTCTTAGATAGAGGGAAAAAATATAACCACACAGGTCAAACTAGCCAAATTAATTTGTAGGAAAGAGAAGGATTTTAAGATATTTCCAAAAAGATCCCAGAACCAGCTCCTGCCTTAAAAACTTAGGGAGCATATTCCAAAGCATAGGGCCTATCACTGAAAACATTTGGGACCTCAAACATGTTTTATCATTTCCAATAGAGGGTAAACATAATTGAGCTGCTTGACTGGACTCCAAAGAGCATGCTGGAGTGAATCATTCCAACTTACGCCTCTGAAAGCTTGAGCCGCTTCCCCTCAATGCATGAAACACAAATCTTAAACTGAGCTCTCCACAATGTAACAATGTAGAGCTTTAAGGAGAGAAAACACAGCTGTCCATTTCAGGCAATGAAAAATTGTTCTTGCAACTGCAGTCTGGACCCTTTAAAGCCTACATGAAAGCCTCTGTAGAAGGCCATTTCAATAGTCCAGATATGAAAGCACAATTGATTGAACCACTTTTCTGAAAAGATGCCTATTTAAAAAAAAAAAAAAAAAGTTATACAGGCTATGTAGTAGAAGGGTTGTATTCCAGACTAGTCGTGTGACTCTTGGATCCCAGACAGATTTTATTTGTTCTCCATTTTGTTCTTGCTTTATATGTTGCTACACTGAACACTAGCTTCTTGTTGTCTCATCTCTCTGGGGAGGATTTTTGGGGGGTGGAAGGGTGGAAATCACAAAATGTTGTGGTTGGAATTCCTTGTGTGCTGTTTGTTATGTTCTTTCAGAATAAAGAGATTTATTAAAATAAAAAAAAAAAGAGAGAGAGATAATTTCCTAACTAAACTTAATTTCAGAAAAGCAGTTAGACTTGAGATACCTGGGTTTTTAGGATAAAACTTGATTTGTCACCCTTAGAGACTTCATTTTAGAAACCAAAATATCCTCCTCAGGAAATGTTAGTGACAAGTCTAGATCAGGGTTACCGACATGCACTACTTCCATTTTCTGAATATTTAGAATCAGCTTCCTCTGCAAATATAATAATTGTCTGAGTAGTTGCAGCAAAATGTCCACAAGGACAATAATGATTGTCCTGGTGGAACATCACACACCAACTGTTTTACTATGGAACTCATCTGTCCCAGCTTAATCAAAGCAACTTGCTCAGCTAAAACAAAAACTAGCTATATGAATTTATAATCAAGTCCAACCAATTTACATTGTTCCAATAATAAAGGATTATCAGCAAGTTCAGACATACAAGGAAAGATCAAATAATACTAACAAAGCATGTGGAGAGATTAAAATTTCTGCAATCAGATGTCTAAATTAGTTTTTTTTTCAGAATAGGCAAAATGGTTGTTGGCTTTAGCAATGGGGTAAAAAATATCCTCCTCCAAAGAAGTATTTACAATTTTCAGTAAATACAGCACAATTATCAGAGAGATATTTCAACTGCCAAGAGTGATGGGGTCTACAAAGCAAGTAGATAGGCCTGATTGATAAACTGAAAAGTAGTAAATCACCTGGACCAGATGGTATACACTCCAGGGTTCTGAAGGAACTAAAAAATGAAATTTCAGACCTATTAGTAAACATTTGTAACCTATCATTAAAATCATCCATTGTACCTGAAGACTGGAAGGTGGCTTATATAACCCCAATATTTAAAAAGGGCTCCAGGGGCAATCTTGGAAACTACAGACCAGTTAGCCTGACTTCAGTGCCAGGGAAAATAATGGAAAGTGTTCTAAATATAAAAATCACAGAACATATAGAAAGATATCGTCGGTTCAGTGTTCTGCGGCAATCAAAAAAGCAAACAGAATGTTAGGAATTATTAGAAGGGGAATTCTGAATAAAACGGAAAATGTCATAATGCCTCTATATCGCTCCATGGTGAGACCGCACCTTGAATACTGTGTATAGTCCTGGTCACCGGATCTCAAAAAAGATATAATTGCGATGGAGAAGGTACAGAAAAGGACAACCAAAATGATAAAGGGGATGGAATAGCCCCCCGTGAGGAAAGACTAAAGAGATTAGGACTTTTCAGCTTGGAGAAGAGATGGCTGAGGGGGGATATGATAGAAGTGTTTAAAATCATGAGAGGTCTAGAACGGGTAAATGTGAATTGGTTATTTAATCTTTCAGATAATAGAAGGACTAGGGGGCATTCCAAGAAGTTAGCATGTGGTAGGGATGTGAATCGGGCTTCGGACGATTGAAAATATCAGACGATATTTTCAAAATCGTCAGAAATCGGGGGCTCCCCCAAAACAATAGGAAAACCCCACGATATTGATCGTGGAGGTTCTCTTATCGTTTTGGGGGAGGGCGGGAAAAATGGCACACAAAAATAACCCCTAAACCCACCCCGACCCTTTAAAACTAATACCTTAGCTTCCCCCACCCTCCCGACCCCCCAAAAAACTTTTTACAGGTACCTTGTGGTCCAGTGGGGGTCCCTGGAGCGATCTCCCACTCCTGGGCCGTCGGCTGCCACTAATCAAAATGGCGCCGATGGCCCTTTGCCCTTACCATGTGACAGGGTATCCGTGCCATTGGCCGGAACCTGTCACATGGTAGGAGCACTGGATGGCTGGGCCATCTTGTGCTCCTACCATGTGACAAGGGCTGACCAATGGCCCCTGGTCCAGCGGGGGTCCGGGAGCAACCTCCTGCACTCGGGCCATCGGCTGCCAGTAATCAAAATGGCGCCGATAGCCTTTGCCCTTACTATGTCACAGGGGCTACCGGTGCCATTGGTCAGCCCCTGTCACATGGTAGGAGCACAAGATGGCACCGGCCATCCAGTGCTCCTACTATGTGACAGGGTCCGGCCAATGGCACAGATACCCTGTCACATAGTAAGGGCAAAGGGCCATCGGCGCCATTTTGATTAGTGGCAGCCGACGGCCCGGGAGCGTTAGATCACTCCAGGGACCCCCACTGGACCACCAGGTACCTGTAAAAAGTTTTTTTGGGGGGTCGGGAGGGTGGGGGAAGCTAAGGTATTAGTTTTAAAGGGTCGGGTGGGTTTTTTGTTTATCGGCTCGGGCACAGCCGATAAACAAAACCGCAATTGGGCCCGATGAAAAAAACCCACATGTGAATCGGAACCGGAATCCGAACTGATTCCGGTTCCGCTTCACATCACTACAAGAAACTTTCTCCCTTTATTTGCAGGTTTGATAATCACATCTGGTTTTTGCCGTAAATCTTTAATTGCTCGTACCTCTTCTTTTCTTAAATTGGAATAACCATGTTTATTAGGAGTCTGCATTTGTTTGCAACGTATTGGCAATCCGCAATGTATATGCCATATTCGTTGAATTCGTGGGGGTCACGAAACATACTGTGAACCCCCATGAATACAACGCATCACTAACAAATAAACCCCCATCCTCATGATCCCCCCAAGACTTGCCAAAAGTCCCTGGTGGTCCAGCGGGGGTCCTGGAGTGATCTCCTGCATTCGGACCGTTGGCTGCCAGTATTCAAAATGGCACTGATAGCCTTTGCCCTTACTATGTCACAGGAGCTACCGGTGCCATTGGTCAGCCCCTGTCACATGGTAGGAGCACAAGACGGCGCCAGCTGTCCATTGCTCCTACCATGTGACATGTGATGGTGCCGGCCTTCCATTGCACCTACCATGTGACAGGGGCCGACCAATGGCGAGCCCCTGTGACATAGTAAGGGCAAAGGCTATCAGCGCCATTTTGAATACCGGCAGCCGATGGCCCGAGTGCGGGAGATCGCTCCAGGACCCCCGCTGACCACCAAGTACTTTTGGCAAGTCTTGGGGGGGTCAGTAGGGTGGGGGGTTGTAGTTAATCAAATTTAAAGGATTTGGATGGGGGTTTTTTGTGAAACGAATACATATATAACTAATGAATGGATCGGGGTCCCCCAAGAATGGGTGCAACGGATTTGGATCCCAATGAATACGAATACCGAATGGGATGAATCCGTCCCTGCTGCACATCCCTAATGTTTACTAGTAAATGCTAGATGTAATTGATGTAAAGCCATTTGATGGAAGGTGTTGATGATTGGATCTGGGGTACCTGGAGGACACCATGTTGAAGTGTTTTTTTAATAGGGATCCATCTATTATATCAGATCGATCGATGAAAAAGTGTTTAAGATACAGCTTCCGAAGAAACTTGAACAATGCTACTTCCAACTCAAATAAGTTGGCTTTAGGTGTTGTTTGCCGCCTGACCTCATTAAAGAAACTTAAGGGCATATAAGAATATCTGACAGTAAACACATTTGGGAAGACGCTATCAGCTAGAGATGTGTATTGTACTGGAAATCGTTTCCGGTTCATTTTTGTAAAACTGCGGGAAATTTCGGTTCCCACGGTTCTGACCATTTTTTTTTTTCGGCTGTCCCGATCCAAAAACAAAACCCCACCCTGATCCTTCAGATTTAATTATTTACAATCCCCACCCTCCCGACCCCAAAAAACTTGCCTAAAGTCCCTGGTTGTCCAGCGGGGTTCCCGGGAGCAATCTCCCATTCTCGCGCCTTCGGCTGCCAGTAAACAAAATGGCACCGGTGGCCCTTTGCCCTTACCATGTGACAGGGGCTATCGGTGCCATTGGCTGGCCCCTGTCACATGGTTGGAGCAATGGACGTCCGGCGCCATCTTAAAAAATGGTCTTGGGGGAGGGACATGTGAAGATGTGGAGGTTACTGTATTGTAATTGTAATTCAGTTTACCCAAGGCTTTCTGAAATCCAGGTCCACACCCATTATTGTTGCTATATTCCCAATTATATTAGTCTGCCCTTTCTCTGTTAACATTTTACAGTCTGTTTCATCATCCTGGTCAGGTGAATATAGTGTATGCCCTCTGCTATACTGTTCCCCATCACAAATAGAATTTCTGTCCATAGAGATTCCAATGTGCATTCTTTTTCCTGCAGCATTTTTATCCTACTAAATTCTATGCCATCCTTAACATATAGTGCCACTCCATAAGAACATAAATGCACCATGCTGAATCACACCAATGGTCCTAGACCCACATCCATATAGTCCAACAGTAGCCAGTCCAAGTAACTTGGAAGTACCTGGAAGATTCTAATTAGAATGTCTATTTCATGTTGCTCATTCCTAGAAGTAAGAGCTGGAAACACTCAAGTCTCTCTGGCTAATAATTGTTAATAGGCCTGTCTTCCAGAAACTTGCCCAAATCATTTTAAAACTTGGTTATGCTACTAGACTTGATCACATTCTCTGACAACAAATTCCTTAGCTTAATTATGTATTGACTGAAAAAATACTTTGTAAAATTTGCATCACATCTGCTACTGGTTATTATCACGCAGTGTCCCCTAGTCCTAGTAATATTTTAAATTTCCATTTCCTATCAATTGTTTACCAATACACATAATTTTATAAATCTCTATCAAATCTCCTCAGTTGTTTCTTCTCTAAGATGAAGATCCCTAACCTGTTAGCTTTTCTTCCTAAGGGAGTAATTTCAACCCTTTTATCATTTTTGTTCCCTTCTCTTCTGTATCTTTTTTCTTTCTGATTATATCTGCTATGTATGATGTGGCCTCAAATATTTTATTCAGCCACATAAATAAAATGCATAAGCTGGAAAAGTCAAAATCAGCCAATCTGACTGGCCACTGACATTTCTCCATGGCAGTGCATCAGACCCCCATATTCCCCACAACCTTACTTATATGAGTCCTGACAATTTATTTGGATCCAGAGGAGGATGTGCTTTTCAGCAGAACTGTCTACCTACCCCTATTACATATGTTTATTATAGTGAATAAGAGTCCAGTGTAAGATCTTTTATACTCCAGAAATAAAATGTATTTTGCTTTGACAGGCTGAAGTGCTTATTATAAGCTGATTTTTCATATAATATGATTTATTTCATTTCTGATCTTAGCTACTACAGACTGAGGCTTTCCTTTGTGCCATTGATTTTCTCTGACTATGCAACAATCTGCCACAAATATATGGGGCTGTATTTTCTGTGCTTGAGTAATTTTGTGATACATTTTGCATTTGCAAAGCTTGGGTTATATATGATGTTAACTCTGAAGAAAATTAATCACTAATAGAAGATTAATGAGTGGTACTGGTATTCTGACTAGTGTTATCGAGCCTATAATCAAGAATACTGACACCTGTAAATTGGGATCATCAGTGTTAAAAATAGTATTTTTATTATAAGGATTTGGAGTATATTATCCTTTTATTCTAAATTTTATTGAGAATGATAATTGCAAGAACACTTTCTTTGAATTATCATGGTTTTCAAAATGGCTTGGCATCCCTTTAACAATTTGCTATACCACAGCAGTAAATTTGACATGAAATGCGCTTGTAATGGACAGTATCTTCCATGGAATAGCAGCAACCCTGAAGGCTGTTTGTTTTCAGAGATGAAATTTTAGGAAGTGTTTCACAATTCCTTCTTTACTTCAAAGGTGAAAAGCTTTTCTTTGAGAATGGTACTTTTCAAAAGCCATTTACCCAGGTAAGTACTGAATTTCCCAAGTAAAAGACCTTTCTGAAAATTGCCCGCCCATAACCTGGCTAAAAGTAAGCCCAGGGTTCCACAGTGCACATGCATTTAGCCATATTAGAAAGAGGAATTCCCGGGGAAGTATGTAGGTGGGGTTAGGTAAGTAATGGGCCGGATTTTAAAAGGGTTACAAGCATAAGGTATGCGCGTAACCCTGGTGCGCGAACAAACGTACGTGCGCACGTAGAATTATAAAATCTACCCCAATGTGCATAGATTGCTTTTTCCAAGCTACACATATTTTCTATGAAAAAAATACTCATAGAAAAAGCATATGCAAAAGTTTGTGAGTATTATATACCCATGGCAGGTATCAAGGTAAAAGATTCTTGTCTACTTTCCCTTTAAAATTGTAAACAAGTAAACAATGCCCACAGACTTTGTTGCAGCAATGCAGGCATTTTGAAAACTTCCCCATGTTTACAATAGTTTGAAAATCCCTCTGCTGGTAGGAGTGTGCAGGTTGGAAATTGTTGTTTTGGCTTGTCTTTTTATTTTGGGGAGGGTAGTTATTTGGGTTTCAGTTCCATTCATTTGCTGAACAGAAATAAACATTAAAAAATAAAACACAACAAAAAAAGAAATAAAATGGGACCTCCCCAGGAATACAGCCACTGTCTCAGTAACTGGGGCTCCCCAGGCTCCCCCAGTCTTTCCAATAATAGAATGCATAGGGGTAACTGCATTATCCAGCAGTTACTACCCTTAACAGAATACATGGGAGTAACCTGCAAGGAGTGGCAGTAGTTACTACCATAAGCAAATTGCTAGGCAGACTAGATGGACCATTTGGTCTTTATCTGCTGCCATTATTATGTTACTTTGTTATTATGCAATAAACTGGGGCTGAGGTCTCCCCAGGCTTGGCTGAGACAAGCGTCCCTGGGGCATCCCTGGCTTCTTCTGCACCCTACTCCCCTCAAATAAACTAGGGTCAGAGACTCCCTGGCCACTATTTACCTCTTATATGGTAGTGTTCAGTGTAGAAAGATGCAAGACTGATCTCCAGTTGCTCCTGCCTCACTGGCTCCAGTTCCACAATGGCACCTGAGACTGATGCCAATCAACCTAATAAATGAAGCTTGACCGACGTGCCGCAAAGGTGCAGTAGAGAGCTACTGCACATGTGCGGGAAAGCACGTCGGTCTCAGCGAGCGTCAGCTGAATTTAACAACATGGCGGCGGCAGCAGCGTCGAGCGGCAGCGGCGGCGGCAACGAAGAGCGGTGGCGGCGTCGACGAGGAGCGGCAGCAGCGGCGGCGGTGGTGACGAGGAGTGGCAGCAGTGGCGGCAGCGGCGGCAGCGGTGACGAGGAGCGGCAGCAGCGGCAGCGGCGACGAGGAGCGGCGTCAGCGGCGTCGAGCGGCAGCGGCAACGACGAGGAGTGGCAACAGCGGCGGCAGCGACGAGGAGTGGCAGCAGCGAGGGAGGAGCGAGTGAGAGGGAGGGAGGAGAGAGAGAGGGAGGGACAGTGAGAGGGAGGGACTTTAAGGACTGAGTGAGAAGGAGGGAGGGACTGAGTGAGAGGGAGGGACTGAGTGAGGGGGAGGGAGGGAGGGACTGAGTGAGAGGGAGGGGGAGAGGGAGGAGAGAGAGAGTGTGAGGGAGGGACTGAGTGAGGGGGAGGGAGAGACTGAGTGAGAGGGAGGAAGGGACTGAGTGAGAGGGAGGGAGGGGGGAGAGGGAGAGTGTGTGGGAGGGAGGAGTGGGTGAGTGTGTGGGAGGTAGGGGGTGGGGAAGAGTGAGGTGAGAGAGAGAATGAGGGGGAGGTGAGAGACAGAGGGATGTGAGTAAGTGCAAGGGTAAGAAGTTGTGAATCAGAGAAAAAGGGAGTGGAGGAGGGCTGAGGGAGAGGGGATGGGATTGAGAGAGGGTGGGGAGTGACTCAGGGAAGGGGAGAGAGGTAGGAGTGACTGAGGGAAGGGGAGGGAGGTGAGAGTGAGGGGAAGGAGGCAGTGGGAGACAGAGAGTGAGTAAGACTGAGTGGAGGGAAGGGGGTGAGTGACCGAGGGGAAGGGGGAATGAGGGAGAAAAAGTGTAGAAGGGTGCTGTGTTCGAAAATGGACTTAAAAAAAAATTTAATGTAGCCCGTTTTAACAGGCTTAACGGGTTGTGTTTTTAGAGATGTGAATCGTGTCCTCGATCGTCTTAACGATCGATTTCGGCTGGGAGGGGGAGGGAATCGTATTGTTGCCGTTTGGGTGTGTACACTATCGTGAAAATTGTTAAAATCGTGAGCCGGCACACTAAAACCCCCTAAAACCCACCCCCGACCCTTTAAATTAAATCCCCCACCCTCCCGAACCCCCCCCCCAAATGCTTTAAATTACCTGGGGATCCAGCAGTGGTCCAGAACGGCGGCGGTCCGGAACGGCCCCCTCAATTGAATCCTGTTGTCTTCAGCCGGCGCCATTTAGCAAAATGGCTGCCGCAAAATGGCGGCGGCCATAGACCAAAACGATTCGATGCAGGAGGTCGTTCCGGACCCCCGCTGGACTTTTGGCAAGTCTTGTGGGGGTCAGGAGGCCCCCCCAAGCTGGCCAAAAGTTCCTGGGAGTCCAGCGGGGTTCCGGGAGTGATTTCTTGCCGCGAATCGTTTTCCGTACGGAAAATGGCGCCGGCAGGAGATCGATTGCAGGAGGTCGTTCAGTGGGGCTTCCGGACCGCCGCTGAACGACCTCCTGGAGTCGATCTCCTGCCGGCGCCATTTTCCGTACGGAAAACGATTCGCGGCAAGAAATCGCTCCCGGAACCCCGCTGGACTCCCAGGAACTTTTGGCCAGCTTGGGGGGGCCTCCTGACCCCCACAAGACTTGCCAAAAGTCCAGCGGGGGTCCGGAACGACCTCCTGTGTCGAATCGTTTTGGTCTATGGCCGCCGCCATTTTGCGGTGGCCATTTTGCAAAATGGCGCCGGCTGAAGACAACAGGATTCAATTGAGGGGGCCGTTCCGGACCGCCGCCGTTCTGGACCACTGCTGGATCCCCAGGTAATTTAAAGCATTTGGGGGGGGGGTTCGGGAGGGTGGGGGATTTAATTTAAAGGGTCGGGGGTGGGTTTTAGGGGGTTTTAGTGTGCCGGTTTTCCTGCCCTCCCCCTTCCCCCGATTTACAATTTTTTAACGATAAATCAGGGGAATTGGTATTGTATCGTGGCCCTAATGATTTTTGACGATTTAAAATATATCGGACGATATTTTAAATCGTCAAAAAACGATTCACATCCCTATGTGTTTTACATAAAACAAAATTGTGACATTTTCAGGGCTAGCTAGCACCATTTTATTGTTTGGCTATATGTTTGTATAGTAATGTAACAAAATGAAACTAGCCTCAGGGCCAGTATTCACCATTGTGAATTGGAAGCTGTATGAGTATCTGGTAGATATCTTATATTTTATTAATAGAATTTATTTTAGTAAATTTAGGATGTGAATGCTTTAGTGTTAGGGAGCAGTCAAATACACTTTTGTGAGGTAGTAAGTTAATTTGATTAGCAGCATAAGTAAAACAATTTAATACAATACAATTATTGCTTTTCTTTGTTGTTTTTGGTTTAGTTGTTACAGCTTTACAGCACAAATCACTGCCATGGAAATAAATCAGAACTTGTAAGCATTATGTCTATGCTCAACTTTGCACTTAGGAATTTATGCAATGCCAATCTAAATAACCCAGCTTAAAGGTAATTAAGTCAGTGTTCTTACCCTTATAAAATTCAAGGCACCCTCCTGCAGAAGTCAGGAAGCTATCATGCCACAGGGTAAATCCAGAAACTCCCCATGCAGGCAAATGATAGAACCCAAAAGGTCTCACAGAGCGTATCCATGAGATATATGATGGCAAAATAGGGCACAGAAGTTCCAACTTCTTAACATTAATTCTTTAAAGGGTTTTTTGGCACTACTCCTACTACTTGGAAAAAGTATCTAGTATGAAACTCAGTCTTAGCATGCAGGTTCACTAGAACAGTCAAAGTTCTGTTAGCAAAGCACACTTGGCAGAGCTTTGTGGAACCTGTGGGAAAGCCATAAGGAAAAACCCTTAGCAAAGGCTTTTTCGATAATGTCCCTTCAGATAATGTCAAACGTCTGGTTAACTCAGTCCCTTTTCTCCAAGTCAGACCTCATTGAATATTCAGTTCCATATCCCCAATGTTGTTCTGGATTGGATGTTGCACCTCAAAAAGACATAGGATTGGTGGGATGTAAATGATGACATCTGAATCTCAATGCATATAAATATTTCCTTGGGTTAATGAAGTTCAGAGAGTTTGTTAGCAAAGCAAGTGCTAGAACAGTACCCATTTTATAGCTAGTCACAAAGTTTTTTTTTTTTTTTACCAAGGACATGTTTCACAGTTCTTGTGTCCAAGGTTTTCCTCTCATTTAGGAGGTGATGACAACTCTCTGATATGGAGAAACAATCATAGTCTCTTCTCCTCTGAATGAATCACAGTCTCATATGAAGTTGTCAACATCATCCCAAGGCTTCAGACTCCTTGTTTGTGTTGCTTAGGTCTGCATGAACTTTTAGGTTCAGTCTATGTGCATAGCAGCAAGCCTCAAGTTCATAATGCACATCCTTGTTTAGGATCACTGGTGTTTCTTCTACAAAGTCAATGGGCCAGGAGTGACAGAGGATCACTCCTGTCCCTATCTGAACTGAAGATTCCCATGCAAAGGGTAAATGAAGGGTGAGGAGGCCCCAGCCTGGCTTATTTGGAGGGAAAGAAAACAGAGAGGCTTGGTGAGGCACTGCTAAGGTCCCAGCCACTTAAGGCAGTGACAGAGGGGACTTGAGGAGGACCCTTTTTTTTTTTTTTTTGTTGCAAATCTAGAGATCCTCCTAGATCTCTACTAAAAGAAGCTTCTAACAGAAAGAGTCTATCATTAGTGTGGGGATAGAACAAAAGAATAGTAAGTGTGGGTTGTAACTCCCCCTTGTGGAATCTAAGGTAGTGAGCTCTCTGAGTATATAAACCCCTGCCACCATCTTAGAGTGTGGACTTTTGAATAATCCCTTGAAGGGGCAGCATGCTGCTATGCTGTTTCTGGTTTGTTTATTTTACTGAGGGAAGATTCTAAGTCTTCTATAGTTGAGGCTTGGGTAAAGGAAAAGTAGTAAGGGTGCCTTCACCTAACTTTAAGATGACACATTAGAAACTTGTTGTTTTGAGGAGGAAGTTGGTCCACCCTTCCTTTCTTTATTTATGTTTGTATATTCTGCTTTCACCACTTTAAAGTGTACATCAAAGTGGATTACTTTCAGGTACAATAGGTATTTCCCTATCCCCTCAGGGCTTACAATCTAATTTTATACTTCCTCTTTATTTTGGTTCTCCTTTTTCCAAAGATTTTATTTTTGCCATATGCCTGAGACCCATAGGATCCAGGAACTCAGGCTAGTAACAACCTAGAAAAGCAGTGTCTTTGAATCAGAGAGCACAGATGGACTATTGGAAGTCCTTAGAAGGACTTGATCATTCTTCATTCCTGCGGAGGAGAATGTGAAGACCTGTGATGCATCCAGTAGGTATATTCATATCCATCTCATTGGGATAACCAGGGAAGAGAGGAGTAAGAAGGTACCATCCAGGTATGAATAGGGAAGTAAGGACTGTGACTGAACAACTTCACCAAAAGTACCGTATGACAAATGAGGCTTTATTTTAGTGAAATCTAAATTGGAAATTTATCATCCTATCCACTAAATTCTGGGAGTAAATTTAAAAACTACCCACTAATTGCCAATTAATAATTGGTCAGGATCAGGGATAGAAGCTTCAATTGATTTCAGTAACATCATACATTAACTGGAAACTTAGTCAAAAATTTATGAAAAAGAACTGAAGATGTAACTGGATTGATGAGAATAAAAAATTGTAACTGACCATTTTCATCAGCTTTCCAACTTTATTTAGTAAAAGTTAATTTGGAAACCACCACTTCCTTCCAGCATTATTATTACTGCTGTTACCACAATTTGAGGGACTAGGATACAAGCTTCCCCCCCCTCCCCCCACTTCAGATAACATAATAACTTGGAAGGATTTGACTGTAAGTACTGGTTTGAGGTGTGAACCTTTTGGACTTTTATCTGGGACTATCAGCCCTGGGTTACATAAACAAATTGAAAATGCCCAAACATTTTCAGATATTTTCTGTTGTTGATTATTAGGGATGTGAAATGTTTTTTGACGATTTAAAATATCATCCAATATATTTTAAATCGACAAAAATCATTAGAGGCGATATTTAATAGGAATTCCCCCGATTTATAGTCAAAAATCGTAAATCGGGGGAAGGGGGAGGGGAAGGGGGAGGGCGGGAAAACTGGCACACTAAAACATCCCTAAAACCCACCCCGACCCTTTAAAATAAATCCCCCACCCTCCCGAACCCCCCCCAAAATGTCTTAAATTACCTGGGGTCAATATGGCCAGTCTCAATCTAGTCCTCAACACCAAGAAGGAAATCCTCATCATCTCCCAAGAGGACAACAACCTTCTTCTCAACGCACCAATCTCACCGCATTCTGCTAACCTTAACCACTTGCCCCATGTAAGAGATCTTGGTGTGCTCTTGGATAAGCAACTCAACCTTAAAAAATTTGTAAACAACACCACTAAGGAATGCTTTTTCAAACTGCAAGTCCTAAAAAAAACTGAAACCCCTCCTACACTTTCACGACTTCCGCCTGGTATTTCAATCCATCATCTTCTCAAAAATTGACTATTGCAACTCTGCTTCTCGGCCTTCCCACAAACACCATCAAACCCTTACAGATGCTGCAGAACTCTGCCGCCAGGATTCTGACAAACACATTTTGGAAAATGGCGCCGGCTGAAGACAACAAGATTCAGTAGCAGGAGCCCGTTCCGGACCGCTGCCGTTCCGGACCGCCGCTGGACCCGCAGGTTATTTAAGTCATTTGGGGGGGGGTTCGGGAGGGTGGGGGATTTAATTTAAAGGGTCGGGGGTGGGTTTTAGGGGGTTTTAGTGTGCCGGCTCACGATTCTAACGATTTATAACGATAAATCGTTAGAATCTCTATTGTATTGTGTTCCATAACGGTTTAAGACGATATTAAAATTATCGGACGATAATTTTAATCGTCCTAAAACGATTCACATCCCTACTTTATATGCTCCCCCCCCCCCCTCAGCAAAAACATCCTTAAGGAAATGAGCCCTATCTACAGCAGGCCCCACACAATGGAATACACTCCCTCTGGAACTCCAACAAGATCCATGTCCGCTATCATTAAAAAAAAAACTTAAAACATGGCTCTTCAAACTAGCATTCCCAGAATGAAGACTTCTGTTCATATTTCAGGTCCTTCTGTTCATATTTCAGGTCCACCTGACTAATTCACTTCATTATGTCTTTATTCTTGTTTCCTTATTTTCGGGTTTCATTGTTCCTAACTAATGTTCTAACTGTATTCGAGCCCTCACTTATGAGATTAATTCCCAACAGACCTTTACGTACCCTCTGTGCTAATATTCAGTTCCTGCCTGGTCTAAGATCGCCTGCAGATTCGTACCTCTTTCAAGATCCATTGTTAACTTATGAAACTTTTACTTCACCATCTTTCCACTTGAATTGATTCTTATATCCTGGTTTTGAAATATGTTATTTGGGCTTATTAAGTATTTATCATGTTCCATTTTTGAAGTATTTATTTATTTATGTTCTATTTAGAGTAATGTTATGTTTCTCAACGGGCAGGTTTGTAGTCCCGGTTATCCCAGTATTCACCTGTCTCTCACTCTGTTTCATGTAACGCTTAAATGCGATGTTATGTTCATTGTAAACCAATGTGATTTGTAGTCCTTACAGGAATGTTGGTATATAAAAGTAAAAAATAAATAAATGGGTGACATCATTGATGGAGCCCTATTGCGGAAAACTTTCTGTCAAAGTATCTAGAAACTTTTGACTGGCACTCTGAGCCCACTGAGCATGCCCAGCATGCCATGATATTCTCAGCCACAGGGGTCTCCCTTCAGTCTCGTTTGTAGCAATAAGCTTTAGCAAAAAATAAAATAATAAAATGTATCGGACCCAACAGAGGACTACATCCTGCTGTCCTGGGATAACACCTATTACAAGGTAAGCAATTTTGCTTTATCCCAGGACAAGCAGGATGCTAGTCCTCACATATGGGTGATTAGAAAGCTAGAGGCTAAGTCATTTTGTAGTGAAGCAACACTGAAGTATTGTTGGTGAAAATGAGGCAGCCGAAGATCACAGCAGGTTGGATGTAGAAGGAGTTGAGATTATACTGGAAACAAGTTCTTTAAGACAGATTGTCCGTAGGCTGAATCTTGTCATCCTTCTTTGTCCAAACAGTAAGGAGCTGCAAAGGTGTGAAGAGAACTCCATGTTGCTGCTTTACATATGTCAAGAATTGGCACTGAATGATAGTGTGCTACTGAGGTTGACATTGCTCTTACTGAATGTGCCTTTATTTGCCCTTGGAGAGGAAGGCCTGTTTTTTCATAGCAGAACTGTATGCAATCTGATAGCCAGTTGGAAAGAGTATGTTTGCCCACTGCTTTACCCGGTTTGTTTGGATCAAAAGATACAAAGAGTTGAGTGGATTTCCTGTGGACTGCAGTGCGGTCTAAGTAATATGCTAGCGCACATTTACAGTCCAAGGTATGTAAGGCCCGTTCCCCTTGGTGAGAATGAGGCCTTGGAAAGAATGTGGGCAAAACTATGGATTCGTTCAAGTGGAATTCCGTAACTACTTTGGGGAGGAATTTTGGATGTGTATAGGGTGAGTATGTGACAAGTGCTTGTAACTCACTAACCCTTCTAGCTGGTGTAATGGCTATAAGGAAGATAGTCTTCCATGTGAGAAATTTAGGATCACAGGATGTCATGGGTTCAAAATGAGAATGCATGAGCCTTGTTAAGACCAGACTAAGGTCCCATTCTGTGACTGGTGGCCAAATTGGTGGTTTAAGGTGAGTTAAACCTCTCTTAAACCTACTAACAAGAGGTTGTATGGATATTGGTGCATCTCCCATCTTGTTATGGTAAGCTGAAATTGCACTTAAGTGTACTCTTACAGATGAGGTCTGGAGACCAGAGTCTGAAAGATGGCATAAATAATCTAGTAGAGAAGGTGTGGGGCAGGAGAAAGGGTCTATGTCCTTTTGTGTGCACCACAAGGCAAACCTTTTCCATTTTGAAGAATAGTTTTTTCGTGTTGAAGGTTTACGTGAAGCTATAAGCACTTGAGAGACATTGGTTGAAAGATTGAGTGGTTGTAAGATCAAGCTTTCAACATCCACGCTGTCAAGGATAGGGATTGAAGGTTGGGATGGCGCAACCGACCCTGATCCTGAGTTTTGAGAGTGGAAGCTACACCCAGGCGAATTGGTTCTCTTATCGAGAGGTCTAGAAGTATGGTAAACCATACTTGTCAAGGCCAATACGGGGCTATGAGTATCATGGACCCCTTGTCCTGTTGTAGCTTTAGTAGAGTTTTGGTTATGAGCGGTATCGGAGGATACACGTATAGAAGGCCTGAGTTCCAAGGGCAAGCGAAGGCATCCTTGGCTGGCTGGTGTCTCTGTCTGAGCAGAGAGCAGAACTTGTCCACTTTGTAATTCAGGTGTGATACAAAGAGGTCAATTGTTGGTTGCCCCCAACGTTGGAATATCCTGGTCACCACTAAGGGATCCAGGGACCACTCGTGTGGTTGGAACTGACAACTGAGGCGATCTGCAACTACGTTGTGGATGTCCGCTAGATAGGTGGCCAGGAGAAATATGGAATGTGTCAGGGCCCAGTCCCAAATTTGTGCGGCTTCTTGACAAAGGAGATACAAACCTGTACCTCTCTGTTTGTTCAGGTACCACATGGCTACTGTATTGTCCATTTGAATCAGAACAGTCTTGTGTGAAAGGCAGTCCTTGAATGCATGTAGAGCATAACATATAGCTCGAAGTTCCAGGAAATTGATTTGACATGTTGCATCGAGTTTTGTCCAAGTACCTTGGGTCTGGAGATTGTCTATGTGAGCTCCCCAACCTAAGGTTGATGCATCTGTAGTTAAAGTTATCTGTGGGACTGGTTGCTGGAAGGGTAGGCCCTTGTGCAAGTTGTCCTTGTTCGCCCACCAAAGTAGAGATGAATGTAGCTGGTGGGTTACGTGAATTGGAGAGGGCAGTGGTTGAATGGCTTGGATCCATTGTGACCTTAATGTCCATTGGGTTATTTTCATGGCTAATCTTGCCATAGGAGTGACATGAACTGTGGAGGCCATGTGGCCCAGTAAAGTTAGAAACTGATGAGCTGTTGCTTGTTTCTTCGAGTGTAGCGAGTTTGCCAATCCTTGGGTAGAAAGGCTTTTGAGAGGATAGTGTTCAATTCTGCTCCGATGAATTGAAGCAGGTGAGATGGTTTGAGATGGGACTTTTGATAATTGATGAGAAATCCCATGGAGGGAAGTAGAGTAATTGTTCGGTTGAGAGAAGCCAGAGCTCCTTGTTGAGACTGACTTCTGATGAACCAGTCATCTAGATAGGGGAAGATGTGGACACTTTCCTTGTGTAAGTGTGCTGCTATTACTGCCAGGCATTTTGTGAATACTCTGGGAGCTGAGGCAAGTCTGAATGGTAGTACACTGTACTGGAAATGTTGATGACCCACCAGGAAGCACAGATACTCGCGATGAGGGGGGAATATTGGAATGTGAGCGTAAGCGTCTTGTAGATCCGGAGAACAAAGCCAATCTCCTGTTTGAAGAAGTGGAAGCATGGTGCCTAGAGAAACCATCCTGAACTTTTCTTTCTTTAGAAATTTGTTGAGATTTCTGAGGTCTAGGATGGGACGTAGGCCTCCGGTTTTCTTTGGAATGAGGAAATAACGGGAGTAGAATCCTCTGCCCTGCTGAGTACGGGGCACCGGTTCTACAGCTTTGGCTCTCAGAAGGGTGGATAATTCTGCTTGTAGATGAATTATGTGAGTTCCATGTAACGAAAGAGGTTTTGGAGGAGAATCTTTTGGAGTTGAGAGGAAATTGAGTTGGTAACCTCGAGATATTATTGAGAGTACCCATTGGTCTGTTGTTATCTGTAACCAATGGTTGTAGAACGAGGAAACTCGGCCTCCTACTGGCAGGTTCGGTTTTGGATTGTAGAGATGGCTTTGGTCTCTGGTGGTGGCCTCAAAAACCTGCAGCCGGTCCTATCTGCGGTGGCAGTTGAGGCCTAGCGGCTCTAGGCTGTCTGGGTTGAAATCTTTGCTGCGGACGAGAAGGTCTTCCCCTGGATGCTGGTGGATAATAACGTCTCTGCCTGTAGAAAGGTTTTCGAGATTCTTTCCTTGGTGGACGGCAAGACAATGATGAAGCAGAGTCTTGCGGAACTGACGACAGTTGGCGCAATGTCTCTGTGTATTCTTTCAATTGGGTCACTACATCCTGCACTTTTGAGCCAAAGAGATTATCACCTATGCAGGGCAAATCCACCAGTTTTTCTTGTACCTCAGGCCTAAGGTCAGAGGCTTTTAACCATGCCCAGTGATGTGCACTTATTTCTGAGGCTGCTACTCTCGAAGCTGTTTCAAAGTTGTCGTAGGTGGCCCGGACTTCATGCTTTACAACTTCAAGTCCTTTGTGTATTATGGCCTGAGCTGCCTCCTGGTACTGCTGAGGTAGGGAGTTGGAAAGTTCCTGCATCTGCTTCCAAAGATTCCTCTGGTATTGTGTCATATATAGTTGATAGGACGCAATCCTTGAATTGAGCATAGTTCCTTGGTATACTTTTCTGCCTAAGGAGTCCAGGAATCTATGGTCCTTTCCAGGAGGAGTGGAGGAATGAGGTCTTACCCTTTTTGACTTCTTTTGAGCCGACTCAACCACAACTGATTGATGTGGTAACTGTGATTTTTGATAACCTGGAACATGTTGGACAAGATAGGTGGTATCTACTCTTTTAATAATAGGTGGAACCGAGCATGGATGTTCCCAGAGTCTATGTTGCAACTCCAAAAGTACCTCATGAACAGGAATGTTGAGGGTCCACAAACTGTAAGACTTCTAAAGTCTGCTGTCTCGTGTCTTCCTCAGACACTAAGTTGAATGGTATTGTGTCTGCCATGTCCTTTATAAAATTAGTGAAGGACAAGTCTTCTGGTAGAGATTTCTTCCTGCCTTCCGGAGGAGAAGGGTCTGACATGAAGCTTTCTGACGAAGTATCAGTATGCTTGTCTTCCCATGAGTCATATGGCTCTTCTCTGGAAGGGGAAGTGGGAGAAGACCTCGGTGGTCGAAAAAGTCCTGAAGGCCCTGGCTGAGGATCATCGATAGGTCTCTATCCAGGAACTTCCTCAATTGGTTTAATTGGGATAGAGTTTAGTGGAAGAGCACTGACGATGGCGTTGAATCTATCCACCAGTAGTTGAAATAAACCCAATTCTGGTTGACCTGGAGCCCCAGGTAGTGGCATCGGTGTCGTTGGGTTTGTTCCGGCATTGGTCCGGGTACCGGCATCGGTAGAGGTGTCGGTATCGGCAGAGGCGTCGGCATCGGTGCGGGCACCGGCTTTGGTGGGAGCACCGGCACCGATGCAGGCATCGGCATCGGTGTGGGCACCGGCACCGATGCAGGCATCGGCATCGGTGTGGGCACCGGCACCGATGCAGGCATCGGCATCGGTGTGGGCACCTGTGTCGACAATGGTGTCGGCAAGGGCATCAGCATCGATGTCGATGGTCAATGCTCCTGTAGTGCTTGTAGCACCACTTGGCAGATAAATCCACTCAATTCCTCCGTAATATCTGATGCAGGCAGAGCAACTACACATGGTGGCGGTGGGGGCGTTATCAGTACTTCCACAGGGCCCTGTGGAGGTTCAAAGGCTGGCACCTCAATAGAAGGTGAACGCCTCAGTGTCAAAGGCCTCGGTGTTTCCTGCAGGCGAGGCCACTTGGCGGTCGATTTCTCCAGGGATAGCAGAGATTCCAGAATTGATGGATGGCGATGTCGATGCCGATGTTTCAGTCGATGTTCCACTGCTGACTTAGTCGATGCCACAGATGGGGTCAGTGATAAACGGTCCCCTGAACCTTCAGGATGATGTTTTTTAAGGATCAGTCATTTCGAAACTCCGGCCGGAGATGACTGAGTGGACGTCGATGGAGAAGGTAAAATTTGAAGATGGAACAAGTGTTCCATCTTTTCTTGTCGTGCCTTCTGACCTTAAGTGGTCATTTCAGCACATTTTGGGCTAGATGTTACATCGTGCAATTGGCCCAAGCAAAGTAAACACTCGAGATGTGGGTCCGTAATGGACATGGTCCGATTACAATTGGGACATTTTTTGAATCCCGTGGCCATGCTAGCGTCGACAGCCATCGATGAAAATGTGAAGAAAAATGTGTTTACTCGGATGAGTCGGAATGAGAAAACTTTACTCACCGGCCGGTGGTAACGAGGGAGACCCCGATATGGGAGAGAAATTATCACTTTTAAATCTGATTTTTAGTCAGAATTGTGTGAGAAAACTCACACAGGCTCCTGCTCCGCGATGCCAAAAGCAGCGCGGAAAAACAAAAACTGAAGGGAGACCCCTGTGGCTGAGAATATCATGGTATTCTGGCCATGCTCAGTGGGCTCAGAGTGTCAGTCAAAAGTTTCTAGAAACTTTGACAGAAAGTTTTCCGCAATAGGGCTCCATCAATGAGGTCACCCATTTGTGAGGACTAGCATCCTGCTTGTCCTGGGATAATAAAAGTTTTCCATATTACAGTTGACAGATGCCCTTTTGACAGATATACGCATCCACATATCGCACATGCGATGCTATATGGATGTCTAATGCAATAAAATGGGTAGCGCTACAGATGCTCTGTTTTGAACAATGTGTGCTTTTCTTATGTCCTTTTCAATTCTGTTTCATTTGAATACTGCATCCAGGGCACAGAAGACAGAATGTGCATTTGTTCAAAAAGTGTGCATCCATAATATACACACATTTTTTAATGAGCATTTTATTGCATCTGCCCCAAAATAGGCAGGCTGACTTAAGTAAAAAAAACAAAAAAAAATTGTTTCCAGGATAAGTGTATTGCCAATTTTAAAATAATGTTTTCACAACAGAGGTACGCTTACAAATAAAAGGAATGATGTTACCTGACCCCTTTTTTAATCTGTAGGCTTGTAAACACTGACATTGGGACATGTAAACAATATGCCCATGACTGAAATAAAACCAATCCTTGTGCTATACTTTCCATTGATCCATTGTGCAAGGAGCAGATAATTAAAAGAGCTGCTGAGAGAGGTGGGTATGCAATTAACCTTCTTACTTCCATTTCAATAAAAACATGGAAGACAACTTCATCCTTCTGTTTTGAGGTAAGTAGCAATAGGTGGTGATCACATTATGAAGCAGAAAGGAGGAAAGGGTATTTTCAGCAGTAGCAGAATAAGCAGCAATATTAGCTACTGATAGCAGATCAAGAAGAAAACAAAAGCATTTGTGTTTACCATAATCACTTCTACGTCATTTCTAACAAGACTGGCTTAAGCATTAAGCTAACTAGGTGGTACTCTAGGGCAATAGCTAATGGGAGAAAGAAAAGAACAGCTGCAGGACCAGCAAAACAATGGGTCTTGACAGCCACACAAATGTAAAAGAGCCATCAGCCCTTTTAGTCATTTTTTCTTTCATGAACACAAATAAACAATTACACCAAGTAGTAAGTACACATTTTTCCATGACTTTGTTTTGGTTTTTTTTTTTAGTTTTCTGTTGTTTTTTTATTGTTTGACTCACTTTGCATCTAGGGGTGGTGTGGAGGAATAACCTACTGGTTAGAGCAGTGGGCTATAAACCAGGGAATCCAGAGTTCAATTACCACTGCTACTCTTTGTGACCTTGGGCAAGTCACTCTACCTTCTGTTGCAAGAGACACAAACTTAGAGGTCAGTTTTAAAACAATAGATCATCTTGGATTTTACGTGCATATGTCAGCAAATTTTAAAGCATGCTCCTATGAGGCACATTCTCAGTTTTTCAATTAGTCCATCAGTTTGTGCAGTTAATAGCGAGGTCTTTCAGACCCTCTGGTTCATCATTCTACATGCTGCCCAATTGACTCTGACCTCTCACCCTGTCCTATAAGCATTAAAACTTGAGATCTACAGACTTGCCCTTCATCAGGAGCAGCAGTAAAATTATGCAGATATCTAGCATACGCGTGTCTCGGGTTTCCTTTTTAACATTTGGAGTTATGCACGTACCTTTAGGCTTCATCCAGGAATACCCATGACCTACCTCTTTTCTGCTCTCTTATTCCTCACACACACATGGGAACATATTTTGTGGCTTTTAAAATCATCGTTACTCACACTTGGCCCACATACGTGGGTATGTGGATATTTTTGCATAAGCAATGCTTTTAAAATTGACCTGTCAGATTGTAAACCCTTTTGGGATAGGAAAATACCTGCAGTACCTGAGTGAAATCCACAATGAAGAGCTGATAAGTAGAATATAAATATGAGAGTGAATTGCTGGCTTTCAGCTTTGCTCCACTGGGCTTAGCCATGGTGCAGGGAGTGGATGACACTAGAGCAGATATCACAGACAAGAGCTACTCTGCTCTAAAATCCCTTCCCCTCCCCTCTTGTCATTTCCCCTTACCACCACAAAAACAGGTGCTGCCTTTTTGCCTGGGGAAATGAAGGAATGGGTTGGAACAGACATAGCAAAATGTCTGCTGGGTTTTAGTACTCAAGACTCAGATGCCAGTAGATTTGGAAGGAGTAGGAGATGAAAGCTGAAAAGGGATGAGATGAGAAGTGGTAAATGCTTGAATAGTATGAGAGAGAATGAATATTGGAGGCAAGCACGGGCTGAATGTATTTATTTATTTGATTACATAAAGTAATAGGACATTGAGTACATAAGGAATGGATACTTATAGATATGAGATAGAACGCAACTAAACAGGTGAGAAGTGGGGTACATTTTGTAGGGGTAAGGAAGTGGGTGCATTAGGTATCAAATGTTTTATGGTGGTGGGGGGTGGCTGTTGTCAAAGAAAGTAAATGTTGGGGAAGTAAGGAAAATGTTGTAAGCTGGTGGGGGGGGGGGGGGGGGGGAGACTGAATGCCAAAGGGAGGTGAAGAATGAGTGAATGTCTTCTTCTCCTCCCATCTCCCTCATGTCAACAAAGCAAACTTGGACTGTCTGGGACCTTTTACCTCACCTAGGTCTGCAGTACCATGTGTTTGATAGCAGAACTGGTCAAAATTGAGATGAAGGCAGCAGTCCAGCAGCAAGAGGGGGGCTTCCCAGTCTTTTGCATAGAGTGTCACATGTATGATTTTTAACCACCAGTGTGAATTTGTACATGTGCATGCGATGCAAAGAGCTCCTGGCTCTCAGGGAATGAGTCCGATCTCTGGAGGCTAGAGTGGCAGACCTGGAGGAGCTGAGGCAGACAGAGATGTATATAGTTGAGACCTTCAGGGACATAGTAGTCAAGTCCCAACTTCAGACTGGCAGCCCTGGTGCTGCCTTGGAGGAAGAAGGTCTCATGATGAGAGAGCATCAACCAGGTGCAGCAGGAAAGGATCCTGTAGCAAGGACCTGCTCTCCAGGTGATGCATTGTCCTTTCGCACTGAGCATATCTCCCCAAGGCCTATTGCCCAGGAGGGAAGAGTTAGGTCAGCCGTCATAGTTGGTGATTCGATTATTAGGAATGTAGATAGCTGGGTGGCTGGTGGGCGTGAGGATCGCCTGGTAACATGCCTACCTGGTGCGAAAGTGGCGGACCTCACACGTCACCTAGATAGGATTTTAGACAGTGTTGGGGAGGAGCCGGCTGTTGTGGTACATGTGGGCACCAACGACATAGGAAATGTGGGAGGGAGGTTCTGGAAGCAAAATTTAGGCTCTTAGGTAGAAAGCTTAAATCAAGGACCTCCAGGGTAGCATTCTCTGAAATGCTCCCTGTTCCTCGTGCAGGTCACCAGAGGCAGGCAGAGCTCCGGAGTCTCAACGCATGGATGAGACGATGGTGCAAGGAAGAGGGATTCAGTTTTGTAAGGAACTGGGGAACCTTTTGTGGAAGGGGGAGTCTCTTCCGAAGGGATGGGTTCCACCTTAACCAGGGTGGAACCAGACTGCTGGCGCTAACCTTTAAAAAGGAGATAGAGCAGCTTTTAAACTAGAACAAAGGGGAAAGCCGACAGTCGCTCAGCAGCGCATGGTTCGGAGAGAGGTATCTTCAAAGGATACTAATGATGCATTAGAATTAGGGCATCCCGACAGTGAGGTTCCAAGAATTAGAAAAATAGTCCAAGTGCCTGTAACTAAAAACTCACCTGAGCTAAAAAATTCTAACTTATCCCTATCAATTAAAAAGCAGAATGAAAATACAAACAAAAAACAAACTTTGAAATGTTTGTATGCTAATACCAGAAGTCTAAGAAGTAAGATGGGAGAATTAGAATGTATAGCAGTGAATGATGACATAGACTTAATTAGCATCTCAGATGACATAGAGGAGCACCCGGGAGGAGGTGTGGCGCTTTATGTCCGGGATGGCATAGAGTCCAACAGGATAAACATCCTGCATGAGACTAAATACAAAATTGAATCTTTATGGGTAGAAATCCCTTGTATTTCAGGGAAGACTATAGTGATAGGAGTGTACTACTGTCCACCTGGTCAAGATGGTGAGACGGACAGTGAAATGCTAAGAGAAATTAGGGAAACTAACCAAATTGGTAGTGCAGTAATAATGGGAGACTTCAATTACCCCAATATTGACTGGGTAAATGTATCATCGGGACACGCTACAGAGAAAATGTTCCTGGATGGAATAAATGATAGCTCTATGGAGCAATTGGTTCAGGAACTGATGGGAGAGGGAGCAATTTTAGATCTAATTCTCAGTGGAGCACAGGACTTGGTGAGAGAGGTAACGGTGGTGGGGCCGTTTGGCAATAGTGATTATAATATGATCAAATTTGATTTAATGACTGGAAGAGAAACAGTGTGCAAATCCATGGCTCTTGTGCTAAATTTTCGAAAGGGAAACTTGATAAAATGAGAAAAATTGTTAGAAAAAAACTGAAAGGAGCAGCTACAAAAGTAAAAAATGTCCAAGAGGTGTGGTCATTGTTAAAAAATACAATTCTAGAAGCACAGTCCAGATGTATTCCACACATTAAGAAAAGTGGAAAAAAGGCAAAATGATTACTGGCATGGTTAAAAGGGGAGGTGAAAGAAGCTATTTTAGCCAAAAGATCTTCATTCAAAAATTGGAAGAAGGATCCAACAGAAGAAAATAGGATAAAGCATAAATGTTGGCAAGTTAAATGTAAGACATTGATAAGACAGGCTAAGAGAGAATTTGAAAAGAAGTTGGCTGTAGAGGCAAAAACTCACAGTAAAATCTTTTTTAAATATATCCGAAGCAGAAAGCCTGTGAGGGAGTCAGTTGGACCATTAGATGATCGAGGGGTTAAAGGGGCACTTAGAGAAGATAAGGCCATCGTGGAAAGATTAAATGATTTCTTTGCTTCGGTGTTTACTGAAGAGGATGTTGGGGAGGTACCCGTAATGGAGAAGGTTTTCATGGGTAATGATTCAGATGGACTGAATCAAACCACGGTGAACCTAGAAGACATGGTAGACCTGATTGACAAACTGAAGAGTAGAAAATCACCTGGACAGGATGGTATACACCCTAGAGTTCTGAAGGAACTAAAAAATGAAATTTCAGACCTACTAGTAAAAATTTGTAACTTATCATTAAAATCATCCATTGTACCTAAAGACTGGAGGATAGCAAATGTAACCCCAATATTTAAAAAGGGATCCAGGGGCGATCTGCGAAACTACAGACCGGTTAGCCTGACTTCAGTGCCAGGAAAAATAGTGGAAAATGTTCTAAATATCAAAATCAGAGAACATATAGAAAGACATGGTTTAATGGAACAAAGTCAGCATGGCTTTACCCAAGGCAAGTCTTGCCTCACAAATCTGCTTCACTTTTTTGAAGGAGTTAATAAACATGTGGATAAAGGTGAACCGATAGATGTAGTATACTTGGATTTTCAGAAGGCGTTTGACAAAGTTCCTCATGAGAGGCTTCTAGGAAAAGTAAAAAGTCATGGGATAAGTGGCGATGTCCTTTCATGGATTGCAAACTGGCTAAAAGACAGGAAACAGAGAGTAGGATTAAATGGACAATTTTCTCAGTGGAAGGGAGTGGACAGAGGAGTGCCTCAGGGATCTGTATTGGGACCCTTACTTTTCAATAGATTTATAAATGATCTGGAAAGAAATACAACGAGCGAGATAATCAAATTTGCAGATGACACAAAATTGTTCACAGTAGTTAAATCACAAGCAGATTGTGATAAATTGCAGGAAGACTGGAAAATTGGGCATCCAAATGGCAGATGAAATTTAATGTGGATAAGTGCAAGGTGATGCATATAGGGAAAAATAACCCATGCTATAATTACACAATGTTGGGTTCCATATTAGGTGCTACAACCCAAGAAAGAGATCTAGGCGTCATAGTGGATAACACATCGAAATCATCGGTTCAGTGTGCTGCGGCAGTCAAAAAAGCAATCTGAATGTTGGGAATTATTAGAAAGGGAATGGTGAATAAAACGGAAAATATCATAATGCCTCTGTATCGCTCCATGGTGAGACCGCACCTTGAATACTGTGTACAATTCTGGTCACCGCATCTCAAAAAAGATATAATTGCGATGGAGAAGGTACAGAGAAGGGCTACCAAAATGATAAAGGGAATGTAACAGCTTCCCTATGAGGAAAGACTAAAGAGGATAGGACTTTTCAGCTTGGAGAAGAAAAGGCTGAGGGGGGATATGATATAGGGATGTGAATTGGGCTTTGGACGATTGAAAATATCATACGATATTTTCAAAATCGTCAGAAATTGGGGGCTCCCCCAAAATGATAGGAAAACCCCACGAAATTGTTCGTGGGTGTTCTCTTATCATTTTGGGGGAGGGCGGGAAAAACGGCACACAAAAATAACCCCTAAACCCACCCTGACCCTTTAATACGAATCCCTTAGCTTCCCCCACCCTCCCGACCCCCCCAAAAACCTTTTACAGGTACCTGGTGGTCCAATGGGGGTCCCGGGAGCAATCTTCCGCTCCCGGGCCGTCGGCTGCCACTAATCAAAATGGCGCCGATGGCCCTTTGCCCTTACCATGTGACAGGGTATCTGTGCCATTGGCCGGCCCCTGTCACATGGAGGGAGCACTGGATAGCTGGCACCATCTTTAAAAATGGCACAGGCCATTCAGTGCTCCTACCATGTGACAGGGGCCGGCCAATGGCACGGATACCCTGTCACATGGTAAAGTCAAAGGCCATCGGCGCCATTTTTATTAGTGGCAGCCGAAAGCCCGAGAGCGGGAGATCGCTCCCGGGACCCCCACTAGATCACCAGGTACCTGTAAAACGTTTTTTGGGGGGTCGGGAGGGTGGGGGAAGCTAAGGGATTAGTTTTAAAGGGTCGGGGTGATTTTTTTGTTTATCGGCTCTGGCGCAGCTGATAAACAAAACTGCAATCGGACCGGACGAAAAAAAAAACCACGATGTGAATCGGAACCAGAATCAGAACTGATTCTGGTTCCTATTCACATCTCTAATATGATAGAGATGTTTAAAATCATGAGAGGTCTAGAACGGGTAGATTTGAATCGGTTATTTACTCTTTCAGATAATAGAAAGACTAGGGGGCACTCCATGAAGTTAGCATGGGGCACATTTAAAACTAAAATTTACTACATATTAACCTCAAAGATTAAGAGACAGGAAGGAGATGATGGGATGGACAGTATACAACAAGAGTCCCCCAATTTAACCTCCTTCCTAGAGTCATCTATAGATGATATTCCTCAGCGTGCTACCCTTTTAGTAACTTTCTGTAGAGAAAGGGATAAGGTACATATACTGCAGAAGTATTTTAGAAATAGGGAACTTCTATTTTGCGGACACAAAGTCCAAGTGTTTCCAGATGTGTCACGATCTACACAATACAGGAGGAAACAATTTCTTTCCTTGAAATCTAGAGTTTTGGCCCTAGGGGCAACATTTTTTCTTAAGTTTCCCTGTAAATGCCTGGTGATTCATCAAAGGAATAAATTTATTTTTCATGATCCAACACATCTGGAAGTATTTCTTGTAGATAAGGAAACGGGTTGAGTTATATAGTAACTACATTAAAAATAACAATCCAGTAAAAAGTTATTGTTTATATAACATTTGCTTGTTAAAAATTGCCTTTTTAGTGCCTCCCATTTAGGGGACTATAAATTTGCATTATAGTTGTGAATCTTGAAGAATTTGTTTTTTCTTTTTTGTTATGTCTAATGCAAATTGTTTCCTGTTTTTTTTTGCATATGTTTTAATTTGTAAAGAATTCCAATAAACTATAAATAAAAAAAAAAAAAAACAACTAATCGGAGAAAGTTCTTTTTTACTCAACGCACAATTAAACTCTGGAATTTGTTGCCAGAGGATGTGATTCGTGCAGTTAGTATAGCTGTGTTTAAAAAAGGATTGGATACGTTCTTGGAGGAGAAGTCCATTACCTGCTATTAAGTTCACTTAGAGAATAGCCACTGCCATTAGCAATGGTAACATGGAATAGACTTAGTTTTTGGGTACTTGCCAGGTTCTTCTGGCCTGGATTGGCCACTGTTGGAAACAGGATGCTGGGCTTGATGGACCCTTGGTCTGACCCAGTATGGCATTTTCTTATGTTCTTATGTTCTTAGAAGAGAGAGGATCGGGGCTAGGGTGAGGAAAAATTGAGGTGTGAGAGACAGCTGAGATTAAGGAGTGCATGAGAGCTGGCAGAAAGGGGATGGAGGGTGAAAGAGAACTGATAGAATTAGTGGTGTCAAAAAAAAAAAAAAGTGAGGTGTATAACTGTTTTCCAAACTGTAGTCACCTGTATTCTTATGAGGCTCGGATAAAACCTGAATCATTTTGCCTAATGTAACAGTGTGATTGGGAGCAGATTGACAGTAGTGATGAGATTCAAGTTCTTAGTTAGAACTGAAGGGGGCCATTTTCAAAGAGCCCACCTAGGTGCAAACACCATGGGATATTTTAATGAAAGTATTTTTCAGCAGACTTTAGCTGAAATTTTCAAAGCAAAATTTTACGCACCAATACATTTTGAAAAAGTGCAGCTGCATGTGGAACCTGGAGCGGAGCGGCATACATGCTCAAAGGCAGACCTATTCAAGATCAGGAGTAACTTTGTGCATGGGGGTTTCCACCCACACTTTAGAAAGGCAAATGTGTGTGCACAAATTCCTTTACTGCCCTAACTCCCCCCCCCCCCCCAACACACACTGATATGCTTTATTCCTATGCCCATCGCTGTGCGTGCAAAATCATGTTCTGCACATACTATTATGCACATAGATCCCCAAATAATGTTCAAACATCAATTTGTGCACAAACTGGGGTTTCTGCATGTAAATCCTTTAGAAAATCAGGCCCATACTTTTTCAGAGAAACTATCTGAGCTGAAAATTAGTAAGTGAAAGTACACTCGTTACAAGCACTATGCTGCCTATTTAGAAACTGATATTGGTGTGGACGGTGGAGGAAGGAGTGCCAAATAGCATGCATATTATGGAAATCAAATGTGCATGCCCCCTTTTCTTCCCCCACCCTAAATACATCCACAGAATGCCTCTTTTTCCTGCACCTTAACATAGGAATACTGTGGAACTCACATGCAATATTAGTTGGATTTGAGGGGGACAATTTTCATCAAGCCATTTTACCTGGGTATAAGGAAACCTTACTAGAAGGAGTGAACCATGATCATGGGAAGGTTCAGAGAGGTTGGTTAGCAGTAGTTGTGGATTTGGCTCCCCCATGTGAGAGAAGGAGATGGTGTGTGCTTAAGCCTTTATAAACCTCTGCCACCAACTTAGGGTGTGGATTCTTAGTTCAGTTTTTCCTGAGTTGCCCTGCTGTGGAACTACTAGGGGTGTGCATTCGGATTGACCGCATTAGTAAAACGCAACTCATATTTTTTTTTTACTTAAAAAATTGATTCGACATAAACGATCGGATTTCCCACATATCGAACATAGATATGTTCGATATGTGGGAAATCGCGATTGTTGAGCCAAAATAAAAATATAACCCCCCTCACCCTCCTTAATCCCCCCCCCCGACTTACCACAACTCCCTGGTGATGGAGCGAGGAGTGAGGACGCCATTTCTGCAATCCTTGGCGAGAAGCATGTGACGTCGGCGGCACGTCGAGTGACGCCGGCGTCACGTGATTCCCGGCTCGTTCGCGCCGGACGGCTCGTTCGGCCCAAAAAGAACTTTTGGCCAGCTTGGGGGGGTCAGGAGGCCCCCCCAAGCTGGCCAAAAGTTCTTTTTGGGCCGAACGAGCCGTCCGGCAGCGAACGAGCCGGGAATCACGTGGCGCCGCGTCACTCAGACGCGACGTCACGTGATTCCCGGCAAGTCGCGCCGGACGGCTCGTTCGGCCCAAAAAGAACTTTTGGCCAGCTTGAGGGGGTCAGGAGGCCCCCCCAAGCTGGCCAAAAGTTCTTTTTGGGCCGAACGAGCCGTCCGGCGCGAACTTGCCGGGAATCACGTGGCGCCGCGTCTGAGTGACGCGGCGCCACGTGATTCCCGGCAAGTTCGCACCGGACGGCTCGTTCGGCCCAAAAAGAACTTTTGGCCAGCTTGAGGGGGTCAGGAGGCCCCCCCAAGCTGGCCAAAAGTTCTTTTTGGGCCGAACGAGCCGTCCGGCGCGAACGAGCCGGGAATCACGTGACGCCGCGTCACTCGACGTGCCACCGACGTCACATGCTTCTCGCCAAGGATTGCAGAAATGACGTCCTCACTCCTCGCTCCATCACCAGGGAGTTGTGGTAAGTCTGGGGGGGGGATTAAGGAGGGTGAGGGGGTTTAAATTTTTTTTTTGCACATATGTACATATACCCAACTCATTGGATTTTTTTTATGTCCATATTGGCCGCAAGTGGGACCCCCTTTCGGACATAAAAAATATGAACATAAAATTTTGCTCTGCACATCCCTAGGAACTACTCTGTCTGTACAGTACACTTTTTAGTTGCTTTTCTTCACAGAGACCTGGGTAAAGAAAGTTGGAAACAGAGTGTCTTAACCTTATTTTTGGTCCAGAGTTTTGGAGATTTTTGTTTTAGGAGAAGGACATTTTTCCTCCCTTCCTTTCTCTCATTTTGTGCCTTTTTTTCCTTTTTGTCTGTATCTTTATTAACTGAAAACCTTAGTGCCTAGGAACTCAGATTTTAATATATTCTGAGGAAGAGGTGTCATTGCAGGGGATTGAATAGCAGAGAAAAGGATTAAGGTATCATTCAAGACTATTTTCTCTACTGACCCAGGTGAGCTACACTTGGGAGAGGAGCAGCTTGGTACTGCCAGAAGGAGATCTATGAGAATTGGAATTTTTCATTCTGTTAAGTAATTGGAGCTACCAATCTGACAATTACACATTGAGAAGACTTTACTATAAATTTTGAAAAATTGTGAGGATTACACTTTCTTAAATCTTATTCACTGGAAAGGCGAAGGATCTAAATCATTAAGAAATTGGCTATTACAAATTCTGAAGATTTTTACTGGAAGCATAAGACAACAAATGTATTCATTTCAATCTGTAAATCAATTGAATTTACATCAAAGAGCTGTAAAGAATTCTCCATCCATCTTATCAGCTATCAGTAAAGTAAAATTGGAAACCACTTTGCTTCCAACATCATTATTGTTGCTATAGATTAATGTTTTCAAGGGACTTACGGGACAGTGCAATTGTAGAACAACACAAACGAGCCTTGACTTTAAGCTTTCCCGTAGAAGGAGTCTTGGAGCCTAAGACTGATTGAACATGTTGGAGAGTTTTGCAAATAGGGTCTGAATTATTATTCTGTTCCTTTGAGTCCATTATCCAGATTTTTCCACCTGGGGGTTCAAACTTTGAAAATTGTCCTCTAAGTGCTTTTTTTTCTTTAGAAAATGAACAAGGATTTGGGGCCTCTTGCCCATAAGCAAATATGATGCTTATTTAATTGAGACAAAAAGATCATTTTTCCAAGTTTTTAGGTCACTAAGTTTGAAAGTTAGGCCTCTAAGTTGGTCCTTTTATAAATCTATTAAGATTAAGTCCCTAAATTTTGGCTCCTAATTCCACAATCCTGTTACACGTAGAACTCTAAAAAGTGGGCAACTACAGAGGTGGAGTTAGGATAGGGGAGAAAAGGTAGGTGCTTTATACTGATTTTCAGCAGTAAACACCTCACCTGGGAGCCTAAATATAGGGGAATTAATAGCGGGCTTAAATTGAGGTTCCTAAGATTTTTGGCCCTACATTTATGTGAATTATTAGTTGCAAACTGAGACATCAGTATTGAGCAATGTGGGCAATGAAAATAAAGCTGGGTAAATTTACTGGGCTAATTTTGGCTGGGATTTTCAGCAGAAAACCTAACTGGTTAAATCCTGCTGAGTATATCTGATTTAAGTTAGGTGGGCGAGTTTAGCCAGCTAACTTTAGACATGCTCTCCACCATGACCAGACTTACCTGGCTAAATGTTGCCAGACAATGCTCAATATTAGAGCTACTACGAGATATTTCAGTCCCATTCCTGGAACACCTCTACGCTGCAATTTTTTTTATCTGGGTAACTTTTAACAGAGTACTGACTTACCAGGCTGAAACGTACCTATGCAGTGGTGTGGAAAAATCAAAGTTTGGGGTTTATCCAACTAAGTCCTGAACATGGCTGGACAAACCCATTTGAACATTGCGTCTGAGAGGTAGATATTCAGAGTCCACCACCCATCATACCTTGAGCAGATAAGATAATAGGAACATTTTAGCCAGTCATCTTTAAATGAATATTCAGATGAACCTACCTTATTATGTTTTCAGTTGAACATCTGCCTAAATCTAGTCATTCAAAGTTTGACTGGCTAGATTTTATGCATCTAGGGTTTCCCAGTTAAGCATGGCCAGTTAGTGCGGAAATCATGTTCTAATCAGCTCAATCCTCTTAAAAAACTCTCTCCCTCCCCATTCCATCTTAAAATTAACCTTCATGAGTATTGATACCTTTTTAAAATATATAGTAATGACTTAAATGGAAGGGTGTCCAAATTTTGCACATACCATACTCATTGTCTTAATATTTTCATTCTGTTAAAGTCAGCAAATAAATAGTAATTTTGCATTAAAAATTGCAGAATGATGATTGTTTAAATTTGTATTAGGCATTAAAAACCTAAAACAAATTAACATGATTATAGTAAAAAAAAATAGTTCCCTGGTTCATAAATTTAACTATTAAATTGTGAAAATATGAATATTGGTACGCAAGGGAATATATAAGAAATTCTCTCAAAACTCCCAACCCAGCAAGGGCTTCTGGACTAGGGTTTCTCACTGAAAGGAGGGATAAGAAGCCAGGGCCTGAGGAATGAGAGGGGCCACTAAGTGAGATGGAAGCCTCAAGATAAGAAACTATAAATTACGATTGTTTTGTTGAAGTACACAAACTAGCTAAGTTGTTTTGTTTATTATTGTTCACCTATAAAGAAGCTTATAAAGATTTTTGCCAGAGTCCAGCCTGGAGTGGGATCTCCCTTATTCTAAGTTGCTTGGTCAAAGAGCTGGACATTTTATATGAACCCCTTATGCAGGGGTTGCCAACCTTTCACACATGAAGAGCCACAAAATCAGAATTTCCAGTAGCAGAGAACTGCCATACATATCACAAACATGATAGAGGGGACTAACCCCTCCTCTCTGCTCCAAAAAAAAGGCCAACTCTCTCCCAACCACAAAGACACACATTCCTTCTCTCTCTCCCAGCCACAGAGACACACCAGACACACATACACTCCTCTCTCCCTCTCCCGTCCACAAAAGGACACACATATGCCATTTTTGTCTCCAAGCCACAAAAAAAAGACAGATTATCTCTCTCTCCCAGCCACAACACACACACATTCCCTCTCTCTCCCCTAGCCACAGAAAGACACACACATTCCATCTCTTCTCTCTCCTAGACACAAAAAGACACACACATTCTTCTCTCTACCATTCACAAATACACACACACACTCCCTTTTTTTCTCTCTCCAAGCCACAAAGACACATGCATTACTTCCCTCTCTCTCTCCCAGCCACAAAGATGCATTCACTCCCTCCTGCTCACTCTTCCTCTCAGCAGGGACACAGAGAAAATGGGAGGGAAATGAAGACAGACACATCGGGAGCAAGGGAGAGAAGAGACACAAAGAAGGCATGGAAGGAAGGAAGGTCACAGGCAATGGGAGAGGCCCAGAGGGGCAAGGAGGGACACATAGAGGGGGGAGGGAAGGAAAATTCACAAAGGAGATAGGGACACAGGAGGAAAGGAAATAGAGAAAGAGGAAGGCATTGGGGAGGAGAGGGAGACAGGAGGGAGATAGGAGGGAAGAAGAAGGGTTATAAAGACAGGAACTTGGAGAGGGAGGATGGGGCCTAGAGACAGGAAGGCAGCACATGACAGAGGTGCACAGAGGAAGGACATGGCATATTGATAAACAGGTGGCACAAGGGAGACAGTTGAAAGGCTGGGAAGGTTTTAAGGAAAGGGAGAGTGAACCACCTGTGTCTGAGAGAGGAGGCTTTGTATTTGAGAGTATGTATGAGTGAAAAGGCTGTGTGTATGAGAGAGGATACTGTGTATATGTGTCTCTGTCTGACATAGGAGGCTTTGTGCATGAGAGATGAGGTTGTGTGTTTGGAAGTATATCTGTGTATGAGGGAGGAGGCTGTGTACAGAAGTGTGTGTGTGTGTGTGTGTGTGTATGAGAGAGGAAGTTGTGCAATCATACATGTATGTATGATCGAAGAGGCTGTGTGTTTGGGAGAGTGCTTATGTGCATGAGAGGGGAGCCTGTGTATTTGGGAGTGTGTGTGTATAATAGAGGATGCTGTGTGTTTACGGGGAATTATGGAGGTAGGTGTGTATATGAAAGGCAAAACTGCATGAGAGAGGCTGTGGTTGATGTGTTTGAGGATAGTTGAAAAAACATTTTATAAAACAAAGTATATTGAGAGAGGTGCTTGAAAACCAAGTAATGAGTGGATCGACAATTGACAGTAATCTGTAACCTCCCCCAACACACACTTCCAAAGTATTATGTTTAGTGGAGTATCCAGTTATGGACCATGGAAATGTCCCCCATAATCAGAAGTGCAGGAGGATTTTTATTCAGTAGCCAAAATTGAATCTCCAAAGAGCCGCATGCAATTCTCAAGATGCCACTTGCCCACCTCTGCCCTTATGGATATCCTCAGGAAACACTGAGATAGGGCATTCCCCTCTCTGAAGCACAGTGTATCCCTTCCACCAATAGCCAGCTGGATACCATGAGCAGAGAAAATGTCCCTAACCCTCTGGGAGGGCCATATTAACTGCTTCCTGCCAATACCACTCTTCTCTGGCTCAGGAAATAATAGCAAATATAAGTACACCGAGACTTTTATCTTTCAGGAAACATAAAAAATCATTTGGTATTCATTCATCTGTGAAATTAGCCATGCCCTATAATTGCTGTGTGTATCTCTCTCATAGACAACAGATATTTTTTGTTCTTTCCCGATTAGGGATGCAAGACAACAGACAAAATGTATTGGCAGAGTTCTGACTCAGCACTTTCCGGAATTCCACCCAGAGACCCAAGAATAAATGACCATTCAGTCAGTATGACTGAGCTTCCCTGCTCGCCCTGAGGAATAAGAGTCATGCCCTTTTCAGCCGCTTTCTATTACTCCACTGCTGTGACAAACCACTTGCAGTCCTCACATGCTTTTAGCGATTTAACTCCTGGGGTTCATACAGGGAAAAGCAACCCTCTCCCACTCAAATTCATCAAAATTCAAGCCAACTCTAATGCAGTTTAGATCCTCAGCTTTGACACAGCACACGAATTGGAAAAATGATGACTAAGGAGTTGGATGCTCCCTTTAGTTTTAACTTCTATAAAACTGTTGCAAGAAAAGTTGTCAGGTAAGCTGCTGCCAAGATCTTGAGCAATCTTTCCTCTGTTACTCACTACTACCTGGCAAGCCATCCAAAAATAAGTCAGCCTCAGAATTTCAATTTTGGAATAAGCCAGGTCACTTGCAGTTCACCCATCCCATATTTCAATAGTTATAATGAAGAAAGGCTGCTGTTTATGAGTGTGGTGCAACAAAAGTCTAGAGAAGAAACTGATAAGCCCAAGAATGTAGCATAGTGACCTAATTTTGATGTTGAACAGAAAACATTTGACCAACTTTTCTAACTTTGTTGATATTCTAGCTGAGTTTGTTTTTCATGCATCTCTGAATTCATACATGCATCTCTCTTTAGCTGTTTTTAACCTCTGAGACTCACAATAATATCTTTAAAATAGCAATGTGCTGCTAGTTAAAGGAGGAATATATACTAGAGATGTGAATCGTTTTCCATATCGTCTTAACGATAGAAATCGTGTGGCAGGAGAAGAAAATCGTGTTTGGCACGATTATTTCATTGAAAAATCGTTAAAAATCGTTTTTTTCCGATTAGTGCGCACTAACTCCCCGTTAGTGCGCACTAACTCGATTTAGTGCGCACTAACTCAAAATGATACAAATAGACACTTTCCAGGTCACTGAAGGTCAGTTAGGAATGAATATGGTTTCCTATTGGCTGGCAGCCCTCTTATCTATTGATGTTACCAAGGTTACCATTGAGGTGATGGTTGGGGGGATGGGAAATGGAACTGGAAACTCATGAACACCAACAGAAAATGAAACAAAGTGTTCACACTTCCCAGGTCAGTAAAGGTCACTTAGGAATGAATATGTATTCCTATTGGCTGGCTGTGCTCTTATCTATTGATGTTACCAAGGTTACCACTGAGGTAATGGTTGGGGGGATGTGAAATGGAAACAGTTGGAAGCTTGACATGTGATGATCAGCACTCACGTGACTAGAACTTCTTTGTTTATTATTTTTGTTAGCAGACACGTGCATGTTGAATTTGCCAATCACTGTGCATTTTAGAAAGGTGGTCCTGGCTGGAACTGTACACAGTTCAAATATATGTAATTGATTGTTGGTAAGTGTATTTTTTAAGTAGCCACACTGGCACAAGTATGTTTACTTTTCCTCCTACTTAACTCACTAGCTCAGCTTTGTAAGAAGGGCTTCTCTGCTTGAGTGAGGGTCAGGCAGCTCCCCCCTGTCTGTGAAGCCAGCCTCTCACTAGTAATGCAGGGAGGGAGCTGTCTCAGACTGGTATCAGGGTTAGGGCACTGTGTGCAGGAAGATCACAACACTCCTGGTATTAATAGGGATAGGGCACTGTAAGAGATGACTGTAGTAGATTGAATAAAGATCTGATGTTTCTGCTCTCCTCACACCAAACAAAAACAACACACAAGCAGAGAAGCCCTTCTTACAAAGCTGAGCTAGTGAGATAAGTAGGAGGAAAAGTAAACATACTTGTGCCAGTGTGGCTACTTAAAAAATACACTTACCTACAATCAATTACATATATTTGAACTGTGTACAGTTCCAGCCAGGACCACCTTTCTAAAATGCACAGTGATTGGCAAATTCAACATGCACTAGCATTTCAGGTGCCTGCTAACAAAAATAATAAACAAACAAGTTCTAGTCACGTGAGTGCTGATCATTACATTACTTTTTTTGTCAAGCTTCCAACTGTTTCCATTTCACATCCCCCCAACCATTACCTCAGTGTTAGCCTTGGTAACATCAATAGATAAGAGCACAGCCAGCCAATAGGAATACATACATACATATTCATTCCTAAGTGACCTTTACTGACCTGGGAAGTGTGAACACTTTGTTTCATTTTCTGTTGGTGTTCGTTAGTTTCCAGTTCCATTTCCCATCCCCCCAACCATCACCTCAGTGGTAACCTTGGCAACATCAATAGATAAGAGGGCAGCCAGCCAATAGGAACACATATTCATTCCTAACTGACCTTCAGTGACCTGGAAAGTGTTTATTTTTATCATTTTCAGTTAGTGCGCACTAAATCGAGTTAGTGCGCACTAACGGGGAGTTAGTGCGCACTAACTCGATTTAGTGCGCACTAACACGATTTAACGATTTTTAACGATAAATCGTTAGAATTTCTATTGTATCGTGTTCTATAACGATTTAAGACGATATTAACATTATCGGACGATAATTTTAATCGTTGAAAAACGATTCACATCCCTAATATATACACTGTACTAAACATTAAGGGGTAGATTTTCAGATGTACACGCGGGTGTACATGTGCACACGCTACCCGGTGCGCACACGTGTACGCCCGATTTTATTACTTGTGTGTGCAGATGCGTGCAAGTTATAAAATCAGGGGTCCGCGCACACAAGGGGGTGCACAATTGTGCACTTGCGCGTGCCGAGCCACGTTGCCTTCCCCTGTTCCCTCCCAGACCGCTTCCTCCAAGGCCGAAATCGGAGCGGCCTCTGAGGGAGCTTCCCTATCCCCCCACCCCACCTTCCCTTCCCTTCCCTTCTCCTACCTCCCCCACCCTTTCCCCCCCCACCTTTTCCTTGTTTTTTCTGTTATTTGCAAACTTACTTCCCCCCAGATGTAACTTTGGGCGCGCCGGCCGGCAGCCCCGCTCCGTGTTCCGGTCCCGGGGGTTGGTCCGGAGGCCTCGACCATGCCCCCGAGCCGGTGCCACACCCCCGGGCCCGCCCCCGAAACGCCGCGGCACGCCCCTGAAACGCCGCGCCGTTTCGGGAACGCCCCCGACACGCCCCCTCCCCGCTCCTTTTCCAAAGCCCCGGGACTTACGCGCGTCCTGGGGCTTTACGCGCGCCGACGGCCAATGCAAAATAGGCGCGCCGGCGCACGAGGGCCCTGCGCGCGTAAATCCGGAAGGATTTACGCGCGCAGGCCTTTTAAAATCCGCCCCTTAGTGAATACTGTATAGTGTGTGGGTGTTCAGTTGATCGTACCTTGCACTTCCCTAGCTTCTATTCTACCCTCTCTTTTTGAAAAGCTTGTTTAAAGAGCCAGGTTTTTAAATTTTTTCTAAAGGCTTTGCTGTCTCTTTGTAATCTTAACTCCAAGGGCATGGAGTTCCATAGTATGGGTCCTGCCGAGGATAGTGCCCTTTCTCTTACTTGTGTTAGTCTTGCTGTTTTGACTGATGGAATAGTTAGGAGTGCTTTGTTGGCTGACCTTAGGTTTCTGTTGGGGATGTGTACGCGAAGGGCTGTGTTCAGCCAGTCAGCGCGTGATCCCCGGCATAGCAGCAAAGGGTCGCTGTGCCGGGATCCTCGGGCCCCGCCCCACCCCGGACCACCCCGCCCCCTCCCCGCCCCTTTTTGCAAGCCCCGGGACTTACACTCGTCCCGGGGCTTTATGCGCGTCGCCGGGCCTTTTGAAAATCCGGCCCTAAGGTGTCTGATATTCAAGCACATTCAGTGCTCAATAGCTGGATAAGTAGGACATCCAGCTATCTAGCAGGCCACTGAATATCCAGTTATATTCATCAGACGCTAGATAGCCAGATAAGTCACTTATCTAGGTATCTTTTAGCCAATCAGTTAGTGGGTGGATGAGGGCAGCACTACTTTCCTGGTTAACTTAACCGAATAAATAGCGATATTTTCTCCTATTCAGTGAAGTTAGTTGGATATGTTAGACCAGCTATAGAGGTGGTCTAATTTATCCAGATATATCTTATTCGGCTAAGTAGCAAAATATACACAGATATTTAGTGGCATAGCCATGTTGCTGAATATTCCTTGTAACTTAGCCGGATAAGGTATATCCGGCTAAGTTACTTATGCAGGAAACATTGAATATTGGGCCGTAAGGAGTTAATTTTCAAGAGGATTTACACACATGAAACCCAGTTTATACATATTGAAAATCACTTTTTGAAAATCAACCAGGGGCCAGTGCATGTAAAAGTATGCATGTAACTTTATCATATGCATAATATTACACACACTTGCAAGAAGCATTCTGGAGGTGGTGTTGGGGCAAAGAAAAAGATTTACACGTGTACTTTCAATTTTTGAAAGTATGCTTGTAAATCTACATGCACAAAGTTGCACCTGCTTGGGAGCAAGTGTTACTTTGTGCATATATTCGATGTGTGTAGTGGGGACATGCTGGAGAGAGGCGGCTTTTTCAATTTTTCTTTGGTGGCAAATAGTACATACTATTTGTAAATAGAGAACACTATTTCCGAAGACTGTATGCTATATGCAAATAGCATGCATTATAGTTTGCACTTTGCCAAAACTAATAAAAATGGAAAATAAATGTGAATGTCACCAAGATTTTTTTCACTTTGAAAACAAAATGAAAAAACAATGTTATGTTGCATTTTTATTTTGTTTTAAAAAAAAAAGGTATATTCCTTTTATTACACTATGGGCCACAGTGATATTTTTTGGTGTAATCCTAGTATCTACATTTATTAGGTGAACTTGGAAGCGGAGTTTGTCTCACCATTATCATTACCAGCTTATGATTTTGTAGAGTCAAATGACAGAAGTGACAAAGCTATACAACATCTCTAAATTTGTACAGTGGTTTTTGTTTAGAGGAAAATGTATAAAGCTATAGACTTTTCCCCTTGTTTTTCCCTATTTACCCCTCTTTCTGTTCAGGTATTTAATAGGGGTGTGCAGGGGGAAAAAAAATATGTTTTCTTTTTCGGTTCATTTTTGGGAGGTTTTTTCCCCATGAATTTTGGTTCGTGGAATTAATGATTTGTTTCATTTCTGTGAAAAAAAAGGAATCAAATATAAAAAACAAAGAAACCCCAAAATGGACCAAAAATCGAAAATGGGGCCAAACATGGCCTTCCACCTGGAAAAATGCTGGGGCCAGATTCCTCCCATCCCCCAATTACCTGGTCTTGTGGGGATCCAACAATGAGGCCTAGGCTGACATCATGACCCAACCTGGATGCTGGGTTCCAATGCCGGGGGCCTTGCCTCGGACCCAGGCCCAACACAGCAAACCAACTGGGAGGCCAGATCCTGACACTTGGACCTCAGCCTGGACACAGGCCTGACACCGCGATCCAACCGGGAAGCCAGTACTGATGCTGGGTTCTTGGCCCAGTCCCAGGCCTGATATCACAACCCAATCTGGAGGCTGGGACCCGATGCCTGGGCCTCGGCCCAGGACAGCTCCAGGTCTCGGAGGCCAGGCCTTGGAGCTCCTCTTCTTACTTTTCTTTCTTTGGTGCTTGAAAGCCAATTGATACCATACTCTGGCGACATTTTGTAGTTAATAAATTCTGGCACATTAACCCCAGCAGAAAGCACCATTTTGATGTACAGCAATATACGACATTGTTATACATCAAAATGGCGCTGTCTGTTGGGATGAATATGCCAGAAATAATTAACTCTTGTGTGTTCCCAGAGGATAGCATTTACTGGCTTTCATGCACCCAAAAACGAAGAGCAAGAAGAGAAGCTCCAAGACCTAGGCCTGACCCTGAGCCAAGGCCCAGTTATCTGAACCCAGCCTCTGACTGGATCAGGTCATGGCATTGGTTCTGGGTCTGGGCTGAAGCTCAAGTGTAGGGAATAGGCCTCCAGGTCGGGTCACGGTGTCAAGACTGGGCTACGGCCTAGACTGAGGCCCACATGCTGGGACCCACCTCCAGACTGGGTTGTGGTATAGGGCTGGTCCAGACCGAGGACCTGGCATTGGGACCTGGCCTCTGAATTGGTTGCTTAAATTTGCTCACTTTTTAAAATAAGAGACAATTTAAGATGAAAGGAAATGTGATAAGTAGCAAATATTGTTTTTCAGGATTTCCAAATTAAGCATTTTTCCACTGCACCTGAAAGGATGGCAAATTGTATTTGTCCCCCAATGAATTCTGTGACTGTGCTTTTTTGGGGGAGGAGGAATTGTTTGATCTCTCATCTTTACAAAACTTTGTTGAAATAATGACTCCTTTGCATCATTATCTTAAAGAGGGGTAGAGATTTTGGAACATCAGGATTTGAAGTCCTTTTGTCATCTATATTGTGGTATACCTTTACATGCTCTATTTCATTGATTCTGGTTAGCATGCAGCTAAATTTTGTTAAAGAAGACTTATGTTACCCCAAACAAGATGAATAAAAGAGACCGTAATGTTTCCCCTTTATGCTGGAGAAACTGCAATATGTTAGGAAAATTTAGGGGCCTATTAACTACTTTAAATGCATTAATGGGAAAAAAAAAAAGGAAATAACGCACATAAATTGCTATTTAGCCTTTTATTTCTTGTCCTGTCCTAGCACAATGTGGATATAGCAATGAGCTTTTTTGCATGCAAATTTCCATACTAGAGAAAGAGCTATGACAACTCAGCAGATACAGAACTTGGAGGACAGACAGATTTTTGAATCTCAGCAATTAGGTTTGATATCCAGCTGTAGCAAGGAGACCTGAGACTGTTACATGATTTGAATTTGGATGGAGGTCCATGTGCTGTCATGATCCTCCTTGATCTTTGTTCAGCATTTGACAGTATTGACCATCAGTATTGTTGGAATGCTTGGAAAATAATTTGTATTAAGTGGCATATGTTACAAAGGTTTCATTCTTTTTTTAAAAGACAAACACAGAAAACTGTATTGTTAGATGTTTTCTCACAGTTGTAGTGTGATGGAGTGTCCAGGAGAAATCTTAGAATATCTTAAAGGACCTGCTGCACAAACAAAAGTACGCGGTCGCGCAGTTTTTAAAAATCTACCCCTTGGAGAATATCTGGTAGGGATGTGAATCGTTTTTTGACGATTTAAAATATCGTCCGATATATTTTAAATCGTCAAAAATCGTTAGAAGCGATATTTAATAGGAATTCCCCCGATTTATCGTCAAAAATCGTAAATCGGGGGAAGGGGGAGGGCGGGAAAACCGGCACACTAAAACATCCCTAAAACCCACCCCGACCCTTTAAAATAAATCCCCCACCCTTCCGAACCCCCCCCCCAAATGTCTTAAATTACCTGGGGTCCAGTGGGGGGGTCCCGTTGTGATCTTCCACTCTCGGGCCACGGGTGCGTTGATAGAAATGGCACCGGCGCTACCTTTGCCCTGTCATATGACAGGATACAATACTTCTGGCAATTAATCTAATATATCACATTACAGTAATATTCAACAACATATAGTGACATATAAATATATTTCTCAATCTTTATTGATAACAAAAGATATTAAAAACCTCCAAACAATTTTGTTCTAAATATACCCCGGATCACCACATTTAAAAATACCTCAATACCATATTCTTTCACATACCATCCATTCAACGCATTCACACAACAATCTACACAAAAAGTTTTTTTACAAACAATTCCTCAAAATTCACATTAGATACACAACAGCTGGTTCATATATCTTTTATAAGCAGAAAGAGTCCAATTTCACCAAATTTTCTTCTTCGTTCCCAAAAACGTCAAACACTTCAATATATCTTTATCCTCTCTCTTTATCCTCTCGACATGTTTCGCCTCTTGTCAGGCTTCTTCAGGAGAGCTTATATAAAGTCTCCTGCTGCTTATATTCTGATCTTCAATCGATATCCAAAGGAATTATTTTTCTACAAACATTTCACAAATTTAATTAATATTTTCCAAAAAAAGTTTTTAATTCTAACATTTTCCAAAATTGTTCTAAAACATTTCATCATTAGCTATTTTACCTGAACGTTTGAGCTAATCTCTCCTGGACGTGCAGCAGATATCCCCGACTCTTTTTTCACCATTTAAATGTATCTTACTTCACCTAGAGACAAGTAATTTAAGAGACTTTAACTTTTCCAAACTCCAAAGAGAGAAATTTTCACACATACTTAGACTATATAAGAGAATCCTACCTTTTCTTCATTTCAGCAAGAAACGCCATGACCAAACCTTCAGAAAACGTCCAAACCGAGTGAGTCAGCGAAAGTATGACTTACCATATCCTCCAAACTTTTAAAGTCCATAGAACCAATCACAACAGAGGATATCTCTACACTCCACCCCTCAATCACCCGCGAAATTCAAACCTATCAGCACAATGGTTCATTTCCACACAACAGTTCTTAAAACTCAAAGACATGCCACCCAATCAATTTTATCGTTTAATCCCTTTGGCCACATAGTTCCCAAAGAGAAAATCCATCGCTGCTCCGTTTGCAATAATTTCTTATTCAAATTACCTCCACGTCTACTACAAATCTCTTGCAAAACAAAGAAACGAAGTTCTTCTACCAAATGTTGTTGTTCCCGCCAATGTTTTACCAAAGGTGCTGTCTCCACTCCATTTCTAATCCTACTACAGTGTTCGAGTATGCGAAGTCTAATTACTCTTGATGTCTTTCCGACTTGTCTCTAGGTGAAGTAAGATACATTTAAATGGTGAAAAAAGAGTTGGGGATATCTGCTGCACGTCCAGGAGAGATTAGCTAGGACGTTCAGGTAAAATAGCTAATGATGAAATGTTTTAGAACAATTTTGGAAAATGTTAGAATTAAAAACTTTTTTTGGAAAATATTAATTAAATTTGTGAAATGTTTGTAGAAAAATAATTCCTTTGGATATCGATTGAAGATCAGAATATAAGCAGCAGGAGACTTTATATAAGCTCTCCTGAAGAAGCCTGACAAGAGGCGAAACATGTCGAGAGGATAAAGAGAGAGGATAAAGATATATTGAAGTGTTTGACGTTTTTGGGAACGAAGAAGAAAATTTGGTGAAAATGGACTCTTTCTGCTTATAAAAGATATATGAACCAGCTGTTGTGTATCTAATGTGAATTTTGAGGAATTGTTTGTAAAAAAACTTTTTGTGTAGATTGTTGTGTGAATGCGTTGAATGGATGGTATGTGAAAGAATATGGTATTGGGGTATTTTTAAATGTGGTGATCCGGGGTATATTTAGAACAAAATTGTTTGGAGGTTTTTAATATCTTTTGTTATCAATAAAGATTGAGAAATATATTTATATGTCACTATATGTTGTTGAATATTACTGTCATATGACAGGGCAAAGGTAGCGCCGGCGCCATTTTGCTTCCTGTCCCCCGACGTCATGAGCATAGGAGATCGCTCCCGGACCCCCGCTGGACCCCCAGGGACTTTTGGCCAGCTTGGGGGGGCCTCCTGACCCCCACAAGACTTGCCAAAAGTCCAGCGGGGGTCCGGGAATGACCTCCTGCACTCAAATCGTGTTGCCGTACGGCCGGCGCCATTTTGCAAAATGGCACCGGCAAAATGGCGCCGGCCATATTGCAAAATGGCGCCGGCCATACGGCAACACGATTCGAGTGCAGGAGGTCATTCCCGGACCCCCGCTGGACCCCCAGGGACTCTTTTGGCCAGCTTGGGGGGGCCTCCTGACCCCCACAAGACTTGCCAAAAGTCCAGCGGGGGTCCGGGAGCAACCTCCTGCGCTCGAGTCGTGTTTCCGTAATGAAAAATGGCGCCGGCCATATGGCCATATGGCCGGCGCCATTTTTCTTTACGTCTCAATGATTTCTCCTTCAGAACTTTTTAAAATCTGTGACGTAAATTTTCTAAAGTACGCATGGGCATTCATATGCGCGCAGTTCCCGGCGCATACGCATGGGCACACCGATTTTATAACATGCGCGCATCATTATGCGCATGTTATAAAATCCAGCACCTGCATGCACGCAAGAGGGGGGATTTTCTTTAAAAGCACATGGTGACGCAATTGGGCCTTCCTTGGTTCCCTTCCAGTCCACTCTAATAAAGGAGCGGACTGGGAAGGAACTTCCCTAACCCCCTAACTACCCTTCCTCCCTTTTCCCCTCTCTACCCAACCCCTAATCCCCAACTAACTAATCTATTTTTTTTTTGTTTTTAAACTTACTTGCTCTAAGGAGCTGGAGTAAGTTCCGCATGCCGGCCAGCTATCAGCTAGTGTTTCACCAGGATAGCACCTAATAGCACTATCCTGGCCAGCCCCTGCCCCGACCCTGCCTCCACCCTGCCCAGAACTCACCCCCAGCCCACCCTTTTTCAAAAACCCAGCACTTCCACATGTATCTCCCGGTATTTGAACCCGCCAGGCATTTAAAATCACCCCTAATATGAGGGAAGTTCTTGAGCTTTTTCAATCTGCCCTCCCATAGATCCGTAAGGCCTATTATCTTTTTTGGGCTAAAGGGCCTGAAGAAGTAGGTGCTGTTCAAGCTGTACTGAGCTTTGGAATATTTCTGCTATCCTGGAGACTTTTCCTCAAAATTTTGATCGTGACTTGATTCTTTGATTGTATTTTCAAGCAATTAATATTTCCTCCATGGGTGACAAACTTCAAATTTTTCCTGCTTTTCCTAGGGCTACACAGGCACGAAGGAAAGCATTCCTAGATATGTGACAAGAAGTTGTTGATTTGGGGGCTTGTTTTTTCTTGTGATTTCCTTGCAAATGTATTGTTACTTTTTCCTCTGAGAAACGTTTTCTTAGAACCCATTTAGCTTAAAACATTTATTAATGCTTGAGTTCCTGATAATGGTTAATATTAGGGATGAGCTAGGTTTTTATTTGCTAGTTTGGGCTTAGGATCGGGCGACCCATGGAAAACTTCATTTTCCAACAGGTAGTTTTTTTTTCTTGACAATTTTCACCGAAAAAAAACCCCAACCCACCCCAACCCTTCAAATTTAGTTAATTACAACCCCTCACCCTCCTGAACTCCTGCCAAAACTTGCCTTAAATCTCTGGTGGTCCAGCTGGGGTCCCAGGAGCGATCTCCCACTCTCGGGCCGTCGGCTGCCAGTAAACAAAATGGTGCCGGTGGCCCTTTGCCCTTACCATGTGACAGGGGCTACCAGTACCATTGGTTGGCCCCTGTCACATGGAAGGCGCAATAGATGGCCCGCGCCATTTTCTAAGATGCTGGCGATCCCCCACAAATAACATATCATATTAGTTTCATTCTTTTGGCTCACAGTGATTTCTTAGTGGCCGTTTGAAATAGGAGATAGAAAAAACCAGCCCTTTCCTGTGAATCATAAGTGACCTCACAGTCCTGTCATAGAGTGGGTCAGACAGGTTGGCAAGGAGACCAGAATGCAACCTATCAGAGCTAAGCTCTCACTCAGTGCTCTGTGACGCTATTCCTGATGACGCAGCACTATTTATACGTTAAGCACATGGCGTGCCACGCATTTTCTTTGTGGGGATGGTCTGGGGAGGTGGTCCGGGGAGGTGGCTGCACTGAGAGCTAGTCTGAGTGTCTGAAATCTGTATTCAATTGCTCGCTACTTTGATAGAATTTTCCATTGAAAAAGATATTTCTTTGATTTTGCTGCAGTGCCGCCAGCTAGCCATGCTTTATTTGACTGCACTTTATTTTATTGATCTGAAACAGTCTCTCTGTCTGTGCCACTGAGAGAAACTGCTAGCAGTGGCATGTTGCTGGTTATTTTTATATTTTACCCCCTGGGGTAGGTTGCAAGCAGGATTTGGGTGTTGTGGGTGGGAGATATTTTCAATTTTTAGCTAGTTTGATAGAATTTTCCATTAAAAAAGATATTCCTTCTTTTTTGATACTGTGCCAAGCAAGCCATTCTTTTTATTTAACTGCAGTTTTTGTTTTTTTTTATTGAACTCAGGTTGTGTCTCTGTCTGTGCCACTGAGGCAAGCTGCTAGCAGTGGCATGTTGCTGGTTAATTTTATATTTTACCCCCGGGGTAGGTTGCAAGCAGGATTTGGGTGTTGTGGGTGGGAGATATTTTCAATTTTTAGCTAGTTTGATAGAATTTTCCATTGAAAAAGATATTCCTTCTTTTTTGCTACTGTGCCAAGCAAGCCATGCTTTTATTTAACTGCAGGTTGTTTTTTTTTTTTAATTGAACTCAGGCTGTCTCTTTGTGCTCTTTTAAGACAAGAAGACAGTGAGTACACTCACTGGGCATCAGTGGGCATTGGGCAATTTTGCAGACTCACATATATATTATTGGGACAGCAGTGCTCTCTGAAGCCAAATCCCCAGTGGGCCTCTTTTGTAGTTACAAGCTTGGTGTGTGTGCATACAGCTGTCCCAGTTTTAGTGTATATCCAGGCACAGCCTCATGGGCCAGTGGGCACTTTTGCAGACTCTTTTATATTGGGACAGCAGTGCTCTCTGAAGCCAAATCCCCAGTGGGCCTCTTTTGTAGTTACAAGCTTGGTGTGTGTGCATACAGCTGACCCAGTTTTAGTTTACATCTAGGAACAGCCTCGTGGGCCAGTGGGCACTTTTGCAGACTCACGTATATTGGGACAGTGGTGCTCTCTGAAGCCAAATCCCCAGTGGGCCTCTTTTGTAGTTACAAGCAACAGTGTGACAGCAGACTCGACTTAGCATTGACAATGTAGCACAGGCACTGTTTGCTTCTGATTCCGATGAAGAATCATCTTGTGTGGGATTCTCATCAACAGAAATGGAAGAAGTAATAGCTGAAGAAGGTCTAGGAGGATTAGTTAGTCCTGTCTTAGCCTCCACTTCAGTGCAGCAGAGGAGAGATTAAACTGATGATGAGGAGGAGGAAGAACAGTCAGCGCAGCCACAGTGTGACTGATGCCCCTGGCATTGCTTCTTAGGGTACACCCGCTACTTCAGCTTCAGTGACAGCATCCACCCTGAAGGCTATAGAGAAGGGATCACAAAAGAAATCTGTGATCTGGAGCTACTTTAAAGTGACGGAGGACCCGCGTTTTGTTCAGTGTAATTACTATGCCAGGGCTATTAGCAGAGGCAAGAAAATGGAACATCTATCCAATTTTGGCATGACGCGTCATATGAAGAGGCAACACCCATCAACAGTACTGCCATCTGGGGATGGTGGAAGTACCAGTCAGGGGACCCCTTTTTCCAGGCAGCCTAAAGTGGTTGAAAATGAGCAGAGTCACCCCACGCCCTCAGTCATTTTTAGCAGTCAAGTGGCAGGCCAGCAACCTCCTGCGACAACCCACCATGCAGGAAATGGGGTGGTGTGCGTTAATGCTATCCCTGGGTAGGAGGCAAGCAGCCTCAAAAGTTGTAAGCAGGAGCATTGGGGAAATGATTGCCCTTGATGGCCAACCCTTGCAAATAGTGGGGAATGTGGGTTTCAAGCATTTGCTGAAGGTCTTTATTTCAAATTACAAAGTCCCCTCCAGAACCACATTTAGCAGAAAGGTCATCCCAGCCTGTACAAGCAGTGTCGCAGTTGCATCCAAGCGCTGCTAGCTAAGGCAGAGGGGAGTGTGCATTTCACCTGCAATATCTAGACCCACATGAATGCTGCGCACTCTTACCTCTCCCTGACAGCATACTGGTGGGACCTGGCTGAGGCAGGGGCAGGCAGCAGCTCTATTAGTGAACAAGTAGCAGGGTGGAGGTGGGCTTTACTGCACACCCACATGATGGACGAGACCCATACCTCAGCCAATATTCTAGCATGCATCAGACAGATGCTGGCGGGCTGGCAACTACACCAGCGAAACAGAAATCCTCAGGCAGGGTTCTTTGCCACAGACAATGGTGCAAAACATGGTTAAGGCAATATTTGCTTTCAGAACTTCTGATGTTTTGCACACACTCTGCACCTAGTAGTGAAGTCAGCTCTGGGGTTGGAGTCCAATCACCAAGAGAATGAATACCTGCATATGTTAATACACAAGTGCAGGAACATAGCAGCCCACTTCCACAGAAATGTGAAGGTGGGGCAGGTTCTCTGACAAAAGCAGACTGATTTGGACATGCCTCACAAGCGTCTCATTCAAGACATTGCCACCTGGTGGAATTCCACCTTTATGATGCTGCAGAGGTTAGTGGAGCTGCAGACACCCCTTCATGAACTTTCTGGTACAATAGACATAGGTGTGCAGAATCCCCTAGGGCATCATGATTGGTTAGTCATGAGTCAGCTGGTAAAAATCCTGTAGCCCTTCAAGGATGTCATGGAGAAGGTGACATCATCCCTATAGTTAATTTTCTGGAAGAAAATTTGGAGGGTTTTAAACAGGAAGAGGGAATGACAGCTGAGGAGCTGCATTGTCTGGACATTTTGCAGAAGCAGGTGCAAGAGAGATTAAGGCCTTTAACAGAAGACCACACATACATGCTCGCCATAGTCAGTGATCCCCGGTGAAAGGGAAACTCGCCCTACAGTCCAATTGTCTCTCATTTGTGAAGGAACTGCTGTTAGCAAAAGTCCGTGATCAGAAGCGCCATAGGCAGAGACAGATTAGGCATGAAGCAGAGGAGGAAACAGCGGCGGGCACTTCAGAGAGTTGTGCTAGCCCAAGCAGGAGCAGCTACTACCTCCACCTCCTCCACTTTAGTACGCCAAAGGCATGTTGCCCATAAAGAATCATCTGTTCTGCCACGGGCTAGAGAGAAAGCAGATGGCATGAGTGACTCTTAGCCCATCCAAGCAAATAAGACACCAGCACAACTGTCAGTGACACGGTATCTCTCAGAGCCCACAGAGGACATGCAGACAGATCCACTGGCATATTGGGCACACAAGTCCACTGTCTGGCCACACCTAGCAAAAGTGGCTCAGTGATATCTGTCATGTCCACCAACCAGTGTGCCCAGTGAACATGTATTTTCAATGACAGGGGATATCATGAGCCCTCACTGCTCAAGGCTGGCACCAGAGTTGATGGAAATGCTGGTGTTTTTGAAAGTAAACCTGCCTTTGCTTGGGTTTCCAAATTTTCCCTGTGAATGGCAAGATTAATAAAAGCAATTGAAAGCCTTGCAGCAGCTCCAACTGCCTCCTATGCTCCAGATAATATCAGCACATGTACCTGACCTGAAACGATGTGCCTGTCTAGCCACTGTGCAGGCCATACATCCCTACAAGGGCTTGACCTCAAATGCTGTGCCTGTCCATTCTTTGCCCAGGCCGTACGACCCTACAAGGGCCTGACCTCAAACGCTGTGCCTGACCGTCCAATATCCAGGCCGTACGTCCCTACAAGGGCCTGACCTCTAATGCTGTGCTTGTCTGTCCACATTTGGAATGTAAGAACATAAAAAGCTGACTTCAGATGTTTGGAGCTTGCATATTTCATATGCTCAATAGTTTTCATGACCTTCATAATATGGGCCATGTGCCCGAAATTTTTCTTAGGTGTCAACAGTAATGTTTCTAGTACTACTGAAAACTGGTGTCCCTACGAGGGCTTGACCTCTATCCTTGAGTACTGTGCCTGTCTGTCCAGGCCTTATGTCCCTAAAAGGACTTGACCTCTAATGCTGTGCCTGTCCATCCAGGCCTAATGTCCCTATAAGGGCTTGACCTCTATCCTTGAATGCTGTGCCTGTCCATCCAGGCCTTACCTCCCTACAAGAGCTTAACCTCCAATACTGTGCCTGTCTGTCCAGGCCTTATATCCCTAAAAGGGCTTGACCTCTATCCTTGAATGCTGTGCTTGTCCATCCAGGCCTTACATCCCTACAAGAGCTTGACTTCTAATGCTGTGCCTGTCCGTCTACATTTGGAATGTAAGAACATAAAAAGCTGACTTCAGATGTTTGGAGCTTGCATATTTTATATGCTCAATAGTTTTCATGACCTTCATAATGTTACGTTTGGGCAGTGATCCGGTGTAGTGAACACCGCCTTCAGGAGTGACTCCAGGTGGAGAGAGACAGGGATAGCTGGAAGGTCTCTGATGATGGCTGGGAAGGAATGTGATGCGGCAGGAGTATATGGAGCTGGGTGATGGCTGTGATATATGGAGCAGAGTACTGGCTGGGAACAAAGTCAAGGTCCAGGCAGGGTCAAGGCAGGCGGCGGGCAAACAGAGTCAAAGTTCAGGCAGGGTCAAGGCAGGCGGCAGGCAACAGAGTCAAAGTCAAGGCAGGGTCAAGGCAGGCGGCAGGCAACAGAGTCAAAGTCCAGGCAGGGTCAAGGCAGGCGGCAGGCAAACAGAGTCAAGGTCTAGGCAGGGTCACAAGAACCATATAGCAAGACAGAGAGCCCGAAGGCCACACACACACACATGACAAGGCAGAGGGCCTGAAGGCCATACACACACAGCAAAGCAGACGGCCCGAAGGCCACACACACACGGCAAGGCAAGGCAGAAGGCCCGAAGGCCACACACACACAGTAAGGCAAGGCAGGGCAGAGGGCCCGAAGGCCACACATACACAGCAAGGCAGGAGACCCGAAGGCCACACACACACAGAGTAAGGCAGGAGATCCGAAGGCCACACACACACAGAAAGGCACGGCAAGGCAGAAGGCCCGAAGGCCACACACATGCAGCAAGGCAAGACAAGGCAGAAGGCCCGAAGGCCACACACAGCAGCAAGACAAGACAAGGGAGAAGGCCCGAAGGCCACACAGAGCAGCAAGGCAAGACAAGGGAGAAGGCCCGAAGGCCACATACAGCAAGGCAAGGCAGAAGGCCAGAAGGCCACACACAGCAGCAAGGCAAGACAAGGCAGAAGGCCCGAAGGCCACACACAGCAAGGCAAGGCAGAAGGCCCGAAGGTCACACACAGCAGCAAGGCAAGACAAGGCAGAAGGCCCGAAGGCCACACACAGCAAGGCAAGGCAAGGCAGAGCAGGGAGCCCAACGAGCTCGATGCCGAAGCACTGGAGTCTAGGGTAGGCAGGGCTATAAAGGCACATCCAAGACATAGAGCAGAGGGATTGGGCCAGCCAGGAGAGCCTGCTCTTGAAGGACCCCTGGTGGTGAGGCGGTTGCACAGCAGCCAAAGCCATAAGACATAATATGGGCCATGTTCCCGAAATCTTTCTTAGATGCCAACAGTAATGTTTCTAGTACTATAGAAAACTGGTGTCCCTACGAGGGCTTGATCTCTATCCTTGAATGTTGTGCCTGTCCGTCCATGCCTTATGTCCCTAAAAGAGCTTGACCTCTAATGCTGTGCCTGCCGTCCAGGCCTTATGTCCTTACAAGGGCTTGACTTCTATCCTCAAATGCTGTGCCTGTCCGTCCTGGATTTATGTCCCTACAAGGGCTTGACTTCTATCTTCGAATGATGTGCCTGTCCATCCAGGCTTTATGTCCCTACAAGGGCTTGACATCTAATGCTGTACCTGTCCATTTAGGAATTATGTCCCTACAAGGGCTTGACCTCTATTCTCTAAGGCTATGCCTGTCTGTCCAGGCCTTATGTCCCTACAAGGGCTTGACCTCTATCCTCTAATGCTGTGCCTGCCTGTCTGTCCAGGCTTAACATCCCTACAAGGGCTTGACCTCTATCCTCGAATGCTGTGCCTGTCCATCCAGGCCTTACATCCCTACAAGGGCTTGACCTCTAATGCTGTGCCAGTCCATCCAGGCCTTACATCCATAAAAGGGCTTGAGCTCTAATGCTGTGCCTGTCCATCCAGGCCTTATGTCCCTAAAAGGGCTTGACCTCTATCCTCGAATGCTGTGCCTGTCCATCCAGGCCTTACATCCCTACAAGGGCTTGACCTCTAAAGCTGTGCCTGTCCGTTCAGGCCTTATGTCCCTAAAAGGGCTTGAGCTCTAATGCTGTGCCTGTCCATCCAGGCCTTATGTCCCTAAAAGGGCTTGACCTCTATCCTCTAATGCTATGACTGTCTGTCCAGGCCTTATGTCCCTAAAAGGGCTTGATCTCTATCCTCTAATACTGTGCCTGTTCGTACAGGCCTTATGTCCTTACAAGGGCTTGACCTCTATCTTCTATTGCTGTGCCTGCCTGTCCATCCAGGCTTTTTGTCCCTACGAGGGCTTGACCGCTATCATCGAATGCTGTGCCTGTCCATCCAGGCATTACATCCCTACAAAGGCTTGACCTCTAATATTGTGCCTGTATGACCAGGCCTTATGTCCCTAAAAGGGCTTGACCTCTAATACTGTGTCTGTCTGCCCAGGCCTTATGTCCCTACAAGGGCTTGACCTCTATCCTCGAATGCTGTGCCTGTCCATCCAGGATTTATGTCCCTACAAAGGCTTGACCTCTATCCTTGAATGCTGTGCGTCTCCATCCAGGCTTTATGTCCCTACAAGGGCTTGACCTCTATCCTCTAATGCTGTGCCTGTCTGTCCAGGCCTTATGTCCCTAAAAGGGCTTGACCTCTAATGCTGTGCCTGTCCATCCAGGCCTTATGTCCCTCAAGGGCTTGACCTCTATCCTCTAATGCTGTGCCTGTCCATCCAGGCCTTATGTCCCTACAAGGTCTTGATCTCTAATGCTGTGCCTGTCCATCCAGGAGCCCTTTCCTGCTCAAAGGAAAGGGAACTCTCCCTGGGTGTAGCCGGCCTATATCTTGGTACCTGCTGACCCTTGTTGAATTACTGTTCACATGGCACCATCCTCCACATCGCCACACTTTGAAGGCTTGTGCTCCACTCTGGGGGCCAACCCATTCTGGGGAGCCCTTTCCTGCTCAAAGGAAAGGGAACTTTCTCTGGGTGTAGCCGGCCTATCTCTTGGTACCTGTTGACTCATGTTGAACCGCTGTTCACATGGCACCCTCCTCCACATTGCCATGCTTTGATGGCTCGTGCTCCACTCTAGGGGCCAACCCATTCCAGGGAACGCTTTCCTGCTCAAAGGAAAGGGAACTCTCCCCGGGTGTAGCCGGCCTATCTCTTAGTACCTGTTGACCCATGTTGAACCGCTGTTCACATGACACCCTCCTCCACCTCAGCCTTGAAAATTCTCATTTGTATATCTGCTAACTCCACCAGATTTTAAAAGACCAGCGAGAGCTCACTAGACGCCAATGGAAACACCCCACTCTAGGGGTGAACCCATTCTAGGGAGCCCTTTCCTGCACAATGGAAAAGGAACTCTCCCCGGGGCCAGCCTGTCTTGCCCCTATCCAAACCACAGTGACCTGACTACCTCCGCTCTGCCACCCTGCCTTGCTGCCATACACCAGGTGACTCACTCAACTCCTTGTGGTGTTCTTGCCACTATCATGGTTCCTCAGTGTGTTGGTGCTAATCCTTCTGCTTCCTGTGTTCCCCCTTCATTGTGTTGTAGGATGTTGATGCCATTTGTCTTGCCACTTTGCCTGTCGTGCTGCTTTCGAGGGTTCATGCATCTGTTATCAGTGCTCTTTTTTGAAGCTGTGGTGTGTTTTTGACACTCTCGCTGCCGCTTTGCACCTCTGTTAAAGCACTCTTGCCATTCCTGGTACCCCTTTGCCCCTTTAAATTGCCTTAGGCTATTCATGCCACTTTTTTGCCACTTTGCCACAGTCTAAGTTCCTTGGAGCTCTTTTCTCGTTCTGATATTGCTCCCCACAAGTTTCATCAGAATTGATAAGAAAACTCCAATTCTACAGCCAAAAATAGACTGCAAATACTTCTCCCATTGACTTTAATGGGAAATCAGAAAATGAATAAAACTAATCAACGAATTGGTTTTCCCCCTATGAAACAAATGCAATGAATTTAGGTCCCGGTGAAACGAAAACCGAATTGAAACAATTTTTTTCCTTCTGGCCATCCCTAAAAGCGATTGCAAATCCCTAGTTGCGATTACACATCACTAGTTAATATAGTGTTCTTATTTTCTTTGGAGAGTAGTTAGCTTAGGATAAGCTCTCTAATTTTGCAATTTATGTGTGAAGTGCATGATGTACTCACTGGAAGTTCTTTTTCTGTTTCCTCTCTTTTGAGATTCTTTCTTCTTTCTTGTTCTTCTTCTCACTTTCTGAGCTCCTGTGATCTTGTGGTGGTCTGTTAGCAATTGATTGTAATTATTGTTTGTTTGCTTAATTTTTCCTGTGAATATTACAATACTCAAATGCTATTTCTGTTGCAAGTTATGCTTGTGTATAATAGAGATGTGATTCGGTCACACCTTTTGGATCGGCCTTTGTTATCGGCCCGCCATGGGAAATTTTGTTTCCAGCGGTTCAGGCCGATATTTTTTCGGCTGTCCCAAACCAAAAAAAACCCAAAACACCCCAACCCTTCAGATTTAATTAATTACAACCCCCCACCCTTCCAACTCCCCAAAACATACTGAAAGTCCCTGGTGATCCAGCGGGGGGCCCAGGAGCGATCTTCCGCACCATCTTAAAAATAGCCAAGCTATCTGAGTGCTGGATCACCATGAATTCAGTCTTTGATAAATTAAGTGCTAATTTATTATAGTGCATCCATTGTTTGATGGCTCACATGTAAATGCCAACTGAAGTAACTGTATCAGACCAAGTAGAATTCATTTTGATAAAAAACTGAATGCCATCCGCATACATTCTATAACCTTGACAAAGGCTTGTTAAAATTCTGCAGATGGGTGCCAAGTAGATGTTAAAACATAGTGACAAAAGAGCTGAACCTTGGGGCACACCAGTGGAATTGGCATACCAGGGAGAACTCTTGCCTCCTACTCTGACTTGAGGAAATCAGTTGGACAAATAAGAAGTGAACCAGTCCAATTCTTGGTCAGAAATGCCTCATTCCCTCAAGCTGTACAATAGAATCTCATGGTCAATAGTGTTGAAGGCAGAGGAAATGACCAACATTACAAATATATATAACTGTGACCATTATATAACCCTTGTCTTAAACTGTCAAGCAGTGAGATTATGAAAATCTCAGTAGTAAGGGATTTGCTAAACCTGAACTGGTATTGGTTTAAGATCTGATGTTTCTCAATAACCTAAGACAAATATTTGAAGACTACAGCTTCTAGGATTTTAGGTATGAAAGGCAAAGAAGGAATAGGCATAAATTGAAAGGATCAGAAGAATCCAATCCAGATTTCTTCAGCAATGGCATGATCATGGAAAAATTAGCACTAGAGGGAACCACTCCCTCTTCCAATAGTTTATTGCAACAGAAAGCAAAAAATCTAGCAATTATTTTTCTGGTGACAACTGTGCTTCTACATAGTCTTCCATAGTACTCTTTGATATGTTAATGTCTTTTGAATATATAAATCACACATATATTTTCCCAGAGTTATTTCCAAAAGTCACTCAAATTAGAACAAACGTATACCAGGTAAGACGAGGTGCCTACATCTTTAGCACAGGACCAATACTTGTTCTCCCCATTTTTCATAATCTTCATTATCTTAACCAGGGTCCATATAGCCTTATGTGCTACAAAAAAACAGAGATTGGGTAATAGAGGTAGATTAAGAAATATGTACAAATTTACTCCCATAATTAACCCAATTGTGAGAATTACATTCTAAATCATGATCATTTCCCCAGACTTTTTCTCTACCCACGCAAGTGGCAAACAGTGCAGATTTTAATAGTTTATACATCAATAATTGTCTTAGGCCAGTGCCTTGCAGCAAAGTATACAACCTGAGGCAGTCATTTAGGTCATCGCAAAGAGGTCTCCTTGACATCTCTTTGACTAAACAGGTTCGACTGGCAGAGACCAGAGAATGCGCTTTCCCATGATCTAGAATTCCCTTCCTGAAGCATTGTGGCTTACGAATTGTCTGAAAACATTAAAGTTAATGTTAAAAAAAACATTTCTGGACCAGCAGGCCTTTGGCTGAGTGCCCACAGACAGTGACATCATTCAGCAGTGGTAGTTCACCTAAGTGAAACATAGTAGTGTGCATTATCCATTGCTGGTCCAGTTTTTTGGAGTTTTCTACCTCTCACAAACAAGAACATCAGTGAACTGAAAATGTTCAAGCGGGCTCTGAAAACATTTTTATTCAAGCAAGCATTTGAGATTATAGATTAGCCTCTTTACTTTTCCATCTTTTAGTGATGCTTTAATTATCTAAGGCTTTCTACATTTGATACTTTTTTCATCTAAGTATCATTTATTGTTTGTCTGATATGTCATTTTTACAATTTTTATTGTTTTAATGGTATTATTGTATATGTGGACTTGTAACCCGCATTGATCATTTTGGAGGGCGTGGGATATAAATAATTTAAAATAAGTAAACAAATAAATTATCACTTGTTATTGTGATTAAGGATCTCATGTTCTGTCCTTTAGTCTTATCCCAGTTGGTTAATTTTATTATGTGTTTATTACGCAAGTTACCCTGTACATTGCTTAGGGTTATTGCATAAGCGAACAAAAATAAAATAGTAGTTGATTAACAGAAACCTGCTTAGAAGATGACATTTTAGAACAAATTTGTTTGAGGGAAGACTCCAGATAGGGCATATAGATCTAACTTACTTGATGCATTACAATGTCTGAGCTGAAACTAGCTAAAATATGGAGATTTTTGTAAACCAAACTCCTGCTATAATGCAGTGAAGGATTTCAATTTAGACCCACACAACAGCTGGCCAATTGTCCAAACATCTTTTACAATCCAAGAATTCTAATTAATAACCTCCTAATTAATTTTACCTTTTGAATTATTTCAAATGGGAATTTTCTTAGATTGTAAACCTAAAGAATTCACATGTTTACAGAAATCCTGAAAAGTCCCCAAATTTGAAATAATAGATAGTCCTCAAATATTGAAGGAAGACACATTCTTTCAAGTAAAAAAAGTGCAATAGGATTCATATTGCCTCTTCTAGCTGTAACCAAACATCCTCATACAGCCAAAAACTTCCCAGCCATACAATGAATGTCTTATGTTGCAAAACAAAATCAGAAAACTTAACTCACACACCGCCCCCATTTCTTTTGACAATTTTATTTTTTAAAGCTATCCTGGATGTTTTGATTTTCAAACAAATTGAGTAAGGACCTTTCAAGGGATCTGTACAGTCATGTTTTAAAAGGTAATAGGATCATACTGAGAATTTAATTTAGCTTTGAGATAACCATTTTTACTGCTTCTAATCTAGCTCATTAAGATAAATACAGGGGGACCCTCTAGTAACCAATTCCCTTCCAACTCCTTCGCTACTATAAATATTCTTTTCCATGGTCTCTTCCAGGTTACACCCAAATCAAACTGATATTTCATAGCTATCACAAACCAGAAAAGGGATATGCCTGTAAATCTTCTTTGATTACAAACCCATCAAGAGGCAAGGCTACTGACTTTGCCCAATTTACTTTATAGCCAGAAAGAGGACAGAAACATTCAATTGTTTGTAATAAAACTGGATCAGAATCCACAGACACATAAGAATAGGTCATCAGCATAGATATTTTGCATTCCACCTGTGCATATTGCAAGCCAGTGAAATCTGCCTCCTACCTTAAAGTAATAGGGGTTCCAAATCTGTATTAAACAAAAAAGGTGAGAGAGAGGATCCTTATCTTGTAGTTATCTGTGAACTACTACTATTAACAAATAACCTAGCTTTGGGCATAGTATATAATAATTTTACCATCTGAACAAATTTATGACCAAAACCAAACCAATTCAGAATTTGAAATAAATAATCACCCTTGACTCTATCAAAAGCTTTTTCTGGATCCAAAGATAAAGCAACCACTGGGACTTCCATTCTATTTGTTAAAGAATGTTCTGTAATATTCTATCTACCATTGTCAGAAATCATTCTACCTAGCTTAAAGCCAGTCTGATCTTTTATGTAAAATAGAATCAAATGACCTTGACAAGTCTCCATGCTAAAATTCTTGCATAAACTTTATAATCAACAATGAAAAGAAAATTCGTACAAAAATTCTGATCATATGCTGGAACCTTTCCAGGCTTTTTCAATACAATTATTCTAGCCTCAGTAAAGGAACCTTCTACTTGACCAGCCTGCAGGAACCCTTTACATAGTTCATTTCAGTCAAGAGACTAATTCCTTTGATAAAGCTTGATAGAATTTTACTGAAAATCCTAATTGATCCTGAGTCTTCCTATTCAACAATGATTTTATGGCTGCATTGTCTTTATCTACTATGATAGTCTCCAAGAGGTCACAATCAACTAAGATGTAAAATGCGATGTGCCAGTATCACGTGCGGTAGGGCCTTATTGCACATGATACTGGCCACATCACAGCGGTATTATTAAAATTAGGGGAAGGGGAGGAGTGTGGGCAGAGTTTGGGGGCATAGTTATCTCCCGGCAGTGCTGTGAGCAATAATGTTTTTCACATTATCGCCAGCAGCACCATGGGAAATAACTACACTTTTTTCTGTGGCGCTATGGGGTTGATAGTGTGCGGTGCAGCCCACTATCACCCCCACCCCTTTTTTTTTTAAGCGAAACATCTTTCTGCTATAAATATAGCAGAATGATGAACCTAGGGATAATATCAACAATTTTCAGCAAAAAATTGCAGAGGCTGAAAATGCCAGAAAGTCTATTTTTTTAAAATATGTCTGAGGCTCATTTCATATAATAATTTAGTTACAATTAATTTACATCCCAGCAGGATGTGAATACACTTTAGTAGTTCAGAAACATATATCCATTACAAGGTTAGCTTTCATCAATAATAAAAAAAAACAAAAAACGCGATACTCAGCGTTACTTAGCTGGATAAGTTAGAATTTATCTGGCTAAATACCAATGGCTGAATATCCAGCCCGACTGAATGGCCACCACTTAAGCTACACAACTACTCATCTAGCTAAATAGTGAGCTCAATAGGTGGTGGGTAGGGCGAGGGCGTTCCAGGGAGAAGCCAATTTAGCCGGATATTAAGTTTATGCGACTAATCAGCCAAGCCACATACTGACTCAATATCTAACTCAAGGCTATTAATCCAGTTGAGCCTGATGCACCCAGATTATTTCTGGCCTCTAAAGCAGTGGTCCCCAACCCTGTCCTGGGGGCCCACCAGCCAGTCGGGTTTTCAGGATAACCACAATGAATATGCATGAGAGAAAATTTGCATGTTATGGAGGCAGTGCATGCAAATTTTCTCTCATGCATATTCATTGTGGATATCTTGAAAACCCGACTGGCTGGTAGGCCCCCAGGACAGGGTTGGGGACCACTGCTTTAGAGAATTAATAAAACAAAAACCAAAATCGTAAACTGTTATAAAATCAGATATTAAGGAGATAACCAGCAAAATAACCAAAATATTAATCGCAACTTAAAAATATAAAGTTGGTGGTCAAAAAGAAGGAGAACATATACACATTGTTCCATTAATGTCTTCTGCTAGTCTGCTCTGTCTACTAACATCTATTCAGCTAAATGCATACATACCTTTGATTTGCCTCCAACAGCCTTCAGATCCAAATATATTTTCTACTGTTCAAAGCTGATGTGTATCCAGCCATGTTGGAGTACTACTGCAACTGCATAGCTAAAATTACTTTCAAATCTCTTTTTACACTTTGTGAAAAAGAGTAATGTGGATTCGTGGAATGAATTTTAAAACATTTTAAGGTCTTACCTCCTTACTCCTGTGTTTTAATGATGTCTCCACTTCAGGGATGGGTGTGATGTGTGTGTTTGGGATCATCTCAAGGGCCATGGGTATTCCCTGTTTTATCCTGAGTTGCTAAGTTTTAAAAATAATTTAAAGTTCAACAGTGCTTTTTGCACTTTTTCTGTGGACGGTTTTTCCTCCTTCAAGTTGTAGAAAATCAATCATTCAACTTAAAATTACACACGCACTATTTGTCCCCTAGTTTTGCTCAAAACTTAAATGACTCCCTGATGTTTTAGAAGGGCATTTCCTTCAAACCAGGTACATCCATATTCTCTTAACTGAATCTTTAGAACATGGAGTTCAGCCAACCAGGCCTGATAGAAATGAAGTCTTTAGACTATAAACCATTCCAGTTGAATGTGCTGTACATCAGCTGGGAGCTGATCCTTTTGTTCTGAGCACCACAATTAAAGTTTTTACTGTGGTTTCTATATTCAGCAGCTTGTTTTTGTCTATAAATTTCCCAGGTCTGTATTCAGACTTTTCAACGTGTCAGCTATGTTCAGTAATACAGAGTGTGCCTGCATTGACACACCTTTAAATAATTATTTTTTTTTAGCTGCAGCTTGTCAGCTCTACCTTTCAGTTCTGTCTTCTCCAGTATAATAGCTTCTCAAGTTTTGTGATTTTTTTTTTTCACTAGGCCAGGCAGTGGCTTCCTGGTAGAAAGAAATGCTATGCAATTATTGATAGCTACATGCAGACATTGTTAGGCTAAATTGTGCATCTTGTAGTGCTGGAAGCCAGATTGTGGAAAGTTATGCTGCAGGAGGACACATCACCTCAGGCATTGAGGTGAGAGAATTACTTAAGTATAGAAGTCTCAGCATGGACAATTCTGAAATCCATTGAAATATTTAGTAAAATTTTATTACCTGTCTTTCCCATATATAGCATAGCAGAGTATAATTTAAAACAGAAAAACAATAATCCTACATATAACAAAAACATTTGAAACAATATAATCCAAAAAGTATAAATAACATAAAATAATGCATGTAAAAAATGATTTATGCTTGTAAATGACCTATCTCAAAATAACCCTTCTTCCATGCGACTACAAGTATCTGCATTGTTTCACAACATGCATAGTTAGCTGTATTAAGATGAGGCATTTTCAGGGAAATATTTTGGTTGGAGAGGAAAATAACACATACAGGGTCATTTATCAAAATGCGTTAGGGCCCTAACATGCATTAAATGAGGTCTAACACACATTGTGTGCACGATAAATAGAACACAAGCTAGCATGCAAATTTTAATTTGAGTATGCAAGAGGGACGGGTTGATGCAAATTAAGGTCTCCTAGCACATTCTGTGATAGATTAATGCAAAATAACATGGGATTTAACATCAGAAATAACCACCTTTTTTTGCGGTAGAGGAGAAAAATGTTTTTACCGCATAACCCTGCCATTATCACAGATTGTGGCTATTATTGTGCTTGATAAAATGGGACCTTCTCTCAGACACACTCAGCATGCCCTCTTGGGCTAATAAAAACATCTTTTCTTACCTGGCCTGTCTTCCTAAACCAATTATGTTTGTGGCAAGTTTACTTGGGGGATACTGGCTGTTTCAGGATGCTCATTGCAGACAATGACAAGAACAACAACAATAACCACAAGAACAGGCAAGGGAAGTTGCAACCCCCACTCGGGAAGACCCTGCACTGGAGCCTGAGTCACAGGGTCCACAGGGAGAGGGTCGTGGCCCATGGCAGCGCTTGGCACGGAGGTGAGCATGGTGGAGGAGATACAGAGAGTGCATCTTTCCTCCTCGAGCCTCATTGCTGAGTATGCCAGAAGATTATGTGGTTAGCAGGTATCGCCTCAGCTCTCAGGCTTTCCTGGAATTATATGAAGAAATCCGAGGGGATCTGGATCCCATTACTGAAAGGTCCCACACTATACCGGGGCTTACCAAACTATTGGTTATGCTGCATTTCATGACATCCAGCTCCTTCCAGACTAAAGTAGGGGTCATCGGGGGAATGTCCTAAACCACTTTTTCTCACTGTCTGGGCCAGGTTATAACAGAGGTATATGACATCATTAATCACTACATAGAATTTCCTCCAGTCAGGCAAGACTTGATGAAATTGAAAAGAGACTTTTATACCATAGCTAAATTTTCTATTGTTCTGTGAGCCATTAACTGCACTTACGTAGCCAACATCCCACCCCATAACAGGGAGAAGATCTTCCACATCAGAAAACTTTTCTACTCCATCAATGTGTAAGTGGTCTGTGATGCTCGACTGTGCATCCTCAACGTGGTGGCCATGTACCCAGGAGCTGCACATGATTCCTTTATACTTAGGCAATTGGGCCTCTGAAAATTTTGAGGATGGCCTCTATGGTGACAGTTGACTCATAGGTAAGAAAGATGCTTCTTTATTTATCTCCTCTCTGGCTATGTATTTGCAGCAAATGGCATGGACATGGGGGAGTTGTTGGGGATGTAACAGCATCGCTGACATGACAAATGTCTTGTACAGTTAGGTCTACATGCCATTGTGCCAGGGCCTGACTTTCTTTTCCCATGCTGGAGAGGTCTGCTAATGTTGTGAGGCCAAACACAAACAATTAGGGATGTGCAGAGCAAAAGTTTAAGTTCATATGTCCATATGTCCAAAGGGGGTCCCATTTGCGGTCAATATGGACATAAACATAATTCAATGAGTTGAGTATATGTCCATATGTGCAAATGTCCACAACTCCCTGGTGGTCCAGCGGGGTCAGGACGCCATTTCTGACCAACTTTGCAAGGAGCACGTGACGTCCAGTGCCGCTATGTTATTAACAAACAATGCTCTCCAATGTATTCGATGCGCCGAATCAGAGAGAGAGACAGAGATTGCCGCTGTGCGACCAGTTCCTTTCGGCGCATCGAATACATTGGAGAGCATTGTTAATAACATAGCGGCGCAAGATATAATTATCAATCAGAGACCATTTGATGTATATGCGCAATTTGAAACCCGGATACGCAGAAACCCCAAAACGATAAAGCTGAGCCCCTGACGCAGCCCCATTGTAAGAGGGCAAAACTCTGCCTGAATCGGGCTTGTTTGAAAATTTTGTGTCTCTGTCCAATAAAGAATCCAGATCGGACATTTGGCTTCTAATTTCAGTTGTTTCAGAGCCAGTGCTGACATCTTTACTAAAGCCTTCAGTTACAGGCTTTAGTAAAGCACCTGTCAAAGATTGTGGCATTCCACAATGCTCACAGGTCATAGCAAGCTAGCATATCTCTTTGTGGTTACATGCACCCATACACAGATGCACTCTGCTACCTCTATCTAGGCAAAATGTCAACTATCATGTACAGATGGTGAGAGCCTTTGCTGTTAGGATGTCATGTTCGTTATGTTAGCTTCTCAGGGAGTCTAGACAAGGATGCTGGTCAGACTGTGTGAAGGCAGGTATTAAGCCCGTCGGTCGCAGACGGCTGTGACCGCTGTTGCTCATCTCTTGCCTCATGGCTCTGACTCCACTAGAAAGACTCGCGGCCTCCGCCAGCTATCGCTCTCCTGTCTGCCCCTGTTCCCGAGCCTCCCTGGATGACATGGATGCTGCCAACCGCCATCTTGCCCTTGGAGCTCCTTAGGCGCGTGTGCACGCTTCTGGGCCAGTCTTATCCACGTTATGGCAGGAACCTCGGGGGCATCCTCCCCGGATGACGTCATTCATCGTGGATTCTTAAGCCGGCTGGCCCTGTCTGCCTATGACTTGGCAACGAGTTCCCTCATTGCTGAATCCGTTTTGCTCACTATGGACTTCTGTTCCAGCTCCTGCTTCCTTGGTGTGAGACGTCCCGGGTACCCACTCCTCCAGGGCCCCTTGCTCATCTCTGGCTATCCGCTCCTCGGAGGGCCTTGTGCCTAGGACTGCTGTCTGCCCTGCTCCCTGGGGCTTTCTCTGGAACCATCACTACTTCTACTGTGAGTTCTTTGCTTGCAGAGCATTACCGTATTCTCTCTACTGAGGAACCCTCATCGGTGTACCCCGCTCTGCGGACCAGTACTGTATCATCTTTACTGAGGAACCCTCATCAGTTTGGAGAGAGTCAACAGCATAGTCAGGCAAAGCAGGGGTCATGCCCAAGAAGGCAAACCAATGAAGGTTAGGAATCAGGAATGTAGGAAAGAGGAAGGAACAGGAGTCAGCGAGGAGAATCACCAAGAGGGAATGAGTACATGACAAGCTTGGAGACCTGTTGCAAAGACAATCCTTAGGAGCGGAGCTCGGCCTTAAGTAGTGGGAATCTGCTGACATCATCATACGGGGGCCGCGGCCAGGTTCCCACTGCATGCCCTTCATAAGACTCAATGGTGCATGCGCATGTGCCTAGGGAGGGGTGCGGCACTGGATGGCGGCATCTCTCCATGGGCCACGCGGTGAGGTCCAATGCGGAGCACAGGGATCTGCAGCTGAGACTGAGGCACTGGAGGTGGCCCGAGGATGGAGCCAGTGGCCCACCGCTGCCAGAGATGAGGAACCAGGCACTGGATTCATCTGAGAGAGGTGAGAGTGCCAGGCCATGGGTCTGCTGCAGCCAGCACGTGTAATAGTACCCCTCCTTACACCCCCCTTGGAAGTCTGGGTTTGCCCGGATGGGCATGATGAAATTGAAGGAGAAGGTTCTTATCCAGGATGTAACCCTTCCATGAAATGAGGTATTCCCACCAGTGGCCCCTACGGCAAACATCAAGGACTTCATGAACTTTGCAGGTAGTGTCGGTCTCTGCAAACAACGGAGATGGTTCAGGAGCATTTCGTGAAGGCCAGGATAGGACTACTGGCTTCAGAAGTGATACATGAAATGTATTATGGATTCCCAATGTGGGTGGCAACCAATGCTGGTATGTAACTGGTCCAACACGCTGAATGATTGGAAAAGGTCCAATGTACCTTGGTGCAAACCTTTGGGAAGGTATCTTAAGCCGAATATACCGAGTGCTCAACGAGACTTTCTGGCCATGAAGGAACTCAAGGGTTGAGCATCGATGGATGTCCGCAGACTTCTTGGCCTGGGATGTGGCTTGGTGTAAGCGAAGATTTGTCTGATTCCAGAGTGCCTTGAGGGCATCAGGAGTAGCTTGCACAGCAGGAGAGGGCATTAATAACGGTATGGGTTGTGGTATTCGTGGTTGCTTCCCATAAATGATAGAGAAAGGTGATGTACCTGTAGCAACAGAAATATGGGAGTTGTGGGAAAACTCCACCCAAGGAAGGAGTTTGGACCAGTTGTCTTGATGTTCATTTATGTAGGCGCGAAGGAATGATTTTAAGGAGCGGTACATACACTCAACTTGTCCATTGGCTTGTGGATGGTACGCTGTTGTTAAACTGATGTTGATGCCAAATTTAATACAAAGGGCGTGCCAGTATCGGGCAACAAATTGTGGGCCCCTGTTGGAGACAATGCCCTTGGGCAAGCCGTGGAGTCAAAATATATGGAGAAAGAACAGGCATGCCAATTCAGGAGCAGATGATAGGCCTGGAAGTGGAACCAAATGGGCCATTTTAGAAAATCTGTCTATGGTAACCCATATGACCGTGTGACCTTTGGATGGTGTTAAGTCCATGATGAAATCCGTGGAAAGATGTGTCCACGGTTCTTCGGGAGCTGGAAGTGGCTGGTGCAAACCCCATAGTCAAACGACCGGGGGTTTCTGTTGAGCGCAAACATTGCAGGAATTGACATACGCTTTAGCATCAGAGACCATAGTGGGCCACCAGAAGAACCGCTGGAGCAACGCTAGAGTTCATGCTCACCCTGGGTGACCGGTGAACTTAGAATTATGTGCCCACCAGAGGACTCTTTCACGGAGTTGATGGGGCACAACAGTCTTCCCAGTCAGAACTGAGTGAGTTGCAGGCAAACGAATACAAGCTGGGTCTATAATATGACCGGGTTCTTTGGGAGTATCTTCTAGTTCAAAGGAATGTGATAGGGCATCTGCCTAAAGATTTTTTCCAGCTGGACGATAGTGAAGTTTGAAGTTGAACCTAGAAAAAAACAGGGCCCATCGAGCTTGATGGGCGTTAAGATGCTGGGCATGGCTCAAGTGTTCTAGATTCTTGTGATCTGTGAATATGGTGAATTTATGTTGAGGGCCCTCTAGCCACAGGCACCATTCTTCTAGAGCCAATTTGATGGCAAGTAATTCATGATCTCCAATGCTATAGTTTTGTTCCGCTGAAAAGAACTTGTGAGAGTAGAATGAGCATGGGACTAAGGATCCAGAAGCAGAATGTTGGCTCAAGATTGTCCCAGCCCCGAAAGCGGAGGTGTCTACCTCGACCTGGAAGGTACGGTTTGGGTCTGGGTGGTGAAGAAAAGATCCAGCTAGGAAGGCCACTTTGAGGTGGTAAAAAGCTGTAATGGCTTCCGGGGTCCAGTTCGGGTATCTTTGCCCTTACTGGTCAATGCAGTAAGAGGGGCCGCCAATGTTGAGTAATAAGGAATGAAATGGCAGTAATAATTTGTGAATCCTAGAAATCGTTGTAGCGCTTTAAGACCCATGGGCTTTGGCCAGTCTTGGATTCCTTTGAGTTTTTAGGGTCCACAGAGAATTCTTGTTGTGAAATTATATACCCAAGAAAGGGCAGACTTGACTTTTCAAACAGGCACTTTCCAATTTTGCAAACAGATGGTTTTCACAGAGACGTTGAAGAACTGTGCATCGGTGCAGTATGTAGCAAGATCCTTGGAGAAGACAAGGATGTCATCAAGGTATGTCACAACCTTAACAAATAATAGATCTCTGAAGATTTTGTTAATTATTCGTTGAAATACTGTGGGAGCATTACAGAGGCCAAAGGGCATCATCAGATATTTGTAATGTCCGTCTCTGGTGTTGAAAGCTGTTTTCCAGATGTCATCGGGATGGATACGCACCAAGTTGTAAGCTCCACGTAGATCCAATTTGGTGAAGATAGAGGCTCCGTGTAGTTGATCAAATAACTCGGAGATTAAGGGCAATGGGTATTTGTCTTTGCGGGTGATGGCATTTAAGCCACGGTAATTGATACACGGCTTTAGAGATCCATCTTTCTTCGTAACGATGAAAAATCCTGCACCGGCAGGAGATGTTGAGGGATGAATGAACCCTTTTGCAAGGTTCTTTTCGATGTACTCAGTCATAACCTCGGTTTCAGGAAGGGACAGAGGATAAGTGCACCCTCAGTGAGGCATGGTCCCAGGCAGAAGGTCGATAGGGCAGTCAAACATCCGAAGAGGATGCAGAAGGTCCACATTTTGCTTTGAAAAAACATCTTCAAAGTCTGCATAGGGAGCTGATATGCCAGAGGAGGTGGTTGCCAAAGGAATCACAGGGAGTGGAACCACTCTTTGTCGACAAGTCTGTTGGCAGGTGGAACCCCATTCCACCAACTGGAGTGACCCCCAATCAAATTGGGGGGGAATAATATTGGAGCCAGGGTAGTCCTAAGACTACTGGGTGGATAGATTTCTCTAAAACCAATAGTTTGATTTCTTCAGTATGAAGGGTGCCAGTAAGGAGTTGAACTGGCTCAGTAGTCAGGAAAATTCGACCAGGTAATAGTTCTCCATAAATTGAAGCAATGCACAAGGAGGTCTCCAATGGACAGGTATTTATATCCAGAAGTTGAACTAGATCCTTGAGGATAAAATGCCCTCCTGCTCTGGAATCCACCAGAGCAAGGACTGGAAAGGACTAGGAGTCCCAAATCAGAGTGACTGTAAAGACAATTGAGGGGCTGGTGATGTTGCACCCAAGTTTAGGACCCCAAGAGAACTTATGCCAGGTAGTTTCCCGGATGGACTAGGCAGGTCTGTAGGTGATGGCCAGGTGCTCCGCAGTACATACCTAGGCCTGTTTGTCTCCACCGGAGGCGCTCTTCCGGGAACAGCCGCCCATGACCCAACTGCATGGGTTCTTCCATCTTGGCCACAATGGAGACCCTACCAGATGCAGGGCTAGAGGCAGGTGGTGAGCAAGAATGCACCCGAGAGGGATTCTTGGGCATCCGATTCTTCCAATGGTGCTCTTGGAGATGATGATCAATTCGGCCAGTTAGATCGATGAGATCCTCAAGAGAGGAAGGGAGCTCCCGAGGTGCCAATTCATCCTTCAGCTGTGGGGAGAGTCCATCCAGGTAGATAGCTTGCAGGCAGTCTTCCTGCCAGGAGAGTTCTGGGGCTAAGGTCCGAAATTCAATTGTATAATCAAACAGGCTTCTTTGGCCTTGTCGAAGGTGCAGCAGATTAGTACTTGCCACGGCATGCCACCTGGGATCGTCAAAGGTCCGCCAGTACACGGCCACAAATCGAGACAGTTCCTGTAGGAGTGAATCCAATTGCTCCCACAAGGGCGAAGCCCAAGCCAACGCCTTCCCTTCCAAATGAGAGAAAATAAGGTTGACTTTCGTGAGTTCATCTTGAAAGATGGAGGGCTGCAGAGCAAACTGCATGTAGCATTGGTTGATGAACTCGCTGCAGAGTTTGGAGTTACCATTAAAATGAGGCAGAACTGGCTTGGAGAGAGTCAATAGCGTAGTCAGGCAATGCAGAGGTCTGGGCTTGGAGAGTGTCAACGGAGTGGTCAAGCAAAGCAGAGGTCCGGGCTTGGAGAGAGTAAATAGCGTAGTCAGGCAATGCAGAGGTCTGGGCTTGGAGAGTGTCAACGGAGTGGTCAAGCAAAGCAGAGGTCCGGGCTTGGAGAGAGTCAATGGCATGGTCAGGCAAAGCAGGGGTCATGTCCAAGAAGGCAATCCAGTGAAGGTTCGTAATCAGGAATACAGGAATGAGGAAATCAGGAACAGGAGTCAGCGAGAATCAGGAACCAGAAACGAAGGAGAATCACCAGGAGGCAACGAGTACACGACCAGCGTGGAGACCTGTTGCAATGGCAATCCTTAGAAGCGGAGCCTGGCCTTAAGTAGCGGGACTCCACTGACGTCATCATCCGGGGCTGTGGCCATGTTTTTGCCACGGGCCTTTGTTAAGACTCAATGGTGCGCTTGCGAGGGCCTAGAAAGGGGCATGGCGCTGGAAGGCTGCGTCTCTCTGCAGGCCATGCAGAGAGGCCCGACGCAGAGCACAGGGATCTGCAGCTGAGACTGAGGCACCGGAGTTGGCCCAAGGACGGAGCTGGCAGCCTACCACCACCAGAGATGAGGAACCTGGCACTGGATTCTTCTGAGAGAGGTGAGGGGGCTGGGCCACGGGTCTGCCGCAGCTGGCACGCGTAACACATTTGGCATGAGATGCACTCTTTGCATCTCAATCAATGTGAGCAGCTTATGCCAAATGATGTGGACAACTGTAGCAGCCTTGTCATTTACAGGTGAGGTGAACTTATTGGCTCCAGCTTGCATGGTGTCCAGCCACTCAGCCATGCCCTCAAACAAGGCACTCCTCCATCGGTGTCAGCACTATCAAATAAGGAACTCCTCCTCCAGTCTGCCGTTTATATTTATTTCTGTTCGACATGGGCTAATATTCTAAAGGTACATTTTCAACCACTACAAGCTAACAAAATTAGCTGGATACATTTAGCCAATAAACTTTGCAAGGATAATCAGTGGTGCAGATGCGCTGCTGAATATCTCTAGCTATCTTAGAGTTAGCCAGATAAGTTTATCTTCCTAACTTCAGTACAGCTCGTCAGCTGTCCTGCTCAATACTGAAAATTTGCATTTATCTCGCTAATTTAGCTGCATAGCTGACTCCGCCCTTGAACATCCCTCCCTGATCCTGAGTTAGCCAGATAACATTTGAGCCTAACTTTTAGCAGGATTTTTAAATCTTGCCATTTGTCCCGTTAAGTACAATCTTTGGGCCTCATTTACTAAGCATTTTTCCCATAGACACAGAATTGGAAAAAAGCCTTAGTAAATCAGGCCCTTAGCCAGGCAGAAGACACTGAATATCAATCTCTACACTTATACAGATAATAAACAGATCACTGTGTCCTTAAGTCAGGACAGTACTACTACTACTATTACTACTATCCAGAACAGAAACTCATATTTAAAGAAGGTATTGCATTGGGCATCAGTGAACAAGTTAAAACTAAACTAAATGCAAAGGTTTATTTACCCTATTTATTATTTGCCTTATTTATATGTTTCAAAGTTGAACTTAGTTTGTTTTCTACTTATTATAAATTATTCGTTTGATATGTTCTATGTAAATCGTTTGATATGTTCCATGTAAACCGCCACACGGCGGTAGTTATCTGTGAACCGGAGCGATATGTATTTTATACAGGAACTTCCGGTATATAAAAACCAAAAATAAATAAATAAATAAACTCAAACAAAACTGAAGTCCTTTTGCTGAGGAAGTCACCACGTTTTCCTTAGAATTAAACAGTGTCACCCTTATCCTTAAAATTAAAGTCCATGATCTGGATATTTTCTTCATTCCAAATTAAAATCTGGAAACTCATATTGCTGCAGTGTCTAGACGTGCTTTCTCTCAACTTTATCATATCTGGCAGTTAGTCATACTATAGTAAATCAGCTCTTGTGACTCTTATATATGCCTTTTTGACATTGCATTTTGATTATTGTCAGTTGCATATGGGGCTTCCCGGTAAACAGTTGAGATGTTTCCAGTTCATTCAAAATGCTGTTGCAGTGCTTTTATATGACTGAAGATCTAAGGATCACATTAGTCCAATTGCATAAAAAAGGTACATTGGTTGCCATTTTACAATCATGTTAAACATCAGACCCTATGTTTAACCTTTAATGACTTTTTAAAGATGGCGCCAGCCATCCATTACTCCTACCATGTGACAGGGGCCAGCCAATGGCACAGATACCCTGTCACGTGGTAAGGGCAAAGGGCCATCGGCGCCATTTTTATTAGTGGCAGCCGACGGCCCGAGAGCGGGAGATCGCTCCCGGGACTTCCATTGGACCACCAGGTACTTGTAAAAGGTTTTGGGGGGGTTTGGGCGGGTGGGCGAAGCTAAGGGATCAGTTTTAAAGGGTCAGGTGGTTTTTTTTGTTTATCGGCTCGGGCACAGCCGATAAACCAAACTGCGATCGGGCCGCAGAAAAAAAAATTAACGATGTGAATCGGAACCAGAATTGGAACCGATTCTGGTTCCGATTCACATCTCTAATAAAAATTATCCAAAGAGGATGTTGTACACAAGCTTTCAAAATCATTTAGGCCATCCTTAATTGATCACATCTAAACAAAAGGCCTATGCCAATGCCATTTGGATAGCTCATGTGAAAATCTGTGGGTAATTGTTATGTTAGTCCAATAAAAGGTATCAGTACCTGCAAAGAATTCAGCTTTCTCCAGAATCATTATGACTAATAGAACTCAACATTACAGGGAAATAAACTAGGAATATTTTTTAATGACTTAAAGCTCCACTATAATCTTTATTTATAGGAATAGCAAATAGGAGTCATCACGAATTTACGACAGAGCATTCTCTTTTAACATTTTAGAACTAAGACAATACAAGAGTCTTGTTAAAGAGGAGACATTCATGTTACCTGTGCGATTTCCAATTTACATCAGTTTGGTTGAATGATTGAAAGCATTATTGGGAAAAAAATCTGTTTTATAAAAGTAAACATACAATTAAAAAAACAAATAAAAAATAAATACATGGAAATGGTTATTTTAGAGGAAACATTTCTGCAGGAGAAGGAAAAGATTAAGTCAATTTTGAATTGAAGCCTTTCCTCTCTGACAGGAAAGTGACAGAATAACAAGCCCTTATGATTCACGCATGCAGTAAAAAGGGTAGATGAAGCTCAAGATGTCATTTCATTTTTGAGATGATGTCATCATACAATTGCCTGACATTATTTGACAGTGACTTTCCCACTGTCTGCTAACCCAGAGCCCCAGAAACAAAACACTTTCTACTATTACACGTAATTTCTCCTCCTATTTCATGGATTTGCTGCCATTGCTCCTCAGCCTCCATACCTAGCTGCAAAGTCTGTCCTCCCCTTACTCTGTTTTTGTGTCAGGGCTCTCACTGTGTGCTATTTCCTCCTGCCTAGTACTTGAACACATTTACAGTGAAAAGAGATTCACCATGTTAGGCAACTAAAATATATTTGTATCCTATTTTTGAAAAAGGCTGCTGAGAGGCCCCATGTGTCTTAGAAAAGCTGAATAAATCCTTTCTATTCAAGGTTTTAGGATGGACCCTACACTCTGGATTTAATATATTATTGGCAGGGCCAGTGCAACGGAATTAGCCACCCTAGAGGAGCTTTCAGCCATGCATCCCCTTCTCCTGTTAATTTTCAGGTACATTGGTCACTCTTCTTCCCCAATATTTCATTAAACTTAAGAGCCATGAAACACAGAAACATAAAGCATGATGCCAGATAAAGACAAGGAATATGTAGGCTGAAGAAATTTGATTCGGGGCTTTTTCTTCTCATTTATTGTTTGTATAATATTTATTTAGGTTCTGTTTTTTCCTGAACCAAAATAAGCAATACAATCTGGGTTGCCAATTGGCTCCAGATTATCATGATAGGCTAATCCGGCCTTTATTTTAACCCACTGCATGCAGATACTATAGATATTTCCTTATTCCCAGAAGGCTAAAAACCTAAGGATCTCATTTACTAAGCAATTTCCCCATAAACATAGAATGGTAAAAAAGCCTTAGTAAATCAGGCCCTAAGTTTGTACCTGAGGAAACGGAGGGTAAAGTGAATTGCCCAAGGTCACAAGGAGCATTAGTGGGATTTGATGTTCCTATCCTCCTTGAATTATCCCAGGAACTATAGTCCTAGCTTCCATCAGTCCCCCATCTTCATATTGGGGCCGATGCAATACAGTGTGCTCAACTGAGCGCACTGTATAACCCACACTCAGGCGTGGGTTAAAAAGGCGCTAATCCACCCCCTAATGCAATAGGGGGATTAGTGCCTATTTAACGCGCGTCTGATGCAGAGTGAATGACATAGTGCTCATCATATGCAAATGCATGTGAATGAGGCTATTACTCATTCACTCTGCATTCCAAAAAAAAAGTGTGCATCTCAGATGCACATTTAGCTCTCAGATATTAACACCTGCCTGGAGCAGGCATTAATAGCTGAGCACATACAAAAGAAGTACAGAAAAGCAGAAAAAAACTGCTTCTTAAGTAAAAAAAAAAAAAAAAAAGAAAAAAAAATACCTTGGCAGACGGCCGGTTATGAAAACCGATGCCGAGTTTGCCGGTGTCGGTTTTTAAAACCGGCAGCCGTGGTGGGATCACGTTAGCAAGGAGGTGCTAAGGTTGCGCAAGCGAGCCTAGCGCCTCCTTGCTAGCGCAACCCATAATATGCTTATAGCATGGCACCCCCCTTGCGGGCACCATGCACTCATTAAGAAAGCAGGCACTGACTTTTCAGCGCCCGCTTTCCGCGCTGTTTTTTGCATCGGCATAATTGAATTTATGAATTGAGATAATGTCCCAGACTTTGACTCTATCATATGACAGAGGCAAGGTTAGATCAAAGCCATTTTGAAAAGTGGTGGTAATGGGCCAGGAACTAGGGAGCATTCTGGGCCCCCCCACTGAAAACCAATAATTTCTTTTAGAGAGTGATTAAAGAGTGGGAATCAGACTGCTCCCTCCAGATCACCAGGGTCCTTTTTGGGGGTTGAAAGTTGGGGGGAACTTCTAGACCCCAGGGATATTACATTATTTGGATGAGGGTGGAGAAGGAATGGGCCTGATTGGATGGACTTTTAGACTAAGAAGCCATTTTTGTGGATTAAGAAGGGTTGGGTAAGGGAGTGGGTCTTTACTGTGCTATTTGTCTTATTTCTTCTTTCTTTTGCAGGCTAGAGCCACATTGAAAGATGGTGGGAGTCACCATTGAACCCCAGGATGATTTTGACAAATTGGAGACGCGTGAATTTTTGGGCCTTGGACCCTTTAAATAATAAAAGTCCAAGCTGAGGTGGGCTGCTATTGCACGGGTAAACCTTGTACCATGGTGTGATTGTTTGTTGCATGTTTGTGTTGCGATAGAAAATTGCACCACAGTACTGCCACAATAGTTTTGTTGGGGAGGAACTCTATATCTTGGGGAAATCTACCCATGATATTTGGCTCCCTCCTGTGATAAACTATCGTGGCTTAGTAAATATTCCTCTTTGCTGGATAAGTTCTGAGATCTTGACTTATCTGGTTAAGTTAACTGGCTAAGTTAGACCTGCTTAATAGCAGGTGTAAAGTTAAATGAATAAGAATTATCTTGCTAACTAGAAACTTATTCATGGATATTCACTGGCCTAGCCATGCTGCTGAATATCCTGTGTGAGATAACCACATAAGTATTATTCACCTAACTCACGTAAACATTTAGTTTTTAATATCTACCCTTTAATTTCAGGCTTAGTTCATAATACATGTCTTTCTGTTGCCAAGTTCTCATTTTCTGCTTTAAGATTGTTCTTTTCTTGCTTGTAGGTTCATTTGTACTTAGCTATTTGCACTTTTCTTCCTCATAAGAACATAAGATATGCCCTACTAAGTCCACTGAGCCCATTATCCTTTCTCTGAAAGTGATCAATCTGGGTTATAAGTGCCCAGCAGATCTCAAAGATGTCATCCATTCCTTTTTGCTCATTCCTAGCGATAAGTGGTGGCTTTCCCAAATCTTCCTGGCTAACAATGGTTTATGGACTTTTCATCCATGAACTTGTCCAAATACCTTTTAAACCAAACTATGCTTGAAGACTTGACCACATTCTCCATTCCCATGTGCTCAGTTCCTTCATCTTAGTTTATCTTTGCTTTTACATTTCTTTGCCAGGTCTTTTAGCAGTCATTCCCATTATCTTTTATCTTCTCTCTGCTACTGAATTGCTCTTTATATAATTTATTGGTGACTATTATTCACTAAAACATATAATCATAGAGGACAATTTTCAAATGATTTTTCTCAGGTAACTAAGCAGTTACCTGGGTAAAATAATGGGTGAAGTGGAAAATACCTTTCTGTCTCTACAGTTAAATATAAGTCAGCCAACAACATGCAGGTGTTATGATCAGGAGGGATCGTGAACTCTTGGACCGACGGGAGGATGATATTACCTTAGGAGGTGGCTCCTTAGGTTCCCCCGTCGGGTGGCGAGGTGGAACAGAAGATGGGACTGGCTGACCCTCGGCACTGAAGGATGAGACGCTGGTTGAGAGGATGAAGAGGTGTGGCGTCGAACCAGAGCCAACTGGATCTTTGCCACTGGAAGCCCGCGGTGCCCCCGGGAGGAGCCCGTAGGGACCCGGGCCATTGGGACTTAGGTGGACCTTTGAGAGTTCAAGGAGGCGTGAGGTCGGTGCAAGGGCCAACTGGATCTTCACCACTGGAAGCCCGTGGTCCCCCTGGGAGGAGCCCATAGGGACCCGGGCTGCTGGGACTTAGGTGGGCCCTTGAAGATGGGTGGTACGGAGGAAGTCCGAGGTCGAGTACCAGAGGATCGCCACTCGCCAGTCCAAGATCACACACCAAAGAATCACCGCTAGCCAGTCCGAAGTCACACACTGTAGAATTACCACTTGCCAGTCCAAAGTCACACACCGAAGAATCACCACTTGCCAGTCTGAAGTCACACACCGAAGAATCACCAAGAAGAAGCAGGAACCAGGGATCAGGAATTCGAGGAACCGGAGGACTCACCAAAGCAAGCAGACTCGAACAACGAAGTTGCCAAGTCGATGAGTGACTGGAGGAAGTCAGCTTCTATACTTCCCTGTGCCTGGCCCATTAGGCACAGGTGAAGTCAATCGGAAGGAAGAGGCCCCTTTAAATCCTGTAAGGGGGCGTGGCCTCACGCCTAAGGGAAGGGCGGCCATCTTGGGTCCTGGGAGTGAGACAGAGCGGCCAGACACCGCGAGGGGAGGCCTGGGCGCCTCCCCTGTCGATAGCCACCGTGGTAGGCGGTGCCGAGGAGCGGGGGTGAACCGACCCAGATTCCAGTGCCTTCCCCGACCTTGCCGCGGAGGCCCTGATGCCGCGGATCAGGTAGGGGATTGCGGCCACCTGTGGCCGCAAGGCACAACAGCAGGTATTTCATTTTTAAATCCCACGTCTTTTTATCCATGGACTTTGGTTCCTACTCAACGCAGAATCAAAATCAATAGGTACTAACATATTTGCAGCATGGCTGGCCCAAAGAAATTAAGAACAACCTAAAGTAGAGGAATAGATGAAGGAGAATGAAAAAAAAGAGTATGAGAAGAAAGAGACAGAGAGAAAATGAGACAAAGGAAGAATTAAATGAAAATGATCCTGAGGGAGAGTAAAGAATCTAAGATGGTAACTTTAATACTGGTGCACAGGTACATATGTGCATGCATTTGCTGGCTTGCAGAGACACATCCATTTTATAACATACGCACATAAATACAAGCATTTTATAAAATAGCCTGGATGTGAGAACATGTGTGCACAATTTTAAATGGACACACGTAAATGCCACTTCTACTGCATAAGTGGGGAAATTTTATAAGGGGCATGCGTCGACACAATTACCAGTTTTTCCAGTTTGTTCCCAGTTCGCCCATGTAAAAGATAGGACTTCCTAATCTCCCTAATTTAATAGTTTCCTATTCCCTCTATTAGCCCCAACCCTTAAAACCCTGCTGACTAGATTTTTTGTTTTGTTTTATTATTTACACACCATCCATAGTTATAATAAAGTTACGCAGTAGGGAAACCTGTAGCACATGCCTGTGCACATAAGTATTTACGTGTACATCTTTTGGCCTTCCCCCAACATGCCCATGTCCTGCCCAGACCACGTCCACTCCCGTCCCTTTTTGAAAACGTTTTCCTTGTGCATGCAGCAGGCGATATGCATGTCCATGGGCGACTGGGTGCGCGCTGGCCCAACTTGTGCGCATATCTCCCAGTTTTGGCGTGCACAGGGCTTTTAAAATTTGCCTTTAAGGATGGTAGATGAAGAGGATCCAGCCAGAGGAGGAGATTGAGAGGATTCTAGGGGTAGTGAAGAGGAGATGGAGAGGAACTTTTGAGGCTGGAAAGGAGGATATGGAGAGGAATTTGTTGTGTGTATAGGGAGGGGAAGGAATGGAAAATAACTTCAGGAAAGGGAGAGAAATACTTAAGGGAGAGAGGAAGGAGATGGAGAAAAACCTGGGGATAAAAATATAGAAAAATGAGTGGAGATAGCTAGAGAGGAACCTGAATGATGGGAGATAACGATGAACCTGGAAGTCTCAGAGGAGAGGAAGGGAGCAGGGCTAAAAGAAGTGGAAGAGAGATATGAGTGAACAGGGAAAGGAGTAGGGGAGGTAATAATGCACCACATCATTCATTTCCCCTTTTTTTCAGTATTCTAGATCTGCTTGTGTACATCATTAATGAAATTAATTCACATTTCTATTTACATGTATGACCAGACTGAAAAACAGTACAATTCTGTTTCTTGCTCTTGCTTAAGTAAGATATAAAGCAATTTCTATAACATAAATATGACAGTTCTTTACTCCACCCATCCACATCTTTTCTTTTTCTCCTTCCCTCCCTCCCTTCATCCATGATGCATCTCTTCCTTATATCTTACCCTCCCTCCATTCCTCTATCCTTCTTCCTCCTCTGTCTACCATCAACCTGTCTGTTTATGTAAGCAGGACAGCACAGGTATACAATAGTGCAAGCAATGGGGAATGAGTGCACTGCTCTATGCCTGCCACAGACGCTTACCTCATCCCAGAAAGCATGTGGTAGAGGAGAAAGACCATGGAGACTTAGGAAGTAGCAGTCACTGATTGTCCCTGGAGCTTCTGCTGGGCTACCTGCTGATGGGCTATGAGAAAATTTAGGTTATACAGGCTATAGTTAGGGCCGGAGGCAGGTAGGATTAGCTCACTGTTGGCTTAATATCTATAGGGATGACAAGCTGAACAAAACCAGAGTCAAGTGTTGGGCTTAAGCCAGAGTCAAGTGCTAGGCTTGAGCCAAATTCAAGTCTCCAAAGATCTGATATTGTAGTTAGATTCTGTGGAAAAATATAAACCCAGAAACATCAACCAATCATCATATTTGGAATCAGGAAGGATTTTTCACTGCTGCAGAACTGGCTGTGAATGTACAGTGTTTTTTTTTTTATTCTCCATCCTCTACATTACCCCATAGAGACAGTGTTAGATAATCAGAAGGCTGGACTGGAATGACATCTGGTCTTCTTTCAGCTTAACTATGTAAATATGACCATGATGAGCAGTGCATAAATGTTTTTCAACTAAAGAACAGAATGTTTCTACTATAGGAATTGTTATGAAATTAAATTTAATATTTAGCTATATTTATATTAATTTTGTGACTAAGAAAATGGGAAATGCTCATGAGAAATCACAAATAAGTTTGTTGCAGAATGCTGCTTGTTTCTGCGGCTGTATTTCTAATCATTTCTTCTTGCAATATTAATAGAAGATTGACTCAACCTAACCCAAAGGTCTGTGCACAATCCTGTTTTTATCTGCAGGGGCTTGAGTTAGGTTTTCATTCCACAAATTCAATTTGACTATGTGCTTATAAAAACACATTATTTTTTATTTTACTGCATATCTATAGGAATTGCTAACAAATCAAGTCTTTATGAAAAATTCATTAATATTCTTTCGTTCTGGACAAAGCTGCTGTCAAAGCTGTGCCAGGGTGAAGAATTATACTATTATCCATGCAGGATGAGACTGACCAATATAATCTGTCCAATGATTCCCTGAATGATCAGAAGCAAAGCTAAGAAATATTTGCCTAAATAAGCCAGACAAAAAATACAGCACCTACCAAGCACTAACCAAATCTCAATAAGTCCCATTTTCAAACCATTTTTCTCTATTGATACTTCAGTTTAAAATAGGATCCTCTGCATTCATATAGTAATGTTGTGTTTGGCAGTTCACAGACTGCTCCCAGTGTGGCAGGATGCCACTGACTCATTTCCTGATGTGGCTGCATGATGCCATCCCCCACCAGAAAAGCAGGACGCTGATGGTGCCCCTAGCACATGATGCCATTGCTCAGGCATTTAAAGGGCCCATGATGAGAAAACCCTTGTGGAGCCCTTAGATGACATCACCAATCTCTGTTTATAAGAAGCCAGACTGGATGTTTATCCAATGCCTCAGCAACAGGTCCAGCTACCTAGAGTAGTATGTATTGCTCCTCAACCTGTTCCAGTTTTCATTGCCCGGCCTGTTCCTTCCTTCATCTCAGACTGTTTCAGTCATTATTGCCCAGCCTGTTCCTGGCTTTGTCTCAGCCTGTTCCAGTCCTCATCTGCCCGACCTACTCCTGCCTTACCTGTCTGCTTCAGTCCTATCCATCCCTCTTCCTTTCCCTTAGATGCATAACTGGTTTGACCCTTGCCTGGACTCTGGATAACCCTGATCGCTGCCTGCCCTTGACCATTGCCTGGACTCTGGATATGTCTGATTATTGTGTGCCTATGAACTGCGCCTGGCCTTGGACCCCATTTCTGGTCATCACCAGAGACCTTCGCTCTGGCACCCAAAGGCTCAACCCAAAGGGAACGTGGCATGGAAAAGGTAAAGCCTCTGTCCAGTCTCTGGTTTCTCCTGAGTCCACCTACTGTGAGAACCTGCAGGGCTCTTTCCTACAGGTAGAAACAATTTTGCTTCAGCCCAATGGTCCACAGACACAACAATGTTAAGACAACAAAGAAGATGGTATTCAGTGCCACTTTGATGAATAAGAACTTACCTAAGTAGTGGGCAGGAAATGAGCATTTCAGGGAAGAGTTACTTATCTGGATAAGTGATGATATTTGGACTTATCCAATTAAGTGAACTTGATAAGTTAGAACTGATCATTAGCAGATCTAAAGTTATCCAGATAAGAACTAGCAATTTCTTCTGTGATATTCAGGAGTATAGTTATGCTCCTGAATATCACTTGTAAGTTAGTTGGATAAGTCTTATCTAGCTAACAGAAGGGGTCATTTATCAAAGTGCTATATGGCATTTTTGCATGCAAAAAACACCAAGCTATCAGGAGAGAGAGAGAGGGAGGGAGAGAGAGAGAGAATGAATGAACACAAGCCATAATGCCCTCACACTAGATAGGTATTTATATCTCTATGGGAGGCCCACCTAGTAACTCGAGGTGAGGTGTAGGGGTTAGTGGCCACTTTGACATTCAAAGTGAGAAGTACGAACAGAACAGTGCTCTCTTGTGAAGAATTGAAGACCTTTGGCATGAGGAAACTCATCCAAAGATGAGATTTGTGCAATGTTTTCTCAACCTAGCTTTTATGTTACCAGGTGGAGAGTCCATCAGGTTAGTTTCCTCATTCTAAAGGTCATCAAATCTTCACATGAGAGCACTGTTCTGTTCCTATGTCTCACTTTGAATGTCAAAATGGCCCCTAACTCCTACACTAATACCTAAACCTCACCTCGAGTTACTAGGTGGGCCTCCCATAGAGATATAAATACCCTCTCTCTCTCTCTCTCCCTTCCCTCCCAGGAGCTTATTTGCACTTCATATAGGTATTAGCAAAAATTGTGATATACTGCCTATTAACATAAAACACACCCCTTTTCCTATCACATGTGATAAATCCAGGCCTTACTTAGATGCATTTCTTTGAATATCAACACCAAACTCTCTAGAAAATTACTCAGCTGTGATAATCAGTCATCTGTGGATGATTCCAAGAATGAGCAGCCAATATCTGGAGAGACAAGTCCATACAAATAAATTTGAAACCTCTCAGGAAATGAGCAAAATACATAGCAATTCTTAGTAAATATTTCACAGGTATCTTTCTTTGTCTTCTACACAAATCTTTCTGTTGAAAAATGGGTTGCCCTTTGTTCCATCTTTGAATGCTGGTTTATTCCAAGTTCAGGTGGCATTCACATGATTTTATTGTTCATTGAGTTTGAAATTATTCTTTTCATCTGTTGCAAGTAATGAACTAGTAGATCCAACAGAAGTATGGAAATTTCAAAATGGGAACCTCTGGGTCCCATAGATGCTTTTATTATTAGCTTTTCATAAAATAAGAACATAAGAACATAAGACTTGCCATGCTCGGTCAGATCAAGGTCCATCAAGCCCAGTATCCTGTTTCCAACAGTGGCCAAGCCAGGTCACAAATACCTGGCAGGAGCCCATGGGGTAGACAGATTCCAAGCTGCTTATCTGAGGAATAAGCAGTAGATTTCTGCAACTCTATCTTAATAATATTTAATGGACTTTTCCTCCAGGAACTTGTCTAAACCATTTTTAAATGCAGCTACACTAATAGCTTTCACCACATCCTCCGCCAATGAATTCCAGAGCTTAATTTTGTGTTCATGTTGAGAAAAAAATATATATTTTCTCTTATTAGTTTTAAATATATTACCTAGTAACTTCATTGTGTGTACCCTGGTCTTTGTACTTTTTGAAAGAGTAATCAACCGATTAACAATTACTCATTCCATGCCACTCATTATTTTATAGACCTCTATCATATCTCCCCTCAGTTGTCTCTTCTCCAAGATGAAGATTCCTAATCTCTTTAGCCTTTCTTCATAGGGAAATTGTTCAATCCCCTTTATCATCTTGTTCAATCTTCTGTGTACCTTTTCTAATTCTGCTATATCTTTCTTGAGCTGTGGTCACCAGAACTGCACACAATACTCAAGATGAGGTTGTACCATGGAGCAATACAGAGACATAATGATAGTCTCTATTTTATACTCCATTCCTTTCCAAATACCAGTAATCATACCAAACATTCTATTTGCTTTCTTGGCTTCTGCTGCATACTGAGCAGAACATTTCAATGTATTTTCAATGTTGACACCTAGATCCTTTTCTTGAGTGGTGACTCCTAATGTAGAACCTTGATTGTGTAGCTATAATTTGGGTTACTCTTCCCTAAGTTCATTTCGTTGCCCTTATTTACATTAAATTTCATTTGCCATTTGCATGTCCAGTCTTCCAGTTTCGCAATGTCCTCTTGCAATTTCTCACAATACTCGAGTGATTTAACAACTTAGAATAATTTTGTGTCATCTCAAATTTGATCATTTCACTTGTTGTTCCCATTTCCAAATCATTTATAAATATATTAAAAAGCAGTGGTCCCAGAACAGATCCATGATGCACTCCACTATTCATCTTTTTCCATTGAGAACTTTTATCATTTAGCCCTACTCTCTGTTTTCTATCTTTTAACCAGTTGGTAATCCACTGCCCCCTTTCCCATGATTTTTTAATTTCCTAAAAAGTCTGTCATGAGGAACGTTGTCATATGCTTTCTGGAAATCCAGATAAACTATATCAAGTCAACTGGCTTACTTTTATCCACATGTTTATTTATGCCCTCAAAAATGTAGCAAATTTGTGAGGCAAGACTTACCTTGGCTAAATCCATGTTGGCTTTGTCCCTTTAACCTATACTTATTTATTTGTTCAGCCATTTTCTTTTCTTTATGATAGTTTCTACCATTTTGCCTAACACAGACATCAGACTTACTGGTCTGTAATTTCCTGGTTCACCCCTGGATCCCTTTTTAAAAAATGACATTATATTGGCAACCCTCCAGTCTTTAGAATTTTCAAATTTTCAATGGCAGGTCCGCAATTTCATTTTTCAGTTCTTTTATCACTCTGGGATGTTTACCATCTGATCCAGGTGATTTGCTATTCTTTAATTTGTCAGTGAGCCATAGTATATCTTCCAGGTTCACTGAGATTTGTTTCAGTTGCTCTGAATATTATCTTCCTCAGTGAATACCGATGCAAAGAATTAATTTATTCTCTTTGCTATGGCTTGTCATCCCTAAATGTTCCTTTTATCCCTTGATCATCTAATGGTCCAACTGACTCCCTCACAGGCTTTTTACCTCAAATGTACCTAAAAATGTTTTTAATATGAGTTTTTGCTTCCATAGCATGTACTTTGTACCTTCAGCAAGTTTCAAAGTGCAAGTTTATGGGTACTTTCTCTTTGAGAATTGGTATAAGACCTGCTGGTAAATAGTACGCTGGTCTTTGAGTCAATGCAGACAGTTTGAAAATTGCCCCTTTCAATACACAGTTGATCAAAAGACATCATCCTGGATGGGATGTGCTGCATTCTGTTAATAACTGTTATACTGAGAGGTTGTAAGAGACACAGAAGCTCGCAAAGATCTTATGGTCATATCAGCAAACACAGGGAGATTGTAATGCACACATTACAGGGTTGCTTCACCAGGTTCCTCTAAAGCTTGCCTACCTGAACTAGAGACTGGACCAGGGATGCGTACAAATCATGCTTGAATACACCTTCCAGAATGAGACTAACCCCAAGATAGCACCAATGTTGCACAAGTTATGATGTCAGCTTGTTAAACATTCAAAGAAGAACTGTCCTACCTGGAAAAACAACCAGCGATAAGCTGAGATAACAGATCATAGAAGAGCAACCAGTGTGAAGAGCAATTACTGCTGGGAGCCATCACAGAACACGCCTATAGAGATATGTTATTATATGTACCAGTATTGAACAGGTAGAATGGTCGAAACACCAGACCAGCTTGCTGTTCATTGTCCTCATCCATGGGAATACCTGCATAACAAGGAGGCACAAGAGGATGCAGCAATCTTCTTTGAAGATGTGATAGGTAATGTAGCCATTCAGCTCCATGACACTCCAACAAGGATCGTATGGGCACATGAAGACCCAATGCCCCCTCATACAGGCCAAAAGCTGACAGTAATTGCAGAACATCGTCAGTGCATAGGGACCCGGCATGTGTGTGCTGTCTGAGGCCGATGGCCACATCTGCTACAGCCAGGGGTGAATTCCCAGAGGTGATGAGTGCCTGGGTGCCTTAAATGACTTAAGAAGAACATAAGAACTTGCCATACTGGGTCAGACCAAGGGTCCATCAAGCCCAGCATCCTCTTTCCAACAGAGGCCAATCCAGGCTACAAGTAGCTGGCAAGTACCCAAACACTAAGTAGATCCCATGCGGTGGCTATTCCCTAAGCCAATTTGATTAATAACAGTTAATGGACTTCTCTTCCAAGAACTTATCCAAACCTTTTTTAAACCCAGCTACAATAACTGTGCTAACCACATCCTTTGGCAACAAATTCCACAGCTTAATTGTGTGTTGAGTAAAAAAGAACTTTCTCTGATTAGTTTTAAATGTGCCACATGCTAACTTCATGGAATGCCCCCTAGTCTTTTATTATCTGAAAGAGTAAATAACCGATTCACATCTACCCGTTCTAGACCTCTCAAAATTTTAAAGACCTCTATCATATCCCCCTGCTAAATAAAAAAGAAGGATGACATCCAGAAAATGCTGGCATGCATGTGCTAGGGATTGGGCCCCTGGTAAAGAAATCCGATAGTGATCGACGGTCATTAGCTGTGAGAACCAAGAAAATATGCCAAGAATTGTTCAAGGAACTGTCAATTTATTTATTTATTTATTTATTTGGAGTTTTTTATATACCGATAGCCGTTTGCACATCGTATCGGTTTACATACAACTAATAACTTGTGGGCATCGCCCTTACAGAGAACAATAGACAAAATATGAAAACAAATATACATGAGATATACGTATAATTAATAGATCTAAGCAACAAAACCATGGGTATAGATGTATATAAGAACAGGGAGTATAAACAGGGTATTTTAGAAACTAAATTGATAAAAAATATGTTAAAGAGAGCAATTATGATGGGGGGGGGTCATAATGCTAGCACAACAATAAACCTTAAACTATACAACGTTGTCATGAGAGAGGGTAAACAGCCGTGTGGAGCTGAGTAAGTCAGAGATCCTAGAAAGGATGGGTCGGAGAAGATAACAGCATAACGGAGGTATAAGAGGGTGTAGGAGAGAGAAACAGAGGAGAGTCTAAATGTTTTAGACTGAGAGAAATTGTTGTAATAGCGTGACTTGTCTTATCACTGTCGGCTACCATATGGAAGTAAGAAAATTGGGTTTTCTGTCCTCTGCTGCCAAGGTACATGCCTGATCGGGCATGCCTGAGCAATCTTAATACAGGGGGATGTGGAGTTTTTAACTACAGAGCCTGCAGATAAAATGACTTAAAATAAAAGCTTAAAATACAAGGCATGCAGACAGAATGACTCCAAATTACTTGCATCATCTGATAATAAGCAGGCAGTGGATGCATATAAAATAGAGTTACCAATAAACATACTTAAAATGTCTGCACGCCAGTCCCAGAAATCTAAAAATAAACCTGGAGAGTTAGAATGTATGGCGATAAAGGGGATCATGCAAGAAAAAGTGAATAGTTAATCATCCATGTCAGGCACATCACATGCTGGTAGAATACTAGGTGCAGTAATGAATTTTAGGAGGCAGAATTATGTTCACTGGGGCATCGTTCTTACTTAACGCTGTTATCCCTGATGCACGCACCCTCTTTCAGAAGGTTTCTACATTCCTGTGCCTCTGTCTTGGGTCAATTTCAGCACTGTCATAGCACCAACTGCCAGATTAGCACCCAGAACATGGAAAGAGAGACAAATGCAAGGGTTTGTAAGTCAAGAATGGAAGATTGTATGAGGGAAGAAAAAGATCCAGCAAGAAGATGTGTCAAAGCACCACAGAAGAGCAAACTACTTTTAACTTTCCCAAATTTGGGATCCCACAGCCACACAGAAAAGTTTTTCAAGCATTGCCTCCAGAGAAACAATCCTGTGTCTCACTCTGTCCCCTAATGTGAGTTTTGCCCACCTCTTCAAGCTCAAGGTATACTTATATAAACACAAAAAAACATTGTGTGGCACATCAAACTCCATGAAACAGGCAACACACACATGGAGAGAATCCAGATGACAAAGGAACAAGAAATGTAATCATAATGTCAGAGGGAACCAGAGCTATCAGCTGATGGGGATGGCACAGAGCAATGCTGCTTGCTTATACAATATTCCTGACAAAATCTGTGGCGTATATTCACTTGGGTGTAATATAGTCCTCTCATCAGCCCAGCAAATTTTACCATTTCCATTACTTTCTCAAAGATCCTTTGGGTTTTCCCCATATTTTCTTGAATTCAGATACTGTTCATTCCTACCAACTTGCCAGGAAGCTTCCCCATGTCACATGCTACCCTCTTCATAAAGAAACATTAATTAGCATTAATCCTGATTGTACCCCTTTTCCCCTCTTCTACATGATCCCCTGTTCAAGAACTTCTTATACAGTGCAAAAGGATCCCATTCTGTTTATGGAAACTGTATCATACCTCTTTAAACTCACCTTTTCAAGAGTATGCAAGATTAAATCTTTAAAGTCTATCCCCATATGCTTAAGACCAATTAGAATCCTAGAGGAAGAATGGGAATCAGAAGGGTGGTGGTATACTGTGCTACTGTTTTCATTTAAACCTGTTAGCAGCATGGTAGTCTTCCCCAAGATGGCTGGCACTACATGTACACAAGGTCACTTAGGAAATGATGGTCACAACCATTGGGTGGGGTGGATGCACCTTACTTCACAGGCCTCATGCAATTGGGGCACCCTTAATCGTATGAGGGAACATATCAGTGCACCAGATGCTCCCACAGCAGGGGAAGAGGTCCATGCCCTCAATGATGGCCCCTTGTGACTTTCTCACAATGCATGCATTGCAATCTGTGGGCTTTTCAAGGGAAGCAGAGCCAGACAAAGCCTCGGATTTGTCAAAAGTCACACGTTATGTTATTGCCTAGGGCAGCAAGCATTTAGGAGTAGTAGAGAGCAACCCCCTGCTACCCAACCTGTAGCAGGCCCTTACAGGAGGTGAGAGGGGTGTGAAAGCACCAAAAGTGTTGTGGGTTGGCACAATCCGAAAACTCTCCCTAGCTTGATCTCAATCAGCTTCTCTCCAACCAGATGTAAACTGGGGGTGGGGTGGGGGGGACATTTGCCCCCTAACAAGCGCCATGTCATTAGGTCAGTTAGCCATCAGCTCCCCTTCCCTCTGACAGTGGAGCATAACAAGGTTCCTAGTCAGGGTGAACCAAAAACTGCTGGATGGCAGCTGAACTACACAGACAAAGGCCATCCCTCCCCCTGGACCAGCATATATTGTGAGACCTGGATGGCAGAGGGGAGCTGAGACCCCCACATGTACACAAAAACTGGTACCAGACGGGGATCATGCAGTTTAACCAGCTGCAGATGATGACATTCCTTTATGAGGAGAGGGGAAGGAATCTTGTACAAAATCTGTACCTGATCATTGCATAAGTACTTGGCCAGGCCTCACATATGCAGCAACCACCAGACCAGAGGCCTGAACCAGCCAAGCGACAGCTGCTCTGGCACCCATGCTGAGTGCACTCATGTGCAGCCACTGACCAGCACGAGAGGAGTACCAAAGAGCATGCCATGGACAGCCCATACTACAGCCACTTGACTGGGCAGGACACCAATGCCGGCGGAGAGGGGAGGAGACTCTCTGGCTCCCAAACCAGGGCATGCAGGGAAAGCTCTGCAGCCAGGAATGCACAGATCACCATGTCCAGTAGCCACTGACCAGCTGGAAGGGAGCACCAAAAAGGGCGCCACAGAAAACCCACACCACCACCACTTGATGCCCAGAGTGATACGCCCTCACACTTTTGGGTCAACACAAACCATGGCGGCCATTGCTGCCCATAAATCTCTCTTTTTTCTTTTTTATCTTATCCTGATGACTTATGAACCAGCCGCTCACCACACTTCCCCCGCATGCTGCACTGGAGAGCTCAAGACAAGCAACGAGACACTCCACTTCCCTGTGTGCCAAGCTGCACCCAGACAAATCAGCTTACCTCAGAATCAAACTCACCTGGAGTCACTGGAGGACCACACTACCTCCACTAAGCCCTTCCCAGCATTGCAAAGAATGAAGATATTTTCAATTAATTCCAAATGGAATGAACCAAAAATATTTTCTGATATTTTCATATTCATTTATAAAAAAAATGAGTCTCTGGCAGGACCAGGACTTGGCCTAATCATTTCACTAAGGCCCAGCTCAGAGGCTTGGTCCCATCACCAGAGCCTAGGCCTGTCACCAGTAGGCAGCCTATGGCCTAGTCCCATTGCTGAGGCTTAGACCTGGTCCTGGGGCCCAGTTGGCTCTGCAAGGGTGGAACCATCAGATCCTAGACCTCACTATTCCTCTTAGTCTGCAAACAAATCAAGACGCAAGTCTTCGTGTTCCAAATGATTTTAATTACTGTTGAATTAACTCAATAACAATGGGTTTGCATTAGATATAAAAGAGAAACCATCCATAATTTATTGAGGAATGGAAATTCTCTTCAAACACAATATCTATATAAGCTGAGGGAATTAATCGGTTTAGGCATTCTCTAGTCTAAACCTGGAAAGGGTACTTCTATACTGGATAATGAAATAGGAATCTCTTACTTGTACTGCCCTCTTTCCATTTCCTTCCACTAATTGCTATAACATCCAAGGTAGATTACATAGATATTTTTACCACACAGACAGCTTGCTAGCAATAATTCTTCAACAATCAATGTTCTTTCTCTTGCCTCTTGTGGTAGACTGGGGTGGGTACACGAACACCTAGGCTCAGCCACATCAGGAAATGGTTCAGATAGGTTTATTATGATTTGCACGCCAAAACAAATGTTGCTTTTAAGCAATAACACAACTAAGAACAAAAATACTTCTTTTTTGGCACCAAATAGGAACAAAAATACAGCTTCTCCTCAGCTAGCCATATAGAAACTAATAAAGTAAATATAAGACCCATCCCAACCATCTTCACACAAATTTGGGCAACTGAAATGGTAAACATGAAGAAAAAGTTGAAATTGGGAAAAAATTAAAACGTTCAATTATGTTGATGAAGCAAATGTTCCTTTTCACAGTAAACCCATGAGTCCAAGTTTCCTTTAGGAAATAGCTGACAGTTTATGTAGCTGTGGTGGAAATGTTTCTTTCTCTTTAGGCAACAAGGATGGAAAAAATCTTATTCCAGCAAAGAAACAATATTGAAGAGAAAAAGAACTGATTAACTAACTAAGGCCTGGATTTTCCATTCTCGCAGAGAATGGTGAATCCAGTGGTAAAGGGGGGCGGGGGGGGAGAAGGGGGGTGGGCCTATGAAAGTGGCAGCGATCTCACCACCATGGTGTTATCGCTGCCAGCTTTCACACCCAATAGCGCCACTGTGAAAGGTGGCGCTACTGGCGACGATAACGGTCCTTACCTTATCTCCGCCAGCGAAGATAACACCGCGTCCGCCTCCTCGCCGCCCCGACTCCACCCTTGGCAAGCCATCGCATGCGAAAAGGGACTTTTCCGTGCGATACGCTTAGAAAATGACCCCCTAAATGGTGTTGCTTTTCCAAAGTGATAGACCTTTCCCCACTTTAATATAGGAGCTATAGAAACTTCAGTTCTTTATTATGCAGTCATTTTCAGCCAGATTTGACTGGAATATAGATGCCTAAATTAAGGATTTTAAAAGACTGAATATATAAGCCTAAACAGAATTAAGGAGAGCAATATTTGGTGCTACTTAGCAGGACAATTTAAGACTTATCTGGCTAAGTAGCAGTGGCTGAATATCTGGCCCCACTGAATGGCCATAATTTAGCTGGATAACTAAATATCTGGTTTGAAGGTTAGCTGGCTAAGTGACGGGCAAGATAAGAGCATTCTGGAAAGGAGCCGACAAATAGGGTCATTCATCAAATTGCAGTAGGTCGTCATGGTGCACGCGATAATGGCCTTTCACAATTTGCATATGCAAATTCTAAAATGTATATTCAAGTGGGAGGAGTTGGGCGGGATAAATGTATGGTAGGGGTGGTAGCATGGTGAGTGATAAGTATTACAAGTTATTATGGGTCTGTAATGCGGGTAATAGCTACACCTTTTTTTTTGGCGGTACTGACCGAAAAAGTTTTATCCCAGGTGGTATCGCAGCTCGTGGTATTATTTCAGCAAGTATCGCATGCGATAAACACTGCAAACATTCTTCACACACCTACTAAGCATTCCTGGACCAATAAAAATGGCTGTTTTTATCAGGTCAACCTTCCTAACACCATTTTATCACTATGAAGTATACTTGTACAAGCATACTTAATGCCTCGCCAGGCTCGCTGCAGATGTCAACATGTCGAAGAAGAACAACCTGAACAACAGCCAAGGCCACTTCCAAAATGTCTGAAGGAAGTACCAGCAGTACAAGCACAGGCTCTGCTGCCACAGGCTCAGGCCCCAGCCTAGCAGCCAGCAGGTGGGTGGCCATGGCGTGGGAGATACTAGAAGCATATCTTTCCTCCTCAAAGATCCTTACTGGGCATGCCTGAGGACTTTGTGGTTAACAGGTATCACCTCAGCTCTCGGGCAATCCTGGAATTATAAGAAAACATCTGAGAGGATCTTGATCTGGTCACTGCAAGGTCCTTCGCCTTCCATGGCCTCACCAAACTCTTGGCTGCCCTTCATTTCACTGCAAGTGTCTCCTTCCAAACTGTAGTAGATGTCTTGTGGGGAATGTCGCAAACCACATTCTCACACTGTCTGGACCAGGTCATCGATGCAGTCACTGACCGCATTAATCAATACATTAAATTTCCTTGTGACAGGCGGCACTTGATGGACTTGAAGAGAGGTTTCTATGCCTTTGCACACTTTCCCAGTGTTGTCGGAGCTATCGACTGCGCTCACATGGCCATCGTTCCACCCCGTCAGAAGAAGAAGATATACCGCAACATAAAGCTCTTCCATGCCATCAAGGTGCAAGTGGTCTGTGATGCTCAAATCCACATCCTGGACATGGTGGCCAGGTACCCGGGAGCCGCACACGATTCCTTTATACTTTATTCCTTTATAATTAGGCAATCTTTGACAATTTTGAGGCCGGCCTGTACAGTGACTCTTGGTTTGTAGGTAAGACACACTTTTCTTTCTCAATTGCATCTCTGCCTATGTGGCTAATGGCATCCAAATAGGGGGGGGGGGGGGGGGGGGGGTTGTGGGGGAGGACACGATCAGTGGCATGACAACTGCCTAGTGCGGTTGTGAATGCAGCTCATTGACCATTGCCATGCCTTTTTCTGCACATGTTTCTGACACCTGCCAAAATAGCGTGGCCAAACAATGCACAGGACCTAAAGATTGCTGAGTGAGGACTCACTATCTACATAGCAGGTATTTATAGCCTAAAAGTTACTGTTTGCATCCTCCCCTTGGGAGCTGTTACAATGTGTGAGGTGAATCCGAATCGTTCACTGTCCACACTGAAGTCACAGCACCATCACATGTGGTCCATTACTGAGGCATCAGCCTCACACACCTGTACCACAAGCAGTCTGCAGTGTATATTGCTGGTCTGCCGTATCACCTGTGTGTGGGCTCACTAATGGGTTTCTATGCTGGACAGACAACATACCTGCCACAGACATTCTCCTGTACAGCATGAGGTACGGCATTTGCTGGTAGTACAGGTGTGTCACCTCTTACATATGTATTCAAGGTTGGCAGGCAGCTACACAGCAGTAGCCTTTGCTGTGGTGTAAGAGCCTGTCATTCAATCCTTCCAATACCCATATGAAATGGTGTAGTCATGTTACGATTCTGCACGCGAGGACCGCGGGCAGGCCTCTTACCTTCGCGGCCAGTCGGGCCACTGACACTGCTTTCCTCGCGGCAGGTGTGTCCCTGTCGCCGGGCTCCTCCCTGGCTGCCTCCGACCCTGTGCAGCAGGGTCGGGCCGACGAGGGCTGTCTCTCATGGCCGGGACCTCCACTTCCGCTCCGGCTCTCCCCCAACGCGCTGCACCGCTCCCGGGGGTCTTCAGCCGGCAGGGAGGCCGTCCATGCCAGTACCTGCTTCAGCCCGGGTCCTTGCCCGGCAGGGAGGTTGTCCCTGCCGGTGCCTGCAGCCTCCCTACTCTCTCTGACTTCTTCGCGGCTGGAAGCCGCTCCAGCAGCCTGCCTTCCTCCAGCCTCCTGGCAGGGCTGCTCCCGCTGCCTGCCTTACTTCCTTCGGGCCTTCCACGTGGCCGAGGATGCCACCAGCGGATCCTGCTCTCTCTTCTCCAGCTTCCTTAGGCGCGGGCATGCGCCTCTCTCCTGTTTTTCAAGGGCCAGCCAGGTGTGGCCCTCTGCTGACCCATCCCTGGGTGTTGTCTTCTTCAGCCCTACAAAAGGGCTCAGCGTCCATTCCAGCTTTGCCTTTGCAAGGAGTTAGACTCTCCTGGGATCCTGTTGGTCTTCGTTCCAGGAGTCGTCCTTGTTCCAGCTCTTCTTCAAGGTCCTGTGTTTCCTGTTCTTCGTTGGAGATCCTCATCTTGTCCTGATGACCACAATCCAGTCCAGATGTCCGCCTGATGTTCTTGATGTTTGTGATCCACTCCTGAGGTCTGTCTCCTGATCCTGTATTCTTTGTTCCAGTCCAGATGTTTGTTCTTCGTACCTGATGTCAGTGATCCAGTCCAGTTGTTGTTTCTCCTGATCCTGATGTCTGTGATCCTGACCAGTTATCCTGCACCCCTGGTTCCTCGTTGCCACCCTCCCTGGCGTGCCATGCCGTGGTCCGCTACCAGCCCCATGGGCAGGTTGTGTAGGGCGCTTCATGGTGCAATACCTGCCTCACTTCTGCAGCACAGCCTCCGGGAGACTTCCGCTTCTGTACTTGTCCCTGGTATACGGAGTTCCTTGCTCCGTCCATGCCAAAGACTCTGCCAGAACCTGTACTGTCAGCGTGGTCCACGAACAGCCACTGGTGACTGAGTAGGGTGCGCCTCGGTGCAGGCCTCTACAGCTTCTGAGACATGTCCCTTTTCATTGCTCCACATCTCGTCTAGAGGCTCTTCGAGTCCAGCGTGGTCTGTGACCAGTCCCACGGTTGGACTGTGTAGGGCGCGCTGCATCGCAGTCTCAACCCAGTACTTGCCTGAGTCTTCTGAATGCCTTGTACCTCGTTCCTGAATCTTTGTCTGTGCATCCAAGTACCTCGTTCCTGAGCCTTCGTCTGTGCATCCAAGTACCTTGTTCCTGAGACTTCGTCCGCGCATCCAAATACCTTGTTCCTGAGTCTCGTCTGTGCATCCAAGAACCTCATTCCTGAGTCTCGTCTGAATCTCTATGTTTCGGTCTTCGCTGCCCTGGACTCCATCCGGCCTGCCGCTTCTTGCCGTACCCTGCGGCAGGTGCGAAAGGGCTTGGAACGGTCGTAGGACTGTTCATAAGACCACCATTGCGTTGTTGGTCTTCCAAAGCGTGCAGGTCCGGAGGAGGGTCAGTATCTCCAGTCATCTGTCTTCAGTCCAGCCTTGCTCCTGTCCAGCCCATGCTCGGGCATGCCTCGCCTACCGCGGCACCTCTTCAGAGTTCTTCTGGGGTCGAGCCGTGGCCCAAGAACACACATCTCCTGGTAAGCGGACCGCTCTCCTAGCACTCCACAACAGTCATGAACAAATGAGCTTCTTTTGGCAACAGCTTGCCTGCACATTTAGTGGACAACAACTATTTAAAATGCTCTTAGGCAACGCTAATCAGTTTTTAAAGCTCAGCAAAGATACAGGCTACCTAACACATTCTTACTGGATGCTGTGGTTAGCCACTCACATCTGCTTCTGAGAATGCAAGCATTCATGTCTTTCTTCTGTCATTGCCACAGGAGACTCAAGGTATGGTTGCTGGTCCTGGCTTCTCACCCCCATACACATGCCAAACATGCCGACAGAGATGACAATGAGGCCTTATGCACTACCTGCTGTGTCATAGAACGCATCTTCGGTCTTCTGAAAAGTCGCTTTTGGTGTTTGGACAAGACGGGTGGAGCTTTAATATACGCCCTACCCAAAGTTGCTAAGATTGTCTTGCTGTACCGCGTTTTCCATAAAGTGGCTGTACGCCACGGAATACCAATGGACCTTCATCACAATCTCCCATGGAATCCCCCATGTCTCCCTACACGAGCCCACGAGACCAACCTGAGTGGAAGCCAGGTTAGGCAGAACCTTAAACGAGCACCCTTTGCCTGATAGGCCTCACGTACCAATTCCCCTTCCAGGGGAGAACCGCCTCAAGCCTCTTAGCTGCTCCTGTACTTGCTATCCCTTTTCTTTGTCTCACTGATTGGTTATGTAGGAAACCATGTAGCATAAAACACATATGGCTGCTCAGGATTACACTGTACAGTAAATAAAGTTTTGACTGTAAACATTACATGATTGACATGTGGCTACCACCATGTATTCTGCCTGATAGTGTAAGTAAACGAGGCACTTGTGTTATTAGTCTTGGTGGGCTATCTAGTACAGTGTGGCCTGTGAGCCCTCAGCAGCATACTTCTTTCTCCTGGTCACATGTGGATGTCATAGTGGCATAACTGTCATGGTGTCCCACATGGGCCATAACCCTGGAGAGTACCAGTTATACAAATGCTGTAAATCTGAAATAACAGTGAAGCTGCAACATGCAGGATTAAGTAAGAGAGAACACTTAAATGTTGAACTGGCAGATAGCTAATATTACACCATCATTTGGAAGTGCTTAAATGTGTGCAGGTGAAGTAATACCTCTGTAATGGGTGTGCTCACAGTCACAATGACATTCCCAGGCCACTGTCACACCAGTGCCTGATAGAGATGAGCTTCATTTTTTTTCTACCGGGTCATTTTTGGAGTCGGACGCTTCGGGGTAAAGTTTGTTTTTCCTCGGTTAATTTTTTGGAAAAATGAACAAAAACAAAATGGGGAAAAATGAAACGGGCCCAAAAAACAATGCTGGAAAATGAAGCTCAAAAAACCCCACTCTAAGCATTAAAATGTACTATAATACATTAAATACAACCCCCCCCCCCCCCACACACACACACACACACCATCCCGATCCCTCCCCAAGACTTACTAACATCCCTGGTGGTCCAGCGGGGTCCCGCGAATGATTTCTCCCACTATGCCGTCGGGCTCTCTGGCCTGCCTCGCATCAGAATGGTGCCGATAGCCTTTGACATACTATGTCACAGGGGCTACCAGTGCCATTGGTCAGCCCCTGTCACATGGTAGGAGCAATGGATGGCCGGCCCATCTTGTGCTCCTACCTTGTGACAGGGGCTGACCAAGACTTATGGGGGACTTGTGGAGGACAAGACTTTTGGGGGACAAGACTTGTGTGGGACAGGATGGTTCCCCCAAGACTTGCCAAAAGTCCCTGGTGGTCCAGCAGGGGTCCGGGAGCGATCTCCTGCATTCGGGCTGTTGGCTGCCAGTAATCAAAATGGCGCCGATAGCCTTTGCCCTTACTATGTCACAGGGGCTACCGGTGCCATTGGTCAGCCCCTGTCACATGGTAGGAGCACAAGATGGCACCCACAAGAGTGGGAGCAGAGAGGAGGCTGGAAACTACAGGCCGGTTAGCCTCACCTCGGTGGTGGGAAAAGTAATGGAGTCACTGCTGAAAGAAAGAATAGTGAGCTATCTACAGTCAGAAGAATTGCTGGACCAGAGGCAGCATGGATTTACCAGGGGAAGGCCCTGTCAGTCAAATCTGATTGGCTTTTTTGATTGGGTGACTAGGGAATTGGATAGAGGAAGAGAGCTCGATGTCATCTACTTGGATTTCAGCAAAGCTTTTGATACGGTCCCTCACAGGAGGCTTGTGAATAAAATGAGAAGCTTAGGAGTGAGTGCCAAGATAGTGGCCTGGATTGCAAACTGGTTGATGGACAGAAGACAATGTGTGATGGTAAATGGAACTTAATCTGAAGAGAGAGCGGTGTTAAGCGGGGTGCCGCAAGGATCAGTGTTGGAACCGGTCCTGTTCAATATCTTTGTGAGCGACATTGCGGATGGGATAGAAGGTAAGGTGTGTCTTTTTGCGGATGATACTAAGGTCTACAACAGAGTGGACATGCCAAAAGGTGTAGAGAGGATGAGACGGGATTTAAGGAAGCTGGAAGAGTGGTTGAAGATATGGCAGCTGAGATTCAATGTCAAGAAGTGTAGAGTCATGCATATGGGGTGTGGAAATCTGGAAGAAATGTATTCGATAGGGGGTGAAGGGCTGATGTGCACAGAGCAGGAGAGAAACCAAGGGGTGATATTGTCTAATGATCTGAAGTCGGCGAAACAATGTGACAAGGCAATAGCTAAAGCCAGAATAATGCTGGGCTGCATAGAGGAATATCTATTAAGAGAAAGGAAGTGATGATCCCTTGATTAGGGCCTTGGTGAGGCCTCACCTGGAGTACTGTGTTCACTTCTGGAGACCGTATCTCCAAAGGGACAGAGACAGGATGGAGGCAGTCCAGAGAAGGGCAACTAAAAAGGTGGATGATCTTCATAAAATAACTTATGAGGAGAGATTGAAAAACCTAAATATGTACACCCTGGAGGCGAGCAGGAGCAGGGGTGATATGATACAGACTTTCAGATACTTGAAAGGTTTTAATGATCCATGGTCAACAACAAACCTTTTCTTTTGGAAAAGAAATCAGTAAAACTAGGGGTCACAATTTGAAACTCCATGGAGGAAGACTCAGAACAAATGTCAGGAAGTATTTCTTCACGGAGAGGGTGGTGGATGCCTGGAATGCCCTTCTGGAGGAAGTGATGAAGACTAAAACTGTGAAGGATTTCAAAGGGGCATGGGATAAACAACACTGTGGATCCATAAAGGCTAGAGGATAGGAATGAAGAGAAGAGCCATGGGGGTGGCTTGCTGGAATGGTGGCTACTACCTGTGATTACTACCCTTACTCAATAAGCCTCTTCATATGGTTAGTGCAACTCCAACATTGCAACATTGCTCTCTGCTTCAACAGCAAGGGGAAATGTGGAAAAAGAGGATTTGCATTCAGACAACAACCAACAAGGACTGAACTACACAGTCTGGGTAAACAAATAAGCATGGGGGTAGCTTGCTTATTGCGGTGGTTACTACCCTAAACCAATTAAGCCTAATAATTCACTTTAAATCATATACAGCATTGTTCTCTGCTTCAACAACAGGGGGAAATATGGAAAAGAGGATTTACATTCAGATAACATTCAACAAGGCATTGATCTATGCAGTCTGGGTAAACAAGCATTGGGTTAATTTGAACTTGTTGGTTGGTGAAACAGATAAGTATGGGAAAATAAGTGTGGGAGCTTGCTGGGCAGACTGGATGGGCCATTTGTTCTTTTTCTGCCGTCATTTCTATATATCTATATATCTATGTATTGTGAGTAGTTTAACCGGGTACAAGGTTCCAGTTACCTTTGTGTTGCCATAAAAAGGCACTGCAGGAGTCTTGGTGGTAGAGAGGAAATGTATTGGCAAGAGAGACTTATACATTTGTCTTTGTCTCTTCCTAATAGCAGCTAACCAGCCACAGCTGTACCACTGCACTAAACACATCACATTCACCCTATGGCAATTGCCCTATGGCAGTAGCTATCAATACACTCAAATAGTCTAAACACTTAAGAGTCGCATATTCAAAGATATCAGCTATATAAGTTAGTCTGATATAACTTATCTGGTTAACTTAGAAGGAATATTCAGTGGCATTACTATGCCGCTGAGTATACCTGGATAAGTTTTAGTTAGCCACATAAGTTATAACTGGTTAACTTTAGGCTTTCTATCAAGCATGTCTAACTTATTTGGTTAACTTAACTAGTTAAACCTGAATAGCAGCACTTTTCCAGTTAAGATAACCGGATAACTAGCCCCACCCCAATCTGTCCTTTGCCCACCCAAAAGATATACGGCTATCTACTTAGCTGGATAAATACTTTTCCGGTTAAGTGGTGACCTCTGAGCTTAGCTCGATATTCAGCAGCTGTCACTCAGCAGGATAAGTCCCTACTTATCCAGCTAAGTAGTGCTAAATATTGGCCTCCCTATTTCTACAATTTGCCAGTCCTAAGTAGCCAAAATACTAGGGGGTTAGGTTCTTGCAATTTTGAGCTTTCCTTAATTTTATTTCTGCTTCATTTTCTGTTTACTTCATGGTTTTTGTGTTTCCTTTTTCCATATATTCAAGCATGCTGAGTATCCATCTTGCCTCTTCTTAAATAGTCTTTATACATAGAGTTTATATATAGTTCTTCAAAACCGTTTGATGTCTGCTTTGTTTGGTGTTATTATCATTCTGTATACCTTTCTCCTATACTCTATAGAATTGTTTAGTTCCTTCTAAAACTCTTTATTTTGTCTCTTATCTTTATTGTTCTATTCATGCCTCTTTAGCTTTTGTGCTCCTGCTGCAGTCTTAGGATTTGCCAACAGTAGATAAACTTCACATCTTCTTGTGAGGGTAATATATTTAAGTTTGATGGTATCAGCCTTTTTTAGGATCTTTATTGTTCTAGTTCTTTTAAATTATTCTTCTAACAAACACACTTTTGCTTGCATTGCCTTGATTTTTCATTCTGTGCACTGTTTCCAATAGCAAAGAATTCATTTTCCTTGTTTTCTGTGAGCTTGTAGTTTTATTGGTACTATTTCCAGCAATATCTTTAGCTGTGCATTCCTGCATACAGATAACTTCAGTTATGTCATTTGATGTTCCCTTTCTGCAGTACATTGCTTCATTGATTTTGTTGGTCCAACTTCACCCTCATGGTGTTAATTTGATCTACTGCTGTCACTCCCTGTTATATATTTAAGGGCATTTGTCTGCCTTAGTGCTACCTAGGAGTTCTTCAATTACATTCCCCTGTTCCTGATCCTTTGTTTATGTCTCATTGTGAAAGATGCTTCTGTTGATTTCACAGTGAATTTATCCTTAATCGGTTTCCACTTACATTCTTTGATTCAAGCTAAAACATCCACCTTGAGCAATATATAACTAACAGCTCGGTAGGATCATCTTGAAATATGTGTGCAGTATTCTTATGTTATGTCTAAAATGTCCATACAATGTTCTTCTAAAATATTTATACTTTGTTATAGCTCATCCCATTTACCACAGGATGCTACAAGTTGTCAATAGATTCAGACTTTGTAGGTCTAGAAAATAAGCTGGTGACATTCAGTTAAAAGCAATTTTCTTTTATACTGACTCTATTTTGCTGTATTAATTAAATCTGAATTCCTCACAGACCTCCATTCTCCTGCCCCATCCTGCCTTTCTACATTAACTTCGTTCTGTTTAGTTTGGCACTTATATAGCACTTTCATCCAGGGCACTGGACAACAAATCATATAGAGGTTCATGTCCTACCCAAAAGTGGGTGTCTACTGCCATGGAATTTACCTATTAAATGCCTGTGAGAAAAGCAGGGTTCAAATACTGGACTTCTTCTAATTCCCAGCCCATTATTCTAATATCTAAGACACTTCTGCCATTCCGATTCTACTCACAGATCTCATGACCCTCAGCTCTCTTTAAGGATAAATGCCTTTTTTCAGGATAGGCTGATCTAGTTCTGTTTTTACCATCTTGCAGGTGTGGATTTAAAGTATTGTATTTCTTAGGGAATTCAAAATTACAAGTGACTGCAAGAAGTGGGGTTAAATCAGGACTACATCAGACCCTAAAACAATGGAACCAGTTATTAATTCCTGCCTTATTCTACCTCTGCACCTTCTGGCTTGTTGCACAGAACCTGATATTCAGTCATCTTCACATGAAAGACTGAAAGATAAAGTGAATGCTGGTAATGCCCAAGAGTAGATGGTTAATGTTGGAGAAGATGAATCCTTTGGAGTTGTACAAAAAGGGGTGAATTAGGGGAGAGGTGAGTGTATTCTTGGGGGAGGGGCAGCACAAAAGGGGTTAATGTTTATGAGGTGAGGTGGATGAATGCTGAGGAAGAAAATAGAGGGATAAATATTGAGGAGTGGAGCACATGAAGGAGTAAATGCTGGGAGGAACTTGAAGAAGGGGTGCATGCCAGCTCCTCCCTCGTTTCCCTGGAGTCAGCAATGCAACTTTGGGTTCTGATACCTCTTCCTTGCCCATGGACTCTGCTGTCAAGTGATCAGCAGCAGGTGAGTAGGACTGGAGCTAGAGGTGGATGGTGGGAATACCAGACTCACCTGGTTCTCTCTTACATCAGAATACGGGTTGCATCTGGAGCTAGAGGTGGAGGGAGGGAATACCAGACTCACCTGGTTCTCTCTTACATCAGAATATGGGTTGCATCTGGAGCTAGAGGTGGAGGGAGGGAATACCAGACTCACCTGGTTCTCTCTTACATCAGAATACGGGATGCATGAGGACCTTGTGGTAAGGGGAGGTTGTGTGTGAAACACTGTGTGGGCCAGCGGATGCAGGGGCACATGGCCTGTTGATTGGTGAATGAAAGCTGGTGGAAATGGATAGTGGTGCGAGAGAGAGCCACAGAAGTATGGTTTGTGTGAAAGAAAGCCAGAAGTAGTGAAGGGAGGTGAAATAGAGCCATAAATGGAGTTGGAGTAGGGGTGGAGATGGGTGCTGGCCACGGATGGTGAAGGAAGGGGGTATGCTAGAGAGAATGGCTGCCCTATGAAGAAAGGCTAAAGAAGTTAGGAATGTTCAGTTTGGAGAAGAGATGACTGAGGGAGGATATGATAGTATTACGACTGTCACTGCCCGAAGTCTCCACTCCGCCCTCCTTACCTCTTTGGTGACTCCTCCTGCAGTTGATGGATGTTTGGCTGCCACGGTGTCTGCCTGCCATCCTCTCGAGTGTCTCTGGTCCGGCTTGGGCGCTGCCTCCCGCCATGCTGTCCAGTTGCCTTAGGGCGCACGCGCCGCGCGGCCCTGCTTCAAGAACCTTCTTTGGCGCGAACCTCAGGGGCGTCCCCCTGTGATGACGTAATGCATCCTGGATACAAATAGCCTAAGCAATTGCTAGTCGTTGAGTTAGCAAAGGTTTCCTAACGGATGGGATTCGCTCTCCATACCTAGCTACTCTGCCTCTACTATTGGACTACTCTATTTGGGGTACCCGCTCCTCGGGGGCCTCTCTCTCTTCCCTTTCAGGTCACTTTCTGGAACCGGTACTCGCTCCTCGAAGGCCCATGTTCCTGAACTCGCTACCTGGACTTCTCTTCTGCCTGGAAGACACCGCTGCCTATACCATCAGTGAGTTATCATCTACTTTTCTCAGAGCTGTTCCTTGGAACCAGGTATTTGCTCCTCGAGGGCCTGTCTTTACTTCAGCTCCTGTGCTCCATACCGAGAGACTGCTGTGTGAGTACTATACCAATGAGGCTCTATTCCTGAACCCTGTATATATTGTTTGTACTCAGGATCTCAGTTTCTCTCCACTACAGCACAGCCATTGTGGGATCGCTGTTCCAGAGCCTGAGGGACTACAAGCCCAGCCGGGCTACATTCCTGCTCACTACCGCCACCTCTGGTGGCTCCTCAATGCTGTTTAACAAAAGATCTAACTGTGTGTGTGTCCTAAAGCTGAGCCTGACCTGTGCCCCCACCCGTGGTCGTGGTCAGCAGCCACAGAGTCCAGGGGTCCACCCAAATCCTTACAAACAATAACAGATAGAAGGACATGACAACTTAATGTAAATCGGTTATTTACTCTCTCAAATAATAGAAGGACCAGGGGGCTCTCCATGAAGTTAGCAAGTAGCTCATTTAAAACAAATCAAAGAACATTATTTTTCATTCAGTGCATAGTTAAGCTCTGGAATTCATTGCCAGAGGATGTGGTTACAGCAGTTAGTATAACTGGGTTTAAAAAAGGTTTGCATTAGTTCCTAGAGGAAAAATCCATAAACTGCTATTACGGTAATTAATAAGCAAAAGTAGCTTGTGATTTATCTAATGTTTGGGTACTTGCAGGTACTTGTGACTTGGATTGATCACTGTTGGAAACAGGATACTGGGCTTGATGGATATTTGGTCTGACCCAGTATGGCATATCTTATATTTTATTTATTTATTTATTTATTTATTTATTTTGTATACCGACATTCGATCGAGATATCACATCGGTTTCCAGATAACAGGTTGAATAGGGCGAGAACTGCCCTATTTTTACATTGTAACAAGATAACAATTAAATTAATTTAAACAATAAAATAAAATACCATAAGAAACATTGCAACAGTTGTATATATAAATGTGAGTATAGAGTTGTGGCATATAGCCTATTTACAAAATGTACAATATGTCTTGGGTACGGGTAGAGAGGGGACAAGGATATGGGAGGAAAGGGAGGGAGGGAGGGAAAGGTGGGGGGGGGGGGGTGGTGAAGGGGGAATGGGGTGTTAAGCGTTAGTGCAGTGTGGTAGTCAAGTGGGTAGGCTTTCAAGAACATGTATTTTAGTATGGTGGGGTTCAGGAGGGAACGCTTTTAAGAACAGCCATGTTTTGAGCTGTTTTTTAAAGACTTGTGGTGAGGGTTCGTTTCTGAGATGTGTGGGGAGGGAGTTCCACAGTGTAGGGCCAGCTATTGTAATGGCTCGTTTGCGTGTTGCATTGAGGTGGGCATTTTTGAGGTTTGGTATGGAGAGGAGACCTGAGTTGGTGGATCTAAGAGATCTTTGTGTGATGTATGGTTGGATGGTGTTGTTTAGCCAGACCATTTTGTTGTTGTTTATTTTTTTTGTGTATAAGGGTGAGGGTTTTATACTGGATTCTCTGTGTGATGGGCAGCCAGTGGAGGTCTTTGAGGGTGGGTGTGATGTGGGAGGATTTTTTGTGGTTGGTGATAATTCTGGCGGCGGCGTTTTGTAGGACTTGTAGGGGCTTGATGTGGGTATCTGGTAGTCCAAGGAGGAGGAAGTTGCAGTAGTCGAGTTTTGAGAAAATAATTGATTGAAGTACTGTTCGGAAATCATAGGGTTGGAGGAGGGGTTTGAGTTTTTTAAGTGTTTGTAGTTTGAAAAATCCATCTTTGATTGTATTGGAGATGTGTCGTTTAAAGTTGAGTTGGCTGTCGATAGTTACTCCTAGGTTTTTTGTGGATGGTGTGAGTGAGGTTCTTGGTATGATTGGCATCCCTGTGTTGTTTGAGCTTCCTGAGTTGTTTGAAGGGGTGCTCTCAAGGGGGGAGGAGGGACAGTCTTCCTGGATGTGAATGATTTCTGTTTTGGCTTGGTTGAGGCAGAGTGATAGTTGGGATAGCAGTTGTGATAGTTTTGAACTGAGTTTGTTCCATCTTTCCAAGGTGAGTTCAATGGATTTGGTTATGGGGAGTAGAATTTGTATGTCGTCTGCGTAAACGAAGTAGGTGAGGTTGGCATCAGAGAGGTATTTGCATAGAGGGAGGAGGTAGATATTGAAGAGGGTCGAGGATAGAGAAGAACCTTGAGGGACGCCATGGTTGAGGGGCACTTGTGAGGATTCAGATGAGTTTGTCTTATGATTCAGATGAGTTATGTTCTTATGAAGGAAAGGAAATGGGCAGAACCAGAAGTGGTGAAGTAGGGGAGGGTGAGAGAAAACTAGAGGTAATGGTAGGAGGGAAGATAGCCAGACATAAGATAGGGTAAAGGAGAAGTCAGAGAGAGAGAAACAAACAGACCGCTGGGTGATGGGAGAGGGCGTAAGAGAAAGATCCAGAAAGAATATTGTAAGGAAGGGGAAACTACACAAGGGGATGTCTGGGGGTGAAAATGAATCAGAGAGGGTGATGGAGGGACCAGGAGAGGAAATAATCGGGAAGAGAGGGAGTCAGAGCAGGGATGATGGGTTGAGGGAATCAAACCGGAAGGAATGAGAAACGAAATGATTGAGGGTGTGAAAGAGTCAATGTGGAGGTGATGAGGAATGGTGATAGAGACAGAGATGGGTTGGCTATTGTGAGAGATTTGTAAAATTCCCTACTAAAAGATCATCAGAATCTTAGTTACACTAGAGTGCTGTGTTTTTACAAGATCATTCAGTGGTGGTGGTGGTGGTGGTGGGGGAGTATTGAACATGGCTGATGAATTTAAAAATCTCAGGGTGTGGTGAAGGTGGTATAGGCTTGAGCCCCAAGCTAACACTCAGACCCTTGTGCTTCCTCTCTGCTACAAACTTCCTGATCCTTGCTTGAGACACATTCCCATCCCTATGCTATATATCTTTATCTGTCTAGTGTATATCCATCCCATCACTGTTATCTTTATTAACATTGTAAGCATTTTGTGCATAGTTTTTTTCAGTTTACTTTTGTGTATTCTCATTCGATATAACTCTCAAGTCTTTTTACATATCCTACTCTGTACATCTGTGTCTTAGAATTAATAATTTTATAATTGTTATAGTCAACATATGAGTCAACATATGAGCCCTTCTCTCCATTAACATCACAATAATCACTCTTAGACACACCTTTCTTTAGAAAAGAAATAAAAACTGTGACCAAATTCACTTTTCCATGCTGCATTCTGTTTAGAAGAAGCTCACGTTCTGTTGCCATTAACACCAAACAGGTAATTGAATACAAAGTCATAACAAGAAATCTTATTAGTAGACAGACACTGTATCTAAGAAAATATTGCCATTAGAAAGTCTGTACTAGTTAATTGAGTTTCATCTGAAATTTAGTGGTGGCGAGTTAATGACTAGTGCTGCTATTTCCCAGATTAGAACATGGTTACTGCAGGATTCAAAATCATTGCCTTTTGTTTCATAGCAACAGTAAAATAAACCTTTCTTTTGTCCTGCAGGTGTTGTGCACTTACAATGCACAGCCTCCAGCTAATGTACTGACAGACAACTCACCTTGCCTACAATATAGAAACAAATCAGTGTGAAAATAAGGCAGTCATCCTTTCTTTTCATACAGTACAAACACATTCATTAACTTGGATCAAACAATTCTTGGAATCAATTCCTGAGTATCATAGTAACAATCATTACTCTCACATTTTGGGTATGGGAGAATTGGGTTTCATACAAGTAGTTTGTTCTGCGACTCAGTGCTAGAAATAATTTAGATCAGATTTTTGTTCCTTCTGCATCTTGGCAGGAATCAGCAGGTAGTTGGAAGTTTAAAAATTTACATACACTATTAATTCCATGGTGTGATCATTTTAATATTATGCATCTCTGTACTCTCATAGTGTTGCCTGTGATTCTGAGTTTCATGTTGTTTTAGATATGGAGAAATTTGTTGATGGTTTGATAACCCTGTATATTATTGTTGAGCTCTCTAGTCTTGAGAATCAGGCAGATACCTGAAGTACAGGAATAACTGAGTTGTTCAGTGATGAGCCCCAATGAAATAATGCCGTTCTAGGAAATGAGGCCCAACCCCTTGGTTCTCTGATGAATTAAGTAACTATAGAAGGCTTCTGTGCTGTCAGGAAAAAACAATTTAAGTGAAAAAATGAAGCCTATTGGCTGTCCTAAATAACCCAGGCTAGGGATTGCAAAGAAGCAATAAGCTCTACAAGGAGGAAACTCTATACCTGCTAGGGATGTGCAGAAGGAAAAAATCCATTGCTATTCTGTATTCATTTCACCGGGACCCAAATTCATTGCATTCGTTTCATAAGAGGGAAAACCAATGTATTCATAAGTTTTATTTGTTTTCCGAGAGGAAAGGTACTTAGACTGTGGCAAAGTGGCACCAAAGTGGCATGAATAGCCTAAGGCACTGTAAAGGGGAAAAGGGGTACCAGGTGTGGCAAGAGTGCTTTAACAGAGGTGCAAAGCAGCAGCAAGAGTGTCAAAAACACACCACAGCTTCAAAAGAGAGCACCGATAACAGATGCATGAACACTCGAAGGCAACACGACAGGCAAAGTGGCAAGACAAGTGGCATCAACATCCTACAGCACAATGAAGGGGGAACATAGCAAGCAGAAAGACTAGCACCAACTAGCACTGAGGAACCATGATAGTGGCAAGAACACCACAAGGAGTTGAGTGAGTCATCTGGTGTATGGAAGCAAGCCAGAGTGGCAGAAAGTTGATAGGGGCAAGACAGGCTGGCAGAGTGGAGGTAGTCTGGTCCCTGTGGTTTTGATAGGGGAAAAACAGGCTGGCAGAGCCGAGATAGTCAGGTCCCTGTGGTTTTCATAGGGGCAAGACAGGCTGGCCCCAGGGAGAATTCCATTTCCTGTGAGCAGGAAAGGGCTCCTGGATGGTCAGGCTCAGCATTAGAGGTCAAGCCCCTTTAGGGACATAAGGCCTGGATGGACAGGCACAGCATTCGAGGTCAAACCCTCATAGAGACATAAGGCCTATATGGACAGGCACAGCATTAGAGGTCAAACCCTCATAGGGACTTAAGGCCTGGACAGAAAGGCACAGCTTTAGAGGTCAAACACTTTTAGGGACATAAAGCCTGGATGGACAGGTACAGCATTCGAGGTCAAACCCTCAAAAAGACATAAGGCCTGGACGGACAGGCACAGCATCTGAGGTCAAACCCTCACAGAGACATAAGGCCTGGATGGACATGCAAAGCATTAGAGGTCAAGCCCTCATAGGGACTTAAATCCTGGATGGATAGGCACAATATTAGAAGTCAAACCCTTTTAGGGTCATAAAGCCTGGATGGACAGGCACAGCATTAGAAGTCAAACCCTTTGAGGGACATAAATCCTGGATGGACAGGCACATATTCGAGGTCAAACCCTTTTAGGGTCATAAAGCCTGGACATACAGGCACAGCATTAGAAGTCAAACCCTTTTAGGGACACAAATCCTGAACGGACAGGCACAGCAATCGAGGTCAAACCCTCATAGAGACATAAGGCCTGGACGGACAGGCACAGCATTAGAGGTCAAATGCTTTTAGGGACATAAAGCCTGGATGGATAGGCACAGCATTTGAGGTCAAGCCCTCATAAGGACTTAAGGCCTGGATGGACAGGCACAGCGTTAGAGGTCAAACCTTTTTAGGGACATAAATCCTGGACGGACAGGTACAGCATTTGAGGTCAAACCTTTTTAGGGACATAAATCCTGGACGGACAGGTACAGCGTTTGAGGTAAACCCTCAAAAAGACATAAGGCCTGGACGTACAGGCACAGCATTTGAGGTCAAACCCTCAAAGAGACATAAGGCCTGGACGGACATGCAAAGCATTAGAGGTCAAGGCCTCATAGGGAATCCTGGATGGATAGGCACAACATTAGAGGTCAAACACTTTTAGAGACATAAATCCTGGACGGACAGGCACAGCATTAAAGGTCAAACCCTCGTAGAGACATAAAGCTTGGATGGACAGGAACAGCATTAGAGGTCAAGCCCTCATAGGGATATAAAGCCTGGATGGACAGGCACAGCATTAGAGGATTTCCTTTGTGCAGGTATGTTGTGGTTTGATCTGTCACTTCTTTTTGAACTGGTTCACTGCCAGAAGAATATAATTCAACAGAGGATGCTTTTAGAGCAATAGAGACTGCCATTTGTGAAGCAAGAACTGAGCTGGAGATTATTTGTGAATACCCAGAAGCTATTAACTGTACCTATGCACTTCAGCTGATGACAAAGGAACATGAAGAGCTTTCAGAAATAAGAAAACCGCTACTCAAGTCCAAATCTATAATATCAACCTATGTTGACTTTGTAGTTTACACAGTGCCTCTGTAAACTATGGGAAGACAGAGGATGAACTAGAGTGCAACTACCACCAGTTTTCTATAGTACTAGAAACATTACTGTTGGCAACTAAGAAAGATTTTGGGAACATGGCCCATATTATGAAGGTCAGGAGAACTATGGGTGCTTGGACTCCAACCCCAGAGCTGACTTCACTACCAGGTGCAGAATGTGTGCAAAACATCGGATGTTCTGAAAGCACCCGTCAGTTATTGCCTTTACCATGTTTGCACCATTGTCTGTGACAAAGAACCCTACCTGAGGATTCCTGGTGTAGTTGCCAGCCCTCCAGCATCTGTCTGATGCATGCTAGAATATTGGCGGCAGTATGGGTATGGTCCGTCAGGTGAGTGTGCAGTAAAGCCCACATCTACCCTGATACTTGTTCACTAATAGAGCTGCTGCCTGCCCCTGCCTCAGCCAGGTCCCACCAGTGTGCTGTCAAGGAAAGAGTATGCAACATTCATGGTGGTCCAGATATCACAGGTGAAATGCATACTCCCCTCTGCCTTAGCTAGCAGCGCTTGTATGCGACTGTGACACTGCTTGTACAGGCTGGGGATGTCCTTTCTGCTAAATGTGGTTCTGGAGGGGACTTTGTAATTTGGAACTACGACCTTCAGAAAATGATTTAAACCCACAATCTCCACTATCTGCAAGGGCTGGTCATCAAGGGCAATCATTTCCCCAATGTTCCAGGTTACAACTTTTGAGGCTGCCTGCCTCCTACCCTGGGATAGCGTTACCGTACTCCACTCCATTTCCTCCATGGTGGGTTGTTACTTCTGTCACATGGCAGGGGGCTTCTGGCCTGCCACCTGACTGCTAGAAGGGGCTTAGGGCGTGGAGTGACTCTGCTCCTTTTCAACCACTTTACACTGCCTGGAAAAAGAGGTCCCCTGACTGGTACTGCCACCATCCCCAGATGGCAGTACTGTTGTTGGGTGTTGCCTCAATGCCTCTTGATATGATGTGTCATGCCAAAATTTGATAGATTTCCCATTTGCTTGCCTCTGCTAATAGCCCTGCCACAGTAATTACATTGAGCAAAATGCGGGTCCTCCGTCATTTTAAAGTGGCTCCAGATCGCAGATGTCTTTCGTGATCCCTTCTCTAAGGCCTTCGGGATGGATGCTGGCACTGGAGCTGAAGTAGTAAGTGCACCCTGAGAAGTAATGCCAGGGGCATCAGTCACACTCTGTGCCTGCACTGACTGCTCTTCCTCCTCCTCATCATCAGTTTCAACTCTCCCCTGCAACACTGAATTGGAGGCTAAGACAGGACTAACGAATCCTCCTAAATCTTCGTCAGCTATTTCTTCTTCCATTTCTGATGAGAATCCCACACAAGATGATTCTTCATTGGAATCAGAAGCAAACAGTGCCTGCGCTACATTGTCAAAGCTAAGTCGAGACTGCTGTCATCCTGCTGCTTTTGGGTATTGCCTTTTTGTCTTGCATGACTCAGCCTCCCCTTCCCTCCCCTCCAAAACTACAGGGTCAGAAACAGGTGGTGGTGATGAATCATCTTTAGAACTGCCTGCCCCTCCAGAGATTTTAGATTGGAACAGGTCCCTTTTTAACTGTAATGGGGGACTGGCATTCCCTTTTGAGGAGTCTCCTCTTCCAGTTCCAATTACCCGACCACGTCTAGCTTTCCCTGACATTATGGATTTAATGTCACTGCCTACTAGGGATTTCAATTAGGAGAATTATTTCCAAAAGAGGCCCACTGGGGATTTGGCTTCACAGACCACCGCTGTCCCAATATACGTGAGTCTACTAAACTGCCTGCCCACAGGCACAGTGCCTTGATGTGCACTAATGTAATGTATGTGCACACAACAAACTAGTAACTACAAAAGAGGCCCACTGGGGATTTTGCTTCAGAGAGCAGCGCTCTCTCAATATACGTGAGTCTGCAAAACTGGCTGCCCACAGGCATATAGGCACAGTGCCTTGATGTGCACTAATGTAATGTATGTACACACAACAAAGTGGTAACTACAAAAGAGGCCTACTGGGGATTTGGCTTAAAAAAGCACTGCTGTCCCAATATAGGTGAGTCTGGAAAACTTCTCCCAGAACCCCACAAGCAAGCAGTGCCTTGCCTTGCCTTCTTGGCTTAAAAGAGCACAGCTGTACCAATATAGGTGAGTCTGGAAAACTGCCCACAGACCCCCACAAGGCAGTGCCTTGCCTTCTTGGCTTAAAAGAGCACTGCTGTCCCAATATAGGTGAGTCTGGAAAACTGCACACAGACCACCATGAGCAGGCAGTGCCTTGCCTTCTTGGCTTAAAAGAGCACTGCTGTACCAATATAGATGAGTCTGGAAAACTGCCAACAGACCCCCATGAGCAGGCAGTAGAGATGTGCTTCGTGTTTTGCTACCGGGTCGTTTTTTGACTCGGATACTTCATGGTAAAGTTCGGTTTTCCCCGTTTAGTTTTTTTGAAAAAAAAACCAAACTAAACGGGGAAAACCGAAACCGGGCCAAAAAACAACGCGGGAAAACAAAGCTAAAAAAAAAACCCCACCCCACGCATTTAAATTAATTTTAGTACATTACATACCCCCCCCCCCCATCCCGATCCCTCCCCCTCCCCAAGACTTACCAACATCCCTGGTGGTCCAGCGGGGTCCCCCCCGGGTGCCATTTGACCCTCCGTGGTGTGCCCAGTGTGCTAGTGCTAGCCATGCTCAAAATGGTGCCGAATAGCCTCTGAACTACTATGTCACAGGGGCTACCGGCGCCATTGGTCAGCCCCTGTCACATGGTAGGAGAACCGACCAATGGCGCCGAAAGCCCCTGTGACATAGTATGGGCAAAGGCTATCGGCGCCATTTTGATTATTGGCAGCCGACGACGACATCGCTCCCGGACCCCCGCTGGGCCCCCAGGGATTATTGGCAAGCTTTTTGGCCAGCTTGGGGGGGCCTCCTGACCCCCCCAAGGCTTGCCAATAATCCCTGGGGGTCCGGCGGGGGTCTGGGAGCGATGTCGTCGTCGGCTGCCAATAATCAAAATGGCGCCGATAGCCTTTGCCCATACTATGTCACAGGGGCTTTCGGCGCCATTGGTCGGTTCTCCTACCATGTGACAGGGGCTGACCAATGGCGCCGGTAGCCCCTGTGACATAGTAGTTCAGAGGCTATTCGGCACCATTTTGAGCATGGCTAGCAGGCACTAGCACACTGGGCACACCACGGAGGGTCAAATGGCACCCGGGGGGACCCCGCTGGACCACCAGGGATGTTGGTAAGTCTTGGGGAGGGGGAGGGATCGGGATGGGGGAGGGGGTGTTATTATATTTAATGTTTGGGGTGGTTTTTAATTTAAAAAAAAAAAAAAAGTGCCCCTCTCCCCACACAAACCGGAAAAACGAAGTTTCCCCGAAGTTCGGGGAAAATCCTTTTCGGGTTTCGGGGTCCCCGAACCAGGACGAATTAGGCAATTTCTTTGTAATTGCCTAATTCGTGATAAACGATTGCACATCTCTAGCAGGCAGTGCCTTGCCTTCTTGGCTTAAAAGAGAACTGCTATCCCAGTAAAGGTGAGTCTGGTAAACTGCCCACAGACCCCCACGAGCAGGCAGTTCCTCCTTGGGTTAAAAGACCACTGCTGTACCAATATAGGTGAGTCTGAAAAACTGCCCATGGCAGCACTGCAGAGAAATCGAACAAATATCTTTTCCAATGGAAAATTCTATCATAGTAGCTAGCAATTGAATACAGATTTGAGACATTCAGCCACCTCCTCACACCATCCCCGCCAAGAAAGTGCGTGGCATGCCGTGTGCTTACCATATAAATAGTGCTGCGTCATCAGGAATAGTGTCGCAGAGCACTGAGTGAGAGCGGCGATTGGCTGCATTAGAGAAATGCTTAGCTCTGATAGGTTGCATTCTGGTCTCCTTGCCAACCTGTCTGATCCACTCTATGACAGGGCTGTGAGGTCACTTATGACTCACAGGAAATGGCTGGTTTTTGCTATGGATACTCCCCCCAAGGCCTTCTCCTATTTCAAATGGCTGCTAAGAAATCACTGCGAGTCAAAAGAATGAAACCTATGATATGTTTGTATTTGCGGGGGATCGCGATCCATTTCGTGAACCCACGAATACAACAAATAGGGACATATACGTTGCGGATTGCCAATACGTTGAACACGAATGCACATCCCTAATATTTGCTTGTTCCAAGATCCTGCTACAAAGTCATGTGAGTTGGTAATGAAGCAGCTAGTCTCTGCTTCACAGAATCCTGTTCATCCTGAAAAACTGCAGCTCAATCCTAATGTCATGGCATTATTTTCTTTTTTTTTGGAAAAGAATATTAGAATCTGCTTTGAATCCTATTCTTCTTTAGTTGATGTGCTAGGACTGGAAATGACACAGGTGGATGCCCAGTCGTCTTTTAGAGAGGTTAGTCTTAAAGAAGAGGAATTTAATTTAAATATTTTGCAACCTACAATTATTTTTGCATAACCATGTCCTTCCAGTTTCCTGTTTATTAGTTGAGCAGTTTGCCTTAAACCTATCCATGCAAATAATTAACTCCTCTCTATAGGCAGGTTCAGTTTTCTATGTTCTTAAAGTGGCTAAGTCCTTTGTTAAAAAAAAGAGTTCTTATGATCCAAGCAAGCCTGAGAGCTATTGCCCAGTCTCTAAGGCACCCTCTATATCATAACTGATTGAGAAGTTAGTTTTACTTCAGCAACAGAAATTTGTTGATGATTACAGTATTTTACATATCTTCCTGTCTGGTTTCTGCTGTTTCCATAGTACCGAGACAGCTTTTCTGATGATTTTTGATGATCTGCTGCAATAATTCAATGAAGGTAATGATTTTATTTTGGTGCAGCTTGACTCAAGTGCAGCTTTTGACATCATAGATCATCAATTTCTGATGTCTCAACTGGTCTCCAAAGGGTTATCTGGTACTGACTTTAATTGTTTTATTTCTTTTCTGTCTGGTCAGGCCCAATTTTGGTTGTTCTGTGTTCTAGTACTCCAGATGCTTATCAAGTCAATTATGAGATCCCTTACAGTGCATTACTATCGCCTCTGCTGTTTAATATTTTCTGGAAGTAACGTACATATATTATCAGAATGTTTTTGCCAATGATATTCAACTTGATGTTTCATTGATGGATAAGCGAGCAGCAGTGCTGGTAATACTCAACAATTGCTTACTTATTAAGAAATGGATTGTGGTGATTAGCCCAGCCATGCTTTGAGTTGTTACAGTTTAGTTATCAGAAGTGGGCCATCGCTTGCACAAAGTAGAATCAAGAAATTAGTAGAATATATTTAGAGAGGTCAATATTCAAAACTAAACATTTAAATAGATAACTTGGAATTAGAGGTCATAAATTGTGAGTTATCCATATAAATGACTTAGAATATTGACCTCAGAATGTCTATTTAGCAGCTGTGGTGGAAATATGTTTAAGGCCTCAAAGTCAGAAAATTGGGACAGGATTAAAAACCAAAAGTGAACAGGATTAAAGGTTATAGAGGAAGGATGTTTTGACTTTGCTTAGTGGGTCAAATAATAATTATCCAAAGTAAAGAAATAATTAGTAAGTATGTGCAGAAGAAAAAAATTCATTTTGGTTCATTAATTCATTTTGTTGGTGCCCAAATTCATTTTATTAGTTTCCAAAACAAAAAAAAATTGTCTTTTATTCTATTAGTTAATTCATTTGCCATTAAAAGCTATGGGGAAAGCATTGAAGTCTATTCTGGGCTCCAGAATAGTGTTTTTATTAACAATTCCAATGAAACTTGTGAGAAGAAAACATAAGAAAGGTGAAATAACTGCAAGGTAGTTAGACTGTGACAAAGTGGCATAAAAAATGGCATAATGCTAGTCTAAGGCTCCGCAAAGGGGCAAAAGGGTATTAGGTTTCCATCATTGGCAGGTGTTCTACTTAGCACTGTGAGAAGAGCAAAGAAGCAGAAAGAGGGGGAGAAACACCCAAAAGGTACAAAAAGAGGATGCCATCAATAGTGACATGAACACTTAATGGCATCACGAGAGGCAAAGTGGCACCAAAAGTGGCATCAGCACCCTAAGGCACCATGAAGGGGAACAAAGCAGAAAACAAGTCGGGAAAAATCCCAAGGTATAGATAAAGGGATCAAGAATCAGAAAGAGTGGTATCACTTACAGACATATTAAACCTCTCATGCATCCTGGTTATAACATATTTAGTTATTTTAATTGCTTAAGGGTATTTTATGATATTGTAGTTGTATTTTTATTTGTTGAAGTTTTTTTTTACTGTATTTTATAATGTGATATTTTTGTATCTTAATTTGAATTTGTATTTATTGTTAACCGATATGATATACCATATTAACGTCGGTATATAAAATAAATAAATAAATAAGATTTTAAAAGCATAGGCGACATGCACTGCAGCACCCAAGATTGGCAAGAAGACTTCAAAGTGTAAGAGCTGGAGTATTCCAGGAAGGTACAGTGGCAGAAAAAAATTAAAAACCTCAAGGTTTAAAATCTGTTGATGACAACAAAGCCGAGTGGCACAATAGATCTGAAGGTGTAGAATGGGGGGCATAGCATTAAGTCAGAGTGGCATGGGAGATGCCAGTCATTCCATTGGAGCATACAGACAGCCTTAGAGGGGGATGCTTCTCCCGGTTGAAGTATGGATGCACTTGGCTTATCCAACAGTCCAGTAGGATATGTTTGTTTTACGGAAGAAGTCACACATATCATAGTTAGCTCGGTACCCAAGTGCACAGTACAGTGGAACAGTGAGTGGGCAATGGAATCAGTTACGGTTCATGGAACAGTGCAGCAAGTGTGCAAAAGAATGGATAGCTGTGGCAAGAATAAGAGGTAGCAAGAAGGTGAGTACCATAGATGAAGAATGGTATTAAAATCCTGAGGAGTGTTTCAGTAAGTTTGCAAAGCAATCGATGGTTAGGGCATGACAACAATTGGGCAGATACTTTAGGGGAAATTGATTTTTCAAGAACCTTGAACACTGCTGGAGTAGGAGGATGTACCCTCAGGTACCAAGACTAGCTTGGAATGGCAGCGGTAGCAGTGGTGCTGGTATACATAGAAACATAGAAACATAGAAATGACGGCAGAAGAAGACCAACCGGTCCATCCAGTCTGCCCAGCAAGCTTCACACATTTGTTCTCATACTTAACTGTTTCTCTTGGCTCTTAGTAATCTTATGTTCTAATTCCCTTTTCACCCCCACCATTAATGTAGAGAGCAGTGCTGGAGCTGCTTCCAAGTGAAATATTAAGTTTGATTAGTTGGGTAAGCGGCAGCATAGCTCTCTGCCATGAAGCAGAGGGCAATGCTGGAAATGTGTGAAGTATCAGTTTTTCTTTCCCCTGTCATTGAAGCAAGGAGTCATGCCGGACATGCACCGAAAGTGAAGAATGCCTTGAAAGTCACATTAACTATCATCAAATATTGAAAAGCCTAATAATTGGTAATACCTATAAGCCCATGAACCCATCCCTGTTTTTTTTTCTTTTTTTTCTTTTCTTTTTTTAATTGGGAGATGGATGCCCTTCATCCTTCTACTCTGTGAAGGTGGACACCTACCACCGGCCACTGGCATCCCGCTCCGTTAATGCCTCTGTGGCTACTGCCGCTCCATGCAGTGTTTTACTACCTGCTCTTTATATGCGTCCTCTAGAACTGATGGATCCCATCCCTGGGTTTTTTTATTATTTATTTAATTGGGAGATGACAGCCCTCCATCCTTCCGCTCCGTGAAGGTGGACACCTACCACTGGCCACTGGCATCCCGCTCCGTGAATGCCTCTGTGGCTACTGCCGCTCTGTGCAGTATTTTACTACCTGCTCTTTATATGGACACCTACCACTGGCCACTGGCATCCCGCTCCGTGAATGCCTCTGTGGCTACTGCCGCTCCGTGCAGTATTTTACTACCTGCTCTTTATATGTGTCCTCTAGACCTGATGGATCCCATCCCTGTTTTGTTTTTTGTTTTTGTTTTTTATTTAATTGGGAGATGACAGCCCTACATCCTTCCGCTCCATGAAGGTGGACACCTACCACTGGCCACTGGCATCCCGCTCCGTGAATGCCTCTGTGGCTACTGCCGCTCCGTGCAGTATTTTACTACCTGCTCTTTATATGCGTCCTCTGGACCTGATGGATCCACAATATTTATCCCATGCCCCTTTGAAGTGCTTCACAGTTTTGGACTTCACCACTTCCTCCGGAAGGGCATTTCAGGCATCCACCACTCTCTCCGTGAAGAAATTCTTCCTGACATTGGTTCTTAGTCTTCCTCCTTGGAGCCTCAGCTCGTGACCTCTGGTTCTGCTGATTTTTTTCTGTTGGAAAAGGTTTGTCATTGTCTTTGGATCGTTAAAGTTTTTCATGTATCTGAAGGGTATATCTTAAGAACTAAAATCATAGGAGCAGAGCAATGCAGTGAGAAGGGTATCCATAAAACCCACAAAGGCATTTGCCAGTTCTTATACATGCACAGAGAGGCGGAGTGAGCGGAGACTGTAATGTAGCAAGAATGGCTTGGAGCAGCAGCAGCAGAAGTTGTGTTGCTTAATAATTTAAAAAAATTGGAATGGTAGGTGTAGAGCAACACAGAGAGAAGTATAACTGTAGCACCCCCAAAGCTGTGGTATTGTCAGTCAGGTCCATGTAGCATTCAAAAAATACCTTTGCAGGCAGAAAATGTAGCATTCTTAGGGACTGAAAAGTTTATTGGAAAGTATTAAGGATCCTGAGCCTTGTTAAGACTGGTTTGATATGGTTGGAGCATGGCATGCTGAAGTTGGAAGTGCCAAGTCCCATGGGTTGTAGTTGGGGCAAAACAGGCTTATGCAGGATATGTCAAGCCTGAGTGGATATGGTGGAGCACGGAGTGCTGCAGCTAGAAGTGTCAGACCACGGTGCTCATGGTTGGGGTAAGACAGGCTTATGCAGGATGCGTTAGGCCTGAGTGGATATGATAGAGCATGAGATGTTGCAACTGGAAGTGTCAGGCCACAGTGGTTATGGTTGCTGTAAGACAGGCTTATGCAGAAGAGGACAAATCAGACATGATCTTGAAAGTGCAGAGTGAGAAGATGTGGTTGGGAAGAGAATGATTCATTAATGGGAAAATACCCAAATGGAATCTGACCACCCAGACTTATTTGCCTACTATTAATCTGATCATTTTTCCTCTATGATCCCCCTGTAATGTTGCGCCAGCAATAGCTGGAAGAAACAGTTTGTGAGGGAATCAAAACTGAAAGAAAGAGCTCTGCACTCAAACCAAAACAATTGATAAGCTCAAAAAAGCGTTTAAGGCCCAGACATCAGTACAGCTCTAATCTCAGAGTTCCTATTGTGGTCTTCAGTTACTAGGGATGTGAATCGTGTCCTCGATCGTCTTAACGATCGATTTCGGCTGGGAGGGGGAGGGAATCGTATTGTTGCCATTTGGGGGGGTAAAATATCGTGAAAAATCGTGAAAAATCGAAAAATCGCAAAACCGGCACATTAAAACCCCCCTAAAACCCCCCCCCGACCCTTTAAATTAAATCCCCCACCCTCCCGAACCCCCCCCAAATGACTTAAATAACCTGCGGGTCCAGCGGCGGTCCAGAACGGCAGCGGTCCGGAACGGGCTCCTGCTCCTCAATCTTGTTGTCTTCAGCCGGCGCCATTTTCCAAAATGGCGGCGAAAAATGGCGGCGGCCATAGACGAACACGATTGGACGGCAGGAGGTCCTTCCGGACCCCCGCTGGACTTTTGGCAAGTCTCGTGGGGGTCAGGAGGCCCCCCACAAGCTGGCCAAAAGTTCCTGGAGGTCCAGCGGGGGTCAGGGAGCGATTTCCCGCCGCGAATCGTTTTCGTACGGAAAATGGCGCCGGCAGGAGATCGACTGCAGGAGGTCATTCAGCGAGGGTTCCGGCGCCTCGCTGAACGACCTCCTGCAGTCGATCTCCTGCCGGCGCCATTTTCCGTACGAAAACGATTCGCGGCGGGAAATCGCTCCCTGACCCCCGCTGGACCTCCAGGAACTTTTGGCCAGCTTGTGGGGGGCCTCCTGACCCCCACGAGACTTGCCAAAAGTCCAGCGGGGGTCCGGAAGGACCTCCTGCCGTCCAATCGTGTTCGTCTATGGCCGCCGCCATTTTTCGCCGCCATTTTGGAAAATGGCGCCGGCTGAAGACAACAAGATTGAGGAGCAGGAGCCCGTTCCGGACCGCTGCCGTTCCGGACCGCTGCTGGACCCGCAGGTTATTTAACTCATTTGGGGGGGGTTCGGGAGGGTGGGGGATTTAATTTAAAGGGTCGGGGGTGGGTTTTAGGGGGTTTTAGTGTGCCGGCTCACGATTCTAACGATTTATAACGATAAATCGTTAGAATCTCTATTGTATTGTGTTCCATAACGGTTTAAGACGATATTAAAATTATCGGACGATAATTTTAATCGTCCTAAAACGATTCACATCCCTATCAGTTACACTAACAATTTTAATGATGGCAAAGAGCTTTGTCCCCTGTTAACCTATTGTCTGTAAATACATTTGCATTTTGCAAAATGTGGATATATTTTTAACTGCTTAAATGTGTGTTGGTGTCTTTCTTCTAGGTTCCTTGTTATTTTGTGGTGGGTTTTTTTTACATCTCCTCCTCTTTCTGAGTTCTCTTTGTTGCGTCCGTCGGTCTCAAATGGCTTCAACCCTTGTGCCTCACCTTTTTCTCTGCTCTCCCCGCTAGCCTTGGGAAGATGGCTACCGCCACGTCTTCAAGCCGCATTCTCCAGCATCCCCGGAACGGCTATGGCAAAGCCTCTCATCATGTTTCTCCTAAGGGCCTCCTAGGGTACAAGGATGCACGCTACCCACGTCTTTATCCATGACATGGCGGGAACCTCAGGGGCATCCCCCTCGAGTGACATCACGCCATCTGGGTATTTAGCCTACGCTAGCTCATTGAGTTAGCAAGGATTGAATTTGTCTGGTCTAAGCTACTCTGCCGCTTCCGTGCTGCCACTGGAAGCTCTCTCTCTGCCCTTCGAGGTATTCTCTAACCTGGGTACCCGCTCCTCGGGGGCCCTTTGCTTCCTTTCAGGTGCCTTACTGGGATCAGGTATTCATTCCTCGAGGGCCTGCTCTCCCTGCCATGGTGCCTGTTACCATCTACTTCTGCCTGGTGGAATCGTCAACCTTACAGCTACCTTCTAGTGAGTAATCTAATTCTCAGTCTGTCTCATCTACAGCTCTACCATGCTGGGAACCTACGCCTAGATCTCCCTATTCCATCTCGGTGAGACGGGTTCCCTCTGCCAAGGGTCCCTGGACTGTTACCTCTGGATCACCTCACTACTGCCACCTCTGGTGGTATCCATCAGCTGTGCAATTAAAGATAAAACTCTGTGTTTATGCATCACGTGTCTAGCCCAGTACTGTGGCTCCCAACGGGGCTCCTCCCCATGGGTGTAGTCATCTCCCACAGTACCCGAGAATCCACTCAAACACCTCAAAACCATAACACTCTTCTTCTCCTCTGTACTTCCCCCTCTGGTCCTTTTAATATCTTACAACTGCCTATTTCAGCAGCCATATCTACTTCATCTGTCATTCTCAAAGGATCCAACACCCACTAAATCCATTCTATTCATGCTAGGAAAGGAAATCTGCCAGTCCAGAAGTCACCAGCATCAGATTATCCCCCCTCTGTCATGTTATGGTTTGCCTTGGCCTCAATGGTGCCCTGTACGAGTGATATGAAGTTAAATTCTTAACCTCAAAGAAGCCACCAATACCCAGACTACTTTTCTGGCTCAAGACTTAGAACACCTCCAATAGTCATTGGCTACATCAACCACAGCAAGGAAAACAATGATCATGAAAATCATACTATTAACTTGCAGACTGGCTGTTTATACAACACTATAAAACCAGGAATGTGCTGTCATTTTATTGTTTCATTTGCATGCATGCATACATTTTTTCACATATAAAATTGTAGCAGACACATGAAGTATGACTCTATGTGCAAGAGCACATCTTTAAAATTCACTTTAACTTATACATTTTGAGGTTCCAACAATGCTTGAATACCCTGTTGTTTGAGAAATTTTTGTGGTGTGAATTAATGTGGATTTGAGAAGGAAGTTCCAAATATGCATATCATTGAAATTTTTTTTTTTAACCTTGTAACAATGGAAAACATTGTGATGGTTCTGCCGAATGATGGTATATAAAATCAATCAATCAATAAAATAAATAAATAATGAATTCTTCTTCATTTCCAATGAAAAATGTTGTGAGATATGTTATGCTTAAAGAGCTTTTGGGTAAAATTGTACAGTAAAAAAAGTAGGAGCAAACTGCACACCAAAGTCAAAATAAAAATAATGGCTGGGGTGTCACAAAACAGGGATAGTCCACCAGGGTATATTAAAGTCAGTAAATATATCTTTATTCACAAGGCCATATTGTTCCAACTTTAAAATAACAGAGTGAGCTAAGGTTGCTAGATGATAGCACAGGGAAATAGAGACCAAGTCCTGTCACGAGCCATGTTTCATAGAAACGTTGTCTCAAGGTAATGGTTTATCTGATAAAACATTAGAGAAATACAAAAGTTAATGGCAAGATGGACACTAGAGATAAGGTAGGCAAAATTAGCTAAAAAAGAACTTGCAGGGACAGTTGCACATCTCAAATAACTGTTCATAGTTAGGCAATAACTAGCAAACTCTAGTCTTTCCAACAAGGGGGGAAACTGGCCCCTGTGTCAAGAACTGGTCAAAACTGTAGAAAAATTCCAAAATCTCAAAAATATCTCCATAGTACTCTACCGATGAGCAGAGACTCACCAGAACCTCCTCTCACAAAAAAATATCATCCTCTCTCTTCTCCAACCTAAAAAGGTCTCCCTATCCTCTAAGTCTCTTCAAGCTTGCCTTCTCTCTGAATCTGAGCATGGTTACCTATGAATAAATATACAGAGAGCAAGACCCATCTGAAAAAGGGGCATGGGCATATCACTAGGGTGAGACCAAAAATGCAAAAATCCTCTCAAAGCTATCCAGAGGGAAAAATATTTATTAAGACAGGCTAAGAGAGAATTTGAAAAGAAGTTGGCAAAAGCTCATAATAAAAACTTTTTCAAATATATCCAAAGCAGGAAGCCTGCGAGAGATTTGGTTGGACTGTTAGATGATTGAGAAGTTAAAGGGGCACTTAGGGCAGATAAGGCCATCACGGAAAGACTAAATTAATTTTTTGCTTCGGTATTTACTGATGAGGTTGTTGAGGAGATACTCATTACAGAAACAGTTTTCAAGGGTTATGATTCAGATGAACTGAACCTAAATCATGGTGAACCTGGAAGATGTAGTTGGCCAGATTGACAAACTGAAAATTAGCAAATAACCTGGACCAGAGGATATACACTCCAGGGTTCTGAAAGAAATAAAAAATGCAATTTCAGACCTATTACAAGTAATTTGTAACCTATCATTAAAATAATCCATTATACCTGAAGACTGGAAGGTGACCAATATAACTCTGATATTTAAAAAGAGTTCCAGAGGTGATCCAGAAAATTATAGATTGGTGAGCCTGAATTCAGTGCCAGGAAAAATTGTAGAAACTATTATAAAGAATAAAATCACAGAACATATAGATAGACATGGTTTAATGGGACACAGCCAGTTTGGATTTATGCAAGGGAAGTCTTGCCTCACAAATCCTTTTTTTGAAGGGATAAATAAGCAAGTGGATAAAGGTAAACCGGTAATTGTGGTGTATTTGGATTTTCAGAAGGCATTTGACAAAGTCCTTCATGAGAGGCCTCTAAGAAAACTAAAAAGTCATGGGATAGGAGGAGATGTCCTTTTGTGGATTGCAAACTGGTTAAAAGACTAGAAACAGAGAGTAGGATTAAATAGTCTGTTTTCACAGTGGAAAAAGGTAAACAGTGGCATGCCTCAGAGCTCTGTACTTGGACCAGTGCTTTTTAATATATTTAAAAATGATCTGGAAAGAGGTACGAGTGAGCTGATCAAATTTACAGATGACAAAATTATTCAGAATAGTTAAATCACAAGCAGATTGTGATAAATCACAGGAGGACAGATGGCAGATGAAATCTAACGAGGACAAGTGAAAGTTGATGCATATATGGAATAATAGCCCATGTTGTTAAGTTCCATTTTTGGAGTTTCCACCCAGAAAAATGATCTGGGCATCATAGTTGATATTACATTTAAATCATCAGCGGCCACGCCCCTGGAACGCCCCGGCCCGAAACCACGCCCCGGGCCCGCCCCCGAAATGCCGCGCCCCGCCCCCAAAACGCTGTGTCGTTCAGCCCCGCCCCCGATACGCCCCCGACACGCCTCCGTCCTAAAACCCCGGGACCTACGCGCGTCCCGGGGTTCTGCGCGTGCCGGCAGCCTATGGAAAATAGGCGCGCCGGCGCTCAAGGCCCTGCTCGCGTAAATCCGCCCGGATTTACGCGAGCAGGGCTTTTAAAATCCGCCCAAGTGTGTAATCATGGTTGAAGCATCTCAAAAAAGATATCATTGCACTAGAGAAAATACAGAGAAGGGCAACCAAAACAATAAAGGGCATGGAATGGTTCCCCTATGAGGAAAGACTAAAGAGGTTAGGGCTGTTTAGCTTGGAGAAGAAATGGCTGAAGGGGGATATGATAAAGGTCTATAAAATCATGAAAGGACTTGAAGGGGTAAATGCGAAACAGTTATTTACTCTTTCAGATAATAAAAAGACTAATGAGCACTCCATGAAGTTAGCAAGTAACACATTTAAAATAAATCAGAGGAAATTCTTTTTCACTCAATGCACAATTAAGCTCTGGAATTCATTGCCAGAGGATGTGGTTAAGGGAGCTAGAGTAGCTGGGTTTAGAAAAGGTTTGGTTCCTGGAGGAGAAGTCCATAAACTTCTATTAATCAAAAGGGAATAGCCACTGTTTATTGCCAGCATTAGTAGCAAGAGATATTTTTAATGGTTGGGTACTTGCCAGGTACTTGTGACTTGGATTGGCCACTGTTACAGACAGGATACTTGGCTTGATGGACTTTTGGTCTGACCCAGTATGGCCTACCTTATGTTCTTATGTACTTCTGTGCATATCTCTTGGCCTCACCCCGGAACATCTATGCCTCACCCACATTCTGCCTCTTTTTTTCTGATGTGAGATATTCACGTATTTGGTACTGGTATGTGCACATGGGCAGCTTATAAAATTAAGTGGAGACACGCATGTGCTAGATGAGCGCACATGTTCTTATTTTTGGCATGTACTCAGCTTTTAAAATTCACCTTCAATGACTTCTAATACTTGTTTAATTTACAAATAAGACCTTTCTACATAACTGTCTATTTTAGCAAGCACATTATATTTCTAACCTACAAATTGTCCATTTAATTGTTATCCATCTAACTCCAGGTTATCCAAGTTATCCATCTATCTCCAAGTTAGCCATCTAATTACAAATTAGTCATGTAAATGTTTAATTTTGAATATTGACCTCCTAGAGCAGGAGTGGCCAAATCCAGTCATCAAGAGCCACAAACAGGCCAGGTTTTCAGGATATCCACAATATCCATGAGATAGATTTGCATGCATATTAATTGTGGATATCCTGAAAACCTGGCCTGTTTGTGGCTTTTAAGGACAGGAGTTAGCCACCCTTGTCCTAAATTTTAGGGGTCTAAATTTAAGGAAACATTTCAGTCAAATTGAGAAGCCTCAGTTTTCTGCTGAAAATGTTCCTAAATTTAGGTCCCTGAATAGCCCTGCATTTTATCTGCTTAGATTTAGGTGCCAAAGATAGGTGTCTAGTACTGAAAATCAGCGTTCTGTGCTTATTTTTGACCTGCCCTAAATCCACCCATGTAGTCACATAGTTTAGGGATCTAAGCTAATGTAGCTAGTGAAAGTAGAAACCTAAATTTAGAAGCTCACTCTAGTCAATTTTGAAAGGAGCTGGTTTAGGTTCCTAAACTAAGGCATCTAAAACCTTTGAGACTTAACCCCTTAGAACATTTTCCTCCTCATATAACTGAGCTCAAACTACATTTAGAATAACATGAGCTGGTTAAACATCAAGCTTGTTAGTTTCAGAGATATATGAGCAAGCTGGTGCAAATAACAGCCATCCTCATTGTCAGACCTCGACCTAGTGCCTACGCAAGGATCAAGTGTCAAATTCCCCTTCCACTGGACGAGGTAAGTAGGGGCCAGGGAAGATACTGGCCCTGGCAATTTTTTGGGTGAAAGGGCTAGGTGGAGGACATGGGAAGCCTAAGGAGGCCTTGGGAGGCCCTGTTTCTTTTCTTTTTTTTTTTTCATTTTTGAGTTTTTTTTGGGTTTGTTTGTATTTTTTAATGTTTATTTAGTTTATTTAGACAAAATGTAATTCGAGGAAAACCAAACCTCCAAAAAAGAAACAAAAAATGAAACAAAATGTTTTCTTATTCCCATCCTATGGGGTAGATTTTCAAAAACAGCGCGTTGGCGTACTTTTGTTGGCGCTCCAGGCGCCAACAAAAGTACGCGGGATTTTAGTAGATACGCGCGTAGCCGCGCGTATCCGCTAAAATCCTGGATCGGCGCGCGCAAGGCTACCGATTTCGTGTAGCCGGCGCGCGCCGAGCCGCGCAGCCTACCTCCGTTCCCTCCAAGGCCGCTCCGAAATCGGAGCGGCCTCGGAGGGAATTCGCTAACGCCCTCCCCTCACCTTCCCCTCCCTTCCTCTACCTAACCCACCCCCCTGGCCCTGTCTAAACCCCCCCCCTACCTTTGTTGGGGGATTTACGCCTCCCAGAGGGAGAAGTAAATCCCTGCGCGCCAGCGGGCCGCTGGCGCGCCTAGACGCAACCTGGGGGCGGTTCCGGAGGGCGCGGCCATGCCCTCGGACCGCCCCGGGCTGAAACCACGTCCCCGGGCCCGCCCCTGAAACACCGCGTCCCGCCCCGAAAACGGTGCACCGCTCGGCCCCGCCCCGACACGCCCCCGACACCCCCCCCTCGGAAAACCCCGGGACTTACGCGAGTCCCGGGGCTCTGCGCGCGCCGGTAGGCCTATTGAACATAGGCGCACCGGCGCGCAGGGCCCTGCTCGCGTAAATCTGGGCGGATTTACGCGAGCAGGGCTCTTAAAATCCGCCCCATACTGCACAGCACACATATACACTGTATATGTGTATTTGTATGTGTCTGTGTGTGTCTCTGTGTATGCGACAGTGATTTCTGCACAAAATAATATGGTACTGTGAGTGGTGGTATAGTATCAATAATTACATTTCTTTGTGATATCAATTAGGGATGTGAATCGTTTTAGGACGATTAAAATTATCGTCCGATAATTTTAATATCGTCTTAAACTGTTATGGAACACAATACAATACAGATTCTAACGATTTATCGTTATAAATCGTTAGAATCGTGAGCCGGCACACAAAAACCCCCTAAAACCCACCCCCGACCCTTTAAATTAAATCCCCCACCCTCCCGAACCCCCCCCCCCAATAACTTAAATAACCTGCGGGTCCAGCGGCGGTCCGGAACGGCAGCGGTCCGGAACGGGCTCCTGCTCCTGAATCTTGTCGTCTTCAGCCGGCGCCATTTTCCAAAATGGCGCCGAAAAATGGCGGCGGCCATAGACGAAAAAGATTGGACGGCAGGAGGTCCTTCCGGACCCCCGCTGGACTTTTGGCAAGTCTCGTGGGGGTCAGGAGGCCCCCCACAAGCTGGCCAAAAGTTCCTGGAGGTCCAGCGGGGGTCAGGGAGCGATTTCCCGCCGCGAATCGTTTTCGTACGGAAAATGGCGCCGGCAGGAGATCGACTGCAGGAGGTCGTTCAGCGAGGGTTCCGGCGCCTCGCTGAACGACCTCCTGCAGTCGATCTCCTGCCGGCGCCATTTTCCGTACGAAAACGATTCGCGGCGGGAAATCGCTCCCTGACCCCCGCTGGACCTCCAGGAACTTTTGGCCAGCTTGTGGGGGGCCTCCTGACCCCCACGAGACTTGCCAAAAGTCCAGCGGGGGTCCGGAAGGACCTCCTGCCGTCCAATCTTTTTCGTCTATGGCCGCCGCCATTTTTCGGCGCCATTTTGGAAAATGGCGCCGGCTGAAGACGACAAGATTCAGGAGCAGGAGCCCGTTCCGGACTGCTGCCGTTCCGGACCGCCGCTGGACCCGCAGGTTATTTAAGTTATTTGGGGGGGGGGTTCGGGAGGGTGGGGGATTTAATTTAAAGGGTCGGGGGTGGGTTTTAGGGGGTTTTAATGTGCCGGTTTTTCGATTTTTCGATTTTTAACGATTTTTAACGATTTTTCACGATATTTTACCCCCCCAAACGGCAACAATACGATTCCCTCCCCCTCCCAGCCGAAATCGATCGTTAAGACGATCGAGGACACGATTCACATCCCTAATATCAATACCCCCAGTAAGCACTTCACATTTAATTCTGTCACCTAAAGGAAAAGTCCATGGAAAGAATGGCAGCCTTGGCAGAGGTAGAACATTTGCAGCAGAGTCAGCCCAGCTTAGTAACTATAAAGCCTCTAAAGTGAAAAGAGACATTTAGGTACAGAATGGCAAGTGGAGGAAGACAGCTCAAGACAGAATCAATTGACATATAAAGAGCATGTATCACCACTGCCTGTTCCTCTCTTTCTTGTTTTGGAACAGAAGGAAATGTTGATAGAGCAATCCAAGAATGGCAGTAGCAGGGCATAAAAATAGAATAGAGCAGCAGAAGTGCCACAGCCATACAAGCAGCATACTCCTTTATTTTGGGTTCTGCTTCTGAGGCAACAGATGCAGCATTTTCAACTACTGATTATGAGGAAGAATCTTATCTGGGATTCCCTGAATCAGAAAGTGAAGAGCTGGTACCAGAAGAAAATGGGAGGTTTAGTACATACAGTCCCTGGATTCCACTGGAATTCCACCTATATGATGCTGCAGAGGCTAGTGGAACAGCATACCCACTTCATGATCTGTCTCTGGAAAAAGGTAGGTTTGGATCGCCCCTTGGGTGATCATGATTGGATAGTATGAGGCAGCTGATCACAATACTGAAGCCCTTCAAAGATACCACAAAGGATCTAAGTGTAACTTTTGGTCAGTTATAGGGAGGTCCTGCAACCAGCCACACTTTCTCAGGATGCTGCCACCTCACCCAACTCCATGCCTTGTTCCACGTGGCAGGGATGCCACCAGCCACAATATTCATCCAGCCCTCCAGCCCTCCAGCACTGCCCTTAGGCATGCTGGTCTATAAAGGCCCTGTAGCAGGAAAGCTCCAAAGCAGCGCCTCCTGATGATGCAACATAGCTGAGTATTTAAACTCCAGCTGCGTTCTTCTCTATGCCTGAGCAACAGGTCTTCCTGCCTTGCAGTGCAAGTTGCTACTCACTGTGCCTTGTCTCGCTATTCCTGTGCCTGCCTCATTATCCTGCTGTCTTGCTTTGCTTGTTTGTACCATTACCCTGCTTCCATTGCCTTGCTTTGTACACTTACCTTGTCCATTTTACCCTATCTTATCCCTCACTGTCTTGTCTCTGTCTGTTTTGTCTGTCTTGGCCCTGTTCTCCGTTTCTGAATTCTGCCTTGGATTCTGGCTTCACTCTAGGATTGCCACCTGCCCTGACCCTTGGCCTTGTCCTAGATATTGTCTGCTCACTGCTTGCCCAGAACACTGCCTGTAACTGGACTCTCTATGACAGCTACTTAACAGATACTCACATAAGACCTGCCAGCCCCTGGAACCCAAAGGCTCAACCCGTGGAGAATGGGGCTGGTACAAGTGAAGCTCCAGCTCCAGTTCCAGTAAGCTGTTGGCATGGGCCTAATAGGTTTTCCTAATTCAGCATCAGAAACTCAACAAAAGAAATAGACTTTGTTCAGGTACAGAATATGGAAAAATCTGTCTTAATAAACAAACTTCACAAATTACCTGGAAAGCCACACTTATAAGAGACCACTGTGTTTTTCTGATTGTGACAAAAGTCTCAATTCCACTTAGCAGTAAGATAAATTTTAAATAGAGAATGTAATCAAAGCTTATGTCATAAAAATGATACTGATGACAGATCATTCTTAATCTTTTGTACTAAACCTGACAAGTAGCAAGATCTTCAACAGGAAGGCAGACTTTTCCCATGCCAATCTGTCTTGCTGTTATACCCTTTATATTACACCTTAGGAGTCTTTCTTTCATTTAGCATTACTGTCATACTCAGACTTTGCACCTTGAGGGTCTTGATGTCATTCTGCCTTGCTGTCATACCCCAAAGTCTACACCTTGGGGTGTTCTTGCCACTGTGGAGGACTGCTTTGTACCTCTAATAGTGCCTTGTTATATGGCTGCCACTCTTTTGCTTCTTTGTACCTTTTAGAGATGTGCATTCGTTTATCACGAATTAGGCAATTTCAACGAAATAGCCTAATTCATCCTGGTTCGGGGGACCCAAACCCCGAAACGGATTTTCCCCGAACTTCGGGAAAAATTCATTTTTCGGGTCAGTGCGGGGGGAGGAGGGGCACATTTATTTAAAAAAACCAAAACACCCCAACCCTTCAAATTTACTTTATTACAACCCCCCACCATCCCGATCCCTCCCCAAGACTTACTAAAAGCCCTGGTGGTCCAGCGGGGTCCCGCGAGCAATCTCTCCCTCTCAGGCCATCTGGCCATTGGGTCTGCCAGGAATCAAAATGGCACCGGTGGCTCTTTGCCCTTATGATGTGACAGGGGCTACCGGTGCCATTGGTCGGCCCCTGTCACATGGTAGGAGCAATGGACGGACGGCACCATCTTAGAAAATGGTGTGGGCCATCCATTGCTCCTTCCATGTGATAGGGGCCGACCAATGGCACTGGTAGCCCCTGTCACATGGTAAGGGCAAAGGGCCACCGGCGCCATTTTGATTCCTGGCTGGTCCGACGGCCCGAGAGGGAGACATCGCTCGTGGGACCCCGCTGGACCACCAGATCTTTTAGAAAGTCTTGGGGAGGGATTGGGATGGTGGAGGGGTTGTAATAAAGTAAATTTGAAGGGTTGGGGTGGTTTTTTTTCGATTTGTTTTTTTTTCTATTCGTTTTTTCCGTTTTGTTTCTTCCGATCCGTTTCGCCGAAAAACGACCCAAGGGAAAACACATTTTTCCCATAAAGCGCCCGAACCGAAACCCGATCCGACACAGAAAAATGAAGCTCATCTCTAGTCCCTTTATCAGTGCCTTGGGTTTTTTCCCTTCCACTTCCTTCATTCCTCCTTCTTGGTGCCTTAGGATGTTGATGCCACTCCCGGTTACACTTTACCACTCATGCTACTTTCAAGGGCTCATGCCAATGATGTTGGTGCCCTCTTTTGAAGCCTTAGTGTGTTATTCCCATTCTTACTGATTCTTTGCTTCTTTCATGATACCATGGAGAACTCCTGTGCTGCTAGTACTCCTTTGCCCCTTTAGGGAGCTTTAGGCTATCCAAGCTACTTTTGGTGCCTCTTTGCTGGAGTCTAGGTGCCTTGGAATTCTTTTCCCCTTCTAATGATATCTTCCCACAAGTTCATTAGACCTAATGAGAAAACCTGAATTTTGGAGCTTAAAATAGACAGCAATGCTTCCCCCATTGATTTAATGTTCATTTAAAACAAACTAAAAAATGCAGGTAACTTATGAAAAAAATTAATGAACCAAAATAAAAATTATGCCTCTGCACATGCTTAGATAGGGATGTTAGAAGTCCACAGATGTAATAGGACAAAACCAGGACTTATTTAACCTGTCCTTAATAACCTGGAGTCTCTTACTAATCCTAGACAATAGGGTGCCTGCCTGGCAATGTATGTACTAAGCTTTCAGTCTGTACAAACTCAATTTTCAAACACGAGGTACTTGTATATATTGTATTTGATGTGCATATTACATATTTGAAATTGAAATGCACCCATTCTCTCTACATATATTTATATAAGTATTAATATATGTTATGTTACTGTGGGCCTGAGATTTACTAAAGCTTTTCTCCCATTCTATATCTATGGGAAAAATGCTTCGCAAACGAGGTCCTATGTTATGGAGAAGGCACCAAAGCTTTTGAAAATGTACCTTATAAAATCTACATTTATTGTGTGAAATGCTTCATCCTTATCAACCACCAGGAGGAGTACTAAGTAAACATTACTTAGATCATGCTTGAATTGTAGTCCTATTTGGAGTAGAAGGAACCAGAAATGCAAATTCTTCTTCTTATCATTATAAATCTCGAAGGATAAGCACACTTTGAAATGCACTGCAGTTCAATAAAAAACAGAAAATCATTGCTGCCTCTTCTTTGCACAGTTATATTTCAAATATTCAGTGCATTAAACTGCTGGAGAATAATACATTTCTTCCCTGGCAGAACTGTTAACCCTGAAGAATACTGTCACATGCTCTTTCTTTCATCCTGCCTTCTGCAGCATTACATGGGGCTGAGCCTCGGCTGTTTCTAAGCCCAGTGTCCTGCAGCAAGCCTTGCCAGCAATGTTGAATACTTTCAATTAGTAGTTCTGTAGTTGCTAAGCAACTGACCTATGGTGAAGAATACTTAATGATCCTTTCCTGAGACACCTTGCAGTGTCATCGAATACTGTAGCTCCTCTCTTATAAATCAGAATCTCCTCACACTTCCACATGCTCCTTCTCCTCTTCTGCGTTGAATTCAAGGGTGTCCTCTCCAGTGGCTCGGTTAACTTTCAGTAAGTAGAAAGCCAAAAATTCCAGGTAGACAAATGTAGAAAAATTCCCATGTAATGCTAGTTTTGGTTGTCTGTAATTAAGGCACTGCAATGAGTTTCCATAGCAACTTACTCTGCATACATTGTCTTAAAGATCACCACACTCAACAGGTGCAAAGGTATTAGGTGCCTTAGATGAACCTTCGCAATTCGCCTCCACCCCCTCATCCCTGACTTATCTACTGGTGGCAGCTCTAGCACAATGCTCCCTTCTTTGGTGCCATTGGCTCAGGCACAGCCTCCTTCCCTCTTTGCCCCATGCTCTCATATGTTTGTTATGTTATGTTTATTATTGCTTGATTAATTGCGGTTAATTACAGTTGAAAATCAAAGCGATGTACAAACAAAATCAAATAAGGCTAACCAATTACAGCTAAGTTAGAAAAGTTTAAAAAGATCAAAACAAATAAAATGACAGTATAATGTGCAATAAACAAATTAAAATGATTAAAATAATAAAATAGCAAAGCAATGACATATTACAGTTTCCAGCATCCCCTTTTTCTCCCTTTCTTCCTACCCTATATCTCTTTTCTCTTGTCTTTTCTCTCCCAGCATCCTCCTCTTACTCCCCTTCACTCCATTCCTAGCTTGTGATCATCTTCCCAATCTCTTTGCCCACTTACCATAGTGCCAGCACTCTTTTTCTCTCCATCCCACCCTTATCCACCCAACATCCTCTCTCTCTCTCCACCTTGCCAAATGCTTAATACCTTCTCTCTCTTTCTCTCTATACCTCCTATCTACTCAGCACCTTCTATCTCGCTTCCCCTACTCACTCAGCATACACGCTATTTCGTACATCAGACCCATTCAACCAGGGGTTGAATGCTCAGGCTGCTGCCTGAGATGAGGGATGAGATGGCACCTCCCCAAGATGTGTCATGACACAGACCAAATCTCCAAGCAGTCCAAGTAGGTAGGTCCCCTTGAAGTTTTGCGAAGCTGAAGTCTCTTTGAGTCGGGCCCTATCAGTGATCTGAAATGCTGTGGAAAGGGGAGACAGGGGTTAGGTATCCCAAAGAAGTGTCAAACAGAATGCCAGACATAATATTTCTGAGCTGCTATCAACCCTGCCATGCATTCAGAAACCCTACCATCTGCCTCCCACTCTTTCCCAGTATTTGCCCCCTGGGGAAGTGGGAGCTGGGTAAATAGTGGAGGAAGTGTTGTGGTGCATTCTCTTCCACTCACACTCCCCCACCCAATATATTCATTTATAATAATAGATGCTACATGAAAAAGCACATATTAAAGTCTTCTGAGGTAAAAATATCACTTCAACAACATGCATACTATATTTACAAGTACTGCTGTGAACTCTACCAGGGAGCTAAATTTTAGCCAGATAACTTATTTGGCTAAAATTTAGCTGGATGTGGGGAGAATATTCAAGGTGGCATTTAGCTAGATAACTCATCATTTATTCAGCTAAATGTCACAGAATATTGATTCTTTAGTATTCATATGGTAGTTAGACTATGTTAGGTTCCATATTAGGAACCACTAGGGATGTGCAGACAAAACGTTTTCGTTGCGTACGTGATCCATATTCGTGGGGGGTCAATTCCATTTCATGTATGGAGAATTCAATAAGTTGTCAATCTGTAAATACGTTACTACTAAATTAACTACAACCCCCCACCCTCCTGACCCCCCCCCCCCCCCCCCAAGACTTACTAAAACTCCCTGGTGGTCCAGCGGTGGGGTCTGGGAACTCACTCAGACCCTCGGTGCTAGTTTCATAATGGCGCCGATAGCGTTTGTCACAGGGGCTACTGGTGCCATTGGTCAGCCCCTGTCACATGGCCATCGGCGCCATCTTGTGCTCCTACCATGTGACAGAGGCTGACCAATGGCACCGGTAGCCCCTGTTACAAAGTATGGGCAAAGGCTATCGGCGTCATTTTGAGTCCTGGCATCGGACGGCAGGTCACTCTGGGACCCCCATTGGACCCACAGGGACTTTTGGCCAGCTTGGGGGGGCCTCCTGACCCCCACAAGACTTGCCAAAAGTCCAGCAGGGGTCCGGGAGCGACCTCCTTTCACGCCGTCCGTCCGATCCCAATACTCAAAATGGCGCCGATCGCCTTTGCCCTCACTATGACGGCGATCGGCGCCATTTTGAGACTCAAAATCACCGTCCCGCCAATACTCAAAATGGCGCCGATCGCCTTTGCCCTGATGAATGACCCTGACAGTCTGTTTTTGAAGTTAACTGGGTAGCAATATCCAGATAAATTTAGAAGAGTATATTCACCTGAATATCCATGACAATTTATTTGGCTAACTTTAACAAGACAACTTGTGTGCTCACCACTTTTCTCAGTATTGACCTTTGATATTTCTTCTTTTTTTTTTGAACTGGTGCTTTCATCCTGTACCTTTGTAATTCCAGTTTAAGGATTGGGAACTAGTGCTATGAGCCTTCATTTGCATCCAGGGATTTGCCCTTATTTTATTTTTTTCCCCTGTCAATATATCTAGAGGTCTACTTGCTAAGACATGATAATGAGGCAATCTAAGTTAAATGCCAAATTTTGTGTTTAGCATGCATTAAAATTGGATTTTAAAATGTTATTGGCAAAGCCTACATGAGCATTAAAGATACTGGAAAACAAATCTGGCCAAATGTGAGGAAAACTTTAATGACCTGCATTGGAATAGGGACCTGAGGGGCCTAGATGCATGCGAGTTTGCAAGTTTGGTACTAACATCTTTAATAACCTCTATTAAAGCATCCCAACTTCTTCTTGTTTCTCACAAAGAAGTTACTCACTTTTACACTACTGTGAAAATGTCCTGCTATTTTCTTGCACTTCTCTATCAAGTCTTTAAGAATGGAGCAATTAGAAGGTAGCCGCTTATGGTGAGTTTTTCGGATATTATGTGACCTAGGTTTGTATTGCATATTATGTATGCAATTTTGTTTTTATTTGTATATTATAAAAGACATTTTGTAAGCTGCTTAGGATCTAGGATAATGTGGCATAGAAATACTATTAAATAAATAACAAAATAAAATGCCAATCTCAGAGCAACCCCTACTACCGAATATAGCTATTGTGCAATGCAGCTGAACCCCTGATAGTCCCCATCTGCTAATATTTTTGACACTGGCACAAACAAATTCTGCAAGAAAACGCTTGTCTCTCTGTTCTAGGCACCAGCTCTCCAGAATCTTTATTTTAGCTGTTAGGATATTGCACAGGTGGTATCCATTACCTGGGCATGCAGCACAGCCCAGTTGTATCCTGCTGGTCGGTCTCTTCTAGAACTGTTTCCTGGCCCTGCATCAACCAGAGAGATGTAGGCATATGTAGCATGCTGGGGCTGGCTGGTCAAGATGTTGCTGGTGAAATACATGCTATGACCCCCTGCCTTGGCCAGCTGCACCTGCATATGACTATGGCATTGGTTGTACAGGGTGGGATTAACCTTCCTACTGAATGTAGTCAGAGAGAGCACTTTGTAATGGGCTCAGAGTTGCAGCAGATGTTTAAAGCCTATGCTCTTCACTATATGCAGAGGCTGGTCATCCAGGCAATCATTTTCATGATAAACCTCATCACTAGTTTTAATATTGTCCAACTCTTCCCTTGGGTCAGTGCTACAGAACACAACTCTACCATATTTATGGTGGCTTGCCTCTGCCACATGATTGGTGGAAGGGCATGGAGTGAGCTTTGGAAAATTCTTCCTCCTTTCTATGGTTTTGCTGATGCTCCTGCTGATGCTTCTGCTGTAAGTGACAGAGGGGGCTACCAGGCTAGTACTGTTGCCTTCTCCTGATACCAATGTAAATGGGTGATGGTTCTTTAGGTGATGTTGAATACCATCATTTGCAAGATGCCCTATTACCTTCCCTTGACTAATGACCTTAGGACGCACAGATCAAAACACAGGTCCTTTTTCACTTTAATGTGCCTTCACACGACCAATGTCTCTCCCCTTCTGGATCCTTGGAAAGTTCTGCATCTGTCACTGAAGTTGAGGAAGAACTGGGCAGAAATTGGGGAGGGGCATAACTCCACTACCTACTCTCCTTGTGATGTGCATTCAGCCCTGTCAGTATCATCTGTGTCCACCTCCTCTCTGGAGGCTGCTACCAATCCAAAATCCCAATGCATTTAGGGGCGGATTTTCAGAGCCCTGCTCGCGTAAATCCGCCCAAAACCGGGCGGATTTACGCGAGCAGGGCCCTGCGCGCCGGGAAGCCTATTTTACATAGGCCTACCGGCGCGCGCAGAACCCCGGGACTCGCGTAAGTCCCGGGGTTTTCAGAGGGGGCGTGTCGGGGGCGTGTCGGGGGTGGGCCTGAACCGCGCGGCATTTTCGGGGCGTGTCGGGAGCGTTCCGGGGGCGTGGCTACGGCCCGGGGGCGTGGCCGCGCCCTCCGGACCCGCCCCCAGGTCGCGTCCCGGCGCGCAGGAGGCCCGCTGACGCGCGGGGATTTACGCCTCCCTCCGGGAGGCGTAAATCCCCCGACAAAGGTAAGGGGGGGGTTTAGACAGGGCCGGGCGGGTGGGTTAGGTAGGGGAAGGGAGGGGAAGGTGAGGGGAGGGCAAAGGAAAGTTCCCTCCGAGGCCGCTCCGATTTCGGAGCGGCCTTGGAGGGAATGGGGGTAGGCTGCGCGGCTCGGCGCGCGCCGGCTATACGAAATCGATAGCCTTGCGCGCGCCGATCCAGGATTTTAGCGGATACGCGCGGCTCCACGCGTATCTACTAAAATCCAGCGTACTTTTGTTTGCGCCTGGAGCGCAAACAAAAGTAGGCTATTCGCGCTCGTTTTAAAATCCACCCCTTAGTGTGGAGTATTGCAAACAGCACAAAGACATCAAACCCCCAAGACATAGAGTATAGGTTATCATAAACTGCATAGAGATGTAAAAGCTCCCAATGTATAAACTATGTGTTATCATAAATAGCAAAAAGGCATCAAAACCTAAAAGGTATAGAGTAAGAGGTATCTCAAACAGTATGAAGGCACTCTCTACCTGGGTAACATCAAGCTGGGTTGAGAGAACATTGTACAAATCTCATCTTTGGGTGAGTTTCCTCATTCCGAAGGACATTAAATCTTCACAAGACTGCACTGTTCTGTTTGTACGTCTCACTCTGAATGTCAAAGTGGCCCCCTTTCCCCTACACTAATACCTAAACCTCACCTCAAGGTACTTGGTGGGCCTCATATAGAGGTATAAATACCTAACTACTAGAAGGGCCTTATAGCTAGATGCTGTCTCTCTCTCTCTCTAGGTAGGAATTGTGGCACTTACTGCAGAGTGTGAAAAGTTATCCCCCTCTGTTGTAATACCTATGTGAAGTGCTAAGATAGCACACTTTGCAATAAATAAGCTACTACCATAAAACACACCACTCTTCCTATTGCATGCGATAGTTTGATGAATCTAGGCCTTAGCTGGATAAGGAATATATGGTTAAGTTACTTAAACAGCTAGCTTTGAATATTGACCTCCAAAATATCTTCTGAAAATCAGAGAAAAATGTTACCAGACTCAACAAATCCCACAAATCCACATGAAATTTTCCTAATGTGCCTAAACTCAGATGCATCTTCATTGACTCAAGGAATCATATCTGATTTTATTTTTAAATTAAAGTTCACAGAATTTGATGTGCCCACAAAATTTTGGGGGGTTTGTCAAACTTGTTCAGAAATCTTTTAAGTTTATACATCTCTAGCTTTAGTTTGTGGGTGGCACCCAACAACACTCACCAAAAGTCTCTTCAACAAGGCCAGCAGCTTGACTTAAAAAATAACAGTGAATTTGTTCTTTATTCTTAATATAAAACTAAATATTATGGAATCAATATTAAAGTGGTTTGTCAAGCTAAGTTTAAACTTAGCCAGACAAACTCCAGGATTTAAAAATTCCCCCAGTTTGACTGCACCTGATATAGCCAGATACTTTTTTATTATCTAAAAACTTATATGACTATGATGGGGCAGTCTGGAGTCTTTCCAGGGTCGAGCATTGTTTGTCTGGCTAATATAGCCAGATAACTTTAGAACTGCTGGAGACCAATCCAAAACTTAGGTGGATAATCTTATTTTACTTACTTTTAGGTAAGTGATACCGAGTGATGTATCCATGCTGCTGCATTTTCCAGATAAATTACCTAATAACTGAATATGGACCTCAATATACTATATTTTATATATTGTCTATTGTTAATTCATATATGTCTTATGTTCTGTTATTTTTGTACAAGGAAATATACAAATGGTGAACTTTCAATTGTGTTTTGTGTGTGGTGTGTATGAAATATGAATACAATAGCTTGTGCAATACAGATATAAATTTATATAGTGCTGCCTAGTTCTATAAATACTCAGAGTGGGTGAATCATGCTTGTTAATAAAGCTGTATACTGTTATTGTATAATATATGAATCTTGATCTACATACCGTACTATTCAGTTAACCCGATGAGGTTGATATTCAAAAGCCATTTAGATGGACAACTGAAAAGATTTCCATCTAAATGGCTAGCCAGGGATATTCAGCACCATATGCACCAAACGTTTAGGTGTACATCTTCAATTTAGATGCATTAGAGGCATTCCAGGGGTGGGCAGGAGGCATTTCAGTGTGGGCTAGAGTTAGCTGCTAATGCTGGTCAGCCCATAGGGCTGTCCTAAAGTTAGCCAGTTTGACATAACCGACTAACTTTAAAATAGCCAGGGATAATAGTGGCTTGGCTGCACCGCTAAATAGGGATGTGCAGAAGGAAAACATTTGTTTCGATTCGGTTTTCATTTCACCAGGACCCAAATTTGTTGCATTAGTTTCATAGGGAGAAAACCCAATTTGTTGATTAGTTTTATTCAATTTCCATTTTCCCATTAAAGTCAATGGGGGAAGTATTTGCAGCCTATTTTTGGCTGCAGCATTGGGGTTTTCTTATCAATTCTGATGAAATTTCTGGAGAGAAATCATCAGAACGAGAAAAGAGCTCCAAGGTACTTAGACTGTGGCAAAGTGGCACCAAAGTAGCATGAATAGCCTAAGGCACTGTAAAGGGGCAAAGGGGTACCAGGAGTGGCAAGAGTGCTTTAACAGAGGTGCAAAGCAGCAGTGAGAGTGTCAAAAACACACCACAGCTTCAAAAGAGAGCACTGATAACATTTGCATGAACCATCAAAGGCAGCATGACAGGCAAAGTGGCAAGACAAGTGGCATCAACATCCTACAGCACAATGAAGGGGGAACATAACAAGCAGAAAGACTAGCACCAACACACTGAGGAACCATGATAGTGGCAAGAACACCACAAGGAGTAGAGTGAGTCATCTGGAGTATGGCAGCAAGGCAAAGTGGCAGAAAGTTGATAGGGGCAAGACAGTCTGGCAGAGCGGAGGTAGTCTGGTCCCTGTGGTTTTGATAGGGGCAAGACAGGCTGACCCCGGAGAGAGTTCCCTTTCCTTTGTGCAGGAAAGGGCTCCCTAGAATAGGTTTGCCCCTAGAGCGGGGTGTTTCCATGGCATCTAGTGAGCTCTCACTGGTCTTTTAAAATCTGGTGGACGTAGCAGCTATACAAATAAGAATTTTCAAGGCCGAAGCGGAGGAGGTTTGTATGTGAACAGCGGTTCAACATGGGTCAGCGGGTGTTAAGAGATAGGCTGGCCACACCCAGGGACAGTTCCCTTTCCTTTGCGCAGGAAAGGGCTCCCTGCAATGGGTTGGCCCCTAGACTGGAGCATGAGCCATCCAGTGTGGCGAGTCGACATGGAGGAGGTTTCCATGTGAACAGCGGTTCAACATGGGTCAGAGGGTGCTAAGAGATAGGCTGGCCACACCCAGGGACAGTTCCCTTTCCTTTGCGCAGGAAAGGGCTCCCTGCAATGGGTTGGCCCCTAGACTGGAGCATGAGCCATCCAGTGTGGCGAGTCGACATGGAGGAGGTTTCCATGTGAACAGCGGTTCAACATGGGTCAGAGGGTGCTAAGAGATAGGCTGGCTACACCTGGGGAGAGTTCCCTTTCCTTTGCGCAGAAAAGGACTCCCTGAAATGGGTTGGCCCCTAGAGTGGAGCATGAGCCTTCGAGCGTGGTGAGTTGACGTGGAGGAAGTTTCCATGTGAACAGCAGCTCTGGTTCAACATGGGTCAACGGGTGCTAAGAGATAGGCTGGCTACACCCGGGGAGGGTTCCCTTTTCTTTGCGCAGGAAAGGGCTTCCTAGAATGGATTGGCCCCTAGAGTGGAGCACGAGCCTTCAAGCGTGGCGAGTCGACGTGGAAGAGGTTTCCTTGTGAACAGCGGTTCGACATGGGTCAGAGGGTGATAAGAGATAGGCTGGCTACACACGGGGAGAGTTCCCTTTCCTTTGCGCAGGAAAGGGCTCACTGAAATGGGTTGGCCCCTATAGTGTGGTGGTTCCGTGGGCGTCTAGTGAATACCCAGAAGCTATTAACTGTACTTATGCACTTCAGCTGATGACAAAGGAACTGGAAGAGCTCTCAGAAATAAGAAAACTGCTACTCAAGTTCAAATCTATAATATCAACCTATGTTGACTTTGTACCCTACAGTGCCTCTGTAAACTATGGGAACACAGACAATGAACTAGAGTACAACTACCACCAGTTTTCTATAGTACTAGAAACATTAATGTTGGCACCTAAGAAACATCTAGGGAAAATGGCCCATATGATGAAGGACATGAAAACTATTGAGCATATGAAATATACAAGCTCCAAGCTGGACAGACAGGCACAGCATTTGAGGTCAGGCCCTTGTAGGGACGTAAGGCCTGGACAGTGGATGGGCACAGCATCAGAGGTCAAGTCCTTGTAGGGACATAAGGTCTGGATGGAGAGGCACAGCATTAGAGGTCAGGCCCTTGTAGGGACATAAGGCCTGGACAGTGGATAGACAGGCACAGTGTTTGAGGTCAAGCCCTTGTAGGGACATAAGGCCTGGACAGTGGACAGACAGGCACAGCATTAGAGGTCAAGCCCTTGTAGGGACATAAGGCCTGGATGTACAGGCACAGTGTTAGAGGTCAGGTCCTTGTAGGGACATAAGGCATGGACAGTAGACGGACAGGCACAGTGTTTAAGATCAAGCCCTTGAACGGTCGTATGGCCTGGATGGACAGGCACAGCATTTGAGGTCAGACCCATGTAGGGACATAAGGCCTGGACAGTAGATGGACAGGCAAAGCGTTAGAGGTCAAACCCTTGTAGGGACGTAAGGCCTGGATGGACAGGCACAGCATTAGAGGTCAGGCCCTTGTATAGACGTAAGGCCTGGACAGTGGATGGACAGGCACATTGTTTGAGGTCAAGCCCTTTTAGGTATGTAAGGCCTGGACAGTGGATGGACAGGCACAGCATTAGAGGTCAAGCCCTTGTAGGGACGTAAGGCCTGAATAGCAGGCACAGCATTTGAGGTCAGGCTCTTATAGGGACATAAGGCCTGGACAGTGGATGGACAGGCACAGCGTTTGAGGTCAAGCCCTTGTAGGGACGTATGGCCTGGATGGACAGGCACAGCATTTGAGGTCAGGCCCTTGTAGGGATGTAAGGCCTGGACAGTGGACAGACAGGTACAGCATTAGCGGTCAAGCCCTTGTAGGGATGTAAGGCCTGGACAGTAGATGGACAGGCACAGTGTTTGAGGTCAAGCCTTGTAGGGACAGACTTCCTGGATGGGCAGGCACAGCATTTGAAGTCAGGCCCTTGTAGGGACTTAAGGCCTGGATAGTGGATGGACAGGTACAGGGTTAGAGGTAAAGCCTCTGCAGGAACATACGATCTGGACGGACAGGCACAGCATTTGAGGTTAGGCTCTTGTAGGGACATAAGGCCTGGATAGTGGATGGACAGACACAGCGTTAGAGGTCAAGCTCTTGTAGGGACATAAGGCCTGGATGGACAGGCACAGCGTTTGAGGTCAAGCCCTTGTAAATACGCAGAAGCTATTATCTGTACTTATGCACTTCAGCTGATGACAAAGGAACTTGAAGAGCTCTCAGAAATAAGAAAACCGCTACTGAAGTCCAGATCTACAATATCAACCTATGTTGACTTTATAGTTTACACAGTGCCTCTGTAAACTATGGGAACACAGAGGATGAACTAGAGTGCAACTACCACCAGTTTTCTATAGTACTAGAAACATTAATGTTGGCACCTAAGAAAGATTTAGGGAAAATGGCCCATATTATGAAGGTCATGAAAACTATTGAGCATATGAAATATGCAAGCTCCAAACATCTTAAGTCAGCTTTTTATGTTCTTACATTCCAAATGTTGCAAAACAGGAAAAATAATATTCTGGAAAGAAGTGATGCACAAATACATGAAACTGAAATTAGAAATACTAGAACTAAACTCAGACAGATACAGCGTTTGAGGTCTGGCCCTTGTAGAGACAAGGCCCTTGTAGAGCAAGGCTTTGAATAGCTTTTATTCATCTTGCCATTCACAGGGAAAATTTGGAAACCCAAGCAAAGGCAGGTTTATTTTCAAAAACACTAGCATTTCCATCAACTCTGGTGCCAGCCTTGAGCGGTGAGGGCTCATGATATCCCCTGTCATTGAAAATACACGTTCACTGGGCACACTGGTTGGTGGACATGACAGATATCGCTGAGCCACTTTGGCTAGGTATGGCCAGAGAGTGGACTTGTGTGCCCAATATGCCAATGGATCTGTCTGCATGTCCTCTGTGGGCTCTAAGAGATACCGTGTCACTGAAATTTGTGCTGGTGTCTCCTTTGCTTGGGTGGGCTGAGAGTCCTTCATGACAGCTGCTTTCTCTCGAGCCCATTCCAGAACATATGATTTTTATGGGCAACATGGCTTGGCATACTGAAGTGGAGGAGGAAGTACTAGCTGTCGCTGACAGAGTGCTGCTCCTGCTTGGGCTAGCAATACTCTCTGAAGTGTTCGCTGTTTCCTCCTCTGCTTCATGCCTAATCTGTCTCTGTCTATGGTGCTCCTGTTCACGGACATTTACTAACAGCAGGTCCTTCACAAATATGAGACAATTGAACTGTAGGGCGAATTTCCCTTTCACACGGGGATCACAGACTGTGGCGAGCATGTATGTGTGGTCTTCTGTTAAAGGTTTTAATCTCTCTTGCACCTGCTTCTGCAAAAAGTCCAGACAATGCAGCACCTCTGCTGTCATTCCCTCAAAATTTTCCTCCAGAAAATTAACTATAGGGATGATGTTAGCCAAGGTGGCACTTCTGGAACTCAGTTCCTCCATGGCATCCTTGAAGGGCTACATGATTTTTACCAGCTGACTCATGACTAACCAATCATGATGCCCTAGGAGACTATGCACACCTATGTCCATTGCCGCAGAAAGTTTATGAAGGGGTGTCTGCTGCTCCACTAACCTCTGCAGCATCATATAGGTGGAATTCCACCAGGTGGCAATGCCTTGAATGAGATGCTCGTGAGGCATCTACAAATCAGTCTGCTTTTGTCGGAGAACCTGCCCCGCATTCACACTTCTGTGGAAGTGTGCTGCTATGTTCCTGCACTTGTGTATTAAGTCCTGCAGGTATTTATTCTCTTGGTTCTTAGACTCCAACCCCAGAGTTGACTTCACTACCAGGTGCAGAGTGTGTGCAAAACATCGGATTTTCTGAAAGCCCCCATCTGATATTGCTTTTACCATGTTTGCACCATTGTGACAAAGAACCCTGCCTGAAGATTCCTGTCTCTCTGGTATAGCTGCCAGTCTGCCAGCATATGTCCGATGCATGCTAGAATATTGGCTGAGGTATGGGCATCGTCCGTCAGGTAGTTGTGCAGTAAAGCCCACCTCCACCCTGATACTTGTTCACTAATAGAGCTGCTGGTCTGCCCCTGCCTCATCCAGGTCCCACCAGTGTGCTGTCAGGGAGAGGTAAGAGTGTGCAGCATTCAGTGCAGTCCAGACATCACAGGTGAAATGCACACTTCCCTCTGCCTTAGCTAGCAGTGCTTGGAAGCAACTGTGTCACTGCTTGTACAGGCTGGGGATGACCTTTCTGCTAAATGTGGTGCTGGAGGGGACTTTGTAATTTGGAACTAAGACCTTCAGCAAATGCTTGAAACCCACATTCTCCACTATCTGCAAGGGCTGGTCATCAAGGGCATTGATTTCTAGAGATGAGCTTCGTTTTTCTGGCTCCGGTCGGGTTTCAGTTCGGGCGCTTCGTGGGAAAACTCGTTTTCCCATGGATCATTTTTCAGCAAAAATGAAACTGGAACCCAATCCCGAAACCGGTAAAATGAATAAAAGAAAAATACCACGAATAGGAAAACAAACCGCGAATCGGAAAAAGAATCCACACCAACCCTTCACATTTACTTTCTTATAACCCCCCCCCCCCACACACACACACACACACACACACACACACACCATCCCGATCCCTCCCCAAGACTTACTAAAAGTCCCTGGTGGTCCAGCGGGGTCCTGCGAGCATTCTCTCCCTCCATGCCGTCAGGCTGTCAGGCCTGCTATGACTCAAAATGGCGCCAATAGCCTTGCCCTTACAATGTCACAGGGGCTACCAGTGCCATTGGTCAGCCCCTGTCACATGCTCCTACCATGTGACAGGGGCTGACCAAAGACACATGTCTATTGATTTCCCCAATGCTCCTGGTTACAACTTTTGAGACTGCCTGTCTCCTTCCCCGGGAAAGCGTTAATGAACACCACCTCATTTCCTCCAGGGTAGGTTGTCGCTTCTGACACATGGCAGGGGGCTGCTGGCCTGCCACCTGACTGCTAGAAGGGGCTGAGGGTGTGGGGTGACTCTGTTCCTTTTCAACCACTTTACACTGCCTGAAAAAAGGGGTCCCCTGACTAATATGCCACTATCCCCAGATGGCAGTAATGTTGGGTGTTGCTTCTGCATATGATGCATCACGCCAAAATTAGTTAGATATCCCATTTGCTTGCCTCTGCTAATAGCCCTGACATAGTAATTACTAGGGATGTGAATCGTTTTAGGACGATTAAAATTATCGTCCGATAATTTTAATATCGTCTTAAACCGTTATGGAACACAATACAATACAGATTCTAACGATTTATCGTTATAAATCATTAGAATCGTGAGCCGGCACACTAAAACCCCCTAAAACCCACCCCCGACCCTTTAAATTATATCCCCCACCCTCCCGAACCCCCCCCAAATAACTTAAATAACCTGCGGGTCCAGCGGCGGTCCGGAACGGCAGCGGTCCGGAACGGGCTCCTGCTCCTGCATCTTGTCGTCTTCGGCCGGCGCCATTTTGGAAAATGGCGGCGGCCATAGACGAAAAAGATTGGACGGCAGGAGGTCCTTCCGGACCCCCGCTGGACTTTTGGCAAGTCTCGTGGGGGTCAGGAGGCCCCCCACAAGCTGGCCAAAAGTTCCTGGAGGTCCAGCGGGGGTCAGGGAGCGATTTCCCGCCGCGAATCGTTTTCGTACGGAAAATGGCGCCGGCAGGAGATCGACTGCAGGAGGTCGTTCAGCGAGGGTTCCGGCGCCTCGCTGAACGACCTCCTGCAGTCGATCTCCTGCCGGCGCCATTTTCCGTACGAAAACGATTCGCGGCGGGAAATCGCTCCCTGACCCCCGCTGGACCTCCAGGAACTTTTGGCCAGCTTGTGGGGGGCCTCCTGACCCCCACGAGACTTGCCAAAAGTCCAGCGGGGGTCCGGAAGGACCTCCTGCCGTCCAATCTTTTTCGTCTATGGCCGCCGCCATTTTTCGGCGCCATTTTGGAAAATGGCGCCGGCCGAAGACGACAAGATGCAGGAGCAGGAGCCCGTTCCGGACCGCTGCCGTTCCGGACCGCCGCTGGACCCACAGGTTATTTAAGTTATTTGGGGGGGGTTCGGGAGGGTGGGGGATTTAATTTAAAGGGTCGGGGGTGGGTTTTAGGGGGTTTTAATGTGCCGGTTTTTTCGATTTTTCGATTTTTTCGATTTTTTAACGATTTTTCACGATTTTTCACGATATTTTACCCCCCCAAACGGCAACAATACGATTCCCTCCCCCTCCCAGCCGAAATCGATCGTTAAGACGATCGAGGACACGATTCACATCCCTAGTAATTACACTGAGCAAAACTCGGGCCCTCCATCATTTTAAAGTAGCTCCAGATCGCAGATTTCTTTCATAATACCTTCTCTATAGCCTTCGGAGTGGATGATGGCACTGGAGCTGAAGTAGTGGGTGCACCCTGAGAAGCAATGCCAGGGACATGAGTCACACTCTGTGCCTGCGCTGACTGCTCTTCCGCCTCCTCATCATCAGTTTCATTGCTCCCCTGCAGCACTGAAGTGGAGGCTAAGACAGAACTAACTAATCCTCCTAAACCTTCTTCAGCTATTACTTCTTCCATTTCTGATGATGAGAATCCCACACAAGATGATTCTTCATCGGAAACAGAAGCAAACAGTGCCTGCGCTACATTTTCAATGTTACTTTGAGTCTGCTGTCACACAGCTGCTTTTGTATCTCGCCCTTTTATCTTACAAGACTCATCCTCCCCTTCACTCATCTCCAAAACTACAGGGTCAGAAACAGGAGGTGGCGATGCATCACCTTTAAATTTCAGTTTTTTCCGGATGGAACTGCCTGCCCCTCCAGAGATTTTAGATTGGAACAAATCCCTTTTTAACTTTAATGGGGGACTGGCACTGCCTTTGAAGTATCTTCTCTGCCAGTGCCTCCTCTGCCAGTCCCAATCACACCACCATGTCTAGCTTTCCCTGACATCATGGATTTAATGTCACTGCTTACTAGGGATTTCAATTAAAAGAAATATTTCCAAAAGAGGCCTACTGGGGATTTGGCTTCAAAGAGCACCGCTGTCCCAATATATTTGAGTCTGCAAAACTGCCCACAGGCACAGTGCCTTGATGGACACTACAACTGGGATTGCTGTATGTGCACACAACAAACTTGTAACTACAAAAGAGGCCTACTGGGGATTTGGCTTCAAAGAGCACTGCTGTCCCAATATATATGAGTCTGCAAAACTGACCACGGGCGCAGTTCCTTGATGTACACTACAACTGGGACCACTGTATATGCACACAACAAACTTGTAACTACAAAAGAGGCCTACTGGCAATTTGTCTTCAAAGAGCACCGCTGTCCCAATATATGTGACTCTGGAAAACTGCCCACAGGTACAGTGCCTTGATTTACACTACAGCTGGGACCGCTGTATATGCACACAACAAACTTGTAACTGCAAAAGAGGCCTACTGGAGATTTGGCTTCAAAGAGCACCGCTGTCCCAATATATGTGAGTCTGCAAAACTGCCCACAGATGCAGTGCCTTGATGTACACTACTATTGGGACCGCTGTATGTGCACATACCAAACTTGTAACTACAAAAAAGGCCTACTGAGGATTTGGCTTCAGAAAGCACCGCTGCCCCAATATATGTGAATCTGCAAAACTGCCCACTGACACCAAGTGCACTGCTTGTGGGCTTAAAAGAGCACTGCTGTACCAATATATGTGAGTCTGCAAAACTGCCCACAGTCGCCCAGTGTACTGTCTTGTTGGCTTAAAAGAGTACAGAGAAACAGTCTGAGTTCAATAAAAAATACTGCAGTAAAAAAAAAAGCCTGGCTGGCACAGCAGCAAAAATGAAGAAATATCTTTTTCAATGGAAAATTCTATCAAAGCAGCTAGCAAATGAATATATCTCCCACCCACAACACCCATATCCTGCTTGCAACCTACCCCAGGGGGGTTAAATAAGCAGCAGAATGCTACTGCTAGCAGCTTGTCTTAGTGGGAGAGACAGTCTGAGTTCAATAAAAAAAAAAGTGCAGTTAAAGAAAAGCCTGGCTGACACAGCAGCAAAAATGAAGAAATATCTTTTTCAATGGAAATTTCTATCAAAGTAGCTAGCAATTGAATACAGATATGAGACACTCAGACTAGCTCTGAGTAAAGCCACCTCCCCAGACCACACCCGCAAATAAAGAGAATGGCACGCCGCGTGCTTAACGTATAAATATTATAGCATCATCAGGAACAGCGTCACAGAACACTGAGTGAGAGCGGTGATTGGCTACATTAGAAAAATGCTTAGCTCTGATAGGTTGCATTCTCATCTCCTTGCCAACCTGTCTGACCCATTCTATGACAGGGCCGTGAGGTCACTTATGACTCACAGGAAAGGGCTGGTTTTTGCTATGGATACTCCCACATGGCCTTCTCCTATTTCAAATGGCCGCTAAGAAATCACTGCGAACCAAAAGAATGAAACTAATATGATATGTTTTATTCGTGAGGGATTGCCATGTGTTTCACGAACCCACAAAAACAATGAATAGGGACTTATGCATTGTGGATTGCACATTCATTGAAAACAAATGCACATCCCTACCACTGAATATCTCTTTCAGGGTTCCCAGAGGTAAATAAAAAATGTAAAAGTATTTTTGTGGAAGGTCTGGGGGCAGAATTGAGGGCGATAGTGGAGCACCTATGATTTCTTTTGCTCATACCCCAAACGTTTTTTTTTTTTTTTCCAGGGTTTTCTGGATGTCATTTCTTGTGGGCAAATATCTACTTTCAGGATAATAGTCATCTGTCATTTTTCCACTATTCACCCTCTGGAGGCCAAATTTATTTTGGTTGAACTGTGGTCTGAATGCACAGCCTCTGAATGACACAGGTTTACACTATACTGTGAATTTTGTATTTGGATAAATCAGAAATGAGACTACTAGTCAGTGCTTCCCAGAGAGATCTGCTTGGCTATAATATCAACTCTAATTGCAAAACTGCAAAAAGACGACTTTATATATGCAGATTTAAGGTAATGAGCAGTCAAGTTTAAAAAATAGTTCTGCTACCCTGTAGCTTCTCAATAATAATACTTTCTTATGTTCCCAAAAGAGAAGGATGGATTATAGGCTTTTCAATTTGCATCAGGCATATTAATTGCAGCAGTGCGTTCTCATATAAAACATCAATGTACTGGAACCAACTGTTAATGTTTCAGAATATGAATAGTTACAATCAGTTCAAGGGCTGAAATGGCAATTTTCCTTTTATTTTTTTCCTTACATCCAAGCAGCTCTTTTTTTTCTGTTCTTTATTTTGAATCCAGTTAATGAGTTCCACGTCAGCAGTGTTTTCTGGCAAAAGAAAGTAATTAGTGTAAGTGTTATTTTCCAGTCTACATGTTGGAAAACAACACAGCAAGCCATTGGGGAAAGAAAATAATTTACAGCATACAAGGGCAAGGATGCAAGTTTTCAGAGCTGCTTTATACAAAGATGCAATGTATGATCAGCTTCAGGTTTTAGAAGGAAAGAATGAAATGGGCTTGATTATTTGTCTCATTCTTGTCTCTAGGATTACCAACTGTATCCATTTTTTTTCAGGACAGACTGATCCAGTCCTTGTTTTATAGCATTATATGCTTTGATTGGTAGTCTCACTTTTTTGACAGTGAAATTGTCAAGGTTTCTTAACGGTGAAACTAATTAATGAAACTAGCAAAACTATAAATTCTTTAAGGAATGTCATGTATAACATTAGCATAGCAGATTAATTATTTATAATTGCAATTAAAGGGAAGTTGTACTATATGATTATTATGTAATATTTTAAAAAGTGCATGAGAAGGGACACCCTGTATTCAGAGGTGGTTAATCTTTCACACACCAAGAGCCAAGAAATCAAAATTCACAGTAACAAATAGCCTCATGTTTTCAGGAGATGAGGAGTAAGTGTGAGTGTGTGTATATTCCTCTCTCAATCCACCCACCCTATCCCCAACAGTCTTTCTCAGTCCTTTCACTCTATCCCCACCAGTCTCTGACCAGCAGCTCCCTCTCTCTATCTCACCAATGTTCTGCCCAATGTCTGTACTCCTCAATTCCCCACCCTGTCTCCACTGTCTCTCAGCATGCCCAACATAACACCTACAAGAATGAAAGGGGTTAAGCAACCCCAAAATGACACCTCCCACCCCACCCCATATTCTACTTTGCCCCTACCCAGCACCAATATCTTCCCATCCCCCCTCTCCTCTGTCTCCACCCCTTGTTACTCTATCTGTCTCCATGTGACCCCTCCCTTCAGTGCCAGCTGTCTCACATACACCCTCTGCTCATACTCATCTGGATCTCACGTACCCACCCCTTGCCCCAATATTCACTCTTTTCAAGATACTCTCACCCAAAAGCATTCTCCCCTTCTTGTGCTGCCCTCTACATGACTTTCTCAAATCCTTCCCTCTCCCATTCATCATTTGTTACCTCTAACACCAAAATGCTATCATACCTCTGGCTTCCATCTCCCCCCTGCCCCATCACCCCTTCTTTCCCCTTTCACCACCTCTAGCTCTCTATCTCTTATACCATCCTTTCCTCCTTCACTATCTATGGTTCTCTTTCACCCATCTTCACCCTCCCTCTCCCTTCAACCCTTCTGGCTCTGTCACACACACATTCCCTCATAACTACCTGTACCCCACCCTGTCATCATTTATGGTTTTTTTTTCATTCTCCCCCCCCCCCCCCCCCCACCCAATGGCTGTTTTGCAATCTGGTTAACTCCATCCTCCCCTCTGCTTTCTGCTTGCAGACTTTAGTGCAATGCATACTGTTATAAAATCTGGCTCCCTAAAGATACCAATATGGTTGTTGTGTGTGGTTGCAGCTGAGAAGTGCTCTGTGTTTCCACCTAAATCTACCCAAGTAAATTATCTTTTGTGGATTTTCATTTTTTGCCTTTGTAAATGAGAAAGAGGAAGAGTAGTATAAGGTCCTATGTCAGAGAGGAACAATGGATGCCTTTATGTTATAACTAATGCTTAATACAGTTGCAAGATCTGTGACATCCTTGGAAGGCTAGAGGACTATAAATACCTACCCTCTTCCCTCCCTATCCCTTTGTAGACCTGGAAACCCAAAAGTATCCTTGGAGTAGCAATTTCCCTCTGGCCCAATGAGAGTCGTTGCTCCGGTGGTGTTTCTGTAATGACAGCAGCATCCAGCGATGAATGCTTGCTTTCTCTCTCTCTTTGGAAAGGAGGGAGAGGAGAGAGGAACATCAAAGAAAGGAAGTTGGAAGGCTGTGAGAATGTAACTTTGTACAGCGTGACCCATGGAAAAGTAGCCTGCCTGCGTGGCACTGGTATTGGAGGCGGGATACTTTTCCATGGGCCACCCTGTACATTTTGAGTGTAATGAAGGCTTTACATTTAGCTAGAACCGCATTGGAGGTAAAAGATCCTGTGACAAGGCCTGTACCTGAGACCTCCAGAGGTAGGATGGAAATAATGAAACTCAGTAGAGTGACAACAGAGGCTGGTAATGGAAGACATATTGTGCCTGTACACATACTTCAAAATATTACACTTGAGTAGATATAGAAAATGATTGACAGATAGGAACTTTTTATTACAGGACACAGAGGTCCAAATTCTGTTGCGCTCGGGGGTGGACCCTTGTCCTGAGACAGTGAAGGAACCTCTCTTGAAAGGCACAGGAGGAAACTGCCCCAGGGGGCGGAGCACTGGAGGAGACAGAGGCTGTGAAGAGTTTCACCACTGGAAGCCTGAGTTATCCTTGGGAGGAGCCCGTAGGGACCCAGGCTGCTTGGACTTAGGTGGGCCTCGCAGGGTCTCCTAAGAGAATGAAAGTCCGGCGTGCCCACGGACACAGGGGGAGCGCGATCAGGATCAGAGTTAGAGGCTGGTTGGAACAAGGAGAACCAGAACAGAGTTGTGATGACAAGGCGAGGAAAAGAGCCAGAATCTGGAGACAAGGTCAGGCAGGCAAAGGTCAAGATCCAGAGGTCAGTCCAAGGAATGGTCAGCAAAGCAGGAGTCAGGTACCGGAGGTCAGACGAAGTCCAAGGCAGGCTGAGATCTTGAGGCAGGCAGCAGGCAGGCATGCAGGTCAGGAGCAAGCTGAGGTCTTTGAGGCAGGCGGCAGGCAGGCAGGCAGGTAGGTCAGCAGCAAGCTGAGGTCAGTACCAGTAAGACAGTCCGCGGGTACTACCTGGGTAGACAGACAGACGAACACGGGAAGAAGCAGGATGCAGGACCTAGGATGCAGGAACAAGTCAGGAACAGAATTGGAACAGAAGGATCCTGGAATGAGACTAGGAACAAACAGGAACAGGAACAAACGCAGAGGCAATCTTAGAAAAAACCGACCCGATTGCCAAGGCAAGGAAGCGTAGACAGGAACTTCCTTATATCGAGGGATCAATCAGGGTGCGCCGCGGAGTTAAGACGTGCCCTTGGCCCTCCATGAGTCTGGGCGGTCCTCGCACGTGTAGGGGCATGGCTAACATGGCAGAAGACGCCGAGCCTCGGGGTGAGGCCTGGCGCTCAGTGGAAGGCCCGGCAACCGCCACCGCGGGACTCCGGGGCCTGGCAGGGCTGGCAACTACCGCGAGGGAGGTCGTCCCGGGATCCACTGTGGAACCATGAAAGTGAGCATGCCCATGCGCGGGACGGCCGTGGGCGGAGTGCGTAACATATTCAACGGAGTTTTTCTGGATAAGCTGGCACTTAGCCAGACAAACATCATGGTTTTTGAAATTCCCACCATTTTGTCAGCCCCAGAGATATATGATTAAATCAGGTAACTAACAACTTGTTACATTCAGTGACTCGTGGGATGACCCCACAAGCTGCTTTACTCACCCCCGATGCCAGCAGATCAGTTTTATGGCAAGGGCGCTGCCTCAAAGAGCCCATGCTGCTATGTGTAGCACAGGACACCACCAGCTACCTCTTCCATGGATATCCCATAGGCTCATGCACACCTGAAGTCCCCTGTCATAAAGAGCCCATGGGGGGAAACCTACCCCGGCACCTCCTGATGATGCTGTTAGCACTCTCATACATAAGGCTCCTTCTGAGGAGCCTCAGATTCGTCAGCAATAGGTCCTCCTATCTTGAGCAATGCATGTTGTCAGCATCCTTCATCATCTCTCCAGCCTGCCTTGCCTTATCCAGCCTTGCCTTGTCTCTCCAGCCTGTCCAGCCTTGTCTTATCCAGTCTTCTTGCCCGCCTGCCTGTCATCCTGTGCATGTCTCTTCCTTTTCTTCATTTCGGACTGACCACCAGATCTGACCCTTTGCCTGGACTCTGACTATTCTGATTGTTGCCTGCCTCTAACCTTTGCCTGGCCCTGGACCTCTGTCTATGTTAGCCATAAGAAGCCATCACCTAAATCCTGCTGGCCCCCGAAACCCAAGGATTCAAGCTACGGGAAAAGGGGCTGGTATAGTTGAAGCCTTAGGCCAGTCTCTTGCCATACAGTCTCCGCCAGTTATTGTTGTGAGCCTACAAGGTTCACTCCATAGGCTGCGTGAACCTCACCATAGCCACCAGGGTTCACAATGCTTATACATCTTAGATAGATAAGTTTTGGGTGTTCCTAGAGTGGAGTAAAGTTAGGATAACTTAGCCAGATATTACCAATATTAAGCATTATTCAGCCAACTTTAGGGCTACCTCCCAGTAGTACTAAAATTTTCCAGATATGTGTACCTAGATAGCTTGAACCCTACAGGGTTCTATTCAAAATCTAGCTGGGTAACTTAAAAAAAAAAAAAAAACTACTGACCCAACAGACCTGATCCCCTATTACCTAAAATGCTGGAGCATAGCATCTGATCCCCTTCCCCAGTCTCCCAATATAAAAAAAAGTCAGTGACCATAGTGGCCCAAGGTTCCCCTACACATTTTAATTAAAACCTTGGCTCTGGCTCCCTCCTGCCAACCACCTATACCCTTTCTCCTACCTGAAACCTCACCCCAACTCTGCATCCCCTCCAAGAACCCCCAATATTGCTGTTAGAGCAATTCTGGAAGCAGCAAAGAACAAGACTGCTCCTGGCTCATCCTTGGAGGAGGAGAAGTTTGGATGGCTTGGTGTGTCTTTTCTGCATGTTGATACCATTGATTCTATGGATAAATCTATGGTGGAATTCAAGTTTCAGCTGAACTCTCAGGTAGATGCTTTAAAGGATGTTTTGTTTCAAATTGATTTGAAGCTTGAAAACTCAGCTACAGGCAATACTGCACTAAAAGAAAGAATTCATCAAATCAGACACTATACATTATAGAAAGAATGAAAACCTGGAAAATACTTTTTCAAATAAAAATGTGAGATTAATAAAATTTCCCTCATAAACCCAATAATCTCTTCCCCCTACACACACAATGGAGAAGTATAATTTACATGAGATTCTTAAAATTCCAGAGGATGTGTCCTTTTCATTAAATTAATTTATCTTCCACCTGTTAAGTATAATAGGGGACAACAGATGTGGGGGTAGAAGAGGAACATAAGAACATAAGATATGCCATACTGGGTCAGATCATGGGTGAATCAAGCCAGTAAGGATGTGTAGAGGGACGCCATATGTTGCATTTGGGATTCGTATTCGTCGGGGGGCAGATACGTTGCATTCGGCAAGGGGGGCCCCTCGATATGTTTATACATTAATTCTTATTCGTTTCCCATCTAAAATTAAATTAACTACAACCCCCCACCCTCCTGACACCCCCAAGACTTACCAAAACTCCCTGGTGGTCCAGCGGGGGGTCCGGGAGCCATCTCCTGCACTCACACCCTTGGCTGCCGGTATTCAAAATGGCGCCGATAGCCTTTGACCTACTATGTCACAGGGGCTACCGGTGCCATTGGTCAGCCCCTGTCACATGGTAGGAGCACAAGATGGCGAAGATTTGTTGTATTCGTGGGGAATCGCAATATGTTTCGATTCCCCATGAATACAACAAATATGGCTCTATACGTTGCGGATTACCAATTCGTAGGGAACGAATGCACACCCCTACAAGCCAGTATCCTGTATCCAACAGTGGCCAATCCAAGTCACAAGTATCTGGCAAGTACCCAAACATTAGATAAATCACAAGCTACTATTACTTATTAATTACTGTAATAGTATTTTATGGATTTTTCCTCTAGGAACTTATTCTTTTTTAATCCCAGTTACACTAACTGCTGTAACCACATCCTCTTGCAATGAATTCCAGAGCTTAACTATGTGCTGAGTGAAAAAATAATTTTCTTCGATTTGTTTTAAATGAGCTACTTGCTAACTTCATGGAGAGCCCCCTGGTCCTTCTATTATCTGAGAGAGTAAGTAATTACTTTACTGTTACGCACCACTTGATCCGAGGTAGTAACCAACATACCACCGTCGGAAGGCGAGGCACACTCAGTCAGTCTTCTGTTGTTTGGTGAAGGGAATCTGGATGCAGGCGCCTCCTGCAGGTCGTGAAATCCAGATAGCTGGCACCTCCAGCAGGTCGTAGGTTCAGATAGCTGGTGTCTCCAGCAGGTCTTAGGTTCAGATAGCTGGCGTCTCCAGCAGGTCGTAGGGTTCAGAGAGTATTCCTCAGCCGGTCCAGGGATCAAAGCCAGAGAGTATTCCACAGCCAGTTCAGTGGTCACAGCCAGAGAGAATCCCACAGCCGGTCCAGGGGTCAAAGCCAGAGAGTATTCCGCAGCCAGTCCAGGGGTCAAGCCAGAGAGTATTCCGCAGCCAGTTCAGGGGTCAAAAGCCAGAGAGTATTCCACAGCCAGTCCAGAGAATAAACGAAGAGAAGTCAGCAGCCAAATCCAGAAGTCAATACCAGGAGAAACTCAGAGCCAGTCCGGGAGTCAAGCACGGAAGTCAATCAGGAACAAACTCAGGAACAACACCAACAGGAGCCCAAATGAAGTCAAGGCAAGGTCTGAGGTGCAGACCCTGCCTTTAAATAGTCCCCAAAGGCTGGAGTCCGCAGGAAGGAGCCAATCCCAACCTGTCATGGCTCCTTTAACAAATCAACTACTGAGTAGCAGTAAAGGGGGCGGAGCCAGGAGCGACCAGGAGAACAGCTGATGCCGCAGCCATGTTTGAGCGACGAAACAGCCGCAGAACGCACCCACAGATGCTGGTGCCGTCAACGGGAACGGGATGGTCTGCCGCCTTGGTGAGTGACAGACCTCGGTTGCAGCTTGCCGTCGCCGAGGGTCATAACATTTACATTAACTTGTTCAAGTAATTTCATGATTTTGTAGACTTCTATTATATCCCCCCTCAGTCATCTCTTCTCCAAACTGAACAGCCCTAACTTCTTTAGCCTTTCCTCATAGAGCCTTTCCATGTCTCTTATCATGTTGGTCGCCCTTCTCTACACTTTCTCCAGTGCAGCTATATCCTTTTTGAGATGCGTTGACCAGAATTGTACATAGTATTCAAGGTATGATCTCAGCATGGAGCAATACAGAGGCATTATGTCATTCTCCATTTTATTTGCCATTCCCGTCCTAATAATAACCCTTGGTGACTCCGAGCCAGCATGGGCATCCCTGTCCATCATTCTTCCTACAGAGGCCTCCTAGGGCACACGCGCGCATGCTGCCTACGTTTTTGAATACGTCATGGCGGGAACCTCGGGGGCTGCCCCACCGCATGACGTCAGTACCTTTGGGTATTTAAACCTCCACTCCGCTCCAATTCAACAAGTTAGCAAGGACTTCGGTTTTGCTTCTCTGACTGCTTCTAAGTTGTTTGCTTGGATTCCTCACTACCCTCCGGGATATCTCCTCCTATGGAAGCTTTGGGTACCCACTCCTCGGGGGCCTCTCGCTTCTACTCTCCCTCTGGGGTTAATCTGCCTCACCTTAAGGATACCCACTCCTCAGGGGTCCTGTCTGGTTTGTTTCAGGAACCCGCAGCGCTCCTGGGTACTCGCTCCTTGAGGGCCTACTCTGCTCAGGGTATCCTGCACCTCGGATCACGGGTCCCTCTGTTTATTCAACTACCGAAGGAAGTTACCAGAAGCTCCAGCTCTCCTCATTCCACCCTTCAGGTTCATGGCCTATCCCGCACTGCAGAACACTACCAGACCTTTGCTACTTCTGGGTGAGACCATCAACTACAGAGACTGTCTGAGCTTACTGTGATATCGCTGGACTTCTGCACTGTACTTTCCTTGGGCAAGATTCAACTCATCAACAGCAGTATAATAAAGCTTTCTTTCCTCAGTGTCTACTTACTAGAGTCTAGCCAATCATTGTGGTACCCCACGGGGACCCTCCCCGTGGGAGGAGTCATCAACACTTCGACCAAGAGTCCACAATATGCCACAAACCCAACAGCTGGACTCTATGCCATCCTGGACATAAAGCGCCACCCCACCACCAATATTCTTCTCTCCGTCATTGCAGTATAATTTGTACCCCTGTATAGCACTATTCCATTGGTTATTCTCTTTCAATTTTGTCTCTGAGATGCCAATTAAGTCTATGTCATCATTCACTGCTATACATTCTAACTCTCCCATCTTACTTCTTAAACTTCTGGCATTAGCATACAAACATTTCAAAGTGTTTTTTTGCTTGTATTTACATTCTGATTCTCAGTTGATAGGCATACATTGGAGAGGAGAGGAGATAATTTCCTTGGATTTTTTCACTCTGATTAAGATAATATAATTTCTTTTGGTCACGTTTATGAGTCTGACAAAAGTTAAACTTAGATTTTTCAATACTGACAAAATGCAAGGTTCCCTGGTTTTAAGACACGTATGATCCCTAGAGAACAACAAGGAAATGCAAGTCAGAAGGAAACAAATACTGCTTTATGTCCACAGGTTACTTCCCTTGGGGGAAATTTTCTCCTTAAATTCTTTGGTATGTGTGCATTAGACTCCAGGGATGCAGATTAGATCCAGATCGTTTAGAATCCTGCTAAAGGGAAAATCAAGATTTCAACCATCTGCAACTTCATTCTTCCTTCGTTTGTGAATTCATTGTCCCTGATAGGAAAGCAGGGCAATAAGCCTACCAATATTTGTTTGGCAATACTTGTAGTTAGGGTTAATTGAAAGATGAGCAGCAACAGGTTTAATTTTTATTAATATACATACAGATTTCTTCGGTTTTCTCTTTTAAAGTACTTTTTTATTTTTATTTTTACTATCATGTTCATTCTCTACCTCTCCCCAATCAGCATCACTCTTCTTCTTCTTGTCCTCACCCTGCAGGTTATTTCTCCCCTCTGGAGAATATGGGAGCAAAAACTGTTTGTGCAACAGTTTAACTTTTTGTTTGATTCATGTTTGTATCAGTGTATGTTTTAAACCAGGCTTGGTTATAATTTTTATTTTATCTTATACTTTAAGGGCCAGATTTTAAGAGGTAGGCGCGGGCGTAGATTTGTGTGCACAACCCGGCGCGCACAAATCTACGCCCGATTTTATAACATGCGCGCGCAGCCACACGCATGTTATAAAATCCGGGGTCGGCTCACGCAAGGGGGTGCACACTTGTGCACCTTGCATGTGCCGAGCCCTAGGGGAGCCCGGATGGGTTTCCCTGTTCCCTCCGAGGCCACTCCTAAATCAGAGCGGCCTCGGAGGGAACTTTCCTTCCGGCCCCCCCCCCATCTTCCCCTACCTAACCCGCCCCCCAGCCCTACCTAACCCCCCCCCCCCCCCCCCCTTGACCTTTGTTTTTAAAGTTGCGCCTGCCTCTGGGCAGGTGTAGGTTGCGCACGCCGGCCGAGTGCCGGCGCGCAATCCCCCAGCACAGCCACTATGCCGGAGGCCTCGGTCCCGCCCCGACCCCCAGACTTCCCCCGCCCACTCCCCACCCCTTTTTTCAAGCCCCGGGACATACACACATCCCGGGGCTTGCGTGCATCGCCGGGCTTATGCAAAATAGGCTTGGCGCGCACAGGAGCGGGTATTCGCGGTTACGCTTGTAATATACGTGCATAACCCTTTTAAAATCCGCCCCTAAATGTGTATATATGATATGAAACCTGCCCCAATACAAATGCAATTCTGTAGCTTCTTGTCAGCAACACACATTGTTTCTGTATACTCCTTTATTCATGCTGTAAGGTAAGCAGATTCATTTACCCAAATAGGACCCTGGAGTTATCTTTGTGAAAAGCACACAAGTAGCACATTTGAAATTTGTACTGGTTTTAGATATGATATATTTTTGTGACCTTCTTTGAGAATATATGGACAGATAATTCACAAATTCTTTGTGTGGCAGACCCTCCTGATCTGGCCATAAAATGTCACTGTCCTTGTATTATAACACACTTTATAAGAAGCCATCCATACCCCTCAGTCCCTCCCACCTGGAGAGTCTGGATTGGATGCCTGAAGACTATTTAGCCTAGCTATGCTAATACACCATGGCTTTCAGTTTGAGGAAGCAGTCAAGGAGAAAAGATACATTTTTTTCTACCCTCTGATAGGGCCTTCTAGCTTCACCCAAATGAGTTTAATTTAGAAGTGACACATCCCGGTGCATTCCCTGCCTGAGGTCCCTACTTATAATTTACAGAGAGATAGACTTTTAAGCCTGATACCATTTAGTGGCAAAATGGCTCTCACCGGAGGATAAAAGAACTGTGAGCCCACTCTAAACCCTACGTGGGTAAGCACCACTGATGGATCCTGCTGCGAGAGACAGTGAAGGCAGAAGAGATTTCCAGTTTAAGCTTTAATTAATTTTTTGGACTTAAGAAGAGTTTTGGGATCCCCCTTCCCCAATGGGATTTCAGATCAGAGAACTAGCCTGGTCCCACTAACTTTTCCCCAAGAAAAGTTCCCTAGAAAGATCAGAGAATAAGGATGAAATACTTTTTAAAGAAGGCGGTGTAAGAGCAGGAGACCCCCTTCCAGATCTCAACAACTGACGATGACAGGCTGGGTTTCCAAGGAGAAGAAGACAAAAGGTAGGATTTTTGCAGTAAAGTTGGGGACACCTCCACTAGGATTCCCACACAGCTACTGGGCTTAACCCAGAGATCTGGTTAAAGGGCACTTACTTACCCAGAATTATGCCTGTGCCATCAGTCAGATGTAAATTCACACTTCTGGATAATGGACTTTAATTTATGAGTTATAATCAATAAACTGTATTTGAACACCCAGACCTGGTCCTGTCTGAGTAATTACAGCCTCTCACCTTATGAGAAGCACCTGCAGTTCTGGTACCCACTGGCAAAATTTCTCGTTGTCTGGGCCATAAGTGAGAGCTTCCTCCAATAAAAAGAATCCCCTCCCCCTCAGGGATTAAGAGTGAAGCTGAGGTTTTGATATGCTAGCTGGAAAAGCCTTGAAGACATAAATTAGTTGTGTGCCCAATGGAGCAACAATCCTCCAAAAAAGGGGTTACATTTGGATCACTAAGATATATGTAGGATTAATACTGCACCTCAGTGTTTCCATTTTCAAAAGAGGAAACTTTCAGTTTTCTCCAGTCAATGGACTCACATTAAAATGACTTTCTAAGCACATGGGGATGTGTATGTGAACCCTCACATACATCTAAAGATGAAAATCACAGAACATATAGAAAGGCATGATTTAATGGAGCAAAGTCAGCATGGCTTTATCCAAAGCAAGTCTTGCCTCACAAATCTGCTTCACTTTTTTTGAAAGGGTTAATAAACATGTAGATAAGCATGAACTGGTAGATGTAGTGTATTTAGATTTTCAGAAGGCATTTGACACAGTTCACCATGAGAGGCTTCTAGGAAAAGTAAAAAGTCATGGGATACATGGCGATGTTCTTTCATGGATTACAAACTGGCTAAAAGACAGGAAACAGAATAGGATTAAATGGACAATTTTCTCAGTGGAGTGGGGTGGGCAGCGGAGTGCCTCAGGGTTCTGTACTGGAAGCCATGCTTTTCAATATATATATATAAATAATCTGGAAAGGAATATGACGAGTGAGGTTATCAAATTTTCAGATGATACAAAATTATTCAGAGTAGTTAAATCACAAGCAGATTGTGATAAATTGCAGGAGGACCTTGAGAGACTGGAAAATTAGGCAACCAAATGGCAAATGAAATTTAATGTGGATAAGTGCAAGGTGATGCATATAGGGAAAAATAACCCATTCTATACTTACACGATGTTAGCTTCCATATTAGGAGCTACCACCCAGGAAAGAGATCTTGGCGTCATAGTGGATAATACATTGAAATCGTCAGCTCAGTACACTGCAGCAGTCAAAAAAGCAAACAGAATGTTAGGAATTATTAGGAAAGGAATGGTGAATAAAATGGAAAATGTCATAATGCCTCTGTATCGCTCCATGGTGAGACTGCACCTTGAATACTGTGTTCAATTCTGGTCGCCGCATCTCAAAAAAGATATAGTTGCGATGGAGAAGGTACAGAGAAGGGCGACCAAAATGATAAAGGGAATGGAACAGCTCCCCTATCAGGAAAGACTAAAGAGGATAGGACTTGGAGAAGAGATGGCTGAGGGGGGATATGACAGAAGTGTTTAAAATCATGAGAGGTCTAGAACAGGTAAATGTGAATCTGTTAGGGTTTGTGGACCCTTGGCCCGAGGTGGTGTTGGCGCAACCTGTGGAGGGTGAGCTCCACAGGTCCCCACCATCAGGAGGCAAGGCTGGACAGGATGCAGAGGCAGACAGGAGCTTCGTCAGTACCAGCCCACGTTCCCCGCAGGTTGAGCCCTTGAGTGCTAGGGCCGGCTGGTCTTAGGCAGACCTCTGTGTGGCTGGTCGTAGAAGAGTGGCCAGAGGATGGCAATGTTGGGTCTTGGGCCTGATATGGATGATGCTGGAGGGAACTAGGTGAAGGAGAGGTCAGGTCCAGTCCAAAGTCAGAGGCAGGCAGCAACAGGCAAAGGTCAGATCCAGTCCGAGGTCAAAGGCAAGCAGCAGCAGACGGAGGTGAGATACGAACCGGGGACCAAGGGGGACCCGGAGGAGCTGGAGATGAGGGTCCAACTGCTGTCACCCAGAAGAGGAGAGAAAGCTGCTGAAGCTGGGAGGCTGAAGCAGGGACTTCTGAAGTAGGAACCTCTGAAGTAGGAAATGCTGAGTGGGGGACCTCCAAAGCAGAAATGCTGAAGCAGGAACCTCCGAAGCAGGAACACTGAGGCAGGAACCAAGGAACTTGTTACAAAGTCAGTCATCTGGAGCTAGAGGTAGTACTTTTATAGGCCGCAGGGCCAGACATCATCACACCAGGCCAGACCCTGATTTCCCGCCACTGGTCCTTTAAAAGGAGCCAAGACAGAGTGCATGTGTGCCTAGAGAGGGCCCGGATGGAAGCTGTGGTCAGCGGTGCCTTGGCTGCCGCACAGTATGCAGGAGGCCCTGACCAGAGATGGAGTGCTGCGACAGCGGCTGGCTGCTGCCTTGAGGGTGCCAGAAGCTGGAGAGGGCAAGAGGCAGCGAGTAAGTGGTGCCGGCCGTGGGTTGCCATGGCCAGTGAGCATAACAGAATTGGTTATTTACTCTTTCGGATAATAGAAGAGCTAGGGAGCACTCCATGAAGTTAGTATGTAGCACATTTAAAACTAATCGGAGAAAGTTCTTTTTCACTCAGTGCACAATTAATCTCTGGAATTTGTTGCCAGGGGATGTGGTTAGTGCAGTTAGTGTAGCTGGGTTTAAAAAAGATTTGGATAAGTTCTTGGAGGAGAAGTCCATTACCTGTTATTAATCAAGTTGACTTAGCCACTTCTATTATTAGCATCAGTAGCATGGAATATACTTAGTTTTTGGGTACTTGCCAAGTACCTGTAGCCTGGATTAGCCACTGTTGGATTCAGGATGCTGGGCTTGATGGACCCTTGGTCTGACCCAGTATGGCATGTTCTTATGTTTTTATGTTCTTGCATTCAAAGAATATCTTCAACAGTATATTTTAGGGATATGCATTTGTTTGAAACAAATGGATAAAACAAGACAAATGAGCTTATTTTGATTTCATTCATGGCCCCCCAAAATGAATGGAGGTGGGTGTCACAAATTAAATAAACATTTCCGTCTGTTTATGTTTCCCATTGACGTCTATGGCTCATTGAAGTCTATGGCTGTGTATTGCTGAGCAAAAAACCAAAAATTGACCTCACAGCTTTATCAGGAGCTGAGACATTATAAGTTGCAAGGAAACCACAAGGAAAATCACAGAGCAACATCTTTTTAACAAGCCTATAGCTGCTAGGGATGTGCATTCATTTGCTACGAAATAGGACATATCGACAATATTTCCTATTTTATCACGTTTCTGGTGGTCGTCAAAACGATAGGAAAACCCACGAAATTTCATGTGATTTTCTTATCTTTTTTGGGGAGGAGAAAGGACACATAACCTCCCCCCCAAACCCACCATAACCCTTCAAATTTCATTAATTGCAACCCCACCATCCCGACCCCTCAAGACTTGCCCGAACCACCGCCCCCCCCTCCCAAGACTTACCGAAAGTCCCTGGTGGTCCAGCGGGGTCCCAGGAGTGATTGCCCTCTCTTGGGCCATCGACTGCCACTAATCAAAATGGTGCCGATGGCCCTTTGCCCTTACCATGTGACAAGGGCTATCGGTGCCATTGGCCGGCCCCTGCCACATGGTAGGAGCAATGAATGGCCCGCACCATTTTTTAAGATTGCACCAGCCGTCTCTTGCTCCTACCACCGATAGCCCCTGTCACAAGGTAAGGGCAAAGGGCCACCAGCGCCATTTTCTTTACTGGCAGCTGATGGCCTGAGAGCGGGAGATTGCTCCCGGGACCCCGCTGGACCACCATGGACTTTAGGCAGGTTTTGGGGGGGGGAGATTTACTTAATTAAATCTTAAGGGTTGGGGCGGTTTGGGTTTTTTTTCGGTTCAGGACAGCCGAAAAAAAATCGGCCTGAACCAAGGGAAATGAAATTTCCCGCTGCGGGCCGATAAGGAAGGCTGAACCGAAAGGTTCAGCTGAATCACATCTCTAATAGCTGCTATCTGGATCCTGTGACACTGTCCTACTCCTACTGTAAATTCTGCGCATGTGCATAAAACTCTGTATTTCATTTCTAGAAGTTGGTGGAGAAGGATGTATGCTTAGAAGCTCTCCCAGAATTTAGAAAAGCCATAAACTTGTGGATTTGGCTTTGGTAAAGGGCAGAGGTCTTACAGACTCACTGTGCTAGAAAGAGAGGAAGAACACTGATGCTGATTTTGATTTTTCTGTTCACTGGAGTAGGTTCAAGGTGGAAGATAGTGTGGACAAAGATGTTGTGGTAGTGCTAATGACTTTCTTTTTTATTTCTCTCTGGACAGAAGCCAATTAGGTGTGAGTACACTGACTGACTGAAGAGAATAAGTCTTACCAGGCTGCCAATCTTTTTGTTTCACTTAGTGTTTAATATTTTTTGTTTATAGATTGGAAAAGGAGTTAGTCAGCACTGAGTGTACCCAGCATACACTGTATGTGTCAGTGTATGTATGTGTGTTTGTGTGTATGTATAACAGGCAGTTATCTACACTGTGAGTAGGGGTATAGATAATAAGTTTCTTACTAGGTTTCCAGTCTATTTGGTCTGTTATTGTTTAACAGGTTTTTTGAGTGTAAAATGGAAAAGGAATTAATCAGCAGAGTGCACATAGGATACACATATACTGTATTTGTCTGTATGTGACAGTTTTCCCACACTGAGTGAGAGTACAATTGCAGTATCAATAAATAAATCCCATTGTAAGATCTACCCTCCCCCCAGCAGGCAGTGCATTTTAACAAATGTCATCATGTCAGAAAAAAGGAAAGGAGGCAATTGCAGCTTTGGCAAGGGCAGATAAATTGATGGCTAGTCAGCACAACCTAGTAGCAGAAATAAAAAAGGCAGTCTTGCACCTAAATTGAAGAGAAACTGTTATAGGTGTAGAATGGCAGGAGAGGAAGGAAGCTCAAGGCAAAAGCAATTGAAATTTGGAGAGCATGCCAATGCCACCAGTGAGTCTCCCTCTTGCTCTGGAACAGAGAAAAGGCGGGAAAGCCATAAAAGTTTGGCATTTAGCAGGACATGAACATGGATAGGAGAAGCAGAAATGGAACTGCCCAAACCAGTAGCATGCTCCTCTATAATGGTTACTGTTTCTGAAGCATTAGAGGCAGCATTTTCAACAAGTGATTCTGAGGAACAATCTTGTAGGAATTCCCTGAATCACTAACAATGTCTCCCAACCCTCTAGTGGAGGCACACCTAACATGACTTAGGTTTTCAGGATATCCACAATGAATATGTATGAAATAGATTTGTAAACATTGGAGGCCCAGGATATGCAAATCTGTCACATGTGTAATCATTGTGGCAATCCTGAAAACTTTACTGGATAGGTGTGCCCCCAGGAGAGGATCGGAAAACACTGAACTAGTAACTGAAGAAAATTTTTAAGGATTAGTCAGTACTATCTTAGCCTTCACTTCAGTAACTGAGGAGATAGATGATGATATTGATGGTGATGAGATCAAACCTTAGCAAGAAGAGTGTAGGTAGAAAGCATGAATGGCATTGTTCCTTAGTGGAAACAACAATGTAGATTAGTCGCCAAAAGATAGTCCAAGTATGAGCTTTATTTGAAAGGAGACATACATTTTGTATATGTGTCTGACTCAGGCCGAGTTTCGCCCCGCATGGGGCTGCCTCAGGGGCTGTGTATAGATGATAGTCTGGAGGTGATTCCGAATCACCTCACCCAATAAATCCTCCAGACTACAGGATATTTTGTGCACTAATTCTAAAAGTGGTCACCCATATATCTTGTGATCATGTCAGAGCCCAGCCCAGAGATTGGGTCCTGACACCTGGACCACAACCCAGGCCCAGGCCTGACACCGGGACCAAACCCAATGCCGGGACACAGACTCTAGCCTAGGTCCAGGTCTGACGATGAGGCCTGGTCCAGAGACCAGGTCCCAACACCTGGGCCTTGTCCCAGGACCAGGCCAGACACTGGGGCCCAGCTCAGAGGTTGGGACAGGACACTGGGGCCTTGGCCTATGCTCAGGCCCAAGCCTGGAGACCAGAGAGCTGGCTGCATAGATCCTCCTCTTTTCTTCTTTCTTCTTTAAATGATGGCATCTGCTGGGGACATGGTAGAGTAAACTAACTTTGTCTCATCCTCCTTAGTGGAAGGTGCCATTTTTCTGAGCCCCAGGCATTGGTATGCAGCTTCCAGACTGAGCCCCGGCATCATGCCTGGGCTCAGGCCGAGGCCCAAGCATCAGAACCCAGCCTCCAGACTAGGCTCTAGCATTGGGCCCGGGCCCAGGTGTTGGGACCCAGCCTGGCAGTGGGGTTAGATCACTGATGGATCAGGTAAGTGGGGGTCAGGAAATTTTCCAACCCCAGAAAAATGTTTCCGGGGACCTGGGCCTTTGCTAGGGTCAGAGCGATGTCCCCACATCAGGCCTGGGCCTAGGCTAAGACCTCGGGGTCATGCTTGGGTTTAGTCTGAAAAAACTGGTAGAATATGTGATCAAAATAACAAACTTAATAAAGAAAATCACATATGTCCAACGCAATTTATGCAATTAAGCACACCCTCATATGTGAGCTCTTGCACATATCCGCTGCCACAGCGTTTTAACTTTTGTCCACTTATTAGAAGTGTGACCGCTCAGCCAACTTTAATCACGGGGTAACCTTCTTGAATTGCGTTTTCAAACCGCCGCTCTTTTAAACAACAACATTAACTTTTTTTTTAGATTTTTTTGAAATTTTTTGAATCACTGATGGTAAATTCCATTTACTCCAACTTGAATAATGAAACTTTTTATGGAATAAAGAACTTATCTTTTTCCAGAGACATAAGCTAGAGCCCAGAGCTCGATCGCTCTGCTCCGCTGAAACGCCCGACACTGCCGATGTTTCGAATGTTTCTTCCTCAGGGGCTGTAAACACTAAAAATCGAAGTAACAACATATTTAGTACCAACACATCAATGTTCAAAGTAGCCAGTTCAGATGGAAAACTTACAAAGTTGGAGACAAGCATCTGTGCGGCAAATCCGAGGACCCGCCATCTTTAAACTGATGTTTATAAAGCTACATAAGAATTCAAATCCAGCCAATCAGGAAAAGGCATAGGATAGAACAGGTGAAATAATTAAAGGGCTATAACTAAGCCCTTTAAATCAGTGAAGACCATTCAATGACATCATTCATGCCTTCAGGGAACTCCTGCAACAAGGGGCAAAAACCAAAATCAGTAAAACCTGTGCCTAGGCAGACTTCTGTTAATCCTGATTTACAAACATGTAATGTTCTAAGCAGAAAGGCAGCAAAAGAGGAATGTTGTAACCCAGGAGTAAAGGTATCTGTTCTGTCAGAGAAACCTTGTTTGTCTTCTGTGTTTAAAAACAGGGGAAAACCCTCACAAGAGAGACCAGTTCCCAGAGCACTGCCATCTACCCCTGATTGCTGGGAATATAAAGAATGTAAATGGCTGAATCCCACTTCGCAAGGGGAGTGCTTTTTGAGCAAGGTGTTCAAAAAACTTAATGGTAAAACACCAGTCTTAAACACTAGAGATGAGAATTGGAACTGGAATCGGTTCCGGTTTCGGTTTGCTGCGCCCGAGCCGATAAACAAAAAACCCATGCCGACCCTTTAAATCTGATTCTTTAGCATCCCCCCAAAGCTATCTTAAAGTACCTGGTGGTCCAGCGGGGGTCCCGGGAGCGATCTCCCGCTCTCAGGCCGTCGGCTGCCAGTAAACAAAATGACGCTGATGGCCCTTTGCCCTTACCATGTGACAGGGGCTATCTATGCCATTGGCCAGCCCCTGTCACATGGTAGGAGTAATGGATGGCCGGTGCCATCTTTAAAAATGGCACGGGCCATTAATTGCTCCTACCATGTGACAGGGTGTTGAAGCCTACACCTCTTTCTGTGTCTAAACAGCAGCTAATCAGTGTTCTAGCTCAACGGTCTGCAGCCCGCACCCTCGCCTGCTTATGTATTAATCCGGGGGTGCACTCCACTCCATATTTTTTGCCTTCCCCTGCTGGAGAAAGTTCTGTACCTGAAAAGGATTTGGTATCCTGCACCAAGACTTTACCCTCACGTTATAATGACAGATTTAACTCTGTTGCAGTTTTCAATCTAAGTTCAGAGTCTGATTTTTCAGATCTCAAAAGCCCCAGGAGGGCCCTGCTCCTTGCAGCTCCTGGAGGGGTGCAATGAAGCCCAGGTACTCCAGGAGGTGTACAATTTCATCCAGTTATCCCAGGAGGGGTGCAATTCTGTCCAGGTTGCCCAGAAAGGGTGCAGTCAAGCCCAGGTACCCCTAGAGGGGTACAATTTCATCCAGGCACCCCAGGAGTGGTGCAGTCAAGCACAGGTACCCCAGGAGTGGTGAAATTCTATTCATGTACCCTAGTAGGAGTGCAGTCAAGCAAAGTTACCCCAGGAGGGGTGCAGCCAAGACTAGTTGCCTCAGGAGGGGTACAGTTATAGCCCAGTTCCACTGCCCCAGGAGGGGTGCAGCTATAGCTCAGTTCCACTACCCCAGGAGGGGTGCAGCCTAGTCATGCACCTCAAGGACTCTAGTACCCCTGTCCAATAGGACCTGGGGGAAAGGAGCTTGGGGGGGTTCTATTGTGATTCTGTATGTCATGCAGCCTCCCAACCACCGGACGTCCTCTGGGAGCTGTGCCTACCCTCTTTTCAGCTTTAGTCTCAGTGACCTCATCACTCAGCAAATTCCAGCCTATTTAGCCCTGCTTCCGTCTACACTCAGTGCCTTGTTATTGTGTCTGCTCGGCTCCTTGCTTGTCCCCTTGCCTCTGTATACCTGGTGGCTCTCCATTGCCTTCTGTCTTGTGGCTTCCCTAAGCCTGCCTGTGTCCCAACTGGCTTGGTGGCTAACCTAAGTCATCTTATTCTCAAGTTGGCTCTCTGGCCTATAAGCTTCCTGTCTTGAGCTTGCTCCCTGCTTTGCAAGCCTCTGTCTCACGCTTGCTCCATGGATCTCAAGCCTCCTGTCTCGAGCTTGCCCTCTGGCTCTCTAGCCTTCTCTCCCAAGCTTGCCAGTATTAGTAACCTCTGTCTTGTTCCACTGTTCTAGCGTTTTACCCCCTGACCTTGGTTCCTGCCTGAGCTCCAGACCCACCAGACATCAGCCTCTAGCCCTGTAGCCTACATCTCAAAGCTACTCTGGCTTCTGTCTTCAGTTCTGTCTGATATCAGTCTACAGCCCTGCAACCTGCCTCTTCAGTCCTGCCTGACCTTTATCTCCCGCCTTTCAGCCTGCATCCTCAGACCTGTTCAGATTTACCTGAGTTTGCTCTTCTCCCCTCTGGATTCCAGTCCAGCTTTAGCCTTAAGTCTCCTTTCTTGTTTAAGTCCTGCTGACCACCAGAACCCAAGGGCTCAACCTGTGGGAAGGTGGCTGGTATAGGCTGAAGATTCTTTAGTCTAGTCTGCCACTGGAGTCCTGGATTGTTCCCATGTAGGCTCCCTAGCCAAGCTGGGTCATCAACCCTAACTGTATATTATTGTATGGTAGTACACTAAATTGTTATAGCCAGCCAACAGACAGTGTGTGCAACTGCCAATATTTGTAATTCTATTTGCCAAGCAGTGCACTTCAGTCTTTTGACTCATTTATGTCGGTGACACTCAAAAGATAACTTTCCAACAAATATGAATGGTGGCACATATGCATTTATATTGCCGCAAACTTGTATTTTATAACCTGCATGTATGATATATGCAAGTTTTATAAATTATGCATATCTCTACACCACAACATATGTGTATACCTATGCTTTTGCTTGAGTATATGCAAAGCATTCAAAGAACCTATATCAATACATTGAATATATGTACTTTTCCTACCTATTTTAAAAATATGTTTGTATATTTTACATATGAAAATAAAGTAGGACTTACTTCTGGATAGCTTGATTTACATGTGTAAGTTGGTGTATTTTTAAAAATGTCATTGTAGGGAGATATCCCATGTTTTACCACTGAAAGCAGCTAATATGAATAACAATATCCAAACAGGGATGCAGACAAATATACTGATAGGCCAAAACACTGTCATAGCTAAAGAAAAGAAACTTTGACAAGATGAGAATTTTAAACCAGAACTGAAGGATATTTATCAAGATCTGCCTCTTTGTAAGAGCCTGTGTAAATAAAACCAAGGCTGAGGGACAATGCAGCAACCTAAGCTCATATGCTGAATTCACGGACCAGCCAAGGGAAGTCCAGAGGTCACAGGGACCCCCATCCTTGGATGAAGGGGGAGCATTCCAATGCAGAGGAAATACTGACACTGGCCTAACAGCTTGGCATATGTAGTTAGGACCCCCCCCCCGAAGGAAAGGGGAGGGGGAAAATGACCTACAATCTGGCAAAGACCCTCCACCCACTACATGCATATGCACAAGTTTATGCATATTTATTAGCTGGAAAGTATAAGTCAGGGGTGCAAATAAGGAGAAAGAAGGGGAGTGAACCCAAGGCAGCCCAGCATCCCCTGCTGTCAAGGAGGGAAAAGATTAGGTATAGTCAGGAGATCAGAGAGAGGAGATGCTCTGCTTAAGGTCGGACTGGAACATGGAGTGTGAGGTGGTGAGGAGCTGAGAGCATCCTAGCAGCTTTGCCAGTACTAGACCCAGAAGCAAGCTTTTTTTCTGGACCACCCTCCAGATCTGCCAGGACCAGACCAGGAAGCAAGCCTTCACCCCCTGCCCACATTCTCCAGACCTCCTCTGCAGAGCTTGCTTCAGAGGTGAACCTGGAAATTGCCTGAAGTTGGGACCAGGGATAAGTAAGTTAGCCATAAGTATTAATATATTAGGCAGGCTAAATTTTATGGCTTGTTTGAAACCACCCATGGTACAGAACCTTCTTTAGGGTAAACTGGTTGTTCGGTTCGGAGTTAACAGTCTGCTTGGGAGTTAGCAATCTGTTCTGTTCGGAGATAACAATCTGCTTGGGATTAGCAATCGGTTGTTATTTAGGAAAGTTGTGGGTGGATCCTTGGACTGGTGCCAGATCCCGGGGGAAGATCCCAAGAGGGACCACTGGTCAGGCTCAGAGTATGGAGACAGACACACACTACTTCTTTTATTAGACAGTATACTGAACCACCAGAGGTGGCAGTAGTGAGATGGAATGCCCGGCTGGGCTGTAGTCCCTCAGATACTGGAACAGCGATCCCTGGAGGCTGAGCTGTAGAGAAACTGAAATATAGTGAGTAGGCAGGGTATGCAGAGTTCATGTACTGAACCAGATGGTAACACTCACACAATGTATCATAGAAGCCCAAGAGCTGGAATGTATAGGCCCTCGAGGAGCGAGTACCTGGTTCCAGGGAAAGCTCTGAGAGATTGATGGTAACTCACTGATGTAGTTGGCAGTGATGACTTCCAGGCAGAAGAGAGTACCAAGAAAGTCTGGGAACGAGGGCCCTCGAGGAGCGAGTACCAGTTCCAGACTGTCACCTGAAAAACAAAGGAGAGAGCGAGGCCCCCGAGGAGCGGGTACCCCTAGTAAGTCCGAGGAGGCAGAGTAGCTTAGGTAGAGTAACCCTTGCTAACTCGATGTGTTAGCAAATTCTAAGACTTTATATATCCATCGCGGGTGACGTCATCTTCGGGGGACGCCCCCGAGGTTCGCACCATCGCTGGTACTTCAGTCGGGGCCGCGCCACACGTGCGCCCCTAGTCCTCCAGGAAACATGGCGGTTTGCAGCATCTAGCCGGTCCGGGGAAGCTGGAGGACTTTGGCAGAACAACGCCACGGCAGCCAATCTTCCCGTGGACGAAGAGGGAGGCGCCAAAGAGGTGAGGAGGGCAGAGAGAGGGTGTCAGGAACTGACGGACACAACACTGGTACATAGTGGCCAGGGTGTTAGAGACAGGAATTGTTATCTTCTAAATGCTAAATCCTGCCAAATATGATAAATAAAAGTCTAATTCTGAAGAGAACATGTTCTCTTTTTCCGGTACTTAGGATCATGAAGTGAAGTTGGAGGAGAACTGGAAGTGACCTGTAGCAGACAGTTCTTTACAACCCTAAACTAACTTACAGCATGAATCAAGGAAATTATGAGTTTTACCAATTTGTCCACAAGTTCGCTCAGACCTTCTCCAGGTTATCGATATCGTCCTGGTTCTTCAGCCTGAAATACCCCCAGTTCACTTAGGCCTCCCAAGCAGCCAACAGTGCACAATCAATACAAGTAATATCACTTACACCAGATGTAAAATTATACAAGTAAGTTAGCAAATGTTCATATGTACAATATGGGTCAGATTTTATAACATGCGCGCGGGTGTAGATTTGTTCGCGTGCAACCCTTTGAAAATCTACCCCATGCGTCTTTTAAAATAGCAACTTAAATGTGTAAATGTTGTCAGCGCCCTGGAATGTCCCAGCCTGCCCCTTTTTTTCATGCTTATATGTGAGCATAAAAGTGGAAATCCATGCATTTTTTTACTTTTATAAAATACAGAATATGAAGGTAGAGGCAACTTACATGCATATACGGTAATTTTTACACACATAGGGGAAGATTTTAAAAGGTTGCGCACTGGCATACATGTGCGCGTGCTACCCGGCACGCGGACATGTACACCCAATTTTATAACTTGTACACAGGCGCGCGCAAGTTATAAAATCCAGGGTCGGTGCACAAGAGGGTACACAATTGTGCATCTTGCGCAAGCCGAGCCATGCAGGCTTCCCCCTTTCCCTACCCCCCACCCCACCTTCCCTTCCCTTCCCTTGCCCTACCTCCCCCACCCTTTCCCCCCTACCTTTTTTGTCTTCTTTTTTTTATCTCCAAACTTACTTCAACCCTGGGGCTGAAGTTGCGCGCGCCGGCCAACAGCCAGCGCGCGATCCCCGGCCCAGCAGCCATGCAGAGGCCTCTGGCCACGCCCCTGCCCTGCCCCCTCCCCGCCCCCGGACTGCCCCTTTTGTAAAGCCCCAGGACTTATACGCGTCCTGGGGCTTTACACGTGCCGCAGGGCCTTTTTAAAATAGGCCCAGCGTGCATAACACTTTGAAAATCTGGCCCATATTATTTTGCAAATCCATTCTTCAGTATTACAGTGGTAAACATAGTATAAATACATTAATAAATTATATTGTGATATCAAAAACACATTCTTCCTCCTATCTCAGTCCTCACTCTATATCTTGAGGGTTGATATCATTCTCCAACTGTCTTCGAGATTGTTTTCAAATTCTCTTAAGGTGCTTGCCTACTATTGGTCTTGCTATGACAATTTGATGCTTTTTATGCATGCTGCACCACTTATAATTATTGGTCTCTTCCAGTATCTTTAAACATGGCGCCGGTCATCCAGTGCTCCTACCATGTGACAGGGGCTGATCAATGGCACGGATACCCTGTCACATGGTAAGGGCAAAGGGCCATCGGTGCCATTTTTATTAGTGGTAGCCGATGGCCCGAGAGTGGGAGATCTCTCCCCGCGCCCCCACTGGACCACCAGGTAATTTAAAAAGGTTTTGGGGTGGGGGGGGGGGGTCAGGAGGGTGGGGGAGGCTAAGGGGGTCAGTTTAAAGGGTCGGGGGGGGGGTTTATCGGGCCATTGGTACCATTTTTATTAGTGGCAGCCGATGGCCCGAGAGCGGGAGATCGCTCCCCGCGCCCCCACTGGATCACCAGGTAATTTTAAAAGGTTTTGTGGGGGGTCGGGAGGGTGGGGGAGGCTAAGGGGGTCAGTTTAAAGGGTCGGGTAGTTTTTTTTTTTTTATCGGGCCATCGGCGCCATTTTTATTAGTGGCAGCCAAAATGACGCCGATGGCCCGAGAGCAGGAGATTGCGCCGGGACCCCCCCACTGGACCACCAGGTAATATAAAACATTTTGGGGGGGTTTGGGAGGGTGGGGGAGGGTAAGGGATTCATTTTAAAGGGTCGGGTGGGTTTAGGGGTTGTTTTGGTGTGCCGGTTTTCCCGCCCTCCCCCCAAATAACTCCCATACCCGATTAACGATTTTTTCACGATAAATCGGGGGAATTTGTATTGTATCACGCACTCTAACGATTTTTGACGATTTAAAAAATATCTGAATGATTCACATCCCTACAACTCAAACATTGCTCGCTGCTTCAATGGCAAGGCATAACAGGAAATTGGATTTAAACAGCAATCAATGAGGACCTTTATGGTGTGGGAAACTGATAAGCATGGGGAAACCTACATGGTGCAGCAGATACTACCATAAACTTGCTGGACAGATTGGATGGACCATTTGGTCCTTTTCTGCAATCATTTCTATGTTGCTGTGTTTCATTAGAATTAATTCTTTTAAATTCTGAATTTCATCGGGGTTTTTCTTTAACTTATAGCCCACTGAATTTCCTTGAATCTTTTCCCTCTGTTTTTATTGACTCTCTGATGAATTACAAAATTGATATGCAGAATATGTTAGTATTTGGTGGTTTTAACATTTATATGGATGTTGACCCCTCTCTCCCAGCTGCGACTACTTTCTTTCCTCAATGAATGCCTAGGGCTATCAAATTGTTGATAGTACTACGCATAAGCTAGGTCAAACTTTAGACCTTATTTTTGTCAATGTTTCTTGACACCTGGACAAGTTGTTACCAATCTCCTGGTCCTATCATTTTTTAGTCCACTGTGTTTAATCCATCTCTGCTCACAGATTGTTACCGATCAACTTAGTAGTTTACTTCATTGTCAGACTCAAATGCAGAAAGTTTAGTATATCATTGACAATCGACATTACATTCCTCCTTAGATTCACTTGCTCCTCTGCGTAAGACAACCTCCCTTCAAAAGAAAAATGCTCCATGGGTTACTTCTAACTTGCATTCTTCTGAACACATGGTCCACAGAGCTGAACGCCGGTGCAGAAAAAATGATATTGTAACAAATTTGGGCTTTTATAAGACCCGACTGTCCTTTCACTGAAAGGCTATACATAAAGCTAAAAGAGAATATTTGTCCAAGTATATCTCTTCTGCAGTTTCACAACCTCAGAAATTGTTTCAGATAGTTCACTCTTGGGTACAACCTCTACTACCTGGTCCCTCAAATCCATTAAATGCCACTTGTGAGCACTTTGCTATTTTTTTCCAGTATGACATAATCCAGCTCACCCATAGCATAGGGACAAATTCCATTACCCAATTTGCACAACCTGCATCAGTTGCTTTATTGAGAACTTTTTATTTACCATCCTCACTTGAAATCTGTTCTATCTTCTCTGCTATGAAGGACAGCTTTTGTCCTTTCAACTCCTGTTCAAATGCATTAATTAAGGTATTAAAAACAGATGTTGTTGATTTCAGCAAGTCCATTGTCCATGTGTCATTACTTCAGGGGCTTTTGCCAGCCTGTCTTAAAAACTGAATGCTCTAATTTTTAATCTATTCTCTCCTTTCCACTTTTTCCTAAAATCATTGAGAAAGTAGTTTTTCAACAGCTCCAGGGCCACCTGGTTGATAATGATTTGCTATATAATTCTCAATTTGGCTTTTGGCTGCAACACAATACTGAGCTATTGCCTTTTCAATGCAGGTTGTCAAAATGTCCTGGTCTTATTAGACTTATCAGCTGCATTTGAAACCCTTAGTCACTCAATTCTGCTGATACAGTTTCAATTGGTCAGTATAACATCAGTGGTCTTGGATTGGTTCACCTCTTTTTTAACCAACCAGTCGTAAAAGGTGTCCACTGGAGATTTTTGTTCTCATTCCTTTTTTTCCAACAGTATGCATATGTTAGGACTCTGCTCCTGTGGAGGGAGGAGTTAGCAATCTGTTAGGAATCAGCTCCCATGGAGGGAGGAGTTAGCAATCTGTTAAGAATTGACTTCTGAGGTAGGAGGAGTTAGCAATCTGTTAGGAACTACTCCTCGAGAAGGGAGGAGTTAGCAATCTGTTACGGATCAGTTCCCATGGAGGGATGAGTTAATCTGTTAGGGTTCTCCGTGAGGAGTAGCAATCTGTTATGAACAACTCCTGTAGAGGGAGGAGTTAACAAACTGTTAAGGTATAGACTGCGGAGTAGTAATCTGTTATGAATCTGTAGCTGAAGACTCCTGATGAGAAGGAGTAGCAATCTGTTACCAGCAGAGTGCTTGGAGAGGGCACCCAGCTTGTAGAGGAATGTAGATAGGTGGATCCTTGGGCCGATGGCAGATGACTGCACCCCCAAGAGCATATCCCGAGAGGGACCACCGGCTAGGCTTGGGTATGGAGACAGACACAGATAGTTCTTTTATTAGACAGGTTAGTAGAACCACCAGAGGTGGCAGTAGTGAGCTGGTATGCCTGGCAGAGCTGAAGTCCCTCAGGTACTGGAACAGCGATCCCAGGGTTGCTGAGCTGTAGTGAAACTATAGATAGTGAGTAGACAGGGTATGCTGTGTTCATAGCCAGAACTAGATGACAAAACTCATGTAAGGTCTTCAGGAAGCTCAGAAGCTGGAAAGGGTTAGGCCCTCGAGGAGCGAGTACCTGGTTCCAGGGAAACCTCTGAGAGAGTGAAGGTAACTCACAAATGTCTGTATCTGTGATAGCTTCCAGGCAGTAGAGAATCTTCAGAGTATTCAGGAACATGGTCCCTCGAGGAGCGAGTACTGGTTCCTATCTGTAATCTAAAATAAAGAAAAGAGAGCGAGGCCCCCGAGGAGCGGGTACCCCTGATAAGTCCGAGGAGGCAGAGTAACTTGGACGAATTCTTATCCGTGTCCTTGCTAACTCAATCTGTTAGCGTTTACTGAGACCTTTTTTTTGGAAGTGGATGACGTCAATTCAGGGGGACGCCCCCAAGGTTCGTGCCCTTGCTGGTACATCATTCAGAGCGAGCACGCGCGTGCGCCCTACATCATCAGGCAACATGGCGGATCTGCAGCATCGTGCCGGTCTGGGGACACCGGAGGAAGATGGCAAGAAGACATCATGGTAGCTAACCGTCCATCAGACCCGGAGGGAGTCGCCACAGAGGTAAAGAGGGCGGAGTGAGGTCATCGAGCAGCGACGGACGCAACAGCATATGACATCTATTAATGCTAGCAGCCGCCACTTCACCCACATGGCCGTCGTCCCTACCTTCTGGCACCTTACCTTACCTTAGACAAAATTATGATTACGTTTTTGTAAACATGGAAAATGCAGAAACTGTTGTTGGTATAATAAGGCTGAAGCTTTTATTTAACACATCAAGAAAAACTTCCCTGGGAACCCGAGCCGGTATGCTGTCTCCACTGCTGCCCGCCATATGGACCAAGCAAGGCAGCCTTACTCCATGGGCTCCCCGCCTTGCCCGCAAGCAAGGGGGCCCCGACTATCGGTGCATTCCGCGCCCCCACCTTTTTGCGCCACCCAAGGCAGTGATCAGCTACCACGCCATCCTGTGATGTCACCGGCATCACTTGCAATATGTCCAACTGGCCCGGGTAACTGCCCCGTCCTTCTCAGCTGTGACATTAATCCATGACAATGAATAACATTTTGACTTGTTCTAATTAACATAAGTATGCTATCTTCTGCATATGTTAACCTGTTATAACAATGTATATGTCATACTATTGCAAGCTTATCATAATATACAGCATTATTCTTCTCTTCAAGCATCCACTCTTTAAGGACATTCTCGACTTTTCACGCTTAGTTCCGGGGATGGGTGGGTTGGTTTTACCGGCACGCGATCGAAAAGAGGGTTCCTGGGCCTCCGTTGAGGCTCTTTAAAGGGCCGATGACATCATCGGCCAGTGCCGCCAGCACTCCTTCCAGGCGCTGAAGCCTGGGGCAGGGCTTAGTGCCGCTGCATCGTGCTCATGTGGGGGAGGAGTGGGGTGTCCCGATACCAATCGCGTGCCAACGCTCATGCCTGCATCGCCATGCACTTCTCCTTCGAGGTCTTGCTATGCTTGGAGGATGTTGACTGCTTAGCTTAAAATATAGGACCATATCGTGAAGGGTCCTGATCTCCCACTATGCTTGTCATGTGAAGAAATGCATTTGTCCAGTTACAATATTCTTTGGAATCCTCATCTCCTTTTCTCTCGGAGCCGATCCATCCTTCGGTTTCTTTCTGTCCTTGGATCTGCGTCGTCCATGCAGTGTACTAAAGATATCTATGTATTTTCTTTCGAAATCTTTTTTGCAATACCTTGGGCACATTTCCATGTTTCTGAATGGGTGGTGAGTGCGGGTGGGCATCTGGATTCCTTGTCTTCTGCCTTAGTCATCGGTAGCAGGTCACTGCCACTTGCTTTCGGCTGACTTGTGGCTGTAGACCTCTGGGGGCTCTGGTGTGGCCAATGTTTGGGGTTTTTTTTAATTTTTATTATCTCTCAACTGCCACTGGGCTGGTCCAAGAAGGGGACCTGGCAGCTCGCGCCTCTGATCACCATCTCCACAGTGTATCCCATCGCTGTCCCACACAGATGTGAGGAATAACTCACCTGCGGTCATGAGGGAAATCGGTGGGGGTTGAACCTTAGCTTCCTTGGTTTTCAGCCCCATGTTCCAACTACTAGGCTACTCCTCGACTCCTTTTAATGACTTGCCCGAGGTCAAGAGTAGTGACCATGGGATATGACCCTGAAAAGCTTGACTAGTACCCACTTTAAACCTCCCTCCCTAAGCGGAATTCAAACTCATGGCTCTCGGACTACCGAGACCCAACTGCCTAACTGCCTACCGCCTTCAGGCCTCACATTTATTTATTTATTTATTTATTTCAGATTTTTATATACCGGCATTCGAGACAGCAGTCACATCGTGCTGGTTCACATAAAACAGGGGTGCATAGTAAACATAACTATAACAATGGTGTTGAAAAGGCAGTTACATATAACAGGGTAAACGATAGATTCACACAGGTAAACGATAGAGCAGTGGGCTATGGCCAGGAAAACACATGTTTTCCTGGCCATAGCCCACTGCTCAACAAACTATGCTATTCCTCCTCTCTGACGCATTCCGCTTAACCTCCGAGGCTCTGCCCTCTGCACGGTCCCCAAACCCTGGCCGCCCACTGCTGCCACCAAAACCGCCACCAGCCTCGGCGTCCCCAGCAGAGGCGGTGAAATCGCCCTGATGCAGTGTCTCACCTCGCCCGGGTCCCTTCTCAGGCGTCGAACATGTCAGTAAAGTAACCCTGACAAAATAAAGCTTCGCCTGTAAGATAACCTAATTTAGCAAGGTGTCTGCCCTCGGGAGAAGGGGCTACTCGAAGTGGCCCCATTCACACTGCCTCAAAAATATCTGATCTATATTAGCTTCGCATGTCGCCAACTGATGGTGCAGAGCTTAAGCTCCATGTAGACCGCGAGTGCACCATGAGATGCTGTCATCATGGCAGTCATTGGTTCATAAAACAACAACAATCAAAGCTTCCTGGGAGGGAAGAGAGCGAGAGAGTGCCCCCAGGAGGACCCAACCCCTGTCTCCCACCTCTTCCTCTCCAGCATCGGCCCCCGCCACTCCAGCCTCATCTCGTCCCCGTGTCATTGCCCCCATCTCCTGAGGGTCCCACCCCATCCCAACCTGCACCCGCAACCAACGTGTTGCCTCCAACAGATGGCCCGTTGCATCAGACAGGCATAGGGAACCAATAATCCTCCCCTAACCCTGGGCTGCCCACGTTGCACACAAACACAATCATGCGGGCAATCTCTCCCCTTTCAATTTTTTTTTTGAAGCATGTTCTCCCCTCCCCAAATGCATGTATCCTCCCCTCTCCTCCCTTCCCTGCAGTTCCCCCCCCCCCCCCACTCCCCGTGGCTGCTCCCCACCCCAGCACTGGTCCCCCATCACATCCTGCAGAAGCGAGAACCTCCAGCACTTCTGTCCCACTGCCTGAGCAGGACTCACCTGCAGTGAGTGGGGGAGTGCCCTCGGCGCCACCCTGCTCCTGTCATGAATGGAGTTCTCCGGGGCCCGAGGTATGCCAGGCCGCGCCATGCCTAAAGAGGCGAGTAGGAGCATCCGGCGAGAAGGAGAGACCGAAGCGGGGAAAGGAGTTGCCGGCGCACGATCAAAAGGCCTTCTCCTTTTTGCTGGCCCGCGATTTTTCAAAAATTTCCCCTTCCTTTGCCGGCACGCGATCGAAAAGTGGGTTCCTGGGCCTCCGTTTCAGCCCTTTAAAGGGCCGATGACATCATCGTCCAGCACCACCGGCACTCCTTCCAGGTGCTAAAGCCTGGGGCGGGGCTTAGCGCTGCTGCATCGCACTCACACAGGGGAGGAGGGGGTGTCCCGATGTCAATCACGCACCAATGCTCCCGCCTGCATCGCCACACGCTTCTCCTCCCCCTCTTTCTGTAATGCCGCCGTGCTTTGTGTGTGTGGGGGGGTCGGCACGTCAGTTAAGGGTGGGCTTTAGCCAGGAGGCGCAGGCCCACCTGTTTCTATTTCCCAGTAAAGAAAACATGGCCTGAAACCAATGAGAAATCATCATCACGTATGTCTACAATTATCACTTGGCTGTCTGAAAATTAACTAGCCCTAAATTTGTCCAAAACTGAAATTTTATATATCAGGAAAAAGGAGACAATTTAATATCAAACTACTTGTCTATCAATGGGAACAACGTAAAGGTTGTCTCACAAGCTAAAAGTCTTGTAGTGATCCTCTACTCCAAACTTTCTTTCATTCCTCAAATAAAGGCCATGATTAGGTCAGGCTTTTACAAGTTATGGGCTGGATTTTAAAAGGTCTACGTGCGCAGGGCCTATTTTAAAAAGGCCCAGCGACGCGTGTAAAGCCCGGGACATGTGTAAGTCCTGGGGCTTGCAAAAAGGGGCGGGGAGGGGGCGGGGCATGGGCGTGAGCGAGATGGGGAGGCCCGTGGGAGGTTCAGGGGTGGGGTTAGGCTCCCGGCACAGCGGCCATATTGGCGGCTGTGTCGGGGTCACCACAGTTGGCCGGCACGCACAACTTACTTCAGCCCCAGTTCAGAAAGAGCTTTATGTTCCTCTCAGTTGGCTCAATTAGAGATATTTTCCATCCATGAAGCCTGACTATCTGAAACAGTGTGCATTTTCAGTAGCAGCTCCTGCCAGAATTGCGCTTAGTAAACTGTCAAAAGTTTTAAGAAGTCCCTAAAGATTTTGCTGTTTGAAGCTGCATAACAGTTAATGACTAGAACAGACTGATTAGATCTTGATTTTGTTCTGACCTGTATTTTAACAATTCTGTTTAAATTATAGGATAACTTATTTTGATAGCATTATTTTACTTTGTTAAATTGTTTTTCTGATGATTTTATGTGTTTTTTACTTCATTTGTAATAAGATAATTTTATGTATGTTTAGTTGTAAACAGCCTAGGGCTATGCATAGGCGGGTTATAAATAAATTTAACCATAACCATAACTCTGTGCTTCTCTACAATAAAATCTTGGTTATCTAGAAATAATTTACTTCTCAATCTTAAAACTGAGATTATCTTTCTCTCCTCAACTGAAATCTCTAACATTCCTGAACAATGGTCTTTTGAGGGCACCACCATTCCCATCTATCAATGTACATGTGACTTGGGCATGAAAATAGATTCTTCCCTTTCATTCTGCCCACCAATACAATTTGTAGTGCAGAATTATTTTTTCAAATTGTATCTTCTTTGACCTATAAAATCATTTCTAAATTCTATGGATTTTCTGACTGTCACTCCGGCCATTATTTTTGTGCAACAGATTATTGCTGTTGTGCTCCGCGGTCGTGGGACGCCATGACCGCACTCCCCTACCTCCTCCGCGGCGGCGGTCCGCCGCGACAACGTCGGGAAACCCCTGACCCGGTGCCCGGCGCGGCTCCCCAGCCTGACCATGGGGCGGAGAGCCATCCCTGCTCTGCTCCCACGCCGTTCCTGCAGCCCTTCCTCTACGGAGGGAATCAAAGATGGCCGCCGCCATCTTTAGGCGCGAGGCCGCACCTCTTCATTAGAATTAAAGGGACCTGATCCCTTTAATTCACCACAGCTGTTCCTTAGGAGCCTGAGCAGAGGAAGTCTATAAGGAGACTTCCTCTGCTCATTCCTTGACTCGGCAACGTCCCAACACTGTCTAGCCTGCTTGCTTCGGTGAGTTCCTTGTGCTTGGACGCTGGTTCCTGTTTTGTCTTGGTGTTCCTGGTTCCTGACTTCGGATTGGCTTACGGTGATTCTCTGGTTCCTGACCTTGGCTTGGCAAGCGGTGATTCTCTGGTACACGACTTCGGACTGGTGAGCGTTGACCCTCTGGTACTCGACCTAGGACTTCTTCAAGACTCCGTCTCCAAGGGGGCCCACCTAAGTCCCAGCGGCCCGGGTCCCTACAGGCTCCTCCTGGGGGGACCGTGGGCTTCCAGGGCGAAGCTCCAGTTGGCCTTTGCACTGTTGCCTGACCTCCCTAAGTCCACCTAAGTCCCAGTGGTCGGGTCCCTACGGGCGCCTCCCGGGGGGACCGCAGACAACCAGTGGTGAAGACACAGCGCTTCATCTCGGCTCTTCATTGTCTCCGTGTTCACCTCAGCCTCCAGTGCCAAGGGTCAACTGGTCCTGCCTCCTGTTCTGCCTCGCCACACGACGAGAGAGCCTACGGACCCTCCGAAAGGTATTCCATCCTCTCATCGGCCAAGGGTCCACAAGCCTGAGCATAACAATTGCAATTCACTTTATATTGGACTCCCAAATACATCTCCAAAGGCATTACAGTCTATCCAAAATTCAACCGCATGACTTAACTCTGGTTATGCCAGAAATGCCCATATCATTCCAGTTTTAATTCACTTATACTGCCTCCCCTTCTTTTGGCACATTAAATTCAAGGTTCTCACATCTGCTTTAGATCAGTTCACGGTCTATTACCAGATTGCTTTCCTGATTTGCCAAGCTATTGACCCTCACATTCTCTTCATTCTTCTTCCAAACATCTCCTTGCAGCCCCCCTCATAATATGTTATGTTTTAAGGAAGCCTGAGATAGGATGTTCCAGGTTGCAAGGCCTAACCTCTGGAATGAGCTCCCTGAATTAATACAAGCAGAAAATGACTACTTACGTTTTAGAAAATCTTTGAAGGACTATCTATTTTCCAAAGCATTCAATTTACCAAGGGAATACTGGAACAGATTTTAGGGGGTTTTATATGATCATGGGTCATCTCGGCAGGTATCATAATGCATGCAGCCTTGAAGTTGTCTGCTATTGACTGTTAATTGTTTTGAATATTTTCCTATGTGGTGTTTACGTTTTTTGCAAAGTATTTTGACTTTAATGAATGCTTTATTGTAAACCACTGGGTTTTTTTAGATCAACAGTCTATACATTTAAAACAATAAAATAAATAAATAAATAAACAAACAAACAAATAAATAAATAAATATCCAGCCTTGGCATATTCTTGCCACTATGGGTAGCTGCTTTGTGTCTCTCATTGTGCTTTGGGGTCATCATGCCACTCTTTGTGCTGCTCTGATCCTCTATCAATCCCTTGAAGTTTTGTTTTTCTGCCACCTTTACTGATTTGTTTCCCCTTCACGGTTCCTTGGGCTGTTCATGTTACTCTTGGTGCTGCTTTGCACCTCTTGTTATGCATTGGGTCCTCATGCCACTGTTGTTGGGGCCCTTTGCGCCTCATTTGGAAATGTGGAGGTGTTTCCTCCACTCTAGGTGACTGCTTTAGACCTCTCATATTTCTTTAGGGTCTTCATGGCACTATTTGCGCTGCTTTTAAACTTTACCTGTCTCTTGAGGTTTTTCCTACTGCCTTTGCTAGCGTGTTCCCCTTTTATGGTGGCTTGGGATTTGCATGCCATTCTTATTGCCAATATGCTCCTCTTTTGGTGCCTTCACGTGTTCAGTCCACTGTTGTTGGTTGCCCCTTTACCCTCCTATGGTACCTTAGGGTGCGCTTCCCATTCTTGCTGCTGCTTTGCTCCTCTCACAGTGCCTTTGACATTTACTTCCACTGCTGGTACTCTTGTTCTCCTTTATGGGGCCTTGGACTATTTATGCCACTTTTGGTGCCTCTTTGAAACAGTCTTGGTGCCTTGACTAGCTCTTCCCCCCTTCTGATGATGTCTCCCTACAATTTTCATTAGAATTCGTTAGATAACCCCAATTTTGGAGCCCACAATAGACTGCATTTCTTCCCTCATTGACTTTAATGGGAAATGAATGGAACAGATGAATTACTTTTTTTTTTTTCATTTTATATGAATCAAATACATTTTGGTGACCTATGAAACAAATGAGCAAACCAAAACAAAAGGTTTGCCTTTGCACATTCCTATTGTCTAGCTAACTTTAAGATAGCTGAGGATATTCAGCAGCATGCCTGAACCACTGAATAGCCCTGTAAAATTAGCCAGATTAGTTTGTGCAGCTAAATTTGCTAGCCTGCCAATGGCTGAATATGGACCTCCCTGTTCTTATTTATTTTCTATTTAATGCTAAAAGAAATTGTATGCTGGAGGAATATAGACCTCAGTGACAAAATCTGCATTGTAATTTACTATCTGTGCTAAAGAATAAGGATTATTGTATCACATTACCAATCAACACATTTGCCATAATATCTATACTGCTGGACAGAATAGTGGATTAATCTATAGAAGTACAAAGCAATGCATTTCTCATTGGGTCTGAATGGCAGAGGAGAATACTGGATTATTCTAACTCAGCATCCACTAGTGCATTTTTCATGGTGCTTGAACAGTATTGTAGTTCAGTGCTGACAAAGATTGTTCTTTAAATATTTAACTTGTTTTCTAATAGGAACCTACTAGTTCTCAGCATCTAGGAACATTTAATAAGCATTAGATGAAAGGCAAATTATAAAACACAGATAGGTAGAATAAAATTTAATACAATGTAAGCCTTTACAGACAAGATAAAGTATAGTCTTTTTAAAATATTAAATTAGAACATGTCTTACCAGTAGGGAATGCATTGCTATTTCAGTTTTTTCATTACATTGGTTCAATGGCTGCACAACACACACAAGGAATAGAGTCATCTACAAGTTTTTTTTGGGGGGGGTTATCATTTTCTTTGTAAGAGGAGAGAACAAAGCTGACAAAGAAGAGAGAAATATTCAAGTTTGCCTGCAGTAAATGCATGCAGTGAGTTGAATGAACAGAGGGAGAGTAAAAAGAAAAAACACCCACATAATGCAGCAGAGGAGATTTGATTAATTTCCTGTCTGCAGCAATCATTGCAGTTTTACAAGGCTAAAATAAAGTTCCTTGGCAATGTTTAAAGAGCAGAAAGAGTGAGACAATCATGTTTAGTTGCTTAAGTAAACCCATCATAAACCTGTGAGTAGAAGACAAGACATCTAATAATACACTATAGAGAGAAACCTTGCTATGATGAAGTTTTGTCATAATCACTATCCCTGGATTTTTTAAACAGTTCAGGTTTCGATTCTGAGGCAAAATTTCTGATATTCTGTGGCATATTTGCATACATTTTAATAATTTTTCATGTTAATGTTTATTTTTATTATACAAAATAAAGTAGCTTCCAAACAATCTGCATGTATATGTACTTTGTTCTTCTGGGTGTTTTTGGATGGGAAATCTCAGATATAGAAGTAGGGAAGAAGAGATCTCAGGGATGGAGAGAGGAGAGGAGAATAGAGAAGAAGCAAGGAGCAGAGAACATAAGAACAGCCAGGCTGGGTCAGACCAGTGGTTCATTGAGCCCAGCATTTTGTTTCCGGCAGTGGTTCCTTATATTTATTTAAAACATTTTTTATTATTAGGGTTTGCCTCTTTGGCAAGTCTATCTTCAAATTCTTTCTTAACCTGATTTATTCATGTTTTACATCTAATTTGCCAGTGCTTATTCATGTTTCCATTTTCCTTGTTAGGATCTGCTTTCTATTTTTTAAAGGATACCTTTTAGGATTTGATAGCTTCTTGCACAGCATCATTTAACCATGTTGGCAGATGCTTATTCTTCTTTCAACCTTTCTAATTTTTTTTTTTTTTTATTTATACCAATTTACATTAATTACAAGAACTTCTTGTTCTGAAAAATTATTGAGAGTTGAATAATACATACATACAAAGCAATGAATTTGCACCAAGTAATCACATTATTTTTAGCCTCTCTAACTTAAAGTCCTCATATAGGGTGGGTTGATCAACACAACCTAGAGGAAAAAAATGTCATAATTAACAAAGAAAATACACAGATATGTAACAATGACAAATATTACATTCTATGAGGGACTAGAAGTATCTAAACAGGGTGCTGCAGGTATTATGGGGTTTTCCCCCACTAAAAATTGAGTTAACTGGGGTGGATCAAAGAAAACATAGGTATTTTCTAAATATTTTACCATGCATTTACATGGGAATTTCAGGAAATATCTCGCCCCAATTAACAAGACCTGTGGTCTCAGTAAGAGGAATGCTTTTCTCCTCCTCTGGGTCTCACGTGAGACATCTGGGAAAACTCTTATTCTACATCCCATAAAAGCTTCATTTCTAGATCTCAAGCACTTCTTTAATAGCCATTCCCTGTCCGTCTCTAGTGCCAATGTCACTATAAGTGTTGCAGGGACCGCTAAATCCAAATCTGATGTTTCCAAAACTGCAGAAAGATTTAGAGACTGCTCCCGTACTGGTCTTAAGGAATCAATCCATACCATCTTCTTGGTTAGCCACTGCTCTTCTAGTCTTAGGCAAATAAAACATTTTCGTAATAGGTGGTATCGCAGTCTCCGTCACCTTAAATATTTCTATAAGGTATTTCTTAAAGACCTCCCTCGGGGATCTTAAAGGTACCTGAGGGAAATTAATAAATCTCTGGTTTCTGTTTTTCACCATATTTTCTAGATTTTCCATTTTCAAAGCAATATTACGTCTATCTCTCATCATTACTGACTGAGGCCTGGATTTATCAAAATGCGGTAAGTACTGCATGTGATAGCAAAAGGGGTGGACCATTTTTGAGAGAGAGAGAGAGAGAGAGAGAGATTGGCCATAATGTCATTCCCAGAGGTAGGTATTTGTATCCCTATGGTAGGTCCACCTAGTAACTCGAGGTAGGGTTTAGGTATGAGTGTACGGGGTTAGGGGCCACTTTGACATTCTATGTGACACGTACGAACAGAACAGTGGTCTCTTGTGAAGATTTGATGACCTTCGGAGTGAGGAAACTCACTCCAAGATGAGATTTGTGCAGTGTTCTCTCAACCTAGCTTGATGGACTCTCTACCTGGGTAACAACTTTGTCAAATGCCTTTGGAAAATCTAGATACACTGTATTTACTGACTCACCCATATCCACATATTTATTAACCCTTCAAAAAATGTAACAGATCTGTAAGACAAGACTTCCCTTTGCCAAATCCATGTTGACTTTGCCCATTAATCCATATCTATCCCCAAGGTCAAAAATTTTGTTCTTAAGAATAGTTTCTTCCATTTTGCCCTGCACTGACATAAAACTTGCCAGTATGTAGTTTCCTGGAGCCATTTTTAAAAATGGTCATTATACTGGCCTCCCTCCAGTCCTCAGGTACTAAAGCTAATTTGAATGAAAAACCTATTATCGGCTTCTGAACTTTGCAATATATTTTAGTTTACCATCATATACATTTAGATTTCAGATTCAAATCAACCTTCATAGCATTCTTAGTTAACTTTTCTCTGAACTAGTGTTTGCTCTTCCTTTTTTCATAATTGAAAGATGACAAGATACTCTATTCTTTTTTCTAAATTTAAGTCCTGATCTATGCTTTTCCAGACTCTTCAATCCTGATGCAGCTTTTTTCCATCTTGTAGATAATCTTTTTTACGTTCAGAGACTTGCTGGAATTTAAAGAAACAGATTTTCCTTATCCAAGCCTGTTTTAATGTGTATACACAAAACCTCAACAAGAGTTTTTGTTGCTCTACTATTCCTTGGATTGAAAAAAATAATATCAAAATGATAACCCCAGCAATATTTTCTGGGGGTTTTTTTATGATAAATTTGTCACTGTCTTCATTTACACAGTTCTCTTTTTAAGAAGTTTGCTCATCTCTAGTGACTAGTAGTGTGCAAATAAATTTGTCATGGAAACAAAGCTAGTATATTTATGGATTTAGAGATGACTGCAGTATAAATCTAGTGTGCTTTGTTCATTAAAAATAACACAGTTGTAGTAAAATTTATCTGAAAGTGGATGAAATCAACCATGAAATTTGCCACATCAATGGATTTTTTTTCTGCAGAGTTGCAGTTCATATTGATTACAGCTACACCATTAATAACAATGTTCTAAAGAAAATTAGTGCGGGCATAGATTCTCAGGATATTCCATAGACTTTCTCAGAAACTTAATTTGAAATAAATTGCTACATCACATGTGACCATATAGCTCACAGCTGATCTTGTTCTGACTTGTTTAAAAATAGAAATGAACTGGCTCAGATTTTGGCAATCACGAATGTAAAGGGAGTCGAAAGTATGAATGAACTTATTTATTTATTTATTTATTTTATATTCCGCTTTTCACACTTTATTCAGCACTTCAGCACTTTATTCAGCACTTCTTTAGTGAACAGTTTGGTGTTCACTAAAGAGGACCCAGGAGAAGGATGGTCGCTAGTTAGCAAGAAACTGGAGGGGATTGGAGTAGATGTAACTCCGTTTACAGTGGAGAATGTGTGGGAAGAGCTGGGGAAACTGAAAGTGGACAAAGCCATGGGGCCCGATGAGGTTCATCCCAAGATACTGAGGGAGCTCAGAGATGTGCTGGCGGGACCGCTGTGTGACCTGTTCAATAGATCCCTAGAAACAGGTGTGGTGCCGAGTAATTGGAGAAGAGCGGTGGTGGTCCCGCTTCACAAGAGTGGGAGCAGAGAGGAGGCTGGTAACTATAGGCCGGTTAGCCTCACCTCAGTGGTGGGAAAAGTGATGGAGACGCTGCTGAAAGAAAGAATAGAGAACTATCTACAGTCGGGAGAATTGCTGGACCAAAGGCAGCATGGATTCACCAGGGGAAGATCCTGTCAGACAAATCTGATTGACTTTTTTGACTGGGTGACTAGGGAGTTGAATCAAAGAAGAGCGCTGAACGTCATCTACTTGGATTTCATCAAGGCTTTTGATACAGTCCCGCACAGGAGGCTAGTGAATAAAATTTGAAGCTTAGGAGTGAGTGCCAAGGTGGTGGCCTGGATTGCAAACTGGTTGACGGACAGAAGACAATGTGTGATGATAAATGGAACTTACTCTGAAGAGAGAGCGGTGTTAAGCGGAGTGCCGCATTGATCGGTGTTGGGACCAGTCCTGTTCAATATCTATGTGAGCGACATAGCGGACGGGATAGAAGGTAAGGTTTGTTTGTTTCTGATGACACTAAGATCTGCAACAGAGTGGACATGCCGGAAGGAGTGGAGAGAATGAGACGAGATTTAAAGAAGCTGGAAGAGTGGTCGAAGATATGGCAGCTGAGATTCAATGCCAAGAAGTGCAGAGTCATGCATATGGGGTGTGGAAATCCAGAAGAACCATATTCGATGGGGGGTGAAGGGCTGATGTGCTCGGAGCAGGAGAGAGACCTTGGGGTGATAGTGCCTAATGATCTGAAGTCGGCGAAACAATGTGACAAGGCGATAGCTAAAGCCAGAAGAATGCTGGGCTGCATAGAGAGAGAGGAATATCAAGTAAGAAAAGGGAAGTGATGATCCCCTTGTACAGGTCCTTGGTTAGGGCTCACCTGGAGTACTGCGCTCAGTTCTGGAGACCGTATCTCCGAAGGAACAGAGACAGGATGGAGGCTGTCCAGAGAAGGGCAACCAAAAAGGTAGAGGGTCTTCATCAAATGACTTATGAGGAGAGATTGAAGAATCTAAATATGTACACCCTGGAGGAAAGGAGGAGCAGAGGTGATATGATACAGACTTTCAGATACTTGAAAGGTTTTAATGATCCAAAGATAATGACAAACCTTTTCTGTTGGAAAAAAATCAGGAGAACCAGGGGTCACAATTTAAAACTCCAGGAAGGAAGACTCAGAACCAATGTCAGGAAGTATTTCTTCATGGAGAGGGTGGTGGATGCCTGGAATGACCTTCCAGAGGAAGTGGTGAAGACCAAAACTGTAAAGGACTTCAAAGGGGCGTGGGATAAACACTGTGGATCCATAAAGTCTAGTGGATGTGACATGAAGAGTGGGTGGCTCACGGGAATGACGGCTACTACCTGTTATGAATCTGCCCACGGGTCCCCCCGCGAGCAGGCTTCACTCACCCTTTGCTGCCGCTGCTTTACCGATGCGGCAGGACGCCGCCATCGGGCCTGCCTGCGTGACCGGAGCCACAGACTTCTGTTTGCCCACGCGGCCCAGAGGCCGCCCCGGATATCACTCTTCCCCGCGGCTGGAGTCACGGACTTCTTTCCATCTTCACGGCTGGAGCCGCCGCCGGCACTGATATCTTCGCGGCCAGGAGGCTGCATCCCTGGGCTCGATTAGCGGCAGGAGCTGCCCCCAAGGTCTCCTGCAGCAGCTGGAGCCATTGCCTACGTTGGGCCTGCGTCTCTGTGATGCGAAAGTTCTTCCTACGTTGTGCGTTGTGCGAAAGTTCTTCCTACGTTGTGCGTTCTTCCTACATTGTGCGTCAGGGCAGGCTGCTGTCCGCGGTCCTGCACAGCCCTCCTGCTGCTTCACTTAGGCGCCGGGCACGTCTCTTCATGACATTTAAAGGGCCAGACACAGGAAGTGTGCTGGCCCCACCTTTAATGGGACTTCCTGAACCAGCCCTATAAAAGGGCTGCTCCATCATTCAGTCTTTGCCTTGCATCGAAGTTGCTACACTCTGGAGGCTCCTGCCTGCCAGAGCTCCGTCAGGTCTTCTTCATCTTCTCCATGGAGTTCTTGTTAGAACATAAGAACATAAGAACATAAGAAAATGCCATACTGGGTCAGGCCAAGGGTCCATCAAGCCCAGCATCCTGTTTCCAACAGTGGCCAATCCAGGCCATAAGAACCTGGCAAGTACCCCAAAAAAGTCTATTCCATGTTACCATTGCTAATGTCAGTGGCTATTCTCTAAGTGAATTTAATAGCAGGTAATGGACTTCTCCTCCAAGAACTTATCCAATCCTTGTTTAAACACAGCTATACTAACTGCACTAACCACATCCTCTGGCAACAAATTCCAGAGTTTAATTGTGTGTTGAGTAAAAAAGAACTTTCTCCGATTAGTTTTAAATGTACCCCATGCTAACTTCATGGAGTGCCCCCTAATCTTTCTATTATCCGAAAGATAATGTTGTCACGTCACGTCACACCATGTCAAGTTAAGTCTTCGTGCCTGAGGTCCTCATCCAGGTGTCCTGGTATCTCATCTTGATTCTCCGCTTCCTGTTGTTCCTGGTTCCTCGATGTCCTTCCCTTTGCTGTTTCGTCAACGCTCCTGAGCCTTCTGGTCCTGTAGGCCGGTAGTCCCTCGGATGACGTCTTTCCCGAGTGGGGACTAGCTTGCAGGTGGACTGGTGTCCTGTGCTCCTGAGCCGTCATGTCCTGACAGCCGTTGGTGGAGCTTCGAACGACATCGGCTCCGTCATTGGAGTTCTGCTTCGACTGGATCCTTCCCTGTGCTCGTTCCGTTCTCAGCGTGGTCCATGACCATCCTCCTCGGGCTGTGTAGGACACGCAGTGGGACAGGGTGGTCCGCGACTCAGTTCCGTGGGTGAACTGAGTAGGGCGCCCTGAGAGACAGTGCCATTGTCCTTTCGCCCAGCTTCTCGTCTCGTCTGGACTTTGTCAAGTTTCTCGTCTCGTCTTGTATGCCGTTGCATCACTCTTGGTATCATGTCAACGTCTTGTTCCTGATGTTGTCGCATCGACCCTGGTCTGGGATGCCGTCGCATCGACCATTGGTCTGTGATGTCTTCGCATCAGCCTTGGTGTCATGTCTTTGTCCGCGATGCCGTTGCATCGACCCTGGTGTCATGTCTTCAGCTACCTTGGTGTCTTGTCTTGTGCCAGCTCTCATCTCTGATGCCGTCTGCATCAGCCTTGGTGTCAAGTCCTCATCCGCAATGCCGTTGCATCGATCCTGCTGTCATGTCTTCGTGTCAAGGCCTGTCTGCCCTCGACCTCAGGCCAGGCCTGCTGCTCCATGCTGTTCCATGCAGCAGGTCCGAAAGGGCTCGGAATGGTCAGAGGACCATTCACATTCCAACATCATCCTGTTGTTGGCCTTGGAAGCTTGCAGGCCTGGCAGAGGGTCAGACCGTCTGCCATGCTGGAACACGCCGTCAACCCTCGGTTCGGTCCTGGATCCATCTGGGGTCGGGCTGAGGCCCAAGGGCACACTAAAACACCCCCTTTCGTAACACTACCTGGCGATAATACCCTTATTCAATAAACATACACACGGTTAATGCAACTCCAACATTGCTCTAAGCTTCAGCGGCAATGAGAAAATGTGGAAAAAAGGATTTGCATTCACAAAAAAGCAGAGAGTAGCTTGCTTGCTACGGCGGTTACTACCCCAAACCAAATAAGCCTGATACTTCACTTTTAATGCATATAAAGCATAGCTCTCTGCTTCAATGGCAGGGGAGAAAGTCTGACACTTCACGCATATCCAGCATAGCTCTCTGCTTCAATGGCAGGGGAGAAAGTCTGACACTTCACGCATATCCAGCATAGCTCTCTGCTTCAAGGCAGGGGGGATTGAAGAAACGTGGATCTATATTCAGGCAACAACCAACAAGGACTGAATTACATACAGGTCAATCCAGTAACGCGCGGTAGGAAGAGCTGTGTTAGTGCCCGGCGCACCCACGGTTGCCACACGCAAAGTGCAGCTCACCTACCGCTCGATCCTGTATGTAAATAGCTTGCAAATGCTAGCTGTGTCTAAGAAGCGTCCATGAAGCATTAGGCCCGCGCAACCCGTTTTACTGTATAGAGCACTATATAGCGCCTATACAGTAACCTGGGTGCGCAGGCCTAACGCTTCACGGACACGCTGGTATCTGTCATTTCAAATGTCATTTCAAATGACATTTGATATGACAGGTACCAGGAAGTGGACGGTTCTCCGACACTCGGGATTGTCAGCCCTCTCTCCCCTCCTCCCGAAGCAACAAAAGCGAAAAAAATCGAAAAAAAAAAGTTGCAAGAGAGAGAGTGGAGAGAGGACGGGGAATCCTACGCTCGGGACTGCCAATCCCCTCTCCCCTCCTCCCGAGGCAAGGCGCGAAAAGCAGCCTTGCTCCGGGAGGAGGGGAGAGAGGATTGGCAGTGTAAAGCGACGAAGCGACTTACTTCTTTTTTTGCAGCCCCCCTCCGGAGACGGACATTGACGAGGACGACCACGGCTCCCTGCCTCCAGCTGCCCGCGAAGATGGACGCCTGCACGGGCGAAAGAGGACCATGTTCGTGCAATTGGGCCGCTCAAGGCGTGGCGTCACATGCCGTGACGCCAAACGTCGTGACGTCACGTCTTGAGCACCCCAATTGCATGAACAGGGCCCGCTTTCGCCCGTGCAGGCGTCCATCATCGCGGGCAGCTGCGGTCGTCCTCGCCGATGTCCGTCTCCGGAGGGGGGCTGCAAAAAAAGTAAGTCACTTCATCGCTTTACACTGCCAATCCTCTCTCCCCTCCTCCCGGAGCTAGGCTGCTTTTCGCGCCTTGCTTCAGGAGGAGGGGAGAGGGGATTGCCAGTCCCGAGCGTAGGATTGCCCATCCTCTCTCCCTTGCAACTTTTTTTTTTCGACCTAAAACGCGAAAGTCTCCTGTGCTTTAATATTATGCTTTAGCCCTATGACTACCCAGAGCAAGGCTCATAAATGTTTGTCTAGCTGCACGAGGTTTTCCTGTTTAATTTATAATGGGGGGGGGGGGGGGCGATTGGGATTCCTGAGTAAATCCACGCTCTGCCTCTAGTTTTCATCTTATTTCTGTTATAAGTTATTATTTTATTTCTTTATTCTTGCTGCCTAGAAAGATTGAGTTGGGACCCAGAATTTGGGTCTCGGTGAAAGGTGCAATAGTCAAGCTAGAAATAGTTGCATCAGTCAATAATCCATTAGTAACCTCGCTTGTGTCCAAAGGGAAGGTGTTTTTGTATTGTTTTGCTTTCTTGCAGTAGTTTTCCCGATGTCTGATCAGTTTTGAATGGCATAACTTCTGACAAACGTAAAACCTTTGAAATTATTATTTTACGCGATGTGTTTATTCTACTTGCATGTGAATGGAAAGGGGAAAGGGAATGGGAAAATCGCTTTTGTTGCTTCGGGAGGAGGGGAGAGGACTGGGGCTGCCCCGGAAACCAGCACCCATGGACGCGGCCAGGGCAGGTGAGCGGGGGCTGGGGGCTGGGGGAAAGTTTGCCGCCTACCCTTACCCCTGCCTCTAACGCAGGGGTAGGGGTAGGCAGTAAGTTAGCAGGTTAAATGCGCGGCAAAACAGCAGGGTAAAATAGCGATAGTCGAGGCGCGCGTTACTGGATGGTAGGGAATAGCTAATTCGATCGTTTACATGCAATATACATGCCGCGTGTGGAAGGGGTTACCCGGGGATTTAAGGACGCGATAAGAGTAAATTAAAGGGGATTGGGGATCGCAGGAAGGGCTAACGCGGCCGGAAAGTGAGTAGAAAGCGGGTTAGGAACGGGGAAACCGCGGACACACTTTACAGGATTGACCTGATAGTCTGGATAAACAGATAAGCAAGGGTGTAGCTTGCTTATTGCGGTGGTTAATACCCCTAACTAATTAAGCTATTTCACTTAAATGCAGTTCCAACACTGCTCTCTACATTAATGGTGGGGGTGGAAGGGAAATAGAATAAAAAATGTTACTAAGAGCCAAGAGTAACAGATAAGTATGAGAGAAAAAAAAAGTGTGAAAGCTTGTTGGGCCATTTGGTTTTCTTCTGCTGTCATTTCTATGTTTACTTCAAAGTGGATTACATTCAGCTACTATAGATATTTTTCTATCCTCAGAGGGTTTACAATCTAAGGGGATCATTTATAGAGATGTGAATCAGAACCGGAATCGGTTCGGTTCCGGTTCTGATTCAAATCGTGCATTTTTTTTCATCCAGCCCGATTGGTTTGTTTTTTTTATCGGCTGCGCCCGATCCAATAAACAAAAATCCCACCCCAACCCTTTAAAACCGCTCCCTTAGCCTCCACCACCCTCCTGACCCCCCAAAAACATTTTAAAATTAACTGGTGATCCAGTGAGAGCGTTCTCTCATGCTCGGGCTGTCGGCCGATAAACAAAAAACCCACCCAGACCCTTTAAAACCTCTCTCTTAGCCTCCACCACCCTCCCGACCCCCCCAAAAAACGTTTTAAAATTACCTGGTGGTCCAGTGGGCCCCAGGAGCGATCTCCCTCTCTCGGGCCGTTGGCTGCCACTAATAAAAATGGCGCCGTTGGCCCTTTGCCCAGTAACCGTGCAATTGGCCGGCCCCTGTCACATGGTAGGAGCACTGGACGGCCGGCGCAATCTTTAAAAATGGCGCCGACCATCCAGTGGTACCATGTAACAGGGGCCAGCCAATGGCACGGTTATCCTGTCACATGGTAAGGGCAAAGGGCCATCGGCGCCATTTTTATTAGTGGGAGCCGACAGCCCGAGAGCGGGAGATCACTCCTGGGGCCCACTGGACCACCAGGTAATTTAAAAATGTTTTTGGGGGGGGTCGGGAGGGTGGTGGAGGCTAAGGGAGCAGTTTTAAAGGGTCGGGGTGGGTTTTTAGGTTGTGTCCTAACTCCCAGAGGAATCCAACAGAGAACTAGGCCCACCTGAAGAAAAGGAAACAGGTGATAATCAAGCAGTAGCAGCAGCAGCAGCAGTAGCAATAAAATAAGTCCAGCATCGCCGCAGGGTTGAAATAGGGCCACGGATGATGTCAGGATGGGGGTGACATGTAAATTAAAGACAACCAGAAGTATAGTATCAGTCCAGTCAATGTTGACAGTTGTGAGAAATTTAAAAAATGGTATGCAGTTATGTTGTAAATTACCAGGAGGACAATATATGAGATAGATGTTGACTGTTTTTGATTCTAGGATCATTGCCTTAAAAGGAGTTTGAATACAAATGGGTCATTGAATTAAGCCTAGAGATTTTTTATGTATAATTAATAAACCACTTCCATGTCTGTAACTGCATGGCTGAGCTATGTAGGTGTAATCAGATGAACAGCATTGGTTTAAGCATGGATATCAGAATCAGTATCCCTAGATTCAGTGATATATAAAGCCTGGGTTTTTGTATTTCAGTAAGTCATGAAGAATTCAGGCTTTTTTTTTTGTAATGTACTGAGCATTTATAAGCAAGGTGGATATAATTGTTTCTGTTTCTAGTGTTACTAGTTTTACAGGCTGAAATGGTATTGGATATAGGACTGACCTGGGACGTTCATCATATCATTATCTTCTCGGTGGAAATGAGCCATAATGACTTTGGCCAGTAATAGTGGGAATCTCCATTATAACAGCTTGAACAAGGAAAGTAAAAAATGATAAGAAGAAACAGACTGGGGTAGATTTTAAAAAAGTGCGCCTTCACGTACTTTTGTTGGCGCACCAGGCGCAAAGTACGCTGGTATTAGCGTCTGGTGATTCATGAAGAAAGGTCTCAGAGACTCAGGTGCACATGTGGGGGGACTTCCTCTGGCAAACTTGCTTGGAGAAACCAGCGGACAGAGTCTAACAGCACAACAGTTCTTTCCTCACAGATGGAACAAGCAGCATCATGGCAGCACCCAAAGATGGTGTGGGTGATCAGCGATACCTCCAGCTTCCTCAATGCAGTTTTTAAGCATCTTCACTCCTCCCTACTAAAATAACTTCAGTCTTGATGTTCCTTTCATTAATTGGACCTCCTCTGAACTAGTTTGATTCAGCAAAACATGACATTATTGATAATGCAAGGACATCAATGTAACTGATACTAATAGCAAGTGAGCCTCATTTTCGAAAGCAATTATATGCTTACAAGTAGGTTTTCAAAGGAGTTATGCATATAAATATAAAATACTATTATAGCAGTTTGTTAAAGCCATTTACCCATATTAAGTGCATTTAACACATGTAAAACCTATTGACAATTCAATGGAATATATTGTAGCAATTTTCAAAAGCTCACATACATGAGTAAAATGAATATATGCATGCAAAAGCCCATTTTAAGCATGTAAATGCTTTTGAAAATGATGTCCTAGGGTTTGTAGACAAAAATGTAGTTTACCCTTGTAAGAGGGCTTCTGAAATTTGCTACAACATATGGCATTGAATTCTTATTATGGGCAAATGGCTTTTGAAAATTGCTACGACAGTATGTTGCATTTACATGTGCAGCTCCTTTCTGAATTCACCTGACTGCATATCAGCAAGTGATGCTTTTGTGATAGTGACATGGATTAGAAGAAAAAAAATAGGTTACAGCATGATTTATTATTTGAGTATTATTCCTTTCTTTAGTGTTCTGGGACTCCCCACCCCCCTAAAAAAATAACTGTATGTTGCATTAATAACATTCAGCACTAGCCCATTGATATTGGATACTGCACATATAAGGTTTGATGCTAGCTGATGGTCACTGCACAGATAGTTGATACTTGCAGTTAGGATTTGGGACTAACAATTACTGCATGGGCAAACTTCAGCACTAACCTATAGCCATGGTATGGATAAGAGGTTAGGTTCCGATAACATTCTGTGCTTTCCAGGTAGCTTTATTATAAAACAATGTACTGTAACATGCAACCCGAGTCAGGAAAATGAAATGGTGCAGAAAATCTTTTCCATGGTGCTGGTTGCTATGGCAATCACTTCTTTGTTTGTACGTGTCTAGCATAGCTGCCAATTTCCTAAGCATAGTTCTCAAATAGCCTATTGCTTCCTGACATAAACAGCAGCAAAAAAAAAAAAAATGGTATTAAAAACAATAATATAAATTTCACATAACCAAGTTTCTCTCACAGGCTATAAATGCTAAAGGCCAAATTTGCTTTTAAGTTAATCTATATTTGCATCTTCCCATTTAAAACGTTTTCCAAACCAGATTTTAAGAATTTGGTAAGCAAAACCATTTATATATTAAAAGGTCTGCATTATCTCACCAGATCTTATATAGTGTGTACACAAATACACACACACACAGATTTTTTCAGTGTTTCTGATTGTAGATTTAAACAATAAATACCAATAAAGCCTCCTGATGCAAAGAAATAAATAAAATAGATTTTTATTGGATAAACACCAGAAAAACATCACTTCCCCTGTCATTTTCTCACCTCCTCTTCTTGCCTTCCCTGAATCGTCCACTCTGTTTTTGTGCCTTTTCTGCATTGACTCCTCAGCTGTACAAATATATGTATTTGATTTGGCCTGGCAAACTTAGGGGGTCATTTACCACACGGATTGCACGCGATAAGGGACGTTTTGCACATGAAAAGTCCCTTATGTGTGCGATACTAAGATGGGGGCGGAGTCGGCCCCGGAAGAGGAGGAGTCGGGGTGTTACCGGGGCCAACTCCGCGAAGACGCCGCGGATGATGAAAAGGTAAGGGCCTTTCCACATCCTATTTCGCGCCCAATAGCTACACCTTCTATGGTGGCGCTCATTACCTAAAGTATTGCAGGCCTGCGATACTTTAGAAAATGAGGCTCTTACCTAGCAAAACTACCTGCATCATGAAGACACCAGTTAACACAATTTTTTTCTACTCTCAAAGAACCCCTAATTAACTGGAAAATAAACATCTAAATTTACAATTTATAAAAATCTATAATCCAAAGCCCTAAATATATTTATATATATAAAAGATATACAAAAACTAATTATAGGAACCACACAATATTCAAATATATCCAAAAATACATAAGATATTTATTAGGCTTTGTTAGATTTTTGGTAATAATGAAAAACACTAAAGTTTCATTAACTGCCCATGATGAAATTCAATTTAAATGCATATTTAATATCATAACAATGTGGTTTCTAATATTTAAAAAAAATATATAGATAAAGTATCTTACTTCTAATTAGGAGTCTTAAATATCCCAAATGTAAAAAATATAAATGAAAGTTTGCAGAGTTTTTAAGATTTTGCTCACATCTTGATGTTATTACCGCATAACTCATTGTTTGTAAGTACTCCCATTGATATTCACCGAGCTTTACAAACTTGGCGAATTTAGCTCATGTAAGTTCAATTCAGGTGGCGAATCAAGAAGTTTGCCTATCCTTTTTTGAATGAGAACCCCCAACGGTTCTTCTTACCCCGACAAGGGCCCAATTGTTTTGGCATTGTTGGCTTCTTCAGGGGGAGATGGTACTTGTTATGCCACTATCTGATAAAATGCATTGTGTTGAGAATTACGTCTTTATTCATGATGATATATAAGAAGATAAAAAATTGTATTTGCTTAATCTCGATAAATCTCACGTACATGACATATTCAGCAGGAACTCTCACGATATCTCATATTACATGGATTATTTAGCAGAAACATCTTTATTTATCGGTTGCTGCTACACAAGAACTGTGTAGCAGCAGATCTAAATTATATATATACACAATTTACAAAGCAAAAGAATGGTTAAAAAATGTTTCTAACTTGTATCTTTCAATTACAAAAAAAAATAGACTTTTGAAATTCTTTTTTATAAAAAATTCACATCACTTCAGAGTACCTACTCACCACTGTGCAAACAAAAGAAAATGCAAAACAGTGAAAGGGAAAAATCTTAGACAACCCAAAATGGCCTTTAGAAATATACCATTAACACATCTAGGCTTTACACTATCATAATGGAAAAATACTTTTTATTTTTTAAAAATCTTTCATGTGAATGTTCACTTAACATACAATTTTAAATTTCAAAAAAAAAAAAGCATAATATTCAGTATTTATCTGAAAAAAATCTGACATGGGCCAAGTTTCACTACAGCTACCTTAGGGGGGAAAAAAAAACTAACAAAACTCAATTTCTTCAGAGGCTCTGCTTTAGTATTAAGCAACCATTTTGAATATTCTTAGGAAAAGGCATGACTTACATCCAGCCACATCACAAAATATATCAATCCAAAAGTCAAATAGCCTGTTACCTAATCTTTCATACTGAACCTTTTCCTCAGCTGAGTTTTTGTTATTATCAAAAGGTATTTCCTTTGTCCCTTTTTAACCTCATAATAGTTTTCAATTTAGGTTGGATATGACATGTTTTACTCATTCTTTACAACTGAATTTATTTTTTTCTATACAAATGGCTTTGGTGTACCCTTTTTCATGAGTTTGTAATGAATCTACTTGGATACCTCTAGGATCACTTGAACTGGTATTGTCCACTTTTAAGGATCCAGTTCTGCATGATGTGGAGATTTTGGAATCTTCCTCAAATTGTTTTTACTATAATTTGCCAAAAGAACAATGAATAGCATTTGACAAACTGATGCAAGATCACTTGATTGTAATAAAACAAAGGTGGTGGGATTGTGATTCTCGATCTTTCAACTTATATGAATGAATAGGGATGTGCAGCCAAAAAGTTTTCGTTGCATTCGTGATATGTATTCGTGGGGGGTCAATTCCGTTTCATGCGGAAGTATGGAGAATTCCATAAGTTGTCGATCTGTAAATACATTACTACAGCGAGTTAAATTAGTGTCCCAGCTAAAATTAAAATTAACTACAACCCCCCACCCTCCTGACCCCCCCAAGACTTACCAAAACTCCCTGGTGGTCCAGCGGGGAGTCAGGAAGCCATCCCTGCACTCGTTTGCCGGTTTCATCACGGCGTGTCACAGGGGCTACCGGTGCCATTGGTCAGCCCCTGTCACATGGTCACCGGCGCCATCTTGTGCTCCTACCATGTGACAGGGGCTGACCAATGGCACCGGTAGCCCCTGTGACATAGTATGGGCAAAGGCTATCGGCGCCATTTTGAGTCCTGGCATTGGACGGCAGGTCGCTCCGGGACCCCCGTTGGACCCACAGGGACTTTTGGCCAGCTTGGGGTGGCCTCCTGACCCCCATAAGACTTGCCAAAAGTCCAGCGGGGGTCCGGGAGCGACCTCTTTCACGCCGGCCATCCGATGCCAATACTCAAAATGGCGCCGATCGCCGTCATAGTGAGGGCAAAGGCGATCGGCGCTATTTTGAGACTCAAAATCGCCGTCCGATGCCAATACTCAAAATGGTGCCGATCGCCTTTGCCCTCACTATGACGGCGATCGGCGCCATTTTGAGTATTGGCATCGGACGGCGATTTTGAGTCTCAAAATGGCACCGATCGCCTTTGCCCTCACTATGTGTGTCATAGTGAGGGCAAAGGCGATCGGCGCCATTTTGAGTACTGGCATCAGACGGCCGGCGTGAAGGAGGTCGCTCCTGGACCCCCGCTGGACTTTTGGCAAGTCTTGTGGGGGTCGGGAGGCCCCCCCAAGCTGGCCAAAAGTCCCTGTGGGTCCAACGGGGGTCCCGAAGCGACCTGCCGTCCGATGCCAGGACTCAAAATGGCGCCGATAGCCTTTGCCCATACTATGTCATGGGCTACCAGTGCCATTGGTCAGCCCGTGTCACATGGTAGGAGCACAAGATGGCGCCGGTGACCATGTGACAGGGGCTGACCAATGGCACCGGTAGCCCTTGTGACACAGGTTATTGGCGCCGTGATGAAACCGGCAAACGAGTGCAGCGATGGCTTCTGGACTCCCCTCTTGACCACCAGGGAGTTTTGGTAAGTCTTGGGGGGTCAGGAGGGTGGGGGGTTTACATTTTTATTTAGGAGGCCGAATTAAACAGATATCTGTGAAATACGTGGGGGGTCGCGATGCGTTTCGCCTCCCCACGTATTTAACAGATAGGACAAAATAAGTTGCGGATTACAAATACGTGGAAAACGGATGCACATCCCTATGAATGAATGTCTTCGTCAGTTGTATGATAGTACTTGTTGTCAAATAATGGCTTTGGATCTGATTGCTTTGTTACAAGAGTATATTAAGCAAATTACAGAAGAAGCAATGATGGCTTTTTTTTTGACAAAAAAGACATTTCAATTTCTTAATAAAACATCACTATGGCTTTTAGTGTTTTATATGTTACCGAAGATTTATAAATATCCTACATGTCTACCATGGTGTCCTGTTATTTCTTCAAATGATGCCTTATTGAAACTGCTGTCTGAGGCCTGGATTCATCATTCTTCGCAGAATGATGAATCCTGTGAAAACGGGGGGCGGGAGGTGAAGGAGGGGTGGGCCTGCGAAAGCTTGCAGCCTTCGCACCACAGCGGTGCGATTTCAGCTGCCGGTTTTCACACTACTGCACCACGGACTCTGCCCCTCACCAACTCAACTCCGCCCCTCCACGCCCGACTGTTCCCCAATCTAATTTGCATGCTATCGCATGCGGAAAGGGCCGTATCGTGTGCGATAAGCCCTTAGAAAATAACCCCCTTAATATGCAGAGACCTTTTTTGCGGCCTTCGGTTTCTGATATTCCATTGTACAGTATATATGTGATTCAACTCATTTTCTACATTTATTATCAGAAATTGATACTTCGAACTTAATTTTAGCAAATTTAGATGTTATGTCTTGGATAACCTCTATTCCTCAAGACAAAATGCTTTCAGTAGTAGTGCAGTGAATATTGGACATTCGTCCTAAACCATTTCAAGTTTTACCAAAAGTATTCTTTCTTTGGCAACTTTTGTCTTAAAAGAATATTTTTTTCTATTTGAAGGGCAATTGTATTTACCATCTATAACTACTATGGAGGCTACTGTTACATCTTCTATAACTAATTTATACAAAGCATATTTTGAATCTAAGTTGCTTTATCAATCGTTTATTTCTTATGTGATTCTTTGATATTTTGCTATATTGATGACATTTTTTTGCTGTGAAAAGGTTCCAGCACTTCTCTGTAAAAGTTTTGTGTTTGGCTTAAGTCATGCAGTCCTCATCTACATTTTTCTTTACAGTTAGATATGACAGTGATTGCTTTTTTGTATGTTTGGGTTATAAAATCGCCTGAAGGGTATTTGACTTCTGTTTTCCGAAAGCCGACTGATCGAAACACAGAGTTGCATTACACTAGTTTTCATACTTTGCTTTTGTGGCATAATGTACTATTTTTGAAATTTCTGCATTGCTGCAATTTAAATGTCAGGCACATGTTTTTTCTAAATAATTTATTCAACCGGGATTTCCTGAATCAGTGATTCATTGTGCATATAAACGTCCTTTGTTTTCTGAACATTCTTTGTTACTTCAATCAGATTTTTAAAAGTCTAATGATTCATTGGATATAATTTGTGTATTGAAATACATTTTTCTTTGACTTCTATTTTTAAGCATTGGAAGATTTTGTTTCTACATACTTGATTTAATTCATCTTTATGTCTAGTCTATAACACAAATCAGAATCTTCATGATATATTAGTTACTTCTATGTTAACAACATTAGGAACTCCCAGATCTACAGGATCTGTGGAACATACTACATGTGGGTATTGAATTTTTGGTTCATTGATGTTATCGATTTCAGTTTTTCAACATCATACCACACTAAAATATTTTGTGCTCAGGTAATCATCAACATGGAATTTCTTATGTTGTTTTACAATATAGTGTAACATTGGGGGTCATTTTCCAAGGAGTTACCGTGGGAGATAATTCCGCAAATCGCGCTAACAGCCGTTAACGTGATTTGCGAATGCAAATTTTTAATTTTGTATTCAGGGGGCGGAGTTGGGGCAGAGCAAATGTAAAGTAGGGAGGATTTATCGTGTGCTGTGAAACAGCTACAGTGTTAGCGTGGCTCTTAACGTGGCCAATAACTACACCTCTTTCATTTGCATTACGTTGTGCGCTAGAGGCTGGTAAAAGTTTGTTGTGGTTCATGATGTTTCCAGACAGCCTGTTTCAGTATGCTGGAGAGAGAGAGAGAGCCTTGCTATAGTGCCTCCCTAGACAGGTATTTGTATCCCTATGGGAGGCCCACCTAGTAACTCGAGGTGGGGATTCGGTATGAGTGTAGGGGGTTGGGGGCCACTTTCACATTCAACATGAGACGTACGAACAGAACAGTGGTCTCTTGTGAAGATTTGATGGCCTTCGGAGTGAGGAAACTCACTCCAAGATGAGATTTGGGCAATGTTCTCTCCACCTAGCTTGATGGACCCTCTACCTTGGCAACAACAAGCTAGGTGGAGAGAACATTGTCCAAATCTCATCTTGGAGTGAGTTTCCTCACTCCGAAGGCCATCAAATCTTCACAAGAGACCACTGTTCTGTTCGTACGTCTCATGTTGAATGTGAAAGTGGCCCCCAACCCCCTACACTCATACCTAATCCCCACCTCGAGTTACTAGGTGGGCCTCCCATAGGGATACAAATATATATATAGCAAGGCTCTCTCTCTCTCTCTCTCTCTCTTGCATACTGCAACAGGCTGTCTGGAAACATTGCGATACACCTGCTTATCAGCATAAGGTATGCCCCTTTTTGATATCGCATGCGATACCAATGCGATATTGGAAAATGAGGCCGATAAGCAATTCAAGAAATTGCTTCTTTTCTTTTACACATTCTCTAAGTGCACAGACTTATTTAATTTTCTTTTGTCTATGTTTACTGTGCTGTCTATATTTCTGTACAGCAAACACAAGCAAAAGAAAATTTAAAGAGTCAGGCATTTGGGTCAGAATTATAGAAATAACATATCCTGCAAGTTATGATCATGAGTGGTCCAATTTTAGATTAAACCAAAGCCTTTTGCTTTCTGTTTTGAGAATTGGACTTGGTTGGTTTTTATGATGATGAATGTCTCCTCATGAGGGATGTTCTCTGACATTTGCAAGATCTTTTTCTGTCTTGTCTGTGATTTCCCTGCTGAGTTATGCCAGGGATAGCGGAATTGAGCTTAAATTACCAGCTGGGGAATAGCATTAAAACTGGCATGGACCAGCCATAGGTTTACTTTTTTCATGTTGCACTTATCAAAAAGGGATTCTCCTTGTCATTTTTCAGAATGCCTTTTTTTCTCATCCTCATTCTGATGCTGAGCGCACAAACCTCTGAAAAGCATGTTGATATGGATCATATCAAGCACAAACCACTCTGTGTGAATTTCATATTCATAAAGACAGGCAATAAATCTAAGTAAAAAAAATAAATACATTTATTTTCTTCTTGGTTATAGCAGAACAGAGCTCTAATCCCTGGGGCATGCTCCAAAAAGGTTTTGTTTTCCCTAAATTTGTGTTTGTAGGGAAGCTTCTTGAAAAAATAATTTGCAAAGACCGATACTCTTTTAGAGGATGATTTTCAAAATGGTTTGTCTGTCTAACTTAAAAGTTACAACTCAGAGGTGAAATTCCTACCCCTCTCACCGGCAAACTTTTTCTATGTGACTTATTATCTGGCTAACATATAGCTGCATAAAACGAGACATGATGGGGAGTATTTCAGAGGCATGTGAAAATGTATCTAAGTAAAGCTAGTATTTAACATTAGCTAGATAAAACTATCCTAAAGTTACCCAGGTAGCCTTATCCAGCTGCAGTAAGTGCTGCTGCATAACTTAGTAATGTTTCCTAAGAAACTTTCCTGCTCACCTGCCACTGAATAATGTTGGTTAATGTTTGCTTGTTGGTTCCATGAAGTAAACACTGTTTTGGGATAAACTCAAGCCTTTCTCTCCTTAGATCACCTGGGAATGGAAACCTCACAGAGGTAATTCTCACAGCCCAAGGAATGGGGAGGAGAGAGCTGTCTAAATTACTATACATCCTGAATCCTACCAAAAACATAGTGGTAACTTAAGTTGTGTCATTGTTGAATGCTGCACAATGCCACCATGCTGTGATTGCTGGTACAGGACATAGGTGAGAAAGAATTAGAAGACCCAATCTGATCTGGCATTTTATACTTTGCATTCACATTTACCTTGTAACCTTACTTTTATGCTTTTCATAATAATAATAATACAGTCACTTGAATTATTTAAATCCATACTAGTGAAAGTTAAATGGGAGGAGTTTTTAACAACTATAAACTCTGACATAGCTTAAGGAATGTATTATAATTAAGAATAAAAGAAGAAGGCTTGTAATGTTTTTATTCAGTATACGAACATAAAAAATTGCCATACTGGGTCAGACCGAGGGTCAATCAAGCCAAGTATCCTGTTTCCAACAATGGCCCATCCAGGTTACAAGTTCCTGGCAAGTTCCTAAAGAGTAGATAAATCTCATGCTACTAATGCAGGTATTAAGTAGAGGCTATTCCCTAAGTTAATTTGGTTAAAAGCAGTTTAAGGACTTCTCCTGCAGGAACTTGTTCAAAAACCTTTTAAACCTAGCTATACTAACTGCCTTAACCTCATCCTCTAGAAATGAATTCCAAAGCTTAACTGTGCATTGAGTAAAAAATAATTTTCTCCACTTTGTTTTAAATGTGCTACTTGCTAACTTCATGGAGTGTCCCTAGTCCTTGTGTTATCTGAAAGAGTAAATAACTAATCCACATTTACCTGTTCTAGTCTTCTCAAGATTTTATAGACTTCTATTCTCCATTTTATTTTCCATTCATTTCCCAATAATTCCTAACATTGTGTTTGCTTTTTTAAAGACCACTGCACACTGAGCCAAGGATTTCAATGTGTTCTCTACTAAGATCCTAGATCAGTTTCCTGTGTGGTAAGTAACTCCTAGTATGGTGTCTAGCATTGTGTAACTTTTCCCTATGTGCATCACTTTGCACTTGTCCATATTAAATTTTAACTGCCATTTGGACAACCAATATTCCAGTCTTGTAAGGTCCTCCTGCAATTTATCACAATCCAAGTTTGATTTAACAACTCTGAATAATTTTGTCTCATCTACAAATTTGATCATCTCACTCATCATTAGAGATGAGCTTCGTTTTTCTGGCTCGGGTCGGGTTTCAGTTCGGGCACTTCGTGGGAAGCTGGAACCCAAACCCGAAACGGGAAAACCAATTAAATAAAAAAAAAATCTAAATCAGAAAAAAACCCACCCCAACCCTTCACATTTACTGTATTACAATCCCCCCTCCCCCACCATCCCGATCCCTTCCCAAGACTTACTAAAAGCCCTGGTGGTCCAGTGGGATCCTGCAAGTGGTCTTTCCCTCCGGGCCGTCGGGCTGTCAGGCCTGTAACATATCAAAATGGCGCCGATGGCCCTTTGCCCTTACGATGTCACAGGGGCTACCGGTGCCATTGGTCGGCCCCTGTCACATGGTAGGAGCAATGGACGGCCGGCGCCATCTTGTGCTCCTACCATGTGACAGGGGCCGACCAATGGCACCGGTAGCCCTTGTGAAATAGTAAGGACAAAGGCTATCGGCGCCATTTTGAATACTGGCAGCCGACGGCCCCAAGTTCAGGAGATCGCTCTGGGACCCCCACTGGACCACCAGGGACTTTTGGCAAGTCTTGGGGGGGACCTTGGAGATGCTGAGAAGGCATTAATTGTGGCCTACTATGATACAAGATTCCTGAAACTACGTGGAATCATGTCCCACTTGTGCTCAGCAAAACCAACCTACGGGGAAGCCTTGGGGCTTTCTTCAGCCTCTCCCAGCATCTACTGAACCATGGTCCAGCATTTCTACAGATGTTATTACAGATCTGCCTGTTTCCCAGAACAACATGGTAATATGGGTCGTTATCGACCGCTTCTCGAAAATGGGACACTTTATCCCTCTACCGGGTCTCCCCTCAGCCCCGAAACTTGCTAAACCTTTTCTGAAGAATATTTTCCATCTTCACGGACTCCCCAAGGAGATTGTGTCCGACCGGGAACCAAAGTTTGCCACCAAGTATTGGCGTTCCTTGTGCCGAAAATTAAATATTACTCTGAACTATACATCGGCCTACCATCCTCAGGCGAATGGGCAGGACGAGAGAACCAATTGGACCTTGAAGACATTTCTACGTTCCTACGTTAATAATCTATAAGTCAATTGGTTGGAGCTCCTCCCCTAGGCCAAGCTGTCGCATAACACTCATGTCGCAGCAGCCCACGACACATCTATGTTTGCAGTAATCTTCGGAAGGTAGCCCTGTCTGCCTCTTCCTGTACCTTGACAGTTCCATCTTTGGCAGCTCAATCCATGGCTCAAACCATTCGCCATGTGTGGACCCAAATAAGGGAGCAACTGGCACAAGCTGTAGAACATGCCAAGTGCTCCTCTGATCTTCATAGTCAACCTGCTCCACTCTTTCGTCCAGGCCAGAAGGTATGGTTGAGTGCTCGCCACATCCACCTAAGACTACCCTCGCACCGCCTGGCTCCTAAATACATAGGACCATTTCTGATAATCAGAAGAGCAGTCTGGGCCTACACTTCTTTATGCATGCCCTTCACAGCTCCTGATGCATGCCCTGCATCTCTTCCTGGACTACATCCTTCAGGCCCTAGATCTCTTGCCTTAGGCCTGCTATCCACTCTTTCACTTCTTAGCAGCATGAGCCTCTCAGCTGGTTTGGATGGCACCACTTCTTCTCTACCAGAGAAGATGTTTTCCTCAGGTTGCCTGCCTTCCCTCTCTTAAACAGAATGCTGTCAGATGTCTGGAAAAGGTGGCTGGGTGTCCATGGGCTGGGTCTCTTCCATGAAGGCCTGGTGATGCCCTGATGATGTGTGCACATCTGTTGGCCCCCCTTCTTCTCAAGAGCAGCTGTGTATCCCTCTTGAGTATGGGCAAAGTGCTTCACCATTCCCACCAGCCTCCTATAGTCGACCCACAGGCTACAGAGGGCCTCTCCCATCCTCTCCACAGCAACCCAAATGAGAGCTAGCGACTGGCCCTCTGTGCCAGAAGCAGGTGCTCCTGGTGCAGATGCAGCCTCAGCAGCCAAAGGATGCTGCAGTAAATCTGGGCAGACTTGTCCATTGTCTTGCCACCAACTTCACCCTGCATGGCTGGGCAAGCATCAGGACTTGATTCCTGAGGTTCCAGAGCCAAATGGAGAGGATACCCTAGTATGGTGTCTAGCATTGTGTAACTTTTCCCTATGTGCATCACTTTGCACTTGTCCATATTAAATTTTAACTGCCATTTGGACAACCAATATTCCAGTCTTGTAAGGTCCTCCTGCAATTTATCACAATCCAAGTTTGATTTAACAACTCTGAATAATTTTGTCTCATCTACAAATTTGATCATCTCACTCATCATTAGAGATGAGCTTCGTTTTTCTGGCTCGGGTCGGGTTTCAGTTCGGGCACTTCGTGGGAAGCTGGAACCCAAACCCGAAACGGGAAAACCAATTAAATAAAAAAAAAATCTAAATCAGAAAAAAACCCACCCCAACCCTTCACATTTACTGTATTACAACCCCCCCTCCCCCACCATCCCGATCCCTTCCCAAGACTTACTAAAAGCCCTGGTGGTCCAGTGGGGTCCTGCAAGTGGTCTTTCCCTCCGGGCCGTCGGGCTGTCAGGCCTGTAACATATCAAAATGGCGCCGATGGCCCTTTGCCCTTACGATGTCACAGGGGCTACCGGTGCCATTGGTCGGCCCCTGTCACATGGTAGGAGCAATGGACGGCCGGCGCCATCTTGTGCTCCTACCATGTGACAGGGGCCGACCAATGGCACCGGTAGCCCTTGTGAAATAGTAAGGACAAAGGCTATCGGCGCCATTTTGAATACTGGCAGCCGACGGCCCAAGTTCAGGAGATCGCTCTGGGACCCCCACTGGACCACCAGGGACTTTTGGCAAGTCTTGGGGGGGACCTTGGAGATGCTGAGAAGGCATTAATTGTGGCCTACTATGATACAAGATTCCTGAAACTACGTGGAATCATGTCCCACTTGTGCATCAGGCGCCAGCAAAAGTACGCTGGATTTTAGTAGATACGCGCGGAGCCGCGCATATCCACTAAAATCCTGGATCGGCGCGCGCAAGGCTATCAATTCTGTATAGCCGGCACGCGCCGAGCCTCGCAGCCTACCCCCGTTCCCTCCAAGGCCGCTCCGAAATCGGAGCAGCCTCGGAGGGAACTTCCTTTTGCCCTCCCCTCACCTTCCCCTCCCTTCCCCTACCTAACCCACCCACCCGGCCCTGTCTAAGCCCCCCCCTTACCTTTGTCGGGGGATTTACGCCTCCCAGAGGGAGGCGTAAATCCCCGCACGTCAGCGGGCCTCCTGCGCGCCGGGACGCGACCTGGGGGCGGGTCCGGAGGGCACGGCCATGCCCCCGGTCCGCCCCGGGCCGTAACCACGCCTCCGGGTCCGCCCCCGAAACGTTCCCGGCACGCCCCCTAAATGCCGCGCGGTTCGGGCCCGCCCCCGACACGCCCCCCTCGGAGAACCCCGGGACTTATGCGAGTCCCGGGGCTCTGCGCGCGCCGGTAGGCCTATGTAAAATAGGCTCACCGGTGCGCAGGGCCCTGCTCGCCTAAATCCGCCCGGATTTGGGCGGATTTAGGCGAGCAGGGCTCTTAAAATCCGCCCCTTATTGAGCAGCAGAGTAATAATGGTGAAGGTAATGCAAACTGCAAAATAACCTGGCATGACGGCCTTTTATAGAACTTATATCCAGCCTCCTCCAACCTTGTGCACAGCTGGTCTAGCCATTCTTCCTCCTTGCGGCATAGCTCCTGGGCCTTCTCCTTAAGGTCCTCAATTTATATAAAGCAGAAGTAGGGAAAAAAAAAAAAAAAAGATGTTTGTTGACTGTAGCTAACTGCGTGACCTTAAAACTGTTAGGTAGTTTCATTTCCCAAAAATTCCTGAAGACTGTTGGTAAGGGCAGTATGCTGTCCCTTTTTTCAACTATACATGCATTAAAGCTTTGGTGGCAGCTACTTCCAGCCCCCCACCCACATCCCCCACACCACAACACATCTCTGCCACCACCTAACCCTCCTACCCTCCCCCACACCCCCCACAAATCTCCTCCATAGTTCACACTTTACACTTACCACGCAGGGATAAGAGGCTCAATGATTAAAAGAGTGCTGGAGGCCGCACCAATCCTGGCACAGCACAACCTTTTTCCACTGCAAGCCCCCGTCCCCCACCTCAGGTTGGGAAGTGCTCTCCCTCATTCTCCACCACCAGAAATGCCAACCTGGCCACATTCCTGTTGGTGAAATTTGGCCGCCTTGCCAGGGGGCTGTCTTGGAATGAACCCATCCCGATAGACCAAGAAGTTTGAGTGCATGGGCATAAAAAAATATGTGTGTAAGCTTCACATGCACACAGATAGTTTCATGTACATGAGTTCACTTATGTGCAAATGTTAGAATGCATGGATAGACATATTTTATAATCTTTTCAGATTAATCTGTGCAGATTATAAAATGCTGTACTAGATCTCCATGATCTGAGTGAAGATATTTGAAAGTTATCTTTCCTGGGAGCAAGACAGCCCAAACTGAAACAAATTGGACTCCAGATAAACATATCTCTTTTAGTAGAAATATTTCTGGACACACAAAGTTCCTTCCCCAGGAGATGGAAAGGACCAGTAAACATTTTTTGCTAGGAAACTAAAAGAAGGGATCTAGCAAAGCTTGAATAATCATCTATTATCTAGCAGCTAAGATTTAAAGTTAAAAAATACAGAATCATATATTTGGGTTGCAAAAATACAAGGGAGTGGAACAGTATAGGGGGTGAAATTTTTCTAAGCATGAAACAAGAGTGGGATCTTGAGGTGGGAAAGCATGGAATAAGCATGGGGGATCTCTAAGGCAGTGTTAGGGATTGCAGATCTGAGTTGTTGGTGTGGATGGGCAAACTAGATAGGCTGGATGGTCTTTTTCTACTAACATGTTTCTATATTTCTATGTTAGGTAGTCCTTGCTCTTAGAGATGTTCATGCAGATGGTGGATCTCCTCTGGATGATGTAAACCCAGACACTGAGGAGTGCAAAGGGCAGAAAAATGGCAGCTGGGGCAGCTGAAGAGCCACAGGATGATAGGCAACATTAGTCTGCTCTTTACTGTAGCAAAGATGAATTTTCTTTTCCATATTTATTGCTTGTGGTTCAATGCCTTTTAAACAAAAGTCCAGCATCTTTCTGAAATAATGCTCCCATTCCAAGAATGGAGGACTGCAACTTTCTCCAGCTTTAATCAAGGTAAATGAAAACTCAATATAAAGGAAAAGTGCCATTTCTTCAGATTCTATGGACATAATAAAAAAGAGATAGCCCATTGCATAGGTTGTATGCAGTGAGTAGTGTAAAGGAGGGCTTTCATTTCCCGAGGTTATAATGTGTGTGCAGTATATAGATGAAATGCCATTTGTTCTAACGTAATGAACAGAAAAATCAATTATTTTCTGTCTCACAGTGAAAGATTTTGCAATAGATTTGTTTTTCTTTTAATACAAAATATATATATATATGAGCTACATAGAAAAACCAAGGATTGCTCCTCCAGAAGGCCTCTTGGGGCAGTGTCCCACATAACATTTTTGCAAATGAAAAACATTATTATAATTTAACAAATATGAACTGGTAAGAAGACTAAATATCTGTCACATTTCATAATTGTTACAGCCCTCGTGGTGGCTGCAGAGGTGGAAAGAACATAGTGATATTCACCATAGTTTTGCTGAGCTCTGAGTATACTCATTGAGCAGGTCTTTGACATCAACCCAGCCAACCAACGACAGTGACTTGTTAGTACCTGGTCTGCTCAGTGATCCTTTCAGTCTTTCATAATTGTGGGAGGGTGAACTCAGAGGCAGAGACAGAGAGAGGTAGGAAGAAAGTCAAAGCCAGGATCACTGTCTCAGATGCTCAGAGACTTCCTATAGCTGCTGTCACCACACAGGGCTAATGCAAGAAATTCAGCACTCTAAGTGAACTTTCAGCCTTGCACTCCCCTCCACCCGAACCCCTCCTTCAACACAACTTTTGAAAGTTAATATTGTGCATTAGTATGACTAAAACTTCTGCATTTGGAATTACAGATTTATTTTATATGAAAAAGATGAATATAATATGGATGGTACCACAAGAGATGAAAGCAAAAAAAGTTCAAATGGCTGATCCAGCCTACCCAGTTATTCTGGACCACATTGTAAAGGATATATCCCCCTTCCCATCTGTCAGCTGTAGAAGCAAAGGCATTGCTAGGTTCTTAAAAGATTTGGGGCTTGGGTGCATAGGAATTCCTTCCTAAGATTTTGATAATTAAACTCAATAATCATGATAAGCCACTGCTCTTGAGAACAATCTCATAAAACCCAGGAGTGTAATTGAGATTCTTCTGGCTTTATAATGTGCACCAATCTTGCAGGAAAACACACAGGAAAAGCCAAGGGGATACCCCATACTGGTTGATTCTTACATGATCAGTGATGAGATGCCAGTTTTTTTTTTATCAAGGGGCACTCACCAGCAGTGTTCCATTTCATGTGGTTCTCCCTTTTTTTCATAAAATTTTTTAATCCTCCCCCACCTCTCTCTATATGTAGTGGGACCCCCATTAGGCTGATGTGCTGTATCTGGGGAGCTACAATGCTAGGGTCCATCCAGAGGATGGGGAGGCTTAACTTCCTGATGCCTTGGTGTGTTCATGTCCAAGCTAAACCACCTTGGTTACCAAAATTCTTGGTTTCAGATGCTGTGCAGGAGGTTCTTCAATAGAAGCTAGGATAAAAAGACAAAGAAAATGAAATAAAAAATACAAACACCTACCCATTTTATGTCCAAATGCTGAGTTTAAAGAATAGTTACAGAGTCCTGCAGATTTTGTTCAACAAAACTTTACTAGAGAGAAAACATAAAAATCCAGACAAAAATTGAAGAAATAAGTAACATCATTAGGTGTTGGAAAAACCATGGTCTCCTTTCCCTTATACTTCTCCTTGGCATTCTTCATTCCACTGCACCAGCATCCATTTCCAATATTCTTTCCCCTTGGAGAGTTGGATAATCTTGTTATAATTCCAGCACATAACTAGCTGGAGAAAGGTGACACAACCCTTTAAAAAAAAATCTTTAGAATCAAATGGACTCTACCACTCTTGCTGGAATACCCAAAATTCTCAAGACCATTTAGGGTCAGATATACAAATGCTACTTAGCTGGATAAATCAAACTTATCCAGCTAAGAGTTTTCCACTGAATTACCTGCTATACCACTTAGCTGGATAAGTTACTTAAATAGTTAGTGGCATAGTCAGTGGGCGTAACTAGGTGGTGCTAACTATCCAGCTAACTTAGGCCTAGATTCATCAAATCATGGTAAATAAAACTGAAGTATAGTGTGTTTGTGGGCTGCGATAAAAACATGGGTGAGGTTAGGAAAATTAAGGACATACCACACCACGTATGTAAATATCATGTCATACAATACTCTATCGCATCACGTGACACACTATTATGTCATGCATTATTTTATGCATTGCGCTTTTTTTTTGTTTATATATATTAGAGATGTGAATTCGTTTATGATGAATTAGGCAATTTCAACGAAATTGCCTAATTCGTCGTGGTTCGGGGGACCCCGCCCCCTGAAACAGATTTTCCCCGAAGTATGAGAAAAATTTGTTTTTCGGGTTTGTACAGGGGGAGGGGCACATTTTATTTTTTTAAATAAAAACCACTCCAAGCATTAAAATTTAGTATAATACACCCCCCCCCCCCCCACACACACACCATCCCGATCCCTCCCCAAGACTTACTAACATCCCTGGTGGTCCAGCGGGGTCCCGAGAGCGATTAGTGCCTCCGTGCTTTCTGACTTTCGGACCTGCCTCGCTCAAAATGGCATTGCCCACTAGGGATGTGAATCGTTTTTTGACTATTTAAAATATCGTCCGATATATTTTAAATCGTCAAAAATCGTTAGAGCCGCGATACAATAACAATTCCCCCGATTTATCGTTAAAAAATCGTAAATCGGGGGAAGGGGGAGGGCGGGAAAACCGGCACACTAAAACAACCCTAAAACCCACCCCGACCCTTTAAAATAAATCCCCACCCTCCCGAACCCCCCCAAAATGCCTTAAATTACCTGGGGTCCAGAGGAAGGGTCCCGGTGTGATCTTTTACTCTAGGTCCTCCGTGCGTTGTCGGGGGACAAAAAAACAAAATGGTGCCGGCGCTACCTTTGACCTGTCATATGACAGGTCAAAGGTAGCGCCGGCGTACAGGTCAAACGTAGCGTACGGAAAATGGTGCCGGCCATACGGCATACGGCCGGCGCCATTTTCCGTACGGAAAAACGATTCGCGGTAGGAGATCATTCCGGACCCCCGCTGGACTTTTGGCAAGTCTTGTGGGAGTCAGGAGGCCCCCCCCAAGCTGGCCAAAAGTCCCTGGGGGTCCAGCGGGGGTCCGGGAGCGATCTCCTATGCTCCTGACGTCGGGGGACAAAAAAACAAAATGGCACCGGCGCTACCTTTGACCTGTCATATGACAGGTCAAAGGTAGTGCCGGCGCCATTTCTACAACGCACGGAGGACCGAGAGTAAAAGATCACACCGGGACCCTTCCTCTGGACCCCAGGTAATTTAAGGCATTTTGGGGGGGTTCGGGAGGGTAGGGGATTTATTTTAAAGTGTCGGGGTGGGTTTTAGGGTTGTTTTATTGTGTCGGTTTTCCTGCCCTCCCCCTTCCCCTCCCCCCCCCACTGGACCCCAGGTAATTTAAGGCATTTTGGGGGGGTTCTGGAGGGTGGGGGATTTATTTTAAAGGGTCGGGGTGGGTTTTAGGGATGTTTTAGTGTGCCGGTTTTCGATTTACACAATATTTAAAAAACCCAAACTGCGACGATCTGATTCCCTCCCCCTCCCAGCCGAAATCGATCGTTAAGACGATCGATCACACGATTCACATCTCTATTGCCCACTGTGTGATATTCAAACCTCTCAATTTGTCTGGCTAAATTCCAAACTTTCATAAATATATAAATATAAGAACATAAGATTTGTCATACTGAGTCTGACTAAAGGTCCATCAAGCCCAGTATCCTCTTTCCAACAGTGGCCAATCCAGGTGACAAGAACCTGACAGGATCCCAAAAGGTTGATAGATTCCATGCTTCTTATCCCAGGGATAAGCAGTGGATTTCCCCATGTTTACCTTAATAATGGTTTATGAACTTTTCTCACAGGAACCCAGCTACACTAACAGGTTTTTCCATATCTGGCAATGAATTCCAGTGTTTAAATATGTGTTGAGTAAAAAGAATTTTTTCTCTTGTCTTCAATGCTATTTATTTATTTTATATACCATTGTTCCATGTAAAGATCACAATGGTTTACAAAGTAACATTCATAGCTATATCAGCAGATTATAATGGGTTACAGAGGTAGTATTCATAAGCAGGCATTAATATCTATTAGATGAATGTTCCACTACATATTAACTAAAGATCTAGAACAAAATATGGGGTAGATTTTAAAAAAGTGCGCCTTCGCGTACTTTTGTTGGCGCACCAGGCGCAAACAAAAGTACGTGGGATTTTAGTAGATACGCGCGTAGCCGCGCGTATCTGCTAAAATCCTGGATCGGCGCGCGCAAGGCTGCCGATTTTGGGCAGCCGGCGCGCGCCGAGCCGCGCAGTCTGTCTCCGTTCCCTCCGAGGCCGCTCCGAAATCGGAGCGGCCTCGGAGGGAACTCTCTTTCGCCCTCCCCTCACCTTCCCCTCCCTTCCTCTACCTAACCCACCCCTCCGGCCCTATCTAAACCCCCCCCTACCTTTGTCGGTGGATTTACGCCTCCCGGAGGGAGAAGTAAATCCACGAGCGCCAGCGGGCCGCTGGTGCGCCGAGACGCAACCCGGGGGCGGTTCCGGAGGGTGCGGCCACGCCCCCGGACCGCCCCGGCCCGAAACCACGCCCCCGGGTCCGCCCCCGAAACGCCGCGCCCCGCCCCCAAAATGCTGCGCCGATCGGCCCGCCCCCGACACGCCCCCCTCGAAAAACCCCGGGACTTACGCGAGTCCCGGGGCTCTGCATGCACCGGCGGGCCTATGGAAAATAGGCTCGCTGGCGCGCAAGGCCCTGCTCGCATAAATCCAGGCGGATTTACGCGAGCAGGGCTTTTAAAATCCGCCCCTATGTGAAGTATAGAAATACATTAAAATAAAATTTCACATATTAGTCAGTACATGGAGGGCCAGATTTTCAAAGGGGTACGCGTGTAAGATACGCGCGTACCCCCCGAAAACCTGGTACTCCCTGCACATGCTGAGCCTATGTTGAGTAGGCTCAGCGGCGCGCGCAAGCCCCAGGACGCACGTAAGTCCCGGGGCTTTCCTGGGGGGGCATGTCGGAGGGCATGTCGCGGCAACAGCATCATTTGGGGGCGGGGCCGCAGGCATGGTTCTGGCCTGGGGGTGTTTCGGGGGCGTGGCCGAGGCCTCTGAAATGGATTCCAGGCCTGGGAATTGCGCGCCGGTGGCCAGCTCGGCGCGCGCAAGTTACGCCTGCTTTGGGCAAGCGCGCGCAAGTTACGCCTGCTTCGGGCAGGCGCGCGCAAGTTATGCCTGCTTCGGGCAGGCGTAACTTGTACAACAAAGGTAGGGGTGTTTAGATAGGGCTGGGGGGTGGGTTAGGTAGGGGAAGGGAGGGGAAGGTGCGGGGGGGGGTGGAAGGAACGAAGGCAGACTGCGCGGCTCGGCGCGCACAGGCTGCCGATTTTGGGCAGCCTTGCGCACGCCGACCCCGGATTTTAATGGATACGTGCGGCTACGCGCGTATCTATTAAAATCCCACGTACTCTTGTTTGCGCCTGGTGCGCGAACAAAAGTATGCGACGGCGCAGATTTATAAAATCTACCCGGAGCTTTTAACAATCTCTCGTTAAGTTTGTTCCTCATGCATCAGTTAGTATCTCTTGTCCTTCTTGTTATTGTGGATCTCTGCATTCTGATGTTTTAAGTTAGATTGTATGCATTCTTTAAAATCCATGTTTTTAGTTCACATTTAAATCTCTATCTGGTATCAAACATAAAATCTCAGGTAGGGAATTCTAAAATTTTGGACCCAATATGGAGCACACACGATCTTTTCCATACACCAGATATGTGCTCCATATTGTTGGGACATTAGTAATCCTTTATTTTGAGATCTTAGTGTTCGCTGTGGTGTGTATATTGTAGTGTCACACCTATCATACCGGTGTTACTAGTGGGATGGGCTCTGCCAGCATTCCTGGGCCTCATACTAGTGGAATTTTGCTGCCCCAAAACGTTTGGTGCTCTAGATGGTCACCTAGATCACCTAATAGAAACACTGACCCTGTATACACCCCTTCTCACGTCACCCACTTTCAGCTTTTACCTCCTGTTTCAGTTCTACCTATGCCAACTGCTGATTTCTGAATTCCAAGATCCTAGAGAGCTACCAACCTGCTGTTGCCTTTGCTGTGGCCCATCTCTGCCTGTTTCCAGGCAAAAGGCAGTACATGTGTTGGTGGTGGTGAGGAGGGAAGGTGTGATAGGACAGAAAGGGTTAGAATCAGGAGCAGAGCAGATTTTCTCGACTCTCCTCTATTCCTTCCAGCATCACCCCACCCCTCATGTTCTCTGTAGGACAGGAGGGAAGGGATTGAATTAAGGAACAGAGTAGATACTCTCTATTCTTCCTTCTCCAATCTCACCCCTTTCCTCCTGTACCTTGAATCATAGTCTAAGATCTGTAACAAATCACAAAGTCAGCAGCACAGGTCTTGTCAGAGGTCTAGACACAAAGTAGGTCAAACCATTAAAAAAAAAGCATAAACCTTTGTAAGGGGATGCCAAACCCTGCTCCTTCTTATCAGTGTTCTTTAATGGAATAGCAATCGTGGCCTCAACAAGTCTTTTTTCCAGCAGTGAGAGTCAGAGGTCTCCATGCAGACTTTGCTCCTCTGTGTGAGGTCAGGTACTGTAGCTGTGTTAGAGTAGTGTACCACTCTTCATAGGGAAGCATCGGTGTTAATAAAACTTCTATGCCCATGTGACATAAGGGAGGCAGAGAATTAGTCTTAGAGCAGGACTGGAGGGAGCAGGAGTCTTTCCTTGTGAAGTATACATGGTGGGCCTTATTCCTCCACAGGGAAGATCTGAGGAGAAGACTTGATTCATGCCAGTGGCATAGCCATGGGTGGGTCTGGGTGAGCTGTGTCCCACCTACTTTATTCTCAGGCCCTCCCACTCAGAGTTGTCCGATGCCTCTGTGTGTGTGTGTGTGAGAGAGAGAGAGAGAGCGCATAATAATGAGAAGCATCTGTATGAATGTAAGAGAGCATGGGAGTGGAGAGCCTGTGGGTGTATGTATGAAAGAAAGCATGTGGGTGTGAGAGACAATTAGTGTGAGAGAGAGCATGTGGGAGTGGAATCCTGCATGTGGGAGACAGCATGCAATAAATCCTGTGTGTGTGTGTGAGAGAAGAAACCTTTGTGTGAGAGTGGGAACCTGTATATGCGAGTGGGAGCCTGGGTAAAAGAGAGTGTGTTGGAGTGGGAACCTGTGAGAAAGAGCCTGCATGTGAGAGTGAGAGTCTGCACGTGAGAGAGAAAGCATATGAGATGGGAGTGGGAGTGGGAGCCTGTGTGAAAGAAATCATGTGTTTGAGAGTGAACAAATCTACTCCTGATTTTATAACATGCGTGCTGCCACGCGCATGTCATAAAATACAGGGTCGGCGCGCGCAAGGCTGCGCAAAATCGGCAGCCTGCACACGCCGAGCCGCGCAGCCATCCTCCGTTCCCTCCGAGGCCACTCTGAAATCGGAACGGCCTCGGAGGGAACTTTCCTTCCAGCCCCCCCACCTTCCCCTCCCTTCCCTTATCTAACCCACCCCCCAGCCCTAATTCCTCCCACCTTTATTTTACAAGTTACGCCTGCCCGAGGCAGGCATAACTTGTGCGCACCAGCCAGCTGCCAGCGCGCCATGTTCCGGTCCGGGGGCTGGTCCGGAGGCCACGGCCATGCCCCTGGAATGCCTCTGGGCCGGAATCACGCCCGCGGCCCCGCCCTGAAACGCCCCCGATGACGCGCAGGCCGCAACACATGTCCCAACACGCCCCCCCCCCCCCCCCCCCCCCCAGGAAAGCCCCAGGACTTATGCGCATCCCGGGGCTTGCGTGCGCCACCGAGCCTATGCAAGATAGGCTTGGTGCATGCAAGGGGTGGAAGGGGCAGCTTTTCGGGGGTTACGCACGTATCTTACGCGCGTAACCCTTTGAAAATCTGCCCCATAGTGTATTAGTGTTCTAGAGCTTTGTGTAATGTTTGCCTTTGCTGACTTTTGGGAAGGTTTTAGGTGGGGGTTTTTTTTTTGTAGGGATTTGTTTTACTTCGCAAAGTGTTTGGCACTGGAGGGAGTTTGTCTTGCTGTGACTGAAGTGGCATCAGCATTTGAAAATAAATTTTTTGCATGTTCTGTTCTGCACCTGTTGCAAATCTTAAGTTCTTATGATGATTATTATGATTATATCTGTTTTATTGTAGTTATGATATTCTCTGCATTTTTGGAAATAGGATTCATAAAAAAATACATTTATATTTCCTTCATTACTTAATTGGATCTGAAGTTACTTTTTACATGATGTGTATTTATAAACAGTAATAAATATAAAATAAATTAATATAGATTAATAAGGTATTTTTAATGCTGGTAAGAACTTGAAATAATAGAATTAAAATATTTTAAAGCATCACTCATGATAAAATTACTTAGAAATCCATTGTCAGATGCACTCTAAGGCATTATTTATTAATAAGAGTACAAATAGTAAGGCCTAGACCTGTATGTCAACTGCCCACTCATGTTAACCTTGGGCCCCCCACAAAAAAAAATTAAATTCTGGCTACGACACTGGCTCATGCTCAGAGAAGATGGCTAGTATCTGAGGGAGAGGTTGGCCAACCCAGCTGACAGGAAGGATTCCAGGAAGAGTTAAGTACTGGGAGTCCAGAAAATACAAAAAGAAGAAGTTTTCCTGAGAAAGTTTCATGGTCTGAGAGCCCTTATAGAAAAGGATTTCACAGCATCGACTGAATGAATGTACCAGGGAGCCCTAAGAGAGAACTATCGGCCTAGTAAAATCCACAGAGTGTTAGCTGATCTAATAAATCAGCCAGAATTTGACCAAAGAGGAAAAGGAAAGGAACTTAGAAGATCTGCAATACCCATGCATTGGGAAAGCACAGAGCTGAAGGATATCAGTCCCAGAGAGTTTACTTTTGTTGGAAGGAGTGTGTGAAAGAGGTTGAGATTTGTGTTCTTGTATTTTTGGACTTTGTGTACAGTGTGGTGCACTATCCTCTAGTGTACTGTTGAACTGATTTGTTTCTTTCTACCAGTTTACAATAAAGACTTTCATTTTTTGAGCAACTGGGGTGAAGCGTGATTTTTGGTGTGATTGGTGTGCAGAAGAGCCCCGCAGAGCACACAGAGGGGTTTTTGGAAAGACTTTCTCCACCACCACCCCCGTGCGGGAACCCCGGGAGATCATAGGCTACGTGACCCTCCCCAGGACGGGCGCTACACCTAAAAACACAAAAATAAGCAAAGTGATAGTAAAAACAGTACTCGGTGTGGTTGTTTATTTGTGCACAGAAAAAATGTGAAGACAAAATGATTAAATGCACTGGTGGCTCTTCTAGTTTTCTTGGCTGTCTGAACCCATTGGGGTAGATTTACAAAAAATGCGCATTTGCGTACTTTTGTTGGCGCACCAGTCGCAAACAAAAGTATGCTGGATTTTAGTAGATACGTGTGTAGCCGCGCGTATCTGCTAAAATCCAGGATCGGCACGCACAAGGCTGCCGATTTTGTGCAGCCGGTGCGCGCCGAGCCGCGCAGCCTACCTCCGTTCCCTCCGAGGCCGCTCCGAAATCGGAGCGGCCTCGGAGGGAACTCGCTTTCGCCCGCCCCTCACCTTCCCCTCCCTTCCTCTATCTAACCCACCCCCCCGGCCCTATCTAAACCCCCCCTACCTTTGTCCGGGGATTTACGCCTCCCGGAGGGAGAAGTAAATCCCCGCGTGCCAGCGGGCCACTAGCGCGCCGAGACGCGACCCGGGGGCGGTCCCGGAGGGCGCGGCTACGCCCCTGGACCGCCCCGGGCTGAAACCACGCCCCCGGGCCCGCCCCCGAAATACCGCGCCCCACCCCCAAAACGTTGCGTCGATCGGCCCCGCCCCCGACAAAAAACCCTGGGACTTACGCGAGTCCCGGGGCTCTGCGCACGCCAGCAGGCCTATGGAAAATAGGCGCACCGACGCGCAAGGCCCTGCTCGCGTAAATCCGGGCGGATTTACGCGAGCAGGGCTCTTAAAATCCGCCCCATTGCTTTTCTGTCAGTACTGCTCTCTTTGGTGCCCCCACAAAAGCTAGCATCATCGGTGACTGCCTAGTTTGCTTAATAGTTAAGCCGGACCTGCCATCACAGTGTGAAGTAGAATCTGAAGGCTGTAGTGCTCAGGGCTCATTTTCTGAGATGGGGGAGGGAATGGTACAAACTGGAAAAGGTAGTGTGTGAGAGTCACAAGTTGGGGTGTTGGGAGGGATGGAGATAGAGGGGCACAGGATGTGGGAATTGAAGGGCAGAAGATGGGAATGACTAAAAGGGTCAATGTGTGGAGGAGCAAGTGAGAGATAATAGAGGGAGAGAGAGACACAGGGTTGGGGTGAGTGAGTAAGATGCAGGAATAAGTGAGCGAGTGAGCTGTTCAACTAAAGGTATGCTGCCTTTCTCCCACCTGCCAAAGAATACTGGGGGAACCCTGTATGCCAAATACTTCTTTTACTCACCAGGTGTCACTGGGCAAAACACTCCTATAAAATAAATGCCCATTCTTTGTGCTTTTTCTACTTTTAAACTAAGATTTTATTGACAATATATTGATTATTCAATTGGAAGTTTTCAGTAGAAATGTGGCTCCCCTACGGGTAGGCCACCAGCTGTCACCTAGCCCCTACAGATAATAGTTAGCTAGAGTGAATACCATTTTATAGCTACTCCTCTAGAGGCAGTGGAATGGGTGAACCCTGCTTATAAATAGGGACCGGGCTAGATTCAGGTGAAGTTGGAGTTTAGAGTTTGGGAAGTGAGGACCCTAATTTGAGTGGATTCTTTTTGGTGAGGCCTATAGCCCCACCCAGTATAATTTTGGGTTAAACCATCCTGTGCACTCCCTGCCAGATTGGGTAACAATATAGATAAAGCAGGAGACTTTATTATGATTTTGGATGCTTTAATGATTTTTGCCTGGGTTGCAGCCTGGTGCTCTGGGCAAAAATTACCCCCCTGGATCCAGAGACCAGTTCACCCAGACATGCTAGTACTCTTCAAGAGCCAAAAGAGGAGCTGCAGGGACAGTGGCCAAGAACATAAGAAAATGCCATACTGGGTCAGACCAAGGGTCCATCAAGCCCAGCATCCTGCTTCCAACAGTGGCCAATCCAGGCCACAAGAACCTGGCAAGTACCCAAAAACTAAGTCTATTCCATGTTACCATTGCTAATGGCAGTGGCTATTCTCTAGGTGAACTTAATAGCAGGTAATGGACTTCTCCTCCAAGATATTTGGACATTTAGTGAATTATTCTATTTTTGAGTGAGAGGGGATTTGCTGTCCCTCCTCTCAGTTTGGAGCTTGAGCAGGGTGCATGGCTCCCATCAGAGAGGCTCAACAAATCACATACAGGAACAAAAAGAGCAGCTGAGAAGATCCTGCCAGGGTTTTTCCCACCTTCGGGCACAAGCTCAGACTGGGGACCAGTGTGAGGACAGCTGGACATCAGGAAGGATGGTAATAACATTTAAGGAGAGCCCCTGCATCTTAGGGACATATATAAATATTTTAGATGAATGTTCAGTTTATTAATAATAAACTTTTATTTTCTTTTAGCATCTCTTCTATATTGGATCTGTCTGAGCCAGGATCTGCTCTGTAGTTTCTCCAACAGTGTTTACTTCAAGTTTTGTATTTTAAAACAAAAAAACTAAGATTAAAAGAAGAAAAAATTTTGAGTTGTACATTGATTATATAAAAAAGATTAACTACGGGTTTTTGAAGGGAATTTTCATTACAAATAAACCATATGTTTTTTCACTCAGCTTCTTTGATTAATTCTATGCTAGTTAGCCAAATCGTTCAAGGATTTTTAAAAAACTTTTCCCAGACTTCTCCAGCCTGTGCTAACAAAGAAAAAAGAATGAAAAAAGGCTCTCCCTACAACTTGGTAAACAGCTCTGTTTGAGCTTGTCAAACACAGAACTGATTGTCACTTTGAGGGCTTTCAATTACAAAATGTGTCAATGTTGGGAAGAGCTCTGGCCCCTACAGTGAATCTAGGAGCTGAACCTGCATATAGATTACTTGAATGTTCTTGCCTGAAGCTTATAAATATCTCTTTGTGTCTCATTCATTACTGTCCTGAAATGAACATTTAGTTAATTAGGTACCATCTCTTTGGCCAGCATACACGACTAAGCCAAATATTTAAAGCATATCTTTCATTTTAGCTAAAGGTTCAAATAATAGTTGCAGGCTAAAAATCCACTTAGGTGGATTCCTTCATTTTTCTTGAGTAACTTCTCTTTTTACCTGTCTATTTCGCAGCTAAAGCCATTGAGATATTTACCCCAGAATGTTCTCTGACAATTTGATGTATATTTTTGAGAAAGTGTGGCTTAAAAAAGCCAACAGTGAATTTATACAACAGACCTGAATTTTCAGCCATACAGATTACTTGGATGGCTGAATAGGGATGTGCATTAATTTAAAACAAATGGCCAATCCGCAACGGATATACTATATTCATTTCATTTGTTTGCCCTTGAAAATGTATGAGCAAGTCCCATGAATGAAACATATGTCATTCATTTATGTTTTCCCATTGAAAAGCATTGGCTGCATTAAAAAGATAGGGGGTTATATTCAGTAGGATGTTTAATGGACAAGTTATCTGGCTAAACTTAGCTGGATAAGATGTCCCAGACATTCAGTGAGATAAAGGTCTCACTGAATATCCCCAATTAAAGTTATCCAACTGGCCATAGCTGGATAACTTTAAATATAACCAGATATTCTTTTGAATATCAGGTTATGTATAAAGTTAGTCAACTAAGTTTAGCCATATAAAATTACACTTTACCAGATAGATTCTTTTTTGAATCTATCTTAAGTTAGGTTCCCTTTAAAAAAAAATACACATCACAGCCTGACCCCCATGCTGCCATCGTAGTTGCCAAGCAATGGCAGAGGTGTCATTTGAAGCCCCAAGCCCAGATCACTGTAGCCTCCTACCATGATTCTGGACAGCAACTTTAAATAAAAGTACAGAGTGAAGGGGGTTAGAGGGAGAAGGAAAAGGGTTAGGGTGGGCATTGGGGGCAGGAATTATGCCTGCGATATGGCAATTTTTACGTCTAAGGGGAAGCTGGAGCAAGGGGTAGGGGAGAGGGAGGGGTTCTCCTAGCATATTAAAATTTATGTTTTAACAATAAATGGCCCATTTTGGGGGAATGGCACGTTCGGTCCCATAGGGCCTTTAAAACTCAGGTGGGAGGGAGGTGGGGGACAGGCTACAATGAGTTGGGTTTTTTTAAAGGGAACCTAAGTTAACTGATCTGGTTAAGTATAAAGTAATATGTCCCCATGAGGCCCTATAATTTTAGACCTGCTTCCAGAAGGCCTGGATTTATCAAAATGCAATAGCAAAAGGGGTGTGGTTTATTGCAATTTGTGCTAATTACCTATGTGAAGAGCTAAGTTAGTGCAAATTGCAATAACCTTTTCAGACCTTGTTCCTGCATTCCACCACTGAGAGAGAGAGAGAGAGGTAGAGAGTCCATCAAGCTAGGTTGAGAGAACATTGGCCAAATCTCATCTTTGGGTGAGTTTTCTCACTACGAAGGCCATCAAATCTTCACAAGAGACCACTGTTCTGTTTGTACATCTCATGTTGAATGTCAAAGTGGCCCCTAACCCCCTACACTAATACCTAAACCTCACCTCGAGTTACTAGGTGGGCCTACCATAGGGATGCAAATACCTATCTAGGGAGAGGACATTAGGGCTAGGCACTATCTCTCTCCCTCTCTCTCTCTCTCTCTCTCTCTCCTTCCTCCCTCCCCCCCCCCCCCCCCCATGGCTAGGCTGGAGACATCACAATATGCAATAAAACCTTACCACCCCATTACACAAGCTGTCGCATGGCTTAACACTAATGAAAAAGGTGTGGTTAAAATCAACATTAAGTCTGTCCAATAGCACTTTGCAGACTGGCTAACCCTGCCCCTAACTCCTCCTGTTTTTCAAATTTGCATGGCACCATACGATATGGTGCTATCGCATGCGATAAGCCCTTAACGCATGTGAAAACATCTTAGCGCATTTTGATAAATTAGGGGGTTAGCTGGATATACCCAATATTCAGCTAATTTAGCTGGATAATGGAACCCCTCTTCCGAATGCCTTCAAAATGCCCCTTTTATATATGACTAAATTATAGCCGAATAAATATATATCTGGCTATAATTTATCTGGATAAGAGGCTCAATATGTTGTTTAAACCATTTAGACGGATAAATTGTGAGTTATTTGCCTAAATGGCTTTTAAATATCTACCTCATAGAGTCTGACGTTGGGCAGATCATGTGGAAGTTTCCATAACAACCAGCCAGGGGACACAGCAGGACTCAACATTACATTTCTTCCAGCTCTCAGTCTTGAATATCAGGCCTTGACAGGAGCAGCAGTGTGGTTGTTGTGGTGTGGCCCCACTGGCAATACTACTGACACAGCAGGACTCAGAATTGATTATCTTCGAGCCCTCAGTCTTGCATTTCAGACCTTGACAGGAGCAGAAATGTAGTGGGTAAAGTGTGGCCCAACTGGCGGTGTTGTGGACACAGCAGAACTCAGCATTGCATCTCTTCTAGCAGTAGATTTTGCATCCCTGGTCTGGACAGGAGTAGCAGTGTGGTTGTTGTAGTGTAGCCCATCTGGTGCAGTTGGGGACACGGGAATGCTCAGCATCGCTTCCTTTCTAGCCCTCGATCCTTAATCTCAGGCCTGGTCCGAAGCAGCAGTGTGGTGGCTGAAGTATAGACCTGTTGGCAGCATTGGATATACAGCATGACTTAGCATTGCATCTCTTTCAGCCCTTGAACTTGCATCTGAGGCTTAGACAGGAGTAACAGTGCTGTGTTTGTAAAGTGGTCCAGCAGGTGGTGTTGGGAACACAGCAGAACTCAGTATTGATGTGTTGTGGCTCTTGGATTTGCTTTTTGGACTGAGGAGGCAGCAGCAGTGTGGTTGTTGTAGTGTGGCCCAACAAGTGGTGTTAGGGATAGAGCAGTACTCAACACTGAAATGTGTTGTCGCGCTTGGATTGACTTTTCTGGTCATGGAGACAGAAGCAGTGTGGTTGATGTAGTATGGTCTGACTGGAGGTGTTGGGGACACAGCAGAACTCAACATTGTATCTCTTCCAGCACTCTATCTTGAATTTCAGGCCTGGACAGGAGCAGCAGTGTGGTTGTTGCAGTGTTTGTTTCAGAGCAGAGCTCTGCATTGATGTCTTGTGACCCTTGGATTGGCTATCCAGGCTGTGCAGGCATCAGCAGGGCGTTTCTTGTAGTGTGATCCCACTGTTGGTGTTGGGGACACAGCAGGACTGAGCATTGCATCTCTTCCAGCCCTCGATTTTTCATCACAACTCTGGCAGGAGCAGCAGGGTGATGGTTGAAATTTGGCCCAACTGGCAGTGTTGGAGATGCAGCAGAAAAAAATCATTGCATCTCCTTCAGCCCTTGATCTTGCATCTCAGGCCTGGATAGTAGAGCGGTGTGGTTATTGTAGTGTAGCCCAAATGGCAGTGTTGGGGAAACAGCAGGTCTCAGCATTGGTGTGTGTTGAGGCCCTTGGATTGGCTTTTTGGGACATGAAGGCAGCAGCAGTATGGTTGTTGTAGTGAGACCACACTGATGTTGTTGGGGATACAGCAGGATTCAGCATTGCATCTCTTCCAGCCCTTCGATCTTGAATCTCAGGCCTGGACAGAAGCAGCAGTATTGTTGTTATAGTGTGACCCAACTGGCAGTGTTTGGGAAACAGCAGGAATTCAGTATTTATGTATTGTGGCTCTTGGATTGGCTTTTCAGACCATGGAGGCACTAGCAGTGTGGTTGTTGAAGTTTAGCCCCCCGACGATGTTGGAGACACAGCAGGACTCAGCATTGCATCTCTTTCAACCCTCGAAAGATTTGTGAAGAGTCGTTTTTACATGGAAAATATATGAGGGATAAGGCATTCTTCCGTCAATTAATTGACTTAAGAATTCCACACATAGAGATGAAGGGATTTTGAACATGTATTATACAAAAGAAGAGGAATTTTCCTTAATTTTTTTCAAAGTGTTAAAATTCATGTGCAATATTTTTGTATATTGATTTTTAATGTGAGTGGTTAAGACGAGTGTAGTATGAATGGGAATGATTGTGTAGTGATGATTTTAGCTTTTGTATTGTCTGATTAATTGTGATATGGTCCAACTTTGAAATTTATAAGTGAAGATTATTTATGTGCTTTTTTACACCATGTATCTGTAACATATGTTAAATTAATGTTATAAATTGTTTTTGATTACTGATTAAAAACATTGTGGGAAACTATTTGGATATGCAGTAGTCTTCTTGCTGATATAGTAGTTTTATGTATTAAGTGAGAGAGGGTAGTATTTTCTTTCTTGTATTTTCTGTACCATATTGGAGACAAAGCAGGACTAAATATTGATGTGTTGTGGCCCTTGGACTGGCTTTTTGGGCTGTGAGGCAGCAGCAGTGTGATGTTGTAGAGTGGCCCAATTGGCGGTGTTGGGGATATAGCAGGACTCAGCATTGTACCTCTTCCAGCCCTCAATCCCTCATGTCTGGTCAGGAGCAGCAGTGTGGTGTTTGAACTGTGGCCCAACTGGCAGTGTTGGGGACACAGCAGAACTCAACATTGCATCTCTTTCAGCCCTCAATCTTTAATCTCAGGCCTGGACAGGAGCAGCAGTATGGTTGTTGTAGTGTAGCCTAACTAGTGGTATTGGGGACACAGCAGGACTCAGCATTGGTGTGTGTTGTGGCCCTTTTAAAGGCTTTTTGGTCTGTGGAGGTGGAAGCAATGTGGTTGTTGTAGTCTACACCCACTGCCGGTGTAGGGGACATAGCAGCACTAAAAATTGGATGACTTCCATTCCTTGATCTTGAATCTCAGGCCTGGACAGGAACAGCAGTGTGATTCCTGTAGTGTGGCACAACTGGCAGTGTTGGGGAAACAGCAGGACTCAGCTTTGTATTATTTCCAGCCCTCGATCTTGAATCTCAGGCCCGAACAAGAGCAGCACTGTGATTGCTGCAGTGTGGCACAACTGGCGGTGTTGGGGATACTGCAGGATTCAGCATTGCATCTGTTTCAGCCCTTGATCTTGAACCTCAGGCCTGGACAGGAGCAGCAGTGCGGTTGTAGTGTAGCCCAAGTGACAGTGTTTAGGTCAGAACAGAATTCTGCATTGATGTCTTGTGACCCTTGGATTGGCTATCAAGCCCATGGAGGCAGCAACAGGGTGTTTGTTGTAATGTGGTCTAACTGGTGGTGTTGGGGATACAGCAGGACGGGGCATTGCATCTCTTCCAGCCCTCAATCTTTAATCTCAGGCCTGGACAGTAGCAGCAGTGTGTTTATTGTAGTGTAACCCAACTGGCGGTGTTACAGACACAGCAGGATTCAGCATTGCATCTCTTCCAACCCTTTGATCTTGAATATTGGGCCTGGATAGGAACAGCAGTGTGGTTGTTGTAGTGGGGCCAAATTGGCCATGCTGGGAACACAGTAGGACTCACCATTGATGTGCTGTGGTCCTTGGACTGGATTTTCAGGCTGTCAAGGCAGCAGCAGTTTGGTCATTGTAATGTGGCATCGCTGGTTATGTTGAAGACACATCAGAACTCAGCATTACAACTCTTTCAGCCCTCAATCTTTATTCTCAGGCCTGGATAGGAACAGTAGTGTGGTTGTTGTAGTTTGGCCCAACTGGCAATGTTGGAGACAAAGCAGAATTCAGTATTGATGTTTTGTGGTCCTTGGATTGGCTTTTTGGGCCGTGGAGGCAGCGGGTAATATGGTGTTGTAGTGTGGCACAACTATCGGTGATGGAGATTTGCATGACTCAGCATTGTACCTCTTCCAGCCCTTGGTCTTTAATCTCATGCCTGGACAGGAGCAGCAATGTGGTGCTTGAAGTGTGGCCCAACTGGTGGTGCTGGGGACACAGCAGAACTCAACATTGCATCTCTTTCAGTCCTCACTCTTTACTCTCAGGCCTGGACAGGAGCAGCAGTGTGGCTGTTGTAGTGTAGCCCAGCTGGTAGTGTTGGGGACACAGTAGAAATCAGCAATGGTGTGTGTTGTGGCCCTTTGAATGGCTTTTTGGTCTGTTGAGGCAGAAGTACTGAGGTTGTTGTAGTCTGGACCCACTGCCGGTATAGGGGACATAGCAGCACTCAAGACTGGATTACTTCAATCCCTTGATCTTTCATCTCAGGACTAGACAGGATCAGCAATGTAGTAGTGTGGCTTAACCGGCAGTGTTGGGGATACAGCAAGATTCTGCATTGATGTGTTCTGGTATTTGGATTGGCTTTTCAGGCCGTGGAGGAAGCAGCAATGTATTTGTTGTAGTGTGGCCCCACTGGCTGTGTTGGTAACAGGAGGACTTAGTATTGCATCTCTTCCAGCCCTCAATCTTGAATCTCAGAACTGAACAGAAGCAACAGTGTGGTTGTTTTAGTGCGGCACAACTAGCGATGTTGGAGATACTGCAGGACTCAGCATTGCATCTGTTCCAGGTCTCGATTTTTAATCTCAGATCTGCACAGGAGCAGAAGTGTGGTGGTTGTAGTGTGGCCCGACTGACAATATTGGGGACACAGCAGGACTCAGCATAGATGTGCTGTGGCCCTTGGATTGGCTTTTTGAGCCATGGAGGCAGCAGCAGTGTGGTGGTTGTACTGTGGCCCCACTGGCAGTATTGGGGACACAGCAGAACAAATCATTGCATCTCTTTCAGTCATTGATCTTGAATGTCAGGTCTCAGGCTGGACAGTAGTAGCAGTACAGTGGTTGAAGTGTCGCCTCCCCCCTCCCCCACGGTATTGGGTTCACATCGGAACTCAGCATTGCATCTGTTCCAGCCTCTGATCTTTAATCTCAGCCTGGACAGGGGCAGCACTGTGTTGTTGTAGTGTGGCCCATGTGGCAGTGTTGGGGACAGAGCAGGACTCAGCATTGAATCTGTTCTAGCTGTCAAACTTTAATCTCAGGCCTGGACAGGAGCAGCAGGTTCGTTATAGTAGTGTGTCCCAACTGTCATTGTTTGGACATAGCAGAACTAAGCACTGATGTGTTGTGGCTCTTGGATTGCCTTTTTGGGCCATGGAGGCAACAGCAGTGTGGTTGTAGTGTGGCCCCACTGGTAGTGTTGGAGATACAATAGGATTCAGCATTTTAGCTCTTCCAGTCCTTGATATTGAATCAAGGCCTGGACAGGAGCAGCAGTATGGGTGTTCTAGTGTGGCCCAGTAGGACTCACCATTGATATGCTGTGCCCCTTGGACTGTAATTTTGGGCTGTCAATGCAGCAGCAACAGTTTGGTTATTGTAGTTGGCATCACTGGTGATGTTGCAGGCACAGCAGAACTCAGCATTGGTGTGCTGTGGCCCTCGGATTTCCTATTTGGGACTTGGAGGCAGCATCAGTGTTATTGTTGTAGTGTGGCCCTACTGGAGGTACTGGGAACACAGTAGGACTCAGCATTGCATTTCCTCCAGCCCTCAATCTGGCATCTTGGTCCTGGATAGTAGCAACAATGTGGTTGTGAAGTGTGGTCCAATTGATGGTATTGCAGACAGAGCAGGTAGATGCAGTTAGTCAATCACAGTCTCTGGATGTTCCTGGATGCTGGATGTAGGCCCTATTACTGTTATTGAGGCACAGCAGGCAGAAAGGCAGAGCAGCCAGCAGCTATAGGACCTTCACATTCTTTCCAATCATTTTGCCACTGGCATGGCAAATCTGGATAGAGAAGCAAAGGCAGATTAATTTTAAAGAACACTAGCTTTTCTATCAATTGTGGTGTCAGCCTGGAGCGATGAGGGCTTTTGATATCTCCTGTCATGGAAAACACTCTTTCGCTGGGTATGCTCATTTTTGGACAAGAGAGATAGCACCAATCACTCTCCCTAGGCCTGGCCAGTTGCTTGACTTGTGAGACCAATTGCTACTGGGGTGGACCCTTGGACTGAGACAAGGTTGACGCTACCTGCAGAGTGGAGCTCCACAAGCCCTCATCGTCAGCTGGTGGAGCTGGCTGGTGTGGAACCCAACAGGACCTTCACCAATACCAGTCCTCATTCCCTGCAGGTTGAGCCCTTGGGTACTGGAGCCGGCTGGACTTAGGCGCAGGTTTCCAGAAGCGAAGAATTCCACAAAAGACAGAAGGCACGAGCAGAGTCAAGGCATTCCTAGGGTCAGGGCAGGCAGTGATCCAGCGAAGATTGGGAGATGTACCAAGAGCTGAGGCAGGTGGCAATTCAGCAAAGTCCAAAAACAGTCCAAAATCAAGGCCAAGAAGCAAACCAGTGGAAGGGGAGGGAGACAGAGTCAGAAACACGGAGTCAGGCAACTAGCTACTCACAAGGAACTCAACCTGTTGACAAGACAAGGAACTGCAGGCAGGGACTGGCTTAAATAGTCTGGAGAACTGACATCATCAGAGAGGGCCACAGGAACTTTCTCACCGTGGACCCTTTAAATTCTTCAGAGGGGCACACCCGCATGCCTAAGGACTTGTTAGCGGGGCTGGACGTCAGCGGCACGGACAGCAGCTCCAAGCTGTTAAGAAGCCCGGCGTTAGCAGCAGCTCCCTGCTGCCGCAAGGGAAGTCAGTGCTGGACCGGGGTAGCGCCGGGCAAGTGAGGCCAGCCATGGAGTTCCGCAGCCAGCAAGCCCAACACCAATATGCCAGCCCATCTGTCTCCATGTCCTTGATGGTCTCAATGAGATAGCATGCCACTGAGATTTGAGCTGCTTTCTTTGTTAGTATTGGATGTGAATCTTTTTCTCCTAGCTGCTTTAGCAATCACCTGATACAGAAGTTAGGATTGTTTCCATTTTCCTTGGAGGGTATGCTAGCTGGAGATGACAAGATGCTGTTCTGACTCGCATTACTGTCTGACCTGGGCAATGATGGTGTTTCTTCCTGTGCTATATCCCTCCTCTGCTTCAGCCTCTGGCACTCTATTTGACAGACCACCTCAGTCAACATGCTCTTCATATGTGTCAGATTGTTGGCCTCCAGTGCAAGGCTCCCTTTCACATGTGGATCACATAATGTTACAAGCATGTATATAGGGTTTCTGGTCAGAGGTCTTAGTCTTTCTGTCACCTACTTTTCCAAGGCACTTTACTTCTCATTCCCTCTTCCTGTTGAAAGCCCTCCAACTTTTTTAACAGGATATTTACTATCGGGATGACATCTCCCAAGGGGGTGCTAGTAGCACTCAGTTCCTCTGTGGCTTCCTTAAAGGACTTCAGGTTTTTTACAAACTGTCTCATGACTGACCATTCTTGATGCACTAGGAGAGCCTGCACACCTATCTTCATTTCCTGAAACAGATCATGCAGGGGTTGAATTCCAATGGGTACCCACATCTATAAATGAGTTGTTTGTGAGGCATCTCTAATTCCTCCTGTTTTTCTCGGTGAAGGTCACCCACCTTCATGCTTCAGTGGAAGTGTCCAGCTATTTTTCTACACTTATCTAGTAAGTCCCCAGCCCCAGGGCCTCCTTCACTGCTAAGTGGGTGTGAGCGAAGCATCATACATCCTGATATCCACCGTCAGATACTGCCTTGACCATATCAGAACCATCAGTGGGGGAGGAGCCAAGATGGCTGATGGTGAGGAACGCTGAGAAGAGCTCCTCTGCCACAATTTTCCTTGTTACCACACAAAGCGCAAGGCCAAGTTGTGGGGTGCTAGTGTAAGCTCCCCATCACTGGGAAATTTACAGCCGCGGATTGAGGGCTTTTTCTTTCCCACCCCAAGAATGGCTCTGGAAGCGATTGCTTTAGGAAATGATGCTGAGAAAACACTGTCCCTTCTGATTGAGGAAACATCATTGACTCCTGGGGTGCCTTCTCCTTCTAAATGTGAACCTTTTGATCAACTGTTTATGGAGGAGATGTACCGAGATGATCTGAATTCGGGGCAAATGGTGGCTAACCCTGATCGGTTTGTGAGCACAGGGGAGCCTGAATCTACTCTTGGAGCTGCAGGGAGATTGAGCCCCAATGGAAAAGTTATGGAAGGGGCTATCTCCTCATCTGTAAGTAAAACATCTACCCTGTTAGCTTAGCAGAGGAGCAGAGGTGGTGCAGACCTAACTGCTATATTCCCTAATTTGGGTTTAGTTAAACCCTCAGAAATAACGTTGAAAGTCTTGTGGCAAGCTATTATGTGTCTAGAATCTTCCATTTCTAACCTCACAAAAATTTTCATGGACATTAATTCTAAGGTTTTGGCTAAAATGAATTCCATCTCTTAGTTTGGGACCAAGTTTGAAGTGCTGGATTCACAGTTTACTGCAGGGGAGAAAACCCAATCAACCTTGGTTCAATCTGATTTAATTACATCAAAGAGGCTGGGAAACATTGAGAATACTCTGAGGAGCTGTAATTTGCGTGTTGTGAACTTTCCGGTTATAAAATCTTTGCCTACTATTGATTTATTCAAAAACTACCTCTCTCTTGTTTTGAAAATTCCTGAATCAGCTATGCCTGTGATCACCAAATCATATTTTCTTCCCAAGTCCGATGGGTTGGCATCAACTGACTCTCCTGAAGAAGCCTCATTGAACTTAATTCAACTTTTGGAACAATTGCGTGAGATGGTAGTTTCTCGAAGAGGAACTCTATTGGTCTCATTTGCCTTTCTCGCTGATCGAAATAATATTCTTCAATTTTTCTTCTGCAACCGTGAATCTATGTTTTATGGCCAGTAGTTATGGATTTTCCCAGATATCACAAGGCCAACTCAACTTCAGAGGAAAAAATTTCTATCAATACATGAAGATGTTCTTTCAAAGGGGGCTTACTTTTTATTACAGTATCCATGTAAATGTATCAAATTTGGGAATGCTAATTATCTCGTTTTTGAGCCTTCACAATGTTGAGTATTCTTAGACACACATACCTAATAAGGCTCTGAATGTTAGGCAATAATGATTAATGAGGTGTTTCCTCATCTATTTCTTTTTATATATTTCAGTGTTTATTGTTCTTTATAACCCTCCTCCCCCCCCCCCCCCTTTATTTCCTTAAGTCAGGCACAGATTACAATCTTTTTTTTTTTTTCTGCTGGATATTATTTCCTGGTGAAATATGTATATTCAATAGTAACTGTATCAGTCTATTTCTTGACATCATATAAGATGTATTTCTTGGTTATCTTATTGGAAATGCAATAAAAAATAAATTTAAAAAAAAAAAGAACCATTGTCGGTGATAAAGAACACTGTGTTGAGACTTCTGGCTCTCTGATCCAGCTGCCAGCCCTCCAGCATTTCTCAAATTGCTGATAAAATAATGGCAGAGGTATGGAAATCATCTGCCAGGTAAGTGTGCAGCAAAGCCCACCTACGTTCTGTTATTCCAGTCCCTGTAGAGCTACTGCCTGTACCTACCTTGGCAAAGTTCCATCAGTGTGCCATCAGAAAGAGAAAGGACTGTGAGGCATTTGTGGATATCCATATGGCACTTGTGAAATGCGTACTGCTCCCCTATGCCTTCATCAGCAGCACCTGCACACAGCTACAGCAATGTTTGTACAAATTGGGGATGATCTTTCTGCTGAAAGTGGTCCTGGAGGGAACTTTATAGTTTGGTGCTAGAAGCTGCAGCAAATGCCTGAAACCCACATTCTCAACGACCTGTAGGGGCTGATCATCTAAAGCAACCATCTCTCCAATAGTCCTGGTCACCATTTTGGATGCTGCCTGCCTCTTTCCCAGTGCTACTGAACACCACCCCATTTCCTCTGTTGTGGGCTGTCACTTCTTAGATATAGTTGGGGACTGCTGCTGCCAGCCTGCCACTTGACTGGTGGAAGGAGCCAAAGTCTTGGAAGGAGCTTGAGGAACACTCATCCCCTTTTCAAAGACTAGTGTCCTCTGTCTTGCAGAAAGGGCCCCCTGACTACTGCTACTACTACTACTACTATCAACCCCAGGTGCATATTGAAGGGGATGCTGCTTCCAGAATTGCTTAAGTGGTCCAGTTGCTTCTCTCAGCTGATGTCCTTGCACAATAGTTACAATGCACAAAGCATGGGTCCTCTCTCATTTGAAAATCGCTCCAGATCACAGATTTCTTTCATGATCTCTTGCCACTGTCTGCATCCTTTGGGGTGTATGATACTGCTGACATAGAGCATGAAGAACTGTATCAGAGGATGTATTCATCCTCTCTTCCTCCACTGTCAGTGTGGCCTGTTCTCCCTCACCAACATGACCTCCTGCCTCTCTCTCCTCTGTCAGTGAAGTGGAAACTAGGATAGTACTGACTAAACCTCTTAATACATGGTCTTCAGCTAATGCCTCTCCCATCTCTGTTTCAGGAAATCCTTTGAAGGGAGATTCATAAAGCTCTGATTCAGAAGAGGATTATAAAACTGATTTTATAGTCTTTGCTGTACTAAGGGTTTGCACTGGGGATTTAGGTTTTATTATTTGTACTTGTAAAATTGGAAGCTATGCATGTAAGTTTCATGTACATGTGTACTGTACATAATATTTTGTGAGATGTTAGACTCAAGTGTAATCGTAGGAAATATTTCTTTACAGCGAGGGTAGTGGATGCACAGAACAGCCTTCCAGTGGAGGTGGTGGAAGCAAAAATGGTATCTGAATTCAAAAGAGCATGGGATAAATACAGGGGATCTCTGAAGGAGGGATAGGAATTGTAAGGGCAATTTAAGACGCTGACCGAGTCGGTGGTTCACAAGAGCCCAAGGGAGAGAAGAATCTTTGTTGTTTTTTACTGCACCTGCACTTTGGACTTTGCTGATTACAGCTGCTGCAATACCTCCTGGAGACCTGGTCCTCCCCCTCGCTAGACGCCGACCCCTCCCCCCGGGTGACGTCATCAATCTGCGCGGGGCCATTTAAGACGCTGACCGAGTCGGTGGTTCACAAGAGCCCAAGGGAGAGAAGAATCTTTGTTGTTTTTTACTGCACCTGCACTTTGGACTTTGCTGATTACAGCTGCTGCAATACCTCCTGGAGACCTGGTCCTCCCCCTCGCTAGACGCCGACCCCTCCCCCCGGGTGACGTCATCAATCTGCGCGGGGCCATTTAAGACACTGACCAGCTTGGCGGCGCGAGCCGTCGGCGCGAGCTGAAGGGGCACGCTAAAGGGGCGTTCCCCTTAGCGCCCCCCCTTGGTGCCTCCTGGTGCCCAGTGTCCACAGACCATCCAAGCTTCCATAATAACTGTGAGTACTAAAGCCCAATATGGCTGGATATCCGATTCCAGCTAGGATTAACTGTAACAGAAATATAGTGCGCCAAGATCAGAAATGGAAAAGACCCACGCAGCGGTATCTGACCCAAGTGTCTCTTATTCCTAATCACAAAATTATAACACTAACAATGTTATCTTTGTCTTTGGTTAACATCCAATCGATTAGTAAAAAGATCCCGGTCGTTCTGGATTATCTTAAGGATCAGAAACCTGATATCTGTGGTATTACGGAGACGTGGTTAAGGTCTTCCGATACAGTACTTATTAATCAGCTACCCCATGCAGACTATGATATTTTTTCTTGCCCTAGGGTAGATAAAAAAGGAGGGGGCCTACTATTATTAGTGAATAAAACCTACCATTTGTCCCAACTAAAAATTAATATAGCTGCACGATATGAAGTTGCACTATTTAAATCTAGCCTATTACAAATCTGCCTGGTATATACACCTCCGGGCTTATTAGAGCATAATAGTTCTCCCCTTATAGAACTGTTTTCATCTATGATTGATACTAAGATTCCTACAATTATTATGGGGGATTTTAATTTACACGTGGACTTGTGGCCACGTTCGGCCAATTGTGAGATTTTCTTAAATACACTAGAAGCATTAGGTTTCACTCAGATTATTAATGCTCCTACGCATAAAGCGGGCCATACTTTGGATTTGGTGTTTTTAAATGACGCCCTGAAGGTCAATATAGTACCTAGTAGTCTACCAGTACCATGGTCGGACCACTATTTAGTTACTGCCGGTCTTTCCCTAAAAAGGCCTCAGATTGAGACGCTGCCAGATGATAAAATAGAAATTGAAGTTAAAAAGGCCTGTAATAGTGAGGATCTTATTGCCAACTTCCCGGAAGCTGTGTTATCTCTAGATAGATCGAATACTTTGGACGCAGTTAAATCTTGGAACTTAACTATGCTGGAGTTAGCAAACAAACTATGTCCCCTTGTAAAAAAATCGATTCCCCTTCAAGGTAAATACAGAGCCCCGTGGTTCTCCTCTCATCTAAAAGAGCTAAAAAGAGGACTGAGGAAAGTGGAAAGAATTTGGCGGAAACACCGAGACGAAGTGTCACAAGTAAACTATAGAATGGCCTTACATAACTATAGAGAAGCAATTAACACGGCCAAACGCAATTTTTATTCGGATAGGATACATAAATTTCAGTTTAATCCTAGGATTTTGTTTCAATATGTATCAGAACTGACCAATATTAGAGGCAATGTAGCTAATTGGGGGAATAACTTAAAAAACAAGAGCAATGAATTTGCCGCCTTTTTCAAGGAAAAAATTCAAATCGTATTAAAAAATCTCAATACACAGACCTTACAAAATATTGTTCTACCTAGTAATCCATCTGTGAATTGGTCAACATTTGATTCCATTTCATCGCTAGAAATAGCGAATTTAATAAAAAAAATGACACCGGCTAATCACTCCATGGACAAAATGCCGATCAATCACTTGAAGGTAGTGCGAGATATTATAGCCAAACCACTAGCTGATATTGTCAATCTATCACTAGAAGAAGGCACATTTCCTGACAGTCTGAAATGTGCAATGGTGAAACCTATTTTGAAGAAAACTAATCTGGATCCAGAAATCTTGACAAACTACAGACCAATTTCAATTCTTCCATTCGTGGCCAAATTGATTGAAAAAGTGGTCAACCGACAGTTAATGGACCACCTAGAAGAACATCAGCTGCTTTTCCCGGCCCAATATGGTTTTCGGAAAGCTCAGAATACAGAGACCCTGCTAATCTCACTACTTGATACCGTACAAAGAGGTTTCGACCAGAATACCTCCTATCTGTTGATTCTGTTGGATATATCAGCGGCGTTTGACACCATCAATCATGAAGTACTTATTTCTAGATTGAGCGAAGTGGGTCTTCAAGACAAAACATTAGATTGGTTTAAATCGTTTCTGGCCAATAGATCATACGTTGTTAAATTGGGAACAGCTGAATCCGAGGTAATTGATCTTCATACTGGAGTCCCTCAGGGTTCTTCCCTCTCACCAACTTTATTTAATATTTATATGGCCCCATTATGTAGATTCTTAGCGGGTCTGGGGCTGGTACACTACGTTTTTGCGGACGATATCCAGATATTGATACCCATAAAAGATTCTTTGTCAGCTACATTGAAACTCTGGGATGTCTATTATCAATCAATAAACCAACTTCTTACGCATATGTCATTAGCGCTAAACAATTCAAAAACCGAAATACTCTTTATCGGTAACAAGGTAACAGAGAAAGTAGAAAAGGACATCCTTAACTGTCTCCCTTTATATAAAATTCAATCTGAGGTAAGAGATCTAGGGTGTATGCTAGATTCTGAGCTTAAAATGAAATCTTCTGTGAAGGCTATCCTAAAAGACGGTTTTCACAAATTAAGAGTGTTAAGGAGATTAAAACCACTATTGCACTCAAATGATTTCCGGATTGTAGTCCAGGCATTAATTCTACCCAAGTTAGATTATTGTAATGCCCTATGGTTGGGTTTGCCCTCATCGACTATCCGTCCGCTGCAATTGTTGCAGAATGCCGCTGCACGGCTAATATCTGACACAAAAAAATTTGATCATGTTTCCCCAGTTCTGATGGGTTTACATTGGTTGCCGGTTCAGTTCCGTATACAATACAAGTGCCTAACTTTAATACATAAAGCAATATATGGCACGAATTCGGAATGGCTGAATGCCTCCTTACGTATCCATGTCCCATCACGAAATTTGAGGTCCCTTGGGCAGGCCTTGTTGACCATTCCATCGCCCAAGCTGGCTCACCTTAGTTCAGTGAGAGAGAGGTCCTTATCTTTAGCAGGGCCAAAAATGTGGAATTCCTTACCCGCTGAGATTCGGACAGAGGAGGACATTAACAGCTTTAGGAAGCAGATAAAAACCTGGCTATTCGAACAGGCTTTTAGCCTGAATAGTTGACCCAGTTTTCCATAGTAGTACAGAGACACTAGGAGAGGAGGGAGAGGAGAGTCTAAGAGGGAAGGAGGGGAGATGGGTGGGTGGAGGGGAGGAGGGTAGATGGATGGGTGGAGGGAAGGGGGGTACCTGGGAAGATGTGGCAGAATTGTTGGGATTTGAAAGGGTTTAGTTTAATATATTTTTAGTCAGCTAGCTTTTGGTTTTAATGTATTTTAGTCATGTACCATGTTTTGTTTTTAGTATATATGTGTTTGAAGGTTGCTACTGCAACTTCAATCAATGTAAACCGCCTTGAAATGAACTTGAAAGCCGGTATATAAGATTGAATAAATAAATAAATAAATAAATAAATAAATAAATAGATGGATGGGCAGGCTGGATGGGCAATAGGGTCTTTTTCTTCCATCGTGTTTCTATGTTTGCAAGGAAATATATGTGTACTGGCAGTGTTGTGCTTAATTCTTAAAGAGAGAAAAAAGGGCAGTTTAAGGGCATTCTGGGGTGGGACTGAGAAGCTTATGCACAAGTTAGCATTTTGAAAGTGCTATATGTGTATACATTACTGAACTTGTATGCACGCTTTTAGACTTGCTAATTATGTCTGAACTAAAACTGCATTTCTCTTTTGTCTGCAGGCTTTGGGTGGAAATCCTGGATTAAGTGGTTGGAGGTGGGTAGGGTGAAGTGCTGGTCTGGATGGTGGAGGTGAACTGGTGAAGGTGTTGGCAAAGTGGTGTTTAAAAGTTCATGCACAAGTATTTTCATAATCAGAGTACACAAATAATTTGACAAACATCTCCCCTGTGCAGAAATTGATATAATTAATTATATCACATTGTACAATTATTTAATGTATAAAATATAGAGGTATGCTTTTGTAAAGAATGTATAGAAAGTAAGTAAGTGACTCCCTGTATTTAAAAACTTTCCGTGCAATCAAACATACGCCCATACATTTTGGGCAGAGATGTGTGATATTTATAAACACTGTAGCTCCTATAATGCAATTTATGAAATGCAGGTATGTGCTGACTTAAGCATACTGTTGATAATTACTCTTCTTATATACATGTTAAAGTCTATTGCATAGGCTCTGTAATACCTGAACGCTAGAAGTAGGAGCTGCTTGAGATGAAAGTTCAGAAATAATCAGATGGAGTTACCAGGTTGCGAGTGAGTGGACTTAGCCTTTGCTCTTTTCATGACCACATCCTTTAGGTTTATAATTCCTATTACTGGCTTGGCATTTTATATTACATAACATTTATCTTGTGTGTTTATTTATCATGAACTGATTTCCCCAACCCTTGCATTTATTAATCTTTGTCTTCTGCTTAGCTAATTAATTTTCTCAGCTGCTGTCATTGCAGGCAGATGTCACTTACAGTGTTTTATTGCCTTTAATTGATGAGACAATTTGGTACAGGAATACTGGCCTCAGCATAGATATGTTCAAATTTTAGAGGCCATCGGTAGGCAAAAAGCTGTATTTGCAAGAAATAGAAAACTTTCTCATGGTCTGTCTGCGTTACACACATTTCTGTAATACAGATAAAGATGAATTTTCAAAACATTACATGCCTAAAAAATACCATATATGTGCATAAGTAGCCTATACTCACATACTCCATATTTTATAAAAGTAAAAACATGCACATATTTTCACTTTCGCATGCATATATATGCATGTAAAAAAGGGGCAGTCTAGGGATGTTCCAGGGTGGGGTCAAACGGGCATATATATAACCTCACCTTACCTCCCCTTTGATACTAGCCTACCAATTCCCACCCTTCCCTTCCCCCTCCCCTTCCCGCCAACATACAAGTGTATTTATTTAAGCCTCAAGTTCATTTATAATTGCATTTCTTGGGTCCTCGACCCCACTTTTTATCTTCTCTCTTCTTCCCACCTTGTTCCTTATCTCCCTGTTTCATGTAACTTTTAGTTCCCTTTCCTAAGTTAAATTTTTTTTATTCCCCCATTCATTGTAAACCGATGTGATATGCAAATGAATGTTGGTATATAAAAGTTCCAAAAAGATAAATAAATAAATAAATAAATAAATAACGTGTGTAAGTTGTTATTTTAAAAGTCACACACTACATTTCTCAATCTACTCATGCATTTTTACACTTGCTAATTATTAGTCCTGGGGGAATACTGCGCTCCTGTGGAATACAGAATTTGTGCATAATTTCCCCTTATGTAGAATTGCCAAATTCTGTGCAGAAAATGGCAAAAAAGAGACCCCAGCATGCCGAGAGCACACCGCATCCCACTCGTGCTGAAGATGAAAACCCTGGCATGCCACGAGTGGAGCACGTCTGGCTCATGAAGAATAAAGGCCCCGGCATGCCGCAACTGGAGCACGTCCCACTTGTGATGAAGGTGAAGTGTGTAGACAAGTGTAGACAGGTGTGTGTATGAGAGAGAGCAGGGGATGTGTGTGTGTGAGAGAACGAGGTGTGAGAGAGAGGGGTGAGAGAGAAGGGGGTGAGAGAGCGTGTGTGTGTGTTTGTTTGTGTGTGAGAGAGAGCATGGGGGGATGAGAGAGCATGGGGAGGGTGAGAGAGAGCATGGGGGTGCCAGAAGAGGGAACCTATGTTAGGAGATTGTGAAGGAGTATATGTGTGAGAGATTAGGAGCCAGTGTATATGAAAAAGAGATTGTGTATATGTGAGGGTGCTTGTTTCTTTGTGAGAGAGCGAGCCTCTGTGAAGGGATTGTGTATGTGTGAGGGTGCTTGTTTGTTTGTGAGATAGCGAGCCTATGTGAAGGGATTGTGTATGTGTGAGAGAGAGCCTGTGTGAAGGGGTGTGTATGAGAGAAACATAGGTAGCCTTTGTGTATGTGAGGGTGCTTGTTTGTTTGTGAGAGAGTGAGCCTATGTGAAGGGATTGTGTATGTGTGAGAGAGAACCTGTGTGAAGGGGTGTGTATGAGAGAGACATAGGTAGCCTGTGTGAGGGAGTATACATGAGAGAGAAAGGGAACCCGTCTGGGTGTGTGTTTGCAAGAGAGAGAGGGACCCTGTATGAAGGATGTGTGTGCATGAGAGAGAGGGATCCTGTATGAGGAGATGTATGTGCGAGAGAGTGAGGGAGCCTGTGTGTGTGAGAGAGAGGGACAGAGGGAGCCTGTGTGAGGGACAGTACTGAGAGCAGGGTCAATCTCTGGGAGTGGAGATTGAATGGAAGGGGTTAAGCCTAGAGGTGGAGGGGAGAGATACTGGCAGTTGGAGAAGCTGGGGCCTTTGAAGACAAAGTGACCAGGGGATAAGGGAGAGAGAGTGGAAGGGACTCTCTTATTCTTACAGTAAATTTCTAGGGAAATTCTGCTTAAAATATTTAAAATTCTGCATCTTTAGGTAATAACATTTTGCTGTATTGATTTAAAATATAATTACTTAAAGACTGTCATGTATATTGTGTTATTTTGACCAATATAAAGTATGCAGAATTTTGCAGAATTTTAAGTTATTGTGTGCAGAATTCCCCCAGGAGTAAATTATCTGGTGTTAGTGATATTATATGTCTTTATTGTGCAGTACTGACTGGGAGGCAGGTCTGAATTTAGGCAGAAGAACCAGGAAGTTCTCGATGACTTGGAAAAGGACTGAGAGAACTTGTGGGCTAAGAGGTAAAACTGGTAATTTCCTTGACACATACGTACATGTTTTAAAAATTGAGCAACTTACATGCGTTAAATTGGGACTTGCACGAGTAAGGCCTACTTTACTTTCACACATAAAATAAATGCGTGTATATTTTAAAAATAAGTAGGAAAAATACTCACATTCAGTGCATTGATATATTTGCTTCAATGCCTTGCATGTATTTGTGCATAAGCCTACATATACGCATATGTTAGGGGGTAGAGATACACATATATTATAAAGCACATATCATTCACATAGGTTATAAAATACTATGCTATAATTATGTATTGCCGTATAGTGTGTGTATATGTTTCATAGTTGTTTATATGAAAGCTTCCCTCCCTCTGTGTAGTTTATTATACCCATGGATGATCTGATTGCTGAAACCAATGATCATAGCTTTGAAAATAAATTGTGCTGTGTAGCATTTCAAAAGTTCATGAATAACACTCTAGTAAATGAAAAGTCACACTGAAAACTTTTAGAATGATCCTTTACATTTTGTGGGTAATTTTCAATGCTTTTGATACAAATACAGCCAGGTTTATGTGCAAAAATGGCTGTTCTAAAACTGACTTGGGATCAGTGTGAATAAAAGTATGTGCATAACCCAGTTTCATTCATACTTTTATGCACACTCAGGAGTAGAATTCTGTGGGGAGGGGCGGTTGGGGCAGAGTTGGCACAGATGTGCATACTTTTTTATTTTAATATGTATGAGATAAATTTTAAAAACCGGGTGTGCGTCAAAATCGGGAGATACGCACACATGTATGACAAGTACACATGCGCCAGATTTTAAAAGCTACCCACACATGCGCACATCCCCAATATGCAAATAGTTCAATCCAAATCAAAAAGGGGTGTGATGTGGGCTTGGTTTGAGTGGGATGTGGGCATTTCAGGGCAGGGCCAAGAGATCTGTGCTCAGATGGTTAACGTGCCTGGGCGCGTGCCCAGGTCCAGTGCCATGTAATTTTACTTCTGTTATAGAGGAGGTATAACTTTAAAAAAAAAAGCCATTTCTGAGGAATTTAAATAGTCTGTGGTAAATGGAGAGACTGCAGGTTATTACTCCAAGGGGGTTTGGAGGGCCTAATTCTACATTGGGTGAACTGCTGGACGAACTGGTGAAAATGGTCATGATATGGACGCTAGCCGGTTATAAATTTCCCTCACTTAACATGGCTCAGATCTGGATGTGCATGACTGTGTGTGCCTAGTTGCAAAACAGGGCGCACACATATGCACGCATATGCTATTTTATAACATACGCATATATGCGCCCGTATGTTATAAAATATCCTTGTTCCCAGGCGCATGCAGACGCACATGCACTAATGTACACCTGCGCACCCATTTGAAAATTACCATCTGTGGGTATAAGTATACACGTGTAAGTTGCACCTTACGAAGAGGAGGTGTAACATTTTTCATGACAATGTGCAACATGCTCAACCAATTGCTCAAGTATTTTCAAAGCAAATTTAATTGCATAAGTTTGCTTTGAAAATACTTGTTAAAGGCTGCATGGTACAATGTACACTCAGACTCTACCATTATGCAGGTTGTTTGAAAACAACCCTCTTCAACCTTGCAATTCCCCTGAACAGTCATATTTGAAGCAATTTAGCTGACCTGATTGTTTCATGCTTTGTATATGATGTCATTTGCATCATACAGTAGAAGAACCAATCAGATCAAGTGTGAGAGACTGTGGCTGCTTCCAGAGGGATGGCAATAAAGCAGCATAAATAATTTTAAAAAAATAATGTTTTAGCAGCATTATTTTTATGGCATGACATAAGATATTATTAGTTGAATGCACATGTATGGACTGTACATTATAAAAAAAGGTGCAGCTTTCTTTAAAAAAAAAATGATGTCCTTAATACATAGGGCCTGTATCTTTCTTTGTCATCATTGTTTCCAGCCCTTTCCCAATAATATCATACAATAATATAATATATAATAATATAATATATAATAATAATATATAATAATATCATATAATAATAATAATAATAATAATAATATAATCTGGAGTCCTAGTGTCCCAGTTATTTGTATCCCCGCTTGTTCCATGTAACGCTCCCAGGCGATGTTAAGTTTATTGTAATCCGGTGTGATTTGTATTCTATACAGGAATGTTGGTATATAAAAGTTAAAAATAAATAAATAAATAAATATCACAGCACTAGACACAAGATTAGATGTCTGTTAGTGTCAAGCTATCTTGTCATCCTTTTCTGTGTCTTCCGTAATTTATACTGGTTTCAAAGCTTTGCAATTTTCTTTGAAATAGCTTTGATTCTTGGGCATTTTTCATAAAGTAGCCATACCACAAAAGAATGTGCATTATACAGCTCTAGCCTTCTCATGTCAGAATTCATTTAAAAGCTTTGGAGGAACAAAAGATGAAAGATACATTTCTCACCTGATGTTGCCCAACTGTGGCAGCTGCTGTTCTGGTCAGAATGGCCTGACTCATATTTTCTTCCATTACCACACAAAGAATAAAGAAAAGATCAAAGATCTTGATCTTGTCCACTGACTTGAAGAGGCAAGATCTATAAGACTTATCAAGGGACTTGTCATTGAGTCTGTCAAGCCCCATATCTGCTAGAACACTGTGGTAGGGTATGTATCATATTTTGAACTGCTTTATTGGAGATAAATAATTTGTCCTGCTAAGTTTGAGACTTAACAGGGCAAAACTGGGTATTAAATATGTCCCCCTGCTGACTTAGCCAAATAAAAAAGAGATAATGTGGGACCATTCTGGATATAGGGGTTCAACTTAGTTGGGTAAGTCTGGTTGTAGTGGAGAGCAGGTCTACAGTTATCTACATATATTTACACAGACATCTTTAAATCTAACCAGCTATATTTTATTTTATTTATTTATTTAAAGTTTTTATATACCGGCAATCATGAAAACATATCTTGCTGGTTTACATAGAATGGGGGTGCAATAAAATACATAGAACTTAAGAACAAAGAACTAGAACTGTGGTGACAGAAGGTACAGTTACATTTAACAAGGTGGCCAAACTTGGAGTAGGAAAAATAGAGAAGAGGATAGAAAATGGTTAAACAATATACAATTTAAATGTAGTATACAAAATAGATAAATGTTATATATGCTGAGAATAGTAACTTAGGGCATTTAGAGTTGTCAAGAGTATATTATGGTACTGCTCTCTAAATTGGATTGCCACAGAAACACTTAAGACACAAATAATTAAGGATGTGCAGAGGCAAAAAGTTTGTTTCGGTTTGTTTATTCATTTTGCAGATGACAATCATTCATTTAGTTATTTTCAGAGGAAATTTATTTTTATTTATTTATTTAAAACAATTTATACCCCTCACCCTCCACATAGATCAGGTGGTGAACAGAAATACATAAGTAATAAAAACATCAACTCAACTTAATGACAAAAATACAAGTATATACTTCTTTTAGACTGCAAGAAGCAAATCCATGCTGACCTCATAAGTACTGGTAAGGAGGAACTATTATCATTCAAACATTTTCTTAAAAAGAAACATTTTGAGAGCATTCTTTAAAAAAATGTCCTGTATAAGTGGACATTTAAAAATTGCTATAATATATGCTGTTGAATTAACAATAGATTTTATCCATGTTAAGTGCATTTAACATGGGTAAATGGCTTATAAAATATTACTATAGTTTGTTACATTTACATGAATAACTCCTCTGAAAATTACCTCCATAGTTTACTACAGTTTCACAGTTCAATACTACACCCAGTAACTCTCAAAATGACAAGAAAAATGTCTCACACACACTGTGTAACTGTGCTAATTCCTTGTGCATACACACAAACTTTGAGGGAGAGAAAAATGGACAAGGCTCAAGCTCGTCTTCACAGCAATCTGTCTCTAAAGTTAATAGTAGGTGTGGATCAGTAGACAAGACAGCAGCATACAGAGTGAGAGAGAAAGACAAAGTGGCTTTAAAACCCCCCCCCCCCCCCCCCCCCCCCCCCCCCCCCCCCCCCCCAGGTATAGAGTGCAGGGAACTATAAACAGTATAGAGGGTTCAAGACCTCAAAGTGTAGAGCACTGTAAATCACAAACAGCACAGAGGCAACAAAATCCCCAAGGTATATAATGAAGAATTTCACCAACAGCATAGAGGCATTAAAACACTCAAGGCATAGAGCATGAGGTATCACAAACAGTACAGAGGCATATAAATCCTGAAGAATTAGAATGATTAGAATCACAAACAATACAGATAATCAAAACTCCACAGGCATAGAGTAAGTAGTATCACAAACAGAACAGAGGCATCAAAACATTCAAGGCATATAGTGTGGAGTATCACAAATAGCTCAGAGACATCAATCCCAAGGCATACAGTGTTGGGGTATCACAAACAGCACAGAGTCATAAAAACCTCCAAGGCATAGAGTGTAGGGAATTGATAACAGCACAGAGACAATAAAACCCAAAGTGCAAAGAGTACGGAGAATCACAAACAGCACAGATGCATCAAAACTCCTGAGGTGTAGAGTGTGAGGTATTACAAACAATAAAAAGGTATCAAAATGCCAAAAACATAGAGTGTGCGAATTCCCAAATAGCACAGAGGTATCAAACGTCCCAAGGCAACATGAGAGGGACAAAGGAACCAACAATAATTATATGACCAATGAAGGCACTAAAGGATTAGCAAAGTCAGCACCAACAGCGGCATGAATATCCCCAAAGAAACCTCAAAGTGGTTAAAGGATACCCATAGTGGAAGGTGTTCCCCAAAGTACTATGACAGAGTCAGGAACAGACAAGGCAGTAACAGTGGCAGACATAGACAGCAAGGCATAGAACTAGAAATGTGGTGGAATGGGAGAAGAAGCTTATATTTTATTTCTTATTTTGCAATTTATTTTGTGTACAAAACATCCCATTATAATTAACAAAGAAGTAAGATAAGAGAACTAGGCTGGGATACAGTGGGCAAACAACACGAAGTTATCAAAACCACCAAGGTGTTACAACAGGGGCATGACAGCTAGGCAAAGTGGCAGGAAGATTACCAAGGTGCAGCATCACAAGCATGATAACAAGCCAGAACAGCAGCCAGACCCACAAAGTGAAACATCAATGGCATTGTTGTTAGACAGAGTCGCAGCAAGACCTGCCATGTACTTTCAGTCATCCTGGCACTTGCATGGAAATTCTGGGAAACTCAGCAAAGGCATATTAATTTTAAAGGCCACCTTTTCCATCAAATCTGGTACCAGGCTTGAATAAAGAGGGCTCATGATGTTCCCTGCCATTGAGAAGACATGTTCTATGAACACACTGGTTGCTGGTTAAAAAAGATAATACTGAGCCAGGAGTGTCCAGACTACGGAGTTATGTGTGCCTAATATGCCAGTGGATTTGGACTCTCTCAGATAGCATGTCACATATATTTTTGTTTCTATTTCCTTTGCTGGGGTGGGGTGAGGGTATTTTTTGCCAGCTAATTTAGCTATGGTCTACGTACTGATAGATGGTTCTGTGAGGGAAATACGGCTGTGGCATATTGAGAAGGGTGAAGAAGTAGTAGCTGACAGGGTGCTATTCATGGTCACATTGCACTCTGTAGTAGGCACTCTTTCTTGCACTACATCTCCCCTGGGCCTCTGCCTCTGGGGCTCCTGTTCATGCACTCTAGCCTCTAGTTCCTCCTTCATGATTCTGGGACTGAAGGGCACCTTAGATCAGAAACTTTGGAAAGCATGTAAGCATTGTTTTCTGCTAGAGGTTTCAGTCTCTCTTGCATCTGTTGCTGTAAGAAATCCACAAACTGCAACACCTCAATTTTCATTCCCTCTTGTTCACGGAAACCCTTACCTTCTCCTCCAGAATATTTCTTATGGGGAAGACCCTGTGCAGGGTCATACCTCAGGAACTCAGATCCTCCATGGCATCCTTGACGGGCTTCAAGATTTGTATCACTGCTTCATCATTATCCAATCATGATGCCCCAGGGAGTGATCTACACCTATGTCCATTTCCAGAGACAGGTCGTGAAGGGAAGTCTACAGCATCAGATAGGTGACATTCCAGCAAGTGCCAACATCTTGAATGAGTCACTGATGAGGCATCATAAATTCTTCCTGCTTCTTACAGAAAATCTGCCCACCCTTTACACTATGTTGAAAATGCACCATGATTTTCCTGTACCTCTATATTAGGTACTTCAAGGACTGGAATCCTGTGTTCCTTGATTTATAGCCCCAGGATATCCCTCACAGCCAGGTGCAACAAATATGCAAATACTGTTTCTATTACCTCAGAAGCAGTAATCAATAGAAGTGTGTTGCTCTTTTGGGTGTTGCATTTCTGCTGTCCCTGTCCTTGCTCCTGCCCTGCTAATACCAGACTTGAATGGCTCTCCTATCTTTTGTCTCTTCTGAAAAACCAGAGAGCAAAGTTTGACTTCGGCTTCCACTCCTGAATGTTTGCAGCTAGAAAAGTCTTTTTTAAGTTTAGGGTCAGGTCATCATTTTATATCTCTGATACTTCTACTGCTTGTATTTCTTTGCAGCAATACCCAATCATCTATCTCTTCCATTTATTCCTACCCCCTTTCCTTGCAGTGGCATGATGGATTTTGAAGTGGCTACTGGAGGTTTTGATGTTATAATATACTTTACTAATATTGTAATAGTCACTAATATCACTCTAGAACTCACTGAGCATCTGTCCCACATACTCAATCAAGTTGACAGACTGAGTTCACTTCAGTGCTTAGCAAACTTGCTAGTGTCACAAACCTAGTCTCTATCTTTCTATCCCTCACACTGTATGCAAAAATGTCTCTCTCACAGACACCCACATATACAGTATATGTGTTTGCACTGCTGACTGACTCCTTTTGCACATAAACATACACATACACACAAACTGTCAGAAAGAAAATAAACAGAGAAGACTGGCAAGGCTGTGCTTCTCTTTTCTGCATTCTGTTTGAAGATAGCTAGTGCAGTGTACTGTGAAGAGTCAGGCAGACTGATTCTGTATCCAGTCCACTACTTTAACCCAGTGAACAGATAGAAAGCATTGCCTCTGTCTCTATCACAGTGAGAGCCCTGTGACTGCAGCAGTGCAGATAAGAAAAGGTCCTTTGCCAATGCCAAAATTCTTCTTTGTAAAGCTTTTCTCTGACTCTAAGAGATCTTCAGAAAAATCCAACAGAGAAAATTAAATTTCTTTGCAGATGCTTAGACCTTTCAGTGGGAGGACATCAGCATCACTTGTTGTAGATGCCAGTTATATGCTAGTTAAATAAATGTTTCACCTTAATTGGTACTTCAGATAAGGAGGTACTCCTGCTTACTTGCCAATTTGCCCTGACTCTATTTCAACCCAGCTGGTACCTTACATAGGCAATGGTTAGTTGCTATAGTAATTTTCAGTGAGCCATAGACTTGAATGAGAAACATAAACAAATTAATAAAAAATGTTTGTTTACATTTATTAGTAAACTTAATTTGTTTTGGGGGTCCATGAAATGAATGACATGAAAATGGAATCATCTGTTGCATTTTTCCCGTTTATTTCAAAATATAGCTGCTCACATTGGGGTACATTTTAAAAGCCACGCGTATCTTATAAACATCCAGGGTCGGCGCGCAAGGGGGTGCACATTTGTGCAACTTGTGCGTGCCGAGCCCTGTGCGCGCTGCCCGTTCCCTCCACCCCCCTGCACCTTCCCCTCCCACACCAAGAAAGATCTTTTCACTCCACTTCTGTTCCCCAAAAATAAAGCCTTTACTGCAAACTGGCAGCAGGAAAAACAAAGTCTAAAGTAGTGCTCTAATTAATTAGTTACTTGGGTAAAATCAGTGTTTGAACATTGCCAAACCTTTCTATGGTTAAAAGTCTGTACTGTAAAGCAAGATAAATACTTTTCCCTGTGGTACAAAGGGGCAAAGCAGAGGAAAGAAAGGACTTTCAAGAATGTATCTCATTTTGAAATCCATCCACTAATATATTATAGTATAGACATTGTACCTGCCATGTCTGTGGGCCCCTGAATTTTCTAAGGGAAAATACAATGGAAAGTTTACCTTTAAACATTTGTTTATAGGCCCCAATACATTTAGAAAAGTGTTATGAAGGTACATTCAATTGAAACGAATGGGCAAAATATGATGAATGAGTCCATATTTCTTTTATTTGTGTTCCCCCAAAACAAATTTAGAGGTCCCAGAAATGAAATAAATAATTTGTCTCATTCATTTATGTTTTCCATTCAAGTCTATTGCCCATTTAAGTCTACTATAAGTAAATAAACAGGTACAGGTTACTTAGCCACCAATTCTTTCCTGTGTGACCACACAGGCTTGAACCTATGTATATTGCAACTGCATCAAGGGGCAGATTAAAAGCCCTATGTGCGTAAATGGGTTACGCATGCCGAGCCTATTTTGCATAGGCCTGGCGATGTGCGCAAGTCCAGCAACACGCGTATGACTCGGGGCTTTGTGAAAGGGGCAGGGCCGAGGCTTCCGGCACAGCGGCCATGCCGGGGGATCGTGGGCCAGCACTTGGCCAGCGCGTGGAACCTACGCCAGTCCAGAGGCAGGGGCAACTTCCAAAATAAAGGTCGGGGGGTTAGGTAGGGCTGGGGGTGGGTTAGGTAGGGGAAGGGAGGGGAAGGTGGGGGGAGTGGAGGGAACAGGGAAAGCCATTGGGGCTCCTCTAGGGCTTGGCGCGTGCAAGGTGCACAAGTGTGCACCCCCTTGTGTGCACTAACCCCGGATTTTATAACATGCACGCGGCTGTGCACGCATGTTATAAAATTGGACGTAGATTTGTGCGTGCTGAGTTGTGCGCACAAATCTATGCCTGCGCGTAGGTACTAAAATCTGGCCCCGAGTTTTTTGTGATATTCCTCATTTTGCTTTCACATGAGGGTACCAACTTATAAAACATTTAAATATTTTTCAAACCAGACATATTGGGCCAGATTTTAAAATCTACACCCGATTTTATAACATGCTCGCGCAGCCGCGTGCATGTTATAAAATCCAGGGTTGGCGCGCGCAAGAAGGTGCACAATTGTGCAACTTGTGCCCGCCGAGACGCACAGCCTTCCTCAGTTCCCTCCCGTCCCCCCCACTTTCCCCTCCCTACCCCTACCTAACCCGCTCCCCAGCCCTACCTAAACCCCCCCCTTACCTTTAATATTTAAGTTGGGTCTGCCTCCGGGCAGGCGTAGGTTGTGCATGCCGGTGAATGGCTGTGCCTGGAGGCCCCGCCCCTGCCCCGCCTCAGCCCACCCCCGGCCTGCCCACTCCCCGCCCATTTTTTAAAGCCCCGGGACATATGCGCATCCCAGGGCTTGCGCGCATCGCCGAGCCTATGCAAAATAGGCTCGGCATGCGCAGGAGGCTTTTAAAAGGGTTACGCGCGTAACCCTTTTAAAATCCGCCCCATTATGCTCAGTCAGAGTCAGGTAGACATAAACTCTGCAGCAACATTTCAGTGTGTCTAGTTTCTATGGAGGCTGATAATTTGGTTATTCCTAATGCTAATGTAACTCATGTGATGGTTGAACCTGGATATTAGTTCCAGAGTCCGTATCTTAAATTGCTATTTGTTAGATAGAACACTGTTATTATACCAAGAGATGTAATTCCAGGGTTTCTTGCATGGGGAGGGGGGGGGGGTCTCTTTCAAGGCTTTTATATTACATTCAGTTAATTCCCATTTTAAAGTTTTTGCATAGTATAGATGAGCATTAAAGTCATTAATCAATGAAACACATGAGATTTTTGGTGGTTTATAACATTACTCTTTTCTGATAAGGTGCAGTGATGAGTTAAAATCTTTACAGCTGATGTATCTTTTTTTTAAGATGGTACAAATGCTTTTTGGAAGTTTTTCACTTCTTACAATCTTTTTTAAACCATATGAGTTAAAGCCAATTGATTCAGCTCTTTAAGTTACTGATTTCTTCCCTCTCATTAGATACAGGACAAGTTAATGGCTTCCCTCCCTATGTAGGTGAAATATCAAAGATTGAATTCATAGTGCACAGTCATTTATCTCCTACTTCCTCCATGTTGCCTCCTTCTCCCTCCTTATCTTCCTCACTGTAACTGAATGGCACAAGTTCCTCTCCTCCTCTCTTTTTCAGTATCAGGGTGATACCTTTCATTCTTCTTTTCCAGATTTACGGTTGATGCACATGAGCCCTAGATGGGGTCCAACTATCTCCTCTTTCTCCTTCTTCCTCTCAGAATGGCCGAAAGTCATCCTCTCCTTGGATCTTAGTGATCTCAGGTCCCTTTTACATGAAGAAAAACTCTCCCATTTGATAAAAGAGCAGACTTAATTTAGCTTAACTGAGCCCTAAGTTACTGGGTACTCCAAACTTAAGTAAATCAACTGAAGACTATATAGTGGATTGGAAGGATGGAAAGAAACTCTCATCCAAATGATCCATGGAGGCATCAACTCAATTAATAGAAAATTCAGAGGATAGCGAAAGCATGCTATCTGTTCAACAGAAACTAGGGAATCCATAAGATAAAATTGTGATTGGGCCATATAATGCTGAGGGACACATCCATTTCCAGCTTCCACATGGGGGAGCTGTAAACAGAACATTATCACTCAGTCTCTCCTCACTCAAATGGTACTTCCTGACTATGTTCTAATGGGGACCAATAGGATCCCTGCACTAATTATTCTATGAAATTGTGGTACTACACTTCCTGCCAGATGTCACATGTTATCTATGTCATCAAATGCCTATGTGAACATTTTTATGAGGGGAAGACATCTCAGCTAATAGCCACAGGATGGTAGAACAATGAAGTTGTATCAAACATGCTAGACTACTGGTCTCTCATTGTATTGATCATGACCATACATATAATGATTTATGTTTTTGCATTATAGACTGCATATTTAGACTGCATATTTCAACAATGGTGTGGAGGTGATTTTCCAAGAAATTGCTACAGGTTGAACAATGTTGGAACCATTGGTTACATATCCGCTCACCAGATGAACTTAATTCTGATCAAGATTTATTAGCGTTCTTATGATATTATGGCTGTGTCTCAATGTTTTTAAATGTATGACTTACATTTGTACTTTTTCTCTTGCTTTCAGTTTAAAGAATAAAGAGCAACATTGAGCATAAAGTGCACCCCTGATGCAGAATTGTGTTCAAAACATAACATTATGTCAGGGCCTTGTGGGTTGCTGCTGTCAAGTGCCTAATCCTTACTCTTTCACTTCAAGAAGAAGAAGCAGCGATCTTTATGGGGTGAAGCGATTTTTCTTAATATTTTATGTTGAAAAGAAAAAAAATGGAAAATCAGATAAAAAAGCATCTGTGCTATAAGACCAATGATTATTGATGACCGGTGTAAGCATTTGATTTAAAAATCAGTCTACATGCTGGCAGGTGTTATAATGGTCTTTTTATGCTAATGCTGATGCTTATTTTCTGTAAGTAATGTTAAGTGGCTCTATCTGGAGCATTTAACTTTGAGCTTATTTTTTGGTTATTTCAGTGTTCACATGACTTTGATATATACATTTTTGTTTGTTCCTTTCATCTGGCTTCATTTCCAACATGAAGATTTCATTTCATCTACCATTTTAAATGCCACATGGACTCCCACTTCAGGTCTATGTGAGATTGGTTCTGGTCTGGGTTTTTGATAATGTCCCTGATGCAGGAATTTCCAAAACACCAGCTGGTGTTGGGATTTTTTTTTCTGGGAAATGTTCTTGCCCTGAAATGTATGCTGTTTGTTACATAAAATTGTTTCTGCTAAGGTTTTTCTTGCAACTAACAAAAGTAACAATAAAAGGCTTACCACAGGATGTAAAAAATTGCCAACTTATGTTTTGCATGAAGGAACTTTCTATGGGATAAATGATTGAGTGGACAATATTTGTCAATATAAAGCTTAAATAGCTCCCTGCTTCCTGATATCCCTTAATTAAAGTTCTCTGTGAGTATCGTACCTGATTAACATAGAGCAATTGTGTATTTTTTCTATCTTTTCTAACTGGGTTGGATTTTCAATTTGAGATAATTGGTTCACTCTTTTTGATGGTTTTATGATAGTGAGACAGGTATGGTCTAGTGAGGGATTCTTGAAGAGCTGTTTGATCACAGCTTGTTTGAAGGCAGCAAGGTAGCAGTGGAAAGTGATGGATTGAGGATGTGACAGATGGAGGCGATGACTGCAATGGAAAAAAAATCATTTTTTCCACAAATGTTTTTTATTATGACATTGAAATTCACAGAAAAAATAAAATAAAAACTGAAAATGAAGTACTCTACTAATACTGTATTATTTCCCTTATCCGCTTGTATTCTCATGTCATTCACTAATGAAACTAGGACAGTCTCTGTCCCATGGCCCTGTCTAAATCCTGATTGTTTTAGATCCTATGAGCCCAATATTCAAAGTTATATTGCCAGATAAGGTTGCCACTACATTCAGCAATCGCCACTTAGGGAACCTGTGTATCGTGTGCGGCGAAACAGCCGCAGTGTTAGCGCGGCTGCTAACTACAACTCCAACTTCGCGTTATGGACTACGCTACGGGCCAGAAAAGGATTATCGCCATCCACGATAATTCCGGACAGCCTGTTTCAGGCTCCCAGGGAGAGAGAGAGAGAGAGAGAGAGAGAGCCTTACTATAGTGCCACATTCCACATGAGACCTACGGACAGAACAGTGGTCTCTAGTGCAGATTTGCTGGCCGTCGGAGTGAGGACGCTCACTCCAAGAGGAGATTTGGCCAACGTTCTCTCCACCTAGCATGTTGTTGCCCAGGTAGAGTGTCCATCAAGCTAGGTAGAGAGAACGTTGGCCAAACCACTTCTTGGAGTGAGCGTCCTCACTCCGACGGCCAGCAAATCTGCACTAGAGACCACTGTTCTGTCCGTAGGTCTCATGTGGAATGCGAAAGTGGCCCCCAACCCCCGACGCTCATACCTAATCCCCACCCCGAGTTAGTAGGTAGCCCTCCCATAGGGATTCAAATACACGTGATGTTTCCCCACTGCACGAAAGAAGCCTCATTTGCATTGGTAACGCCCCCTAATGCGTTACCAATGCGATATTGGAAAATAAGGCCCTTAGCCAGATAAGTCACTTATCCAGCTAGTTAGCTAGATAACTCAGGAATGGGGACTAGGTGGATAGGGGCAGTGTTACTTATCCGGCTAACATATAGGGTCATTCATCAAAATGCATTAACTAATGCATGCATTATTTTTTTGCAAATCATGATGCATATGCAAATGTAGTCAAAGGGGAGGAGTCTATGAAAATGAAGGGTGGTTAATGTTGCATGTGATTGCATAACACACATTTTAACACCAGAAACAACTACACCTTTTTTCCTGATGATAAGCCCAGGACAGGATTTGTGATATTTATTGCAAATACAAGATAAAGAGTGAGAGAAAAAGAGAGAGGGAAAGAAAGAAAAAAAGAGAGAGACAGAGAGAGTACCTCTAGGGTGGCACCCATATTTGTCATCTATTTATACCATTGTCAGAGGATCAACTAGTAACTCGTGGTGAGGTTTTGATGGTGGTCTAGGCTTTGAGAGAGAGTGCACCTAGTAGAGAGTACATCAAGCTAAGGCGAGAGTACATTGTAGAAATCTCATCTTCATGTACCTTTCCTCATTCCAAATCACATCAAATGTTCACTGATGTGTTGTGCTGTTCATACCTCTGACTGTGCATATAAAACTAACTCCCAAACCCTAGACCACCACCAAAACCTCACCTAGAGTTACTAGTTGACCTTCTTACAGTGGTATAAATATGGGTGCTCTCTCTCTCTCTCCCAAAACATGGAAATGCAAAGTGCTAAAAATAGCATGCATTGAGGTAACTCAAAAATTACCCTAACTGTGCCCCTTCTTTTATTGCAGGAGGTATTCATGCAAAAAATTTAGCAAAAATTATGAATCTAGGCCTTAGGCAGATAAGTGTTGATGTTCAAAATTATCTGGTTAAGTTAACTGGATAAGTTAGACCTGCCATACAGCAGGTTAACTTTGGGAGATAAAACTTATCCATCTAAGTAGCACCAAATATGGGGATATTTAACAGCAGCATAGTCGTGCTGCTGAATATCCCATGTAAATTAGCTGTGTAGGTTTTATTCAACTAATTTAGCTGTTTTCTTTTCAATATTGACCTCAATATAACTGTATTATTTTGAAAAGATTTTAATATCCAAAAGACAGCTTTTTCACTATCTTACTAAAAAAAATGGGTGATTCGATATAAGAAGATAATTTTTTAGGGTCTATATTAGTCTTCTGTAATGTAGAATGGATTACAGTTGGGGTTTTTTTATTCTTTATTTATCAATTTTATCACAATTACAAAAACTAAATTTTGCAAGACAGAAAACATGGAAAGATATTCAAATATCAATTATTTATCAACAAAGAAAACATAAATATAATTCACTCTTAGGAAAACCTTTCCTTTTACCAAAAAAGCAATATAATAAATTTCGGTGATCCAGAAAATTACAGAGAGATATAACAAAGCAATAATTTAAACATAAGGCTTATCACGACTTCCAACTACTCAATATTTAATTAATTAACTATGGGAGAAGAAGTGGCAGGAGGTTTTGATGCCAGAAATTTTTTTAATTTTTCTGCATCGAAAAATATATTCACTTCTTCTCCCTTCCTCAACAAACGTTTACAAGGAAATTTTAAAATGAGGTTAAACCCCAAGGAAATTGCTTGTTGTCGTAGTGCTAAAAAAGCTCTATGCTTAGATTGTGTGGTTGAAGATAGGTCTGGATATATCTTTATATTTTCATTGAAAAAGGAAATAGGAAATTTTCTGAAGTAATTTTTCATTACATTTTGGACATCTGAGGTTGAGATTAATGAAACCAACAAGGTGTTTCTATCCAATGTTTCAATAGAAGAGTTCTCAATAATTTCTGTAAGATTTTCTTGCAGGTTTAATCTGTTTGTCATTATCATTGTCCTTGCATTGGGAACGAAATAGCATTTATTTATGGCTGGAGAATTCCCATCTACAAAACCTAAAATCTCTTGAAAGAATTTTTTTAAAGTGGCAAAGGGGGTTTCTCCAATAATTCTGGGGAAATTGAGAATTCTAATGTTCAAGTGCCGTGAAGCATTTTCCAGCATTTCCATTCACCTAGCTATTGTATTTCGATCTTTTACCACAGAAGCCTTGAAATTAAGGTTTTCTATTTCCTTAGCTTCTAGAACTGCAACTTTTGTAGTAACCACTTCAATTTTTGATTGTAGTGCAGTTGAAAATTGAGTATTTTGAGTCGCCAAACTCTCAACCTTTACACTTAAATTGTTCATGGCATTAGCCATTCCTGCCATTCAGTCCCATAGCTCAACCATTGTGACGTTTTCAGGGTGGCTTGGAATCACTAGGTGTTTAAACTCTGGGGGGGATTCTTGGGATATATGCTAGGGTGTGAATCATTTTTCTGATGATTAAAAGTATCGGAAGATATTTTCAAACTCATCAGAATTCAGGGGGCCCCCGAACCCGATAGGAAAACCTCACAGAATTTTTCATGGGGTTCTCTTTTCATTTTGGGGGGGGAGGAGTGGGAAGAAAGGGCACTTAAAAATAACCCCCAAACCCACCCTGACCCTTTAAATGTAATTCTTTCTAATCCATCACCCTCCCGACCTCCCCCCCCCAAAATTTTTAAAGTACCTGGTGGTCCACTGGGAGTCCCGAGAGCGATCTCCCACTCCCGGGCTGTTGGCTGCCACTAATCAAAATGGTGCCGATGGCCCTTTGCCCTTACCATGTGACAGGGGCTATCAGTGCCATTGGCCAGCCCCTGTCACATGGTAGGAGTAATGGACGGCTGGCGCCATCTTTAGAAATGGCATAGGCCGGGTCACTAGCTGGTAAAAACACTGTGGGGTGGATTTTAAAAGGCCTGCGCACGTAAATCCTTCCGGATTTACGCGCGCAGGGCCTTGCGCGCCGGCGCGCCTATTTTGCATAGGCATCCGGCGCGCGTAAAGCCCCGGGACGCGCGTAAGTCCCAGGGCTTTCGAAAAGGGGCGGGAGGAGGCGTGTCCGGGGCGTTCCCAAAACGATTTTCGGGGTGTGCCGCGGCATTTCGGGGGCGGGCCCGGGGGCGTGGCACCGGCCCGGGGGCGTGGTCGAGGCCTCCGGACCAGCCCCCGGGACCGGAGGACAGAGCGGGGCTGCCGGCCCTATCTAACCCCCCCCAGGGGGGGTTTAGATAGGGCGGGGGGGGTGGGTTAGGTACGGGAAGGGAGGGGAAGGTAGGGGGAGGGCGAAGGAAAGTTCCCTCCGAGGCCGCTCCAAAATCGGAACGGTCTCAGAGGGAACAGCTAGCGCGCGCTGGGCTTGGCACGCGCAGGTTGCACAAATGTGCACCCCCTTGCGCGCGCCGACCCCGGATTTTATAAGATACGTGCGGCTACGCACGTATCTTATAAAATCCAGCGTACTTTTTAAAGATCTACACCTGTATTAACAGCACTCGTCAGCGATGTCTGCTCTGCTGCCCCGGAAACAGTGCCCTCACTCAGCAGTCTGTGCTGCAACAGCAGCCCTGTCTCTGCGTCAGAGGCTGTCTTAGGTCTAGGCTCAGCGAAGTTTCCTCCAGTGTCAGGACGGCTTTCTCTGCTCCTGGCACAATGAGTTCCTCAATTCACGGAGTTGTAGTTGTCGAGTTTAGGAATTGTGTGATTTCTTGCTGCATAATTGGCCATGGAGGAGGGATTGAAGGGTAAACCCTCATCTTTCCCTTCCTTTTTGGCGCATTGGGTTAGGAAATCAGGTAAGTCCAAAGTGCAGCAAAGCTCCAACGCATCCCTACTTGCTGCATGTCGCCATCTTGGATCCCTATGGATTACAGTTGTTTTTAAAGCTCTGAGATAAATATGTGCTTATAATCAAGGTCAACCAAGAAAAAATATCTAATTTGCCTCTCATTAGATAACAAAATGGAATCAGACCCAAACTGCAATGTGTGAGTTTAAGTGAGTTCACAATCTTTCTTATTTTAACTTATGATACACGATGAAACTCTGCCCATGCCCACCCCACATCATTCATAACTGGATTAATCCCCATAGGTAATATTACCACATCATTAATCAGTGGCTCACCCTTAATACAAATATCTGTAAACAACTGAGTCCCTCCCTTCTGCTGACATAACCCCATTATAATCAGTTTTATCTATCCAACATCACTTCTTTGACCCATCCCTGGAACAACCACTTCTAAATCAGATTGGATCATATCAATATTTTCTACAAAATAGGCAGCAGATTCTGCAGTAGTTAAAGAACAAGATATGGAAGCATCACATTTATTATAGCCCCCAGACAGAGAATCTACAATATTAAAAAGCTTGCGTTGGTGATTCTATGCCAAACTAAGCTGAACTGAATTTTTTTCCCTTCTTAATAGCATCTCTATAAAATGTAGCAGCTTGTGTACAGAAAGATAAAGCATCTGGGATTTGATGAAAAATCCACTCTTTCTCTGCCTGTCTTTTCTGTAAACTACTGTGAAACCATGGTGCAGTTTTCTTCTGTCTTCTCATAAAAGTTTTTTCAGGTGCTGACTGATCATAAATTGCACTAAATGTCTTATCTCACTCTGATATCAACTGGTCATCATGGGGCTTCCTCAAGCGATCTTAAAACCTCTGAAACTTTCTCCGAGGAAAAGCTACCAGATTGTTTGAAAGTTATTTATACCTGTTAATGTACTGGTTGGGAGGTCTGGTACCATGAGGAGAAAATAATCAAACGATGATCTATTCAAGATTAGGAATTGGCACCAAATCGTCTTTGTTACTTTTACAGTCCTTAGATTTAAATACCTTTGAAGATTCCTCACTTCTGGATGATAAGGGAAAGCCAACAGTCACTCAGAAGTGCATGGTTCAGAATTATATAACTTTAAAGAATACTAACAAAATAGGAATGTTAGGGCATCCTGAGAGAGAGGTTGCATTAAATGGTAAAGAAACCCAGTGGCCTTAATGTAAAGAACAGATAGAGAAAATAGATTCCAAATCATCCTTGTCAACTGATAAGCAGATTGTTAATGCTAACAAAAAACATACTTTGAAATGTCTGTATGCAAATGCTAGAAATCTGAAAAATAAGACAGGAGAATTAGAATATATAGCACTGAATGAAGAGGCAGATATAATTGAAATATCAGATACTTGGTGGAAGGAGGATAAGCAATGGGACACTGTGAAACCAAGATACAAAGAATTATATCAAAATAAGATGGTTCAGATTTGGGAACGGTGTTGCACTATATGTTAAAGAGGACCTATAATCAACAGGATAAAAGTTCTGCAAGAACCAAAATATAGTGTGGAATCCTTATGGATTGAAATTCCATGTGAAAAATGGAATACTGCCATCCACCTGAGCAGAATTGTTATGCCCGTCGGTCGCAGATGGCTGCGACCACTGATGCTCATCTCTTTCTTTGCTGCCTTGTCACCTATCGGGAGAATGATGGCTTCCACCAGCTACAGTCAGCCTTCCTGGTGTTCCCAGGACAGCATGGGTGATGCCGACTGCCATCTTGCCTTCGGGATCACATAGGCAAGTGCACACAGGTCAGTCTTAAACACATCATGGCGGGAACCTCAGGGGCGTCCCCTCCAGATGACATGTACACCCTGCTGTACTTAAGATGACAAGCCCTGCCTACTGATGAGTTAGCAAGGAGTTCCCTCATTGCTGAATTCCGCTCATCTTTCGGACTTCCTGTTCCAGCTTCTACACTTGGCGAGACACTCTGGGAACCCGCTCCTCGGTGGCCCTTCCTTGTCTCTGGCTATCCGCTCCTCGGAGGGCCTTCTGCCTAGTCCGCTGTCTGTTCCTGTTCCCAGGACCTTTGTTGGAACTACCACTCTGTAAGTAACTCCACCGCTTACCTCACTGTGGGACCGCTCTGGTGTACCCTGCGCTGCAGTCCACTACCGCTACATCTACGGACCCTCGGTGTACCCTGCACTGCCATTCACTACCACATCACCACTACAGAAAGACTTCATTGGTGTACCCCGCTTTGTAGGCCACATCTCCACATCTGAGGTACCTTCCTCCTGGGTATACCCCTCTGCTTTGTTCTGTTTACTTTCTCCTGCATCCCCCACTCTGTGGGTTGGGCCTTTCTACCTCTATGATAAAGACTCTGTTCCACAGCTGTGTCTGACGTCCGCTGAGACCATGCCTACCAGCGGTGAGCCTCACAGGACCCCTCCCTGTGGGTGGTACCATCTCTCACCACGGCCCACACACCACAAGTCATAAGGAAGAATGAACAGACAGATGATGAAATGCAAACAGAAATTAGGGAAGCTAATAAAATTAGTTTGGTCTTTGGTGTTACTGGGTGTTCTCGAAAGGGGCTAGTGTGGACTCTATTTTTTAAATATCTAGGCTAGGTGTTCCCTTAATCAGAGTTGGTTAATCTATCTAGAATTTCTAGAATTTTTCTATTATTTTACTTTGGTACAGTGGTGTCTGATATTTTATAATGGATTTGTGCTTTTACCTGTTTTAGTGCTGCTGCACTGACCTGCTTACCAATTGCTAGCGAAGTCGTAAACACGTATCCCCCAGATGCGGCTTCAGAAGTTTCAAAATTGCCATAGTAGTCTACCTGTTCCTGGGATGTTTCAGCTGGCCAATACCATCATTTTTACTACAGTTACCCTAAAATGTTTTTCTCATTATCAAAAGAATTGTCCCAGTCTAATAAACTCTTTGCAGATCATTTCTTTCTTTAAAAAACATTTTACAGCTGTGGGTAGACATTTATTATTATCATTTAAAATTTTCCAGTTTCATTTTCTAAATAATAGGTTGAGGTCTTAAGTGTGCCCTCTGGTGCCCAACACTGAAAATCCATGACTTCTAGTGGATTTAGAGGGGTTTTAAATCCCAAATTAGTCAGACTTGCTATCTGATCTCACAATAAACTTTAAAATGTCTCTAGACGTTGGGAGGTGGAGTTGGTCTGGTGGCCAGGGTCTTCTTACCTGGCCACTATCTTCTTTTTCCCCAAATTCCATTTAGTTTTCTTATTTTTATTAAAATTGAGGGCCCCCCCCACCCCGGGTCGCGAGTATCCCAACATCAGCGTGCAGGCCCGATCATCCTAGTTGCAGCTTCAGGGCTTCACCAAGGTCCCAACACTAATTGTCCCATTCAAAATTAAAAATTGTGTCGCAGCAATAGTGACAGTGACAGGAGGATCGGGCACTTCTTACCTGTTCGCAGGACAGAAGAAGAGTACAGGCAGCGGCATCCCTTTGGGCCAAGAAAGGGCAGATGCAAAGGAGTTAGCGCCGGAGCTAGCACGGGAGGAGGATGCCGCTGGCAGTGATGATGATCGTAGTTACCCCCTATCGCTGCCGACCAGCTGATTCCTCCTGCGCTCTCTCTTCCCCATGTTGTGGGCCCTGGACACAGGAAGCAGCAGCAGCAGTGAAAGTGGACTGAGGTCTTGGCATCCACCGCTCAATCCCCTCCCCCCTCACAGTGGCAGCCCTGTCACTCGCCGGGGCCAAGGACCACGTGGGAATTGAGGAGTGACAGCATGCAGCAGCAGTGAAAGTGGACTGAGGTCTTGGCATCCACGACTCAATCCCCTTTCCCCTCACAGTGGCAGCCCTGTCACTCACCGGGGCCAAGGACCACGTGGGAATTGAGGAGTGACAGCATGCAGCAGCAGTGAAAGTGGACTGAGGTCTTGGCATCCACCACTCAATCCCCTCTCCCCTCACAGTGGCAGCCCTGTCACTCACCGGGGCCAAGGACCACGTGGGAATTGAGGAGTGACAGCTTGCAGCAGCAGTGAAAGCGATGATCCAATGCCATGCTTGCTCGGCCCCTCCTTCACCTAGTCTTTTTTATTTCTAAACACAGCTCACTGCCAACAGGCCTTTCTCCCTTTTTGTAGCTGACTCTGCCTCTGCTCTCTGAGACCTTCAGCACCACAGAAGCTCCCTGCTTCTCTCTCTGTGCTGCCTTTCATTGCGGCTCTGCTTTCAGCCATCTTCTCTCAGATTCCTGGATCTGCTCCAGCCTGCCTCCAGCTGAGCTCCAAAGCCCAAGTATTTGGGTTTTGTTTATTTTTTAATGTATTTACCCTTATGTATTTATTTAGTTGGGGTGCCTACCCCTATTACATCCTCATATCCTGCAGCACCTCTCCCAGCATTCACAGATTCCGGGGGAAAAACAGTCCCACTTTTGCAGGGTCCACATAAGTCACTCTACCAGCTGCATATCCTGAGCCCTAGCAGATCAGCAGTCAGTGCCTGTCTCTTGCACATGTGGTTCTTCCTGTCCTCAACTTTGAAACCCCAGAGATAACTGCTGTCTTATAGGATATAACAGGAGAATGTTTTAATTATTTTTGTTAACAAGGGTAACAGTGTTCATCTAAATTCCCTCTCAATTCAAGCCCTGACCACAACCCCACAAAATACTGGAGCTGCAATTCATAAGAGGCATTCTGAGCCTATGATATTGCATTCTACTACAACCTCCTCCCCCTTTCCCATCCTTTCAGTAAAATACTTTATTTACTGTGTGACTGCAGGGCTAGAAGATCCTGCCTGGCGAGCACAGAAATCTTCACCAGTTTTTAAATAAACAATTTTCCACTTTTGCATCTGTAATTTGAATCTATCCTCTGTTTCTGCTTGCACTTTCTTTCTTTTAACACTTAGTTTTCAGTCTTCTTTTCATTTCTTTATAATTTATTTTTCCACATACATATCTTTTTCTATTTACCATCTGTCTTTCCACAGCTCATTATCTTCTCTCACTTCCTTCTAGATTCCCCCTCCTGCCACTTCCATCTCTTCCCTCACCTCTTCTTGCCCTTTGTCTAGACCGTGATCCCCTCTCTTCTTTCAACCCTTCCATAGATTTACCTCCCCTCAGCCCCTCTCCTCTCTGTCCACACAGTTTCTTTTCTAAATCACTTTCACCTCTCTCTCTCTTAAGTTCCATTCATCTAACCATTCATCCCTGCTCTTTTTCTCACAGGCCACATAATCTCTCTCAGCTTATATCCCCTTTTCCCTTCTCTGTTACTGTCTCTTTCTCATAACCCATATCCGTTCTCCCAGCCTTCTCAGCTTGTGTCTACTCCTCTCCCTCTCCCACATCCCCTCTCCCAGTTCCTCTTCCCCTCATAGTTCCTTCCTGCCTCCTCTTCCAGCCAGAATTTCTTCATTCAATTCCTTTTCAAGACTCTCACAGCAGTATTTTCCCTTCCAGCTATATCCCCTTTTAAACCATCTCCCAGCAGTTCTCTCAACCTCTCTCTCATCCTCTTTATAGCTCTTCTCTCTCTTTTTACCTTTCCTAGTTTCTCTATCAGCAATCCTTCCCATCTCCACTGTACCTCAGGAAGACTATCCTACGCTACTGATACTCTTTGGTCCCTCTGCAGCCCATTGGTCAGAAATTATACAGCCAACCAATAAACTACAGGGGAAGGTGGGAACATTATCAGAGGAGACACATGCACTTCATGTCTTCCCTACCTTACAGTCCATTGGTCAGATATTTTACAACCAGACAATGGACTGCAGGGAGAGGTGGGAGGAGTAGCATAGAGTCAGAAGCACTTCCTTACTACCCTCCCCAACAGCCCTGCAGCATAGAGCTCTCAGCTTCCAATCTGTAGGAGTACATGAGGCAATGTTAGGGGTGCTCAAGCACCCACAGCACCCACAGAGCTGGCACCTATGCAAGGCTGGGGAAACCACTAGGCGAACTAGGCGTGGGCCTAGGGCACCAGAGTCCCAGGGGCAGCATCCACAGCAGCAGCAAGAGCCAGCGACTCATCTGTCCTCATCCAACCCAGTGCTTCTCTCAGCCATGCAGTAATGTGTTCCCCCCTCGTGGCTCCCTCAGGCTGGACCCTGGCTTGCGCCGTCTCCCACCATCTTGCTCCAGCTTCCTTCGGGCAGAGGAGTAGGGGCGGGGTGGTGAGACAGGGCGGGGCAAGGCAGAAGGCGCATTAGGGTGCCTAATACCCTTATATCGGTCCTGCACCTATGCCTAAACTAAACCTCTTAATCTTTTCCTCCAGCTTCAGCTTGATGCAGTGCACTGGAACAAGAATTGTAATCTTGATAACTCAGAAATGTAGTACCACTGAATTATTTAACCTCATAAAGCAATATATAAAACAGAATATTATATGTAAGGTACTTGAGGTACTGGAGAAATACAAAAGAAAATCTACTTTGTGATCACTATGCTTCTCCCAAAAACTTGTATCATTGGTTTTATTTCAAGTTCTGTCTCCATACATTTCTTATAAGTTTATTTTTCTTTGAAAATGCCTGCTCATTATCCTTAAACAAAAACTAGTCAAATGCCCAATTGATCCTAACCACACACACAGTTGATCTCCTTTATGCGAAACACCTGGAGTTTTAACCTACTGCTGTCCTGTCAAGATGTATTAGGTCTTCTTTTCCTGGCTACATTCCAGATGTTTCACATCTGTTTTTGTTGTTCTTCCATTTAAAAAACAGTTGTTATGCTCCGATTAGTAGTAAATTACCAGCCTATAAGTCACACCGCTCTCCTTTCAATGGTAGCATGTGCTCAGTGGATGAACACAGGCATATAGTCTTAACTTTCAGGTCATAAGTTCATACCCAACTCAAGCTGATAGCAAATAAAAAGTCCTCATGAAGTGGCAGCTATTCCACTGTTTATGTGGACTGAGTTGATGGACTAAATCCAGTTCCTAGGCAACATATGTCCATATACTGAAAACCAACAGTACAACTGACACTAATTAGAGCTTAAATTGGGGAATCTCAGAAGAGAAGGCAAAAGTTTAATATGAAGAGAAGGCCAGATATACTAAGGGCCACAGCAAGCTGTAATCAAGAGTCGTGACCATAAATATGAGTGCTCCATCAGCTTCATGTCTTTGTCAAATTCTTAGGAGAAAACTTTATAACTCTGTGCATTTGGGTGAGCCTGTATAAATTTTACATCAAATTATGCACATAACTTTGCTTTCAAAATTATGCCTGGGAACTTGTGCCCACAAAATTATACTTAACCTGGAAAATACAGAAATAAAAAAGTATGAGCATAAGCTCTGACTCTGTCCAAGTATGTTTCTCTCGAGGTGCATATAAAGTTACACACATAAACCAAGTATGCGCATAATTTTACATGCACATCAGATGGACAATTTTAGCAGAAGCAATTTATGTGGGAAAATTTATTTATTTATTATTTGGATTTATTATCCAACTTTTTGAATAAAAATTCCTCTAAAGTGGGGTACAATAAATTAAAGTAGCAGCATGCAGTCATTGGGGTTTAACATATTAGGATAGCAGCATAAAATCAGTGGTTATTAGCAGCTCAACCATATGAAGGTGCACACTAAGGATTAAATAAATCAACAGAAATGACTAAGCTTGAGTAACAATGCAGTAGAATACTAGTGACTACCTCAAAATACATTTATAATAAATAACACTTCTGCAAGACAGTAGGGATGTCTTCCTTTTATCTTTTCATTTTTTGGAGATTTTTTGTTCATTTCTCATTTTGGAGGATTGTCTTTTTGTTTTTTTTTTGTTTTTTTCATTTTGGGGAAATAGTGCACACTATTAGAATACAAGCCGTTAAGCCCGTTAAAACGGGCTACATCCCTCTGTCTCTCACCTCCCCCTCTTTCTCTCTCCCCTCACTCTTCACCACCTCCTACCTCCCTCCCTCCCTCACCCACTCCTCCCCACCCTCCCTCTCCTCTCTCCCTCTCCTCTCACTCAGTCCCTCCCTCCCACTCAGTCTCACTCACTCCCTCCCCCCTCTCTCTCACTCAGTCCCACTCACTCTGTCCCCACTCCCTCCGTCCCCTCCCTCAGTCCCACTCCCTCCCTCCCTCTCTCTCCCTCCCTCCCTCTCACTCAGTCCCTCCCACTCAGTCCCTCCCTCTCACTCCCTCCCCCTCACTCAATCCCTCCCTCCCACTCAGTCCCTCCCTCTCACTCAGTCACTCCCTCCCCCCTCTCTCCCTCCCTCTCACTCACTCAGTCCCACTCACTCTCCCTCAGTCCCACTCCCTCCCTCCCACTCAGTCCCTCCCTCTCACTCAGTCACTCCCTCCCACTCTCTCTCTCCGTCCCTCCCTCCCACTCAGTCCGTCCCTCCCTCTCTCTCTCTTCTCCCTCCCTCGCTACTGGCCGCTACCGCCGTCGCCGCCGCTCGCTACCGCCGCTCGCTACCGCCGTCGCTACCGCCGCCGCTACCGCCGTCGCCGCCCGCCGCCGGTACCGCCGCCGCCGCTCGGTACCGCCGCCGCCGCCGCCCGCTGCTGCCACTGGACGCCGCCATTGTTTTCTTTCAGACGCTTGCTCAGAGCGACGTGCTCGCCCGCACATGCGCGGTAGAGCTGGTCTCTACTGCGCATTTGCGGCACGTCGGTCAAGCTTCGTTTATCTAGTAAGATAGGGTGCACTGTTTGTAAATAGTATAACTTATTTGCAAGTAGGGTGTGCTGTTTAGCTAATACTGCACACTATTTGCATATAGGGTGCACTATTAGCAAATAGTGTGCCCTGTTTGCAAACAGTGTGCACCTTTGGTAAATAGTGTACACTATTAACAAATAGTATGCCCTATTTGGAAATAGAGTATATTATTTTGCTAATAAGTCACCCTATTTACTAATAAGTGTGCACTATTTCCTAAAAATGAACAATTGATGAAATATATTTTTTTTGTATGTTTGAAATGAAACAAAAATAGGCTCATTCATCATATTTTGCACTTTTGTTTCAAACGAACATCCCTACAAAACAATAGAATTGTAGCATCATGTCCAAGGAACTCAAAGTGGTGCCAGGCAGTTTCCCGTAGTCAATTCAGCAGCAGCTTTCTAGGAGGAGGAAGTTGTGAGTTTGGCATTTAAAAGTTTGAAAGAAGAGCCAATCTTATATTTGCTTCCCGAATTGGGAGGAGTCATGTATATTTGACAGATCTCTTCTGGGAGTGAGTGCCATAGGGCAGGTGCTAATCACGAAAAAGATTGGTTGCAGGTATTTGTTCTATTGATTTCTTTTGATGATGGATCTATTATGGAGGATCCAAGTGTGAATCTTAGTGCTCTGGAGGGCATGCATAAGGATAGACATTCTCTCAGGTAGATAAGTCTGTCTCCTCTTAGAGCCTTGAAAATCAATGTTGGCATTTTGAATTTGGTTCTGTAGGGGACTGGTAACCGGTATAGATCGTGTAGGACAAATTTTATGTGGTCGTGCAGTTAGCATACTTCTTTCAGTCAAACAGTGGAGTTGTACATTAACTGGAGACTGTGGAGGGCCTTTTCTGTTAGGCTCTTGTATAGTGCTTTGTAATAATCCAGCCATTTGGCAACCATGGCATGAACAAGTATGAGGAGGCTTTCTTCTCAATGAGCAGTTGCAGTCTTCATAAGAAACATAATTGGACATGGCGTCTCTTTACTGTTACCTTAATTTGTGGGAGCAAGGTGAGTTACGAGTCCAGCAGCATTCCAAGGCCTTTTACCAGTTATTTTAGTGGGAGCCCACAGGTTCCAAAGGATATTTATAGATCAGGGACTTGTCTAAGCATGTTTTGTATCCAGAGAATCTCCGTTTTGTTGGGATTCAGATGTAATTTTTTTTTGTTTTTAGTCTGTTCTTGAATGGCAGCTGAGGGGTCCAAGTCCATTGGTAGTACAAATTGGACATTATCCACACTGAATAGGCTTTTATGTCAAAGGTTCAGGTCAGCTGCCAGTGCTACCTGCTTTGCTTCCCTGTGCAAACAATTACTGTGCTGCTCCCTCCTCACCCTGCCAAAGCCCTGTGGATTTTAATGGTGCCTTTCAAGTGATTGTTTTCCTTTTTTTTTTTGTCTGAACATCATTTGCAGGTGTGGTGAAGGTAAAGTAAGGCGACCAAAATGGTGGGCATATTTGGAACATTTATTCCCTGTAGTGTCAACAGTGAGCATGTAGTTCATTTGTGGGGAGGTATAGCTATCTGGTGGACGATCCCTATGGAAAATTGTAGTAATCTACTTTCAAAATATATGTAAAAGCACATTCTTTGAATTTTGAAACCTCTAAATATTTGAACTCCAAATCTTCATATAAGGGAATTAGTTATGCAACAGAAAAATTCCAATAAGCCAACGATATGCAGCTCTAATCAACATGCAAATTATAAAACACAAATCAAGAACAACCCCTCCCCCCCCAAACAATATAATTCTATGAGGGAGACATGTCTCGGTCATAGACTTTGAACTGGGTCCCAGGATATTTTACACCAGGACTGGTGCAAGAGTCTTAGGCACACTAAGTTAACCTTACAGCTTTGTGTTGCTTTCCTCTCCAACAGCCCCGCCACACACAATTAAAAATAATGAATTTATAATATATTTTACTACATTCTTAGTCTTCTGAGGTAAAAATATCACTTACAGCAAGATATATGTATACGTGCACTCCTGTAGTGCCAGCCAGTAAAAAACAGACTTGGAACCCAAATGGTATTCAACCTATTATAATGCATTATTATAATGCATGTTGGATGTGTGTTTGGCCCTTAGAAAGCAAAGCATAAACTGAATTACAATTACAATTCAATAAACCTCATATATCAAAATAGCAGTCAAATAGCAACAATTCTACCTATGAAAAGGCAACTCTGCAAATCTACCAGGCTTTAAAACACTAATACACCTTCTAATAGGAAAACAGAACAAGCCATACTGCTATAGATCCTTTCACAGAAACTACAAGCTTGCAGAATACCTCATCTCAGTCACATGTAAAGAATACAGACTGACCCTCCAAAATACATAAAGCATAAATAGAAACACACAAAAATGAACTGGAAATTGGAAAAAGCCAAGCAGGGCCCGACCACGTGCATAAGTGGTGATTTTTATGCACGTGGCCAATTTAAAATTCAGCCGAATTCATTTAGTGAGACTCCTCCTGGATTTCATCGTGGACCTTCTGCCCTCCGAAGGCAACAACACCATTTGGGTCACCGTCGACCGTTTTTCTAAAATGGCCCACTTCGTGGCTCTGCCTGGTCTTCCTTGTCCATTGGCTTGGGGGTGATAAGCCAAGGTGAAATCTAAAGAGACGTTGAACTTTTTGCAGAGAGACCTCCAGAATTGGGCAGTAAACTGGACTCTAAGTCAGAGGATATGTTTGGGAAGGCCGTGGAGCTGGAACACATGGCGAATAAACAATTACGTGAGCTGCAGTGCTGAAGGAAGACCAGGCAGAGCCACGAAGTGGGCCATTTTAGAAAAACGGTCGACGGTGACCCAAATGGTGTTGTTGCCTTCGGAGGGCAGAAGGTCCACGATGAAATCCATCATGATATGGGTCCACAGCTCACTCGGAATAGGCAGCAGTTGCAAGAGTCCCCATAGGCATCCCCATAGGTTGAATTTAGTTTAATTTCTTTTGAATGAATTCACATTCACATTGAGATTTTTTCAGTGAAGCTGATAAAACAAATTCCATTTCTCTTGAGGGAAATAAAAAAAAAACAGAGCTAAGGGAATGTCGTCATAGCAACGTCAAGGTTACTGCTTATTTACAATGAGCTGGCAACTGAGCGGGTTATTGTAGGATACATAAATCAGTCACATCACAATGAATTTTATGGATTAATCTCATTTATAAGTGAATGTTTGTGTTCTTATAAGAATCCTTATCTCCTAAAGGTAATCAACAATGTTCCACCACTTACAATTAAAGCATAAACAGCAAATAACTTATCATTCAGGTCCCAACACAAACTCCTTGAGATATAATCATATAGGCTTAGCAAAATCATTATCTAAGAAGGGCCCTTCTGCAAGCCACTAAGGCTGCCTACTGCAACACTTACCACTGATTCAAAATGTGCTTCATCCCTCAAAATACAGAATCTTCTGACATCCCAGTGACATGGGGGAAAGATAATTATGGGTACTCCAGAGTCCAGAACACAGAAATGGCAAAGGAGAATATCAGCTGCTTACTGTCATTGTCGCAGTCACCACCCTCTCACCCACAAAACAACTCATCATACCTGATGTGGAGCTGTAAACCAAAGCCAGGGAAAAACTTCCTAATAAGGGAGGAGAACTGAAAGACAGCAGCAGGCCTGGTGGTAGAGTGATCCCCCTTGAGCAAGAGGATCTTAGCAGCAATCTGGGAAGTGGAGTCAGGTCCCCCCAGGTGGGCATGGACCCAGAGGAGATTGTTGGTGGAGTGGCCCCACCTTGAGCAAGGGGTCCCCAGCAACAGTCCAGGAGGTGGAGTTGGGTCCCCAGGAGGGTGTGAACCCCAGCTATAAACCGAGAGGCAGAGTTGGGTCCCCCCAAGAGGGTGTGGACTCCAGCAGCAGTCAGGGAGGTGGAGTTTGGTCCCCTAGGAGGGCATGGACCCCAGTGGCAGTCCGGTAGGTGGAGTCAGGTCCATCAGGAGGGTGTGGACCCCAGCAACAGGCAAGGAGGTGGGGTTGGGCCCCCCAGGAGGGTGTGGACTCCTGCAACAGACCAGGTGGTGGAGTGGGTCTCTCAGCAGAGCGAAAGGAAATGGTTTACATACAATAGAACCCCCCCCCCCCCCGAGGCAAACACTGCCCACTAGCCCAGTTGCATCTTTTCACAAGAGAGAGACTTAGGATAAAGCAGGGAGGATAGCAGGAATGCAAGAGGTCCCTTCTGTTCTATTTGGAGGTATACTATGGGGGTCAACAACCCCAAATTGCCAAATATTAAATGTTCTTGCTACCTTGTATAAATGTATATAGTTGTGTAGACTGAGACTACTAAGCATGAGTAGATAAGTGTGCTTGTTAACATCCTATTAGCAATGTACATAGTCATGTAGAAATGTATATGCTTGTATAATCTAGTAAACCTGTATACATTTGTACATACTGCCAGCCTTGTTCACAGTCCTATTTATTTTCCTGGGGTGAAGGGAGGGAAATCCCACCCAGCAACACCTTCTTCCCCAGGTGGAGGCACCAGGTGCCAAGAAAATGAGGACCAATGAAATCTACCCTAGGGGCCTCCCGCAAGGTCAGTCCTACACCCAGGAATGCCCCACGTGGTAAGCGGTCAAGGGGGCATTACACCAAGAAAGACTTCTACATCATCTCTCTTGTGTCAAACCCTCTCATTTTCTTTGCCACACTCAATTCACTTCTCAGACTTCATTTGTTTCATTCCCTTCCCCCCTTTGCTCTCTACCAAGACTATGAGTGACTGCTTCTATGGCAAGATTCACAAAATTAGTCGTGAGTTTTCAGCTAGGTCAATTCAACATCTCTCTCCCCCATTTCTTTCCTCTTCCCTTCCTCTGGTCTCTGCCACACTGTCCTACGTTTGTGAAGTCATGTCACAGTTGAGGAATTGCCTATCTTATCTCTTCCTCCAAATTCACTACTTGTTCCTCTGCACTATTCCTACCTAGTTCCTCAGTGCAATTTCCACTGCAGTTATCCCTTCCATCTGTCACGTTCTCAGTATATCATTTTCCACTGCTACCATTCCTGCTGCCTTCAAACATGCTGTGATCATGTCATGCCTCGAAAAATCTTCATTGGGCCCTTTCTACCCTACCAAAAATTGTCCCATCTTCTTCCTCCATTTTGCTTCCAAATTACTTGAACATTCAGTTTACTACTGCTGTCTTGACTTTCTGTCATCTCAAGCCATGTTGCGGTCCCGGGCCGTGCCCCGGTCACTCCACCTACCTCGGAGGGCGGCCCAGGCCGTTTCAGAGCTTCCTCGGGCCTGCAAGCCCTCCAGCCCGTCTCTCCCTCCTCGGGAGAGACGTCGACGACTCGACACGGCTGGCCCCGCCCCCTGACACGCGCGCGCGGGGAGGAGCTCCCCTTAAAGGGGCCAGCACGGGAAAATCAGCAGGACAGCTGGGGATGACGTCAGATGCCTGCAGGTATATGAGTCCTGCTTCTAGGATCCTCCAATGCCTTGCAATAGGTTCCTGGGTGTTGCCTGTGGTTGCTGCGTTCCTGATTATCTTCGTCCTGCTTCTGCCTGCTCCCCTTGCTGTTGATTCTTCTGGCTCTGACCCCTTGGACTGGCTCTGGATCGTGTTCTGGCTCTGACCCCTTGGACTGGCTCTGGATCGTGTTCTGGCTTTGACAAGTGGACCGGCTGTGAACTTCTCTGGATACCGACCCCTGGACTGGCTGCGGACCACCCTTGGACTTCGACTCCAGGACCGACTTCGGGATTACCTACGACCTGCTGGAGGCGCCAGCCGTCCGGAACCACGACCTGCAGGAGGCGCCTGCAACCGGACCATCCTCTCCTTCAGGAGTCGCCTAAGTCCCAGCGGCCGGGTCCCTACGGGCTCCTCCTGGGGGGACTTCGGCTTCCAGGGTGAATCTCCTAAGTCCCAGCGACCAGGCTCTTAAGGGCTTCTCTCGGGAGAGCGCTGGTTTCCAGGGTGAAGACTTTTCAATCTTCAAGCTCCCTCTTCATCCGTCCGTCCACGGGGTACCGAGTCCTTGGTCGCATAGGGCTCCACCATAAGTCCTGGGTCTCAGCCTGCTTCGAACCTCCGAACCGCCTCCTGGTTGGGACAACTAAATTAGACTTCTACAGCACTTCGTCTTCTGTCCTAACCAGCCCAAGGGTCCACGAACATAACAAGCCATTCTTGATTCACTCCAGTCTGATTTTTGCCCTCTGTATTCCATAGAAACAGCCCTTGCAAAAGTCTCCAATGACCTGTTTAAGTCTAAAACCAAAGGTCTTTACTCAGTCCTTATCCTCCTTAACCTGCTTTCGACACTATTCCTTGATTCTCTGCCTTCATTTGGATTTTGGGACTCTGTCCTGTCTTGGTTCTCTTCTTAACTCTCCCATCACACTTTTAGTGTTTCCTCTAGTGGATCCTCCTCTACTGCCATCCCATTACCAATTGTGCCTCAGGATTTTGTTTTGGATCCTCTTCTCTTGCCTTTGTATACTAATTCCCTTGATGCTCTGATTTCCTCAAATGCCTTTTAAAACCATCTTTATGCTGATGATTCACATAATTACCTCTCTACACCAGAAATTTCATTAGGAATCCAGTTCCAGATCACACCCTGTTTGTTTGACTTTGCTGCCTGGATGTTACACCAACACTTTAAACTCAATGTAGCCAAGACAGAGCTCTTATCTTTCTCCTCAAACCCATTTATACTTTTCCTCCTCTCTCTTTTTCTGTGGATAGCACTATAATCCTCCCAGTCACCTCAGCCCATGAACTTGAAGTCATCTTTGATTCTCCATAGCAGTGTTTTGGATATGTATAATGTATCATTTCTTTCTCTATAACATCACAAAAATCTGTCTCTTCCTTTCTGAACACACTACCAGAATCCTTAGTCATTCTCTCGTCACCTCATGCTTAGACTATTATAACCTGCTCTTCACAGCTCTCCCAGTGAGCTATCTCTCTCTCCACTACATCCAAAATTCATCTGCAGGACTTATCTTTAGCCAAAGTCGATACACCCATATAACCCCTCTTCTCAAGTCACTATTTTGTCTCCCTATCCATTTCTACATACAGTTCAAGCTCTTCTTATAGAAACATAGAAATGACGGCAGAAGAAGACCGACCGGCCCATCCAGTCTGCCCAGCAAGCTACGCACTTTATCTTTTTTTTTTTAATCTTTTTTCTCTCAGCCACCTGTTACTATTGGCTTCCAGTACCCTCCAGCCCTAATTCCCCTCCACCCCACCACCAATGTAGAGAGCAGCACCGGATCTGCATCCAAGTGAACATCCAGCTCAATTAGGGGTAGCAACTGCTGCAACAAGCAGGATGGCAGTGTTCCTCATTTCATGTCCCAGCCCCAATGAGTTTGCACTGGGGTAGAAACTAAGCACTACAATTAAGATGTCTGCTACTGGGCTACTACACACTGAGCCTCAAATTTGCATAAGAAAACATGACACTTACAACCTACTAGTGTTACGCAGGTCGACCGCGGTAGACACGGCCGACCTTCTCACCACCCGGATGGGCGGTCTCCTCGCAGCATCGCAAGAGGTCGGGGCCTACCACGCGGGTGGGAGGCCTGGGCTCATGGCAGGGATGCTGCCGTCACACTGAGCTCCGCCCCCTGGACCTCCCTATGTGCACGCCACCGGGAAGACATTTGAAGAGCACAGGGCGGGAAACCTGAGTCTGCCCTGTGGATGACATCACTAAATGCGCCTTATTTAAACTCTTTCCTGCCTCCTACTCCTTGAGTTAGCAAGGAGTTCCTCTTTGCTGAATCCCATTCTTCGCTTGGAGTTTCTTCATTTCTGAAGTCCTCTCTCTACTTGGAGCCTCTTCTTTCCTGTATTTCACTCTTCTCCAGGAGCATCTTCATTGCGGAATTCCACCTCACTTGGACTCCAGATCCAGTTCCTGACCAGGGCTTGTGTCGCTCTGAGTACCTGTTCCTCTGGGGCTCTCCTGCGTTCACACCTATCTGCCCCTCGGAGGGCCTTCCTGCCTAACTGCTACTGATCTGCTTCTCTGATCTACTTGCTCCAGAAACCACCTACTGTGAATACCTCTACAGTCATCATCATTCAGGACAACACTGAGGAGCATATGTGGCGTACCCCGATTCTCAGGCCACTACTGCCTTTCTTCAGTGAAAGCCTTTCATCATTCTTACTCTACAGTATTCCTGTTCATCATCTGCACAGGACCACGACAGAATTTGGGATCGCTACCAACATATACTGTACAGACTTCCTCGGCATACCCCACTCCATGGGCCACTACCGGATCTGTATCCTGAGGTGCCTACTCTCGCCGGAGGGGATCCACGGCGTACCCTGTCCCATTGGGCCACTACTGGATCTTCTCCAATGTGTCTTTCTGGGTAATTCCCATTGCCCAGGACTGAACATCTACATTGCTAATACTGTGGACATTACTTTCCTTCCTACCTTAATAAAGTATCCGCTTCTAGCTGTGTGTCACGCCACTTAGACTGCGCCTGCTGATGGCGAGGCTCACAGGGCTCCTCCCTGTGGGTGGAGACATCACTCATCTCAGCCCAGGGGTTCACATCCTTCCCTAAACATAACAACTAGCAGTCACCTGTTGCCAAAGCAGGAAAAATGCTGCCGATGGAACTGTCTATGTGTTGCAATAGATTTGTTTTCACTGGCAGCAGTTTGTAATCCTTGGAACAGGGCTATACTGTTTAGCATGTGCAGAAAACAGCACTTCGGTAGCTAGCAGAGGAGGAAGCACAATGACTGATGGGAGTCGCCTCAAATAAGGATAAAAAGGTGCAATTTTGTCTCTGTCTGAGTGTTAGAGGGGGTGACTAGCAAAGTTGGAGAGAGAATACTTGATGTTGTTTGGAGACAGGAAAAGTTGTACAAAAGAAACTTTTTGCACCTACAGCCTATCAAAAATTTGAAGGAACATTGTACAAAAAGATACATTTCACAGCACGGGTGAGAGTAGACATTAATTTTTCTTGTCAATACATGTTTTGAATAAAGCTGAATACTTCCTATATAATAAATATTTCTAACAGGCAGTATTTTTCCACCATGTATCTATAATATGCTGATATTTTTCATTTTATGAGCCCCTGATGCAGATGCTGAGATTGAAACACAGAATCGGTGTCGGGATCAGGATTTCACACTTCCATGAATAAGATACTGTTTTTGAGATGTGTTGATTATTTTATCTGTAAAACAAAAAATTGTAAAAATAAATATATGGCCAATACTTATAACAATGGATGCACAAGAAAGATATTAGTATACTTGATATTGTATGTGGTTAGCGACCTTGGTATGTTGACTGTAATTTAAAAAATTTGAATTGCACAATATTTCAAAATAGACAGTGAAATTCTGATATTTTTGGATATTTTTCATTCTTGAGGTTCTTAGTCCATATCCCAAGTTTCTTTCTAAGAAACCCAAAGGTCCTTTCCCTCAGAGCAAGCTTGATAATGTGCTGCTCCTGAAAAAGGCAACTCAAAATCCACACCTTCAAAATGGCCCCCAAGCTATTTATAGGTCAGGATTCCACCACTGAATTTTCCTTCATTGAGAAATTATAACCCAACTAAAGATACTTCTCTTCTACCTACTTAGGGGTACATTTTAAAAGAGAGCGCGCGTGCGCGTACCTTTGTTCACGCATCAGGCACGAACAAAAGTACGCTGGATTTTATAAGATACACACGTAGCCACGCATATCTTATAAAATCCTGGGTTGGCACCCACTGCCCGTTCCCTCCACCCACTCCCGCACCTTCCCCTCCCTTCCCCTACCTAACCCACCCTCCCGGCCCTATCTAGACCCCCCCTACCTTTATCAGAAAAGTTGCTACTGCCTCTGGGCAGTAGTAACTTACGTGCGCCGGTGCGGCAGGCCCCGACACAGGCTTTGCTATAAGAATCCGAGAACTCTTGTAAATAAAAGGTGGACATCACAAAAGCAGCAAGGCAACTAGTTATTCCAAATAACTGTCATCTCTTATTAGGAGATGTTATGGGAAATAGTGCATAGCCTTTACAGCAACAGATACAAACACTAATTACGGTATAAGCATACATGAACCCTCTGTTACACATGAAAAAACGAAGATGGTCTACCTCCTAATATATGTCAAGTGATAAAATTGCATAGGAAAGATACAAAGGAAAGTCTGTGTAGAGAACTCTCATAGCAAGGAGAGTTTCATAAATGTTACAGCATTGATGGATTCTTCCAGTAATTGAATTCCGTGCAGGCCTTATTCAATTGATTGTAATGTTATATAACTAAACTATGCCGAGAGATACACTACTTTTCCTCCACCAAGCCACAAAAATTTAAAAAATGGATCTCCTCTTTGAAATGGCTTTTAGTATAGATATAGCTTCAAAAGGAGATGTTAGTAGTTAAAGGTCTTTAAAAAAGGCAGCCCTCACATAAAAAATATCTGCAAGCAATTGTCCTTGTAGAATGGTGTCCAGCAATATGTTATCTAGCTGTACAGACTGTACGTCTCTATGCACATTTTCTTCTTATAATGCACAGATCTTATAGTATTTACTGTTTCCTGCATCTGTTGGATGCATTTATGGCATGGCTCATGGCAGCTGTTATTTTATGCCTTCTCAACAGAGACACATCATAAATAGTGTCTATGGCCTCTGCATGTGCTGCCATTACAATTATGTAGGTATGGGCCTATCTTGCCATTCATTACATCTGTTTTTATTAAGATCTAGGTGCACTGCATAAGCATTAATATATCTCATCATATTTGCTTTTGACAATCCCTGCCTCTATATTTTGCAGCCTTGCAAATTGACACCTCTGGCTATCATTAGGAACCTTCGCTTTCAGTTTTTATTTGATTTCTCCAGGGAATTTCAAAGTAAAAAATAATGTACGTGTACAAATGCCTTTGTTTTAACACACATAATAAAAATCTTTGGCAAAGTCATTTTTTCCACTGAATATGATTTGGTTATAACATAGAAAATCCCTTGAAAATGTAATTCAGGACTGGAAAGGAAGGTCTCTAGCTCTCATGTAAAAGCATGGATACAGACCTGGATACCAGGTGACAATCAGCACACCTGACCTCTTCACTGTATCCAAAAGGCTAAAGTGCACTCAGACTGTCTATCCACAAAATAAGCAAACAGACACACAGCACTGAATGACAATAATCATATGAGGACTTGAAATTTTACAAAGGCAAGTCTTCCAGGCAGCTAAAGCAGTAATGGCCACATGCATTTCAATGCCCTGGTGTGTGGATGCATGTGCAACTTATTAGTACCAAGGTGCATTCATACATATATGACTACATTTGTTTCATGTGAAGGGCAGGCACAGTTATAATCATAGCCCATAGTCCAGATGGTAACACACAGCCAGGCATCCAAAACCGACCTGTGAAGAGAAACAATTGCACTTTAGAGAGAAAGGCCGAGCCCCAATAAGATAATAATCTAATAATCTAAAATTTAGCTCTAGCTCTTTACAAGTGTGCATTTTGTGGCTAAGGGATGTGGGCGGGCTCAATTAGGAAAGGAATAGAAGTGTTGCAGCTGAGGCATGGCCATTCTTAATTATAGGACCTTACAGACAACTAGTAATGAAAGTCATGGGCCCTATGGCTTAGCACTACCTAACCAGGGCCAGATTTAAAATTTTGGTGCCCATAGGCAGGGTTGGAGAGTAGAGGGTGGGAGACCCTGGCAATCAGAAAGTGGGGGAATTCCTTTCCCCCCACCTTCCCCCAAATTGCCATAGCAATACCTTTTTGGAGTGGATTGTGGAAGCATGCTCTTCCTTGGCATAGCTACACTCCTTGTCTGCCTGTATATCTGGCACCATCAAAATTTGGCACCCTAAGCAAGTGCCTATGTTGTCTATGTCTAAATCCAGGCCTATGCCTAACATACAGTTCTTGGATATTCCATGCTATTCTAATACATCTCACTGCCCTTTATTATTCCCTGAGGGTCACCTTGTTTGTTCAGACCTAGATTCCATATATGCACAGCAAGCCCAGGACTCCTATAAAACATAAAACTAGTAAACGACACAAATGGACAGCTTTCATGCAACAGCCACTCAGCACTGTTATCTTCCATGATAAGAAAATGTAATGACCTAGACTTTGAAATGAAGTTGGCCATAGAAGCAAAAACTCATAATAAAAATTTTTTTAAATATATCCAAAGCAAGAAACCTATGAGGGAGTCGGTTGGACCATTAGATGACCGAGGGGTTAAATGGGCTCTTAGGGAAGATAAGGCCATTGCAGAAAGACTAAATTAATTCTTTGCTTCCGTGTTTACTAATGAGGATGTTTGGGAGATACCAGTTCCGGAGATGGTTTTCAGGGGTGATGAGTCAGACGAACTGAACAAAATCACTGTGAACCTGGAAGATGTAGTAGGCCAGATTGACAAACTAAAGAGTAGCAAATCACCTGGACCAGATGGTATGCATCCTAGGGTACTGAAGGAACTAAAAAATGAAATTTCTGATCTATTAGTTAAAATTTGTAACCTATCATTTAAATCATCCATTGTAGCTGAAGACTGGAGGGTGGCCAATGTAACCCCAATATTTAAAAAAGGCTCCAGGGGCAATCCGGGTAACTATAGACCAGTGAGCCTGACTTCAGTGCCGGGAAAAATAGTGGAAACTATTCTCAAGATCAAAATCATAGAGCATATAGAAAGACAAGGTTTAATGGAACACAGTCAACATGGATTTACCCAAGGGAAATCTTGCCTAACAAATCTGCTTCATTTTTTTGAAGGGGTTAATAAACATGTGGATAAAGGTGAACCGGTAGATGTAGTATATTTAGATTTTCAGAAGGCATTTGACAAAGTCCCTTATGAGAGGCTTCTAAGAAAACTAAAAATTCATGGGCTAGGAGGTGATGTCTTTTCATGGATTACAAACTGGTTAAAAGACAGGAAACAGAGAATAGGATTAAATGGTCAATTTTCTCAGTGGAAAAGGGTAAACAGTGGAGTGCCTCAGGGATCTGTATTTGGACCAGTGCTTTTCAATATATATATATAAATGATCTGGAAAGGAATACGACGAGTGAGGTTATCAAATTTGCGGATGATAGAAAATTATTCAGAGTAGTTAAATCACAAGCGGATTGTGATACATTACAGGAGGACCTTGCAAGAAAGGAAGATTGGGCATCCAAATGGCAGATGAAATTTAATGTGGACAAGTGCAAGGTATTGCATATAGGGAAAAATAGCCCTTGCTGTAGTTACACGATGTTAGGTTCCATATTAGGAGCTACCACCCAGGAAAAAGATATAGATATCATACTGTATAATACTTTATAATCGTTGGCTCAGTGTGCTACAGCAGTCAAAAAAGCAAACAGAATGTTAGGAATTATTAGGAAGGAAATGGTTAATAAAACGGAAAATGTCATAATGCCTCTATATCGCTCCATGGTGAGACCGCACCTTGAATACTGTGTACAATTCTGGTCGCCTCATCTCAAAAAGGATATAGTTGCAATAGAGAAGGTACAGAGAAGGGCAACCACATAGGGGATGGAACAGCTCCCCTATGAGGAAAGGCTGAAGAGGTTAAGGCTGTTCAGCTTGGAGAAGAGATGGCTGAGGGGGATATAATAGAGGTCTTTAAGATCATGAGAGGTCTTGAACGAGTAGATGTGAATTGGTTATTTACATTTTCAAATAATAGAAGGACTAAGGGGCATTCCATGAAGTTAGCAAGTAGCACATTTAAGACTAATTGGAGAAAATTCTTTTTCACTCAACAAAGCTCTGGAATTTTGTTGCCAGAGGATGTGGTTAGTGCAGCTGGGTTCAGATAAGTTCTTGGAGGAGAAGTCCATTAACAGCTTTTAATCAAGTTTACTTGGGGAATAGCCACTGCTATTAATTGCATCAGTGGCATGATATCTTCTTAGTGTTTGGGTAATTGCCAGGTTCAGCCTCTGTTAGAAACAGGATGCTGGGCTTGATGGACCCATCAGGTACTATAGGTATTTCCTTATTCCCAGAGGGCTTACAATTTAAGTTTGTACCTGAGGCAATGGAGGGTAAAGTGACTTGCCCAAGGTCACAAGGAGTGACAGTGGGATTCAAACCCTGGTCTCCTGGCGTGTAGCCCACTGCTCTAACCACTAGGCTATTCCTCATCCTATGTTATGGTTTTAGACTTGCAGGCAAAGTAGCGGGCAATGATTGTGTGACAAAGTTGGCTGCCACTCCATGTGGTTTCCTCAGGAAGTGCAAAGGGACACACAGCATCCTCCTCTAGATTCCAGATCAGATTGGATAGCTATATTGTGAATCATGCTGCAGGCCAGCACAATCTCTGCTACAGTATGAGGTTCCCTATTTTATCTAAACATCTAAAATGATATTTTAACATGCGATGACTGAGCAAGTAGATATCAATGCCTCATTGTATCTTCTTTCTGCTGGTATTATAGGAAGAGCAACTGGTTTAAGGTGCCACATCCAGCAGCCATATCCAGCATCACCTGTTTCACAGAAAGTTGTCAAGGGTCTCTCTGACAGCTTTGGTTTTACAGTTGGCACCCTGCCAATACCATTATGATCCCTGTCTTAAAAAAAAAAAAAACCTAGTAGCTTGGCTTGATTGTAACAAGGACAAATCTCATGAGAATGTCCATCTACCTCACCCCAAGCCACATTTATGGAATATAAGATTTATTTATTTATATTTATTTAGGGTTTTTATATACCGACATTCTCGATATACATATCAAATCAAGTCGGTCTTGGTCTTTGGTCTTAACCAGAATTTATGATTCTGGTTAAGACCAAGGTCCATCGGGCCCAGCATCCTGGCACTAACAGTAGCCTATCTAGGTTGCAAGTATCTGTCAGATCCCATAATGGAAAGATGATTCCTGTTGCTCACTCCCAAGGATAGCAATAGCTTTCTTGGGTCTACCTGGCTAATAATGTACATTGTCTTAAGGACTTTTCCTCCTGTAACTTGTCCTAACCTCCTTGAAACATCATTTTGCTAGTCGCCTTGACCATATCCTCTGCCTAAAGATTCCACTGCTTAACAGTGCCCAGAGTGCAGAAGTACTTTCTATTTTCAGTTTTAAATCAGCAGGTTGTTAGTTTCATCGTGTGTCCCCTTGTTTTAGTATTATTTGAAAGGGTACATATGAGATCAACATATTACAGCTACATATTAGATCTATGCAAGGAATTTGTAGTGGGCAAATAATCTAGCCAACAAACAAACAGTCATTATTTTTCTTAGCAAACACTATCTGCATGCACATTTCTGCATACATTGTTATTAGCCACTAATCTGTGATCATTCAATGTACATGTAAAACCTGCTAGCTAGCTATGAAATAGCCATTAAATATTGGGAGACGTAGCCTGTTACCAATATGTCTTAATCTCCCCTTTGCAACAATCACTCCTGCAGTATGTACATTCCACAATATATATTATTTCTTAGCATGACCTTGGGGAGATGTATGTACATGTTGCATGTGACATAACTAAGAGAAAAGACATGCACTAATTCATAAATATTACATACATAACTAGTCAATTATCAAAGCTTTAATGTGAATGCTGGTAAGTTTTGTTCAACGTTACACTTCCTTACAAATGATGTCATGTTTGCCTGAGGCCAAGTTGTGCAGACTTGATATTTGTATACCTTTGTACTGGCAACATATTGTGAACATGCTACAATATAATGATAACATCAGCAGATTCTGATCAGACTATTAAAATATTACTTGTGTGTCTAATCTCAATAGAGTTTACTAGATTCTTGTTACGAACTAACAGTGAACTTGATAGTCTTGTCTTTTTCTCCTTTCAGGCACAAGGTTTTTAGGTATTCCAGTACGATGGTGATTATCTGAGAATATGTTTTAATATATACTGACGTTATTGGAACCCTAAATCTAGGACCTTCCTAAACTAGCTCTGCTCAACACCATCTAGCCAGAATGACTAGGCCTGGTAGTGCCTGATATGTATAGGTAAAAGCTTGACTGAAAACATGTTAGAGAGAGATGCATATTCAGAAAGCAGACTCATAGCTCCCTGGCATATGCACAAAACTTATAGCAAGAGAATAGGAAATGAAGCAGTGCTCTTACCTAGTAGCTAGTCATGGCCATACCTCTTGTCCAACTAATACTCACATATTGTAGATTGCCAAAGGATATAGGCATCATGTGTAGCTCCCGGGTACCAGGGCATGATATTAAGGATGCACATTTGTGCATCACATACTACTTGCACATTGAGGTTTCGATTTTCGAAAACATGTGCATGCATCCATGTGCGCTTGGTTCTGGGCACGCGCACATGGATGTGCCAGTTTTATAGCATGCATGCATCGCTACGTGTATGTTATAAAATACGATTCCCTCACGCACATGCACAGCCGATTTTAATATTGGCATGGGTGGGCGGGTGTCGTGTCACACGCGCAACAGGGGGAATTAAAAAATAAATGCTGTGACGCGAATAGGCCTTTCCCAGTTCCCAGGGCTGGGAGGGAACTTCCCTCTCCAACTACCCTCCTTACCTTTCCCCCTCTCCTCCCTGATCAGGAATCCCTACTTAGCCCAAATGTTTTTGTTTTATAACTTACTGCTCCTTCCGAACAGAAGTAACTTCCGGTGCGCTCTTCCCTGGGACAAGGCCTAATGTCCACTGTTCCGGTCGGCTCCCACCCCACCTCTCCCCACCCAGACCCTGTCCCCCAGCCTGCCCCTTTTGGATGGCTCAGCACTTCTGCATGTACCGGGAGATATGTGCGTGGCCAGGCCATTTCTAAAATGTGCTTGGCACGTGCAAGGCTCGGCCCCGATTTTACACATGCAGCCTTTTGAAAATTCAGCCATGACTGGGTGGAAGAGTTTATGATTGCGGTAAGCCTCCTCCCTCTGACTGGGTGGGATGAGGGCTACTTGAGTGCAGTCTAAAGCTCCTAGAACATGGGAGAACCACACTATGACATAGAAACCCCTCTTCAGGGCCACCGATTCCTGCCTTTCAGTATGGAATCTAATGCAAATATGAATGCGACTGCATATGGCTTACAGTTCCTGGTATACGCACTTGGATAAAGATGCTTGTTACATGTCCCCTGCAACCTTAACAGTTGTTTGGAATGACCCCACAGCCATGAAATGTAGGGAGCACTACAGTTTTACAAACCCTGGTATGAAATTGGACCTTTCAGTGACCAGACTGACATTCGATTTTAGGTCTTCCTATAATTCCATTATGGCTCAAGAGTTTACCCGGTACCCCTTGGAATACCCAGTAATATGGTGTGGGGATGAAAGATTAGTTCCCTGTGTAGCTTCTAGCATGGCAATCCTAGAAGTGGGTCCTGCCGCCCCACCTGCTCTTGTTGCTGCTCTTCCCTCAGTGCTGGAACTTCCTTAGGTGGAAACTCTGCCTCTCTTCCCTCTTGGTACTGCTGAATAAGGATGTGCATTTGTTTTTGCCGACTTGGAAAATTTCAACAAAATTGTCCAATTTGGAATGTTTCGGGGAGCCCGTTTTTTGGGATCCCCGAAACTAACTCCCATTAGTGCGCACTAACAAAAACTAACAAAAAGTAACAAAATCTAACAGATTTTGTTAGTGCGCGCTAACAGGGAGTTAGCGCACACTAACTCAAAAGACGATTTTTCGTGAAAAAAAAGACCCGAACCGCAAAAACACGACATTGCCCATGGCAGCCGAAAAATGAAGAACAACACGAACACAAAAAATGATTCACATCTCTACTGCTGAATAGCTGCCTGAACCATCTAGTGTGCAAATACCGCTATACAGCCACCTAACATTATAGTTCCTGGAAACTTGGCCTGGTAGTTAAGGTTAATTTGATTGGTGCAGGCCTCTGTAGATATGTCTGGGGAGATTTAAAAAAAAAAAATACATAATATCCATTGTCATGCTTTATTTTGTCAAAAAACGGAAGAGCACAAATTGAAAAGATATAGTTATTTTTTGTATTATTTCCTTTCAAAATATGTGTTATTTTAATGCGAGATGTGAAAGTAGAACTTCAGTTATATAAAATTTGCTTATTTGCATGCTCATTTGCAATATTTTATCATTTATATGATAAAATATATTATGCAATAAATTCCATTTATCGCAAATTCCATGACATTTATAGTACAATATAACCATATCAAACCATAGTAAATCTCCCTATAAGTTTGGTTTTACCAATTAGCTGATTAAATCTTCTTAAAATGACTCCAAAATGACTTGTCTAAGATCACATAGATAGACAAAGCACAGGTTAGAACTGTGGCACAATAAGGTAAAGTAACGTTGCCAAAGACCATATAGGGTGTCTGTAGGAGTAAAATTTACATCCCATGTGTTCTTCTGACTTGGAATTAATTGTTCCAACCATTAGACAACACTTCTTTCTGCTGGCACATTGTCTGCAGTAAAGAAATACATTTCCTATAGCATTAGTTGGCAAAAAATTCTGCTTTCCTGCAGTGAAAATATAAGGTTAGAAATTGCTACTGACATTTGACAGCTTGAAATCTTTTCATTTTATGGTTTCAGGCAAGTGTATTTTGTTTACTTTTGTTGTACTTACATGTCACCTTCACTGACATATGAACATACAACTAATGAAGAAAACTAGCATGCAGGGGCCCAAGTTCCATTCTTTGTCTGAATCTCTGGGGTTTCTTGGAGTCAAGAGAAATGCAGAAGTAGCATCTCATAACATATAGAGAGGCTGTAAAAACACTGTTGCATAAGAGGCCATTCACAGAATCAATGAGATGTACAGGCTTTGTTTCCATCAATATTATTTTTTTTATCATTGGACATACACATTATATACATTGTGTTGTGCAGAGAAACATAATAGACTGTCCCTTCTCCTTGGAGCTTAAAATCTAGTTAGACAGACAAAAACAAATAAGAGGCTTTATCTTAAAACAATGAGGCTATGAATGAGAAGAATTATATACTACGTGGGTTATAGAATAGATGGGATTAATTGAGGAAAAGGCAACTTTAATTGAGTAATCATGGAATGATGGCTTTTAAGTGTCTATATAAGAAAAGCAGCCAATGAGGTAGGTCAGTGAAGGGTAGGTGAGTGGGACTCCAAATCAGACCTTTAATTTCCACAATGGTGCAAACTCTTGTGGTCATGGACCAAGCTATAAACAGACTATAAACCAGTTAGCCTTACCTCAATGGTGGGAAAACTAATGAAGATACTTCTGAAAAAAGGAATAGTAAATTATCTGCAATGCAGTGAATTTCTCAATCTGAGTCAACATGGTTTTAAGAACATAAGAATTTGCCATACTGGGTCAGACTGAGGGTCTATCAAGGCCAATTTCGGTCACAAGTACCAGGGGTGGGTCCTAGCTCCACGGCACGTCCTGATTGAACGTACGATATAAGGAAGTTCCTTCCTGCCCTTCCTTGCCTTGGCAATCGGGTCAGCACTGTAAGTGTACTAGTTTGCCTTCGCGTTCACAGTCTTGTTCCAGCCTTGTTCCAGCATCCTCCTGTTCCAAGCGTCTGTCTGTCCTGTCTCCCCAGGTAGTATCCTCGGACTAACTCTCTTGTACTGACCTCGGCCTGCTCCTTGATCATTCTGCTCGCTGCCTGGATCTTGACCTCTGCCTGCCTTGTGACCTCGTCTGATCTCTAGAACCTGACCCCTGCTTTGTTGACTACTCCTCGGACTGATCCTCAGAACCTGACCCCGGATGCCATTGACCACGTCTCCTGATTCTGGCTTTTCCCTTGCCTTGTCATCGCCTACGCTGTACTGGCCTTCCTTGTTTCTCCAGACCTTCAGCCTAGTGACCGACCACTCTCCCTTACTTCTCATGGGCACGCCTCTCTAGTACCTCTCCGGGAGACCCTGCGAGGCCCACCTAAGTCCAAGTAGCCCGGGTCTCTACAGGCTCCACCCGGGGGACCGTGAGCTTCCAATGGTGAGGCTCATCCTAGCCTCTGTCTCCTCCTGTGCTCCGCCCCTGGAGGCAGGTGCTTCCTGGTCCAGGGAGCCATTCAACACTGCTCCAGGACAAGGGTCCACCTACAAGTGCAACACATGGGCCTCTCCATTGTGGGAACGCTCTGATCCCATGCTTTCCAAGCTTTCCGAGTTTGTTGCTCTCTTCAAGCAGACCTTCTGAGACCCAGACCGCCAAGCTGTAGCCAGCCATAATCTACTCCACCTCTGTCAAGGGTCATGGACCCTCTCTGAGTATACCGTTATGATGGTAAATAATTTAATGATGGTATAGAAAAACTTTTAAATAAATAAAATAAATAAATAAAATATACGGTGGAATTCAGGACCCTGGCTACTGAGCTTTGGTAACTGCGATCAGTTCACACAGATATCCCACCCAAAAATTGCAGAAGAGCCAAGTCTGATATCACTTGTGCAAGTCAATTAGCAGGTGTAAAATTGCATGAATACGTTAATTTATAAGCAAATATCTTTTATAAAATATAAGATGAAATAGCAAATTCTGTGTGTACCTCTCCATCCTGTCCCCACAATGCTCCTAGACCAGTGATGGCTAACCTATGACTCGCGTGTCAGAGGTGACACGCCGAGACGTTTTGGCTGACACGCGCAGCGTTTCAAGGACTATCGAGAATTTTTTTTTTTTTTATCGGCTGTGCCGAGCCTTTTCTTTTTCAGCTGCGCCGACCCTTTAAAATTTGTTTTTTAGTATCCCCCTACCCTCCGGACCCCTCCACCAATGTCCCCGGGCGCAGGGAGGCTCATGCGGTGCAGCGATGAGGCTCAAGACAAAGATTGCATTTAAACGAGCTGATGCTCCTCCTCCTTCCTGCCTGTGCGTCCCCGAAAGTAAACGTTGCACGGAGCCACGTGGGCAGGAAGGCGAGAAGCATCAGTGCGTGCAGAAGAAGAGCAGCATTTGCGCTTATGGGCCGCCGCAAATTCCAAGTCGCAGCGGTCCGAGAAGAGGAAGAGGCCCGGTAGCAGGGCCACCGCGGCCCGAGAAGATCAGGGCTGCTGCAGAGCCCATCCTGTGGCGACCCACGAAGAGGAGGCCCAGAGGTGAGAGAGAGGCTGAGGGTCTGTAGAGTGTGCATGTGTACGTGTGTGAGATGAATTGAGAGATTGTGTGTGAGAGTGAGGACCTGAATGTTTGCAGAGACAGCATGTGAGAGCCTCTGTGTGTGTGTGAGAGAGAGAGCATGTGCCAGTGAGAGCCTGTGTGTATGAATGATTGTATGAGAGAAGCATGTGCCAGTGAGAGCCTGTGTGTATGAATGATTGTATGAGAGAGAGCATGTGCCAGTGAGAGCCTGTGTGTATGAATGATTGTATGATAGAGAGCATGTGCCAATGAAAGCCTGTGTGTATGAATGATTGTATGAGAGAGAGCATGTGCCAGTGAGAGCCTGTGTGTATGAATGATTGTATGAGAGAGAGCATGTGCCAGTGAGAGCCTGTGTGTATGAATGATTGTATGAGAGAAGCATGTGCCAGTGAGAGCCTGTGTGTATGAATGATTGAATGAGAGAGAGCATGTGCCAGTGAGAGCCTGTGTATATGAATGATTGTATGAGAGAGAGCATGTGCCAGTGAGAGCCTGTGTGTGTGTGTGTGAGAAAGAGAAATGCATGTGAGAATGAGAACCTGACTGTGTGTTTGAGGGAAGAAGATGGAGAGAAAAGAAACAGAAAAAAAAGACAATATAAAAGGAATTGGCAAAAAAATAAGAAAGGGAAGGTGGAAAAAAAAGCCTGTGACCAACCAATTAGAAAACTAAGATCAGACAGCAAAGGCAAAACAAAAAAAAATTACTTTTTAGTGATTGGCACATGTAATAAGAACATAAGTAAATGCCATACTGGGTCAGACCAAGGGTCCATCAAGCCCAGCATCCTGTTTCCAACAGTGGCCAATCCAGGCCATAAGAACCTGGCAAGTACCCAAAAACTAAGTCTATTCCATGTAACCATTGCTAATGGCAGTGGCTATTCTCTAAGTGAACTTAATAGCAGGTAATGGACTTCTCCTCCAAGAACTTATCCAATCCTTTTTTAAACACAGCTATACTAACTGCACTAACCACATTCTCTGGCAACAAATTCCAGAGTTTAATTGTGCGTTGAGTAAAAAAGAACTTTCTCCGATTAGTTTTAAAGGTGCCCCATGCTAACTTCATGGAGTGCCCCCTAGTCTTTCTACTATACGAAAGAGTAAATAACCGATTCACATCTACCCGTTCTAGACCTCTCATGATTTTAAACACCTCTATCATATCCCCCCTCAGTCGTCTCTTCTCCAAGCTGAAAAGTCCTAACCTCTTTAGTCTTTCCTCATAGGGGAGTTGTTCCATTCCCCTTATCATTTTGGTAGCCCTTCTCTGTACCTTCTCCATCGCAATTATATCTTTTTTGAGATGCGGCGACCAGAATTGTACACAGTATTCAAGGTGCGGTCTCACCATGGAGCGATACAGAGGCATTATGACATTTTCCGTTTTATTCACCATTCCTTTTCTAATAATTCCCAACATTCTGTTTGCTTTTTTGACTGCCGCAGCACACTGCACCGACGATTTCAATGTGTTATCCACTATGACACCTAGATCTCTTTCTTGGGTTGAAGCACCTAATATGGAACCCAACATTGTGTAATTATAGCATGGGTTATTTTTCCCTATATGCATCACCTTGCACTTATCCACATTAAATTTCATCTGCCATTTGGATGCCCAATTTTCCAGTCTCACAAGGTCTTCCTGCAATTTATCACAATCTTTGGGAATGTGCAAGAATAGCACTTTATGGATCTCACAATGTACGAGATCAGCATGGAGAAAATGGAAGCCCATGGGGCCTGCACAGAGGAGGCAGCAGAATGGGCTTCAGTGTCAGTAGCAGCAATCGGCACCTCCCCAATAGCCATGTGGCAGCAGTGACAGTGGCAGCAGAGGAATGAGAGAGGTTCCGAGATTGCTGGCAAAAGAGAGGGGGGTCTGCCTTTAATGTGTGCATGTGTATGAATGGGACTCTGCTTGGGGATGTATGTATGTGAATGCATGGGTGCCTGCCTGGGGGTCTGTGTGTGTGAGAATGAATGTGTGCATGCCTGGGGGATGGGGAGGGAGTGGTGTGAAAATGAATGGGAGCCAATAAAAGAAACCGACTGACAGATGAAGTTTGTAACGCTTGCTTGGACTTGAAGTGTACGAAATACCAACTTTCAATTGAAGATTTAGTCAATGAAATTCAGCAACAAAAAAATCACTAAGCAGGTAAGGTAAAGAATTATTTGTTTTTGCTTTATTAATAAATACAGTACATATATTAAAATTATAACTTTTTGTTATTGATTAGAGCTACAAATATCACAAAATTATGGATTTTTCTAGAAGTGACACACCACCCGAGTTATGCTCGTTTTTTTTATGAATTTTGACACACTAAGCTCAAAAGGTTGGCCATCACTGTCCTAGACCTTTTTTTGTTCCAGTTAATGTGGGGCGAAACCTAAAATACACACGTACTTCCGATGTTTATAAAATGGCATGTACATAAATACAATCTACTTACTACGGATGTGCAAAGCCCGCGGTTCGGACCTTTGTAATTCGGGAGGACCCGAATTTCGGGTCCTCCCACTCCCGGGCCGTCGGCTGCCACTAATCAAAATGGCGCCAATGGCCCTTTGCCCTTACCATGTGACAGGGTATCCGTGCCATTGGCAAGGTAGGAGCACTGGATGGCCCGCACCATTTTTAAAGATTTTTAAAGATGGCGCCGGCCATCCAGTGCTCCCTCCATGTGACAGGGGCCAGCCAATGGCACAGATACCCTGTCACATGGTAAGGGCAAAGGCCATCGGCGCCATTTTGATTAGTGGCAGCCGATGGCCCAGGAGTGGGAGATCGCTCCCGGGACCCCCACTGGACCACCAGGTACCTGTAAAAAGTTTTTTGGGGGGTTGGGAGGGTGGGGGAAGCTAAGGGATTAGTTTTAAAGGGTCGAGGTGGGTTTAGGGGTTATTTTTGTGTGCCGTTTTTCCCGCCCTCCCCCAAAATGATGAGAACCCCCACGAACAATTTCGTGGGGTTTTCCTATTGTTTTGGGGGGAGCCCCCGATTTCTGACAATTTTGAAAATATTGTACAATATTTTCAATCGTCCGAAGCCCGATTCACATTCCTACATTCCAGTCTTAGGGGTTTAGGAGGGGTGGAAGAGGGAGGATGTGGAAGGTGTAGGAGGTTAAGAGAAGGCTTGATGGAACAGCCAGGTTTTGAGTTTTTTCTTAAAGGTCGGTAAGCAGGGTTCCAGTCTGAGGTCAGGGGGCATGGTATTCCAGACGGAGGGCCCTGCTGTTGAGAAGACGCAGTCCCTGGTGGAGATATGAGTTGTGGATTTGGGAGTGGGGGTAAAGAGGGTACCTTTATAGGCTTCTCTCTGAGGTCTTTTGGAAGTGCATAGACGTAATGGGATAAGTAAGTCGAGTGACTGTTGATTGTGTATGGTCTTGTGGATAATGGTGAGAGACTTACGCAGGATTCTGAAACTTATAGGTAGCCAGTGGAGGTTCCGGAAGATGGGCGTAATGTGGTCTTCTCGGTTGGAGTTTGTCAGAATTCTAGCCGTGGCATTCTGAAGCATCTGAAGGGGTTTAGTGGTGGACACAGCGAGTCCCAGCAGGAGGGCATTGCAGTAATCTATCTTGGGAAATAGGGTAGCCTGAAGGACTGTCCTGAAGTCGTGAAAGTGGAGGAGAGGTTTAAGACGTTTTAATTAGGCAATTTTGTTGAAATTCGTTGAAATTGCCTAATTTGTCCTGAATGATAGCACATCCCTACTACTTACGCATATATATGTTAATTTTCTATGTGTAACCCCTTTGAAAATGTACACACTAGTATATAAATCTTTGTAAATTTTCATGGGATCTTCACTCCTAAATACTTCATATAGTCTCCAACCTGTTTTGCAGAGAATTTACCTGGCAGAAACATTCCAATTTTCCTCATAAATCTAGCGCTTCTTACTTGTGAAGTTAATTTTAAACACTGAGATCCTGTTGAAATTGTGAAATATTTACATGTCACATTGGTTAAAGACTTCTCTGAATCGTTGAGATGTATGTCTGTATATTTTAATGTATTTATACTGAGCACAAGGTAAGTTGCATTCTGATACAGAAGCTATTTCTCTATGATGTGTTCAGCCTTGCTCACACAACTGAAAATAGTTTTATTTCCACTTCCAATAGTTCAATCTTCCACTTATTGATAAGTGGAAGATTTCTAAAGCTTGGACTACAGAGGCCTTTTAACAGGTATTAATTAGTTTTTACATCACTGAAACCACCACCTGCAAAGTGAACATAAATGCTGTGAATAATTTGACTTAATGTTATTGCAGACAATTGGGGTCAAGATGTGGCTGTTTGTATTAATTACGTTTGTGCTGCATAAATGCTTATCATGCTAATAGCTGCCAGAACATATCTGAGATGTTGTCAGCTAGGTACTATACCTCGGAGTAATGTGGTTGCATGTTCAGAAATGCACTTCTGTTTGACAGAAACATTTGGAGGTTACTAGTGTTATAGTCAGCATCACACCTTTTTTCATCTAGGAAGCCAGTAATGTAAGTGGTCCACATAATGATTTAATGGAGACAGTTGCAAAAAGTAATACAGCTATGTGTAAAAGGCAACCAAGCTTAACTTCAACTTAATTTGTCATGCTAATGAGCATTCAGCTTTGGCATCCAAGGAGTGGAATCTTAACTATGGGGTTAGGTAACTTTAAGACCATTTGATGTCAATATTCACTTGGAGTTAATATAAAGGGTTTGACTTACTATGGGATATGGTATTGTTGTATTTGTGTGCCCTGCCAAAGAGATTTTAACAGAGCAAGGTGTCTGCATTCATTGTAGCAAAAAGCAAATCTATGTGCAATTTGCAATGCTGGAAGTAAAGATATCCTTTTATTCTTAGGACCATAGGCCACACTTATGGTTAGTTCCTCTAGTAGTAAGATGGCCACAAGACAGAGGAAAAACATAGTTGGTTGCTCTTTATTCTAAATCTCTGCATCATGCTGAAGAAATAAGTGATGATATTCTCTTCATGATGATTGCTGCAACTGCAATTTGAGGATTCTGACTTATGTACAGAGATTATATTAATGCAGACATCTATTCAGGCTTGGATTTAGATATAGGCAAAGTAGTCAACTGCCTCTGACGCCAAATTCTTATAGGCACTGGAGCATCATCGCTGCTAGCATTCCTAAATCAGAGCTTGTCACCGAAGTGCCACTTCTCTCATCTAGCTGTTCCTGAAGATGAAGAAAGCAGGGTGTGGCCTTCATCAGCCCTCATGTGCTGACAGACCCTTTGTGCCTGCGTTTCACATGGGTTTCCATGATACCAGCAGATAACCCATGTGGGAGAAGGGGCAGGAGGTGCCACAGGATCCATCAACGCATGAGGGCTGCTAAAAGCCCCGAGCTGATGTTATTCTTCATCTTGAGGTGCTGCTTGAAGAAAGTAGCAGGTGCCACGACTTGGAGGTGAGGAGAGAGGGAGATTTGGATAGGAGGGATCATCCCCTCCCTCCTCTTGTAGGGAGGAGAGTAAGGATAACTCCAATCCCACAATTACCTATGGGTGCAATTTGTCTTAATCTGGCTCTGCATTTACTACTAGCTAATTTTGCATTAGACTATGAGCTGCTTATGAATCCTATGTAGCATTTATTTGTCACAAAATGATCTTGTGTAGCCGCTATATACAGGGAATAGTTATCAGTGAGGTAGGGAATTCTGAAAGACTGGTATATATTTTATTGTGTCTTGTTGGACATATGTGTTTTAGTGCACTTCAAAGATGGGAGATCAACTGTCTATAGAGGAGACTGAATAGGTGATGTTATCTCTTAGGGGGTCATTTATCAAAGGCCTTTTCACATGTGATAGAATGCAAATTAGGGGGCGGGAAGGGGCGGAATCGGCAGTGTCTTCGCTGCTGGCGATAATGTTACTAACATTATCGTTGGCAGTAGCGCGCCGAATAGCCTTTCATGGTGGCGCTATTCGGTGCGAAAGCCGGCAGCCGGCGCACCGCTGTGGTGCAAAGGATGCGGGCTTTTACAGGCCCGCCCCACCCTTCACCCCTCTGCCCCCTGTTTTCGCAGGATTCATCATTCTGGAGGAATGATGAATCCAGGCCTTAGACTCTAGGCACAGGTCTCTGGGAATACTGCAATTAATGTGCAGTGAAGAACATCCTTGGGAATGAGGGGGCTGCTAGCCTATTCACTTTCCTGGTACCTCCTCCTTGAGGGTTTCCCCAGATTTAGTGGAGGAGACAACATGGCAGGGTAGTGCAGTTTTTGGAATCTAATGGATTGCAAGATCTGAGGCAGCATGGTTTTATTAGAGGTAGATCTTATCAAATGAATTTGATCAACTTCTTTGATTGGGTGTTCAATGAGGTGGATCGAGGGAGAGTGTTAGATATAGCATTCTTGAACTTCACTAAGGCCTTTTACATGGTTCCACATAGGCAATTTATAAATAAATTGAGTGTCCTTGGTATGGGCTCTAGAGTAACTGACTGGGTTAGAAACTGGCTGTGTAGGAGGCAACAAAGGGTAGTGATAAATGGAGTTTACTCTAAGAAGGGGGTCATTACTAGTGGTGTGCCTCAGGGATCAGTCCTTGGGCCAGTTCTTTTCAACATAGCAGAAGGGCTGTCGGGAAAGATTTGTGTTTTGCTGAAATCTTAGAAAATATTTCTTTACAGAGAGGGTTCTGGATTCATGGAATGTCCTCCTAGTAGAGGTGGTAGACACAAAAACAGTATCTGAATTCAAGAAAGCATGGGATAAATGCATGGGATCTCTGAGGAAGTGATGGGAGTTGTACAGTTAAATTAATTGTGGATTAGCAGTCTAACTAGTCCATATGGTCTTTTTCTACCATCATTTTTCTATGAAGAAAATTTGGGAGGTTTAGACAGAAGTATCATATCCTCCAGTGAGGTGATGGGGAGATAGATGATACTATGGCATTAAGACAAATCCCCGGGAAGAAAAGACAGTACAGGTAGAGAGCGTGAGAGATTCCCCTGGCCTTTTAGTTTAACAGTCCACCCCCAACCTTAACTCCAGTGCTAGCAGAAGTCCCCAAGAATACAGAGAACAGATTGTGTAAGTCATCTCTCGTCTGGAATCCTTTAAAGTGATAGAGAACCTATGTTTTGCTCAGTGTATTCACTGCAGTAAAGTCATCAGTCCAAGGAAGGTACTGGGGCACCTGACAAATACTGGTATGCAGGATCACCTGCTAGCATTGGCATCAGGGGAGGGTGGCAATACTAGCCTGGGGATCCCCTCTGCCACTCAAAGCAAAAGCAGAGGAAAGAGTATGAAAAGGAGATGACTTTTCCCCAAGCTGATCCCATGGTCTCTTCCACTAGTCAAGTAGCAGGCCAGCAGTCCCTGCCATGCATTTGCTGTGGCAACTCACCAATAAGAAAATGGGGTGTGTTCTCTATCACTGTCCTTATTTATTTATTTAGATTTTTATATTCCACTTTTCGCACTTTTTTCAGCACTTCAAAGTGGATTGCATTCAGGTACTGAGGAAAGAGGAAGGCAGCATCAAATATAGTAGTGAATGCATCAGGGAAATGAGTGCCCTGGATGACAAGACCGTGCAGGAAATAGACAACCTGAGATTTAAGTGTCTGCTGTATGTGTTAGCCCCCAATTACAAAGTGCACTCCAGGACTAAATTTAGTAGGTTGATTATCCTAACCCTATACAACAGTGTGATAGTTGCATACAGATGCACCTGGCTAAGGCAAAGGGGAGTAGTATGCATTTTGCTAGTGATAAGAGGGCCAACGTGAATGCTATGCAAGCTTACCTCTCCCTCATCACACACTGGTAGGATCTGGCAGAGGCAGGCGCAGGTAACAACTCTCAGGCACCAAGTATCAGGGTGCAGGTGGGCTGACCTGCACACCTAGATAATGGATATCCATCATACCTCATGTAACATTCTATCTCCTTAAGAAAGTTGCTGGAGGGTTGGCAGCCAGATCAGCAAGATAAGAATCTTCAGTCAGGTTTCTTTGTAAAAGATAGTGGGAAAAATATGACAGGTGCATTGGAAGATGAGGGCTTCAGGGTGATCCATTGCTTTGCACATTTGCTGCACCTGGCAGTGAGGTGTGCCCTAGGACTAGGGCACAAAGATCATGCAGTTCCTTCCTGAAGGCCCTAATAGAGAGGTGCAGGAAAATAGTGTGGTGTTTCCATCAAAGCATAAGGGGGGGGGGGGGGGGGGGGCAACTTAGCCATGAGAAGCAGGAAGAATTCCAAATGACTCATAAGCATTTGATTCAAGATGTTAGTACCCACTGAAATTCCACCTGTATGATGCTGCAAACATTAGTGAAGCAGCAAACATCCCTTCATGACCTGTATCTGGAAACAGATATAGGGGTCATCTCTATAGCAAATATTCTGGATGAAAAATTAAAGGGTTTCTATGAGAAAGAGGGAATGGAAGCAGAGGTGTTGCAGTTTGTAGGCTCCTTGCAGCAGCAGGTGCCAGTGAGACTGAAACCTCTGCCACAGTACAATACATACATACTTTCCATACTTTATGATCCATGGTGAAAGAGAGTCTTGTTCTCCAGTCCCAGCATCTTATATACATGAAGGATATACTGGAAGCTAGGGTGCATGATGGGGATGTAGCTCAGGAAAGAGTGGCTACTCCAGAGAATAATGCAAGAATGACTAGTACTCTCTCAGTTACCGCTTCTTCCCCCACCTTAATATTCCAAAGCCACTAGGTCACCAAAACACCTTATCTCCTGAGAAGGCAATAGCTAAAGCAACTAGCAAGAGAGACCCTTTTCTCATCCCAAATAAGGAGACTCCAGCAGATATTTCTGTCACATGCTATCTAACAGATCCCATAGAGACCATGGACACAGATCCACTGGCATATGGTAATGGGTACACAGCTCTGCAGTCTGGCCATACATAGCCAAGGTGGCTCAACATTATCTCTACTACCCACTAACCAGAATGTGAAGTACATGTATTATCTCAATTGCATGGGACATCTTGAGCCCTCATCATTCAGACTAGATGGAAAAGGTATTTTTGAAAATCAATCTGCCATTGCTGGGCTTTCCAGAATTTCCATGCGAGAGTCAAGATTACTGAAAGAATCTTTGAGGTCTTGCTGCTGTTCTGCTTAGCTGCCATGCCTCGTCATATGTACCACCTTGGGGGATTAAATGCCTTCTTGTTTGCTGCTTGGATCCCAGCTTAATTCTTTCACTTTACTTCTTCTTTAGTTATATTGGGTGTTTTGTCCCCAAAATAAAATGTAAAAAAAAATATATATATATTGTTTTTCCTCTCACCCCATCTCTTTTCTTGTTCTTTACCTTACTGTTTTATTGCAATCTCTAGGATACCAGCCTAGTTCTCCCACCTCTCCCACCCACAAGGTTCTTCTCCCACCACACCTCTTTTCTTGATCTCCATGTTATTCCTTTGTTGTATACCTTTAGGATCCCAGCCTAGTTATCTCACCCTGCTTCTCTTTTGATTTTACTGAGGTTTTTTGTCCCCCAAAAGAAATAATGTTTAAAAAGAAAGAATACATATTTCTCCTCCCACTGCATCTTTTCTGGTTCTAACACACAGTAATACAGTAATTGTTTGAAGAGAAAGACCCAAGTTGTTCATCCAGTCTGTTTAGCAAGTTTATATTCATTTCATTTTCTTTTATTTTCTTAGTTTTATTCCTTTGGTCAATAACTGCCTCTCCATTCAGGTAACCCCAACTAACATGGGTTACCCCTTTCCTTCATCTCCATTCTTTGGACAGTAGGGATCCTCTGTGTTTATCCAATGCTACTCTTCAATCTTCAGAAAAAGATGATCCCATAAATAGTAATATAGAGAACCTTCACTGGGATCTCAGTGAGAATCTGGAAGGGAAGAAGATGTTACCAGAAAGACACAAATACTTCCTCCTGTTCTGACTGGGGAAGAAAGTACCGGAATAAATGCTTCTCAGAAAAGAAGCAAAGAAATTCAGCAGGAAATTCATCTGAAAATTCTCCTGTGTTTGAGCAAAGTGCAGTAATATGACATACACAGGGGAAAAGCAGAGAAAACATATAACAAAAGAAAGATGTGAACATGATGTATATGTTATATTCCTCAGGGATCCTGTATCTATGAAATCACAGTAGATCCCTGATACTGAAGACAACATTATACATGTACAGACTATAAGAAAACCCTCAGTCAGAATAAAGAAATGCAGACACAACAGAAACATGCATAGGGGAGACCTTTCACATATTCTGAATGTAGGAAAAGTTTCAACAGGAAGAGAACACTAATGCAACAACAGAAAATCAACAATGAGAGACTCTGCTCGGCTACAGAATATGGAAAAACCTATCTTAATAAAGCAAACCTCACAAATTACCAGGAAAGGCACACTGAATAGAGACCATTGTCATATTCTGATTTTGACAAACATTTAAATCAGAAAGCAAATTTTACAAGAAACCCAAAATTGCACCCAGTGGCAAGATCAATTTCAAGTAGGGAATGTGTTTAAATGTTTATGTCACAAAAATGATGCTTATGATAAATCTTTCTCTTGTACTAAATCTGACAAGTGGCCAGTGCTTCAACAAGTGGCCAGTGCTTCAACAGTGCTTTGAGTGATCTTCCCACTCTTGCTTCTTCTTTGCTTCTTTCATGGTGCCTTGGAGAACTCTTGCCACTGCTAGTACCTCTTTGCCCCTTTACGGTACCTTAAGGTATTCATACCACTTGTGGTGCCACTTTGCCATAGTCTTGGTGCCCACATGTCCTTTTCCCTTTCTGATAATATCTTTCCACAGGTTTCATTAGAACTGATGAGAAACCCTCAATTATGGAGCCCAAAATATGCTGCAGTGCTTTCCCCATTGACTTCAATGGAAAACAAATGAACAAATAAAACAAACACATTTTTTAAAAATTTAAAATAAACCAAACAAATGAAAGTGATCTGCAAAACAAATTAATGAACCAAAACAAAAATTTTGCCTTTGCACACTGAGACAGAGACACTAGAGATCTGAGTGTGATTTTCTCCCCCAGCAACAAGCAGTGGATAAATCTCAAGTATTATACTCTGATTTTAAGAGACAGCTCTTCCATAAGCAAAAGAAGCTGCAGGTCTCTTTCCTAACTGTGAGTGTTGCTAAACTGTAGAACTATCCAATTGGCCACAACAAGTAAATCAATTGAGAAGTCCACTACTTCAACAAATAAATCTCACCAGAGATTTCAGGGACTGAAGCAAAGAGCTGTGCACAGAATTCAAAACATTAGATTATTTTTGTGCAATAACTTCTATTTTGCTGTTTTCTTTCCATTTATGTTAACATTCACTTACACCTCTGTCTCTTCTTATTTTATTTACTCTTTTACTCACATTCAGCTAAATTTTAAATCCCCTGCGTGTGGAGAAAACGGGAGTTATGCACGCGGCCAGGCTTTGTGCACGCCACGCGCATCTTCAAAGGGGCCCAGCCTCACGCGTAACTCCCTTTACATGCAGAAGTGCCAGGACCAAGAAAAGGGGTGGTCCGGAGAGTCATGAGGGGCAGGGCTGGAGGCACCAAATACAGTGGCCATTTGCTGCTGTGCTGGGGAGTCGCGTGCCGGCAGGCTGCCAGTGTGCGTAACTTACGCCAGCTCAGGAGCTTGTGTAATTTCCAAAACAAGGAAACAAAAATAAGGTAGGGCCTTCTAAGGGGTCAGGAAGGAGAGGAGAAGAGGGAGGGAGGGAAGGTGGGGGGGGGGGTAAGAAAGTTCCCTCCTAGTTGGAGAGGATTGGGAGGGAACTGGGGGAGGCACGATCTCGAGGCCACACAGATGTTATAGAATTGCATGTCTATGTGCGCGCGTCGGGTAGCACGCACACATGGACGCGCTTGTGTATTTTTAAAAAATCTACCTCATTATAAATAATTGTATGTTGAGTACAATATTTCTGGTTAGCCATAATAAAAGGTTTCTGGGTTTTACAGAAAATGATATGATTTCATGGTATAGTATACAAGGATAAGAGTGCAAGAGGTTAAGAAAGAAAGAGTACCATTGAAAATTTTACGTATAAAATCTGTATTGGTGACATATACAGGGATCTAACAGTGAGTGTTTATTTTTTTAATGGTAAACCCGCTTCCCTATCATTTATTTATATATTTACATTTAGCTCACACCTTTTCATTGGTAGCGCGATGAAAATTATATTCATGTACAAACAGGTATTTCCCTGACCCAGAGATCTTACAGTCTAACAGGTGAATTTTAAAAGTGCTATGTGTGCCGAAGCTGGGAGATATGTGCACAAGTTGGGCCAGCACGCACTGAGCAGATTTTGTAAACTGCCCATGTATGCGTGTATCTCCCGCTATGCGCACAAGTCAAATGTTTAGAAAAAGGGGCAGGGCATGGGTTTGAATGGGTGGGGCATGGGCATGTCGAGGGAAGGCCAAGAGATGTGCACATAAATACTTATGTGCGCAGGTGTACCAGGCTGCATATCTTTACTACTGCTATGGATGGCATTTAAGTAAAAAGACAAAAAAATCTAGACTAGACAGAGGGGGTTTAAAGGTTGGGGCTATCAGGGAGAAAGAGAGGCTAATAAATTAGGGATGTTTGGAAGTCCTATCCCTAAACTGGGCAAACTGGGAATGAACTAGGAAAACTAGCTATGGTGGCACGCGTATCTACTAAAATCCCCTTATTTACGTGATAAACGAGGCATTTGCATGCATAGGTGCATGCCTACTTAAACTTGGGAGCACAAGTGCACAAGTGCACACGTTAGGCCTATTTTATGGCTGTAAACCGCTTTGTTCAATCTTTGATTGGTAAAACGGTATATAAATATGTTAAATAAATAAATAAATACATTTTATAACATGCGCATATATGCACGTATATTATAAAATGGTTGCATCTCTAGGTGCAAACTGGCAAACGCACGCATATGTGTGCCGGCACAACTGTTTAAAAGTTACTATTTAACGGGGTATATTTACTAAGCTGTGGTATTTTTCCCAAAGAGAAAAAAACTGCAGGATTCATAAAGTTGATGTTGCTGGGCAAGGGGTTGTTGAGGGGATGCTTTTTTGTTGCAGTACAAGTGGTTGGGAGAGAGAGAGAAGATGTTGGGCAAGGGATTGGAGGAAGGGACTCCTACTGGGCAGAGGACAGGGACTGGGACAGAGCAGAAGGTGCGAAGGAAAGAGAGGGGGAAGCTGCTAGACATGGGCTGGGTGCTAGTGAGGGGGTGCTGCTGTGCAAAGGGTGGATGGGAGAAAGAGAGAAGCGATGCTGTGGACAAGGAATGGAGGGTCAGAAAAAGGAGGATGAAAGGCAAGGGATGAATGGGGGAGATATAGGGGATGCAGGGCAAGGAGTGGAAGGGTAGAGTAAGGGGGAAGCTGGGTAAGGGGTAAAAAAGCTAAATAAATAAACCCTACTCACCCAGCTGGTTGGACTTCTAAAAGTCTTCACTAGCAGGTGAGAGCCTGTTTACCTCCTAGTCTAGGGATGTGAATCGTTTTTCAACGATTAAAATTATCGTCCGATAATTTTAAAATCGTCTTAAATCGTTAAAGAACACGATACAATAGGAATTCTAATGATTTATCATTAAAAAATCGTTAATCGGGTTAGTGCGCACTAACCAGGAGTTAGTGCGCACTAACAGAAAATGATACAAATTGACACTTTTCAGGTCAGTTAGGAATGAATATGTATTCCTATTGGCTGGCTGCCCTCTTATTTATTGATGTTACCAAGGTTCCCACTGAGGTGATGTTTGGGGGGATGGGAAATGGAAACGGTTGGTAGCTTGACAAAAAAAGTAATGTGATCAGTCAATGTGACTAGAACTTGTGCCTATCCCTGATACCGGGAGTGTTGTGATCTTCCTGCACACAGTTCCCTAACCCTGATACCGGGAGTGTTGTGATCTTCCTGCACGCAGTGCCCTAACCCTGATACCAGGGGTGTTGTGATCTTCCTGCACGCAGTGCCCTAACCCTGATACTGGGAGTGTTGTGATCTTCCTGCACTGAGCAGGGATACGGCACTGCGTGCAGGAAGATCACAACACTCCCGGTATCAGGGTTAGGGCACTGTGTGCAGGAAGATCACAACACTCCCGGTATCAGGGAGACGGCACTGCGTGCAGGAAGATTACAACACTCCCGGTATCAGGGATAGGGCACTGAGTGCAGGAAGATCACAACACCCCTGGTATCAGGGATAGGGCACTGCATGCAGGAAGATCACAACATTCCCAGTATCAGGGATATGGCACTGAGTGCAGGAAGATCACAACACCCCTGGTATCAGGGATAGGGCAGTGCGTGCAGGAAGATCACAACACTCCCGGTATCAGGGTTAGGGCACTGTGTGCAGGAAGATCACAACACCCCTGGTATCAGGGTTAGGGCACTGCGTGCAGGAAGATCACAACACTCCCAGTATCAGGGATGTGGCACTGAGTGCAGGAAGATCACAACACCCCTGGTATCAGGGATAGGGCACTGTGTGCAGGAAGATCACAACACCCCTGGTATCAGGGTTAGGGCACTGTGTGCAGGAAGATCACAACACTCCCAGTATCAGGGATATGGCACTGAGTGCAGGAAGATCACAACACCCCTGGTATCAGGGATAGGGCTCTGCGTGCAGGAAGATCACAACACTTCCGGTATCAGGGTTAGGGCACTGTGTGCAGGAAGATCACAACACCCCTGGTATCAGGGTTAGGGCACTGTGTGCAGGAAGATCACAACACTCCCAGTATCAGGGATACAGCACTGCATGCAGGAAGATCACAACACTCCCGGTATCAGGGATAGGGCACAAGTTCTAGTCACATTGACTGATCACATTAATTTTTTTGTCAAGCTACCAACTGTTTCCATTTCCCATCCACCATATATTGTCAGTGGGAACATTGGTAACATGAATAAATAAGAGGGCAGCCAATAGGAATACATATTCATTCCTAAACTGACCTTAACTGACCTGAAAAGTGTCAAATTGTATCATTTTCTGTTAGTGCGCACTAACAATGGTTAGTGCGCGCTAACTTCCTGTTAGCGCGCACTAACTCCCGTTAGTGCGCACTAATCGGAAAAACCGATTTTTTAACTAAAAAATTGTGCCAAACACGATTTTCTTCTCCTGCCAGAAGATTTCAATCGTTAGACGATCGGGCACACGATTCACATCCCTACCTCCTACCAACCTCAGCAACCACAGTAGAATGGCATCAGAAGCATTCTGATCCAAATGTGAAAGGAAAAATAAGTATTCTGAAAAAAGGGTTGTTCCCTCCGCCTTCCCCACCCCCAGATGGCTTTGCAACTTTGGGCCTATTAGCAGAGAGAAATCTGATTTTGCTGATAGTTGCCTGTGTTACTATGGCCCTGCTCTCTTTACTGTAATCATGGCAATGTAGGCCGTGATCTATATCATTAGTTACTATGCCAGTTTTTACACTAGATCGAATTTAGATCCCTTAATGGGAAAACCCCTTTAGTACATCAGGCTTTACGTCTTAGAAAATGTAACCCTATATGCATAATTTAGTTATACAAATGTATTAGATGAGGAAGCTACCTAGAAAACCTTATGACTCTATGTTGTCCATTCAAGGCTGGTTTTATTTTCTATTTTTCTATTCCATTTATATTTAATTTGGGTTTTTTTTCTACTATAATATATATAAAATGATAGGAGGCATTCTAGTTAAAAAGATATGTTTGCACTGCCAAAAGAATGATTTGTATGCAGGAGATTCTATGCTTTGTTGATGTTGTGCTTTTTTTTTGCAAAGCACCTAGAGATATCAAACAAGTTTAATAAAGCAAAACTCCTTGGGGTGATTTCAAGCTGTTTGCATGACCGATATGCAACAGACATCTTTATTTAACAAATAATCCATACCTGGCAGTCTGACTTTTTATTTCTTTTTTGCAATGAGTAAAGACAAGATGTGTAGCAACGTAGAAACTGAACAAATAATATGGCTCATCAGTTTTCATTTCTGCTTTCCTTTTACACTTTAAGTTTACTTTTTGGTCTCTTACTTTACTTGTTTTCTCTTCTCTTTTTCTAATAGTTTCCTTATCTTTCTTCTTATTGCTAATTATTTTATTTTTCCCATTTCCTTTCCTTTTTCTTTGTTGTTACTCCTTTTTTCTTTTCTTTTCTTTGATCTTTATTCCTTCTATCCTTTCTTTGTATTCTTTTCTTTTTCTCCCTCTCTCTCTCTCTTTTATATTTTTCTTCTAAACAGGATCAATTAGATAATTTAATTCGAATCAAGGCAAATCAAAATTATAAATAATGCTAGCCAAGACTATTTCAACTCACTGTTAGAAAATCCTTTCCAGATCCCCAAAGCAAAATTAGTACTGTCTAGTTCATGAAAAAAAAAAGAGACTAATTCAGAGTGAATTAATCTGCAGTTCATTAGCAAGCACTAACTTTGCTTTAGGGAATGAGTGAAATTAGCAAGATTATAATTATGAGCAACAAGTGTCTGCATAAACATCTAATTGCTTGTCAAGGATGTGCAATATGAAGAAGCTGAAGGATCTTTCTCATAAACCATGTTTCCATCAGGACCTTAACAGATTAGGATGAGAATGCAGGACCCCATTTTCAAACTAGAAATCCTCTGGAGTATTTCATTCATACAAAACAGATCTTTCACATATTAAGCATTAGGGGTGTGTATGCATTTTAGAATGAATGATAATCTGAACTGAATAGGACATTTTCCATTTGATTCATTTTACCTCAAAATAAATAATCAGTCTCCCTGAAAATTGCAAAATTTTACAGGTTCATTCATTTCAGAAAATAGCATGCAGTATTGACAAATAGTGCATTGTGTTTTTGAATAGTATCCAAATACAGCATGTGATTTTCCAAAAGGAATAAAAATAAAAACCCAAGAAAAAAGCCTACAAAAAATGAATAAAAATGAGCTGAAAATGAATGGAATAAAAAAAAAAATTCAGTGCACATCTCTATTAAGCATTATTTCCCATTCTCTTTTTGGCTAAGCTCAAATGTGAAGTCTGAGTCATCAACTCAAGATGATGTTTTCTTGGACTTTTGGCTGAGATTGAGAACCTGTATCATATCGGGGGGTAAATGCCATGCCAACTCATCTAATTGGGAAGAAAAATCATATGGACCATGGACAATCTAGATTATTAAAAAAAAATGCATGCTGTATGACCATTATGAGGGTAATTTTGTAGCATCATGGGAAAATTATATGGCAACAATAAGGTCAATATTTAGTAAGTTGGCCAGGGGAAAAGTTGTTAGGGTAGAGTTTTCCATATATTCAATAGGATAAGTGTCCATTCCAAATGCTTGTCTACAGTTCCATGGATTATCTTATCTGGGTAACTTCCATTGGCCGTCTTACCGAAAATTGGTTACCACAAATTACACAAGAGGCAAAGCAGCTATAGAGGCGTTCCCTCCTTCCTTATCCCCACAATATAAATTTAAGAAGCAGAAAATCATCCCCTCTCCCACCCAAGCCCCACCTTATAAATTTAAGAAGTAGAGAATCCTCCCTTCCTCCTGTTTCCCACAATATAAATGTAAGAAATTGCTGACCCAGCCCATCTCTCTCCTGATCTCCACAATGTGAATGTAAGAAGCCGCAGAGCCAGCCTGCTCTCTGTCAGTCCCCAGAAATAAAACCATGTAGCTTCCTGTCCATCCAAATAAACCCCCTAATCCAATAACTAGCCCTAAAAGGGCCAGTGTAAACCAGAGGCTTTATCTTCCATCTGCTGGCTTGAATAATAAAGTCCGTTATGGCTCAGAGCTCTATTTGCATTTAATTTATATTTAACCAGTTTGCTTCTCTATGGTTTGCCCCCTTCACTGACAGCTGTCAATGAAAGGACCAATCCTCATTCAGAACTTGATAATCAGCGGTATCTGAGTAAATGAAATCCTTACTCCTGGAATACCTCAATCCTGCCTCTTTTTTATCCGGCTAAATTTAGCTGAGTAATAGGGATGGAAGAGGGGAAAATGTTGTTTTGTTTTTCATATCATTTTGGGGAGCTTTTACTCAAAGAATTTCAATTCGTGTAATGTTTACTCAGTTCCAGGAACCCACTCTAAAAATGGAAAAAAAGAAAAGAAACGGGGCCCTCCACGGTCTCTTGTGCCCCCACCCATTCCTCCCAATTTCCAATTTCCCCAGTTCGTTCCCAGTTCACCCAGGAAAAGGATAGGACTTCCTAATCCCCCCAGTTAACAAGCCTACCTTTTTCTCTGTTAGCCCCAACACTTAAAATCCCGCTAATCTCTTTAGTTTGTTTCAGAACTTACACGTCATTCATAGCAGAAGTAAAGTTACGTAAGGGACCCCAGGGTATACATGTGCGCATAAATACTTACATGCAGATTTCATTGAGAAATCTAGGAATGCTCATACCCTACCTAGACCACACCCACTACTCACCCCTTTTTTTCAAACATTTTTTGTGCGTGTACTGAGAGATGCGTGCATTCTCGCTTGCTGTTTAAAATCTGAGCAGAAGGTGCCAGCCCGGCTTCTGCACATATTTCTTGGCTTTGGAGTGTGTAGGGCTTTTAAAATGTGCCTTTTTGCGAATACAAAATATGCAATGAATGAAGCCATTTTCAATTCTTTCTGAATGCAATACACCAAAAATAGACTAGTATGAAAATACCCTCATATTTTTTATTATTTTCATATTTTTTGCATTTTTTAAAATACTGACTTCTGTAAGGTACAGGCCTTTGCGCTGCACCATAGGCACCAGAACCAGGCATCAGTGAGTCTATTCCTCGATGCAAGGACCAGGCCCAGGCACCAGACCCAGGCCATTTTTTGGCATGGGATGGCCCAGCCAGTGCCACCGGAGGTCAGTTTTTTAATATTTAGTGGTTCATTTTTCTTTTTGTTTTGGGGATTATTTTTTTAGTTTAATGCTTTTTTAAAATTTGGTTTGGCAAACAACCAAACTGATGAAAACATTAAACAAACTGAATCAAAATAAAAAGAAAACCAAATAAACACACACCAAACCAAAAGATTTGGGGATGCACATCTTTAAATCATATGCTTTCAAGTGCACAAACACCGTACAATTTTACAGCAAGCCATTTACATGCATAAACCTGTGTTTTATGTGCAGAAATGGCTTTGCATATTCACCCCTCTACGTTTGATTTCTTTAGGCAATTGTCATTGTCTAATTTTATGGGTGACTTCAAAACCTTTCCTAACAAGTTCAGTGTTTCTCAAGAGCAGTCACATGTCAGTGCTGTTCTTTCTGAAATTTCAAAAAGGTAAAGTGTAAGGTAAATTATCTTCAACTTAATCCTTCTAAATCAGAAATGTTGTGGTTCACATTTCCTGACGAACCTCCAACCTCCAAATACTTACCAAGGCAGCACTTCATTATGGGCCAGTCCATACGCCAGGGTCTTAGAAAAGTTGTGGCTCAACTGTACTGAGCTGTATCCCAACTTTTCTCTTAGTTTAAATAATCAAATCTTTGTTAGTAAGATTGTTCATAATCTGGGGTACATTTTAACCTGATCTTTCAATGTACACTTTGTATCATCCATTATAAAAGGTACTTTTTTTTCACCATTTTTCAAATTATCCATAATCTCAGAATGTTTTTCCCTGAAGAACTCAGAACACTAGTTCAGCCATTAGTCCTGTCAAGACTAGACTATTGTGATATGTATTTATTGGAGTTACCAAAAAAGGAATTTAGATGGTTAAAGTTCAAAATACAGCAAAATACAGCAGCCAGACTAATAGAAGAGCTCAAAAAGAGGGACTCGGTTAAGATTGCATTACAAAAGTTGCATTGACTACCCATTTATAGTCAAGTGGTATTCAAAATTGCAGATATTTTGTTTAAAATACTATATGACATGGCTCCCTCATGTCTATAAATCAAGTGATTCATTTTGGACAGTCAAGTCCTCCAGTTCTGGTTCTTCTGTTAGGAAGTTACATGAGACACAACAGTTCGCTTTTGACAAGGTTTGCCTGAGATAAGTATCTTTCTTTATTTATTAGGGATGTGAATCGTTTTTCAATGATTAAAATTATCGTCCGATAATGTTTATATCGTCTTAAATCGTTATAGAACACGATACAATAGAAATTCTAATGATTTATCGTTAAAAATCGTTAAATCGTGTTAGTGCGCACTAACTCGAGTTAGTGCGCACTAACTCCCTGTTAGTGCGCACTAACTCGATTTAGTGCGCACTAACTGAAAATGATACAAATAAACACTTTCCAGGTCACTGAAGGTCAGTTAGGAATGAATATGTGTTCCTATTGGCTGGCTGCCCTCTTATCTATTGATGTTACCAAGGTTACCACTGAGGTGATGGTTGGGGGGATGGGAAATGGAACTGGAAACTAACGAACACCAACAGAAAATGAAACAAAGTGTTCACACTTCCCAGGTCAGTAAAGGTCACTTAGGAATGAATATGTATGCATGTATTCCTATTGGCTGGCTGTGCTCTTATCTATTGATGTTACCAAGGCTAATACTGAGGTAATGGTTGGGGGGATGTGAAATGGAAACAGTTGGAAGCTTGACAAAAAAAGTAATGTAATGATCAGCACTCACGTGACTAGAACTTGTTTGTTTATTATTTTTGTTAGCAGGCACCTGAAATGCTAGTGCATGTTGAATTTGCCAATCACTGTGCATTTTAGAAAGGTGGTCCTGGCTGGAACTGTACACAGTTCAAATATATGTAATTCATTGTTGGTAAGTGTATTTTTTAAGTAGCCACACTGGCACAAGTATGTTTACTTTTCCTCCTACTTAACTCACTAGCTCAGCTTTGTAAGAAGGGCTTCTCTGCTTGTGTGTTGTTTTTGTTTGGTGTGAGGAGAGCAGAAACATCAGATCTTTATTCAATCTACTACAGTCATCTCTTACAGTGCCCTATCCCTATTAATACCAGGAGTGTTGTGATCTTCCTGCACACAGTGCCCTAACCCTGATACCAGTCTGAGACAGCTCCCTCCCTGCATTACTAGTGAGAGGCTGGCTTCACAGACAGGGGGGAGCTGCCTGACCCTCACTCCTGACTTCCCCCATGTCCCAGCTAGTGAATGGTGTGTGGGTGAGGGGGGGGGGGGAGGATGGTGAAGTCTGAGACAGCTCCCTCCCTGCATTACTAGTGAGAGGCTGGCTTCACAGACAGGGGGGAGCTGCCTGACCCTCACTCCTGACTTCCCCCATATCCCAGCTAGTGAATGGTGTGTGGGTGAGGGGGGGGGAGGATGGTGAAGTCTGAGACAGCTCCCTCCCTGCATTACTAGTGAGAGGCTGGCTTCACAGACAGGGGGGAGCTGCCTGACCCTCACTCCTGACTTCCCCCATGTCCCAGCTAGTGAATGGTGTGTGGGTGAGGGGGGGGGGGGGGAGGATGGTGAAGTCTGAGACAGCTCCCTCCCTGCATTACTAGTGAGAGGCTGGCTTCACAGACAGGGGGGAGCTGCCTGACCCTCACTCCTCCGGGGTATTGTGATCTTCCTGCACACAGTGCCCTATCCCTGATACCAGGGGTGTTGTGATCTTCCTGCATGCAGTGCCCTATCCCTATTAATACCAGGAGTGTTGTGATCTTCCTGCATGCAGTGCCCTATCCCTATTAATACGAGGAGTGTTGTGATCTTCCTGCATGCAGTGCCCTATCCCTGATACCGGGATGTGTGCAAGAAGATCACAACACCCCCGGTATCAGGAATAGGGCACTGTGTGCAGGAAGATCACAACACCCCCAGTATCAGGAATAGGGCACTGTGTGCAGGAAGATCACAACACCCCTGGTATTAGGGATAGGGCACTGTGTGCAGGAAGATCACAACACTCCTGGTATTAATAGGGATAGGGCACTGTGTGCAGGAAGATCACAATACCCCTGGTATCAGGGTTAGGGCACAAGTTCTAGTCACATTGACTGATCACATTACTTGTTTTGTCAAGCTACCAACTGTTTCCATTTCCCATCCCCGATATACTGTCAGTAGGAAACTTGGTAACATGAATAAATAAGAGGGCAGCCAATAGGAATACATATTCATTCCTAAACTGACCTTAACTGACCTGAAAAGTGTCAAATTGTATCATTTTCAGTTAGTGCGCACTAACTCCCAGTTAGTGCGCACTAACTCCCGTTAGTGCGCACTAATCGGAAAAAACGAATTTTAACGATTTTTTTAACTAAAAAATCATGCCTAAGACGATTTTCTTGCCCTGCCACACGATTTCTATCATTAAGACGATATGGAAAACGATTCACATCCCTATAATCTTTTCAGTTATAAGCATACTGACTCATTACTTTGATTTTTTATAGACCACAGTTTTTGGGTACTGAGTTTATTTTCATCCCCTGAAGATTTGTATTTTTGCGAAAGCATGGCCATTGTTGGGTTCTTGGAAGTGGATCTGGAAATTTGTATTTATTTGAAGTTTGTTACAGACTGTTGTTCTTTTTATGTGCTTATAAAAAAAACACTTAAAAAATGAACAATTGAGAGGTGAATGATCAATAAGACCAGGTGGCTCATATGTTCATTGGGTACATTGATTGGCTTGCTCCATGGTGAGACCGCACCTTGAATACTGTGTACAATTCTGGTCACAGCATCTCAAAAAAGATATAGTTGCAATGGAGAAGGTACAGAGAAGGGCAACCAAAATGATAAAGGGGATGGAACAGCTCCCCTATGAGGAAAGGCTGAAGAGGTTAGGACTTTTCAACTTGGAGAAGAGACAGCTGAGGGGGGGATATGATAGAGGTGTTTAAAATCATGAGAGGTCTAGAATGGGTAAATATGAATTGGTTATTTATTCTTTTGGATAATAGATGGACTTGGGGGCACTCCATGAAGTTAGCATGTAGCTAATCGTAGAAAAATCTTTTTCACTCAGTGCACAATAAAACTCTGGAATTTGTTGCCAGGGGATGTAGTTAGTGCAGTTGGTGTAGCTGGGTTTAAAAAAGGTTTGGATAAGTTCTTGGAGAAGTCCATTTCCTGCTATTTATCAATTTGACTTAGAAAATAGCCACTGCTATTACTAGCTTCAGTAGCATGGGATATACTTAGTTTTTGGGTACTTGCCAGGTACCTGTAGCCTGGATTGGAAAAAGGATGCTGGGCTTGATGGATCCTTGGTCTGACCCTGTATGACAATTTCTTATGTTCTTATGACACCTCTTTTCATTTCACTGTATACTGTACTACAAAACTTTTTTTATTCAGTATCTAGTTCTCATCTATTGGTTATTTTCATTTTTTGATCTGAGATTTTATAGGCTCTTTTTCATGCTATAATTTGATATAGTATTTTAAACAATTTGGCCCATAAAATTGTTCGATATTTTCTGGTCATAAACTTGTGATCATCTCAAATGTATTTGCTTTGCATTCCCAATTCACAGGAGGTTAGATTGGAGAAAACTCGGGTGAGAATATTTTCAGTGGCAACACCCAAACTGTGAAATTGTCTTCCTATTCAATTCAGGTCAATTTCAGGACTTGGCTTTTAAAAAAATCTTTTAGTTCATTTTGTGTGCATTTGTTGTTTTATATTGTGATGATTTGATTGTATATTATATTTTGGGGCTTTATATTAACAGATATTTCAATATTGTTTTTTTGAGATTTTTTAATAACTATTGTTGTACTTTGTATTGAGCTGTATTTGTAAACATTATTTATAAATTGATTAATAATAAATAAAAATAATAAGTTTTTAGTAGGGGATCTCCATGACAAGAAGCCTTCTTTTGTGGTTAAGAATGATCTATGCATGACATTGAAAATCACCCTAATCTCCTGATTCTGAGAACTCATATAGTTCTGCCATGGCACCACTGGTACATTACCCACTTTTTTTATCCACCAGTTTCCTCCTGCACGTATGGGTTTCCCATGCAATCAAGATCAGTCTCTATTGAGCTGTGCTTCTGTGAAGGAGTGTACAGAAGAGTTAGTCTCTGGGGCTGAAAGAAGTAACCAAACTCTCCTCTCATATTGAAGAAGGACTTAGTATACCAAGTAACAAAGGGGAATCATGAGGATGAAGTTTTGAACAGCTTTTGGTACCCTGACATTATCACCAACAAGTGCTACAGTTAGCCCACAGCCACCTCCCAGGAGGCCACTTGGGGGAGAAGAAAACTCAAAAAGAAATCCTAGCCCATTTTTATTAGCCTGTGATGTACAGGGAGGTTCAACACTATTGTTAGTCCTTCTCTATGTGTTAACTAATCAAGCCTGCTAACTTTAGAAAAGCTCCCCTGCTACTAATGCCCACCATCAAGACTTTAAAAGATCCTTTGAAAAATCCTTTGAAACTCTTTGAAAAATTATTTGGAAGAATTGCTATGGACCTGGTAAGTGCCTTGGAAAAGTCCAACTGAGGGAATAAATACATTTTAGTTATACTGGATTTCATTTCCTGCTATCCAGAGGCTGTGCCACTATGAAATATGAAGACATCCATGGTAGCAATGGCCCTGATGGAGGTCAGCTCCTAGGTAGGGCTATCCAAGAAAATATTAACCTACCAGGGGACTCCTTTCTTGTCAAAGGTGATAAAGCATGTTTGCATCTTACCAGTGGTAAAAACTTTGTGGACCTCAGTTTACCATGCACAATCCGATGGGCTGATGAAATGCTTTAACAAGTCTCTCAAGCAAGTCTCTCAAGCTGAGGAAGTTCATCATGGAAGAAGTAAAGAACTGGGATCTCTTGTTGCCTTATATATTGTTCACAATCCAGGAAGTTCATCAGAGTTCAACCAGCTGTCCCCATTCAAATTACTAAATTGGAGAAGGTCAAGGGGGATCCTGGTGTAGTCCATGAGACCTGGGAAGAGGACCCCATCTCGGGACAGAACCTGGTCCAATATGTGGTCAAGATGCAGGTCATCTACAGAGAGCAGGAGAATCTGTCCGCTTGTACTTTGAGAAGGCTCAGTCTATCCAAGCTCAAGAATATAATTTCAATGTTCACCAAGTCTTCTAACCTGGAAACTGGGTCCTGGTACTACTGCTGTCTTTCAAATGTAAACTGTTGCCTCACTGGCTGCATTATTATGAGGAACTGGAGAAAACTGTAGATACAAGGTCATCCAGTTGGACAAATGGAAGAAGGACAAAGTTTTCCATGTGATTGTCCTAAAGAAGGGGGTCGCACCAAATTGTGGCCTTATCTAAGAGGAGGACTTTGGCCCAGAAGTTCTGCATATCCCAGAACCATTACAGGTCTTATTCAGGGAAAGTGGATCTGGACCAGCTGGAAAGCTGGAATAAAGAGGTCTTCTCTAATGTGCAAGTGTGAACTCACCTCACTTCCATGATATCATTACACCATCAGCAGTAGTGGTTCAACAGCAACCACACCAGATCTCAGAAGCCAGATGCCATGTGGTGGAAACTGAAGTGAAACCTGGCATGATAGAAGAGTCCAATAGTACTGGTTCCAAACGGTATCATCTGGCTCTGCATAAACTTCAGAAATGTCAATGAGACTTTGAAGCTTGAGGCATATCTGAATACCCATGTTGATGAACTCATTGAGTACCTGGTGACAGCCCAGTTTATCTCCATATTCAACCTTATGAAATGATACTGACAGGTCCAATTCACACTGGCCGCAATAGAGAAAATAGATTTCTCTACACTGGGAAGGCACTTCAACTTCTCAGTCTTGCCTTTGTGACTTCACAGAGCTCCAGTTACTTTCCAACTCTTAGTTGAATGCCTACTATGCCCCCACCGGGGTTACCTATTACCTACACTGCAGCCTATCATGGGGATATTGTCATAGTGGTAAATACTACAGGCAGTATTTACAAGCCTAATGGAGGCCGGCCTGGTCACCAGCCCCAAGAAGTGCATGTTAGGGGATCAAGTGCAAGTTTTGTTATACTACCTTGGAAAAGGGAAGGTCCACCCCCAAATATGGAAGATAGAGGTAATTACCTGAGTGCCTGCAAATGTAGAGTAAGGTGCGAGCCTTTTTAGACCTCATTAGATATGACCAGAGGTTCACATTGAACTTTGCAGAAAAAGCTAAGCCCCTGACCCACTGCTACAAAGGAAAGCCCTAAATGTCAGTGGGTCCTTGGAGGCTGAAAAGGCATTCCAGAGTTTAAGAATGCCCTATGCTCTGAGCCAGTTCTGATCAGCTTGGCCTTCACTAGCCCTTCACGGTGTAGACAGATGCTTTGGAGGTGGGCTTAGGAGCAGTTTTGGCCCAAAAGAAAGATGGCCAGGAATACCCAAGGGCCTTCATTAGCTGTAAGTTAATACAAAGAGAAAGGAATTACTCAATAATCAAGAAAGAAGCTTTACCCATCAAGTGAGCAATAGAGGTCTTCCAGTATTACTTGCTAGGTCACCAATTTACCCAAGTGACAGGACATCAATATAAGGAGTTGACAGGACATCAAGGAGTTGACAGGACATCAATATAAGGAGTTGAATGATAGATTTATGAGGTAGTTTTTGGCCCACCAACCTTTTTACTTAGTGCTATGGAACAGAGCTATAAAGAAAAATATCAATGCCAATTTCCTCTCCAGAGAAGTGTCCCTACTGCTAGCAAATGCTCAATCAAGGAATGTTGATCTGAAGGGGATGGTGTGTAAAGGAGTTTACAGAAGGCAACTATCTAGTTCAGTCCACCTTAAAAGATGCACTAGCAGGGAAACCTGATCACTTGACATTTCCTGAAGGAGGATCAGGCCCAGGAAGGAAAAGAGAGACCCCAGAGAGAAGCAGGAAGCAGAGACTATGCCAATATTGTGTATATGTAACTATCACTTTTGTTTAATTTCTGCTGAGGTATGCTGTTTTTATTTTGTGTAAATAATAAAAGTCTGACTTTGTTCTCCAGCACATTATCAAGCCATGGGTTGCTCCCATAGCTTTACAGCCTTCATGGCACTTCATTTGAAACTACTCAGGGGCTTTACCCCATGTTATTCTCCTCTTTTCAATCATGCTCTGCTGTAGTTGCCAAATTAAAAAAATAATTAGAGGCAGCGCTAAATTGCACTGGTTCTCGTTGAACACTTTGGGGGATTTCAATAAACCTTACTAAATTGATCATTTACATGTTTTAACATATCAGTTTTAACATGGGTGTTGAGTTTAATGCACAATGTACTAAAGGTGTAAAGCTTTAGTAGATTGAGTGTTAACAGCTGGTTATACAGCAAACAGTAATGCATGTGCATTAAATGCTGCACTAACAAATTTCCATTACAACAGCCCTTAATGTATCTAAGTTACTGAGCATGGTAACATCTAGGGGTATGCATTCGTTTTCACCATATTGGCAATCCGCAACGTATATTGCACTATTCGTAGTATTCGTGGGGAAGCGAAACGTATCGCGATTCCCCACGAATACACGAATCTTCGCCGAATTATACGGCCACCTAACTAAAAATTTAAACAACCCACCCACCCTCCTGAACCCCCCCAAGACTTACCAAAACTCCCTGGTGGTCCAGCGAGGGGTCCGGGAGCCACCCCCTGCACTCACACCCTCGGTGCTGGTTTCATCATGGCGCCGATAGCCTTTGTCACAGGAGCTACCGGTGCCATTGGTCAGCCCCTGTCACATGGTCATCGGCACCATCTTGTGCTCCTACCATGTGACAGGGGCTGACCAATGGCACCGGTAGCCCCTGTGACATAATATGGGCAAAGGCTAACGGCGCCATTTTGAGTACTGGCATCAGACGGTCGGAGTGCAGGAGGTCGCTCCGGGACCCCCGTTGGACCCTCAGGGTCTTTTGGCCAGCTGGGGGGGGGGCCTCTTGACCCTGACAAGACTTGCCAAAAGTCCAGCGGGGGTCCGGGAGCGACCTCTTGCACGCCGTCCGTCCGATGCCAGTACTCAAAATGGCACCGATCGCCTTTGCCCGCACTATGTCACAGGTACCGACGATCGGCCCCTGTGACATTGTGAGGGCAAAGGTGATCGGCGCCATTTTGAATACTGGCAGCAGATCGCCTTTGCCCTCACTATGTCACAGGGACCGACTGTCGGTACCTGTGATATAGTGAGGGCAAAAGCAATTGGCGCCATTTTGAGTACTGGCATCGGACGGCCGGCATGCAGGAGGTCGCTCCCGGACCTCCGCTGGACTTTTGGCAAGTCTTGTGGGGATCAGGAGGCCCCCCCAAGCTGGCCAAAAGTCCCTGGGGGTCCAACGGGGGTCCCGGATTGACCTCCTGCACTCCGGCCATCCGATGCCAGTACTCAAAATGGCGCTGATAGCCTTTGCCCATACTATGTCACAGGGGCTACCGGTGCCATTGGTCAGCCCCTGTCACATAGTAGGAGCACAAGATGGTGCCGATGACCATGTGACAGGGGCTGACCAATGGCACCGGTAGCCCCTGTGACAAAGGCTATCGGCGCCATGATGAAACCGGCACAGAGGGTGTGAGAGTGCAGGGAATGGCTCCTGGACCTCCCGCTGGACCACCAGGGAGTTTTGGTAAGTCTTGGGGGGGGGGGGGGTCAGGAGGGGGGCTTGTAGTTAATTTTAATTTTAGCTGGGACACGAATAGAAATCGCAGTATTAATGCATCGGGGCGCCATACGGCCGAATGCAACGTATCTGCTCCTCGACGAATCCAAATCACGAATGTAACGTATGGCGTCCCTCTGCACATCCCTAGTAACATCTACTCCAAAGGGCAACCAAAATGATAAAAGGGATGGAATAGCTCCCCTATGAGGAAAGGCTGAAGAGGTTAGGGATGTTCATCTTGGAAAAGAGACATCTGAGGGGGGATATGATAGAGGTGTTTAAAATCATGAGAAGTCTAGAACGGGTAAATGTGAATCGGTTATTTACTCTTTCGGATAATAGAAGGACTGGGGGCACTCCATAAAGTTAGCAAGTAGCACATTTAAGAATAATCAGAGAAAATTATTTGTCACTCAGCGCACAATTAAGCTCTGGAATTTGTTGCCAGAGGATGTGGTTAGTGCAGTTAGTATAGCTGGGTTTAAAAAAGGTTTGGATACGTTTTTGGAGGAGAAGTCCATTAACTGCTATTAATCAAGTTGACTTAGGGAATGGCCTCTGCTATTACTGGCATCAGTAACATGGGATCTTCTTGGTGTTGGGTACTTGCCAGGTTCTTGTGGCCTGGTTTGGCCTCTGTTGGAAACAGGATGCTGGGCTTGATGGACCCCTGGTCTGACCTAGCATGGCAATTTCTTATATTCTTATGGGTGCACTGATCCCCTCTCCCCAAATGCAACTCAAGGGGTCTTCATGGCCCAGTTTCCCTCTACCCTCCTAAGTAAATGTTAAGGCTCTTCCATGGTGCAAAGTCAGCACAAACCCTCTTGACTGCAACAAAAATAGTCTACCATGGTCCAAACCCCCTTTCTGCCTAGGGCTGGTGCACACACACAAACTCAATTAACTTTCAGGCCCATAATCCACCCCTATTGTCTGAGACTTTGATAAATAAACTAAACAATCATAAAGACTCCAGCCCCCACCAATAGTGTCCCGGAACAATTTTCAAAAGACATATATGTGGGTCAATACAGATTTACCTGGGTTAAAGGGATTCTTGAAAATTGTTCACTCTAAAAGCACCCAAAAGTGTACTTGGTTCAATAGGAAAGTATGCTCATATGTTCAAATATTTGTTTTTACAAGATTTTTTTAAATAAAAGAGCCAGCCCTGTCTGACATACCAAAATAGCCCTAAATCCCAGAACAACAAACCTACTTATGAAATGCTAGCAATATAAATATTATACCAGGCCTATAACAGCATTACTATTCTTCCCAGCAGGGAAAAGGAGTTGCTTAGTGTTTAAATTTGGGCAGGTTGCTTTATTTCCCATTGACTAAGGTGTCTACAGGGAGCCTAACTTTCAAAACTATCATCAGTACAGCATTTAATGTATCTATGGATGCATGGAGATTAATGCCAGACTTTTATAAACTGTACAATGGGAGCTACACAGTTTATAAAATATGGCGCAGTTCTGCTCCAAAAATATATGCGTATGTTTCAGTACACGCAAATATTTCCAATGAAAAAAACCGCATACTTTCTCAACCTATTTTCTAAACATATGCATGTATATTTTAGGTGTGTAAAAAATAGAATAGGATATGTAATAACCCTGATTTATTTTTATTTATTATTTAGATTTATATTCCGCTTTTTGCACTTTTTTTCAGCACTTCAAAGTGGATTACATTCAGGTACTGTAGGTATTTATATATGTAGGAAGGTATTTTATAAAGTATGTGTGTTTTGAAAATACTTTATATGTACTTGAAATCAACATTTCACTGAAATCTCTGTGTTTCACCAGATCACCAATTCACCCAGTCAATCTCCAGTTCACCTGGACCTACTAGCATACTAGCATGTCACCTGTTAAGGAACCCTGCTTGCAGAGCTAATCCCCGTGAGCAGGCCCTGCTCACCTCGTTTCTGCTGCCCGACGTGACTGGTGCCACCAGAGTCGGGCCTTCAGTGCGGCCAGAGCCGCGGACTTGAGTTGTTCACGCAGCCCGGAGGCCGCCCCTGGTATCCGTCTTCACCGCGGCCGGAGCCTCGGACTTCCCTGCCTCTCTTCGTAGCTGGAAGCCGCCCGTCGCTTTCTACATCTTTGCGGCAGGAGGCCGCATCCCCGGGCTTGATTAGCGGCTGGAGCCGCCCCCGGGGCTTTCTGCAGCGGCTGAAGCTGCTGCCATCTTCGGGGCCTGCGTTCAGGCCCAGCCCTGCTTCCTGCGCACAGACGACGGTGCAGGACCGCTGTCCACGGTCCTGCACAGCCCTGCTTCCTTCCTCTCGGCACACGGCCACACCTCTCTACTGAATTTAAAGGGACCATGGCCGGATATTCCCTGGGCCCCACCTATGGACTGATTTCCTGTTCAGCCCTATAAAAGGGCTGGTCTTGCCATTGTGCCTGGCCTTGCATCGGAGTTACTTCACTCTGGAGACTCCTGCCTGCCAGAGCTCCGTCAGGTCTTCTATCTTCTCCATGGAGTTCCCCGTCTCGTCTGTTTCTCGTCATGCCATGTCTTCGTGTCTGAGGTCCTCGTCCAGGTGTCCTGGTGTTTTGTCTCCTGGTGTTTCGCCTCCTGGTGTCCTGCCCTTCTTGGTTTTCGCGTCAGCGCTCCTGAGCCTTCTGGTCCTGTCAGGCCTTGCTCCCTCGGATGACGTCTTTCCCGAGCGTGGAATGGTCTACAGACGGAATTTGTTCCTGTGCTCCTGAGCCGTCATGTCCTGCTAGTCTTTGTGGTGCTTCGGACGACATCTGGCTCCGTCATTGGAGTTCCACCTAGACTGGATCCTCTCCTGCGCTTGTCCCGCTCTCCGTGTGGTCCGTGACCAGCCTCCTCGGGCTGTGTAGGGCGTGCAGTGGGACAGGGTGGTCCGCGACCAGCCCAATGGGTTCACCCATGAAGGTGGGCTGAGTAGGGCGCCCTGAGAAACCGTGCCAATGTCCTCCTGCCCAGTTTCTCATCTCGTCTGGACTTCGTCAAGTTCCTCGTCATGTGTCTGATGCCGTCGCATCGACCCTGGTCCAGGATGCCATCGCATCGACCCTGGTCCGTGATGTCTTTGCATCAGCCCTGGTGTCATGTCTTCAATAGCCCTGGTGTCATGTCTTCAACAACCCTCGTCTGTGATGCCATTGCATCAACCTTGGTGTCATATCTTCATGTCAAGGCCCGTCTGCCCTCATCCTCATCCTGCAACAGGTCCTGCAAGATGTCGTTCATCATGTTCTGGAACACGGCGGGTGCATTGCACAGGCTGAAAGGCATTACTAAGTACTCAAAATGACCATCTCGAGTGTTGAAGGCTGTTTTCCATTCTTCGCCACTGAAAATGTGAACTAAATTGTAGGCCCCCTTCAGGTCAAGTTTTGAAAATATTTTGGCACCTTGAAGCCGGTCGAACAGCTCTGAGATTAAAGGCAGGGGATATCGGTCTTTGATCGTGATCTCATTCAGACCTCAATAGTCGATTCAAGGACGCAAGGTACCGTCCTTCTTCCCCATGAAGAAGGAGCCTGCGCCGGCTGGAGAATTTGATGGTCTAATGAATCCCTTCTGTAAGTTCTCCTCGATGTATTCGGACATAGCCTTGTTCTCTATGGCAGAGAGAGGATAGACACGTCCTTTAGGAGGTTCAGTGTTAGGTTTCAGCCTTATGGCACAGTCGTATGATCTGTGTGGAGGAAGGATGTCAGCAGCATCTTTGGATAACACATCACTGAATGATGCATATTGATGAGGCAGTCCTGGCATCACTGGAGTCGTAGGCATGCAGAGGACAGGAGACACCTCCTTAAGGCACTTGCCATGACAACCTGGGCCCCAGCGGGAGAGTTCCAAGGTGGCCCAGTCTAATTGAGGCTGGTGCAACTGCAACCAGGGTAACCCCAGAACGATAGGGTGCATAGCCTTTTCCATCACAAAGAAGGAAATTGATTCTCTATGGAGGGCTCCGGTGCAAAGGGTTACCGGTTCGGTATGCCAGGTTACGTCACCCGGCAAAGGCTCTCCATGGATGGAGTATAAGAGCAGTGGAACTTCCAAGGTGATGAGGTGAATCTTCAAGTGTTCCACTAGGCGTCGAAGTATAAAGTTGCTTCCTGCCCTGGAATCCACCAGGGCAAGAGTTTGAACTTCGGACAGTCCGCAGATCAGGGAGACTGGGAGAGAGAGCGGAGGAGAGGTCGTGATAAGCCCTAAGAACAGTCCTCCCACAGGACTTAGGCCTGTCCATTTCCCGGACGAATTGGGCATGTTGGGACATTGTGACTAGTCTGTCCACAGTACATACACACACCATGCCTCTTCCGAAGTCTTCTCTCTTTTGAAGTCAGGTGACTGCGACCAAGTTGCATCGGTTCTTCTCCACTGGTGACAGGTATTGCTGGGAGTATCTGCAGTGCAGGTTTAGCACAAACCTCTTTCTGAACCGGTCTAGTGGTAGGCTTGAGCTCTTTCACCTTATCACGGAGCCGGTGGTCAATTCTAGTAGTCAAAGCCACTAGTTTATGCAGTAAGTCAGGTGTCTCACGAGCAGCCAGCTCGTCTTTCAAGCGAGCATCCAGACCTCTGAAGAAGAGAGTTTTCAGGCATTTTGAATCTCAGCATAGTTCCGCAGCAAGAGTCTTAAACTCTATTGCAAAATCAGTCAGTGGTCGGTTGCCTTGCTTCAGGTCCACGAGGGTCGAACCAGCAACAGTCATTTGAGCAGGATCGTCAAATACGGACTTAAACAAATCCAGAAATCCGTCAATATCTTGCAAAATAGGATCCTTACATTCCCACAGCATTGAGGCCCAAGACAAGGCCCTTCCATCAAGATAAGATAGAATGTATGTAATCTTGGCGTAGGCCGTGGGGAAATGAGAAGGCTGTAATGCAAAATGCATGCAGCACTGATTTAGAAAACCTCTAGTCCTTTGAATCTCTCCAGAGAAACAAACTGGAGCAGCCAGAGGTACAGTAGTCTTTATAGTTCCTTCAGGTAACTGACCTTCAATACTGGAAGCAGTGCCTTGATTCTTCTGTGCATGTAGCTGATGAAACGCAGAAGTGAGTTTCTCCAATGCGTCTTGTTCAGCAATGTGCCGAGCCAGGCTCAGTACGGCCTGCAGGGCATTGAGCTGGGCCGGATCCATGGAGTTAGCAATCTGTTATGTTTTGTAGGGTTTGGGTGGACCCTTGGACACTGTGGCAGCTGACCACACTCATGGGGGGAAGTCCCATGAGGGGCCACAGGTCAGGCTCAGCTCCGTACACACACAGATTATATCTTTTATTAGAGAGTTTATGAAGCCACCAGAGGCGGCGGTAGTGAGTAGAAGATGGAGCCCGGCTGGGCTAGTATTCCTCAGGGTGCTGGAACAGCGGCTTCTCCGGTAGCAGTGCTGTAGGAAGAAGAACTGAGAAAATGAGTACACTGAGTTTTTCACAGAGTCCCCAGTATAGAGAAGCCCCGAGATAGGGAGAGCTGGCTCTCAAGGAGCGAGTACCAGATCCCTGGGCACAGAGACTCATTGGCAAGTACTCACGCAGCAGTTCTCCATGGAGGATGGCACTGGTGCTGGAACGGAGGAAGGCCCTTGAGGAGCGAGTACCTGGTTCCAGGGAAACAGCTCTGAGGAATAGATGGTAGTAGTACTCACAGATGGTGTCTGTAGTGAATTCTTCCAAGTAGAAGAGGAGATGGACACAGGCAGTGAGTCAGGGAACATGGGCCCTCGAGAAGTGAGTACCGGTTCCTGATAGTGACCTGAAAGAAACAGAGAGGCCCGCGAGGAGCGGGTACCTCGTTAACAGCAGAGAGTCCAAATAGATGTTGGAGGCAGAGTAGCTGGGTACGGAGAGCGAATCCCATCCGTAGGAATTACCCTTGCTAACTCAAAGGCTAGCAATAAACTACAGGCTTAAATATTCGGGCAGCGTGACGACATCACAGGGGGACACCCCTGAGATTCACGCCATAGAGGAAATAAGAATGAGGGCCGCGCGGTGTGTGCGCCCTAAGGTACCTGAAGAGCATGGCAGGAGGCAGTGCCCAAGCCGATCCAGGGATGCCGGAGAGGACGGCGGGCAGACGCCGCGGCAGCCAGACGTCCACAGGGAGCAGGAGGAGTGGCAGAAAAAGAAAGGTAGGTGGAGTGAAGCCATCGGGCCGCGACGGTAGCAACAAAACCACAGGGCCATGACAAGAATCCAGAGTCCTTGCGAAGGCCAAGAACAAAGACTGAAGAGTCCTTATATAGGGCAGCCAGGGATGATGTCTTCTGAGAGCACCGTGGGCTCTTCCCACCATGGGCCATTTAAATGCTGAAGAGACATGCACACACACGCCTAGTGGAAGGCCATCAGCAATCAGGCTGTCAAGAGACAGCATCAGTGGTGCTCCCAGGCCACAGCAGGGTGAGACGGCGATGGCAGCGTCTGAGCGTTGCATGGAGAAAACTGTGGTGAGATGTGGAAATGAGGCAAAGGTGGCATCAGGGAAGTTGGTGATGTTCCAGGCCATGTTGGAGAGCAGAGTCGGCATCCAGAGGCAGTGGGTGAGCAAAGCTACTCGCAGGACCCACCTGGAGCGGTAATCTAACACAGGTCCTTGGAGGATAAATTCTTCTTTCCTGCCAGTAAAAGAACCTGACTATGGAGCAAGAGACTTGTATGAGAGACAGTAAAAGTGGAGCTATCTCTTATAACTATAAATTCTTTTATGGCCCCCATGGGTAGTAAGTCATTACCCAAAGAAGAGGTTACATGTACATCGCAAACAATATAGAGCTCTCAAAATCCCCATGGCATACAGTGCAGAGAATCACAATCAGCACAAAGCTGTCTAAAGCACGAAGGCAAATAGTGTGGTGAATTGAAAACAGCACAAAGGTGTCTAAACCACCAAGGAATGGAGTGTAGAATTTTCAACAACTGATTCTGAGGAAAAATATTTTCTGGGATTACCTGAATCAGAAATTGAACAGTTAGTAACTGAAGAAAATTTGGAAGCCTTACTCAGCACCATCTTAGCCTCCATTTCATTGATGTTTGAGATAGATGATTATACTGACGGTGATGAGAAGAATCCTCAGCAGGAGCAGGCAGCACATGAAGAGAGCATAATTGATACTCCTAGCATTTCTCCTCAAGGTCTATCCTCTACCTCAACTCCAGCACCAGCATCAACCCTCAAGGATATATATAGAAGTGTTCACAGAAGATATCCCTGATCTGGAGGTACTTTAAAGTTAGGGATCTTCTTCATTTTTCTCAGTGTACTTACTGCAGAAAAGATATCAGTCAAGGGAAGAAAGTGGGGCATCTAACAAATACTGGTATATAGCAACATCTTGAGAAGCAGCACCTACTAGAATTAGTATCAGGGGAGGATCAGGGGAGGATAGCAGTACTAGTTTTGATCCCCTTCTGCCAATCTAAGTAAATGTCAGAAGAAAGAATTTGAAAAGGGGAAGACTTTTCCCCATGCTGATCTCATCCAGTAGTCAGGAGGCAAGCTAGAAGTCCCCAACTATGCTTCTGAAGTGGCAACCCACCATAGAGGAAATGGTGTCCCATAGCACTGACCAGGGTCAAGAGACATGCAGCCCCTAAACTAATAACAAAGAGCATTGGGAAAATGTTTGCCCTTGATGAATATCCTCTGCATGTAGTAGACAACATTGGCTTTAAGTATCTACTCTTTTGTTAACCCCAGGACTACATTTAGTAGGCAGGCTATCTCAACCATGTACAACCAATGTCATAGTTGCATGCAGGTGTAAGCCATATGCTGTCTAAGGCAAAGTGGAGTAGCATACATTTCACCAATAATATCTGGACCATCGTGAATGCTATATATTAGGGATGTGACTCGTATTTCTGACAATTGAAAATATCATCGATATTTTCAAAATCATCAGAAATCGGGGGCTCCCTGAGACCGATAGGAAAACCCCATGAAATTGTTCATGGGGGTTCTCTTATCATTTTGGGGGAGGGCGGGAAAAACAGCACATAAAAATAACCCCTAAACCCACCCGACCCTTTAAAACTAATCCCTTAGCTTCTCCCACCCCCCAAAACCTTTCACAGATACCTGGTGGTCCAGTGGGGGTCCCGGGAGCGATCTCCCACTCCCGGGCCATCGACTGCCACTAATCAAAATGGCGCCGATGGCCCTTTCCCTTACCATGTGACAGGGTATCAGTGCAATTGGCCGGCCCCTGTCACATGGAGGGAGCACTGGATGGCCGGTGCCATCTTTAAAAATGGCACGGATCATCCAGTGCTCCTACCATGTGACAGGGGCCGGCCAATGGCACGGATACCCTGTCACATGGTAAGGGCAAAGGGCCATCGGCGCCATTTTTATTAGTGGCAGCCGACAGCCCGAGAGCGGGAGATCGCTCCCGGGACCCCCACTGGACCACCAGGTACCTGTAAAAGGTTTTGGGAGGGGGGTGGGGGAAGCTAAGGGATTAGTTTTAAAAGGTCGGGGTGGGTTTTTAGTTTATGGGCTCGGGCGCAGCCGATAAAAAAAACCTGATCGGGCCGGACTAAAAGAAAATCACGATGTGAATCGGAAACGGAATTGGATCCGATTCCGGTTCCGATTCACATCTCTACTATACATGGTTACCTCTCCCTGATGGCACACTGGTAGGACCTGTCTGAGGCAGGGGCAGGCAACAGATCTATTAAAGGGGGAGAGCCTCCGGATGTAGGTGGGATTTGTAGCATGCCCAGTTAATGGATAGTTCCCATATCATGTACAATATTCTATCAGTAAAAAGAAAGATGCTGGAAGGTTGAAAGCTAGAATGGAGAGGCAGGAGCATTGAGGCAGGTTTCTTTGTGACAGACAATGGTACAAATATGGTTATGGCAGTAGAATATGGGGGTTTGAGGATATCTGTTTCTTTGCACAATTGTTGTACCTGGTAATGAGAGATGCAGTGGGATTGAGACCCAAGGACAATAGGAATGTATTACTGAAGGATCTGATAGAGACATGCAGGGAAATAGCAGGTAATTTCCAAAGAAGTGTGAAGGTGGAGCAGATTTTCTATGAAAAGCAAGGAGAATTTGGGATGCTTCACAATAATCTGATTCAAGATGTTGGAATTCCACCTATATGATGCTGCAGGTGTTGGTGGAGTAGCAGATACTCCTTCATGATCTATCTCTGGAACTAGAGATAAAGGTGGATTGTCTCCTGGGGTACCATGATTGGGTTGTGATGAGGCAGCTGGTACAAATTTTGAAGTTCTTCAAGGATACGACAGAGGATCTGAGCTCCAGAAATACCAGCCTGGATGGGGGTCATCCCTATAGTAAATATTCTGGAGGAAAGATTAGAGGGCTTCCATGAGTAAGAGGGAATGGAAGCAGAGGTGTGGCATTTTTGTACTCCTTGCAGCAGGTGCAAAACAGTCTGAAACCTCTCTCAGAAAACAATACAGATATGCCCGCTACACTTTGTGATCCATGGGCTAAAGGGAGTCTTTCCCTCCAATCCCAGCATCTCAAATTCATGACAAAAAGTGCTCATAGCTAGGGAAGCACCAGTGATCAGGAACACCAGTTGCAGAAAATAGAGGCATAATGGAGATATAGCACAGAAAAGAGGGGCCTTCTCAGAGAGCAGTGCAAGCAGAAGCAGCACCATCAGCTACCATTTCGTTCCATGCTTCAATACACTAAAGCCACATTGCCTACAAAGAACCATATCTGCTGACAAAGGCCATAGCTAAAGCAGCTGGCAAGAGAGACCTTTGGCTCATCCTCAACACAAATTTCTGTGAAATGCTATCTCGCCAAGTCCACTGAAGACATGGACACAGATGCATTGGATTACTGTTCAAACAAATCCACAATTTGGCTAGACCTAGCCATGGTGGCTCAGTGCTATATTTTCTACCTCCCAACCAGCGTGCCAAGTGAATGTGTCTTCTCAATGTCATGGGACATCGTGAGTGCTCATTGCTCAAGGCTGGTGCCTAAGTTGATGGAAAAACTTATCTTCTTGAAAATCAAACTGCCTTTGCTTGGGTTTTCAGAATTTCCTTGTGAGTGGCAAGATGACTGAAAGCACTTTGAAGGCCTTGCTGATGCTCTATCTACCTGTCATGCCTCAGATGTACCAGTTAGAAGTCTTATTGCTAATATGCCTACCTGCCATGCCCCTGATATACCACCATAGAGTTTTACTGCCACATGCCTGTCATGTCCTTTCTTTAACACCTTAGGGGTGTTACTGTTACTACTAGTCTAGTGATTAGAGCAGTGGGCTATAAACCAGGAGACCAGGCTTCAAGTTCCACTGTTGCTCCTTGTGAATTTGGGCAAGTCACTTTACCCTCCGTTGCCACCGGTACAAATTTAGATTATAAACTCTCTAGGGATAGGGACATACCTACATTACCTGAATATAATCTATTTTGAAATGCTGAAAAAAGCAGAATATAAAAACATCTAAATAAAATAAATACACATATGCCATGCCCCTGAAGGATCTTACTGCTATTGCTCTGCCTACCTCACAGATCCCAGATGTGATATTTTAGGGGTCTTGCTGCTACTACTTTGCCTAATCGCAATGTCCCTGATATACCACTTTGGGGTCATGCTGTTAATGTGCTTGTTTGTTATGCCTATTATGTAAACTACATAAAACAAAATTTCACTCAATAATTAAATAATAATGAAAATAAGGAGGAAAAATATTTCAGATAACAACGTGCCCTGGCTCAAGCAGAGCTCAAAAAGAGCTCTCAATCTTCAATCATAGGTCAAAAAAACTTCCATTCAACATCTCTTTATTTAAAAAAAAAAAAAGTTTCTCTTTATAATTTTATATATATAATGAAAAATGAAACTTATCTTAGTTTCTAAATCAATAGAAACTCTGTAGATTCTTTCTTCCTTTTTTTATTTTTTATTTTTTTGCTTGTAGCTCAGATGGAAAAGCACATACACTGGAGCCAATGTTGGCCAGCATTTTGCATAAAGCTGCTTCAGGGCAAACTGCAATATAAAAATAGAAATTACAAAAATTTCTTATTACATCTTCTCATTGTTTAAAATAAATTCATACCTAAATTAATAATCTACTTACTTTTTATGCAATCATGTTATAAATAATTATCATTCCAACATGTAGCCAATAAAATTGTTCCCTTCTTTCATATGTTCAGAGTTTACAATGGGAGTGTGTCAGCGTCACTTGACTCAGACAGCAGCTACAGACTATTAAGAAAGTTGCTTCACTATGATTGGTTTTCGATGGTTTCCTTGCCAAATTGCTCTGACTCAGCTCTGACAAGGTTCTGATAAGGATGTGAGGTCACACCTCAAGAGATGGTAGCTATGTTACCTGCAACGGTTTATTCACTAGAGGCCAAATTTTTAAACTTATGCACGGGCATAGATTTGTTCGCACAACCCGGCGCGAACAAATTTACGCCCAATTTTATAACATGCACACGCAGCGCGTGCATCCGCCCCTGGACCCGCCGCTATGCCCCCATATCCGCCCCTCCCCGCTCCTTTTTCGAAGCCCCCGGACATACGTGCATCCCAGGGCTTGCGCACGCTGCCGAGCCTATGCAAGATAGGCTCGGCGCGCATAGGGCTTTTAAAATCTGCCCCTAAGTGACCATGTTGCACCAAGGTAAAGTGCACGTTACTAGTTTCCTAAGTTCAGAATTTAGAAACTGACCATATAATTTTCAAGATTCTAGACATTGTTTTTGCTGATACACCTTGTTTGCTCATTTAAGCTGTTGCACCCTGCTTTGGTTAAACCTTTTTTAAAAAATGGGTAATAAACCATATTAAATAAGCAATCTGAATTTTAGAAAAGATATTTCCTACAATTGTTTGCTGACCTTTATTTATATATAATTATGAGAGCTGGCTGAAAAATGATACACACCATCCCAAGGATTCCCTTTGTTTTCCTCTTCTCTCACTCCTCCACTTTAATCTTCCCAAAAAACTGAGTCACCAACTATGAGTTTTTGCCTTTCTCTGTATCAGCAAATAAAGGGGGTTATTTTGCAAGGCTTATCGCGTGCGATAAGCCGCTATTGCACGTGGAAAGTCCCTTTTCACGTGTGATAGTTTGCCGGGGGCGGAGTCCGGGAGGAGTTGGGGAGGCAAGGAGGCAGTCGTGGCAATAAGCTAAGCACCGTTATCATCGCCAGTAGCACGCCCAATAGCGCCACCTTTCATGGTGGCGCTATTGGGTGCGAAAGCCGGAAGCAATAACACCATGGTGGTGTGATGGCTGCCAGTTTTCACAGGCTTGCCCTCCCGCCCCCTGTTTTCACTGGATTCACCATTCTGCATTAGAATGGTGAATCCAGGCCAAAATGCCCAGTCCTAGTTATTTGGGGGAGAATGTTCAGTAGCTCACCTAAGTGCAACATACTCAGGTACTTTTGTACCTGTGGACTAGGTAGGCAATTTTTAAAGAAAACTATATGCTTAGTTTATATTTTGAAAATTCACTTATGTGGGTACCTGGAGACAAAAGTACTTGCAAGCTTTACACCTACTTTTCCTGTGGGTGAAGAAATGGAGAAAAAATGTATGCATCCATATTTGAAAATGCCATTCTGCAGGTATACTTTAGTCCCCTGACCTAAACATTCCTTTCTACTCCCCCAGGACTATTACCTTTTAATGTGTTGTGAACCTTGTACGTATTTTTTAGCTATTCTGAGGAAGGAAATTTCCAGACAGGACAATTTTATATGGAAGAGTCACTTTTTTTCCAGGAAATATTGAAGTTTGTTCTCCTGAAAACTGAAGTTGAGGAGTCACAGGAGCTAATGTCTTCTGTCAACCAAACCTTGTACTGTACCTACAATGTAATATTATTTAGTGGAAAATAAGACACTAGAAACTAATTTATTTTAGATACTATGGGTCTGATATTGAAAGCGTTTTTAGTGTTAGATAAGTAGGACTTATCTGGCTAACTGGTGGCCATTGAATATCTGGCTATGTGCAGCGGCCACCAATTAACCGGATAAATCACTTATCCAGCAAAGTAGATAACCAGATACACTTAGAGCAGGAAATGGGCAGATCGAGCAGGCACTACTTATCCAGTTATCTTACCCAAATTAAGGGCCTCATTTTCCAATATCGCATTGGATACCAAAAAGGGGTGTAATGTATGCTAATAAGCATGTGTATTGTGGTTCATGATGTTTCTGGACAGGCCTGTTTCAGAGAGAGAAAGAGAACCTTGCTATATTGTCTCCTCCCTAGATAGGTATTTGTATCCCTATGGGAGGCCCACCTAGTTACTCAAGGTGAGGTTTAAGTATTAGTGTAGGGGGTTAGGGGTCACTTTCACATTCAACATGAGATGTACGAACAGAACAGTGGTCTCTTGTGAAGATTTGATGACCTACGGAGTGAGGAAACTCACTCCAAGATGAGATTTGGGCAATGTTCTCTCAACCTAGCATGATGAACTCTCTACCTGGGTAACAACAAGCTAGGTTGAGAGAACATTGCACCAATCTCATCTTGGAGTGAGTTTCCTCACTCCGAAGGCCAGCAAATCTTCACAAGAGACCACTGTTCTGTTCGTACGCCTCATGTTGAATGTGAAAGTGGCCCCTAACCCCCTACACTAATACTTAAACCACACCTTGAGTTACTAGGTGGGCCCTCCCATAGGGATACAAATACCTGTCTAGGGAGGAGACAATATAGCAAGGTGCTCTCTCTCTCTCTCTCTCTCTCTCTCTCTCTCTCTCTCTCTCTCTCTCTCTCTCTCTCTCTCTCTCTCTCTCTCTCTCTCCTCTCTCTCTCTCTCTCTCTCTCCTGAAACTGGCCTGTCCAGAAACATCATGCCCCATGATAAACCTTTACCAGATATAACACAAATGAAAGAGGTGTAGTTATTGGCTGCATTAGGAGCCACACTAACAGTGCAGCTGTTTCGTGGCACATGATAAATCCTCCCTGCTTTACATTTGCTCTGCCCCAACTCCTTGGAAAATGAGTGCCTATGTTTAGCTTTATGCAGTTAAGTTAACTGAATAAGTTATACCTGCTTAACAGCAAGTCTAAAGTTATCCGGATAACTAGAACTTATCCAATTATATTCAGCAGCATAGACATGCTGCTGGATATTCAGCAGCATAGACATGCTGCTGAATATCCCATCTAAGATATCCAGATAAGTAATATTTGGATAACTTAGATAACCGGATATCTTTGAATATTGGGCCTATATGTATACAGATGTAATGCATCTTAAAATATCTAAGTCAATGTTTTAGTTACTAAATCAAAATTTGGGAACTAACTCCATTCATAGGTCATTTGTACTTCAGAGTATATACAGACTGCTATGATTTTTTGCTGTGATGAGGGTTATGACATAAACATGTAACCTGCTATTAGATAAGGTGATTGTACAACACATACTCGCCACAGTGATTATAATTATATAGCACACTGATGGTCATTTCATAATGTGAACCCAGGGCACTTTTTCATGCTTGCTGGTGTTCCTTGAAGTAGTTTATTTGACATTAATGTCACAGTTCACACATCAATTAATTCAGAGAGTAAGGCATCTTTAATCTTGTCCTAGATTTAACAGAATAAAAAAGAAAGAACATAATATCTTTGTGTGTTAGTGGTGATGAAAAGTAGAAGAAGCGAGTAAGAGTTACATTATGTAGTGAGTGGGGAAGAGTTTATTTATTTATTTATGTTTATGCCATCTCCCCAGCTTCTAGAAGATTCTAGAAGCTTTTAGTTCACAGAACACTAAAAACAAAGCGTCAACAATATCATATAGCACAATAAACAAGCTAACAAAATTTGCTAGCAAAAACATGAAAGATTTCCCCTTCATAGCAGATATGAAGATGAAGAGTTTGTATATCATGAGATGCTACTTCCTAAGCTGGTTTATTAATACAGCAAAGTCTAAACTACAGGACAGAATACTAAGTACTCTGAAAGTCACAGTGACTGTAGTTGATTAAGATCATCTTTTTACTGGGACATAAAGGATATACAAAACCTTAAAGTAATTTAAAAGAAGAATCTTTTAGAATCTGAAATTCAGACTTAAATAAATTTAGCATTCACATTTATTTGTATTCTTTATTATAAAGAATTTATTGCAATTATAAAAAGTTAGATTTAGGGATGTGAGGTTTGTACATTCAGAGTTTGATTTTAAAAGGAACGCATGTGCATCCATTTGCTCGTGGTTCTTGGCATGCACACATGGACGAGCCTATTTTATAACATGCGCGCATGTTATAAAATCTGATGGTCGAGCATGCAAGGGGGGGACGAATTTTCATTAAATACATGTGGTGATGCATTCAGGCCTCCCCCAGTTCCCTCCCAGTCTGCTCCAATTAAGAAGCGGACTGGGAGGGAATTTCCTTACTCCCCTTGCCTAACCTTCCTTCCCTTTCCCCTCTCCTCCCCACTCCCTAAACCTAACCTAACTTTCCCAAAATTTTTTATTGTATTACTTATTGTTTCTCTGGAAAAGCAGTAATCTCCGTGCACTGGCCAGCTAGTTCAGTAAGTGGTTCCATTCAGTTTGGGAAAAAAAAATTGTTTCTTAATTTATGTTATTTGGTCATTCTTTTTTCACCAAAATCAATGAACATAAGAATTGCCATGCTGGGTCAGACCAAGGGTCCATCAAGCCCAGCATCCTGTTTCCAACATTGGCCAGTACCCAAACATTAAATAAATCTCAAGCTACTATTGCTTATTAATTAATAGCAGTTTATGGATTTGTCCTCTAGGAACTTATCCATCCTTTTTTAAACCAAGTTACACTAACTGTTGTAACCACATCCTCTGGCAGTGAATTCCAGAGCTTAACTAGTGCTGAGTGAAAAATAATTTTCTTCAATTTGTTTTAAATTAGCTACATGCTAACTTCATGGAGTAGTCCCTAGTCCTTCTATTATCTGAGAGAGTAAATAACTGATTTACATTAAATTTTTTTCAAGTCCTTGAAGGAAGCAATGTATCACATCCTGGGCTCTAAAATTTGAAGGCCTGATATTGAAAGTACATTTAGCGCTAGATAGCCAGATAGATAGGACTTATCCAGTTATATAGCAGTTGCTGAATATCTGGTTATGTTCAGTGGCCACTAGATAGCCAGATAAATCACTTACCTTGCTATTTGAATAACTGGATAAAATGTGGGTGGGTTGTGGGCAGATTGGGGTGGCACAACCTATCTGGTTAACTTAACTGGATAAATAGTGATATTTCCTTTTATCCGGTTAAGTTATTCGGATAAGTTATACCTAGCAAGGAGCACGTTTAACTTAGTCGGATATAACTTATTCGGCTAAGTAGTAGCTTGTACGGGGATATTCAGTGGCATAACCATGCCTAACCGGATAAGTCCTATCTGGCGAAGTTACATACCTGGATAACATTAAAAATTGGGGCCAGAATTTTCTATCCAAGTTTATTGAAACTTGCAGGCAAGCATCAGAAAGAAAGAGAAGAGCACTTCAAGGCACCATGAGAAGGGCAAAGCCGGTCCAACAGTGGCAGGAGTTCCTCAAAAGCACCATTTTATTTTTTTTATTTAAAACCATTTTTTACCTGTACTTTTGACTAAGGTGGAATACAGTGTTCCATGCATGAATGTTACATAAACATAAAATGAAAACAAACACTGTAAGCAGTAGGGGTGTGCATTCGGATTGACCGCATTAGTAAAACGCAACTCATATTTTTTTTTTACTTAAAAAATTGATTCGACATAAACGATCGGATTTCCCACATATCGAACATAGATATGTTCGATATGTGGGAAATCGCGATTGTTGAGCCAAAATAAAAATATAAACCCCCTCACCCTCCTTAATCCCCCCCCCCCCCCGACTTACCACAACTCCCTGGTGATGGAGCGAGGAGTGAGGACGCCATTTCTGCAATCCTTGGCGAGAAGCATGTGACGTCGGCGGCACGTCGAGTGACGCCGGCGTCACGTGATTCCCGGCTCGTTCGCGCCGGACGGCTCGTTCGGCCCAAAAAGAACTTTTGGCCAGCTTGGGGGGGTCAGGAGGCCCCCCCAAGCTGGCCAAAAGTTCTTTTTGGGCCGAACGAGCCGTCCGGCGCGAACGAGCCGGGAATCACGTGACGCCGGCGTCACTCGACGTGCCGCCGACGTCACATGCTTCTCGCCAAGGATTGCAGAAATGACGTCCTCACTCCTCGCTCGATCACCAGGGAGTTGTGGTAAGTCTGGGGGGGGGGGGATTAAGGAGGGTGAGGGGGTTTAAATTTTTTATTGGCACATATGTACATATACCCAACTCATTGGATTTTTTTTATGTCCATATTGGCCGCAAGTGGGACCCCCTTTCGGACATAAAAAATATGAACATAAAATTTTGCTCTGCACATCCCTAGTAAGCAGTAGGGATGTGAATCGTTTTTCAACGATTAAAATTATCGTCCGATAATGTTTATATCGTCTTAAATCGTTATAGATCACGATACAATAGAAATTCTAACGATTTATCGTTAAAAATCGTTAAATCGTGTTAGTGCGCACTAACTCGAGTTAGTGCGCACTAACTCCCCGTTAGTGCGCACTAACTCGATTTAGTGCGCACTAACTGAAAATGATACAAATAAACACTTTCCAGGTCACTGAAGGTCAGTTAGGAATGAATATGTGTTCCTATTGGCTGGCTGCCCTCTTATCTATTGATATTACCAAGGTTACCACTGAGGTGATGGTTGGGGGGATGGGAAATGGAACTGGAAACTAACGAACACCAACAGAAAATGAAACAAAGTGTTCACACTTCCCAGGTCAGTAAAGGTCACTTAGGAATGAATATGTATGTATGTATTCCTATTGGCTGGCTGTGCTCTTATCTATTGATGTTACCAATATGGTTGGGGGGATGTGAAATGGAAACAGTTGGAAGCTTGACAAAAAAAGTAATGTAATGATCAGCACTCACGTGACTAGAACTTGTTTGTTTATTATTTTTGTTAGCAGGCACCTGAAATGCTAGTGCATGTTGAATTTGCCAATCACTGTGCATTTTAGAAAGGTGGTCCTGGCTGGAACTGTACACAGTTCAAATATATGTAATTGATTGTTGGTAAGTGTATTTTTTAAGTAGCCACACTGGCACCAGTATGTTTACTTTTCCTCCTACTTAACTCACTAGCTCAGCTTTGTAAGAAGGGCTTCTCTGCTTGTGTGTTGTTTTTGTTTGGTGTGAGGAGAGCAGAAACATCAGATCTTTATTCAATCTACTACAGTCATCTCTTACAGTGCCCTATCCCTATTAATACCAGGAGTGTTGTGATCTTCCTGCACACAGTGCCCTAACCCTGATACCAGTCTGAGACAGCTCCCTCCCTGCATTACTAGTGAGAGGCTGGCTTCACAGACAGGGGGGAGCTGCCTGACCCTCACTCCTGACTTCCCCCATGTCCCAGCTAGTGAATGGTGTGTGGGTGAGGGGGGGGGAGGATGGTGAAGTCTGAGACAGCTCCCTCCCTGCATTACTAGTGAGAGCCTGGCTTCACAGACAGGGGGGAGCTGCCTGACCCTCACTCCTGACTTCCCCCATGTCCCAGCTAGTGAATGGTGTGTGGGTGAGGGGGGGGGGGGAGGATGGTGAAGTCTGAGACAGCTCCCTCCCTGCATTACTAGTGAGAGGCTGGCTTCGCAGACAGGGGGGAGCTGCCTGACCCTCACTCCTGACTTCCCCCATGTCCCAGCTAGTGAATGGTGTGTGGGTGAGGGGGGGGGGAGGATGGTGAAGTCTGAGACAGCTCCCTCCCTGCATTACTAGTGAGAGGCTGGCTTCACAGACAGGGGGGAGCTGCCTGACCCTCACTCCTGACTTCCCCCATGTCCCAGCTAGTGAATGGTCTGTGGGTGAGGGGGGGTGGAGGATGGTGAAGTCTGAGACAGCTCCCTCCCTGCATTACTAGTGAGAGGCTGGCTTCACAGACAGGGGGGAGCTGCCTGACCCTCACTCCTGACTTCCCCCATGTCCCAGCTAGTGAATGGTGTGTGGGTGAGGGGGGGGGAGGATGGTGAAGTCTGAGACAGCTCCCTCCCTGCATTACTAGTGAGAGCCTGGCTTCACAGACAGGGGGGAGCTGCCTGACCCCCACTCCTGACTTCCCCCATGTCCCAGCTAGTGAATGGTGTGTGGGTGAGGGGGGGGGGAGGATGGTGAAGTCTGAGACAGCTCCCTCCCTGCATTACTAGTGAGAGGCTGGCTTCGCAGACAGGGGGGAGCTGCCTGACCCTCACTCCTGACTTCCCCCATGTCCCAGCTAGTGAATGGTGTGTGGGTGAGGGGGGGGGGGGAGGATGGTGAAGTCTGAGACAGCTCCCTCCCTGCATTACTAGTGAGAGGCTGGCTTCACAGACAGGGGGGAGCTGCCTGACCCTCACTCCTGACTTCCCCCATGTCCCAGCTAGTGAATGGTGTGTGGGTGAGGGGGGGTGGAGGATGGTGAAGTCTGAGACAGCTCCCTCCCTGCATTACTAGTGAGAGGCTGGCTTCACAGACAGGGGGGAGCTGCCTGACCCTCACTCCTGACTTCCCCCATGTCCCAGCTAGTGAATGGTGTGTGGGTGAGGGGGGGGGGGGAGGATGGTGAAGTCTGAGACAGCTCCCTCCCTGCATTACTAGTGAGAGGCTGGCTTCACAGACAGGGGGGAGCTGCCTGACCCTCACTCCTGACTTCCCCCATGTCCCAGCTAGTGAATGGTGTGTGGGTGAGGGGGGGGGGAGGATGGTGAAGTCTGAGACAGCTCCCTCCCTGCATTACTAGTGAGAGGCTGGCTTCGCAGACAGGGGGGAGCTGCCTGACCCTCACTCCTGACTTCCCCCATGTCCCAGCTAGTGAATGGTGTGTGGGTGAGGGGGGGGGGGAGGATGGTGAAGTCTGAGACAGCTCCCTCCCTGCATTACTAGTGAGAGGCTGGCTTCACAGACAGGGGGGAGCTGCCTGTCCCTCACTCCTGACTTCCCCCATGTCCCAGCTAGTGAATGGTGTGTGGGTGAGGGGGGGGGGGGTGGATGGTGAAGTCTGAGACAGCTCCCTCCCTGCATTACTAGTGAGAGGCTGGCTTCACAGACAGGGGGGAGCTGCCTGACCCTCACTCCTGACTTCCCCCATGTCCCAGCTAGTGAATGGTGTGTGGGTGAGGGGGGGTGGAGGATGGTGAAGTCTGAGACAGCTCCCTCCCTGCATTACTAGTGAGAGGCTGGCTTCACAGACAGGGGGGAGCTGCCTGACCCTCACTCCTGACTTCCCCCATGTCCCAGCTAGTGAATGGTGTGTGGGTGAGGGGGGGGGGGGGAGGATGGAGAAGTCTGAGACAGCTCCCTCCCTGCATTACTAGTGAGAGGCTGGCTTCACAGACAGGGGGGAGCTGCCTGACCCTCACTCCTGACTTCCCCCATGTCCCAGCTAGTGAATGGTGTGTGGGTGAGGGGGGGGGGAGGATGGTGAAGTCTGAGACAGCTCCCTCCCTGCATTACTAGTGAGAGGCTGGCTTCGCAGACAGGGGGGAGCTGCCTGACCCTCACTCCTGACTTCCCCCATGTCCCAGCTAGTGAATGGTGTGTGGGTGAGGGGGGGGGGGAGGATGGTGAAGTCTGAGACAGCTCCCTCCCTGCATTACTAGTGAGAGACTGGCTTCACAGACAGGGGGGAGCTGCCTGTCCCTCACTCCTGACTTCCCCCATGTCCCAGCTAGTGAATGGTGTGGGGGTGAGGGGGGGGGGTGGATGGTGAAGTCTGAGACAGCTCCCTCCCTGCATTACTAGTGAGAGGCTGGCTTCACAGACAGGGGGGAGCTGCCTGACCCTCACTCCTGACTTCCCCCATGTCCCAGCTAGTGAATGGTGTGTGGGTAAGGGGGGGGGAGGATGGTGAAGTCTGAGACAGCTCCCTCCCTGCATTACTAGTGAGAGGCTGGCTTCACAGACAGGGGGGAGCTGCCTGACCCTCACTCCTCCGGGGTATTGTGATCTTCCTGCACACAGTGCCCTATCCCTGATACCAGGGGTGTTGTGATCTTCCTGCATGCAGTGCCCTATCCCTATTAATACCAGGAGTGTTGTGATCTTCCTGCATGCAGTGCCCTATCCCTATTAATACCAGGAGTGTTGTGATCTTCCTGCATGCAGTGCCCTATCCCTGATATCGGGATGTGTGCAAGAAGATCACAACACCCCCGGTATCAGGAATAGGGCACTGTGTGCAGGAAGATCACAACACCCCCAGTATCAGGAATAGGGCACTGTGTGCAGGAAGATCACAACACCCCTGGTATTAGGGATAGGGCACTGTGTGCAGGAAGATCACAACACTCCTGGTATTAATAGGGATAGGGCACTGTGTGCAGGAAGATCACAATACCCCTGGTATCAGGGTTAGGGCACAAGTTCTAGTCACATTGACTGATCACATTACTTGTTTTGTCAAGCTACCAACTGTTTCCATTTCCCATCCCCCATATACTGTCAGTAGGAAACTTGGTAACATGAATAAATAAGAGGGCAGCCAATAAGAATACATATTCATTCCTAAACTGACCTTAACTGACCTGAAAAGTGTCAAATTGTATCATTTTCAGTTAGTGCGCACTAACTCCCAGTTAGTGCGCACTAATCGGAAAAAACGATTTTTAACGATTTTTTAACTAAAAAATCGTGCCTAAGACGATTTTCTTGCCCTGCCACACGATTTCTATCGTTAAGACGATATGGAAAACGATTCACATCCCTAGTAAGCAGTACATATATCAAATCAGATACCTCTTTCAATTCCAGCCACCTCCCTGAATGCCTTCCCAACCCACAATATCAATATTACGCCATCATATCCCAGGCTCATTTTGCCAAAAATCACTTCAGTCCCAACATCTTCTCCCAAACTTCAGAAGATATCCATCTAGTCCGACCCCTGATACCTAACAACATGCATATAAGGATTCAGTCATACTAACAATAAAACTCTGGTTGCAGATTTCACTCATCCAAACAGATAAATACCCAAATCTGCTTTTTCTGGGAATAGCAAATAAATTTGGATATGTCATTTAAAATTTATTCTAAACAATTTGGATCTTAATAATTTACTATACATTTTACTACAGGTCATCAAACACAACTCTTCTGGTAAGGCATTTTAGAATAGCAGGCCAGCTAAAGCCCAATCCCTGGTTTCTACTACGTGCCCAAGATGAGGAGAAGGTACATCTAAAATTCCACATTAAGCAGATGTCAGCACTCAGGATGGACGATATATAAGCAACATAGTATAGTCCCAAGGTGATATGTTATTACTTAATAGCTTGTGAATCATCATAGCAATCTTATATTTAATTCTCCATTGGATTAGTAACTAGTGGAAAGACTGAACAAAGGGAATGATATGTTCTTTCATATTAGTACCGGACAAGATATGAACATCAGAGTTTTGCACTATTTGAAGGGCCCTGATGGCATTGACAGGAAGACCCATGTGCAGAGAGCTGCAGTAATCTAGGCTTAAAAGAATATGGGCCTGGAGTACAATTCTGGATTCAGAAGAATTCAGTCATGGCTTAAACCACCACAACAGATGCAGGTTAAAGAAAGAACTATGCAATACAGCCTTAATGTAGGCATTCAGGGATAATAAAGTGATGCCGCTAGATTCCTGACTTATGTTGAAATTGGCAGCTTGCATTCTTCAGTTAAATGTTGATGTGGGCATCAGCTAGTGAGTTTCTACTAAGAATCATCAGGGGTAGGCTGGGCAGTAATAAAGGCAAAACACACATAAAACTGTTCAACAAGGAGACAGGTGGGAAGTTTTACATTCTTTTTAATGTTTTTGTTTTAGGGCCCAAGAGATTAGAAAGGTAGGAGAAGCAGTCAAGGTGGCAAAAGTGGTAAATCAGCACAGCAAGGAAATGAAGCAGGAGACAGGAAGGCCACGAGCAGTGGGATAGGCAGCTGTGAAAAAAGTGGCAACTAGCAACAACACAGTAAAGTGTTGAGAACAAAACCAGAAGCCTTGATTCCTTGTAGCTGTGCACTCATTCCTCCTGCTACTCACATGGAAATTTAGGGAAGCTTATTCTAATGAAGACCAACTTTTCCAACAACTCTGGTGTAAGCAATGAACAATGTCTCCTGCCATTGAGAACACCCATTTCCTAGGCATGCTGTATGGTAGGCAGCAAAGAAAATGCTGGGCCATTTAGAATACCAGTGGTTTCAATAGGTGGAATATTAAATAAAAAAACTGTAAATAACTGCCAAAGAAGGAAGCTCTGTGCTGGAACTGCAACCAGTAGGTAAGTTGTGGGTGGGGTTGTGCATATTGAAGGTTCACCTAGGGTGCCATATACTCTTCAACTGGCACTGGGAATATGCTTTGGTGTAAAATGAATAAGGAATCTGAATGGAATTAGGTGGATTCATTGTAGAGTTTTTTAAACAAATTTGAATGGCCAGTACTCCCTGAAAATCCTCAAAATGTTGCGGTTCATTTGTTTTGTAAATGGTGCAATCTACTTATAGTGTATACTATTTCAATGCAATTTTCAAAAGGATTTAAGAACATAAGAAGTTGCCATACTGGGTCAGACCGAGGTTCCATCAAGCCCAGCATCCTGTTTCCAACAGAGGCCAAACCAGGCCACAAGAACCTGGCAATTATCCAAACACCAAGAAGATCCCATGCTACTGATGCCTGTAGTAGCAGAGGCCATTCCCTAGGTCAACTTGATTAATAGCAGTTAATGGACTTCTCCTCAAAGAACGTATCCCAGCTACAATATCTGTCCTAACCTTATCCTCTGGCAACACATTGCAGAAGTTATTTGAGATTTGCGTAAAAAAGAATTTTCTCGAATTTATTTTAAATGTGCTACTTGCTAACTTCATGAAGTGCCCCCTAGTCCTTCTATTATCCAAAAAAGAAAATAACTGATTCACATTTACCTATTCTAGGCCTCTCATGATTTTATAGACCTCTATTAAATCCCCCCTCAGCTGTCTCCAACGTCTTTAGCCTCTCCTCATAGAGGAGCCGTTCCATCCCCTTTATCATTTTGGTTGCCCTTCTCTATATCTTCTTCAGTGCAACTATATCTTTTTTGAGATGCGGCAACCAGAATTATACACGGTATTCAAGGTTCACAATTCTGGTTGCCGCATCTCAAAAAAGATATAGTTACACGCATAAATCTTGGTTTTACATGTATAAATGCAATTCATGCATATAAGTGGGCTTTTGAAAATTGTTACAAAATATGCCATTGAATTGTCCAATGATTATATATGTGTAAATGCACTTTATGCACATAAATGGCTTTTGATAATTGCTAGGATAGTATGTTACATTTACACATGTAACTCCTTTGAAAATTACCTCCCATATGAACTATGCACATTATTTAGAAATAATATGCATTATTTTTTGAAACATATGAAAACCAAAAAACAAATTTAAAAAACCCACAAAATGAAAAAAAATTAAAATTGATAAAAAAAAAATGAACAAACCAAAACAAAACCTTTTTTGCACACATCACTAACCAGTATTACACTGCATTTAAAATGAAACATATAGGGCCTGATTTTCAAAGGTATTTGCACGCTTAACATTGGGTTTTACAAGTGTAAATGCACTGTACCCATGTAAGTGTACTTTTGAAAATTGCTACAATAGTAATTAGGGATCTACAGGGGGAAAAAAATTCATTTTTGTTTTTCAGCTTGTTTTCAGGAGGATTTTTTCCCCACAAATTTCAGTTCGTGGATTGCTAGATTCATTCATTTGTATGAAAAAAACAAATCAAGCAATAAAAAAAAAAAATAAAGACCAAAAAAATGAAAACCACCCTCCCAGGAAAACGCAGGGATCAGGATCCTCCCCTCGGCCCCGACTTACCCAGTCCAGTGGGGATCCACTGTCTCAGACTAGGCCGAAGCTTCAGACTTGCATAGGCCAAGGTTTCAGACTAACCCTAGGCCCAACACCTAGGCCTCGGCCAGTGCCTGGGGGCTGGGTCCTGACGCCAGGGCCTAGATCCAAATCCAGGCTCAATGCTAGGGCCTCAACCAAGAGGCCAGGTCCCAAAACCTGGCCTCAGCCCAGGGTCAGGCCCAGGCTTCGGAACCCAAGCCTGGGAGCTCTTCTTCAGGTGTCCTTTACTTTCTTCAGCCCGCAGCACAATGACGATGTCCGCTGGGTTCGCGCTGGAGTTAATTATCTCTGGCACATTCACCTAAGCAGATAGCGCCATTTTGATATATGGCAATTGTGTCCAGTGGGGTGAATGTGCCTGAGTTAATTAACTCTAGCGGGACCCACAGCAGAAGCATTATTCGGCTTGCAAGTGCCAAAGAAAGAGGACCAAAAATAGGCTCCCAGTCCTGGGGTTTGAGCCCTGTCCCTGACCCTGGGCTAAGGTCCAGTCATCAGTATCTGGCCTCCTGGCCCGGCCCCGGCATCAGAACCCAGCCTCCGGGTTAGATCACTGTGTCGGGCCTGGGTCCGGGTTGAGGCACCGGCATTGGGATGCATCCTCCGGGTCAGGTTGCAGCATCGGGTCTGGGTCCGAGCCAAGGCCCTGGTATTGAGCCTGGGTCCGGGCCCCAGTTTAGGCTAAGGCCCCGGTTTTGGGACCCGGCCTCTGGGCCGGGTCACGGCATCAGGCCTGGGTTTGGGCCGCAGCCTAGGCCGAGGTCCTGGCGTTGGGACCCAGCCTCCAGATCAGCTCACGGCATTGGTCCTGAGTCCAGGCAAAAGGGGCTCTGGCATTGGGACTCGGCCTCCAGGCCAGGTCATGACATCAGTCCTGGGTTGGGCCCCAGTCTAGGCCGAGGCCACAGCTTCAGGACCCAGCCTCTTAGTAGGGTCACAGCCTCAGGCCTGGGCCTGGGCTGATGCCCTGGCATTAGGACCTGGCCTCTGGACTGGGTCGTGGCATTGGGCCTGGGTCCAGTCCTAGGTTCCAGCATCGGGACCCAGCCTTTATTTAATTTTTGGGGGTCTCAGCTGAGGTCTTGGTATCGACTCATGTCTCCGCCGAGACCCGAGCATCACGCTTGGGCTTAGGCCATCACTCCTGCTTTGTGCCTTGGCCTACGCCCTAGGCAACGACTCCAGCTTCAAGGTACCAGCATCATGCTCAGGAATAGGCCATTGCCTCTGCTAGAATGATTAGTTTAAAACAAAATGAATGAATAAGGTTTCTTTTATGTGGGGGTCCCCCAATTAATTTTGGGGCCCCCACATAAAACAAATTAGCCTTATTCATTCATTGCATTTTATAGTTTCGTTTTAAATGAATGCACATCCCTTATAGTAATTACATTTACACATGTAAATCCTTTGAATATTCACATGTCAGGAAGCAAAATGTACTGGCTTTCTATTCTGATCAAAGTTGATATGCAAAAGCAATATTGTATCATAAAAGAAAATGATGGTTTATGTTATATCTTATAGAAAAGCCAGGAAAGCAAATTAAAATCACCAGAAAAAAGTGCTGTGTCAGGATTGGTTAATTATGTTGATGGTAGGCTGCAATACTAGTGCTTTCTTCCAGTTAAAGATATTTGCTTCAAATATGAACTATCCTGCAGTTAAGTGGACTGTTGCTAAGGCTTCCAAATTGTATCCATTCAGGCAACTGATAATAGGAAGAAAGAGAATCTATTTGTGTAGCATGAAAGGCAAACATGCAAGAGGGCACAGTCAGTACACAATGGAGGCCTCACAACAACACAATGTCATTTGGATTTTACTGCATTAGAGGTAAGGCATATAATTAATGAGGTTATTTCTGTTTACAGTTATAAAAGAGAAGAAATGCTACACCTTGAAAATAAATGCTTGGAAGATATGAGCTTACAGTACAGAAAAAGGGCAAGAAGTAAGAAAAATAGTGCTTACACAAGTTTACAAGGTTTTCCTTTTGGCTGCAGTCTGCGGACAGAGGAGTTTTGATTATAACACTGTCTAAAGCCATAATTAAAATGCTATCTGCTAGTAGCAGAATGCCTTAGAGAATGTTCTGTTCCTTTCTAAGTAACTGATTGGCTAGGATATGGGCTGTTAATTCTCTGTTACACAAATGGAATCACATCCCCCTGTTTTCAATAATAAAAATAAAAATCCAGTAGACATTGTAGCTCATGCTTCAGCCTTTATCATCTAAAAATGAAAGAAGTTCTACTGATTAATTTTTCAGTGACTGTATTTATATAAAGTAAAATAAAAATTTACATTCATAGGAGATTTTATACAAATGTATGCAAATATGTTACTTGCTCATTGCAGGATTTCTGATGCTTGCTACAGAATTTTCTAACTTGATGCAGAATCTACCTATCAGTTGCCACAAAATATGGGGGGCTTTGATTATATAGCCTCATTATGGCTTTCATTCTTATCAGAAATGATCATTATAGTGTTGCTTCATGGAGGCCTTCTCACAATAGATATTTCTTTTATATCCACATATATATGTTAATGTTACAACCCCCCTTGTTCCTTGTAAACCGATATGATATGATACGTATCATGAATGTCGGTATAGAAAAGAGTTAAATACATACATAAATAAATAAATAAATAAATAAATAAATAAATAAATAAAATATATTTGTGAAGATTCTCTATTTGTATCCAGTTTCAGCCAAATTTTCTAAGGAGCTCGAACAGCTACTAGTAATATGCAAAGCCTTGAGGACGAGCTCAGTTTAATTTCAATTTCCCTGAAAAACTGGATTATCCCCAATCACTGAAAAAAATCAAATGTGTAATTCCCCATGCCCAACTAGCTTCCCAGTGTATTTTTGGATGCTGGACTAACTTGGCAGGAGTTCCCCTTGGGTGCTTGGCACCTGCTGCCTTCGCCTGAGGAAGAAGATGTGTTAATAGGTAGGATTTACCTCTCTTCACCCCATGAACACCCCCACCCCCTCCCTCCCAAAAAAAAACCCAGATGGAATTGTAAACTGGGCTGGCAGTATTTCCAAGAATGTATAAGTTTTATTAGATTACATGACTTTACATTTCCACAACATTTCAAATAGCGCATTTAGGTACTTGTGCTGGGGGGGGGGAGGGACTGGCTTCCTGTCATATATAGGATTCACTTTAAGTTAATGACCCTTGTACACCAAGCACTTTACTCTGCTGGTCCAGCTTTTCTGGCTAATAAGCTGGTGAGGTATGGCCCTCTACGGTCCCTAGGAGCCTACTGTTAAAACCTGTCACCTCCAGACAATTCACACTAGGGTTTTTGCAGCCTCCAGTCCCACTCTGTGGAATGAATTACCCACAATGTTAAGATCACAACTTTTTAAGAAAACAACTGAAAGCACATTTCTTTCATTTGGCCTTTTCTTGATGCCATTCTTAGATGACAAGTGTTTTATATTTCATTTTGTCTATTGTCTTGGTGTACCTGTAATTTGATATTGTATTATTTATGTGTTTTATTGTTCTTTGCTTACCACTGTTTTTCTGCTATAGGTGGTATAAAAAAAAAAAAGATGTAAATACATAAATAAAATATTCACTAGAAGGTATCACCATACAGTAAAATAATAATTCATTGTATTCCTGTTGGTCCATTACCAATACCCTCCCCCTTTTTTTTATCTTCTCACTGTACTCCAAATCTCACCCATGTGTAGGAATGCCAATGGGTATTGCCAGTCATAGGGAGAGGTATCCATTGCATCTAGACTGCTGCTGACATCTCCTCTGCTCCACCTCTGCTCTGCTGTTGTATCCACACCCATTCTGGGAGACCAAACTCCACCTTCAAATCAACTACTGTGTCCATACCCTCCTGGAGATCCAAACTCCACCTTTTGATCAACCTCTTGATCTACTCCTAGGATTGAAGCTTCACCACTGTATGGCTAATGTCCTAAGCTTTCTTTCCTTGATAGGAGAGATTTCCATTACCAGGATTTACAGCTCAGGTAGGCTAATGGCTTGCTTGTTGCTCAATGATTATAGCTTTCAGAGATTCAAGCAGAGTTTAGTCCATAGCCTACTATCAAATTTTTACCTAGCTAAGAGGAAATCCTATCAGCCAAAAGACCAAGACCAGGCAAGACATGAGAAGGTCAATATTCAGTAGGCCAGTTAGTGGACAAGTTATTCAGCTAAGATTAGTCAGATAAAATCCACCGAATATGCAGAACAAGTTAAGTTATCCCACATTGTATGGCGGGATAACTTGCTATTTTATCTGGATATCTTACATAGTAACATAGTGATGACAGCAGAAAAAGACCAAAATGGTCCATCTAGTCTGCCCAGCAAGCTTCCCAAGGTAGTAACTGCCGCTCCATGCAGTTTACCCCCATGTTTCTCTTAAGGGTAGTAACTGCCTCTCCGTGCTGGTTTAGCTTTTTTTATTTATTCCCATCCTCTAGCCTTTTAGGGATCCACAGTGTTTATCCCATGCACCTTTGAAATCCTTCACAGTTTTAGTCTTCACCACTTCCTCCAGAAGGGCATTCCAGGAATCCACCCCCCTCTCAGCAAATGAAATATTTCCTGACATTGGTTCTAAGTCTTCCTCCCTGGAACAATCACATTGAAGTGTGTTTAAGTAAAGCAGAGGTTGAATGTGAACCGTGGTACTTTTGGCTTATAAGTGGCTCCCTGTAAGCCCTGAGCCACCGGTGGATCTTAAAAGAGGGGGTGAATGTGAGCCAGTGGACTTCTGGATTATAAAGGGTTTGCTCTAAGCACTGAGCCACCTATGGATCCGATATCTTCAAAAGATATCATGGTAAATAGCGCTCGCTGTGAATGTAAAATAAAAGAAGAAGAAGTAAAGGGCTTATGGACAATTTTGAACATTCTTCACTTACTTTCTAAATGCCCTGTTTTGCCATTCAACCCCAACCCACAATCCCATTTCAAATTTAATAATAATCGTGCATGGTCGGCGGATAGTACCCCCTCCCCCACCACCCAACTCCTTCCCCGAAACAATCACAAAATAAATCTTCTGCTGCCACTGGTCCATCCCCCTTCTACCCCTCCTCCCTCTTAAGATATGGGTCACTTCATATCTAAGCCCCCCCCCTCCCTCAAGCCATGGAAATCCTTGTCAGGAGTGAGTTATGCCTGTCATGGTTCACCTGTTTCACAGGTTCTCTGTGCCCTGTCCTGTTATGCAGCCTTCCCTCCACCAGGGGTCCTGAGTGAGCCTCACCTCAAGACTTACCAAGCTCCTCCATGCTGCTTACCCCATCCCTAAGCTCCAGTCCCATTTAACCCTGCCTTGCCAGAACCTCAGTGCCTCTTCTTGGAGTCACCCTTGACTCTCTGACCTGGCATTTCTTACCTTTCTCCATGCCTTGTGGCCTCCAGTCCTTTTGTTACCTTCTTCCTTGCTCTGTGGAATAGTCAGGCCTTACCTTGCCTTGTTGCCTCTGGGCCTGTTCTAACCTTGCAACTTGCTCTGTGGCCCATTCAGGCCTTACCTTGCATTCTGGCCTCTGGGCCTGCTCATTCCTTATACCTTGCTCTGCGGCCTATGAAGGTCTTACCTTGCCTTGTGACCTACAGGTTAGTTCTTACCTTATACCTTGCTCAGCAGCCTACTCACCTTTTCTTTTTTTTTTTTGTGGCTTCCAGGCCCCCTCTTACTTCATGCCTTGTCCAGAGGCCTTTCCAGGCCTATCCTTGACTAGTAACTTCCAAACCTTATACTTAACATCCTACAGACCTTCTGTATTGCTACCTTCAGGCCTCCGTGTTCTCGGTTCTCTTTTGTTCTTATACAATCCTTGTCTGCTCCTGTCCTTGTCTGCCTTATCTAGTCCTGTCCTTATCTGGTCTTGTGCCCTGCCCAGTCCAGTCCCTGGTAGCCATTCTCTGCCTTCCCTTTGTTTTGTCTTGCCCTAGACTGTATCAAGTCCCAGTCCCCACACTACAGCCAGCCCAGCCGGTATCTATATCTAGTCCTAGTCCCTGCTCTGTGTCCTGCCCAGTCTGTGTCTGCACCCAGCCCCAGCCCTTGGGTAGCCCATCCAGCCTGTTCAGCTTCTCCAATTTGTCCAGCCTTTCTCGGCCCATCCAGCCAGTCCCGTCTTGCCCAGCCAGCCCAGTCTGTCCAGCTTCGTCTAGCTTATGTAATGTTTATATGAGATCTGTTTTTGAGGTATTATGAGATGCTAATCCTTTATATATAAAAAAAATTGTTATGTAAAAGAAAATGTACGGTTATGTGAGGGTCCCTGTTTGGGTATTAGATTGTTGATATTGGGGGATTAAAACACCTCTGTATTTAATGACAATAGGTAGAAGACTGGCCATACAGTCCTGCACCACACACACATCCCGGGGCTTTGCACGCGTTGCCGGGCCTATGCAAAATAGGCTCGGCGCGTGGGGGTCTTTTAAAATCTGCCCCTAATTGTTGACTGTGATGGGAGTTTAAGAAATACCCATTGTAGTTCTATAGTGTTATAAATTCCTGTAAAGAAAGAAACATTTTCAGTGCCTTTCTTAATTTTTGATAATCTTTCATGAGTGGTAAGGAGTTCCAAATACTGGGGCCTAGATAGGAAAAACAAGAATCACGAATGGTCTCTAGTCTGGTTTCTCTAGCTGATGGCAATCTTAGAACTTTTTGTTGAGAGGAATGAAGGGTACAATTTGGATGATAAGGAACAATGAAGTTGGCTAAGTATGGAGGAATATTCCACCTGTCGGCCATGAAGGTTAGACCGCCAAGTTTGAATGTAATTCGAGCAGATATAGGCAGCCAGTGAAATGCTGGAAGAAGAGGTGTTACATGATCATATTTTCTTTTCCCAAAAATCAGTTTGGCAGCAGTCTTTTGGATAACCTGTAATCGTCTGACTTAAGTTTTGCATATGCTGTAAAAAAAGGAATCACAATAATTAAGGTGATTAATGATAAGTGAATTGTGAGCAGTTTCACATCCCCCTGATCTAAATAAGGACTTAGTCATCCAATGACACATAAAAACAACTATGATAGCTGTGAGATATGAGCACAAAATCCTAAAGAAGAATCAATATGGACTCCTAAAGAAGTTACTACTTCTTTAATTTGAATTGAGTTCCCATCCATAATTGGTGAGGGAAGATTTTGTACAGAATGTTTGCCAGTAAACCATAAAGCTTATGATTTATTTGGGTTTGCCTTAAGTTTGAATTGTCTAAGCCAATTTGCAGTTTCTGATAGGTAATGGCTGAACCTTTTAAATTTGAAAGGGGATTGTGAGTTGGGGGTGAACGGTTTAGTAATTTGGGGTAAATGGCAGCAACCAGCTGAATGCCATCTGCATATAAAACCTTGGGTTTCAATAAGGGTTGCTAGAGGAGCAAGGCATAAGTTAAAAAGAATTGCTGACAAGATTGATCCCTGGAATACTCCAGTCCACAAGCTCAGATATAGAATGTTTCCAGTGTACTCGATAATTCCTATCTTCAAGAAAAGTCATGAAACCAGTTTAAAGAATTGCGGCAAATTCCAGTATCAAATACCCAATTGAGAAGAAGTTGATGATCTACTGTATCGAAGGCAGTGCTCATGTATAAAAAGATCTGGGTAGTTTACCCTTCTGGCATAGCTTTGACAGAGGCCTCGCTGGAGCATGCCAGGAGCGGGTAAGGGCATATCTCACTCCCAGCAGGGATTTCCATGGCTCGGGAGGTTGGGAGAAGGGTCTGGGTGGGCTTAGAAATGTGGTGACTCATCCCTTAAGAGTGTGGAGTGGGGAGAAGGGGGGGATGGACCAGCAACAGCATAAGATTTCTTTTGTGATTGCTTCAGGGAAGGGGCGGGGGGGGGGGGGGGGGCACCTGCCGACCACAGACAATTTTTTTTTAAAATTTGAAAGGGGATTATGAGTTGGGGGGTGAATGGTCCAAAAGGGCAGGGATAGTGCTAGCTTTTTTGCTGCCCTGTGTAAAACATTACTGTGCTGACACCCCCCCCCCCCAAATTTATTCAGTGTCTATCCCGGGCCCATCAAATAAAGTCCAGCTCCATCCTACAAGCTATATTTTTAAAAACTGACAAGCCCCCCCCCCTCCCCACCACCACCACCACAGAACCCAGGGATAGAAAAGGGTATGAGGCGCCCTAGGCAAGCCTTATAGCCTTGCACACACACACACATACTCCCACACCCTTTACAGACACACAATTAAATTATGCATTTATAACAATTTTGTTCATGAAGAAGAGCATTCAAGAGTACAGTCTGCTGAGGCAATAACAACACTTACAACATGCAGATTATATTTACATGCACTCCTGTGATGAGAACCAGATAAATCTGCAAAAAAGACACTTGGAGCTCCTATAGAATTCGACTTTTTGCAATGCATATTAGGTGTGAGCTTGGCCCTCAGAAAGCCCTGAATAACCAGAATTAGCATTACAATATAGTAAACCTCCCAATCAAAAACAACCCTAAACTATCTTATCTATCAAAAAGGCAACACTGCACTTATTACATCAGGCCTTATTAGGAAACCAGGTTGCTATAGATCCCTACACAGAAATTACATGCCAGCAAAATACCTCACCTCAGTCACATATGCAGAACACAGACAGACCCTCACCAAATACAGAACAAAGAAATCAGAAAGTCTAAACAGAAATGTGCTGAGAAGAACTGAAATGAAAAACACAAAAAGCCAGACTTTATATACAGAGCAACAATGGAAAAACAGAAACTTTACCATTCTTCATAAAACATTAATAAATAAGAAAATTAAGAAATATAAAACATCATAATAGTAAATTCATTTTCATAAAAAGAATAAATATTTCAAACGAGTTAAAGAATAGAATATTCAAAAGTTCCCAAACACCAATAAAATATTTCAAAATATCTGATGAATAAAAAATCCAATAATTAAAACATATTCTATTCCCTTCCCCCCAAAATTAAATATTTTGAAAGAGCAGAATCATCAAATTATACCCAATAATTAGAACTAATAAGGATTAAACAATCTTCTGTTCTCCCTACTTGTGATCTTCTGATTTCCAGTCACTCTGAGATTGTCATGGATTGGGGGAGGTAGGGCCACATAAATTGTATCTTCTTTCTCACACACACACACAATAACACATTCATTCTCTCATACACTCTCTTTCTCTAACATACACAGATACATTATGTGTATGTGTGTGTGTATATGTTTGTGCAAGTGTTTGCGTGCATGTGCCTGTGAGATCCTATATGTGATTCGTGGGCTCTCACAGGCACACAAACATACACAAACACACAAGTATACAGGCTCTCACACAGACACACACACATACACACTGACACAGGCTCTCAGATACAGACTGCTCTCACTCACTCACAACACATACAGGCTCACACACATTCAAGTTCACACACATACACACTCATACACATACACACATGGCCTCCTGTTGTCAGAAGTCCGTGGTGAGATGAGCTCCACCTCGGCCCTGCAGGCTTCCTATTGTCTTCGGGCCGTAGTGGAATGAGCTCCACCACTGCCTATTGAACTTCCTGCTTCGTCTCTCAGGCTCTCACACAGACTACTGGGACCTGCTCCGCTCACAGCAAGCCGGGACTTGCACCTCCATCTTCACCGTGACACGGCACGCCAGGTGCTCCTTCCTCTTCGCCATGAGTGGGATGGGATCCGCTCACAGCACGGTGGGGTCTGCTCTAAATTCTGCACAGAAACTGGAATTTCTGTATGTGGGGGGGAGCAATTCTGCTCAAATTCGGTGCTTCGCAGAAGAGTGAGGCGGCTGTGGCAGGAAGGATTCAGGGGGCAATTTTGTTGCTTCAAAAGTTTGCCACCTGAAGCGGCTGCCTCACCCTGCCTCATTATAGAACCAGCTCTGCACCCAACTCTTCTGGTCAAAAACAGCCATAGCTCAGACTTCATTCAGATTATCTTCTCTAACAAAGAAATCTTTAGCCCTATGATAAGAGGTCTCTTTTCAATTGTATACTTCTTTTCTTTCCTTGCTAGCCTAAGATCAGGTTAATATCTCTTTCCTTCACCTCATAGCTGTTTCTGGTAAAAGAAAGAAAGCTCATTGCCTTTCACCAGAAGATTCAAAGCGAGAGTTGTTATGAATCAAGCTCATTGGGATTCAATCTCCTGCCTGTGATTTACTAACCAGGATGAATAGGTAAAGTGCATCACTTAACGAAATCATGGAAGCATCACATCACTAATATTTTGTTCTGAGTAAAAAGTTTACCATTCACTGATTTAAACTACAAAACTGAGCCTGATAGATTCCCAGGGTGAAAATGGAAGAAGGAATATTCTGTCTTTCGGTTTCCCTTTTGAAGTTCACATTTGCTAGTGTTGTTATGGTAACTCAGCCATAAACAGGTGTAATTATCTGTAGTATTGTGTCCTTGAAAAGAACATTATAAAAAATTGTAAGTTTCTGTGCCTTCAAATGAGTGCTACAGCAGCCCAACTTCCAGATAAATAATATAAATTCCTATATCTTTCTGTGCAACTGCTCAGAATTAATTTTGCATCATGAGGCTGTTAAAGTCCTCACCAAGTATCAAAAAAGGTATTTACATCTCTTGGAGAACCCATAGCATTGTTCATCCTCCAGCCCAGACAGCAAGAGGTTAACATTCCCCGGCTGTGTCACCTGACCCTGTGGGAGCGGTGGGACTGCAAGGGATACCTAGATAGGATGTAAGCTATGCTAGGGAAATGAGCCTCCATCTTCCTCCCTGCCTATGGCTTCTTGTCATACCAGCACAATCCCTATGTACAGAACCATACAACTATGTACATAAATGTACATATTGCTTATTGTTTTTCTCTCTCAGTTTCCCAAGTAAAGTATCCTTGCATACCGCACCTTTCTGAATTATATTTGCTTCACATCAAGTGTTTCTCCTTGAGGCATGCAAATACCCACTGTACACACCTGATTCTAACCCTGAACATCAAGATTGGGAACAGACATTGGTAGCAAAGATTAAGAAAACTCTATCAGCATCTTCATGAGAAATAAATGTTTATCAGATCAAAAGAGTCATTTGATCTCCTCAGTCACTGCATCAAGGCTCAGTAACTAGTGTTAATGTTGCCAAAGCATAAGCCATAAGAACAAATGACCTTAAAATCTGCATGGGGGAAATGTAATGTGCTCTCTGAAAGAGCATCCAACCCAAAACAATTAACTAAAATAATGTTTCTGAGTCTTTTGACTTACAAATGTCTCCATCCAAATAGATTTTTCTCTCTTTCTCTCAAAGCAAAAATCCTTTTGTGGAGGTGAAAATTATTATTAGTATTATTATTTCAACATTTATAGAGCACTTTACAACAAATGATCTGGTGCCTGATCCTTGAGTTGAAAAAGCTTTTTGCCATGATCTTAAATCTGGAGCTAAACTGTGGTTTTTGACAGTTAATCACCAATGTCCATCTCTGCTTTGCAACATCAGTAGGGTACCCGCAAAAGGCTTTGACTGCTCTGCTGAAAATGTTTGAGCAGTTTCTACTAGAAATCTGATCATTTTTGCTTGAAATTCAAATACATTTGCATGGTCTAAACACTCTGGAGCCTCAAGCAAAATATGAAAAGCATTAACTGAATATGCTGGAAACTTGAAGCAGATATGGCCTGTATGTCAGCATGAAAACCGTGAGATGAATATACTCAGTTTACAGAGAGGAGCTAGAAAAAGTCCCCTTTGTGAAGAACACTTCTAGTCCAGCTGTGCTGTCGAAACTTAATTGTGCTGTGCAGTACTTTTTGCAGATTAAATCAATAAAGTGACACACATAAAAGGGGGAAAAAATCTTACTTTGGATTTCAATTAAAGGAAAGTCGTAACTGCAAACACTCTGCTGGAAACTGCACAGCTGCTGTCAAAAAATGAACAAGAGAAAGTATTGCAGCCAGCACGAATTCTGCAAGTAAAACCAGACCAGCTTTTCAAACCAAAACAGGGAATACCCGGGAGCAGAGCAGATAGTAAATGCTTCTCACGTCCCAATCCATATTACAGAAGCACAGAGTAATAAATTCTCTGCCTTTCGTGATTTGAAAAGCTCCCACCATCTGTGAAAGGCAATTTGTAACAGCCTCACCATTAAGACCCAGAAAACACACATTCTCCCAGCTTGCACTCTGCAGCATTTGGGAAAGACACATACAGACACACGATCGCTAATACTAAAATCTTCCTCTGTTCCAAAAATTATTACGCACCCCACAAAAATAATACCCATTTGGTTAGCTTTCAGCAGCTTTCATGCTAAGTAAAAAGGAGGAGAGAGGAGGCTGCGGAAGATTATAAGTAGTACAGCTGTTGCTCTGCGTGATGTGTGTAGGCCTCATCTTAACAAACTAGATTATTATTGATGGTTGAAGCAGTTCTGCTCTGCTGGTGAACCAATAATGTCAAGGCTATACCTGCAAGATTAATTATAGCAGAGAATGAGTTGTGGTTGCCAGGAACCGAGACATTGATAGAGACTGAGCGTTACTTTCAGGGGAATCAGACAGCCGAACAAATGCCTTGGTCAGTGCTATACATGCTAAAGTCTGCCCCTTGTCTCTTAACAGCACTACAGATCTTTAGAACTGATGTATGTAAGACTTTACAACAAGTTTTTGGAAATGGGGAAAAATTAATGAAAACAAAAAACTAGCATGCTTTACAGTATTGCAACATGCATTAAATACAACAGGGGGGTGGATTTTGCAATGCAAGGTACTGAGAACAACAATGACAGGAAATAGTATGGTATTCCAAATACAAAGCTATTTGAGCTATCTCAGTTTTTACTGTGAGTTTAACTGAACAGGCAATAAATATCTTCCTGTGCAAATAAAACAATGAGTAGATTTTCAGTAAACTGCTCAGGTCCAACTAGCTAGTTAGTTTGTATTTGAAAAATTGTTTAAAGCTAACTTGCTATAATTATCCTGTTGTCTCTCTCTCTCCCAGTGGTTGTAGGTAGGAATTGTGGCACTTACTATGCAAAGTGTGAAAAATGTATCACAGTCGGCTGTAATACCTATGCGAAGTGCTAAGATAACCTGTTTATCACAGAGTGCACTATTACCATAAAACACACCCCTTTTCCTTTCGCATGCGATATTATTTACTGCATTTTGATAAATCCTGGCCTAACTTTGTAAGTTATAGTTATTAGTTTAGAATAATGGCTCACTTCCTCAAATTCTTAGCAGTCAACAAAAAAACATGTTATACCTTTGAGGATAATTGCTAAAAAAACAATCGCTATAATTTTATGATTCAACAAACAAACTCACTGGAGAAGGTATCAGATTAAAGTGCTCGCAGTCTCACAGGCTCTTGCCCTGTACAGGGCTACAACCCTTCTCATGTTATGGCACTGTCAAATCACGTCATCTACCAATCCCACGTGAGAATGTTAACTTTTTTTCTTTTTTTCTTTCAAATGTGAAAAAAAATTTTCCTCTCACCCAATAAAATTTATTATTAAAAATGTGCACCCAACTATTACGTGAGATTATATATTAAATCACTTATCTCTTTGCTTGTGCTTTTACTGCTAATTTCCCAATTCTTTTTTTGCGCTCGCTTGCTTGCTGTCAGCTGTCTTCCCGCCCGACATTGACAATGTTTCGGCGCAACAATTGCGCCTGCTTCACGGGCTTACTACTAAATACCTGTAAAAACAAATGTTATTAATCTACCAAATTTATTTGATGTGTCTCGCCTTTTATTTGACAGTGCAATCAATGGTACTCACTATTCAGCTCAGTTATAGTTATGCCTGTTATTCCTGAGCACAGACGTAGATGGCCAACTTTAGCGAGCTAAGCATTGACTATTCATTATGATCACCAAAGGCTTTTCTCCTCCTCAGTCATGCACCCAGGATCACCTTCTTTTAAAGCAGCTATATTTAGCTGCTCAACGGCAGTAAATGTTAGAATATCTGATCTAGCTGCCTAACTCTGTAGTTCAGCAACTAAATCATTTTGAAAATGTACCCTTAAGTAAATTCATAGCAAAAACTGACATGGTTCAAACTGCTATGTACCTGGAATTTTAAAGTATTCCCAGAACTGAACTAGATATTTTGATAATAAAGATTAATCATCTTTAAATGTGATTTCAGCATAGATAAACCACAACATTATATTACATGGTGTTATACAGAAGAGATATACATATTCAGTAATTTAAAATCTTGTGCTGTAGCAATTTTGATGGCCTCCCAGCTGTAGCATACTTGGATGACCTTTGACCATTATAGGATCCTACAAGAAAACATTTCATGGAACACAGGTTTTCTGAGATGTCATGACAGTAAGTTTGAGAGCCATGGGGAGCAAAGCTATTAGTACATAGGTGACCTAATGGATAAAGTATTAAATTGGGAACCCAGAGATCAGGCTTGAAATTCTGCTTCTCCACTTCCTATAACCTTGTTCCCACTTTGATTGTAAACTCTTTGGACTACCTCATATTTATCCACATAGACTAAAGGATTTGTTGTTCCTGTATGTAACTTGTAACAATGATGTATTTATTTCATGTAATTTTCCCACCTTTGAGCCTTGGGAAAGGAATTAACAAACCAAATAAATTGAACTGAATTAAAGTGAAACCGGTAGGGTTATCAACAATCTAGGCTTGTTCTGGCATATTCAGAAATGAAAAGATAACCCCCCTGATACCACTAGCACAGGTAAATCTAGAGAAACCCAGTTAGGAATTTGGAAACAAAATAATCACATATATCTTATCAAGTTTTCAGTCATTTCATTGTAGATCAACCGGTATTTACAATGTCCACTTTTAAGGAGGAAGGCAATATGTGCAAAGACCCTCAATTACTGATAGCACAACTTCGGTAAGATAAATACAGTAAAATTTATTATTGTAATAATTAACTATATAGCCATTTAGTTCTTTTGAAAGAAATGAATTAACTGACACTATCTACTACTATTACTAAAGAGCGAGTAAACATCACAGCACTGCACAAAACAGGAAAGAGAGTCCCTGCTCCATGGAGCACACAATCTATTCAAGACTAACATGCATGACAAACAAGAGTCTATGGGACGCGTATTCATTGATGAGAACTGCATAGGATTTAAAAGCAGCTTCATATACACACGCCTAAACAAAACCATGTAAAGGGCGATCCCCAGACTGTCAACTTTGGGACAAAGTCTGCGAGTACTTTCTACCTGGACTTTGCACTGAGTTCAGGACAACAATGTTCAGAGCCATTTATGTGGGTAAATAGTAAGTTACCCATGGATATTGGCTGTCTGAAAATGTCCCTCCGTCAATACTGCTAAAAGTTGGTGCATTATTCTACAATGGAGCACACAATCTATTCAAGACTAACATACATTTATAACAAGAAAAATCACCAGCAATATTTCCTTACTCCATTCCCTTCTCAGTTAATCTTTTTGAAGCTCCCTTGTTATAAATGAAATCTGAAAAAGATCGGGAGTTTCAAAAAGATTTTTGCTTGTTATAAATGAAATCTGAGTAATCGGGAGCTTCAAAAAGATCAAGTAAAAAGGGAATGAAACAGTGTTGGCGACTTTTGTTTGCTATAAATGAAATTTAAGTGATTAACATCAAAGGGGGTTCTTTTATGAGAAAAGGAAATGAAGCAAGGAAACAGTGTTGAAGTTCTGTGATTGTTAAAAATGTGAGTATTTGTACAATCAACATCTAAATATGATCAATGTAAGGAAAATGTTTACAATTGTTGTATAATAATTGACATATGAAACATATGTTTGTGTTTTAATATATTAGGAATAGGTATAATATTGTATTAGGGATAGGTGCAATGTTATAACTTGTGTATGAATGTGGTATGAGTGAGGAATGTTAGCAGATTTGAGATGTATGTGAAATTAAATTATAAACAGTTAATAAAATTTGTATTCAAAATATATACAGGTATAGGTTTGTATATTTATTCATGAAAGAATAATACCTGTGGATTGCCCATTTGTTATAACTAGTACTTACATATTGGGAACAATAAAAGGATAATTTTAAAAGGAGTTTCATGTATAATACTACATATTAATGTAGTATTTTCAAAACCCATTTATAGACATAAAGTGCACTTACATGTGATTATCTACTGGACAATTCAATAGCATTTATTGTAACAATTTTCAAAAGCCCACTTACATGGGTAAAGTGCATCTACATGTGTAAAACCCAATTTTAAGTGTGTAAATGCTTTTTAAAATCAGGCCCTTATTGTTTATCCAAATGTAGTGGCCTCCCTTCTCCATCCCTTTCTGGGCCTGCACTATAAATGAGAGACTTTGGGGTTTCTTTCCTGACAAAGGGAAGATAAGCTTCAAGATCCTTCAGATGTTCAATTAGCTGGAACAGGACAAGCTGCCTAAGGCACATGGAAGCTATTGTTCCAAAGAAATAAAACTTTACTATAAAAAGGACTTTTTCCTATGGTGACTGTTGCACAGACAGTACATTTAGAAAGTGAAGAGTCAGTACATCAAATTCATGAGATTTAAAGCATCCACTATAGCTACAACCTTTATTTCTTACAGAAATTCTTAATAAGATTTGACCATACTAAAAATAATGTCTCTGTTAAATTGCTCTAAGTCCAGTAATAGTGTGGTTCTCTCTATGTGGATTAATCTCTTAGCCTTTGGAGGGCAATTTAAAGATAAAGATTGTGCATGCTTTTCACCTGTGTGTTTTGCCTCAGTTCTCAAGGCAAAAGTACATGTTTACTTTCACTTTGAAAATTGCCACAGCTACAAAATATGCACACTCACGTGCACTTGCTTTTCCTACAGGTAGAATTTTGCATGCAAAGTATGTGCATAAATTTGACAATGTAATCTATGCATGTAAGTTTCCCTCCTTTAATCTGAACACACCACTCTTCTTCTACCAGACCCCAAAACCCAGATATTCTAGCTCCAGTATGATTCTAAGACTGCTTAGCTGCGGGCAGAACGCAGGACTCCAGAATGTTTCTGGAAATCCTGTGGTGATACTCTCTATCAGTAATAATTGGTTGTCTCTCTGTTCCTCCAGTGGAACCAAGAAATTCTGCTTATCTGGGAGAAGAGTACCTGTACCCTCTTCCTCCATGCAATCTTCCCACCAAAGATCTCTCTCTCTCTTGGAGCTCACAAATTGCTGCTTCTCAGTCTGCAGGTTCTCCAGAACTCCCTAGAAACCATCCAAGGATCTCTCTATTCCCTTCTGAGAGCACTCCATGATCTTGTTCCAACAAGAAGTAAATTTAGAGTGGGAGAAACCATTATAGACCTCGTACTAGGAAGATTAATTTAGCGTAACTCAATAGGGTTTCCACACAAAGATAATGTGCCCTGAAAGACTACTTCCTTTAACTAAACTCACATCTTAATTCTAAATTTAACTTTGAACTATAATTGGAACTAGACTCAGACAAATCACATCAGTACAATGAATCAAAGAAAATCTAATAGTACCCTACATTGCATAAAGTGCAAACCGATTAATCGTAAATAAATGAGAAAACTTGGAAATAAGCAGGAGATCCATTCCCTTCAAATATCATCAGGAAAATCCTGTTGAAAATATACCAGGGCTGAAAGAAATGTACTCAAAGAAAGGTTACTACATTGCAGTGTCCACCTAGTTACAAAGCCTGCAAGTAATTTTTTTTCCCCATGGTCTTTATATCAGTTTCTAAGCAAATGTATGTATGCGCTTTTATTTTGATTTTTGCCCAAGAAAAAAAAGTGGATAATTTTCTCCAGCTAAAACTATGCTTGTAGTTTTCTCCCATGTCCCAGAAAGACCTCCACAGATAATGCTAGAGTCTTTATAGGCTATCAGCATTGCCGCTGGGAGCAATGAATGTACTGTGCTCCCTGTGGCCCTGGGGCTTTCTGAGCATTCCGAGTGGGCTGGGAGGATTCAGGTTGGGGTTAGGTGTGGGCTCACGACCTGCAAGAGTTTTGCAAGTTTTGGGTGGTAAGGACCGTGAGGCTCTGTGGCCGATTGGGGCCCCCATGTATTTTCTTGGCTTGGAGGGCTTGGAGGGGTAGGGGTTGGAGGCTCAGACGTTATGCCAGACAATATTTTTTGGGATTTTGGTGGGTGGGAGGTATAGGACCTGCTGGCCCAGAAGTATATTTTGAATATATCCGGTTAAGGTAAACATTATCCAGATACATGTACCCGGATAACTTTAAATCTATCTGGTTATTTTCAAATATAGCAAGTTAGGTTTAAAAGTTATAAGGTAGATTTTAAAAGCCTTGCGTGTGCAAAAAATGGCCATTTATGCATGTCAGTGGCCCGAGCGGGGCGCACATTAATATATGCATGCCCAGAAAAAGCGGGTAGAGCCAGTGCTGCCTCTAATTTTTCTCAGCTGGTGTGCATAACGTGTGCATGCCACAGGAGTCCAAAGAACATTGGGGGGGAGAGAGAGAGCCTCTTTATAGGACTCAGTCTGATACTCTATATATGGACCATCGTAAAGGGCACTTTGATTTGGGGTGAATTTTTGGGAGGTGGGTTGGGGTTAGGGGGGGGGGTTGTTATAAACACATTCAGTGGTATCCATCATAAAATTGACCTCAATAAATAATTTTTGAACTTATAAGTGAGGAAAAGGAGCTGATTTGTACAAGGCACTCTGCAGGAAGCTATGTGAGGAGTGTGAAGGTAAAAGGCTTTACAGCGTGGAGCTATATGGTCACTCATTAAATAGATGATTCATATTACAGTGTCACAGTTGCATGAACTTATGGCTACTGAGTTATGTGTATATAACACATTCACCACCACCACAGTGAACTATTCCTGTAACAGAGCAGTGCCCTATCATCTCCAGAAAGATATCAGAAGGAAAACTATAGTGGTCATACTGGAGGCAAAGCTTGACTGATAGGCAGCACAGAGAAATAGGCTATTAGAGAAGATAATAATGGTCAGGTAGTCTCCAGCAAACATCCCTGTGCCACAATACCATGACTAACCATAATTATACTACTGAAAACTACTTGTTGATGCTGCAAGAAGTAATTACCATGTCATGGAACACTTATAAAGAAAAGTGGGATCAAAATAAAGAAAAAGACCAAATCAATGAATGTGAAGAAGTAATAAACCCAGCGAAGCACTTAATTTCTCTTTAGGCATGTTCCTTTTAGAATGTTAAATTGTCAGCCATCTAAAAACTTGATACTGGCTGGGATATTTTTAGCTATTTCTACTTCTCTTTAGTCCCTATTAAATAAAGGTCTCATTCAATCATGTTGGCACCAAAAACACCATGACCTTCGATAATATGAATATGAAGTCATTCTTATTTGCTCTGCCATCACATTGATTTATGACTTGATAAAAACTGCCAAGAGACATGGGTGAAAGACAAAGTAGCAGATAAAGTGCTTTGCAATCTGAAGTGTCAGCTAAAATGAAAATGGTCTCTTTAAGTCTGGAAGCACTAGACCAAAGGGCAACCTAGATCAACAGTAAGGACCTGCTTCTCAAAACGATTTCATTCATCTGTGCTTGTTGCAAAACTCCTTAAAGTATGATCCAATGCTATAAGTGTATCAATCAGGATCCTATTTGGTAACATAGATCCCATTTGTTTTCCATTAGGAGCATGCAACTCCCAGGCAGCAGATGGCACATTGTTAATAAAACAGGGCCAAAGAAAATATTGGCATACCAACTTTTTATTGCATACTTTCTATAAATGTAACCACTGTAGATCAATGGCCTCTGTCCAGTGCAGAACACATGGATTGCTTCTATTCCTCTAAAGTGTTTTATAATAGCTGAAGATATTTTTAATAAAAGGTAACATTAATCTTCCTTATAAAAACTAGAGATATGCATTCATTTAAATCCAATGTGCTAAACCAGGCCATTTTTGGTTCAATCCAAATTTATTTATTTATTTATTTATTTATTTATTTATTTAACAGTTTTCTATACCAACCCTCATAGTAGATAACCATATCGGATCGGTTTACATTTTAACAAGGGTAAACTGAGGTGACAATTTGGTAACAATAGATAAACAAAGGAGAAAAGGAATAAGTCAAAGTTACAATCAACAAAGGAATGGAAGAACTTGGAAGCTTGAAAATGGAATAAACCTAAACCTTCTGTTATGACCGTCGGTCACAGACGGCTGCGACTGCTCTTACTCACATCATGTGCTGCCACCCTCTCTTCCTTGGGTGAACTCGTGGCTGTAGCTAGCCACGTCCGACGCATGTTGCCCTGTTCTAGGACTCCACATGGCAGCAGGGACGCCGCTGACCACCATGTCTCCTCCAGGCCTTCCTAGGCGCGTGCTACTCAGCCCTACTTTAAGGACGCTAGGGCGGGAACCTTAGGGGCGTTTCCTCCTGATGACATCACTAGCCCTGGACTCTTAAGCACCTCCGGGGCCTGTTCTAATCGACTTGGCAACGAGTTCCATCTTTGCTGATTCCTGCTGCTGTCTCCTCGGATCGTGGTTCCCGTATCCTGCACTTCCTGGCGTGAGACACTCTTTGGGTACCCGCTCCTCAGGGCAGCGCCTTCTGTACTTCAGTGACTGTGCCGCGCTTCTCTGCTCCTCAGGGCAGCGCCCTGCTTCACTTCAGAGACTGTGCTCACACTTCCCCGCTCCTCAGGGTAGCGTTGACGTGCATTGCCAGAGATCCCTTGGGCTTCCCCGCTCCTCAGGTAAGCTGACATCACTTCTCCCGTGCTGACTCATCATGTGGCTCCGCCCCTTTGGATTGTTCCCTCGGCACTCCTCCATACCCTGCCTTGCATTCCCCGCTCCTCAGGGCCTGCTCTGCACTCCACTACAGTGAGTTCCTGCTCTGGCACTTGCATCCATACCCCAGTCTCTCTCTCTCTCCGTACTCTCTGGGCTGTGTCATCTCCTGCTACAGACCTCGCCTCCCGATGGTGATGCCCAGTGGGGATCCTCCCCATGGGCGGTACCAACTCTCACCTCGGGCCAAGGGCCCACTAACTCACGTATCCTAACACCTTCCTCTCCTGAAAATACCTAAATATTTTTGGCTATTTTTATTTTCATAAAAATGGCCTCCCAGACTCCTTTTAGCCCCTCTCCCTCCCCTCAACAAAGCCACAGAGCCTGGGCTTTGCCCAGCTGAAATCTGTGCAGTCCTATCCAATGCCCCTCTTGCCCCTCAAAACTACTTTCGTGGCTCGGGCTTACCTGCTAGGCTGAGCCAAGCCCAGGTGGGGTCTCCCTGGGATCCTACCAATTCTCCCACCTAACTTGCTGGGGCCGGGGACCTCGCTGGCCCCCACTTACCCTTTTCATTTGGGTGATTCCCAAGAAAGAGACAAAAGCAATGCCTGTTTCATCTATCCCCTACCAATTCCTTTTAAAAATGGTACAGGCTTCCAGGAGGATAGCACCAAAATGACATTTCTTTGGCAACTATCTCAAGTGTGGCCGTGCTATTATGTTGTGCAGCCATACAACATAATGACACTGAATGCACCTGAGACAAGTGACAAAGTAATGGCACTTTGGAATCATCCTCCAGGTGGTTGGCACCATATGTTAAAGGAATCATTGGGTATAGGAGCAATGGGCATTTCTCCTGCTGCTTTCTTAGGCATCCCCCCCACATGGAAGGGATAAGTGGGGGCCAGTGTTGGGTTTGTGGCATATTGTGGACTCTTGGTTGAAGTGACGATGACTCCTCCCACAGGGAGGGGCCCCATGGGGAACCACAATGATTGGCTAGACTCTAGTAAGTACACACTGAAGAAAGAAAGCTTTATTTTATTGCTGTTGAAGAGTTGAATCTTGCCCAAGGAATGGACAGTGCTGCAGTCCAGCGATATCACAGTAGCTCAGACAGTCTCTGTAGTTGATGGTCTCACCCAGATGTAGCAAAGGTCTGGTAGTGTTCCGCAGCACGGGATAGGCCGTGAACCTGAAGGGTGGAATGAGGAGAGCTGGAGCACAGTGATACTCACAGAGTAGCAGTGCTGATGACTTCCTTAGGTAGTAGAATGAAGAGAGGGACCAGTGGTCCGAGGTGTGGGATACCTTGAGTAGAATAGGCCCTTGAGGAGTGAGTACCTAGGAGTGCCAAGGGTTCCTGAAAAGAAGCAGACAGGACCACCAAGGATTGGGTGTCCTTAAGGTTAGGTAGGTTAGCCCCGGAGGGCTAGTAGAAGTGAGGGGCCCCTGAGGAGCGGGTACCCAGAGCTTCTGTTGGAGCAAGATACCCCAGAGGGCAGAGTGGAATTGAAGCGAGCAGCTTAGAAGTGGTCAGAGAAGCAAATCCGAAGTTTTTCCTAACTCGTTGTATTGGAGCGGAGCGGTGGTTTAAATACCCGGAGGTACTGACGTCATGCGGTGGGGCTGCCCCCGAGGTTCCTGCCATGGCGTATTCAAAAATGTAGGCAGTGTGTGTGGGCCCTAGGAGGCCTCAGGAAGAAGCATGGTGGATGGGGACATCCATGCTGGCTAGGAGACACTGAGGGTTTCGGCAAACAGGAGCGGAGGCAGCCATCCTTCTAAGGGAGAAGGAAAAGGATAGAAGAGAGGTGAGGCAGAGCGGTCACAGCCATCTGCAACCAATGGACGCAATAGTACCCCCCTTCAAAGGGCCCCCTCCAGTCCTCTTCCTGGTGGTCTGGGTTTTCGAGGGTGTGCGAGATGAAATTGACGTACCATGTTTTTGTCCATGATGTTGGCCAAAGGCTCCCATGAGTTTTCTTCTGGTCCATAACACTCCCAGGAGATGAGATATTCCCATGTCTTGCCTCTCTTGCGGACATCCAAGATGTCATCTATATCATACTCGATAGTATTGTCCTCCGTGTCCAGGTTAGTGGGTTTTGGTGTCTTCTTGGAGAACTCTGAGAGCATCAAGGGTTTTAACAGAGAGACATGGAAGGTGTTATGTATCTTCATTGATGAGAGTAGCTTCAAACTGTACTTCAGATTTCCCAAGTGCCGAAGAATAACAAAGGGCCCTACATAGCATGGTGCACGGTGCACATGACTATAGATCAGTTTTGCAAGCACTAATTTTCTCAGGTATTGATTATTGTAATGGATTGTATTTGGGCCTACCGGACTCGACGATTACACCTTTGCAGCTAATTCAAAACACAGCAGCCGGGCTTCTTAATGCAACACCCATCAAACAGCACATTACTCCAATTTTGCAGAAGTTACACTGGCTACCAGTTAAATATAGAATAAGGTATAAAATTCTTATGGTCATTCATTCTCTGTTAAATAATATTGATTCCATCTGGTTCTGCTCTACATTACGAGTTTACAAACCCTCAAGAGATCTTAGATCAGTGCGTAAAACTGTATTAGAAGTTACAACTGTAAAAACGGCAGCCCTTAATGTGACTAGACAAAGAGCTTTTTCAGTGGCCGCCCCCATCATGTGGAACACTCTACCTGATGACTTGAGACAAATTCATAATAGAAAGGAGTTTAAAAGAGCTTTAAAAACCTATTTGTTCAAGAAGCTTTTGGGAGTTTAGAATAGGTACAATAGTGGATCAACTTAGAGAATTCAGCTGTTTGTAGTATTTATCCATTTTAGGCTTCTTATGTTAATTCTTTAAGTTATTTTCTTTGTTTTTATAATCTAACAGTTAGTCCTATTCTTTTAGAGATTTTAATTTTTATTGATCAAGATATTTTTGTATATTTATTCTATCTTTATATTGTATTTTTATTTGAATTTATCATTTGATTTTATTTTTATGGTTGTAAACTGCTTTGTTCAATACTTGATTGGTAAAACAGTATATAAATAGGTTAAATAAATAAATAAAATGTGCTGAAGGTAGTTTAAGACGAAGGAACTTGGTACTCAGCCAGACTTGGTACTCAGCCAGACTCCAGGCTGAAACTGAGGTGCAGCTCGATGGTGAGCATCATAAATCTTTTTTGCTTTCTGTCCTGCTTTAAGGAGTAGATCCTTCATTTGCTTCCAAAGCTGATATAACTCTGCTGCAGTGACCTGTGTGGCAGGAGAAGCCATTGATAAGGGAATTGGCAGAGGAGGAAGCGGTTGTCGTCTATAGACGAGTTGGAAAGGAGAAGACCCCCGTAGATGTAGCAGGATGCGAATAGATAGCAAATTCTGCCCAAGGCAGCAGTTCCGCCCAGTCACTCTGTCTTGAATTAACATAGGACCGTAGAAATTGTTTAAGCGTTCTGTTCATTCTTTCAGTCTGTCCATTAGACTGAGGGTGGTAAGCGGAGGTCAAGTCCAATGAGATATCAAACTTTTCACAGAGGGCTCTCCAGAACTTAGCAGTGAATTGTACTCCTCTGTCAGACAGAATATGCTTAGGCATTCCATGAAGATGGAAGATATGTTTGATGAAGAGTCTGGCTAACTCCACGGCTGAAGGTAATCCTGGTAAGGCTACAAAATGTGCCATCTTGGAGAAGCGATCAATAGTGACTCAAATGGTATTGTTCCCATTGGAGAGTGGTAAGTCTACCACAAAATCAGTTGCTATATGTGTCCAGGGTTCATCCGGCGCTGGCAGAGGTTGAAGCAGGCCCCAAGGACATCCGGCTGGTGGCTTTTGCTTGACGCAGACAGCACAGGAACCCACATAAGCTTGTACATCCTTTTTCATGGTTGGCCACCAGTAGCACCGCTCTAACATGGCCAAAGTGAGACTCTGACCAGGATGACCAGCCAGGCGGGAATCGTGTGCCCACTTCAACAGTTTCTTCCTTTCATTTCTAGCCACAACCATCTTCCCAGTGGGTACAACATGAGTGGCTGCAAGAACCACCTTCCCAGGATCATTAATGTGACGGGGTTCGTCAGGCACATCCTGAGGGGAGAAGGATCGTGACAGGGCATCAGCCTGGATGCTCTTCTCTCCTGGACGGTATTTCAAAAGGAAATCAAATCTGTTAAAGAACAGTGCTTGACGGTGATTGAGTCATTGTGCATGTCTGAGATACTCCAAGTTCTTATGATCGGTGTACATTACTATCTGATGCTGTGCGTGCTCCAGCCAAGGACGCCACTCCTCAAAGGCCAGCTTAATTGCGAGTAAATCTTTGTCTCCGATTCTGTAATTTCTTTTGGCGGGCGAGAACTGCCTTGAGAAGAAGGAGCATGGTGTTGCGATCGTCATTTCCTGATGGCTTCACTCCACCTACCTTTCCTTTTTTGCGACTCCCCCTGCTCCTCACAGACGCCTGGCTGCTGCGGAGTCCACCTGCCGTCCTCTCCAGCGTCCCTGGACCAGCTTGGGCGCTGCCTCCCACCATGTTCTTCAGGTACCTTAGGGCGCGCGTGTCGCACGGCCCTCATTCTTATTTCCTCATTGGCGCGTTCCTCTGGGGCGTCCCCCTGTGATTACATCACGCTGCCGGATATTTAAGCCTACAGTTTATTGCTAGCCATTGAGTTAGCAAGGGTGTTCTTAAGGATGGGATTCGCTTTCTGTACCCAGCTACTCTGCCTTCGAACTTCCATTGGACTCTTTCTGCTAACGGGGTACCCGCTCCTCGGGGGCCTCTTTGCTTCTTTCAGATAACCGGTACTCATTCCTCGAGGGCCCATGTTCCCTGACCCGCTGCTTGCATCTACTCTTCTACTTGGAAGAATTTGCTACAGACACCATCAGTAAGTACTACTATCATCCACTCCTCGGAGCTGTCTCCCTGGAACCAGGTACTTGCTCCTCGAGGGCCTTCCCCCATTCCAGCGCCAGTACCATCTCCTACATGGAACCGCTGTATGAGTACTTTGCCAACAAGTCTCTCTGCCTCCAGGGATCTGGTACTCACTCCTTGAGGGCCAGCTCTCCCTATCTTGGGGCCTTTCCATATTTGGGACCCTGTGAATGTTCTATTGTACTCACTTCCTCAGTTCTCTCCACTACAGCACTGCTACCAGAAGAACCGCTGTTCCAGCACCCTGGGGAATACTAGCCCAGCCGGGCTACATCTTCTCCTCACTACTGCCACCTCTGGTGGCTTCTCAAACTGTCTAAATAAAGAATTATCTGTGTTTGTGTGTCCAGAGCTGAGCCTGACCTCTGGCCCCTCACAGGACTTCTCCCTCCGTGGGTGTGATCTGCTGTCACAGTGTCCAAGGGTCCACCCAAACCTCACTAACTATAACAAATTGCTAACTCCATGGATCCAGCACAGCTCAATGCCTTGCAGGCCATTCCCGGCCTGGCCTGGCGCATTGCTGAACAACAAGACGCATTGGAGAAACTCACTTCTGCGTTCCATCAGATGCACGCACAGAAGAATCAAAGTGCTGCTTCCAGTAATGAAGGTCGGTTACCTGAAGTAACTATAAAGACTATGGTACCTCTGGCTGCTCCAGTTCATTTCTCTGGAGAGATTCAAAGAACTAGAGGTTTCCTAAATCACTGCTGCATGCATTTTGCATTACAGCCTTCTCACTTCCCCACAGCCTACGCCAAGACTACTTATATTCTATCTTATCTTGATGGAAGGGCCTTGTCTTGGGCCTCAATGCTGTGGGAACGTAAGGATCCAATTCTGCAGGATATTGACGGATTTTTGGATTTGTTTAAATCCGTGTTTGGTAATCCTGCTCAAGTGACTGTTGCTGGTTCTGTTCTGGTGGACCTGAAGCAAGGCAACTGACCACTGGCTGATTTTGCAATAGAGTTCAAGACACTTGCTACAGAATTATGCTGGGATTCCAAATGTTGACCATCTTAGAAAAAGTGGTTAAGAGTGATCGCGGCGGAAATCTCAGCTGTCATCTTAACTATCGCGAGCAATGGTGGATTTTCACTCTTGCGTCTCAATCACCTGATGGTTTAAATGACTGCGCTGAATGGTCTTCCTTGTTATAACCTCTTATTGGTTATTCAGACTTTGTTCTGTCACTGATTGGCTAATTTTAAATCTGTTAGACAGTTTAAATAGTCTGTCAAAATAATGGCAGATCCTGGTTTTTGTTAAAGCTGAAACTGAGTAGCAGAGAACGCAGCTAGGCAGTTACAAGAAATGTACATATGGCTTGGCTTGCACAGTGCTACAAACTAACTGTTACCAATACACAAGAACGTAAGTAGAACTATTTGTCCTTCTATTTTAGATATTGAACATAACTTCACCACCCCTGACAAAGCCTCTGAAACATGAGCCGTGTCGGGTCGGGTTGTTCCAGATGCTGTCCAAGCACTGCAATGATAAGTGATTTATTACTGCCTATCGATGGTTAAAATTGTTTAAAAAAATTATTTCTAAAAAATGGACAAAAAAAAGTATGGAAACCGATGATTGAATCCAGAGAATACAGTCTCAAAACCATAAAATTGACTGTTATTACATCAGATACGCCGCATAATCTGAAGTGTGTGAGCTAAATTTTGAAAAAGAAGCTCGCCTTTATGTATAAGGTTTCCATACTCTATCCAATATAGACTACACGGTAGTATTGATTTTCAGCTCGAGGATATGATGTTTTTCATTTGAAGTCTGACAAGACTCTGACAGGGTGGTGAGATAAGACAGGCAAGAACTGGTTCTGTAGTTACCAATTTTTATTTTTTTTTTGTCAGCTGTACATAGCCATAGACTTCAATGGTCCATAAAAATGAATGGGAAACATAAACAAATGGGGCAACGAATATTTTTTTCATTCATGAGACCCCTCTATTTGTTTCAAGGGGCCACAAATTAAACTATTATGTGTACATTAATTATATTTTGTCTATTTATTTCAAATGAATGCACATCTCCAATAAACACTAATAGGCCGATGCAATAAAGAGTGCTCAGTCTAATGTATAGGTTTACGCACAGTTGGCTGCAGGTTTTGGATGCACTTGGCTAGTACCTGATGCAATAAGGAGATTAGTGCATCCAAAATGTTTGCGCAAACAAACGCATAACCGATAGTGTTCATTACATGTAAATGCCCTGTAGATGAGGCTATTAGCTATTACCCCCCCCCCCCCTGATGCAGAAACTCACTGGGCACCTAACGTGTACCTTTTAATATGGAAAATTTAACTCCAGCCCTGGAGCTGGCGTTAAATCAATCTGCAAGTCAAGGGCTCAGGAGAAATTTAAAAAATAGTGTCCTATGTGTTCTTATCTTTATTCATAAACACCTTAACAGTATTTAAGAATAAAGGTATAATGTAAAGGCTTGATGAAAAAAAATTCTTGATGCATAATATACACACACAATAGACATGCTTCAGGCTTATTTCTCCCCTTGCTACTGTGCGTGTAAATTGGGCTTCCAAAAATTTACCTGAAGTGGGATAAAATGTACGTCCATTGCAATTTTGGGTGCAAAGCCATGTCTCCTGTATGCCCAATGCATTTGAGTGCTAGGGATGTATAATTCTTCCCTAGTGCATTCTTTTAAATGCAGCAGCTCATTAAAATATAGCATTGGGCTGTGTTGTAATGATTACTATGCATTAGTTTATGTTTATCACTTTATTGTTTTTATTTTATTTTGTTATTTTATAAATTGTATTTTTATTTTAAACATTATGAATGTTATTTGTAAACTGTTGTGATCTTGATATGGAATGATGGTATATAAAATGTTTAAACAAATAAGTAAATAAATAAATACATAAATAAAAACACTGAGTGCCCAGGAGACATGGCTGTGCAAGCATTAGGAAAATGGATGCTTAATATGAGCGCTCATTTTAATGTGCGTCTTATTGCATCGGCCCCTAGTTTAGAGGTCTATAGAAAAACAAAACTTACCATCAAAGATCCACCAGGTAGACACAATCTTTAACACGTTTTAGTTATCAGGAAATCTTTGAGCAGGTTCTTATATTACAGCACAGCAGACAAAACAGCCTCAGAATCTCCTAAGTCTAAGGCAGACTCTGAATTTGTAACATACTGCCTGATATAATAATCTGATTTTATGTTTTCACTTTGGGCACCAAAATGTATCAAAGCAGTGATGACTAGGTATTGATGGGGCACTGCTGCTTTGTTTTAAATAAATACAAGATTGTATTCCAAGTAGTAATAAGTAATAGAAACTGTATTTAATAGAGTGACAACAGGTCAGCAAGATGAATAAAACAATTACAACTGAAAGTTGAATCTAAGAGAAAGGAACACCAAGGTTCCCAGAAGTATCAAGGCATTAATCCTATTCTGCATTTATGAACATAAATACTTGAGAACTGTGACTTCAATGTACTTGTTTACAGGTAACCAAAAATGAAATAATGAGGATGTCTTAAGAACATAAGAAATTGCCATACTGGGTCAGAACAAGTGTCCATCAAGCCCAGCATCCTATTTCCAACAGTGGCCAATCCAGACTACAAGTTCCTGGAAAGTACCCAAACACTAACTAGATACCATGCCTCTGATGCCCATTATTAGCAGTGGCTATTCTCTAAGTCAGCTTGATTAATAACAGTTAATTGACTTCTCCTCCAAGAACTTATCTAAAGCTATACTAACTGTACTAACCATATCCTCTGGCAACAAATTCCAGTTTAATTGTGTGTTAAGCGAAAAATAATTTTCTCTGATTAGTTTTAAATGTGCTACTTGCTAACTTCATGGAGTGCCCCCTATTCCTTCTATTATCCGAAAGAGTAAATAACTGATTCACATATACCCATTCCAGACCTCTCATGATTTTAAAGACCTCTGTCATTACTGATTTTAAAGACCTCTATCATTACCGAACTGGTAGTTCTTTCTAGCTGAGAATTAGGTAGATAACTAGTGCATAACTGAACAATCAAACAGTACTCAGACAAGACTGGAAATGTCTTAACTAACCATCACAATGCTCTGTGTCACTTAAAAATAAACTATCATAAACATTTATGACATTTTACCCTGGACAGCTATGTTTAGTAGAGATGTGAATCGGAACCGGAATTGGTTCGGATTCCGGTTCCGATTCACATGTGCTTTTTTTTTCATCGGGCCCGATCGCGGTTTTGTTTATCGGCTGCGCCCTATCATACTCTTTTGAACCAGAAGACTCCCCGGAAGAACTCGGTCATGTCATTGACCCAGCCTATATTTGTCTGTCTGCTATTCACCCAGTTCCCACTGTGAAGACTGCTGTGCCACGTCGAGTCCATGAAAGAGTCCTCCGGTGGGCACATGACTCTAAGTTTGCCGGCCACCCAGGGTGAGCGCGAACCCTAGTGCTGCTCCAGCGGTTCTTCTGGTGGCCCACTATGGTCTTTGACACTAAAGCGTACGTTGATTCCTGCAAAACTTGCACTCAGCAAAAGCCCCCGGTTGGGCGACCATGGGGTTTGCTCCAGCTGCTTCCAGCTCCCGAGGAACCGCTGAAGATATCCTGGATTAAATAATTAAATAATGAAAATTAGTGGAACAGTTTTGCACAAGAGAAAGGAAGGTGTTTTTGTTTTGTTTTATTTATTTTATTTATTTATTTAAAAAGTTTTATATACCGCACAAATAGATAAAGTATATCTGTCTAGGCGGTTTACAATATTCGAGGCACATGCATAATTTTAAAAACAATACAGACATTTCAAATACAACACAAGAGTAAATGTATAATGTTCATTTATACATAAATTATGGAAATATTACTATAGATTGAATGCTTGAGTGAAGAGATGAGTTTTTAGTAATTTTTTAGATTCTCTACGGTTGGAGGTTAAATGGATACAGTCTGGTAAAGAGTTCCATAATAATGGACCAGCTACTGAAAACACACATTTACGAGTTAACGATAGACTAACAGATTTTATAGATGGAATTTCTAATGTGCATTTATCAAGAGAGCGTAATTGTCTAGGTGGTTTATAAATTCTTAACAAAGAGCATAACCAGATCGAATCAGTATTATATATTAAATTATGTATTGTAGATAAAATTTTATATGCTTTACGGTATGATATTGGAAGCCAGTGTAGTTGTTGTAGAATAGGTGTGATATGATCATTTCGGGGAGCATTATATAGCTATCGGGCAGTTACATTTTGAACCAATTGTAATGGGTGAATTGTAGATTGTGGTAAACCAAGGTATAATGAGTTACAGTAGTCCAAAGATGACAATATTAGTACTTGAGTGATCAATCGAAAGTCATTTGGCAGAAGTAATGGTTTAAGTTTCTTTAACATGAATTTTGAAAAAGGATTTTTTTTACAATTTCAGATGTTATTTGTCATTGCCAGCTTGGAGTCAATAATTAATCCCAAATTTTTAGCATGTGATTTTATGTTGATAATTTGATTCTCAAATGTAAAGGTTGGTGGAGGTTTGTAAATAGAATCGGGTACAGTAGATAGATAAACTAGCTCTGTTTTATTTGTATTTAATTTTAGCCTATTATGGGAGAGCCATGTTTTTATTGTAGAGAGATATAATTGCAGAAGAGAAAAGGTTTTGGACCATGAATCAGTGAAAGGTATAGTGAATTGAATATCATCAGCATACATTTTGAAATTTAAATTTAAACCAGCCAAAAGACAGCATAAAGGTAATAGATATAAATTGAATAAGAGAGTCAATAAGGCTGAGCCTTGAGGTGCTCCTGTTGAAGTGGAGTACCAATCTGATTGATATTTGTTTATCATGATTTTTTGTTGCCGATTTGTTATAAATGAAGAAAACCACTGTAAAGGAAGACCAGAAATACCTATTTGAGTTAAATTGGAAATAAGGATGTCATGATTTATTATATCAAATGCAGCGGAGATATCAATTAAGACTAGTATGTAATTTTAAACAGGCTTTGCATGAGAGATGCAAGCAGTTTGTGTGGAGCCAGCTCAAGGCCTAGCGTACCAAGATAACGGTCCTTTTACATCATTAGTTTAGGTAAAAGGTTTAGTCCAAATAAGGAAGTCATCCCAAAACAAAAAAAAGTACACTGTTAGCAAAATCTGTATATAAGAATGTAATGTGTAACTTGAAAACTGAGAAGGCTTTGATGCATCACTGTTAAGTAGGGATGTGCAAAGGGACGCCATACGTTGCATTCGTGATTCGGATTCATCGGGGAGCAGATACGTTGCATTCGACCGTATGGCGCCCCAATGCGTTAATACGGCGATTTCTATTCGTGTCCCAGCTAAAATTAAAATTAACTACAAACCTCTACCCTCCTGACCCCCCAAAGACTTACCAAAACTCCCTGGTGGTCCAGCGGGCAGTCCGGGAGCCATCCCCTGCACTCTCACACCCTCAGTGATGGTTTCATCATGGCGCCGATAGCCTTTGTCACAGGGGCTACCGGTGCCATTGGTCAGCCCCTGTCACATAGTCATTGGCACCATCTTGTGCTCCTACCATGTGACAGGGGCTGACCAATGGCACCGGTAGCCTCTGTAACATAGTATGGGCAAAGGCTATTGGCGCCATTTTGAGTACTGGCATCAGACGGCTGGAGTGCAGGAGGTCACTCCGGGACCCCGTTGGACCCCCAGGGACTTTTGGCCAGCTTGGGGGGGCCTCCTGACCCCCACAAGACTTGCCAAAAGTCCAGCGGAGGTCCGGGAGCGACCTCCTGCACGCCGGCCGTCCGATGCCAGTACTCAAAATGGCGCCGATCGCCTTTGCCCTCACTATGTCACAGGGGCCAACCGTTGGTCGCAGCCATCTGCGACCGATGGACGCAACAGAGGCTAGTCAGCGCAGGAAGGCTCCACCCATTGGGATTACTCAGCAGGCAGTTAAATGCTCCCAACATTGCCTGCACCTCCCGGAGTGTTCATCTTCTTAACCTTTGATGCCTTGTCCAGTAGGTCTCGCAATTTTTTGGAGTTTGTCCTTTGGCAGCCTGAATATCATTCTCTTAGAATCCAACTCAATGCCAAGGAAGCACATGTGGTAATTGGCCCCTCCATCTTCTCCTGTGCCTAAGGAACTCCAAAATCCTCCGCCACCTCCTGAAAGTTACGTAACAGACGAGCCGTCGGCTCTGTTCCTGCAAGACCGAAGAAAAGGAAGTCATCCAAGTAGTGGATTGTATTGTCTGACCGGTCCCTTTTTGCCGTCACCCAGGGTAAGGATGAATTGAATGCCTCGAAATAGGCACAGGACACGGAGCAACACTTGGGCATACACTTGTCAAAGTAAAACATCCCATGGAATCTGAAGCCCAACAACGGAAAGCTAGATGGGTGGACCGTAGCAGCTGAAATGCCAACTCGATGACTGCTGACTCCCCGCACCTCTGAAGAAGAGTGATTGCACTGTCAAATGAGGCATATTGGACGGAGCATTCTTCCTGTGGCAGGTGGTCATTAATCGAGAGCCCCAACCTGGATCTTTCTTCGGTCCCACTGCCAGGGGAGATAACGCCATGTTTTGGACTGGGGGTGATGCAAAAGGGGCTGCCATTCTGCCTAAAAACAGATTGGTGATTAATGCCATCGAAAATTCAAATACACAAGATCTACAGGGTCACCTTTGTTCACATGTTTGTTCACCTCTTCATAAAAATTTAGGATATTTGTGAGGCATGGACATCTTAACAGTGCTGTCCAGATGTATTCCACTCAAGAAGAAAGATGCAAAGATTGACAAACAACCACAGGCATGGCTAAAAGATAAAGAGAAAGAGGCCATTCCAGCCCCTACTTATTCTTCAAAAATTGGAAGAAGGATTCCCCCGAAGAAAACAGGAAAAACACCATCGTTGCCAAACCAAATGCAAAACATCAACGAGACAGGCCAAGAGAACCCAAAAAGAATTTGGCCATAGAAGCAAAAAAACACACAATAAAGTTTTACCAAATACTTCCAAATCAGGGAGCCTGCCAGAGGTCTGGCCAGACCGCAATATGGTCGAGGGGCTGAAGGGGGCACCCAGGGAAAACAAAGCCATCCCAGAAATGTGCCCTGATGACGTCGACCAGCACTGCCCGAGGATGCCGGATTGTCGCCATTCTTTGGCCCATGGCCCCAGGTAAGCCATGGGCCCTTGCATCTGCCTCAGACCCACCCATTATCAACTAAGTCAGATAGCTAGATATGTAAAAAATGCTACATATCCAGCTAAATCAGAGAGCCAGATGCACAGAGCTGTTAGACTTCTCCAGCTTTCAGTTAGTTGGATAAGTAGTGTTTTAAGACTTATCCAGCTAAGTAGCACCTTTTTTTTACTTATCCAACTATCTTACATACCCTAATAAGTCCAAAAAGTGCTACTTGTCTCTCTAAGTAGCACTTGTCAGACTTATAGCTGGATAAGTTGTATAAGTGCCGCTATTTATATGGATAAGATTAAATTTATCTATCTAAGTAGCAGCAAAGGTGTTTCTTAGCCGAATAAGAAGAAATGTTGCAAGATAAGTGTGCGTAAATGATATACGCACGTATTTGTACATTACATTTTAAAAGGATATGCAAATAGATTTTACTCGCATTATTAAGACACACTTACCTCCCATAAATTGGCTTTTATACATGTAAATCAGGGGATTTTCTCACATGTGCATGGCAATGGAATAACTAGTTTTATCAATTAGTCTACCAGCTTGCCCAGTCTATCCCTAAATCATCAAGACCCTCCTGGTTCTTCAGACTGTACTCCACCCCCCAGTTTACCCACACCCAGTCAGTATTTGTCAATGAGGATTTTTCTTCTCAGGTCAAACAATGACTAGATAAATAGTGGCATTGGTTTTATATATATATATGCAAATGAAAAAATTACATGCATCACTATGGCAGCTTGTAAAATAGCAACTTACATGCATAAATGGTGGACCCACCAGGGAACACCCCTTTTTTAGATGCATAGTTTTACGCACATGCTATTTTAGATGCATAAGCCCTAATTTTATGGATGCAACCTTTTGAAAATTCACCTTTAAGACTAGTTCCTTAATTCTCACTGTTATTAAGCAGTTAACTGCTACTCCTCCTAATTTAAATAGTCTAGATTTGTAAAAGTAGATATAATCCAGAGAACAAGCTTATTTTATACATAACTTGTCTCCTGGTTTAAAACATGTTTCTGTAATATAGCATAGCTATAACTTATAATGTTAAAGTTAGATCACAAATGGCATTGATTAAGCCATAATTAATCACCAAAGAAGTTAAAATTAAAATTAGAAGACACTATCTGTAAATTTTAATTTAAATTTACATAGGGGATGCTATTATTTAACAGGGGGCAATGCGATCTTTATTTATTCTTTATTTAATTTATGTATCTTCCCCTCCCAATGCACATGTTGATATTCTGTTCTTCTAAATTTATATTAAACACATTAGAGGGAGCCATATTAAAGACCGGAACAATCTAAATGCACCTGGTATAACAGATCCAGAATTAAAACATCAGCTCAACTTCAGTCCTTTTTAGTGATGTCATCCATTGTGGCTGGTGCCAGCCAAGGAGCTGAGAAGCAATGGGGAACTGAGGAGCAGTGGGGTGAGTATCGCTGGCAAGAAGGGTGCCCAAGGGGACCAAACACTGTCCAGTCCTTCTATTAAAGTGTATCAACAGAGGAGTGTAACAGCTTTTCCAGCTTATGGTTATACAAGTAGTAACACCACAGGGCAACTAAAAGTAAACTATCAAATTCTCAAGAAATTGAAACTCCAGTGTCTGTGTTGATTCTAGATAGAAATTTCCTTTCATCCTTGTTCATTTGGATTATTGCAATGTGTTCTAGTTATTGGTGGTAGGTTCTTCTCGCATCCCTTGTTACAGCGGTTCATTGAAATGTGGTAGAACAGATGCAATAGTGACCCCCAGGTCAAGGGAATTCCTGAATGAATTTTTTTTTATTGCACAAAGAAACTTCTTTCCATGGCTCAACAGATGCTCCCAGGGTGAAAAACTTGAACTTAATCAGACAAACAAAAAATAATTGGCTTCCACCATCTGTGGTGTCGTTGGCTTCCTCCATCTCCACTCCCTTCTTACACGGCAACCTCTTGCACATTTCTCTGGAAAATCTCAACAAGTAAAAGGATGAAATAAATCCCCCCATCCCACTGTGAGTCTTACCATTTATACTCCCTAGATACACAGTAAATACTGGCAATCATCAACATTCCTCAAAGGCACCAGGCTGTTACTAAACCAATAGAGATCAGTCATCCTTACAGTGTCAATCACGTTCAGTCATGACTGTGATTTACATCCTTCTGAAGTTCCACAAAGATTTATTAAACCATCTGGGCCATCCAATTATTTCATCAAAAAAATATTTATTGGAACCTTTATCAATCCTGGACCCTTTGTACCTTTAGTTAAATCTTAAATGTGTGCTCTTCACAGATTATGCAAGATTTATAAGATTAATAGCATCTACTGTCTGAATTAATAATGGTAACAACTGACATTTCTGCACTATAATCAAATATTCCTCAAACACAGCCTGTGCAGGTCATATGGGATACACTTAATTTGAGAACTGAACAGGGAGTATTCACAGATTTTTTGGTGTGACTTAGCATGCATAACACTGACAAAAAAATGTTTCTTTATCATCAACAATGTTATTACGGCACAACAATGGGAGCCTCGATGGCTCCTAATATTGCTAATCTAAATGTCCTCTAGGGATAGGGAAATACCTACAGTACCTGAATGCAGAAGAAATAACTAATCTTGACACAATTTAAAGTGAGGGAGGACCCATGTTTTGCTCAGTGTATTCACTGCAGAAAGGATATCAGTCAAGGGAAGCAAGCAGGGCATCTCACCTGCAGAAACAGTACTTCCTAACATATGCAATATATTTGTTTATAATTTTAATAGTATCTTGTAAAAATTACTTGGCACTCCTTTTACCCCTGCTTCTCCTGTCAACCACCAAGTGTCTATATTATTAGAACCTTACGGGGAAGAGGGATTTCACCTGTGCATCGTATAGAAACACCTGGGTGCCCTATCTACTTATTACCATCAGTGTGAGGGGACTCAGTTGTAAGGTTGATTTACCTTACCCAAGGAGAATGGAGAGTTTGAGTGTGGATTATTGAGGATTGAAATTTGTAAGATTCTTGAAGTGTTTTGGATTTGAACCAGTTCCTGAGAGATGAATAAACCACCAGTTTTTTGAAGGGCTGGATTCTGGAACTTTTACCTTTGAAACAAGTTAACAGCAAAGGTTGCAGAGTATGGAGATACTGAGACTTTGAGAGTTTTGCAGAGACTGTTGGAGTTATCTGCTGTAGAAGATCTATTTTTAACCAAATGATTGTTATCTTTTCAGCCCTTATTTCATGCTGTCATACTGCTCCTGTTCTGGGGTACATTGAATTCTGTCTTAAAGGCCCCATGGCAGGAAACCATTCTGTCAGCACACACTGAGAATATCACACGGCTGAGTACTTAAGCCCCAGCTGCGCTCCAAGCAGACACCTCAGCAACAGGCTCCCTTGCCTTTGCAATGTGTGTTGCTACTTCCATGCGCTTTGCTTCATTATCCATGCCTTACCTCCTTGCCTTACTCCTGCCTTTTTCCAGTCTCTCTGTGTCTTGCCCAGTCTGTCCTGCCTTATCTTGTTTCCCTGTCTTCTGAATTGTCTATCCTGTTTGACTTGGCTTGATTCCACTGATTCTAACATCTGCTTTGGATTCTGACCTCATTTCTGAAAGCTGCTTGTCACAACCTTTAGTTTGAACCTGGATACCATCTTTTTGCTGTCAGCCCTGACCCTTGTGTTAGGAGCGCGGTCTTCTGGGCCTGTTAGGAGCAAGGAGGTGTGGTCCCATCTCAAGGGAGGATGTGAGCTCTTGGATCACAGCGCAGCTCAGGGAGGAGCCCCAAGACACACCGTGAGAGATGAGCAGGTACGAGCACAGGCGGAACAGGAGCAAGGCAGGACTGAAGACAAGGCGAGGAATATCCGGATCAGGAACAAGGCAGTCTCAACCCTCCACTGGACCTACATGCACCAATGAGACCCAGCAACACAATACTAGTCTCGAGAGTAGCCCTCTGGCCACTCGATAGCCCTTCCGGGCCCACTGCTTGGGAACGATGAGTGTGTGAGGCCAGACGGAGGCTGAGGGCAGGAACATGAAGATTCAGACGAAGACTCAGGATACTCAGAGGATTCAGACGTAGACTTGGATACTCAGGAGACTCAGACGAAGACTTGGATACTCAGGATACTCAGAGGACTCAGACAAGGACTCAGGATACTCGGAGGACTCAGACAAGGATTCAGGTTGCTTGGAAGTTTCAGACAAGGATTCAGGAGTCAGACAAAAGTACTGGGTGAGAACTGCATCGCAACGTGCCCTTCACAGCCACCCATGGCTGGTCGCGGACCACGCTGAACGCGTAGCAGACTCCAGACGAGGCAATGGAACTTGAAGCCAGGACATGATGAAGATTCAGGAGAGGCCTACACCGGGGTACGCCTACACAGCCACCTGTGGCTGGTCGTAAACCACGCTGAAGAGGAGCCCAGGGTTGGTGGGAGAGGCAACTCTAGGCCAGCCTTCATCTTTTCACTGCTACTGGTACCAGTTTTGCCTACTCTTCTAAGATACTGAGGTGCAAATGGAGGCCTTTTTGAATTCTGGAGCTGGTGGAAACTTTGATCTGTCGACACAACCTTCCTAAGCCCTGCCAGTCCCTGGAACCCAGGGGCTCAGCCTGTGGGATATAGGGCTGGTATAGGTGAAACTCCAGTTCCAATCCCAGTAAGAGCTGTTGGCATGGGCCTAGGGGGTTCACCCATTAGGCTGTGTTAACCATACCACAGCCCAAAGGCCCATATCTGTGGCAGTTTGATGAGTCCATGAGCTCAGTGGACTTGTCCTCAGCTCAAGCTATTTCCTGGTTGGTCCATCAAGTCCAGCAAAAGCAAAACCAGCTCAATAACATGACTGGCATCCTTTAAGGCCTGATGGCCTGAATGTAATCCATGCAAGTTAGAGCCCCTGCTCCTGCAAAGTCACCTCTTCTCAAGCAATGGGACTCATGCCACATTTCCCACCACTGCCCAGGTATGAGGGTAAACCAAGGGCTGCCAAGGTTTCATCAACCAGTACAGAATGCACTTTGAACTGCAGGCCGCAAGTTTCCTTCAGATCACACCAAAGTAACTTTCATGCTTTTTCAACTGGGTAGTCCTGTACTATACTGTGTTTATTACTGCTATGGGTGCGGGGTGATCCCTTGATGAGAAGCCTGGATTACTTCCTCTGTCGGTTCTAAAAGTTTTTCAATAGCCTAGTCGGGTCTTTTCAGCAGCTATGGAGCTGCTCTGCATCAGAGAGGGTAGGTGACAAAGCCATTCATTTATACATCTTTGCTTCAGAACTCTGTTGGGGAGAAGGTAGCTTGACTGCCATCTTTTGTCAGGGCTTGATGGAACGTATAAAAGACAAGCTGGTGGGTCGAGATTTGTGATCTACATTAGAGGACATCATAGCTCTGGCCATACAGGTGGACATTCGATTCCAGGATCATGCTCATGAGAGGGAGGCATACTGTCAGCATTTCAGACTGGCAACCAATTTCCAGCAGCCTCTGATCACCAGGCAAGTTGTGTCGGCTGCCACTCCCTTGGAAGAGCACATGCAACTTGAGAGATCCTGCATCTCTGAAGAGAAACAAAGGTGTAGGTGACTCAATCTCTGTCTCTATTACATACCTAGGGTAACTTCTCTGGCCGTTGCCCAAAAATGGTGGGAAACTTCAGAGCCTAGGGTTGGTGGGAGAGGCAACTCTAGACCAGCCTTCATCTTTTCACTGCTACTGGTACCAGTTTTGCCTACTCTTCTAAGATACTGATGTGCAAATGGAGGCCTTTTTGAATTCTGGAGCTGGTGGAAACTTTGATCTGTCGACACAACCTTCCTATGGTGACTTGGACAAAGCAGTGACCATCTCTTCAGTATATGATGAGCCTCTTCTTGGCTGCTTATCAGTGTATACCATTCCTTTTACACTCCAGATGGAACTCCTACACTTCTATGTACTACCCAAGGCCATCAATCATATCATTCCTGGATTGCCCTGGCTCATGCTCCACAATCCCTCCATAGATTGGGGAACTGTACAGATTGCCCACTGGTGATCTTCCTGCAAAGAATGTTGTTTCTCCCATGTCCTCCCGTCTATCACCCTAGCTTGGACACAGATCCCAGACCTTCCAGGCCTTCCCCCTCAGTATGCAGTTTTTACCAATGTTTTAAGTGTTGTGGATATTTGGATGATATCCTCATCTTTTTATGTTCTCTAGCACAGTACTGTGAGCATATAAACAAGTGTTACAGAAAATCTGAGAACACAACTTCTACACTAAGCTTGAAAAGTGCACATTTGAGCAGGAATAACTTCAATTCCTAGGCTACATTGTCTCTCAGTATGGTCTTTGCATGGACTCAGAGAAGGTAAAGGCCATTCAAGACTGGCCCAACCCATCGGACTCAGAGCCATGCAATGCTTTCTTGGCTTTAACAATTATTACTGTCAGTTCAAGCACAGGTACTCCTCTTTGGCTGCTCCTTTCACTGCTCTTACTAAGAAAGGCACTGACACCAGACAGTGATCTGAAGATGCAGTTCAGTCCTTTTCTCATATCAAGCAAGATTTCCTTAGAAACCCCTTATCTTGGAGGTAGATGCCTCTTTCATTGGGGTAAGGGATGTCCTCACTCAGCACAGTGATCAAGGTACTCTCATGCAGTGCTTTTTATTTTCCAAGAAGTTCACTCTCACGGAAAGGAATTATACCATTGGGGACAGGGAACACTTGGCTGTGAAGGTGGCTCTGGATGAGTGGTGCCACCTGTTGGAGGGGGCAGGAACTAGATATCCAATCATGATCTAAACGAACCATAAGAATCCGAAATACTTACAACAGGTTTAGCACTTGAATCCACATCAGGCCAGATGGCCATTATTCTTCAATTGCTTTGACTTTGAACTCAGCTACGGTTCAGCATCTTTTGTGGTCCTTTGATACAGAAAGACTCCCTGGAACCTCTAGTCCTGGGGAATTGCCAAATTCTGCGCAAAAAATGGCAGAGAAGACCCTGGCATGTCACAAACGAAGTGCGTGCCGATCACAGCTAAGATGAAGGCCCTGGCATACCGCGAACAGAGCACACCATTTGTGGTGAAGATGAAGGCCCCAGTGAGAGTGTGTGTGTGTGTGAGAGAGGGGAGGGAGTGTGAGGGAGGGGAGGGATGGGTAAGAGAGGGGAGGGAGGAGTGTGTGAAAGAGAGGGGAGGGGAAGGGGAGACGGATGGGGAGGGGGGTGTGAGAGAGCAGGTGAGCGGATAAGGGAGAGAGAGCAGGAGGGTGAGGGAGAAGGGGGTGAGCAGGGGGGTGTGAGAGAGAGCAGGGGAGGTGAGTGAGCAGAGGTGTGTGAGAGAGAATGAGGGCTAAGCAGGGGGGTGAGAAAGAGCATGGGGGTGATAGAGTGCAGGGGGGTGCTTGAGTGTGGGTCCAGAGAGAGGGAGCCTATATGGGGAGATTGTAAAGGAATATGTATGTGTGTGAGAGATTGGGAGCTGGTGTGTATGAAAAAGGGATTGTATGTATGAAAAAGGGATCTTGTATATGGAGGATGCTAGCCTGTGTGAAGGGATTGTGTATGTATGAGAGAGAGTGCGCTTGTGTGAAGGGATATGTGTGAGAGAGAGACATAGGTAGCCTTTGTGAGGGTGTATGCATGAGAGAGAAAGGGAGTTTGTGTCGGTGTGTATGCAAGAGAGAGGGACCCTGTATGAGGGGATGTGTGAGTGTGAGAGAGAGGGACTCTGTATGAGGGGATGTGTGTGTGTGTGTGAGAGTGAGGGAGCCTGTATGAGGGGGTGTGTATGTGCACTAGAGAGAGGGAGCATGTGCGTAAGAGAGAAAAGGATAGAGAGAGCCTGTGTGAGAATGGGGTCAAACTCTGGGAGTGCCGACAGAGTGGAAGGGGTTGAGCATAGTGGTGGAGGGGAGAAAAAGTGGCAGATGGAGGAGCTGGGGCCTAAGAGGGCAAAGTGGCCAGGGGAATAGGGAGAGCAAGTGGAATGGACACTCTTACATTGAATTTCTAGGAAAATTCTGCTCAGAATATTTACAATTTTGCATCTTTAAGTAATAACTTTTTTGTATTAATTTAAAATGTAATTACTTAAAGACTGTCATATAAATTGCAAGTATGCATATGTATGTCTGCCAAATATCAATTTTCCTTATTCAATATCTTCCTTGGTGAACAACCAAACATAAGTATTTGTTTAGCATTTTTACTTTTTCCTTATCACTTTCCTCACATACCCTGTCTGTCTCTTCTTTCCAGGTGCTGTCGTAAAACATCTGATCTACTCATCTATAACACATAGTAGCGTCAAGATCATGCATACTCCAGAACTGATTTAATCATGGTGTACTTGAGGAATCTATTATAACACGAACCAGGTAGCCTAGTCATCTAAAAATATCCCCATCAACCCTAACCTTAGATTCTCCTTCCACTACCTTGATGGCCTGCACTTTCAAACATACCCCTATCTCCCCGCCCCAGGAACCAGTGATCCATTCTGTCCACTGGTGGCCTGATCTATCTTCTGAAGTTAAGTGGGTAAATCCGCCTCTGCAGGGCTATCTTCTAGGCATACACAGTCTGGCTTCCACAGATCCCCTCTCCAGTTGTGGGATTCACACTAGCTTGTATAGATGGCTCTGTAGAAGACTCAGACAACAGTGTTTCATGGACTGGAAACATACAAAAGTTTTGGATGCTGTTAAATATGAAAACAAAAATTGTCTTCCAAGTTGCAAGAAACAGCATAATTTAAAGTTTTATTATTTAGGTTTTGCAACTGAGCATGACGCTCCACTCTCCATTATCGTCTGAGTCCCTAAATAGCGATGCTATCATACTGAACAGAAATGAACGCATCACATTATACATGGATTGTTTTTATTTTGTTAGGATGAGAGCTGTCAGAAAATGTGTGCTAACTTCTAGAGTTCATCCTTTTGACTGCAGCACTGGCAGCTGATGTATTATTTATTAATCAACATTCCATTATATTTGTATTTGTATGTAACAGTCTGTTTGTTTCTTATTTGTACACAACTTATTTCTGCAATCTGTTATTGTTTCATCTCCATTCACAACCACACAGACCTGTTTCAGGCTGCTAGTGAACTGCAGCAGAAGGAAAAGCTGCTTATGCTAATTATGTTTTACCAAAGCAATAACACTGAGGAATACAGCATAAACATCAACATCTTACTGTGAAAAATACAGAAAACATCACAGCTTTCCAAGGCAACTGGGTGTGCTTCACCTGATCCTGACTAGTGGGTACAGAACTGCAGTGCTAGGGCTGAAAAAGACCTCAGGAGTTCATTTAACACAAAGGTCTCCAAACCTAGCACACCAGAACCCCCAGATTCAGCATTCAGGATATCCAGTATGAATATTCATTAGCTCTGCATATACATTTTCACAGTTTAAGCATGTGAAAGGTGAGAAGGCTGGGACAGTATTACAAAATCTTCTTCTCTCTTTTCCCCTTCCTGATCTCTTTTCCACCCAATCTTGCACATGTCAAATAATGATTAACAATCAGATAGTCTTCCCCGTGTTATTGAAATCATTGAATACGTAAAGTAAGTACGTAGCCAGAGTCAAGCTGTTTCAAGGATTCAAAAAATATTTTTTTTTACTTTATTTTATCTTTATGCAATTTTTACAAAAATGTACAAGATAATCTCTTGCAAGGTAATACAGAAAGGAAAAAACAATTTATATCACACAGATAATCAATTTTTAAACAACAAATCAATCCTTCTCTGATATCTAGCCTTCAAACAGAGGGGACTGGATTTACACAACCTAAGGAAATCTGTAATAACAGTATTAAAGGAAATTAAGACTGCTGACAGTAGCTTAAACAAATATTATTTAACATTTCAGGAACTGGGTTCGTTGTCTCTGGATTCTGTGGAGCTAGGGATTACTTTCCCTGCCAAAAATTGAGACAGTTGTGGAGGGGAATTTCAGGAAAAATGCTCCCCCCCAGCTGTAACACTTACGGCCTCATGAGGAGAAAAGCCTTTCTCCTCTTTTGTGTCTCCCGTGCCACGATAGGGAACACCCTGACATTACACCCCAAAAATACCACATTTCTATATCTGAGACAAAGTTTCAGTAATCACTCTCTATCTTGGTCTAATGTTAGACTAACAATCAAAGTTGCTGGTGTCGCTAACTCAGTATTGGAAGTCTCTAGGAACGTTGATATGTCCAATGGTTGTTCATTAATAGGAACCAGTACTGTTGCTACTTCGGCTTGTTCTAAGGCTCTTTTAGACTTAGGAAGAAAAAATATCTTCAGTATTTAATATTGCCAGAAGATATCTTTTAAAAGAATCCCGGGGGGATGTCATTGGAATCTGAGGAAAGTTAATGAATCTCAAATCTTTATTCCTGATTGCATTTTCCACTTTTTCCAATTTTAACGAAATGCTCTTCCTTTCTTTTATAGTGGCATTCTGTATTTCCTGAATATTCCTGATTTGGTCTCTATTATTTACAATCTGTTGCTCTAAATCAGTATTTGAATTAACCACTATTTTAACTTTTTCTTCAAGTTCTTTTTCTGAGTTGCTTAAAGGTTTTATTTCGGCCAAGATAGATGTTTTCATATCAACTATTGTCTTCCAAATTGTCTCTAATGTAAATATAGCTGGTCTTACTGCTGCTGACAAGTTCTTATGGGAGTTCCTCCTGCTGCCCCTCCAGCTTACTCCAGCAATGAAACATCCCCTTCCCCGTTCTGGTCCGATGACCTTCCTAGATCTTATGTCGTTCTCTCTCCTTCGTCCTGCCTTGCTGGGCACGACCGCAAAACTCTTTGATCTGGCGGTGTGACTCCCGACTTGGGAGAGTTCCAACTTGCAGCTGGGTTCCCGGGAGGAGTTCCTTCCGCAGGGCTCAATGGTGATGTTATTGTTTGTAAGGTTTTGGGTGGACCCTTGGACACTGTGGCAGCTGGCTACACCCACGGGGGGAAATCCTGTAAGGGGCCACAGGTCAGGCTCAGCTTTGGGACACACAACACAGAGTTATATCTTTTATTAGACAAAGTTGATAAGCCACCAGAGATGGCAGTAGTGAATAGAGATAAAGCCCGGCTGGGCTAGGATCCTCAGGATACTGGAACAGCGATTCCCTCGATGGCTGTGCTGTAGTGGAGAAAACTGAGATAATGAGAATAGTGGAGCATACACAGAGTTCTGGTATAGAGCCTCGTTGGTAAAGTTACTCACACAGCGGTTTCTCCCTGAAGGTGACACAGAAGCTGGAATAGAGGCAGGCCCTCGAGGAGTGAGTACCTGGTTCCAGGGAACAGCTCTGAGGAAATAAAGTTGATAACTCACTGATGATGTAGGCAGCGGTTTCTTCTAAGCAGAAGAGATAGGTTCAGGCAGCAAGTCAGGGAATATGGGCTCTCGAGGAGTGAGTACCGGTTCCTGACAGCGACCAGCAAGAAATGAGAGAGGCCCCCGAGAAGCGGGTGCCACGTTAGGATAAAGTCCAAAAGTTGGAGAGGCAGAGTAGCTAGGTACGGAGAGCGAATCCCATCCGTAAGGAGATCCCACCGTAAGTATTCCCTTGCTAACTCGATTAGCCAGCAAAACGTGTAGGCTTTTGTATCCGGGATGCGTGACGTCATCACAGGGGGACGCCCAAGAAAGTTAACGCCAAAGAGAGAATAAGAAGCAGGGCTGCGCGGCCTGCGTGCCCTATTGTACCTGGACAACATGGAGGGATGCAGCGCCCAAGCTGGAGCAGGTACGCCGGAGAGGACAGCAGGCAGATGCCGCGGCAGCCAGATGTCCATCAACCGCGGGAGGAGTCGCAGAAAAGGTAGGGTGGGTGGAGTGGGTGGAGTGGAGACATTGGGTGGCAAAAGTCGTAACAGTACCCCCCTTCAAAGGGCAGTCTCCTCTGCAGGTGCCAGGTTTTGGCTTCAAAGGATGCGCGAGATGAAATTGATGGAGCATCTCTTTATCAAGGATATTAGCCTGAGGCTCCCAAGAGTTTTCTTCGGGGCCGAAACCTTCCCATGAAAGAAAGTATTCAAATGTTTTGCCTCATCTTCGGACATCAAGAATAGCTTTGACCTTATATTCTAAGTCATCTTCTGCATTTATGGCAGGTGGTTCCTGAGTCTTGGAAGAGAATTCACTGAGTATGAGAGGTTTCAAGAGTGAAACGTGAAAAGTGTTGTGGATGTTTAGTCTGGGTGGTAGCTTCAGACTGTAAGTGATGTTGCCAAGATGTCGGAGGATTGGAAATGGTCCAACATAGCGAGGAGCAAATCGAGTGGAGGGTAACCTCAGTCTGATATGTTTGGTGGATAACCAAACTTTGTCACCAGGTTTGAAGACAGGCGCTTGAGAATGGTTAGCGTCATAAAACGTCTTAGTTCGGTCACTCGCTTTAATTAGCATGTCTTTCGTCTGAGTCCACAGATTATGGATTTCATCAGCAGTAGATTGAACTGCTAGGGACATAACTGAGAGCTTCAGTGGAAGTGGCGGTGTTGGTGAACGTCCATATACCACTTCAAAAGGTGTTGATCCAGTTGATGCTGCTGGATGAGAATTGATGGCAAATTTAGCCCAAAGTAACAGTTCAGCCCAGTTATTCTGACGGCAACTCATGTAGACACGAATGAACTGTTTTAAGGTTCTATTCATCCGTTCTGTTTGGCCATTTGATTGCGGATGATAGGCTGAGGTGTAGTCTAGAGAGATGTCGAATAGCTTGCACAAGGCCCTCCAGAATCTTGCCGTGAATTGCGATCCTCGGTCTGAGACTATGTGTTTTGGTAGGCCGTGAAGGCAAAAAATGTGCGATATGAAGAGCTTCGCAAGCTCCAAGGCTGAAGGAAAGCCAAGCAGCACCATGAAATGGGCCATCTTGCTGAAGTGATCAACTGTTACCCAGATGGTATTCATTCCTCCAGAAAGGGGTAAATCGACTACAAAGTCAGTAGTGATGTATGACCAGGGTTGTTCCGGAGCTGGCAGTGGTTGCAGCAATCCCCACGGTTGGCCAGAAGAGGGTTTGTGTTTGGCACAGTTGGTGCAAGATGACACATAGGATAGCGTATCTTTTTTGATAGTAGGCCACCAATAGAACTTCTGGATCTTAAGCAGGGTGCGGCGTTGACCAGGATGGCCAGCCAGCTTGGAATTGTGCGCCCAAAAGAACACTTTCTTCCTGGGGTGTTTAGGCATGATGGTTTTACCAGCAGGCACAGAATATGTAGTCACCAAGATGACTTTCTTCGGGTCAATTATGTGCTGAGGTTCTTCAGACACATCCTCCGAGAGAAAGGAGCGTGACAATCCATCGGCTCTGGTATTTCTGTCTCTGGGGCAATATTTAAGCACAAAGTCAAAGTGATTGAAGAATAAGGACCATCTAGCTTGTCTGTGGTTAAGACGTTGCACATGGCGGAGATACTCTAGATTTTTATGGTCCGTGAATACGGTTATTTGATGTTGAGCGCCTTCGAGCCAAGGCCACCATTCCTCAAATGCTAGCTTAATAGCCAAGAGCTCTTTATCTCTGATCCCATAGTTCTTCCCTGCCGGGGAGAAATGTCGTGAGAAGAAAGAGCAGGGACGTAAGGATTTGAAGTCTTCAGTTTGGCTCAATACAGCCCCCACACCGACATCTGAAGCGTCAACTTCTACGATGCATGGCTTGTTGGGGTCACGATGATGCAAGCATGGTTCCATGGAAAAGGCAGTCTTTAATTTCTCAAAAGCAAAAATGGCCTCCACAGACCATTTTGAAGTGTTGCGGTCAAGGGCACTGTTAAAGAAGAGTAGTTCTTTATAAAGCTTCTATAATAGTTGGTAAACCCCAAAAATCGTCTCAGGGCCTTCAGGCTGGTAGGTTGGGACCAATTTTTAATACTCTCTAGTTTTTGAGGGTCCATCTGGAAGCCATCTTTGGACATGATATAGCCAAGAAAAGGCACAGAGTCTTTATGAAATTTGCACTTGGATAGTTTGGCGCAGAGCCGGTGTTCATGGAGTCGGCGAAGTACTTGCTTGACATCCTCTCGATGAGTGGACAAAACCTGAGAAAATATCAGGATATCATCCAGGTTTACCACGATACTCTTGTACAACAGGTCCCGCAAGATGTCGTTCATCATGTTCTGAAATACAGCGGATGCATTGCACAGGCCAAAGGGCATTACTAAGTACTCAAAATAGCCATCTCAAGTGTTGAAGGCTGTTTTCCATTCGTCGCCACTGCGAATGCGAACTAAGTTGTAGGCCCCCTTCAGGTCAAGTTTTGAGAATATTTTGGCCCCCCTGAAGCTGGTCAAACAGCTCTGAGATTAAAGGCAGGGGGTAGCGGTCTTTAATTGTGATCTCGTTCAGACCTGCAGTAGACTTAGTTTTTGGGTACTTGGCAGGTTCTTACGGCCTGGATTGGCCACTGTGGGAAACAGGATGCTGGGCTTGATGGACCTTTGGTCTGACCCAGTTTGGCATGTTCTTATATTAGGGATGTGCAGAGGGACGCCATATGTTGCATTTAGGATTCGTATTTGTCGGGGGTCAAATACTTTGCATTCGGCAAGGGGCCCCCCGATACATTTATATATTAATTCTTATTCGTTTCCCGGCTAAAATTAAATTATCTACAACCCCCCACCCTCCTGACCACCCCAAGACTTACCAAAACTCCCTGGTGGTCCAGCGGTGATAGCCTTTGCCCTCACAATGTCACAGGGGCCAACCGTAGGTGCCATTTTGAATACTGGCAGCCAACGGCTGGAGTGCAGGAGGTCGCTCCTGGATCCCCGCTGGACTTTTGGCAAGTCTTGTGGGGGTCAAGAGGGTCCCCCAAGACTTGCCAAAAGTCCCTGGTGGCCCAGCAGGGGTCCGGGAGCGATCTCCTGCACTCGGGTCATCGGCTGCCAGTAATCAAAATGGCGCTGATAGCCTTTGCCCTTACTATGTCACAGGGGCTACCAGTGCCATTGGTCAGCCCCTGTCACATGGATGGCACAAGATGGTGCCGATGGCCATGTGACAGGGGCTGACCAATGGCACCGGTAGCTCCTGTGACATAGTAGATCAAAGGCTATTGGTGCCATTTTGAATACTGGCAGCCGAGGGTATGAGTGCAAGAGATGGCTCCCGGACCCCCCACTGGACCACCAGGGAGTTTTGGTAAGTCTTGGGGGGGGGGTCAGGAGGGTGGGGGGTTTGTTTAAATTGGCTCCTTTAGATGGCCGAATAATTCGGCGAAGATTCGTTGTATTCGTGGGGAATCGCGATATGTTTTGCTTCCCCACGAATACAACGAATATGGCCCTATACATTGCGGATTACCAATTCGTAGGGAACGAATGCACACCCCTAATGAATATGCCACTTCTTTGTTAAATAAAATCAATCTGTTAAAAAACACAATTCTCCACTTGCTTATCAACAAATCTTGAAGAAAACTTGAGAAACTAAATGGAACACATTAGACCAAGTATCTAAATTTGAAATAAATCAAATCATTACAAAAATCAAGCCTGCTATCCATCCACTGGACCCAATCCCTGCAAGTGCCCTGAAAACAGTATACAGCATAATCACTCCGACAATCACAACCAAAATAAACTACTCGCAAGCACTAGGGCCAAACAAGCTGTGATTAAACCAATCCTAAAAAGTAAAACTGGCAGAATTGATGATTGGGACAATTATTAACCAATACTAAATCTGCCTTTTTAAACAAGCATTTTACAAAGAGACAGGAGAATAGAGAGAAATTATTCAGGAAAAGACATAGAGGCACCGACACACAGTCCTTAGGACTGTACAGTAGATTAGTCTATGAATTCTACACCACATTAAGCATAACTATAATACTATGTGTGATAAAACTACCCGTGTAAGTACCTTGGTACAATTGGTCATGATCTACTTCGCTAAATGACTATGTATAATGATATATTGTAACCAAACCTTTAACGGCACCTGTTAGAATGTACTATAGTATACTTTTACCTACATTAAATATGTGCCTACATGTAAACCGTTGCGATGGTATTTAACTTAGCAACGGTATAGAAAAGTTTTTAAATAAATAAATAAAATCACTATCCCCCTACTGAATCAGCCTACAGGGAACTCCGCTTGGGTTGATATCACGGAGAGAGTTCAGTGTACTCCCGTTATAGAATTAGATTCCCCAGCCTGTGAACAGATTAATGAAACATTTGGAGCCTGTGGCTATCAGCATAATGACCCAGCCTCTTTAAAACCTTTAAACGCAAGCAGTTTGTGTGGAGCCAGCTCAAGACCTAGCGTACCAAGATAACGGTAATTTTACATCATTATTTTAGGTAAAAGGTTTAGTCCAAATAAGGAAGTCATCCCAAAACAAAAAAACGTACACTGTTAGCAAAATCTGTATATAAGAATGTAATGTGTTACTTGAAAAGGGAGAAGGAGGAGAAAAGAGAAAGCAGGACAGGTTAGGTACTTTGCTGTTAGATGCACTATGCTTCTAAGACAAATTAATTATATATTAATTTATTGCATTTTACTAATAAAGATTATTCATTAAGATAAGAAGTTGTGAGTTATTACAGAAGGGCAGGTCTTCTGCTCCATCCTTTGAAATCCCGGAGTAATGGCAGCGCTCTGGTAATGAACAAGTCCTATAAAAAGCAGTGTTATCACAAGTAGAGAGCCACCTAGAAGACAATAATATACTATACCCAAACCAATTCGGATTCAGAAAAAAACACTCAACAGAAACCCTACTCATTTCCTTAACCAACCCTGAACTACAGGGGTTTGACAACATTGAATCCTATATGCTAGTACTAATTGATCTAACAGCAGCCTTCGACATAGTTGACTATACCCTGCTATGCCATCAGCTGAGGATAATTGGAATAGACGGAAATGTTAACAAATGGTTCTCTTCCTAGAAGATAGGACATTCCAAGTCAAACTGGGCAATCAAATTTCGGACATCTTTCCAATTGATACAGTTGTCCCCCAAGGTTTAGCAATCTTGGCTATACAATTCAACATTTATTTGCTGCCTCCATGTACATTACTAGCAATTCTAGGAATCAACGTCTTCCTATATGCAGACGACATAAAATTATATATCCCTTTCAACAAAACATTTGAAAAAACTTTGTCAACTCTGTCAACAATGTCAACAACTTAGGGACTAGCCACCGCTATTAATTGCATCAGTAGCATGGGATCTTCTTAGTGTTTGGATAATTGCCAGGTTCTTGTGGCCTGGTTTGGCCTCTGTTTGAAACAGGATGCTGGGCTTGATGGACCCTTGGTCTGACCCAGCATGGCAATTTCTTATGTTCTTATGTTCTTAACATACATGAAGGCAATACAACAAAAACTTTATCTACTAATACTAACACTACATCCCAAAATACTGTTTAAGGGAGTTGAACATACCTTTTTCACTTTTTTACTTTACAACTGCTGGGCAACTTGTGTATTCTTTCTAAATGTTTTTCATGTTTCACCACAGAACACTTTTTGTTTTTTAATTTCATGTAACATTAGTCCCTGGTTCTTTTGATTTTGTGCTCTGGATATTTAGTGCAGTTTTTATGTAAGTTAGATGTGATCTCAAGACATTTTGCTGCACCCTTGGTCTGAAAGATAATCAATGTCCTGCTCCTGTCCTTCAAGGCACTCAAGGGCTTGGCACCGCCCTACTCAGCAACCAATTCACTGTATATACACCCTCCCACCTGCTGCACTCACTACCCCATGCTCAACTGGTAGTATCAGTTCTAGGGAAATGAGACTTACTGATCTCAGAATCAGTCATACCCTCTAGAGCTCTCTATCTCTAGACATCAGGATCACATCAGACCTCCTCACCTTTAGGAAGAATCTGAAAATGTGGTTAGTGGCTGCCTTTTGCCCACGGGCAGAACTTTAAATTATCCTGATTTGGCCATCACAACACAGTCCTTAAATATATTCTACAACTTGAATTCATATATCCATTATATCTATTGGCACTGTATTTGTCTAAATGTCGCTTATTGCTTGAATGCCATTTATAGTTTGAATATCACTTATTGATGGACTGTATCTTTATTTTAAACCCAAACTCTGCTGTAGCAGCATTTTAAACCCCTCTGCTGGAAAAGCATGAGATAAATAATGATGAGGAAAAGGAAAATGTACATTATTAATATCTTTCAGGTATTTAAAGTCTGTATCATATCTCCCATGTCTCTCCTCTTCTCCAGGATTTACATATTTAGCCATTCATTTAAAAATAATACAAAAAATGGGACAATTTACACCAATTTTGGTTCATTCTGAATGGAATGAATTAAAAATGATTTTGTACGAAAATACCCCCAAAGTTTCAGGTATTTTTATTTTTGTTAAATTAACCAAACAAAGGAGCCCCCTCAAGGCTGCCCAATACATCCACAGGGCTTATGCCTACCTGGTTGGGCTGCCAGCTGGGGCCTCTCTGGATGACTCCAACCTTACCCCCCTCCAACCCTGTCCTAGTACTCTAAAGGAAATCTCAGAGCCCAGTAGGGGCCTCCCTGGGTCCCTTTTGCTTCCCCAGAAACATCAGCTAGGACCAGGGAACTTCCTGGCCCCTTCTTAACTCTTTCCTTGGGGTCAGGAACGTGAAAAGGGCAGGAACAATGCACACTTGCTATTGCTCTGCCTTCGGTAGATTTACATATGGTGCTCGCTCACAGACCAGACTTTGACATTGAAATGATGTCACTTTTACACCTTGCCATTATGTTATGCGGCTATTAATTTGCATGTACAGCATAATGGTGCCAGTTGCACCTGAGACAGGCACCAAAGTGACGTCACTTTGGCACCAATGTCCAGGCTGACAGCACTATTTCTAAATGTATGGAAGGCAGAGCAGGTGGTAGTGAGCATCGTTCCAGCAATTTTTACATTATGGACACAATAGAAGTGTGTAAGTGGGTCCGGAGAGGTCCATGATCCAGGTCAATATTTCTGGGGGACTAGGAAGAGCCTGGGGAGGTCCCAGTTGGCCTTGGCTCTGTCCTCGATCCAGGTTCCGAGGTTTCCTTTGAAAGTCAAGAGAGGGTATGGAGGGGCCCAAGGAAAGCATGCCTGGGCTGGGGCCAGCCCAGCCAGGTAGACCCAGGCCCCATGGATGTTTAGGGGTTATGCTGGGGATTGGAGAGGCCAGTTTATTTATTTTTTTAAATTTTGAATTCTATTTTTTTTGGGGGGGGGGGGGGGGTGGTTTGAGAAACCAACCAAACTGGAAAAAAAATAAAATCCTGAAAAAAAAGAACTAAACCAAACATTTTTGTACTGTATATCTCTAATATTTAGAGTTTCATCTGATAAGTCTTTCAGTATAGACCAATGCCATTTTGGTTGCATTTCTCTGGCAAGACAGGATAGAAGAGATCCAGAGAAAGCAAACCAAAATGATATGGGGTCTGCCCTGAAAACTTTTGAGATGAGTCTGAAGAACGAATATATGCCGTGGAAGAAAGGAGAAACAGGGGAAACATGGCACAGTTGAATACCTTATAAGGTACACACGTACGTATAAGCCACAGGATGTAATCAAACATGTTCTCTGTTATATTTTGAAAAATCTGTTTTGAGATTGTAACTTCACTGTTGTGTTTCAGTTTTAATAGTGTGAATGTGTGAATGAGTGAGTGAGTTTTATGATACACTTTTTATGTAATTTTTGAAAAGTATTGATAATTAAGATTTGTAACCTCTCATATGGTCTATGTATAGATTACAGTTGAATACCTGACATGTATTAATAAAGCTCAGGAATAAAACCACTTCCTATGAAAAATAAGCTGAAATAGGGGCCATGGTATGAAACTTCAAGGGAAGAGACGCAGGAACAACAAAAGGAAGAATTTCTTCATGGAAAGAGTGGTAGATGCAAGGAATGTCCTCCCAAAAGAGTTGATGAAGAAAAGAATGCTAATAGAGTTCAAAATAGAATGGCATAAACACAGAGGATCCCTAGTGCTAGAGGACTGAAATGAAGATATGGGTAACCTGTAGTAGTAGATGTAACATTTCTGCATTGGCATAACCTGCATGGAGCAGCAGTTAAAACCCCAAGGGGGTAATTTAAAAAGGCGTTACGCGCGTAAATGTAACTACTATTGTAGCAATTTTCAAAAGCCATTTATTGGAGTAAAGTGCACTTTTAATTACATTTTAAAATATCTTTATTTTATTTAAAAGAAATCCATGAAAATATTATCATGCTCTGTTCAGTTTTCATTGTTTAACTTTGGTTGCAGAGGGCATAATTCAATTCCCTTGCAGTATAAATCTATTTCAACTGCTTTGTTGATTTCTATGTCACTTGCAGAAAATGCTGAAAGCAGTTTCAAGTGGATGAATATGGATGAAATGGAAAATCGATGTGGATCCTGAAGTGAACATGGAGCAAGTAGAACAGGACTGCTGGATTACCTTAGCTCATGAAGGACAGGCTGAGACAAATCTGGTTTTGTTCCACCACATATGTGGGTGTTGTTCTTCAACTTAGAAACATCAAATCCCTCCAGAGAACGAGATACTACTTCCCTCATTGCTCCCTTAGAATCTGCCTTCATCCAGTAGGTAATCCTAAAGGAAAATGAATCAGAATGGAGAAGAGTTTCTCACTTTGCTCACTAGAAGTTGAAAGCAATAGAGAGCATTTGAAAATTACAAGTGACAGACTGATTGCTATGGATAGCTAGAGCTGAAACATTAGTGAAGGGAGACTGATCAATGCTGCTGGTTCTTCAAGAGAGGTAATCACTGAGACCAGCTCATTAGTTACTGCACACACTGTTGTGTAGAAAGCCTGTCTGCTTGCATTCCCTTCTTAAGTAAGGAGCTGCCTAGGCATCATTTTCTTATGCCATAAATCATTTAACTTCCCTAACAACATACAGGATTCCTGACATTTTAGTCTTTCTAAAAGTGCTTAAGTGCATATAAATTTAGGCCTTGCTACCAGAAATGTCATGGATTCCTTCTTTCATTGTTTGGATTTTTTTTTTTTATGCCTATACTTTGCTTTGTACACTGCAGAGAATCAATGGGGATAAAGGAAATTTTCATTTATATTGTGCCTGTTATCCAGTCAGGATCCTTTATGGGGGTTATTTTCAAAGCCACTATATGGGATTATGTGTGTAAATGGCTTGTTGTAAAATTGCTTAGGGTATGTGCACATAAAAGTATGTGCATAACCCAATTTCATACATACTTTTATGCTACAAAAGGTAGGCATTCTGGGTGGTGCAATTGGGGCCGAGTTGGGATTTGTACGCATACTTCTGATTTTAAAACGTATGGGCCAGATACGTGGCCCATACTTGCGTGGGCGTAGATTTGTGCGTGCAACCCGGTGTGCACAACTCTATGCCTGATTTTATAACATGCGTGCGCAACCACGCGCATGTTATAAAATCCGGGGTCGGCGTGTGCAAGGGGGTGCACACTTGTGCATCTTCGCGCCAAGCCCTAGGGGAGCCCCGGTGGATTTCCCCGTGCCATCCGAGGCCGCTTTGAAATCGGCGCAGCCTCGGAGGGAACATTTCTTCTGCCCCCCCCCACTTTCCTCTCCCTTCCCCTATCTAACCCACCCAAAGCCCTACCTAAATCCTCCCCCTACCTTTATTTTTCTATTTTTGCCTGCCTTCGGGCAGGCGTAGGTCGCGCATGCTGGCCAAGTGGAGAGGCTGCTGGCCACGCCCACCCCCACCCCCGGACTTCCCCGCCCATTCCCCTCCCATTTTTTCAAGCCCCGGGACTTTCACACGTCCCGGGGCTTGCGTGTGTAATATACGTGCGTAACCCTTTTAAAATCCGCCACTACGTGCACAAATTAACAATCATAAATTATACCCTGCAAAGAGTAGGTGTAACTTTGTGCAGGTAATTGTGCGTATTATTTCAGATAATTTTCAAAGCAAACTTAAGCTCATTAGTTCACTTTGAAAATCGATGTAATCTTATGCATGCAGCTGCCGCAAATTTTACCCACAATGTTACATAATTTTTCTGTTTTATAATCCGAGCACTTCAGAAACATAGTCATGCAAGAACTTTACAATCTACTGAGCAATCACAGGGACTAATTCACAAACAGATAGATTTTAAAAGGGCCGCATGTGAGCCCATAAATGCGTGTATCTCACCGCGTGCAAACATACACACTATTTTATAGAATATGTGCATAGATTATAAAATACTCTTTACACATTTCTGCAGCTTTATGCTTGGAGAGGGAGAGAGAGAGAGAGAGCTAGAGCACCTCTCTATAATGCTTAGTCAGATACTCTGAATATGGATCGTTGTAAGGGGGTACTTTGATTTGGGGTGAGTTTTCGGGAGGTGGGTGGGGATAGGGGTGGTGGTATTACTGACATATTCAGACTCCTCTTGTTAGAATTTTCATCACTTATTAGGTTTAAAATTCTTTACTGATGTCCGTTTTACACCCACTTTTCCACCTACTTTTCCTGGACGTGCATACATAAATGTGTGCGGGTCCTTCCCAGCTATTTAACATTTGCGTAGCTCCCGTGCTGCCCACTTATGGGCAGCACGGGAGCATGCGCAAAACTTTTAAAATCTACTTGAAAAAACCAAAACCTAATGGGGAAAATGCTAGAAACAATCTACAAAGGCATACAACAATTGAGTTTATAAACTGTTCATGATACCAGTGCTAGCTCTAATTGAAGCAATGCACACTCCTTTCCAAAATAGACAGGGCTTTGGGAGCTAGTTTTCAACCAAGGCTGAGCCCTAAAAAAATTGTTAATTGACATTCCAGAGGATGTGTGGGTGATTCTGACATTTTTCAGTGGGCCTCAGAGGGGCACTTGCACCTCCTGAATCATGCTCTATTTCATTTCAGATGACCATAGTAATCTACCACATTTCACTATTCTTACCTGCTTATGTGATCAATTATTCCTGTGACCAGTGATGAATTTAGGATGGTGCTGTCACTGCCCTGCCCTAATAAAGCCAGTCAGCAGGGAGCAGAAGGTCTAAGACACAGACCCACAGTTTCCTGTGGCAGCTCCTGGACAGATTCCTTGGCAAAAAGAAGAGCATTCTGAAGTACATTGAAAAACATTGCCGTCTTATATTATTAAATTGAAGTAATTTTCCAACCTTTTTTGTTTCTGTATCATTTTTTTTTTATTAGGTATAGAAAAGAGATCTCAAGCATCAGTAGAAAAAGGGGATAGTGTATCAGGGATGGAGAGAGGAGAAGGAGAGGGGGGAAGACCAGAGATGGGGAGAAGAGAAGGTGAGAATTACTGGAGATAGGAGGGTGGAGTGTGAGAAAGAAAGAGAACCAGGGATGCGGGGAGGAGAGCAAGATGAGACTGGGATGAAGAGGATGAGAGATGGAGAAAATTGAAAAAAAGAGGGGGTGGGAGGGAATCAGGAATTTGAGATGGGGGAAGAAGAGGGAGAGGGAAGAAGGTTCTGGAACTGAATAAGGAGAGAAGGGCGTAGGAGATAAAGGTGGGTTCCAGGATCTGTGGAGAAAATGAGGTTCCATGTTCTGGGGGATAGAATCAGCGGTCAAAGAAGTGAGGATCTGAATTGCATTGATATGAATGGGTGAAGGGAAGGTGTCCCTGCCATGCTTCAGTCTTGTTCCCTCTTGTATCTCTTCTCTAATCTCCCATTCAATCTGGTATGCACACGTTTCTGGCACCAATCCCTTCTCTCTGACACCCACAAACACTTGCCCCCTTCCCCTATTCCCTTCTCTCTCACACACACAAAGACACATTCCCAAGTCGATTCTCTCTCCTCACTCCCTCAATGATTCATACTCAGCCCCTCCAAAATGATCCCCTTTTGCTCTGTCTGCTCCAGATTTACCTCCCCCACATCCTGTTTCCTGCAGATTGTCTGCAGTAGGGATATGAATCGTTTTTTGACGATTTAAAATATCGTCCGATATATTTTAAATCGTCAAAAATCGTTAGAGGCGATATTTAATAGGAATTCCCCCGATTTATCGTCAAAAATCGTAAATCAGGAGAAGGGGGAGGGGAAGGGGGAGGGCGGGAAAACCGGCACATTAAAACATCCCTAAAACCCACCCCGACCCTTTAACATAAATCCCCCACCCTCCCAAACCCCCCCAAAATGTCTTAAATTACCTGGGGTCCAGTGGGGGGGTCCCGTTGTGATCTTCCACTCTCGGGCGTCGGGCGTGTTGATAGAAAATGGCGCCGGCGCCATTTTGGTTCTTGTTCCCCGACGTCAGAAGCGTAGAAGATCGCTCCCGGACCCCCGCTGGACCCCCAGGGAATTTTGGCCAGCTTGGGGGGGCCTCCTGACCCTCACAAGACTTGCCAAAAGTCCAGCGGGGGTCCGGGAACGACCTGCTGCGCTCAGCTCGTGTTGCCGTACGGCTGGCGCCATTTTGCTTTGCCGTACAGCAAAATGGCGCCGGCCGTACGGCAACACGATTCGAGCGCAGGAGGTCGTTCCCGGACCCCCGCTGGACTTTTGGCAAGTCTTGTGAGGGTCAGGAGGCCCCCCCAAGCTGGCCAAAAGTCCCTGGGGGTCCAGCGGGGGTCCAGGAACGACCTCCTGCGCTCGAATCATGTTGCCGTACGGCCGGCGCCATTTTGCTGTACGGCAAAGCAAAATGTCATATGATAGGGCAAAGGTAGCGCCGGCGCCATTTTCTATCAACGCGCCCGACGCCCGAGAGTGGAAGATCACAACGGGACCCCCCCCACTGGACCCCAGGTAATTTAAGACATTTTGGGGGGGGTTCTGGAGGGTGGGGGATTTATTTTAAAGGGTCGGGGTGGGTTTTAGGGATGTTTTAATGTGCCGGTTTTCCCGCCCTCCCCCGATTCACGATTTACACGATATTTAGAAAAACAAAACCGCGACGATCCGATTCCCTCCCCCCCCCCCCCCAGCCGAAATCGATCGTTAAGACGATCGATCACACGATACACATCTCTAGTCTGCAGGGGAAGGACTGGATCAGGAAACAGAGTGCTGTTCTCTGCTGACTGAGATTGAGCACAGTTGGAATGCAGCAACTCTTCAGCCAGTTCCTGACCCCACCCCCCTCCCCCCCAGAGTTTTGCCACTCTAGGAACAGGCCTAGTGTGACTATAGACAAGTCCAGGCCTACCTGCGATAATTGTAAATGTTGATGCAATTGTAATTTATTTTGATTGTGATTTGACTTGAGTACATTTTGTAAAAAAGCAGATTATGAAATATGACTAAATAAAGACATAATGGAGATTCCAGAAAGATTCAAGGGGTAGTCTCAACATCTTCTTTGTAAAAAAAAAAAGGGGGGCTACTGGAGGTCGTAATTATATTGGATTTTGGGAAGGAAGGAGGGAACAATGGCTCAAAGAGGGGACTTAAAATACCATGGAATGGAGGAATAACCTAATGGAGAGAAACCTAATATTTAGAGACAATATTAGTAAAACATTTAGTAATTATGCCCTATATATTGTAAGCCTTCAGGAGCAGGCAGTTACCTTCTGTATCTGATTTTAACTTGCTAGAGTTGTTCAATCATTTTAAACAAATGCTAAAAATGCAATGAATGAAGTTATTTTTGGTTTGTTCTATTGGTTTGTTCCATTGTGAACAAACCGAAGATGGGCTTCTATGAAAATACCCACAAAGTTTGGTTATATTTGTATTCGTAGCATTAAAAAATGGGCCTTTCACATCACTGGCTTGATGCACAGAGATAACGCCTAGATTTATTTAGCTATCTCTGTGCCTAGATTAGGTTGTTTAGATTAGATGCTTAGCACTTAAAATCAGCACTGGGCACATACATTTTTTTGTGTAATGCCATGGGCTATTTTTTGATATGGTGATGAATCAAATCTGAAAAATAAATACATATCAAAAAATAGCCCATGGCATTACACAAAAAATGTATGTGCCCAGTGCTGATTTTAAGTGCTAAGCATCTAATCTAAACAACATAATCTAGGCACAGAGATAACCTACCTTTGGCCTAGATTTATGAAAATGCCATAAGTACAGCATGCGATAACAAAAGGCGTGTGGTTTATGCAAATTACTATGTGAAGAGCTAAGTTAGGGCAAATTGTGATGACATTATCAGACTTTGCAATAGGTGCCAGACCTGTTGTATTTCCTGCATAAAACCACAAGAAAGAAAGAGAGAGAGAGAGAAAGAAAGAGAGACTGAGACTGGCCATAATGTTAGCTCCCTAGATAGATATTTGTATCCCTATAGTAGGCCCACCTAGTAACTCGAGGTGAGGTTTAGGTTTTAGTGTAGGGGGTTAGGGGCCACTTTGACATTCAAAGTGAGACATACAAACAGAACAGTGCACTCTTGTAATGATTTGATGTCCTTCAGAGTGAGGAAACTCACCCAAAAATGAAATTTGTACAATGTTCTCTCAACCTAGCTTGATGTTACCTAGGTAGAGAATCCATCAAGCTAGGTTGAGAGAACATTGCCGAAATCTCTTCTTGGAGTGAGTTTCCTCACTCCGAAGGTCATCAAATCTTCACAAGAGACAACTGTTCTGTTCGTACATCTCACTTTGAATGTCAAAGTGGCCCCTAACCCCCTACACTAATACTAAACCTCACCTCGAGTTACTAGGTGGGCTTACCATAGGAATACAATTACCTATCTAGGGAGATGACACTACAGCCAGTCTCCCTCTCCCTCTCCTGATGCTCTGGAAGCTTCAATTCACCTAAAATAGACCTTACAGGAGACATCATTGCTTTCACATGCATTTTAATAAATGGCCCCCTTTGCCAGTTTTTAAGTGTTTCAATTTGGATGCTTCATGAATTTAGGGATCTAGTAAAATGTGGGAGGGAGGTTCTGGAAGCCAAATTTAGACTCTTAGGTAGAAAGCTTAAATCCAGAACCTCCAGGGTAGCATTCTCTGAAATGCTCCCTGTTCCACGCGCAGGTCATCAGAGGCAGGCAGAGCTCTGGAGTCTCAATGCGTGGATGAGACGATGGTGCAAGGAAGAGGGATTCAGTTTTGTTAGGAACTGGGGAACCTTTTGGGGAAGGGGGAGTCTCTCCCGAAGGGATGGGCTCCTCCTTAACCAGGGTGGAACCAGACTGCTGGCGCTAAGCTTCAAAAAGGAGATAGAGCAGCTTTTAAACTAGAACAAAGGGGAAAGCCAACAGTCGCTCAGCAGCACATGGTTCAAAGAGAGGTATCTTCAAAGGATACTAATGATGCATTAGAATTAGGGCATCCCGACAGTGAGGTTCCAATAATAAGAAAAGTAGTCCAAGTGACTGTAACTAAAAACTCACATGAGTTAAAAAATTCTAACTTATCCCTATCAATTAAAAAGCATAATGGAAATACAAACAAAAAACAAACTTTGAAATGTTTGTATGCTAATGCCAGAAGTCTAAGAAGTAAAATGAGAGAATTAGAATGTATAGCAGTGAATGATGACATAGACTTAATTGGCATCTCAGAGACATGGTGGAAGGAGTACAACCAATGGGACAGTGCAATACCGGGGTACAAATTATATCGCAATGACAGAGAGGAGCACCCGGAAGGCGGTGTGGCACTTTATGTCTGGGATGGCATAGAGTCCAACAGGATAAACATCCTGCATGAGACTAAATGCACAATTGAATCTTTATGGGTAGAAATCCCTTGTGTGTCGTGGAAGACTATAGTGATAGGAGTATACTACCTTCCACCTGGTCAAGATGGTGAGACTGACAGTGAAATGCTAAGAGAAATTAGGGAAGCTAACCAAATTGGTAGTGCGGTAATAATGGGAGACTTCAATTACCCCAATATTGACTGAGTAATTGTATCATCGGGACACGCTAGAGAGATACAGTTCCTGTATAGAATAGGGATGTGAATCGTGTGATCGATCGTCTTAACGATTGATTTTGGCTGGGGGGGGAATCTGATCGTCTTAGTTTTTTAGGTTAAAAAATCGTTTTATCCGGGGGGGGGGGGGGAGGGCAGGAAAACCGGCACACCAAAACAACCCTAAAACCCACCCCGACCCTTTAAAATAAATCCTCTACCCTCCCGAACCCCCCCAAAATGTTTTAAATTACCTGGGGTCCAGTGGGAGGGGGGTGGGATCCTGGCGCGATCTCCCGCTCTCTGGCCACGGCTGCGTTAAGAGAAATGGCGCCGGTGGCCCTTTGCCCTTATCATATGACAGGGCAAAGGTAGCACCGGCGCCATTTTGGTTCCTGTGACCCGACGTCACGAGTGCAGGAGATCGCTCCTGTACCCTCGCTGGACCCCCAGGGACTTTTGGCCAGCTTTGGGGGGCCTCCTGACCCCCACAGGACTTGCCAAAAGTCCAGCAAGGGTCTGGGAGCGACCTTCTGCACTCGGGCCGATTTGCCAATATTCAAAATGGTGCCGGCGCTACCTTTGCCCTCACTATATCGACATAGTGAGGGCAAAGGTAACACCGGCACCATTTTGCCCTCACTATGTCGACATAGTGAAGGCAAAGGTAGCGCCAGCGCCATTGGGCGCCATTTTGAATATTGCCAAATCGGCCCGAGTACAGAAGGTCGCTCCTGGACCCCCACTGGACTTTTGGCAAGTCTTGTGGGGGTCAGGAGCCCCCCCCAAGCTGGCCAAAAGTACCTGGGGGTCCAGCGGGGGTCCAGGAGCGATCTCCTGCACTCGTGACGTCAGTTCACAGGAACCAAAATGGCGCCGGCGCTACCTTTGCCCTGTCATATGGTAAGGGCAAAGGTCCACCGGCGCCATTTCTCTTAACGCAGCCGTGGCCTGAGAGTGGGAGATCGCGCCGGGACCCCCCCCCCCCACTGGACCCCAGGTAATTTAAAACATTTTAGGGGGGTTCAGGAGGGTGGGGGATTTCTTTTAAAGGGTCGGGTGGGTTTTAGGGTTGTTTTGGTGTGCCGGATTTCCAGCCCTCCCCCCCTCCCCTGATTTGTGATTTTTGACGATAAATCAGGGAAATTGTTATTGTATCGTGGCTCTAACGATTTTTGACGATTTAAAATATATCTGACGATTGTTTTAAATCGTCAAAAAACGATTCACATCCTTAGTATAGAATAAATTATAGCTGTATGGAAAAATTGGTTCAGGAACCGATGAGAGAGGGAGCAATTTTAGATCTAATTCTCAGTGGAGCACAGGATTTCATGAGAGAGGTAATGGTGGTGGTGCCACTTGGCAATAGTGATCATAATATGATCAAATTTGAATTAATGACTGGAAGGGGGACAGTAAGCAAATCCACGGCTCTCGTGCTAAACTTTCAAAAGGGAAACTTTGATAAAATGAGAAAAATAGTTAGAAAAAAACTGAAAGGAGCAGCTACAAAAGTAAAACGTGTGCAAGAGGCATGGTCATTGTTAAAAAATACCATCCTAGAAGCACAGTCCAGACATATTCTACACATTAAGAAAGGTGGAAAGAAGGCAAAACGATTACCGGCATGGTTTAAAGGGGAGGTGAAAGAAGCTATTTTAGCCAAAAAATCTTCATTCAAAAATTGGAAGAAGGATCCAACAGAAGAAAATAGGATAATGCAGAAACATTGGCAAGTTAAATGTGACATTCATAAAACAGGCTAAGAGAGAATTTGAAAAGAAGTTGGCCGCAGAGGCAAAAAATCACAGTAAAAACTTTTTTAAATATATCCGAAGCAGAAAGCCTGTGAGGGAGTCAGTTGGACCATTAGATGATCGAGGGGTTAAAGGGGCACTTAGAGAAGATAAGGCCATTGCGGAAAGATTAAATGATTACTTTGCTTCGGTGTTTACTGAAGAGGATGTTGAGGAGGTACCCGTACTGGAAAAGTTTTTCATGGGTAATGATTCAGATGGACTGAACCAAATCACGGTGAACCTAGAAGATGTGGTAGACCTGATTGACAAACTGAAGAGTAGTAAATCACCTGGACCAGATGGTATACACCCCAGAGTTCTGAAGGAACTAAAAAATGAAATTTCAGACCTATTAGTAAAAATGTATAACCTATCATTAAAATCATCCACTGTACCTGAAGACTGGAGGATTTCATAATGTAACCCCAATATTTAAAAAGGGCTCCAGGGGCAATCCAGGAAACTACAGATTGGTTAGCATGACTTCAGTGCCAGGAAAAATAGTAGAAAGTGTTCTAAACATCAAAATCACAGAACATATATAAAGACATGGTTTAATAGAACAAAGTCAGCATGGCTTTACCCAAGGCAAGTCTTGACTCACAAATCTGCTTCACTTTTTTGAAGGAGTTAATAAACATGTGGATAAAGGTGAACCGGTAGATGTAGTGTACTTGGTTTTCAGAAGGCATTTGACAAGGTTCCTCATGAGAGCCTTCTAGGAAAAGTAAAAAACCTTGGGATAGGTGGCGATGCCCTTTCGTGGATTACAAACTGGCTAAATGACAGGAAACAGAGAGTAGGATTAAATGGAAAATTTTCTCAGTGGAAGGGAGTGGGCAGTGGAATATCTCAGGGATCTGTATTGGGACCCTTACTTTTCAATATATTTATAAATGATCTGGAAAGAAATATGACGAGTGAGGTAATCAAATTTGCAGATGATACAAAATTGTTCAGAGTAGTTAAATCACCAGCAGATTGTGATAAGTTGCAGGAAGACCTTGTGAGACTGGAAAATTGGGCATCAAAATGGCAGATAAAATATAATGTGGATAAGTGCATGGTGATGCATATAGGGAAAAAATAACCCATGCCATAGTTACACAATGTTAGGTTCCATATTAGGTGCTACTACCCAAGAAAGAGATCTAGGCATCATAGTGGATAACACATTGACATCGTTGGTTCAGTCTGCTGTGGCAGTCAAAAAAGCAAACAGAATGTTGGGAATTATTAGGAAGGGAATGGTGAATTAAACGGAAAATGTCATAATGACTCTGTATTGCTCCATGGTGAGACCCCACCTTGAATTACTGTGTACAATTCTGGTCGCCGATTCTCAAAAAAGATATAATTGCGATGGAGAAGGTACAGAGAAGGGCTACCAAAATGATAAGGGGAATGGAACAACTCCCCTATGAGGAAAGACTAAAGAGGTTAGGACTTTTCAACTTGGAAAAGAGACGGCTGAGGGGGATATGATAGAGGTGTTTAAAATCATGAGAGGTCTAGAACAGGTAGATGTGAATTGGTTATTTACGCTTTTGGATAATAGAAAGACTAGGGGACACTCCATGAAGTTAGCATGTGGCACATTTAAAACTTATCGGAGAAAGTTCTTTTTCACTCAACGCACAATTAAACTCTGGAATTTGTTGCCAGAGGATGTGGTTAGTGCAGTTAATATAGCTGTGTTTAAAAAATGATTGGATAAGTTCTTGGAGGAGAGGTCCATTACCTGCTATTAATTAAGTTGACTTAGAAATTAGCCACTGCTATTACTAGCAATGGTAACATGGAATAGTCTTAGTTTTCGGGTACTTGCCAGGTTCTTATGGCCTGGATTGGCCACTGTTGGAAACAGGATGCTGGGCTTGATGGACCCTTGGTCTGACCCAGTATGGCATGTTCTTATGTAAATTAAGATGTTAAAAGGGGAACATTTGTGTGTAGCAAGATTGAGGCACCTATCCATTTTTAGGCACCTAGATTCTTTTGAATATCAGTATCTAAAGATGGAGGGGTAGATATTCAAAATCCATTTAGACACATAATTTATCCATCTAAATGGCAACGTGTGCTATATTCAGAGTCTTATCTAGCTAAATTTTAGTCGGATAAGTCATTATCTGGCTAAAATCTAGCTGGATTGAAAAGAAGCGCTCTAGGGGAGTAACTGGGAGGAGCTACTTAGCTGGCTAAAGCTTAGATAAATCCAAATACTATACATTTCACATGGATAATGCCTGTGATAAGGAAAAGGGGTGTAACTATGGTAATTTTATAGTTATTGAACATAGATATTTTATTGCAATGTCTGTTAAATATATTGCACCCATGCGATCTTGAGAGAGAGGGAGAGAGCCTCCAGGGGGGCCTCTTCATAATAGTCAACTATTTATATCACTATAGGAAGGTCAGCTAATAACTCAAGGTGAGGTTTTGGTGGTAGTTTATGGTTTGGGGCCAGTTTGGCATGCAGAGTGAGATGTACGAACAGCACAGTACACTTTGGTGAAGATTTGATGTCATTTGGAGTGAGGAAAGTCTCATAAAGATGAGATTTCTACAATGTTTTCTCACCCTAGGATGATGGACTCTATAATAGGGTACTATCAAGCAAGGGCTAGAGAACATTGTAGAAATGTCGTCTTTGTGTTGTGACCGTCACTTCCCGATGGCTTCACTCCACCTACCTTTCCTTTTTTGCGACTCCTCCTGCTCTTCATGGACACCTGGTTGCCGCGGCATCCGCCTGCCGTCCACTCCAGCGTCCCCGGACCGGCTTGGGCGCTGCCTCCTGCCGTGCTCTTCAGGTATTTTAGGGTACGTGTGCTGCACGGCCCTCATTCTTATTTCCTCATTGACACGTTCCTCAGGGGCATCCCCCTGTGATGACATCATGCTGCCTGGATATTTAAGCCTACAGTTTATTGCTAGCCGTTGAGTTAGCAAGGGTGATCTTACAGATGGGATTTGCTCTCCATACCCAGCGCTCTGCCTTCCAACTTCCATTGGACTCTTTCTGCTAATGGGGTACCTGCTCCTCGGGGGCCTATTTGCTTCTTTCAGGTTGTTATCAGGTAACCAGTACTCGCTCCTCGTGGGCCCATGTTCCCTGACCCGCTGCCTGCATCTATCTCCTCTTCTACTTGGAAGCATTCGCTACAGACACCATCAGTGAGTACTACTATCATCCACTCCTCAGAGCTGTCTCCCTGGAACCAGGTACTTGCTCCTCGAGGGCCTGCCCTCATTCCAGTGCCAGTGCCATCTCCTACGTGGAATCACTGTGTAAGTACTTTGCCAACAAGTCTCTCTACCTCCAGGGATCTGGTACTCGCTCCTCGAGGGCCAGCTCTCCCTATCTCGTGGCTTCTCCATATTTGGGACTCTGTGAATATTCTATTGTACTCACTTTCTCAGTTCTCTCCACTACAGCACTGCTACCGGAGGAACCGCTGTTCCAGCACCCTGGGGAATACAAGCCCAGCCAGGCTACATCTTCTACTCACTACTGCCACCTCTGGTGGCTTCTCAAACTGTCAAAATAAAGAACTATCTGTGTTTTTGTGTCCAGAACTGAGCCTGACCTGTGACTCCTCACGGGACTTCCCCCTGTTGGTGTGGTCAGCTGCCACAGTGTTCAAGGGTCCACCTAAACCTCACTAACTATAACACTTTGAGAGACTTTCCTCACTCAAAATGATGTCAAATCTTTACTGAGATGTATTGTGCTGTTCATACATCTCACTCTACATGTCAAACTGGCCCCAAAACCATAAAGCAGCACCAAAACCTCACCTTGAATTATAAGCTGACCCTCCTATAGTGATATAAATAGTTGATTACTGTGAAGAGCCCCCCCCCCCCCCCCCCCCCCCCCGAGGCTCTCTTTCTCCTCTCTCTCCCCACTCCACTCTATTCTATTCCCTCTCCCCAAACTCAGAAATAGTCAAAATGCAATTTTCAATCTTTAGAGCACATTTTGTTATGGCCATTTTGGGCATATCACATAGCTTAATGGCAGGAAAAAAGGTGTAGTTATTTCTGGCATTAAAAGCATGCAATAGGATGCGTTATACTTTCGCACAGTACGATATTGCCCCTCATTTTCATTAATCCCACCTAAACCCTTCCCCAATCCTGCTCGTATTAAAAATTTGTATTCACACAATGCGATACTGTAAATATTGCATGCGTTATGCTGTAACATATGTGTTATAACATTATCGTGGGCATTAACGCCATAACGCATTTTGATGAATGACCCAGTAAGTTAGCTGAATAAGTAGCAATACTCAAATTTAACCAGCTAAGATATCCAGTTAACTTTAGACCTGTTATTGAGTTTAAAGTTGGCTGGTTATCTTATCCAGCCAACTTTAAACTTATCCAGAGGCAGGCGCAAAAGGTAAAATAAAGGTCGGGGGGGGTGTTAAGAGTAGGGCTGGGGGGGGGGGGGAGGTAGAGGAAGGGGTGGGAAGGTCAGGATAGGGGGAAGGGAAGTTCCCTCTCAGGCTGCTCCAATTTCAGAGTGGCCTGGGAGGGAACAGGGAAAGACAGCGCGGCTCAGCACGTGCAAGGTGCACAATTGTGCACCCCCTTGCGTGCGCCGACCCAGGATTTTATAACATGCGCGTGCCTGCGGGCGCATATTATAAAATTGCGCGTACATGAGCTCACACCTGGTAGCGTGCGCACATGTACGCCCATGTGCAACCTTTTAAAATCTACCCCATAATCATCATCTCAAAGTCTGGTGTGAGCATAAAGTGACAAAACTAGAAAGTACATAAAAAAATGCTTTCAAAAATATAAATGTCATCAGATTATATTTCATGCTTGGCATGATTGTTGGTTTTTCTTTGGGCATTTCTATTTATCATCATGAAATCTAGAGTGAATCAAGGGAAAACTATGTTACAAATCTCAGGTTTCATAAAGCCAGTTATATTCCATTAGTATGCACTAACTTAAGAATTCCAACTACAGAATAAAATAATATGGTACGGTGAGTACATATAAAATCATACCTTTAACAGTCCAGTTCATTTAATTGGCTTTCTAATGTAATGAAATAGATGATAAACTTAACAATCCTTACTATTTTATAGTTGGTAATGTTCTTTAAAGAAAGTTTAGCAATAAAAAGTACTAAGAGGTATTCTGTGGAAACAGAATGGCTGAAAATTGTAAGAGTTATGGTACAGATGTAGGAGCAGATAAAGGGTTAAATGAGGACTCATTAAATGGGTTTTATGGTGTTGGAAAGATTATTAGTGATATGAAGTGGACTTGGCATTAATCTCATGCATGTGCTGATCAATTTATGAAAACATAATGGTGCAGTTGTTGCTGTAGTCCCCACCACAATTTCCAGGTGGATATAGAGTGCATTTTTCGATTTTCAGCTCTCAATGGATAAAATGGCTGCAAGGGTTGACTTTGTATTAATCCAGCATATCTAAGATCTATCCTCAATAGCCCCTGAATCTGTTGTTTTCCATACACAGGAATGCAATAAGAAAGCAGTAGGAAGGATGGAGAATACCAAAATGCAAATATAGCACCTGAACTGTTGCCTTTAGAGCCTGGGAATAACATATTTTCAGACCCTGAGTCTGTGTTGGATACAACATAGAAACATAGAAATGATGGCAGAAGAAGACCAAACAGCCCATCCAGTCTGCCCAGCAAGTTTTGCACTTTTTTTTTCTCATACTTATCTGTCACTCTTGGCTCTTAGTAACCTTTTGTTTCTATTTCCCTTCCTACCCCACCATTAATTTAGAGAGCAGTGTTGGAACTGCATCTAAGTGAAATATCTAGCTTAATAAGTTAGGGGCAGTAACCACCACAATAAGCAAGCTATACCCATGCTTATTTGTTTACCCAGACTAAATAATTCAGTCCTTGCTGGTTGTTGTCTGTATATAGATCCACTTTTCTTCATTCCCCCTGCCGTTGAAGCAGAGAGTTATGCTGAATATGCATTGAAAGTGAAGTATCAGACTTTCTGCCCTGCCCTTGAAGCAGAGAGCTATGCTGGATATGTTTGAAGTATCAGTCTTTCTCCCCTGCCATAGAAGCAGAGAGTTATGCTGGATATGCATTGAAAGTGAAGTATGAGACTTTCTCCCCTGCCGTTGAAGCAGAGAGCTATGCTGGATATGTGTGATGTATCAGTCTTTCACCCCTGCCGTTGAAGCAGAGAGCTATGCTGGGTATGTATTGAAAGTGAAGTATCAGGCTTATTTGGTTTGGGGTAGTAACTGCCGTAACAAGCAAGCTACTCCCCGCTTTTTTGTGAATGCAAATCCTTTTTTCCATGTTTCCTCTTGCCGTTGAAGCTTAGAGCAATGTTGGAGTTGCATTAACCATGTGTATGTTTATTGAATAAGGGTATTATCTCCAGGTAGTAGCCGTCATTCCCGCGAGCCACCCACTCTTCATTCACGTCCTCTAGAATTTATGGATCCACAGTGTTTATCCCATGCCCCTTTGAAGTCCTTCACAGATCTGGTCTTCAACCACAAAGCCCACTGCAGAAAATAGGGATGTGCATTCATAGGTCATTCATTTCACGTTACATGTATATCTATAGTACGCGCGTAGCCTACCATAGCTCATGCACAACTTACTCGTGTACTAGAGATATACACCCAATGCAAAACAAATGAAATGCATAACCAACAAATGCATATCCCTATGTAGGACTGCAGCCTCAAGTGGTATGACCTGAACACTTGAGCAAACAGAATGTTGGGAATTATTAGAAATGGAATGGTGAATAAAACGGAAAATATCATAATGCCTCTGAATCGCTTCATGGTGAGACCGCACCTCGAATACTATGTATAATTCTGGTCGCCGCATCTCAAAAAAGATATAATTGCGATGGAGAAAGTACAGAGAAGAGCTACCAAAATTATAAGGGGAATGGAACAGCTCCCCTATGAGGAAAGACTAAAGAGGTTAGGACTTTTCAGCTTGGAGAAGAGACGGCTAAGGGGGGATATGATAGAGATGTTTAAAATCATGAGAGGTCTAGAACGGGTAGATGTGAATCGGTTACTCTTTCGGATAGTAGAAAGACTTGGGGGGCACTCCATGAAGTTAGCATGGGGCACATTTAAAACTAATCGGAGAAAGTTCTTTTTTACTCAACACACAATTAAACTCTGGAATCTGTTGCCAGAGGATGTGGTTAGTGCAGTTAGTATAGCTGTGTTTAAAAAAGGATTGGATAAGTTCTTGGAGGAAAAGTCCATTACCTGGTATTAAGTTCACTTAGGGGTAGATTTTAAAAGAAGCGCGATCAGCCTACTTTTGCTTGCGCATCAGACTCAAGCAAAAGTACGCTGGATTTTAGTAGATACGCGCGGAGCCGCGCGTATCCACTAAAATCCTGGATCGGCGCGCGCAAGGCTATCGATTTTGTATAGCCTGCGCGCGCCGAGCCGCGCTGCCTCCCCCCGTTCCCTCCAAGGCCGCTCCGAAATCGGAGCGGCCTCGGAGGGAACTTTCCTTTGCCCTCCCCTCACCTTACCCTCCCTTCCCCTACCTAACCCACCCCCCCGGCCCTGTCTACACCCCCCCCCTTACCTTTGTCGGGGGATTTACGCCTCCCGGAGGGAGACGTAAATCCCCGCGCGCCAGCGGGCCTGCTGCGCGCCGGGCCGCAACCTGGGGGCGGGTACGGAGGGCGCGGCCACGCCCCCGGGCCGTAGCCACGCCCCCGTACCCGCCCCCAAAACGCTGCCGACACGCCCCCGGAACGCCGCGACGACCGGGCCCACCCCCCGACACGCCCCCGACACGCCCCCCTCCGAGAACCCCGGGACTTACGCGAGTCCCGGGGCTCTGCGCGCGCCGGGAGGCCTATGTAAAATAGGCTTCCCGGCGCGCAGGGCCCTGCTCGCGTAAATCCGCCCGGTTTTGGGCGGATTTACGCGAGCAGGGCTCTGAAAATCCGCCCCTTAGAGAATAGCCACTGCCATTAGCAATGGTAACATGGAATAGACTTAGTTTTTGAGTACTTGCCAGGTTCTTATGGCCTGGATTGGCCACTGTTGGAAACAGGATGCTGGGCTTGATGGACCCTTGGTCTGACCCAGTTTGGCATTTTCTTATGTTCTTATGACCTGATGTAGCTCCTATTCATAAATCAGAAAGGGAGATTGTACCTATTGTAAAAATTTCTTATAATATTTTTGGTCACCCTATTGGTTTGCCTGAGTCTATAATTCATAAAAATGTTTATGTGAAAAGGGAATCTGAAGCAAAGTCCCCAGTAGACACATACACTTGGTCACAAGTTATCATTCTTTAATACTCTTATGAATATCAAGTATAACTTTACTTATCTAAATGCCTAGAAAGGAAGACAAATATATTAAACAACAATTGTTGTACCTTTCCAGGACAACATGTACAGTGCTCATGCCTGATAAAGGCATTTAGGCATCTAAGTGACAGAGAGATCTAGTCCCCATTTGAATATCCATGTAGCTATAGTGTGCTGTTTCCCATTGGCTTTCTTTGGATACAAAGACTAGAAAATGTTGACTGTGAACTAATGAAGCACATCTAAGGTTAAACTCCAATTGGACTGTTTCCTGGGTGGGATAAATTAACATGCTGAACCCTGTGTAGATTTGATCATAGCTGAGGGAAAAAACTGTTATTGCAAACTACAAAGGAAAATCAGAGAGTCAGAGGCAAGAGGTAAAACAGATGGATCTAAAATGAACTGATGAAATCACTTAATCAGTGAATTTCCGGGGGCATGTTCAGAGTCAAAATATTTGTTGTAGTTTATTCATTCATTAACAATGAGATATGCTGATGGATGGTGCTCGAACCCGCCCTGCCCCCTGTATCAGTACCTTTCAAAAAACTTGACATGACAACCTTCATTTGGTTGAAGAGGTCACAGCTTTATTGTAACATTAACAATTGTAACTTTTGATCTACCATAACAAGCATGAGCCATTTTTGCTTATGACCCAAAGAATCCAGTGTGCCACCTGCCGTGTCTCCTAACAAGGCAGCCCCTCTGCCCGGCCCCCCACCGTGACCTTCCTAGCAAGGGGACCCACCCAAGGCCTACCAATTTGGCCCCCCACGGCTCATGCAACCGCCTAAAAGCTGCAACAAATATTCTTATTAATATATATGTGTATAATTTTTTTTTAACAACACAACTGATAAAGTAAACATAATTACCATACCTAACACATAACTAGTTAACATGTTCGTTCTACCTGTCACCAACAAACGTGTGCGCACATATGAGGTTAGATGAGGTGCATGCTAAATATCAAAAACTGGAAAGAAAAGAAAAAAGAGAATCAGAAAATTTTGTTATGCTTTGGGTGGGTGGTTGAGGAATACACCACCACCATCAGAGGAAAGGAAAATCCAGCAACGATGGCCGGCATTTTATCGGAGTTGCGATGCACACGGGGTATGCGTCTTACTCTGATGATATCATACGCGCTCCCGCTTCACTGCGTCCTGAATCTGGGTCACAAAGGTGTGTCGCCCTTGCCACACAGAACAGACGCCACAGCTGGTGAGTGGCTCTCCTCCACAGTGGCCTCACTGTTAACGACAGGCCTTCATGCACAGGGCATGAGCCCTTGAAATTTTGAGTACGCAGTCATTTGTTGGGTTTGTTTCAAATGAAATAAAAAAAATCCTTTTTTTCATTTTTTCATTCATGTGCAATTATAGTCAGTGTGGGAAGTAATGCAGCCTATTTTGGGCTTCCAAATTGTGACCTTGGAAAATCCAAGCTATGTCAGTGTAGCACCAAAAGTGACATGAAGAGCCCAAGGACCTGCAATTGGACAAATTGGTACCAGCCATGATAGGAGTTCTTCAAGGCACCATCAGAGGAGCAAAACAGCTCTAAGAGTGCCAGATCACCCCAAGACTGAAAAAGTGGTGCAAAGGACACAAACAACAGTGGCATAAACCCCCTCAAGGCTGAATGAGATGAGCAAAGTGGCACCAAGTGTGGTAGAAAGAGCAAGGCACCATGAAGGGTAAAAAAAGCACCAAAAGAGCCAGAAATCCACAAAAGGCAGTGATGGTGAGTCAAAGCAATTGAAAGAGTGGCATGAAGACCTCAAAGCTTCATGAGGGGCACAAAGCCACCAAAAGAACACCTCAAGGCTTAAAATGAGGGGGAAAGGCACCAAGCAAATAGGAAGAACTTCCTAGGCAGGCAGAAGCCAAGGTAAATCTCTGGAAGAGGCACAATATAATTTCCATATGGTTTCATTAGGTGAAGGAGCTGGCAGTGTGGTATTAGAGTTGGTCTTCACTGGAGGCTAAGATGCTACTGAATAGAGGCACAAAATGTTCTTTAGACATTTTTAATATCCTGAATTCAAAGAATACAAGACATGATTCTTCTTCTGAATCAGTTATTGGAAATACTGCCTCTATTACTCAGAAGCAGTAATCATGAAGGCGTACAATCCTGGTTCTGAGTTCTGCATTTCTGCAGCTCTTTTCTTTTGCTGTGGTATAATCTATTAAAGGCTAAATACTAGATGAGACCAACTGCAAGAACCATAAAGAAATGGAGTTTGAAGAAAATGTCCAAGAGGGTATGAAACTGTTAAAGATAATTATGTGTTTAAGATCTGTATATTGTATTGAATGATCTGAGCAAGACCATGAGTCAATAAGTACCTAACAGAAGAGGATTTGGAAATAACCAAGAAGCCATCCAGAGTTGTGGAGTAAGCACCCTAAGGTATGAAGACTGGCTTGGAGTGGCAGCAGGAGCAGTGATGTTGGCAATTATTGGAAACTGAAATGGTAGGAGTAGAGCAATGCAGCAAGAAGAGTAGCCAACCCCCCCCCCCCCCCCCACAAGTCATACTTCATGGGCTGAGGTGGAAGAAGGAAGATTAGCAACAAAAGCCAAAGGCACCAAGAAGGGCAAAGAGTGACCTGGAGTGATATGAAAGACCTATGAAGTGGCACAGCAAGTGGCAAAACAATGGATGACCAGGCAAGATCAAGATTCAGCAAGTATCATAAGGGAAGGGGATTTTTGGAAAAAACTGAGAAGTCAGGCAGAGCAGTAAATAGAGTTCCCTAAGATAAAATACTGAATTAGTAGAAGCAGAGCAACACAGCAAAAATAGTATCTGAAAACCTCCAAAGGTGTACCTTGGGGTAGGACGAGAAACAATAGCATAAACTCCTGAGAAATGGTGCAGTAAGCATTCAAACCAATGGATGGCCAGGACAAGGCCATGAGCTGTTAATTAAATAGGGAATGGGTTTTGAAAAGAACCTTGAAAACAACCACAGTGAGGGGATGCCTATCTCAGTAGAAGGATGGTTGATTCTACCGGTAGCATAAGTTTCTATCAACTTGTAAAGATCAAGCCTTGAAAATATTATGCACAATGGCCAGTACAGTGAAACTGTGAAACAGTTATGGATCCATCTGTTACATGTATAACTGTAGTGATTGTAGAGGCAATATATTCCAAGTACTGACCCCCAAGGAATAGTGCAGGTAATCACAAACAGTATAAAGGCATCAAAGCTCCTATGGTGTACAGTGCAGAAAATTGTAAACAATTCAAAGGTGTCTAAAGAATCAAGGCATGGAGTGTGTCTATAGTGAACAGCACAAAGGTGTCTAAACCTCTAAGGCTTAGTGTGTTGTACATTGCAACAGCAAAAAGGTATCTAAACCCCAATGCTTGGAGTGCATCCCATCACAAAGAGCACAACAGTGTCCAAACCCTTAAAGCTTAGACTGTGGTCCATAAAAAATAACACAAAGGTACCTAAACCACCAAGGCATGGAGTACAATACTTCATAATTGGCACAAAGGTATCATAACCCCCAAAGCATAAAGTGAGAACAATGCCAAACAGCAGAAATGCCTAGACAGCCTTCACTACAAGTTGGAAAACCAGAAAAGAGGTGGGGTAAGAACAGAAACATGTATTTTATTTTTCATATTATTTTTCTGGGGACAAAATACTCAAGTATAACCAAAACAGAAGCAGAGTGGGGGATCTAAGCTATGAATATAGAGGGATAGAACAAAATGACAAACCATAAAAAGGTGGGATGGAAGAAGAAACTGGTATTTTTTCTTTTTTAATGTTTATTCTGGGGATCAAACAAAGAAGAATCAACAAAGAAGCAGGGTGGGAGAATAAGACTGGGATTATAGAGGTGCTGAATAAAACAAAGAATTATAAAAGAGGTGGGTGCAAGGTGAAACTTGTATTTTCTGTATTTTTTTAAATTTTGTTTTGCTGGGGACACATCACCCCATCATAACCAACAAAGAAGAAGGGTGGGGAAACTGGGCTGAGATCCAAACAGGAAACAACATGGAGGCAACAAAGCACCCATGCTGGTACATCATAGGCTTTGCAGGTTGGCAGATCATTAGTAAGACACCAAAGGTGGTATATCTGGGGCATGGCAGGTAGGGGGAGTAGCAGTAAGGCTTCTGAGGTAGTATATCAGAAGAATGTCAAGGAGAAAAATCAGGAACATGTTAGGGAGGCATATGGCAGCAAGACCTTTAAGATGGTATATCTAAGGCATGACAAGTAGGCAGATTATCAGTAAGAACCCTAAGGTAGTATATCTGGGGTATGGCAGGTAGGTAGCGCAGTAGCAAGATCCCTAAGGTGGTATATCTGGGGCATAACATAGGCAGAGTAGTAGCAAGATACTTATGTTAGTATATCAGGGGCATGGAAGGTAGGCATAGCTGTAGCAAGACTCCTAAGATGGTATATCTAGGGCATGGTAGGAAGACAGAGTGGTAGTAAGACCTCTAAGATAGTATATCTGGAGCAGATAGACACAGCTGTAGCAAGACTCCTAAGGGGCATGCAGTTAGAATAGCAGTAGGTCCCCTGAGATGATATTTCACAGCCATTTCTGGTAGGCAGAATGGTAGCAAGACTAGGGATGTGAATCGTGTCCTCGATCGTCTTAACGATCGATTTCGGCTGGGAGGGGGAGGGAATCGTATTGTTGCCGTTTGGGGGGGTAAAATATCGTGAAAAATCGTTAAAAATCGTTAAAAATCGAAAATCGAAAAACCGGCACATTAAAACCCCCTAAAACCCACCCCCGACCCTTTAAATTAAATCCCCCACCCTCCCGAACCCCCCCCAAATAACTTAAATAACCTGCGGGTCCAGCGGCGGTCCGGAACGGGCTCCTGCTCCTGAATCTTGTCGTCTTCAGCCGGCGCCATTTTCCAAAATGGCGCCGAAAAATGGCGGCGGCCATAGACGAAAAAGATTGGACGGCAGGAGGTCCTTCCGGACCCCCGCTGGACTTTTGGCAAGTCTCGTGGGGTCAGGAGGCCCCCCACAAGCTGGCCAAAAGTTCCTGGAGGTCCAGCGGGGTTCAGGGAGCGATTTCCCGCCGCGAATCGTTTTCGTACGGAAAATGGCGCCGGCAGGAGATCGACTGCAGGAGGTCGTTCAGCGAGGCGCCGGAACCCTCGCTGAACGACCTCCTGCAGTCGATCTCCTGCCGGCGCCATTTTCCGTACGAAAACGATTCGCGGCGGGAAATCGCTCCCTGACCCCCGCTGGACCTCCAGGAACTTTTGGCCAGCTTGTGGGGGGCCTCCTGACCCCCACGAGACTTGCCAAAAGTCCAGCGGGGGTCCGGAAGGACCTCCTGCCGTCCAATCTTTTTCGTCTATGGCCGCCGCCATTTTTCGGCGCCATTTTGGAAAATGGCGCCGGCTGAAGACAACAAGATTCAGGAGCAGGAGCCCGTTCCGGACCGCTGCCGTTCCGGACCGCCGCTGGACCCGCAGGTTATTTAAGTTATTGGGGGGGGGTTCGGGAGGGTGGGGGATTTAATTTAAAGGGTCGGGGGTGGGTTTTAGGGGGTTTTAGTGTGCCAGCTCACGATTCTAACGATTTATAACGATAAATCGTTAGAATCTGTATTGTATTGTGTTCCATAACGGTTTAAGACGATATTAAAATTATCGGACGATAATTTTAATCGTCCTAAAACGATTCACATCCCTAAGCAAGACCGTTATGCTGATATATCTGGGACATGGCTAGTAGACAGAGTAGAAGCAAGACCTATAAGGTGGTATATTAGGAGCATGGTAGGTAGGTAGAGCAATAGTAAGTGCCCTAAGGTGCTATATCTGGGGCATATCAGATAGGCAGAGTAGCAGTAAGACCCCTTAGGTAGTATATCAAGGGCATGGCAGATAGGCAAAACAGTACAAAGTCACCTTAGATGGTATATCTGGGCATGGCATGTAGACGAAACAGTAACAATACTTCTTAGTTGGTATATATGGGCATGGAAGGTAGACAGTGTGGTAGCAAAACCCCTAAGGAGGTATAGCAGAGGCATGGCAGGTAGACAAAGTTGTAGCTAGTTACCTTTTTTTTTTTCTTGCTTGGTAGTATACAATTATAGATTAATTCAATGGCCTTAGACTTGAATGGGAAAGATGTATGAATGAGACAAATATTTTTGTCTCATTATTTGTGGGACCTCTCCATTCATTTTTGGGGTCCATGAATGAAATGAAAAAAATACACTCATTTGTAGGGATGTGAATCGTTTTTTGACGATTTAAAATATCGTCCGATATATTTTAAATCGTCAAAAATCATTAGGGCCACGATACAATACCAATTCCCCAGATTTATCGTCAAAAAATTGTAAATCGGGGGAAGGGGGAGGGCAGGAAAACCGGCACACTAAAACCCCCTAAAACCCACCCCCGACCCTTTAAATTAAATCCCCCACCCTCCCGAAACCCCCCCCCCAGATGCCTTAAATTACCCTGGGGTCCAGCGGCGGTCCATAGCTAAATCGGGGGAAGGGGGAGGGCAGGAAAACCGGCACACTAAATCCCCCTAAAACCCACCCCGACCCTTTAAATGAAATCGGGGGAAGGGGGAGGGCAGGAAAACCGGCACACTAAATCCCCCTAAAACCCACCCCCGACCCTTTAAATTAAATCCCCCCAAATGCCTTGAAGTACCCTGGGGTCCAGCGGCGGTCCGAAACGGGCTCCTGCTGTTGAAGCGTGTTGTCTTCAGCCGGCGCCATTTTGCAAAATGGCCGCTGCAAAATGGCGGCGGCCATAGACCAACACGATTCGACCGCAGGAGGTCGCTTCCGGACCCCCGCTGGACTTTTGGCAAGTCTTGTGGGGGTCAGGAGGCCCCCCCAAGCTGGCCAAAAGTCTCTGGGGGTCCAGCGGGCGTCCGGGAGCGATCTCCTGCCGCGAATCGTTTTCCGTACGGAAAATGGCGCCGGCAGGAGATCGACTGCAGGAGGTCGTTCAGCGAGGGTTCCGGACCTCCGTACGGAAAACGATTTACGGCAGGAGATCGCTCCCGGACGCCCGCTGGACCCCCAGAGACTTTTGGCCAGCTTGGGGGGGCCTCCTGACCCCCACAAGACTTGCCAAAAGTCCTGCGGGGGTCCGGAAGCGACCTCCTGCGGTTGAATCATGTTGGTCTATGGCCGCCGCCATTTTGCGGTGGCCATTTTGCAAAATGGCGCCGGCTGAAGACAACACGCTTCAACAGCAGGAGCCCGTTTCGGACCGCCGCTGGACCCCAGGGTACTTTAAGGCATTGGGGGGGGGGGTTCGGGAGGGGGGATTTAATTTAAAGGGTCGGGGTGGGTTTTAGGGGGATTTAGTGTGCCGGTTTTCATGCCCTCCCCCTTCCCCCGATTTAGCTATGGACCGCCGCTGGATCCCAGGGTAATTTAAGGCATTTGGGGGTGGGGGATTTAATTTAAAGGGTCGGGGGTGGGTTTTAGGGGGTTTTAGTGTGCCGGTTCACGATTTTAACGATTTTCACGATATTCTAAACACCCAAACGGCAACGATACGATTCCCTCCCCCTCCCAGCCGAAATCGATCATTAAGACGATTGAGGACACGATTCACATCTCTACTCATTTGTCATGCTTTACCTCTCTATTTCAAACAAATGCACATTCCTAATTTCCTGTATTTATAATACAGTTTTTAGCATGAAGTGGGAGCTCAACTGGAGTGCTTAGCAGCTGGCAGAAGGAATAACCCTCAAAGGAAGACAGAGTTGAGCTGCCTGCACCTGGACAATGTTTTGAACTGTGAACAGAAAAGGTTCGGTTCTCTAAAAGACTAGAAAATTGTGGGTTGTGGGTTTCACCCAGAATTCCATAATGTTAATTATAACAAAGAATAAAAGAATCAACACTTACATCACTACTTAAGAACTATAAGTTGTCCAAAAAAAAAGGTAAAGTAAAGTTTACCAATGATAGAGCTCTAACAGTTTTTGTTTGAACTGCATCTACACTGTTATTACAATTTTATTTAATATATTTTAAATCATTTCACCACAGAGACTTTAGAGTTTAAAACAGGATTCTTGAGCCTTTTTTATTTTGCTTTATATGTGTCCAGATTTATTTTCTTGTTCCTTGAATCATATTCAGTCAGTAAAGTTGTACTGAATTATATTTTTGGTATTTATTTCCGTATATAAGTTTGAGGAGGGGGAATCCATATTTGTTGCCATGAATTCATACTCCTATGGCAGGGTTAGCCAACTCCAGTTCTCAAGAGCTACAAACAGGCATTGGTTTTCAGGATATCTATATAAATAAAAATGTAAATGTACGTTTGTTCAAAATCTTATATCTCGGAAAGTTCTTCACCGATTGCTTTGAAATTTTGACACAACGTTGCATTCGATTTCACGCGTGTTTTTATATACCTACATTATATAGATGTCACACCTGTGACAGGTAAAAACATGCTTTTTGGGAAAAACAGCACCATCTGTTAGATGTAAAAGCAACACACGCTATCTACAATATAAATGGGCTCTGACCGACGGACCGCAAATGCGCAGTAGAGAGCAGCTCTACCACGCATGTGCAGACCATAGAGCTCTGCACTACGTGCTGGGTGTCACAGAGGGGAGGAGAAAAGGGCGGACGAGTTGCCGCTCAGATAAATGGCTCAGCCCGTTCCTCCGCCACTGGGGAAGGAGGGAGGGAGTAGGGACTCCCGGACACTTACACACAGGAGGAGGAAAGGGTAAAAGAGTCACCGAGCCAGTCCGTCCAACGCTGGGGAAGGGGGGGAGGGAGTTGGGACGGGCGGAGTGGAGCTAATGCGCATTGTGAAATTAAACCAGACTGAGCCACGGCAACGCGCTCCGAGAAACAGCTCAGCCCATTCCTCCGCTGCTGGGGAAGGGGGGAGGGAGTAGGGGCTGCTGGACAGTTACACAAAGGAGGAGGAAAGGGTAAAAGAGTCACTGAGCCAGTCCGTCCACCGCCGGGGAAGGGGGGGAGGGAGTTGGGACGGCCGGAGCAGAGCTAATACGCATTGTGAAATTAAACCAGACTGAGCCACGGCAACGCGTGGCCGGGTACAGCTAGTTTATAATAAATATGCATGACATATTCTATATTTGCATACAATGGAGGCAGCACATACAAATGTATTTCATGCATATTCATTAAAGATCTCTTGAAAATCAGATCTTTTTGTGGCTCTTGAAAACTAGAGTTGGCTACCTTTTTTCAATGGAACTTTTGATTTTTAGATTGTTCTCTCCAACCAAAAGTATCTGTGTTGTTCTTAGTGATATAGAATTAATGTTAAAACAATTTTTCTCTAGCAAAATCTCCTCTCCATAACCAGCTTAATTACCTGGAGTGGGGAATACATTGTCATTTGATAAGTACATCTTTGCACACCTAGTCTGCCTGGTTATTTCTGCCTCCCTTCTCCATAAACCCAACTCAATCATTGGTCATCTCTTTCTCTTTCACTATCCCATGATTCCTTGAATTCTATGGCTGATAATGAATAGCTCATTTATATGGAAAAGTTACAATTGACACCTACTAATATGAGCTGGCTGCCTGTTCACTCCAGTGGATCTGCTCATGAAAGGCAAATCTAGTCTGCAGGGACCAAGATGGCTGCTGCATGAGATGTGTGTGAGGAGCTCTCTTAATACCTCTTGCTGTCCTTTTCAAAAATTACCTTGGAAATATCTCAGACTACATCGATATGCCGCATACAAAACAAAAAGCGCGACTTAAAGAAAATGTTACCTCAAAGGAAGAAGGATTTCAACAAATGAAGACAGCTTCTATGAATCCACCCCAAAAACGCCAGAGGAGAGGGTCGCGGTGAGAGAATTCCAGGAGCTTGGAACACTCTCTATGGCCGATGAGATCTTGCTTAGCCGGAGGCACCCAAGACGCCGATGCCTCCAAGAGGTCAGACGGGAATAGAGGAGGAGGAATCAGCATGTGCTCTGGTGGGGAAGAGGAGAGAGCAGCCTCCCATAGATTCTGACGGAGATAGTGGAAGGCAGGAGACCAGAGGTAGAGGAGTAAAGGAGAGAGGGGATACCTTCACAGAACCCCATATGGTTGAACTGGCTCGGGACACCGAAGGTGATATAGTGCTTCAAAACCTGGTAACATTGCAGTCTAGAAATGCATTTTCTTTGCATAAACACCCGGTTGTGACTATGGACATGCTGTGGAAAGCTATGATGTCTATTGAACTGAATCGGCTATCACTACTCTAATGCAAGCATTTCTAGAATTGAACGAGAGGTTTAAATCCCGGAAAAATAACGATCACATATCAAGAGAAAATAGTGAAATTGGAGGAAAAAAGTACAACTGTTGAAAATATCCAGAGTAATTTAGTAAAATCTGAGATCAATACAGAGAGGAAGTTTGAAAACATAGAGAAAAATCTTCGCTATTTAAATTTACGGATAGCAAATTTTCCTTTGGTGAAAGGAATGGCACCAGTTGAAATCTTAAAGAATATTTGAATTTCCAAAGGAAATAACCCCTGTTATTTCTAGAGCTTTTTTTGTTTCAAAGAAGAATTTGCCTGTAAGGGACTCGGAGGAAATTCAAGAACAACATTCATGAAATGCTACCGAGTTAATTGAGATGTCTTTGGAAATGGAAATTAAAACAAGAGGTACATTATTGGCCACCTTTGCCTTTGTGCAAGACAGAAATCTTGTTATGAAGTTCCTCTTTATAAATAGAGTCTCCCAATATCATGGACAAAATGTTTGGATCTACCGGGACATTGTCTGCTCCACTCAGGAGCGCAGGAGAAAATTTCTACTTATGAGAGCTGAGGTGGTAAATAGGGGTGCTATCATGCAGTTAAGATATCCTTGTAAATGTCTTATAAAATTCCAACAAGAAAAATCTTTTTTGAACCAGATCAACTAAGGGTTTTTCTAGATGGAAGGGGATGAATCACTATCATATAAGTAGGGGGGAATGTCTCTTGTGATGGGTTATGCCTTCCTTTATATATAATAATGGTTTTTTGAGCTCCTTAAATTACTTGAAATTATATCTTGCTCCTAACATTTCCTAAATGTAAAGAGATCTTTGTTAATTGTAATTATTTAAGATGTTTTCTTTTTCCTTTTTGAGATGTTACAATGTATCTCTTATACCTTGATAAATGATATAAATGATACATTTGAAATTGCATACATTAAAAATTTAAAAAAAAAATCTAGTCTGCAAGTGCATTCAACATGTAAGAATGTGACCCATTCATTATTCTAAATTATGTACTGGAAAACAGGTCTTCATAATGGTGGCTTGGCTTTAAAATGGATGTATTGTACTGCTGCAATGGGAAAAAATGTACTCATGATTGAATGTTATGATATAACATGATAACTAATTTGGCATTCTGCATGGACTTTAATATATATATATTTCTCTAGAGAATGGACCTATTTGATCTAAATGATTCATGTAGAGCAGCATTTTTGGATAATTCTTATATTGTTCCAATAAAGAATGCCTGCAAAGATTCAAAGAATATATACAAACAAATTGTTTTATGAGTATGCAGCAGTTTATTCTATTTTTTTTTTTTTTGAGGACTGGGATTTTGTGGCTTCCCTTCAAATAACAGCATGAATATCCAAATGAAAAATAAACATAGACATTTTTTGTAACCCATCATGGTTGAATAAACCAGTGAGTTTTCTCTGTGTACATGGACAAGGCAAAAGAGCTTCCAGCATTTCAACTGAATCTGTCAACTAATAAATAATGGAGCAGGAAAGAGAGCGGTCCAGAACTTGAAAATGAATTGCACTATCTGAAGCATATCAATAAATTTGAATTACGGAATTGTAATAACTCTATATAAAAGCGATGAGAAAACTCTAATGTATGTATGTTGGCAGGAACTTTAAATTAGATTTATGATTACCACATAACACTTAACGACAAGGTGAGATTAGAAGGCATCTTACAGGAAGGTGTTAGTGTCAACATATCTGCCAAATGAGTTTTACGGAATTCGTCCAGTTGCTAAAAAGGTTTGACTTAGTTTTGTGGCTTTGAAATGACTTTAATACTTTATGCAATAGAGGAGGCAATTTCCCAACTCCTTACATTAAAGCAAAATTTGCGAGTACATTTTAACCAAAAACTTTGAAACTAATTCTCAAAAGTACAATATGGCAGCAATTTTCAAAGGGATTTCCATGGGTAAATGTGCATCTACCCACGGAAAATCCTCCTCTGAAAATATCCCTCCCCTTCTGCTAGGAAAATTGGTGGCACTGAAGATAGACCCAGGGCAGGCCAGCTCAACTACACACTGGGATTTCATAGCCTTATTAGAAGCTGAACTGGAAGGGATCATAACATCCTTTATCCTCCAAAAATTCAAGCAACTGAATATTCACAGCTTTCTCCAGCAATTTGTCTAAAAAAATGCACATTTTGAAATCAGCCTATAATTATGAAGATTTTCAGGCTTGGGACACAGCTTCTTCAATAAAGGTCTCACAGCTGTGCATTTAAGATCTGATGGAATAATACCCTCTCCAAAAGAGTGATTAATTAACTTAGCATCTTTGCAAAGTCTGCCTCTAGAATCTTTTACCAGAATAGAAGGTCAGAGATCAAAAATACTTGTGGTGGAATTCATAGTACCCATGATGTTCTATAACTCAACCTAGTTAACTGATACAATTGATCCTATCCCTCCAGTAATGATATAAGAGCGGGTATAACAGGTGAAGAAGCGGTATATTCTGTAGAGATGTAGATTTGTTTGAAAATAAATGGATAACATACAATGAATGAGACAATTTTCATTTCATTTGTGGACCTCAAAACTAATGGGAGGG